>NC_060149.1:875331741-876562241 GCF_021461385.2 Schistocerca piceifrons | reverse complement strand
AGAACTGCTGAACACCATATCTTGTGTCGTGAATACAATTGTTACGTTGAAGATTACCAACAGTGAGAGATGGAAGGTGTCCATCCACCATTGAAATACTGAATGGAAACCTGAAGAACACCCAAAAAATGTAGCTTAGATAAAAATTTTGCATTTTGTCTGAGTTACTGTTGCCACTGCTTGGGCTCCAGACTTCTCTGCGACTAATGAGAGTTATTAAAGGAGGCACTTTTTACTTCCACAGTGGCACATCTTATGCCTGCCACTTCTTCATATGGGAGCTACATTTTCATTTTCTGTAGTATGAAACAACATAAGGTCCAATAGGATGTATTACAACAATGGGGCCTATCACAAAGAGGGGAGAAGAACAATTTTTCATTCAATCTAGGTTTTGCTGTTCTGTACCTGACTAGAGCTCCAACCCGAGTCAGTGCCTTCCATAATTAGCAGTCTTCTAGTAATGTCATTCTGATGTGATTTGAGTTGTTCCGTATGGTAATTTAATAGGTTCGCATAGAAAATACTTTTACATACAGAAGAAGGGAATCCAGATTTGAGTTATGGTCTGTTATAGGGTTTTTTATTTATCATGAATATTCAATATCCTTAATGATGGACTTTGTTTTATGGGCAACATGTTACTGATGACATTTGCTACTGTTAGAAGGTTTACAGTTCTATTTGGAGGTATAAGATAGCCTTGAGAAAAGTTGCAGTTTGTGATAACTACTTATCTTTATGCTGTACATCCATTTTAGTCAGGTGAGTGTGGAATAGTGACAGTTTATCACAACCTCTGAAGCTAAAGAATAAAATACATCAGCCACACGTGTTACTTGTAACAGCCTTTGCTACAGCTCCTAATGATATAGTTTTTGCGATGATGGTCCTCAAACTTCCTCTTATGCATTGGAGAACTTACGTGTTTCCTGCTTCTCTTTCAGTACATTAGTGATGACTCATCAGTTGCAGCTATTGATTTAAAGCCTGGCAGTGTAGCCTGTACAAGATATTTTAAATATAACTGCAACAGAAATATAAATCCAAGTAAACAGTCTTTCCATATCTATTATTCATTTGAAGTTCCTTGTGGGACACTCACTTGGACTCACAGCCAAGAGAAGTGGGCATAAATCCCCTATTTGACCATCCTAGTTTTATTCTCCTGTGGCTTTGAATGGAAGACTTCTGTGGATGCTCAGTTATTGTATCTTTGTTCTTTAGTTATAGTTCTTGTTGAAAGGTTAAATATGAATTATGAGGAAATTGTAGTGATGAGGTGATGGGTGTAATTTTATCATTAGTTTTAATGTACCTAATTCACTTAAGCGTATTGTGTACATGGTCCATCAGAAACTTACATGGGTGCAAGTATCATTCTGTTGAGTGCTATGTGGCACAAAGTGCTACTCTTGGGTACTCCTTAATGTTGCTGTGGGGGTTCAGCATCATGTATTAATTGAGAGGATGGGTGACGGGAAGAACAGATAGTCAGACTAACCACCAATCAGACCTTCTAATATATGCATAGTACAAAGTCATTTAACACAGTTTGTGTCCGTACGATGAATGGAGTACTGCTTGTAGATGATTTAAATATGTGTGGTCATTGTTGTTTTCTGCTTCCAGTCTGCATGTTTTAGGAAATAATACTTTTAATATTTGAAAAATCTACGGTATTAAATAAAGCACATGTACCTTCTAATATGTGCCAGATCTGAACAAATCAGAGATTTAGGCCAATTTTAACTAGGTAAGGATTTGGCAGACCTGAGGGTTGAGCAGGAGGCTAGTGAGCAGCACCTGTCCTTTGTAACCATAAGAGCTTTGTATGTGCTTCCGTGATCACTATCTGGTGAGACTATGGAATAGTGTGTGTCATAATGGACAGGGTCCATGGCTTAATTGACTGGATAGCAAGAATGGTACAGAACTATCTGCATCTCTCTCTCTCTCTCTCTCTCTCTCTCTCTCTCACACACACACACACACACACACACACACACACACACACACACATTTTTATCTCAGGGCGTGCTACATACTGATGAAGGAGGTTGTTGTTTAGGCAAAACTTGCAATAGGGGACAATCGCTAGAGAATATATCACAACCCATATGAATTGTCCTTGACCAAATAAGCCACAATATCTTCTGAATTTAATTGGTCGAAGGAAAAATATAAAAATGCAGTATGTGAAGAAGGCTAAAAGATTACAGACACCTAAAAAACTAGACTGACGCATGCATGATATTTGTGGAGATAAATGGGGGGGACTGCCGATTGCCATGACATGCTGGGTACCCTTTTGTGCACTAAAATCTTGAAAAATCTGAGAGACAAAGTGTGGGCCATTGTCTGTCACCAGGGTGTGATGGAGGTTTTTAATGGTGAAGATCCAGGTGAGAGCGTGCACCACCAATTATGCCATCGTACAGCAGCAGTTTGCGATGTATGGAAACAGAGTAGACTCCTATGACCACCAACCAATAAGCATCCAGAAAGGGGCCTGCAAAATGTAAGTGGACACATTTCCACAGCTGTGAAGCTTTTTGGCCGCAGAGAGTAACATTGCTGTGGAGTGGCCTGGTGGCCTGCACACATAGAGCAAGCAGCAGTTAAATGTTCAATCTCATCATCTAGCCTGGGCCAATGGACATGTTGGCAAACCAGCATCTTTGATCGTTGTTCTCGAACCCCCACCCACCAATGGCCGGTGATGTAGGAGATGAAGAATGTCTCACTGGAGAGAGACCAGGAGACCACACCTTGTGTGTGCAGTGTATTCTGTAGACAACAGAATGACACCTGAGGCGTGACACAAAATAATTGCGGAGGGCTCCCAAAGCTCCAGCATGTGACCACTGTGGCCAACTCCCTGAATATACTATAAAAATGGAATCAGAATTGCTGACAGGATCGGTCAGTAGGGAACCCATTTGATATCCTTCTAGCTTTCCCTTTGAGCTAGAAACAAAGTACGTCATCCTGATCAAAGCTGGGAATGGGTCCCATCAGAAGGTGTGACAGAGTATCAGCATTAGTATGTTGAGCTGTAGGATGGAAGTGAATCCTGTAGTGATACAAACTGAGGAACAGGGCCAACCATTGAAGTCTATCTGGCAGTTGCGCCACAGGACTAAAAGAGAGTAACTAATGATTTGTGATTAATTACTAGATGAAATTTGACACCACATAAAAACATGTGAAACTTCTTGATAGCATAAATAATAGTGAGGTCCTCCTGTATTTGAGAGTAATTCTGTGCTGCATTAAGTATCTTTGATGCAAAAGCAATGGTCTGTTCCAAATCATATGTATGTCATTGAGACAGGACGGCCCCCACACCATACTTAGAGGCATCCGTAGCTGCAACAAGCTGACGACCAGGCTGATATGTGGCAAGCATACACGGGTAGCAGGGGTTGTGTGGCGTGGACTGGGCGGTTTTTTTTAGGTTAGATGACCTCAGGCAAGTACAGAAAGGGCAACAGCCTCAAAGGGTGCAGGGCAAAGTCAGGACATGCGGGGACCAAGCAGCAATCGGTAGTAATTGTAAACTGTCAAAGCTGCATTGGTAAAGTACTGGAACTTCAAGCGCTGATAAAAAGCACAGAAGCTGAAATCGTTATAGGTACAGAAAGCTGGCTGAAGCCAGAGAGAAATTCTGCCGAAATTTTTACAAAGGCACAGACGGTGTTTAGAAAGGATAGATTGCATGCAACCGGTGGTGGCGTGTTTGTCGCTGTTAGTAGTAGTTTATCCTGTAGTGAAATAGAAGTGGATAGTTCCTGTGAATTATTATGGGTGGAGGTTACACTCAACAACCGAGCTAGGTTAATAATTGGCTCCTTTTACCGACCTCCTGACTCAGCAGCATTAGTGGCAGAACAACTGAGAGAAAATTTGGAATACATTTCACATAAATTTTCTCAGCATGTTATAGTCTTAGGTGGAGATTTCAATTTACCAGATATACACTGGGACACTCAGATGTTTAGGACGGGTGGTAGGGACAGAGCATCGAGTGCACTATCCGAAAATTACCTCGAGCAATTAAACAGACAACCGACTCGTGGACATAACATCTTGGACCTACTGATAACAAACAGACCTGAACTTTTTGACTCTGTAAGTGCAGAACAGGGAATCAGTGATCATAAGGCCGTTGCAGCATCCCTGGATATGGAAGTTAATAGGAATATAAAAAAAGGAGGAAGGTTTATCTGTTTAAAAAAAAGGGAGGAAGGTTTATCTGTTTAGCAAGAGTAATAGAAGGCAGATTTCAGGAAACCTAACAGATCAAAATGAAAATTTCTGTTCCGACACTGACAATGTTGTGTGTTTATGGAAAAAGTTTAAGGCAATCGTAAAATGCGATTTAGACAGGTACGTGCCGAGTAAAACTGTGAGGGACGAGAAAAACCCACCGTGGTTCAACAACAAAGTTAGGAAACTACTGTGAAGGCAAAGAGAGCTTCACTCCAAGTTTAAGTGCAGCCAAAACCTCTCAGACAAACAGATGTTAAACGATGTCAAAGTTAGCGTAAGGAGGGCTATGCGTGAAGCGTTCAGTGAATTCGAAAGTAAAATTCTATGTACCGACTTGACAGAAAATCCTAGGAAGTTCTGGTCTTACGTCAAATCAGTAAGTGGCTCGAAACAGCATATCCAGACACTCCGGGATGATGATGGCATTGAAACAGAGGATGACACGCGTAAAGCTGAAATACTACACATCTTTTTCCAAAGCTGTTTCACAGAGGAAGACCGCACTGCAGTTCCTTCTCTAAATCCTCGCACAAACGAAAAAATGGCTGACATCGAAATAAGTGTTCAAGGTATAGAAAAGCAACTGGAATCACTCAACAGAGGAAAGTCCACTGGACCTGATGGGATACCAGTTCGATTCTACACAGAGTTCGCGTAAGAACTTGCTCCCCTTCTAACAGCCGTGTACCGCAAGTCTCTAGAGGAACGGAAGGTTCCAAATGATTGGAAAAGAGCACAGGTAGTCCCAGTCTTCAAGAAGGGTCGTCGAGCAGATGCACAAAACTATAGACCTATATCTCTGATGGCAATCTGTTGTAGAATTTTAGAACATGTTTTTTGCTCGAGTATCATGTAGTTTTTGGAAACCCAGAATCTACTCTGTAGGAATCAACATGGATTCCGGAAACAGCGATCGTGTGAGACCCAACTCGCTTTATTTGTTCATGAGACCCAGAAAATATTAGATACAGGCTCCCAGGTAGATGCTATTTTCCTTGACTTCTGGAAGGCGTTCGATACAGTTCCGCACTGTCGCCTGATAAACAAAGTAACCTGATAAACAAAGTGAGAGCCTACGGAATATCAGACCAGCTGTGTGGCTGGATTGAAGAGTTTTTAGCAAACAGAACACAGCATGTTGTTATCAATGGAGAGACGTCTACAGACATTGAAGTAACCTCTGGCGTGCCACAGGGGAGTGTTATGGGACCATTGCTTTTCACAATATATATAAATGACCTAGTAGATAGTGTCGGAAGTTCCATGCGGCTTTTCGCGGATGATGCTGTAGTATACAGAGAAGTTACAGCATTAGAAAATTGTAGCGAATTGCAGGAAGATCTGCAGCGGATAGGCACTTGGTGCAGGGAGTGGCAACTGACCCTTAACATAGACAAATGTAATGTATTGCGAATACATAGAAAGAAGGATCCTTTATTGTATGATCATATGATAGCGGAACAAACACTGGTATCAGTTACTTCTGTAAAATATCTGGGAGTATGCGTGGGGAACGATTTGATGTGGAATGATCATATAAAATTAATTGTTGGTAAGGCAGGTACCAGGTTGAGATTCATTGGGAGAGTCCTTAGAAAATGTAGTCCATCAACAAAGGAGGTGGCTTACAAAACACTTGTTCGACCTATACTTGAGTATTGCTCATCAGTGTGGGATCCGTAGCAGATCGGGTTGACGGAGGAGATAGAGAAGATCCAAAGAAGAGCGGCGCGTTTCGTCACAGGGTTATTTGGTAACCGTGATAGCGTTACGGAGATGTTTAACAAACTCAAGTGGCAGACTCTGCAAGAGAGGCGCTCTGCATCGCGGTGTAGCTTGCTTGCCAGGTTTCGAGAGGGTGCATTTCTGGATGAGGTATCGAATATATTGCTTCCCCCTACTTATGCCTCCTGAGATGATCACGAAGGTAAAATTAGAGAGATTCGAGCGCGCACGGAGGCTTTCAGACAGTCGTTCTTCCTGCGAACCATACGCGACTGGAACAGAAAAGGGAGGTAATGACAGTGGCACATAAAGTGCCCTCCGCCACACACCGTTGGGTGGCTTGCGGAGTATAAATGTAGATGTAGAAGCATAGAGTGAGAACACAGATCGTCTTTCAATTTACAGAACACTTGTCCACATGCAGGCACCCAAACTAATGATATGCCTTTCTTGAGCAATTGAGAGGACATGATACTGTGTTTGCCTGTGGCAGGAACTTCTGATAATACACAATTTCGCCTAAAAATGCCTGGAGCTCATTCACATTAGTAGGACAAGGTAGCACATCATTACTTGCAATATGACCATTGATCTGCTGTACCCTCTGATGGGAAATAATGTGCCCCTAGGTATTCAATAGATGGTTGGAAGAAATATGATTTAGCCATATTGCACTTGAGACGCTAAAAGTTGTGGAGATGGTCCTCAGTGGTGGCACCAGTGTCGGCAATTTTGTCGAGGTAGTTGATACACGAAGGGATGGGTTCCCTGACACCTATTGCTGTAAGCTATCTAGTTCTTCTTTTACTTGATCACGAAGCATAACTTAATAGACGGCATGAAGTAAGACAGTGGAGGGGAACTGAGGTGCAAGTAAATGTTAGAGCTCAGAACTGACGCCGACAATTGAATATGTGTGCTGTTGATACACACATTGATGAGCAGTTTGTCAGAAAAAGTTGCAAGACTGTCGTACACGTGTCTAACAATGTTAATGTCCATAGCCTGAGGGTTCAATGTCGCAGCTGGAGCTGACCTGAAGTTGTACACCATAGCTACACGTCCTTTCTTTTGAGAGTGAAAGCAATAAGCCCAACACTGAGGGCAGGCTAACCAGTTGTGTTGAATAAAATAAGCTGGGCAAAAAGGCAGGTGCCTGCAGAAGTTTGTTTGCTTTGGCCATGTTTGTATGGAGCACAGCAGCTGTTGTGCTGTACCGTCACGACTTCCACCTCTGAAGGGGTGCTGGGATGTGTGTGTCTACTGTCATCTAAGTTGACAGCAGCCATGTCAGCCTGGGAATCTAACTGATGGCCTGCGGCCTGGAAAACTTCAAATGCTTATGCCCTCTTAAGTACTTTTTTTAAGGAGGGTCTTCAAACTGCAGTGCCCGTTGGCAGATGCCTTTATTGAGGGTTAACTGAGTAATAGTGTCCCGAACTGTTGTGTCCATGTTATATTCCTTAGATTGAGCAGTAACGAAATGTCACTTTTGGCTTAAACTTTGCAGCTCCACAGCTCAAGTCAGATAAGTTTGATGAGGTTGCTTTCTACACTAATGAAACTCAACTCTGGCAGAAATCATATAGGTATTCTTGTGATAACAGGAAGTCAGCAGATGACACATTTCCTCGAATGACTTAAGATGCAGAATCCTGAAGGGGGGTTCTAACATCCCTAACAAATGGTACATTTGGATAAAGATCCATGGTAGAAATAGAGCTGTAAGAGAGTTGGCTTCTGTTACATTTAAGACCGGAAAGTGTTGCCGTAAGTATTTCTCATACAGTTCCCAGGAATGTATGTAGGAAAAGGTGGCGGGTACGCCAGCAAATTTTGAGATCCCATTAACAGGCCTGTCAACACACTGTTCACATGACTGTGTGTTCCTGCTGCTGCATTTCCAACCACCTCTGGCTTTCCAGTTGCTGCTACAATAAACTCTGAAGAACGACGTCCAAGGCTGCTCCTGTAGACATTGCATCCTTGTCAGAAAACATACATGAATAACAAAACCAGTTCGTCGCAACTTGTGTGGTAACACATAAACAATACATTTAAAATAATCCAATCAATTTAAGTTCCATACAGAGTGCTTGTACATAACTAGGCTGAGTCCAACCAAGTAACAAGCATCCCAAGAGTTGAGTCCAGTGAGCACATGAGTGAATCATAACAGAATGAAGAAGACAGTCCTCTACTCTGGGATTGTAATAGATAGGTTGGTAGTCTGAGTCATGAAGTGGCACTGTCCATTGGCTGCATATGCCAACCTTGATGTGCTGCAGTGTCACTGTTTTATCATGCTGCCTCGTGGTGTGTGGAAGTGGTGTTGCCACGTGGTGTGTGGAAGTTGAATTGCAACAAGATGAGCCAGTGCCTTGTTTCTTGTTATGTTCACCAGTGATGTGCTGGTGTGGTTGACACGGTAACATGGAGGACCACAAGAAGCACCAGTACGAATATTGTGAGCTCAGATGGGAAATAAGTATTAAGCAAAGAAGGGAAGGCAGAAAGGTCAAAGGAACATGGAAAAGGGCTACATAAAGCAAAGAGAAACTTGAAGACAGTATTATGGAAGGGGAAGAGGAAATGGATGAAGATAAGGCAGAGGATACAACACTGTGAGAAGAATTTGACATAGCACTGAAAGACCCAAGAGAGAACATGGCACCTGGAGTAGACTACATTCCCTCAGAATTATTGAGATCCTTGGGATAATATACCATGACAAAACTATTCCACCATGTGCACAAGATATACAAGATGTGAAATATCTTTAAGAAGAAGGTGATTATTACAAAAATTGAAATTTTGGTAGAAGCTGACCTTGGGGATGATTGGTTTGAGTTCCAGAGAAACGTGGGAACAGAAAAAGCAGTATCGATCCTCTAATGCTTCTTAAAAAATCATGGAGCATAAAACTTAATTCATCTGAAAAGACCACCTGGCACCATTCAGTGGATGTCAGAAGTGGCATTGGGGTGCAAATTCCAGCATTTGTCGTCAATGAACAGACACTATCTGTTAATAGCATCATACTTCCTATGAAAATTTTCCCTACTAACTCACTGCAGATAACATACATTCATAATGCCATGGAGGCATTCTTTGCTGTAGATCTCTCTTTAAGCTCTCCCGTGCAGACACTGCTGAATGGGAAGTGGCCAAAATTTTCACTTCAGTGCTCATTTCCTCATCTGGCAATACATATTAGAAAGAGGAGTGCTTGAAAGAAAGTTATAAAAATTATTGCTGAAGAAAGGCAGACCTACATTTATAGCGTTTGTAAATTTTAAGAAAGCTTGACAGTAATGGGGTTAAAATACAGTGAGTGAAATGTTACATACAACTACTAGAGAAACCAGACTGCAGTTGAAAGAGTGAAGTGACATGAAAGGGGGACAGTAATTGGGAAAGGGAGTGAGACAGTGTTGTGCCTATCCCCAGTGTTAATCATACTGTACATTAAGCAAGCAGTAAAGGAAGCCAGGGAGAAATCTGAAAAGGCAATTAAAGTCCGAAGAGAAAAAATTAACCCTTTCGAGATTTGCCAGTGACATTGTAATTCTCTGAGATGGCAAAGGTCTTGGAGGATCATTTGGGATGGAATGGATAATGTCTTGAAAATAGCCTATAAGATAACCTGTGAAAAAATTAAAACTATGGTCATTGATTGTAATCAAATTAAATTGGGCAACGTTGAGGAAATTGGATTAGAGAATGAGATACTAAAAGTAGTGGATGAATTTAGCTATTGGGGCAGTGAAATAACTGGTGATGTCAGAAGTAGACAGGGTATACAATGCAGACTGGCAATAGCAAGAAAACTGTTTGTGAGAAAGATAAATATTTTAACACGGAATATAAATGGAAGTGTTAGGAGTCTGCTTTCAAGTTATTTGTCTTGAGTGTAGCCTTATACTGAAGTCAGACATGGATTATAAACTGTTCATGCCAGAAGAGAATAGAGATGTTTGAAGTATGTTGCTCCAGAAGAATGCTGAAGATTATATTGTCTGATCAAATAACTGATGAGGAGCTACTGATCTGAACTGGAGAGAAAAGAAATTTATGGCACAACTTACTTAAAGAAGGGATCTGTTGATGGGACACATTCTGAGATATTGAGGAATAATCAGCTTGCTAATGAAAGGAAGTAAGAGTGTAAAAATTACAGAACAAGATAAAGGCTCAAATACAGTAAACAGGTTCAAATCAAATGGATGTAGGTTGCTGTAGCTGTATAGAGCGGAGATGGCGAGACTTGCACAGGACAACTGAAGACCAGCAGCCCCCCCCCACCCCCCCTCCCCCCCACCCCTCCAGCACCAGCAGCAGCAGCATTAGTGGTGGAGCTCAATTATCATCTGCTGCTGAGGTAGATACTTGGGGAATGTTATATAGACAAAAATCTAATCTTCTATTATATTCTGAACACTAGGCAGAACACGTACTCCAGCATTGCTGCAGGGTCATTGATTGCCATTGATTTCTTGGTGTACTGTTCAGTTCACATTTGCTGCTCAGTGGGAAGCTGTTGTGTACTTCATGATATGTACACAAGTAGAAGTTTGAGTAATATCTGAGAGGGAGCAGCTGAAATTAAATCAATAACTAGCAGGCCTAACTGCATGCAGTGTGGCGAACTGGTTGTATTTGAATGTTATAATAGCATCCAGAAATAGATAGATCACATCACAAATATTCTCCGCCATATTGCTGAAGTGTCCATCTTGAAGTTTTCAAGCCACCTATGAAGAGTGATTGGCACCTAGTAGACTGCATAGCATCGATAATCAGTCTTTCAGATGGTGAGGGACCAAATGTCATCCAACTGTTTAGGAGAAAAAGAGGGTGTGGTATGAATTCCTGAGAAGTCTAAATTTTGCCATACATTCTAGAATTTGGTGGAGAGGTGAAATGCACAATGGAAATCTCCAGTTCACGTCAGGAGTCATAGTTTAGACTAGGGTACAACATTTTTCAGAAGTGACCACTACTGTCATCCAGGATCATCTTCCATCATCATGGGAAAGTTGCTGAGAGGGTAGGTAGGACTTTAGTTGTAACTATGCAAAATATTACAACTGCCCTGGATTCAGCATTAGCTGTGGTGTGTGACACATTACCTGGTCATGATAAGATGCGTTACAAGAAGTTGATACTTCCTTGCCCTGTTCATATGCATGTAGGAAATGGAAGACTTCCTTGGCTCTTGGTGGGAAGCAATACTGATTCCCCTCCTGAAGCCAAGTAATATCTACTTGTCTGAGAGGTTGTTATAGTGTCACCCTTGTGTGGGAATACCTTGGAGCTTGTGGTGAACAGTTGTCTTGCCTGGTATGTGACCCATTCTCAAGTACTGCTCAAGTATTGGTATCCCCTCCATGTCAGATTCAAGGAAGACATTGAAGCAATTGAAAGGCATGCTGCTAGTTTGTTACCAGTATGTCTGATCAACATGCTAGTATTATGGAGATGCTTCATTAACTCAAATGAGAATCTCTGGTGGGGAGACAACCTCCTTTTCATGAAACACTATTGAGAAAATTTAAAGATACGGCATTTGTGGCTGAGTGCAGAATGAGTCTACTGATACCACTGTACATTTTGTGTACAGACCATGAAGACGAGAAAATAGGGTTGTATGGAGGGGTATATACAGTCGTTTTTCCATTCACTCCATTTGGGACTGGAGCAGGATACAGAATGTCTAGTAGTGGTACAAGATACCCTCTGCCATACACTGTCTGGTGGCTAGCAGAGTATTTATGTAGGTGTAGATATGCTGATTACGCAGCAACTATTAGAGACAAAAAATAAATAGATTTTAGAATTGTAAGGTAAAGGTTTAAGCATTTTAGCTTCAAGAATATATAAGAAAATAAAAGTTTTCACAAAGTAGATTTTTATCACCATAAAAGCACTGAATATAAGAAGAAATTGCCAAAAAAACTGTCAAAAAGTAAACAACCAATTATTTTAAGGAGGTGGTTTCACTGTGGAATATGATATTAACAATTTTCTCAAAATTGACCTTTATCATCATAGTAAGAAATGATTACAGAAAAAATTGGCAAAGAGTAAACAGTCAGTTGTTTTGAAGTTCTGGTTTCACTTTGGAACTACTTGGACATACAGTTTTCAACCACCCATCATTTCATGAGAAATATTTGAAACAATTTTGCATTTTTCCTAGACACTGTTTCACATCTAGAAACTTCCACGAACTCTTAATGCCTAAAACAGATTAGTCCTAAATAACAAGCAAGGACCTGAAATTCAATAAATTTACATCAAAAGTAAATACTGTTCCAGTTGTTTCATTTCTAAACTACTCATAACAGCAGTAGAACAGACTCAAATTTGTGTTACAATAACTTTAAATATCCTTAGCTGTCAGTTTCAGTGCTGTCCTCTCTCTGGTCATACATATATAAACACATCACAATCTCCTACAGTGATGTAGCACAATCTTCACACCGACTGTTACTTTGAAATCCGTGAGTTGCTGCCACAATGCACTTATGTGTGTGTCTTGCAGTAGCATCCGCTGTTCCATGCAAAAGCCATTGGTACAATAATAATAATAATAATAATAATAATAATAATAATAATAATAATAATAATAATATAATAATAATAATAATAAAATGTTCGTTTCAGGCAGAAACCACTGGTATTTAAAAGTTTAAAGAAAATTTTAGTTTCCCTACTGTGAGAAAGCCTACAGTAAGGTAGATAGGATGACTTGGTGGGAAATGCTCACTGAGTACAATGTACTCCTAAATTTGTTGAATGCCATTAAATCACTATACAATAACACTAAAATTGGTATAAATGAAGAATTATTGACTGTAAATGAGAGACTAAAATGAGGTTGTCGTTTGTCACCAATCTTTTAAACTATATCTCAATAAAGTTATAGAAGAATGATATTCTAAAAATGCCAAGAAGATGGACATGAGAAGGAACAAATTTATTAACACTATTTTATTTCCAGATGATAAAGTTCTCCTAGCAGACAGTTAAAATGCTTTACAGGAAAATATGTTTAAATTGAATAATGTTTTACAAACTTATCCAATCGTTATATCTGCAAATGGCAATGGAAGGAGAACACATACGAAGAACAAAAATAGTGACAAAGAATAAAATAATACAACAGGTAAATTTGTTTAAATATCTAGGGATAGATATATCAGTATACAAAACTAATTTAAGTGTGGTTCAAAATATACAGAAACATAATACTATAAATGGTTGTATAAGGAGGTATCGTGGTAGAACTATGAGGAAAGAGATAACAGTAAGACCACACAACCTGGTAGCTAAGCCTGTTGTTCCTATCCTGAGAAAAGAGATAAATGAAGAATTAAAGTTGCTGAGATTTGGTTTTTGATGTCATTTCTTGGACCAACACTATGAGACAGAGTTCAGAGTGAAGATATAACACCACAGTTAGACATAAAAATGATGGCAGAAGAGATTAGACACTCAAAAGAAAAGAAAAGAAAAGAAAAGAAGAGAGAAATGGTATGACCACATCAGAAGGATGCAGCCTGAGTGCCTGTCATGGTAAGTGTTACCTTTCAACCAAACTGGAAAATTGGATATAGGACACGCATTGTAGAGATGGAGAATGAAATGGAGGAAGAAGAGGTTGAAGAGGACAAAGAAGTAGTAGAAAAAGTAGGTAGTTACACTGAGCACTAGAGTTTCAGAAATGTTATGAACTTTTATTCATTCTTAAAAGGAGGTTCACCAAGCACATTGTATCCATGCAGCATCATAATATTTATAACAGCCTTGTAGAGTTGCAAAAACTAGGCAGCTGAATAGTCAGTTCCAGTATGGATTCGAAAGATATAATTCCACCATTGATAACCTGCCCTTCTTGGAAGTGGCTACATACAGCTTTCATCCCTATGCAGGTAGCTCATAGCTTCAGGTAATCATTATACAGTCTTGTGGGCCTTGGCACTATTTCAGATAATGAGCAATGAGTTGCGAATACTCAGTCAAATCAGTTTGAAAAAATAGAATGATGTTCCTGTAAAGTATCACCCTCTTTGCCATCACCATTCGCTTCATAAAGCTCTTAGTATGGGAGCCAATCTAATGCTCCTTATTTGTACATGAGTTTGTGTAGTTTGCACCTCACAAACACAAACAAGAACACGTTAGTAGCAAATGATGTAAAAGATTTTAAATGGTTGGACCATCTGCACTAATTTAAAGTCCTTGGCAGGGACAGTGGAACATGTGGATTTCCACCATTCATGACACCTGTATGCCCGTCTGCATTGACAAAAAGACACACGGTTGTGAATATTAGAGTTTTGATGAATTTTTGGACTTTTCTGGACCTCATATTTGATGACAGTGCCTCTTGGCTACCACACTTGAGGAACATCAAAGTATTATCCTTGAAAGCAGTTAAAATTTTAAAGTGGCTCAGTTTCAGATTTTGGGGGAGTAGATGCAGCACACATGCTCCAGCAAGGCTTTTATGCCGTCCAATCCTTATTAAGGGTACCTAGTATATAGGAAGAAAAGAAGAAAATCGTTCTAATTTAAAAATTTTAGACATTGTCCACCATCAGGTTGGCTTGCCACAGGTGCTTACAAGACCATTCCTTATCTTAGCCTCTGTGTTGAGGCTGGTGATTTGCCAATAACTGTATGGTGACAACTCCTTATGGTTCACCAAGGGCACATGTTCTTGGCTGATCCGGAATCATCAGTTTTCACCTGTTGAGTAACTGCTCATCTAAGTTGCATTCTCTAATTGTCCATGAGCAGAAAAACCATTGAGGTACTGTGCAAAACCAGGTGTAATGGAACTTACTGTTGGCCAAAATCCATCGTTATAGTGTGTGCAAAATGCTGTGGCTACTAGATGCGTAGTTGGATGGTGAAGTGTGGGAAGAGCAGCAGTGCTAGGGGGTTGCTCAGAGCGCTGTAGGCGAAATGTCGGGCGCTGGAGAGGAAGTGCCGTACTAAACTGAAGCCTATGCTCACATTTTTTGTAAATATTAAGTGGGTGCCCTCCACCACTTGCATGGTGACCATTCAAAAAGATTTGCTGTCACATCTGCTTTTGAAGTATCTAGAAAGAAATCCACTGAAAACACAGCTTGTTAATCATTTGTTATTTTCAGAGAAGTGCCATGAGTGGCAAATTTTGAATACAACCTACACATTTCTCTCGTTGCCATGTCAAAATTTGCTTCTTTTGCCAAAACACAGCGGAGTTTATACTGTCTCACCTCACTAATATGTTGTGCAAACACAGTTGCGAGAGAATTCTGAAACAGTGGTTTATTAAGTTTATTAAACGAGGAACTGAGGAAAAGTAAAGTTAGTAGCTTATGAAAAACAAATCCTCTATACAAAAAAACCTGTAATGTCTTCACATATGTTGTTCCAGAATCCATAGCATTTCTTGTTTCACCAGCCATTGATGGCCTTTAAAAATAACATTCTTTCACCAAAAAAGTCTGTAGTTATTGGAATAACACAATAGGTAATGAAGTTTTGTATAATACTGATATGGTAAAATACTCTTCTTTTTTTGTGCTACCATCTGACAAAATCTCATTTCGATATCTGAAACTGTTTATAAAATATGAGGAATGTTGTGGATATTTCACTCTGGCTTATCACTGGTGTGGCACAATCGCAAATGAGTGTGCTACATCATATCAGTTTTATTGAGATTGGTTACAGATAAATACCTCTACCCAAGTCTAAAGAAAAATTCAATATGTTAGCTAAATTTCATACGCAAGAACATATTATGTAATATGCACCAAACGAAAAATCATAGCGACCCCTATTTTTCATTGCACACTTTTTCGAGTTTCGTGCAGTGTCTTACTTTCCCATAACTGTCACAATAACTATGACCATTAACGAAATGATGGGCAC
The DNA here is from genome assembly GCF_021461385.2 of Schistocerca piceifrons. Classification (NCBI taxonomy): domain Eukaryota; kingdom Metazoa; phylum Arthropoda; class Insecta; order Orthoptera; family Acrididae; genus Schistocerca; species Schistocerca piceifrons. Next base: position 876,546,305 of record NC_060149.1, on the reverse strand, counting down.
ATCATCATGAACCTGACATATAAAGCTATCAGCAAATCAAAAACTTTTTTTTTTTTTTACTGAATAATCTCTGTAAATTCATTGGAGAAAGATTGCAGGGCGCACACCTCGATTCTGTCGTCCCTGACTGGCCAAAAGTCGGAAAACATTTATTGGCCTCCCCTTCCGAACAAACTCGCCCAGCGCTTTGGATGAAAACTGGTCAGTGTGCATTGGCCACCATATCCTGCGCTAGCTATACCCAGGGCTGAAGGGGAAACCCATTCTGATTGCCATATAGACCCAGTATTATTTTAGATTTAATGGAATACAAGGGAGTTTTTACTTCAGTTTATATTTTCCATTTTTTTTTTTTTTTTTTTGAATTTTTGTGTTAGTCATCATTGCAAATATATGCTGATCAACACTGTTGGTTGAAGCAGTTGGGAAATGTAGGCTGCTCTGTTATTTGCTTTGATTGTGTCTTCAAGAGATGCCTACTGAATGAATTCACGGTGTATGATACAGAGCTATAGGTATTCTTGAGGGCACTGGTGTGGATGAGATATCTTTATTTGTGATATTCTTGATCTGCTCTGACTCCTTGAGTAGACGAAAAGTCATCTGCTGTGTGTACCAGAGAAAGCAGTCAAGGACACTTTACTTTGCATAAAACTCCTAGCAAATAAGGTGATACCAGGACATGTTGGAATTCAGGGAAGTGAATTGGCAGAAGACAATGAGGTATGCACATTACTGTTGTGGTGAGGTGCAGTTATCTCACCTTTTAGGTGGAGAACTGTGCATTGATAGGGAGGGAGTGGCTGGAGTATCAAATAATAAGTAACAGCTACCCACTTGTATTGCTGCTTTCTCCAGTAAACAAGGCAGTGTGAATGCCTATGAAAATGCTGTGGCAAAGAACATAGTCCCCTGACACATGGGTTACTGCTCCGACAAGAGGAGCCAATGGTGCACAATGTGTTTTATTTGTTGATGAGACATCTTTAAAATTCTGTATTTTGTTCATGTTGGACTGTGACTTGGAAACTGCTATTAATTATGATACAAAAGACAAATAGAAACAATTATATGTGTCTGTCGCTGTTATCTGTGTGCACCTTTTCATGCTAGTGTACTACTATTCCTTTGCAGTGACTTCAGTGCTGGGGGCTGAAAGAAAGCTGGAATTTTTCTCAATTTTATGTATTGACCAGCAATATTTCTTCTTTCAGCACACATCTATTTAAGTTCCTGTATACATTAATTCTCTCAGATATGTATATTACAGTTGTATCACAACTATTTGGATACAAATATTGTCCACAAAAAGATTACTTTTGACAAGCAAAACAACTGAAAATGTAAAACAGAATGACAGTTTGAAAACTTATTTTATTCTTCTATGACACCACTGTCATCATTGTGAGCACTGTTCTTCCATCATCACAATACACCTCCAAACTGCAACATCTAAAAACAATCCACCCACAGCATGTAGACGAGCTAAATGTGCCATCCTGTATTTCAGGTATGCTGCACCCATATACCTTGCGTTACCTGCACACGATAATAAACCATTTCTCCGACAATATGCTTTCCAAAACTTAACTACAAATAAAAAACCTTCATTAAATGTCACAATCATTTTTCATAAACATCAGGAGTCTTATGTAAAATCTTTTAGCAGGTCTAAGGCTTCCATTCAGTGTGCTGTTGGCCAGTCTGGTGTGACAGGTGAAGATAGCGAAATGGAAGCCAAAGTTTTAAATTTTGGGTCCAAGAAATCATTCACACAGGAGAATCATGCAAACATACTATCATTTGACCATCGGATAGAGTCCCATGTGGACAACATAGTAATAAGTTCCCTGGCATAGAGAAACACCTGAAAGATTGCAAGCAAATAAATCACCAGGTCCGAATGAAATCTCAATTTGGTTTTACAAAGAGTACTCTGCGGCATTGGACCTTATGTAGCCAGCATTTATCAGGAATCTCTTGCCCAGCTCAAAGTCCCGAGTGACTGGAAAAAAGCACAGGTGACTCCAGTATATAAGAAGGGTGAAAGAACGGACCTGTAAAATTACAAACCAATATCCCTAACTTCGGTTTGCTGCAGAATTTTCAATCATATTCACAGTTGAAATATATGAAACATCCTTGAGACTGAGAAGCTTATGTCCACGAATTAGCATGGTTTTATCAATCATCACTCTTGCGAAACTCAGCTTGCCCTTTTCTCACATACTATGGACTATGGATGAAGGGCAACAGGAAGATTCCTTATTTCTCTATTTCCAGGAAGCATTTGACACAGTGCACCATTGCAGGCTCATAACAAAGCTATGAGCATATGGAATACGTTCACAGATATGGTAGTGGCTCAAAGACTTCTTAAGTAAGAGAACCCAGTATGTTGTCCTCGACGGCAAGTATTCATGAGAAACAAGGGTATTGTCAGGAGTGCCCCGGGGTAATGTGATAGGGCCGCTATTATTCTCCATATACATAAATGATGTGGCGGACAGAGTGCGCAGCAATCTGCAGTTGTTTGCTGATGATGCTGTGGTGTATGGTAAGGTGTCGAAGTTGAGTGACTAGGAAGATACAACATGACTTAGAGAAAATTTCTAGTTGGTGTGATGAATGGCAGCTAGCTCTAAATGTGGAAAAATGTAAAATAATGTGGATGAGAAGAATAAGCCTTTAATGTTCAGATATACAGTGAAACCCCGCTTTCACACTTTTCAAAGGACTTCAAAAAATGGTGTAAAATGCATGAAAATGTAAAATGTGGGAAATAACGTTTGAAGCTGTAAAAGTTACATATAGGATATCTCCTTACATTTTCGCACTTTATGTATGATACATGTACATAATAGACATCAAAATAGTTGTCAGGGACTTGTTTATTATCTAATAAAGGATTATTAATTAATAAATGCCGCTGATGCAACTTTAACCAGTAACTGTCTGGGAAGCAGAAATGATTGACTCAGTTTCATATGTCATAATTGATGTTTTTGGAGAGCCTGCAGCTGTCATTCATTGTTTGAATAATGAAACACAGAACCAATTACGTATTTTTTCATGCTTAGCATGACACATTTCAAGAATTTTTTTCTGATTGTCAAGTGAAAATATTTACATAAGTATTTTTGCACCATGTTTGCATATGTGTTGTTCTGCATATCTTGCGCTGTAGTGGTCTTTTTGAGGTTATCAGGTATTGTGCCTCCTCAGTTATGTAGAAAACCATACAGATGACAACATTGTTTGTTTGTGTAACATCACATAAAATACATACATAAATAGTGGACTTGACAACGAGAATAAATTCTCAAAACACGTTTTGCATGAAATAATACATAATTGGCACTGTCTTTAAACCAAAAATATTTGAGCAGTGCAGAGTAAGTGAAGGTGTCAACAAGTACTACTAGTGGCCAACTGACGAAACACGCTAAATGTTGTTCGACAAAGGTGTCTCGACGATCACAACAATCATGAAAATACAAATGCACGGTAAAGACAGTTTGGAAATGGTTGTGATTGGTCATGATATCTTTATTCGAGTGAACATAGTTACTCCCATCAGCCACTGTGCCAAGTAGAGCTTGGCAGCGGTAGGAGGTACGGCATGAATTGGTCCAACTTTACACGCACTATGTTTACATGCCACACACCTTCTGAAAGACAAAAACTGAATTTCAGAAACCATTTTTTGCTGTCGTGTTTATACATTAAGGTCTGAAGCGGATTTGCTTGCCCAGATAAATATGGCATTTAGAAAACAGCTGTTACAGTTTATTATTTAGTCAACACAATCACTATTTCTCTTCAGTTAGGCAAGGTGTAAACAGCTTCAGTCTAATATTCTTATATTTCTTCTTATCCTTCACCATACAAAAAGCCACTCTGTCCATATTAGCCTACAATTTTTAAAAACAAGACGAAACCGACAGCCCATACAAATTTAAAAACCAGTTGCCTTTACATGGGAACGAAAATCAATTGGGGAACTGGAAAACTGTCAGTCAGAAGCTGAATTCCAGAACCAATTTTGAAGTGCTTACATGACCACCCAGAAGCATTTTTGGGAAATCGGTTTACAAAATCCAGTAATGGGAACCCCATGTAAACAGCATGATGTTTACTGGTTTAAAATCACTGAGTAGAACTCCCTGGTGTCAAGAAACTTCAAACACAATGTTTAAACACTACTTGACACCTAACAACATGCCAGCATAATTTCACTCAGTTTTTCACAAAGTTTAAATCGCTGGAAACTTATAAATTTGTTGTCAGAAAATCGGGTGTGATTTATCTTTACAAACATAGGAAATTTGATGGACGTGATAAAAAATGTCATAAACAGCGTTAAAACATTAATTCCAGGAACATAAAAGTGAGATTCCACTGTAGTATTACTAGTGTCCTGCGTGACAGAGTAAAGTCATTTTAAATACCTGGGTGTAACGTTGCAAAGGGGTATGAGGTGGAACGAGCATGTAAGAACCGCGGTAGAGAAGGCGAATGGTTGACTTTGGTTTATTGGCAGGATTTTAGGAAAGAATGATTCACCTGTAAAGGAGATTGCGTGTGGGACACTGGTGCGACCTATTCTTGAGTACTGCTTGAGTGTTACGGATCCTTACCAGGTTGGATTGATGCAAGACGTCAAAGCAGTTCAGAGGCGGGCTGCTAGATTTATTGTTGGGAGGTTCAAAAAACACTTAAGTGTTACAGAGATGCTTCAGGTACTCAAATGAGAATCCCTGCAGGGAAGGCAGTGTTCTTTTCAAGAAACATTGTTGAGAAAATTTAGAGAACCGGCGTTTGAAACTGACTGCCACAGCATTCTACTGCCGCCAACATACATCGCATATAAGCACCATGAAAATACGATACGAGAAATTGAGACTCATACGGAGGCATGTAGACCATCGTTTTTCCCTCACTCTGTTTGGGAGTGGAACAGGAAAGGAAATGACTAGTATGTCTACATATATACTCTGCTAGCCACCAAGCGGTGTGTGGCGGAGGGCACAATTTGCACCAAAGTCATATTTCCCCCCCTCTGTCCCAATCGCGGATCGCTTGAGGGAAAAACGACTGTCTGAACGCCTCAGTACAAGCTCTAATTTCCCTTATCTTTGAATGATGATCAATGCGCGATTTGAAAGTTGGCAGTAATAATATATGCTCTACATCCTCAGTGAAGATCGGATTTTGGAATTTAGTGAACAGCCCCTTCCGTTTAGTGCGTCGTCTATCTGCAAGTGTGTCCCACTTCAAACTTTCTGTGAGATTTGTAACGCTCTAATGATGGCTGAATGTATCAGTCATGAAGCTTGCCTCTCTTCTTTGGACCTTCTCAATCTCTTGAATCAGACCCAACTGGTAAGGGTCCCATACAGACGAACAATACTCTAAGACTGGATGAATAAACTGCAATCTAGTGTTCGCCTTGCCCGTTACTTGTGTAACCCATCATTTTCCCTAAAATGATGGGTCACTCCTCCCTTTATAAATAAAGAACAATATTAATTGACGTAGATGTCTTTAGTCACAAAATACCCTATATTTTAGGCACCTGTTGAATGATCAATGGAGTGGGGAGTTTAAAATTTCGAAAGGTGTCATAGGTGTTCACCAAGTTATTGGTGAAAAAGAGATTTCAACTGTTATCGGAGTGGCTTGCAATTTGCAGTCCTTGGTATCAGTGATCAATGAGTCACTTTTATCTGGGAAACAGTGTAAACTACTCACATTTTACTGTTGCATGTTATTTAGTAGTTTAGAGCCTGACTCTTTGTTTTATTGGGCAGTGGGGGTGCGTGAGCGAATAATAGGAGAGAAGAGTTCCGCATATAGAATTATGTTATATATTGACTGCAACTTACTATTGGTATGAGACATTTTTAACCTTGTTGTTGAGTGCTCTAAGTGTAAACAACACAACCACAAACTTCCAGAATTAGTATATGGTGCCATTTAGTTGCAAGTTTTCTTGTTACTTAGAGAAGAACTATCATGTTGCTGGAAGACAGGACTGGAACAAATGGGATGAAATAAAATTAGTTGGTGGTCACCCAACTGACAGGCATTTCTGCTTACATAATTATGGATTCTGTTAACCAGCACAGAAATTTGCTGTATAATATGTGCCTTTCTCCTTTGACACTGATGTGTACCAATGTGTAATACTTGTTGTTCCTGCTGTGGCTCTGATGGTGTAACAAAAGGTGAACAGGACAGTTCATTGGCTTGCTCTTAATCATGTACAAACAAGTGTGTTTGAAGCTTTAAAATTTTTGTGGTTTTTGATGACTAAACAGTTATTTGTTTTATATGCACTAAATGCTTAGAGCATACATATAAGAGAGATTTTTTTTAACATTTTTAATTTCAGTTGTTTTAACATTTTTGTCACTTTCTAGGTAACCCTACATTCAATAACATCTAATTGACATTACTATTTTCCCTCAACATTTATTTCTGTATTGTGCCTCCTCCTTCTGCTCCCTCCCCCACCCATTTTACAGCTTGGCGACTATGTTTATTCTCATTATCGTGTCTGTTGTTGTTGTGGTCTTCAGTCCTGAGACTGGTTTGATGCAGCTCTCCATGCTACTCTATCCTGTGCAAGCTTCTTCATCTCTCAGTACCTACTGCAGCCTACATCCTTCTGAATCTGCTTAGTGTAAACATTTCTCGGTCTCCCTCTACGATTTTTACCCTCTATGCTGCCCTCCAATACTAAACTGATGATCCCTCGATGTCTCAGAACATGTCCTACCAACCAATCCCTTCTTCTAGTCAAGTTGTGCCACAAGCTCCTCTTCTCCCCAATTCTATTCAATACCTCCTCATTAGTTATGTGATGTACCCATCTAATCTTCAGCATTCTTCTGTAGCACCACATTTCAAAAGCTTCTATTCTCTTCTTGTCTAAACTATTTATCGTCCACGTTTCACTTCCATACATGGCTACACTCCATGCAAATAATTTCAGAAACGACTTCCGGACATTTAAATCTATACTCGATGTTTACAAATTTTTCTTCTTCAGAAACGCTTTCCTTGCCATTGCCAGTCTACATTTTATATCCTCTCCACTTCGACCATCATCAGTTACTTTGCTCCCCACATAGCAAAACTCCTTTACTACTTTAAGTGTCTCATTTCCTAATCTAATTCCCTCAGCATCACCTGATTTAATTCGACTACATTCCATTATCTTCGTTTTGCTTTTGTTGATGTTCATCGTATATCCTCCTTTCAAGACACTGTCCATTCCGTTCAACTGCTCTTCCAAGTCCTTTGCTGTCTCTGACAGAATTACAATCGTGTCTAGTACCATTTAAACTTAATAGAATTTTATAAAATGTGTTCTTAGTCACTCAGTTTCATTATAGTCAATTACTTGCCTCACTATTCACTATTTTGTATATATATTTGTGTTACCCACGTAGTTTAAATTTGATTCTCAGCCATAGTTTTGTCATTCTCAGTATGCCCAGCCCACATGCATTGTTTTTTCTTTTGCTTTTTACTTTCTTCCTTTGTTATTGGAGTATGCTATTTTGTTTCTGATGCTTGTGTTTATGATTTCTTTGTATTATACTTCACTTTGTAAATTAGTGTCACATGTGTGATTTATCTCATTTCTCAGAGGAAGATATTTGATTGCTATGGACAGTCAATGTCCATGTCTGTCACTTTCCTCTTTGCCCTTTTCAGGTCATAGTGAGTATTGTTTGACAGTGCAAAAGACTGAATTAAATTTCAGTTTTAATTTCACATCAAATGTGGATCAAAATTAATTAAAGTCATCTCTGCTTTGTTTTCATTTCGGCTACTCAAATCATCCTCTGTGTCAGTGCAAATTACAGTTTATTTTTAGAGTTTTAATCACCCCAGTTTTCTCTTTTAGTTAAACTAAGGCTCATTACTTAAGTAAAAGTACACGGATTTTAGACATTGGGCAGTGATATTATCTTATGATTAGTTTTCCACAGTAGCATTGGTAGATGAAGTGTTCTTGTTACATCAACGGAAACTTGGTCAAATTTGTTTTCATAACCTTCTGAGGTGCATATTACATAGTATCTGAGTGGGGAGGGGCAAAAATGGTTTTTCACTGATGGGTTCCTAAATCGAATGCCTATTGTAGCAGTAATCAGCAACAGAAACATCTATTGTACATGTCCTGGGACCCACATGAGATATATTCAGATAAAGTGTGATTTGCTGTGATGATCACTCCTGAGAACTTGATGGGCATCTGTAATTTGTTGCTACTAATCTATTGGGAATGTTTTATTAATATTCTGTTATGTGGAAGGAGAACTGGAGCAACAAATGTATAAAGTAGTGGGAACAAGTGTGTGCTGTATGCCTGCAGAAGAGTTCAGCTTGTGAGTGAAGAGTTGTAAAATGTTTTTGGAATTACTGGATCATTAATTTTGATAACTTTTCCATTTGTAAAATAATTTCAGAGATGGGTTGGTTCCCACTAGATATGTCAATATTTTTTTTTCCTGCCAGTGAGATGAAATGTTTGAGAATGGAATGTTTGAGATTGTCGTATCACATAATATTTATCTCCCATGCCTTATCATGTGATATTGATAGGAGAATACACACAGATATTCGCTGCCTCACTGAGTCACAGTAATATGCAATATACCTCGTGTGTGTGTGTGTGTGTGTGTGTGTGTGTGTGTGTGTGTGTGTGTTTTCTGATATCAGTTTACAAGTAGTTTCAGTGTGTGAAAACCTTAAATTATTATTATTGTTATTATTATTATAATATTAGTACAGATGAAGCCATTGTTACAAGTTATACAGTTTTTAAAGTATGACCTGCTGTTGATTTATTTCTTTTTTTAATTTTTAGATTACTCCTGTGCTTTGCAAAAGGATATAATTGTCCATGGAAGGTTATATGTTTCTCCGAATTACTTGTGCTTTTACGCAAACATCTTCAGATGGGAAACACAGGTATGTTTGCAGTAAGTGATTTAATGAACTGTGTGTTTACAGTAGAAGCTTTTGCGTAGATGTAAATATGCAGTAATGTTTATATAATCAGCAGTATAATACTTTTCCACTTACTTCTTGAAACAGGTATATCAGATCAGTTTTTGGGTCTTTTGAATATCAAAGTTTGCAAGACTTAGATGACAGGAAATCTCAGTTCTGTAAGCATGATGATATTAATGGTAGGAAAATCTATATATTTTTTCAACATGATATATACTTACTTATATTCTCTACTTCTCCAGTGTTCCTTGGTCAAAAATAATATGGAATGCTACAGTAGGTGAAATGCATTAAAGAGAGAAATGGAGAAAATGATGTGCACGGATACTGAATAGAACTTACGTAATTTATATTAATTAGTGACACATGGGGATCAGTTACTTAAATGAAGAAACCACTTGTCTAAGACATCAATAATGTATTGTGGGCGGTTATTGAATTTTCTGTGAATAACCTTTTACATTACAGTGATCAGTATACATGTTCCTCATTGACAAGATACTGCACCACTTAGAGTCTGATATGAAATTATGAAATCTGACATAGTCTTTGTGGAATGTTAATTAATATTTTCTGTTGGCAATTATTTTGGAGAGACGTTGAAAAGAAGCGCGCACGCGCACACACACACACACACACACACACACACACACACACACACACACACACACACACAAAATATAATGATCCCATTATGAGAATTAAAATTATATTACACAGCTGTAAGAGATACAAGACAATAAAAAAAGCTGTGGCTTGGGAGATGAAATTCAATAAGAAAGAAGTAAATGATGGAAAGAAACAAGAAAAAGTTAGAGGGCAACAGAAAAGAAAAATGTAAGTGTATTTTTAAACTACATGTAGGCTGTGACCATAAGATTTGTTATAGAAGTATTCTTCCGTAGATAATTAAGAAAATACTATTTGAGAAGATAAACTTAAGTGATCATGACAAGGCAGCATTATAGTAATAGTTATATGGTGGTCTTATGTTGTTTATATTGATTCCTGGTTTCTTTAAATTAGGTGGAACCATGTAAGACAAATTACCTTGATGTTTTGATGAACTAATGAAATAATAGCTGCAATTGAGATACCATGTTTATGGCAGTTTTTTCTTCAAAAAAGGAAACTGCTTTTGCTTGAACACCAAAAGTAGTTACCGAACACTAAAGTAGTTATCTGTTAACTGTAATTCTATTCCCAACTTTTTTTGTGGTGGTTAATACCCTCTACTTAACAACACATTTTGTTTTCTTCTGTTTGCAATCTCTTGTATTGTAACTATTTCTGCTATGTGCATGAGGTACTTTATAAACCATGTTTCATTTCTGTTTTGTACACTGCAGCCCCATTAGATCTTCTGTCCATTATATTAAACGTATTGATTTGTTCCTCTCTCATTTGAACTTTTCCATTTTGGCCAGATTCCAAGAGACAGTGCTAACATATTCTTACTTTGCCTGTCTGAAGTCCACCTGCATTCCACCTCCCACCACCATACACTTACGCCATTACTCAGTAACATAACAGTCAGATCTCTTTTGTCTCCTTTGTTCTTAGTCATAAGAGTGACACTACAGTTTGTTTTTATACAGTGTTGTGTGAACAGTTGTATGTAAAATCAAAAGTGGATTCTGTAATTGTCAACATGATTTTGTCATTGTGTATTGGCTTCCATCATTAGCTAAGTATGCAATATCTATATTCAGTGTGTAGTTTGCAGTCTTTTTGTTCATTGTAGTGCATGGCCAGAAACGTGTTTGAAGTCTGTTTTTGAAACAAATTGCAAAGTTTTACCATGACCTCCACAGTCACCTCTTTCAAATATGCAGCTGATTTCCTTTCTGATGTCAACAGATTTGGTGAATGTAACTACAGTTGCTGTTTAAAATAATTTTTCATATGAGAAAATATTTTTATTAAGTTTTGTAATAATATTAGCAATGTAGGCTCATGCTTTATTTAATTTATGATAATCCATTTGTGTTACAGCTGTCCTTGAGATGGAAAGATATCACAGCTATAACCAAAGAAAAAACTGCTTTGGTTATCCCTAATGCAATACTTGTCTGTACAAAAACAGAGAAACATTTCCTAACTTCATTTGGAGCACGAGACAAGACATATCTTATGCTTTTTAGGGTGTGGCAAAATGCACTGTTAGATCAGGTATGCTGAAATTACAAACATCTTTTACAAATTTTTATTAATGTTTACATTTTATTAGTTTGACATTTATATATTCAGGGTACTGTTGCCAAGTCAGTGGTTGTGATACATGTTTTTCTGTCACTGAATAGTAACAGATATTTCATATCACTGTTTCATTGAAAAATTGTGAGACAATGACTATGTGAAAATACAACATCTGTTAAGAAGTTGCTGATTGATATTCTTATTTGCATTAACGCATTTCATCCCAGTGTAGTGTACACGCAGCACTAAGCTTAACTTCACAAAATCCAGTGAAAACAAACTTCTATCGTACACAACTCATCAAGCATGTGGTAAAAGGCATTCAGCAGTTCTATGTTTATGTTTTATTATATTTCACAATTACTCCAACATTTTATGAAAAAAATAAATTGCTGAAAACTTAGTGTTGCATGTATGTAACACTGGGTTAAGAATTCAGTTGTATTTAATTTTGGTTTCAGCAACTAACACATTAGTGCAAAAGTTCTTATTATGAAACATTACTGACTTATTTATGTACAGCAACTCTCAATGCAAGAGATATGGCAGTGGGTGCATACTTGCTATGGTGATGAGCTAGGACTGACAAGTGATGATGAAGATTATATAGCTCCTGTGTCAGAGGAGGAAAAGCAATCATCTGCTGCTGTGAGACTCTCAGTTGACTCATTTGCTGAAGTAAGTATCACAAAAAGTTATTGTAGTTATGATAAAAATAGAAATTTGTTTTTTTCTTATAACTATAAGTGAGAAATCTAGGTACCATGAGCAATCATTTTGTTAGCTAATGTAAACAAGTGTGTATCAAAAGCTTTGACAGTTGCAGCAGTGAAGCGGTGCTGATGGAGGTGGTTGGGTAATGGCAATAGTATTATGATGTTGTGTGCAGCTAATTTTAGCAGCTGAGCTTATGATGGTGGTGATGGTGTTGGACGTTGTTGTAGTAGTAGCGTTAGTAGAAATGTGATGACAGAATCAGAAAAAAATGAAATCTCTCTCTCTCTCTCCCCCTCTCTCGCTCTCTCTCCCCCTCTCTCGCTCTCTCTCCCCCTCTCTCGCTCTCTCTCCCCCTCTCTCGCTCTCTCTCCCCCTCTCTCGCTCTCTCTCCCCCTCTCTCGCTCTCTCTCCCCCTCTCTCGCTCTCTCTCCCCCTCTCTCGCTCTCTCTCCCCCTCTCTCGCTCTCTCCCCCTCTCTCGCTCTCTCTCCCCCTCTCTCGCTCTCTCCCCCCCTCTCTCGCTCTCCCCCCCCCTCTCTCGCTCTCTCCCCCCCTCTCTCGCTCTCTCTCCCCCTCTCTCGCTCTCTCCCCCTCTCTCGCTCTCTCCCCCTCTCTCGCTCTCTCCCCCTCTCTCGCTCTCTCCCCCTCTCTCGCTCTCTCCCCCTCTCTCGCTCTCTCCCCCTCTCTCCCCCTCTCTCGCTCTCTCCCCCTCTCTCGCTCTCTCCCCCTCTCTCGCTCTCTCCCCCTCTCTCGCTCTCTCCCCCTCTCTCGCTCTCTCCCCCTCTCTCGCTCTCTCCCCCCCTCTCTCGCTCTCTCCCCCCCTCTCTCGCTCTCTCTCCCCCTCTCTCGCTCTCTCCCCCTCTCTCGCTCTCTCCCCCTCTCTCGCTCTCTCCCCCTCTCTCGCTCTCTCCCCCTCTCTCCCCCTCTCCCCCTCTCTCGCTCTCTCCCCCCCTCTCTCGCTCTCTCCCCCCCTCTCTCGCTCTCTCCCCCCCTCTCTCGCTCTCTCCCCCCCTCTCTCGCTCTCTCCCCCCCTCTCTCGCTCTCTCCCCCCCTCTCTCGCTCTCTCCCCCCCTCTCTCGCTCTCTCCCCCCCTCTCTCGCTCTCTCCCCCCCTCTCTCGCTCTCTCCCCCCCTCTCTCGCTCTCTCCCCCCCTCTCTCGCTCTCTCCCCCCTCTCTCGCTCTCTCTCCACCTCTCTCGCTCTCTCTCCACCTCTCTCGCTCTCTCTCCCCCTCTCTCGCTCTCTCTCCACCTCTCTCGCTCTCTCTCCCCCTCTCTCGCTCTCTCTCCACCTCTCTCGCTCTCTCTCCCCCTCTCTCGCTCTCTCTCCCCCTCTCTCGCTCTCTCTCCCCCTCTCTCCCCCTCTCTCCCCCTCTCTCCCCCTCTCTCCCCCTCTCTCCCCCTCTCTCCCCCTCTCCCCCCCTCTCTCCCCCTCTCTCCCCCTCTCTCCCCCTCTCTCCCCCTCTCTCCCCCTCTCTCCCCCTCTCTCCCCCTCTCTCCCCCTCTCTCCCCCTCTCTCCCCCTCTCTCCCCCTCTCTCGCTCTCTCCCCCTCTCTCGCTCTCTCCCCCTCTCTCGCTCTCTCCCCCTCTCTCGCTCTCTCCCCCTCTCTCGCTCTCTCCCCCTCTCTCGCTCTCTCTCCCCCCCCTCTCTCGCTCTCTCTCCCCCCCTCTCTCGCTCTCTCTCCCCCCCCTCTCTCGCTCTCTCCCCCCCCTCTCTCGCTCTCTCTCCCCCCCCTCTCTCGCTCTCTCTCCCCCCCTCTCTCGCTCTCTCCCCCCCCTCTCTCGCTCTCTCCCCCCCTCTCTCGCTCTCTCCCCCCCTCTCTCGCTCTCTCCCCCCCTCTCTCGCTCTCTCCCCCCCTCTCTCGCTCTCTCCCCCCCCTCTCTCGCTCTCTCCCCCCCCTCTCGCTCTCTCCCCCCCTCTCTCGCTCTCTCCCCCCCCTCTCTCGCTCTCTCCCCCCCCCTCTCTCGCTCTCTCCCCCCCTCTCTCGCTCTCCCCCCCCCCTCTCGCTCTCTCCCACCTCTCTCTCTCTCTCTCTCTCTCTCTCTCTCTCTCTCTCTCTCTCTCTCTCGCTCGCTCGCTCTCGCTCGCTCTCTGTCATTGTGTTTCATTAGCATTCCCATCTTTAATACCTGTTAGGGCACTGTCTTAAAACACATGAACTGTTGTAAAAATTTTCCTTCTTTTCATGTGCACATGCCTTATAGTCTTCTCATTCATATCAAAACAACCTTCATTTCTGCACAGGGTGGAAAATGTTGGGGATCAGTGCTGTTCCTGTGTAGCAAAACAGTATATTAGTACAAATTCAGAGGTTAATGGTGGAAATAAGGCAATTGTCTTGATGTATGAGCACTACTTAATGAGTACTAGGTGAGGAAATCCCATCAAATATTAGGTGGGCAAATGATAATGTTTCTGTTAGCCATAACTTAACAAGAGTCCAACCTCATCGTGAGTTTTATGAAGTATATTGACAAAATATAATAAGTGAGGATCTTGTGCAGTATAGTATTTATTGTTGAAAAATAGGCGAACATCTACAATAAGGAGATCAGTAGTTAATCATATGTATCATTCACAGTACTGAAATAAAAACTATAAATTAACTGTGGCAGAACTTAACTCTCCTCAAATTTCGTGTACTGATCTGTATCCAGTTTAAATAGTAAACTTCGTGTCCTGTATAATTACATTCAGTGGGTAGCAGAACTTTGTTCAAAACATTGCAGTAAATATCCACAGAAAAAGTGTGCACTTATTATTGTAGGAACATATCAACAGTGAGAACCTTAGAGCTCATACTAGAGAACTTGTGTGTCCCTTCTTCCTTCGTGGCTACACATAGGTATGTCTACAATCAGCATAGGATCATTGACAGCTCCCCCTGTGGTAAAATAATTGGAGGTCTCCATCTGTTAAAAAGAATAAATGTGTTATTGGATCATTTTCTGCAGTTAAGCTGTCATTCTGTTCTTTTGTCATTGCAGAGATCCCTTGGTATAAAACTGATGTCATTCTCATCCCTAGTGTTCCCTGTTAGGACATTATGTGCTGTAGACCAGTCTTCAAAGAAAAGCATTTAAAATAGCTTCTCAGGGGAGTAGAACCAGTGTTACTTACAGAAAAACTAAATTTACATCCTACAAAAACACAAGGTCCATCAATCACAGCATTGGTGCCAACGCCTTTCACTTCAACATTATTCTTAGCCTTAATATCCCCAGTCTTCAATTCAACATTGTCAATAGCATGAGACACTGTACCACGTGACATGATGATGATGATGATGATGATGATGATGATGAACTGCTGCTTACATTGTGCTGTAGCCGTTAGCATTGCTGGCTGGCGTGCTGCGGGTTGCCAGTTCAAGCCCAACCAACACAAATTGTTTGTTATTTAGTATTTATCATTTATAGAAAGTTCTCACAATGTTTGCATATTCTGAAATATTCAGTATTTGTATAAATAGCAGCATGCTCCTTCCAGAAGTTCAGCTGTCTTCTATCTGTACAGTGCTGTTTGTGATCTCAGTTCTGTATGTTTTACTTCACTGACAACCCTGCTTTCGAATTTGGACTTGATTATGGTTATGACGTGACACTGTTTGGCAGAGATGCCAGGTACTTCAAAACATCGACATCACTGTGGCTCCAATTGGCAACATGACAGTCATTGTCAACATCTACAGGAACTGGATTATGACCAGTACATCATTCCCAAGGTCCATATATTCAGAAAATCTGTAGATCTAAAACAGCAATGAGTCAGCTGTGCATATCACATTTGATGAAAGGAGTCTCAAAAAGACATGCACCAAGCTATTCTGATAAAGAATGTCACAATAACAGAGGAATTCATCAGGTGGTGTCAACACATTGAGGAAATGCAACAGAAAAGAGTTTAATGAAAGAAGCATAAGGGATGATCAAAAAGTTTGTCTGTATGTGTTGCTGTAGTGTATGTGCAACATAGCATGACCCCAAAGTGGGTATATGAGCATCAACATGTAGGCAAGGGGTTAGTGTGGCATTTCTGTCTTTCTGTTGTGCTTCCGGTAAATGTGAAACGTTTACACTGGCATGTTGTTCCCAAGTGCATCAAAACAGGACCAACATGTCGTTATTCTTTTCTTTGCTGCCGAAGGACAAGCACTGGGGTAACACCAATTAGAGATGAAGAACATGCATAGGGTTGCATGTCTGTCGAAAACCACTGTTGGGGAATGGTGCACCAAGTTCTAGCCATTTCCTGTAGAGGTGATGCTCACTCTATTTTTTTATTAACGAGGCCCATTGCTGTACAATGCTGGAGAAATTAGAGCATACTATTAAGGTGATAGTTCAGAAAAACTGCAACAAGGGGTGCTGCTGCTTCACGATAACACACACCCCCAATCGCAAATGTCGTAACGCAGAAGTTACTGTAAGTTATGCCAGCCCAAGTGGGAGACACTTGAGCTCTTGCCCTATAGTTCTGATCCCCACAGGGGGCCCACAGCTCTGTTGTGAGTAACTGTGTGGTGCGCAAGAGGCCCTGAGCTATTGTAGCCTGTCTTCTCTCCGGGCTGCATTCTGTTCCCTACATCCGCTCCTCCACGTTCTGTCTCCTTCACATCTCTTTTTCTCTCTCTCTTTTTTTATTATGATCTGACTATTCCCTGGTTCTGTTGTTCCTTTATGGTCTCCTGTTTCCTCTATCCCTTTTTCTCAGTTTTTTCTGTTTCCCCTTGGGCTCTCTTTCTAAGTGCTGTTTCTGTAATTTGAACCACTTGGAAAGAACTCCCTCCCTAGCATCTCCGGTGTGGGTTCCACCACCCCACTAGGTCACCAGCAGCCAACCATCCGTGTGGTGGGGCTGTTATGCACCCATGTGACTGAGCCCCCTGACAACACAAGGATCACACTGCTGGTACCTTCCACACAAGTGCTAAAAGAAATTCATTAAATTTCGGTTACATGATAAATCAGTCAAATCTAAAGGCTGTAAATTCAACTAAATACCTAGGAGTTACAATTATGAACAACTTAAATTAGAATGAACACACAAAAAATGTTGTGGGGATGGCAAACCAAAGACTGCATTTTATTGGCAGGACACTTAGAAAATGTAACACATCTACTAAGGAGACTGTCTACACTATACTTGTCTGTCCTCTTTTAGAATACAGCTGTGCGTTGTGGGATCCTTACCAGATAGGACTGACAGAGTACATCGAAAAAGTTCAAAGGGGGGCAGCACGTTTTATATCATTGTGAAATATGGGAGAAAGTGTCACTGAAATGATAAAGAATTTGGCCTGGATGTCATTTAAAAAAAGCGTTTTTTGTTGTGACGGAATCTTCTCACGAAATTCCAATCACCAACTTTCTCTTCCGAATGCGAAAATATTTTGTTGACATCGACCTACATAGAGAGAAATGATCACCGCGATAAAATAGGGGAAATCAGAACTCGTACGGAAAGATACAGGTGTTTGTTCTTTCTGCACACTATATCAGATTGGAATAATAGAGAATTGTGAAGGTGGTTTGATGAACCCCCTGCCAGGCACTTAAATGTGATTTGCAGAGTATCCATGTAGATGTAGATGTACCTGAGCTGTCACCATTTCGTGTATGCTTAAGAGTGGTTGCTAGTCGTTTTGGGGCATCGGATCTCCTGGCAGTGACTGCCGTACCAGGTGGCCCTTGAGCTTGATGGCGCCCAAGGGCCGAGGCCCTGGTTGGAGAGAGTGGTACTAGGGGTGGACACCCTGCGCATGAAGCATGCTATGCTCGATACTTCTGGCCTAACTTCTGTGGCCCTCTCTTCAGACAAGAACGGTTCTCTCTCTGCTCTTTGTTTTGCTTCCCCAACCTTCCCCTCCCTCCCCAGTGGAGGAGGGCCAGGCCCATCGTCGAACATCATTTTTTGACATAGTCTCCTTGCGTTTCAATGCACTTGGTCCATTGTTGTACAAGCATCCTGATGCCCTCAGAAAAGAAGGTTCTCGGTTGAGCTGTGAGCCAGGAATGCACCGCTTCTTTCACTACTTTGTCTGAGGCAAATTGATGGCCCATTAATGCCTGTTTGAGTGGCCCAAACAGGTGATAGTCAGAAGGGGCAAGATGGGGACTATATGGAGAATGATCCGGTACTTCAAATTTGAGTTTCTGGAGAGTTTCAGCAGCGTTGGCAGCAGTACGTGGACAGGCATTGTCGTGCAACAACACACCACCTTTTGGCAGCAATCCTCAGTGTCTGCTTCGAATTGCAGGCTTCTGCAGTAAGCATCTCACTATAATGTACACTGTTTATTGTTTTGCCCCCTTTTCCCATAATGTTCCAGTACTGGACCTTGTGCGTCCCAAAAAAACCATAAGCATCAGTTTTCCTGTGGACAGTTGGGTCTTGAACTTTTTCTTGCACGGCGAATTTGGGTGTTTCCATTCCATGCTCTGCCGTTTACTCTCTGGTTCGTAATGATGGATCCATTTTTTGTCACCAGTAATGATCCTGTCTAAGAAGTTGTCCCCTTCATTACCATAGTGATCCAAATGTTTCTTGCAGATGTCCAAGCGCGTTTGTTTATGCAACTGTGTGAGTTGTTTTGGGACCCATCTTGCACAAACTTTATGAAACCCAAGTCTCTTGTGGATAATTTTGCAGGCAGAACCGTGACTAATTTGCAGATGATGTGCCACTTCGTCAGTAGTTAATTGTCTGTCTAAGAGTATCATTTCACGTAAATGCTCAATGGTTTCTTTATTTGTGGTGGTAAATGCTCGTCCACTCCTTTATCGTGCGTAACGCTTATGCAACCATTTTGGTATTTTTCAATCCATACATAGACACTCCGTTGTGGCAAAACTCTGTTCCCGTACTGTACCGGAAGTCTTTGATGAATTTCGGCCCCTGATATGCTTACCAGAATAAACTGAAATATAACTAAATTGTGGATAATAATTGACTTACCCTCATAGATAGGCTGATAGCACATCAAAAATTCTACTACTGTAAGAAACAGACTATAAGAAACCTACCTGTATGTTGACTGCAGTGGCAAAATGATGCACATGTAGAGGCGACCAGAATGTAGTTACTGTGAACATTTTTAGATCTGGGTGTACCACTAGCTCCATTGAACTATTGAAAATATTGAGGAATTTATAATACACTTTGCAGATTATTACTTATTGAGTCATGATTGTATGAAAATAACACTTCCACATTTGCAGATGCCACTATGTCCATGCTGTCTCTTAAGCTAATAGTCATAATTAGGTAGTGCCAAAGTGTGAACATGTCAGGGAGTCAACCAGTCCTAGCTATGTTCAGGTTTGTTGAGTACTCTTTTCCTGTTACTTGGTTTGTTCCAGCAGGACAGAAGGACTGCTGCTTTTTTTTTAGAAGATTTGGTGAAGTTGACACAGTAAGATGCGATCTGGTTCCCTATTGAAATATAACCCAGGACATTATTTTCCACAGAGACAACCTCCTTCAGTTTGATGAGGAACTCAATCTGGAACAGTGTGATATTCTTTTCATCATATAAGTCTGTAGAGGTTTTATGCCACTTGTGTTGAAACCAGTGCTTTCATCGTGACTTTTGAGGGTCATACCCTTCTGGAAAAAGTCAAAGTTATGGTTTACCGTTGTGATACAGAGTACTATTTCCCACCTGTCTTGTTTTGTTTCTGATGTCTCTGTTTTGGTCACATGTCTTTGTGATGTGAGGCATATCCTGTTTGCAGCAACTGCAGCTGCCCTCTCCACGTGGGGAGTCTTTGCACCCCAATGCCCAAGTGCGTATACTGTTCCAGTCCAAATTCTCCTCACTCTCTGGATTGACTGATTTATAATAAGGAATGGAAGATTCAAGAATTCAAAACTCTCAACCATCTACCATACTCTGAAGCCCGACAGAAATTCGACCATCTCCACCTGGTATCTTTAAAGTCTACCTTTGCTTCTGTTACGCCCTTCCCCCCTCCTCTTTCTTTCTTACTTCCTTCCTGTCTCCCTTTCCCTTCATCCTCCCTGGCGGTTTCCATTCACGGAACTGTTCCTCCTCCTTGGCTGGAGAAGAAACCCTCTTCTCTGGCACCCACCGTGTTTTACTCCCTTTCGGAACCCCCTTTTCTGGCATGTCCAGGACAAGAAGCCTGTTACATTAAATCAGATGCAGGATCCACAGTCTGTGGGCCTCAAGGCTGCTCATTCTCTTTTAGATCCTGGTATTGCTGTGACTTGCTCTCTTGCCGACCTCACTTCAGCTCCCCCTTGAAAGAGAACAACAAGGACCCGCCGACATCCGAGGATGTGTCGCCCCCCTCCATCAATCAGGATCTGATCTTACATTCATATATGTCACTCGGTCCTTACTGGTGATGGACACTCATTCAGCACAATGACTGATTCTGCCCCTTTTGACGTCCATCCTGACTCTTGTACTACTCTCCTCCAATGGAACCATAATGGTTAGTATTGTCACCTTCTGGAATTGTAGGGTCTTCTTACTCTCTATTCTGTTGGTTGTGTTGTATTGCAGGAATCTCATTTCATGGATACACATGCCCGACTCTTCCTGGTTTCCAAGCCTTCTGCCAGAACTGGGTCAACCGTTTGCATGCCTCCAGTGGTGTCTGTACATTGGTCCACACGGACGTAGTCAGTTCGTGGGTTCCTCTTCATACTGCACTGGAAGTAGTGGCCATTCGGATCCATTTAGCTTCTATGGTGATGATATGAAATCTTTATCTTCCCCCTGACCGGCCTGCTATGCTTCCTGCTCTTCTTTCTTCTTACCCTCCTTCAACAGCTCCCTCCATCTTTGTCAACTAAAGTGGACATGCTGGTCATACCGCAATGCTCTTCAATGCCTCAGCAGCACCAGCTGGGGCTCAAACAACCCATTCTGATATTTATTTATTTATTTACTTACATGTCAAGTTCTATAGGACCAAATTGAGGAGCAAATCTCCAAGGTCATGGAACATGTAAGTACATGAAATTACAACATAAAAATAATAATAGATAAAAATAAATGTTTATTAACCAGAAAAAGTCAGTCTATAATTTTAAGTAAACGCAATCAACAGTACAACAAGAATCAGCATAATTTTTCAAGAAACTCCTGGAGAGAATAGAAGGAGTGACCCATGAGGAAACTCTTCAGTTTTGATTTGAAAGTGCATGGATTACTGCTAAGATTTTCAAATTCTTGTGGTAGATTATTGAAAATGGATGCAGCAGTATACTGCACACCTTCCTGCACAAGAGTTAAAGAAGTCCAATCCAAATGCAGGTTTGGTTTCTGCTGAGTATTAACTGAGTGAAGGCTGCTTATTCTTAGGAATGAGCTAATATTGTTAACAAGAAATGACCGTAAGGAATATACAGGGCTATTACAAATGATTGAAGCGATTTCATAAATTCACTGTAGCTCCATTCATTGACATATGGTCACGACACACTACAGATAAGTAGAAAAACTCATAAAGTTTTGTTCAGCTCAAGCCGCACTTCCGGTTTCTGCCGCCAGAGCGCTCGAGAGCGCAGTGAGACAAAATGGCGACAGGAGCCGAGAAAGCGTATGTCGTGCTTGAAATACACTCACATCAGTCAGTCATAACAGTGCAGCGACACTTCAGGACGAAGTTCAACAAAGATCCACTAACTGCTAACTCCATTCGGCGATGATATGCGCAGTTTAAAGCTTCTGGATGCCTCTGTAAGGGGAAATCAACGGGTCGGCCTGCAGTGAGCGAAGAAACGGTTGAATGCGTGCGGGCAAGTTTCACGCGTAGCCCGCGGAAGTCGACGAATAAAGCAAGCAGGTAGCTAAACGTACCACAGGATGGTGCTCTACCGCACTTCCCTCATGATGTTCGGCATTTCTTAAACAGGAGATTGGAAAACCGATGGATCGGTCGTGGTGGAGATCATGATCCGCAATTCATGTCATGGCCTCCACGCTCTCCCGACTTAACCCCATGCAATTTCTTTCTGTGGGGTTATGTGAAAGATTCAGTGTTTAAACCTCCTCTACCAAGAAACGTGCCAGAACTGCAGGCTCGCATCAACGATGCTTTCGAACTCATTGATGGGGACATGCTGCGCCGAGTGTGGGAGGAACTTGATTATCGGCTTGATGTCTGCCGAATCACTAAAGGGGCACATATCGAACATTTGTGAATGCCTAAAAAAACTTTTTGAGTTTTTGTATGTGTGTGCAAAGCATTGTGAAAATATCTCAAATAATAAAGTTATTGTAGAGCTGTGAAATCACTTCAATCATTTGTAATAACCCTGTATATATTGAGAGGCCAATGTCAAAATACCCAGACTTGTGAATAGGGGTCAACAAGAGGTTCGTGAATGTACACCACTTATTGCCCGAACTACCCGTTTCTGAGCCAAAAAGTCCTTTTACAATAGGAAGAGTTATCCCAAAATATAATACCATACGACATAAGCAAATGAAGATAAGCAAAGTAGACTAATTTTTGTGTCAAACAATCACTCACATGAGATACTGTTCGAATAATAAAAACGGCAGCATTAAGTCTTTGAACAAGATCCTGAATGTGGCTTTCCACGACACCTTACTATCTATCTGAACACCTAGAAATTTGAACTGTCCAGTTTCACTAATCATATGCCCATTCTGTGAAATTAAAATGTCAGGTTTTGTTGAATTGTGTGTTAGAAACTGTAAAAACTGAGTCTTACTATGATTTAGCATTAGTTTATTTTCTACAAGCCATGAACTTAGGTCATGAACAGCACTATTTGAAACAGAGCCAATGTTGCCCCCAACATCCTTTACTACCGAGCTAGCGTCATCAGCAAACAGAAATATTTTAGAGTTATCCGTAATACTAGAGGGCATATCATTTATTCGAGGGCTATTCAGAAAGTAGGGAACGTTTTGTCAAAAAAAAAAAAAAAAAAAAAAAAAAAACACCTAACTACAAGAAATGTATTTTAATAATATACATCTGATAGAGCGACTGACGTACCATTTTTCCGCAGTCACCAAACACATCGAGGCGTTTATCATAGCGATGGATAAGATTTGAAATACCTTCGTTGTAAAATTCTACCACCAGTGAGTCACGCCCTCCTGGAGTTCCGCGTCGTCATCAAAGTGCTGCGTTGGAAGCCAGTTCTTCATCCTGGGAAACGAGTGGAAGTCGCTTGGTGCAAGATCGGGGCTGTAGAGCGGATGAAGAAAAATTGCTCATTTGAATTAATTACGTAGTTCTTCAGTGCGGTTTGCCATGTGAGGTCGGGCATTGTCGTGCAAAAACAAAATTTTGGACATCAGTTTTCCTCGGCGTTTGTTTTGAACTGCTCTTCTAAGGCTGTGCAAAGTTTGACAGTACCGAGCAGAATTTATGGTTGCTCCACATTCGAGAAAATCCAATAAGAAGCACACTTTGCCTATCCCAGAACACTGTCGCCATCAGCTTCCTTGCTGACAAAGTTTGCAAACATTTTCTTGGTTTTTTGGGGGACCTTGTGTGCCCCCACTCCATGAACTGTAATTTTGTCTCGCAATCGATGTGTTTCACCCAAGTCTAGTCACCAGTTATGATTCAGTCCAGTAATGACTCACCATGTTTGTAGTAGGCCTCCAGAAATGTCAACGTTGCCCCCATTAACTGTTCTTTATGGTGCTCTGTAAGCATTTTGGGCACCCATTGTGCACTAAATTTGTGGTAGCCTAGCTTTTGAGTGACAATTTCAAACAACAAAGTCCGTGAAACTTGTGGAAAGGAAAGCAAATCCTCTGTTATTGTGAAGTGACGGTTTTCACGAATCGTTTTATCGACAAGATCGTCAGTCACAATGCTCGGGCATCCACTCCTATCTTCTTCATGAACTTTCGTTCGGCCATTTTTAAACCGAATGAACCATTTCCGGATGGAACATTCACTCTCATTACGTTGTTTCCGTACACTTCGCACAGTTCCCAAGAAATTTCAATAGGTTTTAGGATTTTTGCCAACAAAAACTGTATAACAGACTGCACCTCACAACTGGCGGGATTTTCGATTGCAGCTCACATTTCAAATTTGAATATCGAAAAAACTAGACGCGCAGAGACATTCCCACTGTCACGGTAGGAAGCCGACTAAGCTGCTGAGCACACACATACCAAAATATACACAATCAGCACAGCCTAGCGGCGTCAGATGGAAACGTTCCCTACTTTCTGAATAGCCCTCATATAAATAAGGAACAGGAGTGACCCCAACACTGATCCCTGGGGCACTCACCACTTGACTGTACCCCACATCACAGCCATTCTCAACATTGTGAATAATGACCTTTTGCTGTCTGTTGCTAAAGTAAGAGGTGAACCAATTGTGAGCTACTCCCCGTATTCCGTAGTGGCCCAACTTCTATAGCAATATTTTGTGATCAACAAAATCAAACACCTTAGTTAAATAAAAAAAATTGCCTAGCATTCAAAACCTTTTGTTTAACCCATCCAGTACCTCACAGGGAGAAGAGAATGTAGCATTTTCAGTTTTTAAATGGCTTCTAAAGCCTAACTGTACATTTGAGTGCAAATCGTGTGATATAAAATGATCCATTATCATTTTCAATAACTTTAGCAAACACTGATGGCATAGAAATAGGTCTAAAATTGTCTACATTATCCCTTTCTCCCTTTTCATAAAGCGGCTTCACTACTGAGTACTCTAATCGCTTAGGAAACTGACCATTCCTAAAGGAAAAATTACAAATATGGCTAAATACAGGGCTAACATGTGCAGCACAGTACTTTAATATTCTGCTAGGCACTCCATCATAACCCTGAGAGTCCTTAGTCTTCAGTGATTTAATTATTGACTCAATCTCCCTCTTGTCTGTATCACAGAAAGTCATTTGCCAAGAAAGTTATATGATTCCCTGTACAAACTAAATT
Organism: Schistocerca piceifrons; assembly: GCF_021461385.2. NCBI lineage: Eukaryota > Metazoa > Arthropoda > Insecta > Orthoptera > Acrididae > Schistocerca > Schistocerca piceifrons. The sequence goes on along the minus strand of NC_060149.1, from coordinate 876,521,434 downwards.
TTTATTTAATTCACTAGCAATGCTAAGAAAATATTAAGCACCTTACAATACTGTTTGTAATTGCTTGGTTGTGATTACGTCTAACATTTTGATGTAATTCCCGCTTCGTTCTACATGATATCCTTATCCCACTAGTCAGCCACCCTGGCTGTCTATTACTGCTAGTACCACATTTAGAATGTTGTAATGGAAAGCTAACATAGCTAACACTTGGTTCAAGAATCATAAAAGAAGGTTGTATACATGGAAGAAGCCTGGAGATACTGACAGATTTCAGATAGATTATATAATGGTAAGACAGAGATGTAGGAATCAGGTTTTAAATTATAAGACATTTCCAGGGGCGGATGTGGACTCTGACCACAATCTATTGGCTATGAACTGTAGATTAAAACTAAAGAAACTGTAAAAAAGGTGGGAATTTAAGGAGATGGGACCTGGATAAACTGACAGAACCAGAGGTTGTAGAGAGTTTCAGGGAGAGCATTAGGGAATGATTGACAAGAATGGGGGAAAGAAATGCAGTAGAAGAAGAATGGGTAGCTTTGAGAGATGAAATAGTGAGGGCAGCAGAGGATCAAGTAGGTAAAAAGACGAGGGCTAATAGAAATCCCTAGGTAACACAAGAGATACTGAATTTAATTGATGAAATGAGAAAATACAAAAATGCAGTAAATGAACTAGGCAAAAAGGAATACAAGCATCTCAAAAATGAGATCAACAGGAAGTGCAAAATGGCTAAGCAGGGATGGCTAGACAACAAATGTAAGGATGTAGAGGCATGTATCACTAGGGGTAAGATAGATACTGCCTACAGGAAAATTAAAGAGACCTTTGGAGAAAAGAGAACCACTTGCGTGAATATCAAGAGCTCAGATGTAAACCCAGTTCTAAGCAAAGAAGGGAAAGCAGAAAGGTGGAAGGAGTATATAGAGGGTCTATACAAGGGCGATGTACTTGAGGACAATATTATGGAAATGGAAGAGGATGTAGATGAAGATGAAATGGGGAGATATGATACTGCGTGAAGAGTTTGACAGGGCACTGAAAGACCTAAGTTGAAACAAGGCCCCGGGAGTAACAGCATTCCATTAGAACTACTGACGGCCTTGGGAGAGCCAGTCCTGACAAAAATCTACCATCTGGTGAGCAAGATGTATGAGACAGGTGAAATGCCCTCAGACTTCAAGAAGAATATAATAATTCCAATCCCAAAGAAAGCAAGTGTTGACAGATGTGAAAATTACCGAACTATCAGTTTAATAAGTCACGGTTGCAAAATACTAACACGAATTCTTTACAGATGAATGGAAAAACTGGTAGAAGTCGACCTCGGGTAAGATCAGTTTGGATTCTGTAGAAATGTTGGAACACTTGAGGCAATTCTGACCCTACCACTTATCTTAGAAAATAGATAAAGGAAAGGCAAACCTACATTTCTAGCATTTGTAGACTTAGAGAAAGCTTTCGACAATGTTGACTGGAATACGCTCTTTCAAATTCTGAAGGTGGCAGGGGTAAAATACAGGGAGCGAAAGGCTATTTACAATTTGTACAGAAACCAGATGGCAGTTATAAGAGTTGAGGGGCATGAAAGGGAAGCAGTGGTTGGGAAGGGAGTGAGACAGGGTTGTAGCCTATCCCCAATGTTATTCATTCTGTATATCAAGCAAGCAGTAAAGGAAACAAAAGAACAATTCGGAGTAGGAATTAAAATCCATGGAAAAGAAATTAAAACTTTGAGGTTCGCCGATGACATTGTAATTCTGTCAGAGATAGCAAAGGACTTGGAAGAGCAGTTGAACGGAATGGATAGTGTCTTGAAAGGAGGATATATGATGAACATCAACAAAAGCAAACCAAGGATAATGGAATGTAGTCGAATTAAGTCGGGTGATGCTGAGGGAATTAGATTAGGAAATGAGACACTTAAAGTAGTAAAGGAGTTTTGCTATGTGGGGAGCAAAGTAACTGATGATGGTTGAAGTAGAGAGGATATAAAATGTAGACTGGCAATGGCAAGGAAAGCGTTTCTGAAGAAGAGAAATTTGTTAACATCGAGTATAGATTTAAGTGTCAGGAAGTCATTTCTGAAATTATTTGCATGGAGTGTAGCCATGTATGGAAGTGAAACATGGATGATAAATAGTTTGGACAAGAAGAGAATAGAAGCTTTCGAAATGTGGTGCTACAGAAGAATGCTGAAGATTAGATGGGTAGATCACATAACTAATGAGGAGGTATTGAATACAATTGGAGAGAAGAGAAATTTGTGGCACAACTTGACTAGAAGAAGGGATCTGTTGGTAGGACATATTGTGAGGCATCAGGGGATCGCCAGTTTAGTATTGGAGGGCAGTGCGGAGGGTAAAAATTGTAGAGGTAGACCAAGAGATGAATACACTAAACAGATTCAGAAGGATGTAAGTTGCAGTAGGTAGTGGGAGATGAAGCAGCTTGCACAGGATAGAGTAGCATGGAGAGCTGCATCAAACCAGTCTCTGGACTGAAGACAACATTATATTTATCATTTTTGTTGTCGGCACTATAAACATCGCGCCACTCATGTTTCTTGACAAGGTTTAAAAAGCTCTCTATTGCTGTTGGATGAACTCTCCTACATAGTTTGTGATTAAATGTGACATTTATTTGAGTACAAAAACCTTTTAGTGTTAAAATTTGCATATCATTGTGTGAAAGGCATTGTCTGTGATAGATGGCGCTGTAATAGTCACAAACGTATAAGTACGTGGTATCTACATCTACATCTACATCTACATCCACATCCATACTCTGCAAGCCACCTGGTGGTGTGTGGCGGAGGGTACCTTGAGTACCTCTATCAGTTCTCCCTTCTATTCCAGTCTCGTATTGTTCACAGAAAGAAAGATTGTCGGTATGCCTCTGTGTGGGCTCCAATCCATCTGATTTTATCCTCATGGTCTCTTCGTGAGATATATGTAGGAGGGAGCAATATACTGCTTGACTCCTCGTGAAGGTATGTTCTCGAAACTTCAACAAAAGCCCGTACCGAGCTACTGAGCGTCTCTCCTGCAAAGTCTTCCACTGGGGTTTATCTATCATCTCCGTAACGCTTTCGCGATTACTAAATGATCCTGTAACGAAGCGCACTGTTCTCCGTTGGATCTTCTGTATCTCTTCTACCAACCCTATCTGGTATGGATCCCATGCTGCTGAGCAGTATTCAAGCAGTGGGCGAACAAGTGTACTGTAACCTACTTCCTTTGTTTTCGGATTGCATTTCCTTAGGACTCTTCCAATGAATCTGTCTGGCATCTGCTTTACCAATGATCAACTTTATATGATCATTCCATTTTAAATCACTCCTAATGTCTACTCCCAGATAATTTATGGAATTAACTGCTTCCAGTTGCTGACCTGCTATATTGTAGCTAAATGATAAAGGATCTTTCTTTCTATGTATTCGCAGTACATTACACTTGTCTACATTGAGATTCAATTGCCATTCCCTGCACCATGCGTCAAGTCGTAGGGTGAAAAAAGTGGTCCAACTAAAACATTCATATTTCCTTACGTACTACACAAATATGTAATTAAAATTGCGGGTTCCTATTGGAAAAAAAAAAAAACCACGCAGTTGATATCCGTTTGACCTATGGCAGCGCCATCTAGCGGGCCAACCATAGCGCCATCTGGTTTCCTCCTTCAAGCTAGACAAGTTTTGTTCTTTGTAGTCTTTCATTTCATGCTTATTTCCTGAGATATTTGGCTCGGTCACTATCAGTGGACCACCCTGTATATAATGCTACTTCTTATCCTCCTAGCTTGAAGACTATATTCTATGATCTGCAAGTAATTGTGCTGAAGGTTGCAAATGAGAAATACACCAGCAGACAGGAAAATGCATTGCAAAAATAACTATCAAACAAAGGACATAGCCCTTCAAATTTATTGTTTTAGCAGAAGTCAGTCATAATGCTGTTCTCAGATCGGACTTCTTGCAGGCATCACAATTGATCCTAGATTGCGGAATGTCAGACCTGCAAGTTGACGAAGCTATTCTGACAAGCACAGATAACAAACATTTCTTTAGTTGGTTGTTTGCCATTGAAATATATACTCGGGCTCACAAAAGAAATGTACGTACAAACTACAGTCGTAAACATTACAAGTGGCCAAGGAGAATCTGTAATTGTCACAGGCAGCCACAACTTACTCCTATAGATATGTGTGTAGGAAGAGTCGAACCAGTCTGAGATAGACAGCTCAGTCCCATCGATGAAGAATCTTGCTGTGATACCACTGCAGACAACACAGTGGAGGAAGCTACTATTGAACTGGAAAGGAAGCGACAATTGATCTGGAAATATGATCTTTGTCTGGCAGGAAAAATGTCAGTGACTGTTAACCATTTTGTGACTATTTTTGGGTGCTTTCAATCCGTAGTGGAGAAAAAAACAGACAAAGTGGCCAAGGGTGAAGCACTGTATCAACACTGGCAGTCATCCACCAGTTAGCCAGATCTCATATAGGGTGCCGCTGGTTGAGCAGTGCATATTTTTGGAGGTGGAGTCCTTAGTCCTTGGTACTCACTTGCGATCTTTGTAAAGGAGGAGGACATCTCATGATGTTTCTGTGTTGACTACCAACTACTAAACAGTTATGAAGAAAGACGCCCTGCAGTGGTGATATCCTAGATTCCTTGAAAGAATCAAAGTATTTCTCAATTGTTGATATGCAGGCATGCTTCTGGCAAACAGAGGTTGATGAAGCTGACTGGGAAAAGACTGTCTTTATAACTCCTGATGGCTTCTACAAGTTGTAAGTAATGCGGTTTCATCTATGTAATACTCCAGCCACCTGTGAACAGACAATGAACAATCTTCTTTGACACCTGCCATCTGGATGACACTGATGTTTTTTCTGAGACATTGGAAAAACATCTAAGTGATCTGACAACTGTGTTGAAGTTTGTTAAAATTGCAGGCCCCCACCTGAATTTGAATAAGTGCCTTTTTGCCTCTCAAGAAGTGAAAACTTGGGACACCTAGTGAACTGCGATGAAGTTCATCCCAATCCAGACAATATGAGCAGTTACTGCTTTCCAACTCCTCTTCAAATTTGCGATGTAGGGAGTTTTCTCGGAATTTTCTCATACTTCCAGCAATTCATAAAAGACTTTTGTACCAAGACATGCAAGAACTAGTGCAGGGAGATGCCAGATTTTCCTGAAACAAAATGCAAGAAAGATCTTTCCTTGTCCTTAAGAAGATGCTAATATCTTCAATGCTAGCATTGTATGAGAAGAATGCCAAGACAGAATTTCACACTGGCTCCAACAGCTGTGAGATAGGTGCAGTTGTAGTACAAATTCAGGAAAGTACTGTAAAGGTTATAGCTTATGCTTCCAGAATAACCTCCAAGTCCGAGCTGGTTACTCTGCAACTGATAAAGAATACCTTTCAGTGAAGCCTTTGTGGGAACACAGCAGTATGGATGAAATCTGTCATTGCTACATTAAATGACACTGCTGCTGAACAGAGGGAAGCAGCTAAAAATCATCGAATCTTTGAAGGAGGAGGAACTGATAGTAGGACGATTCAAATTAATAAACGGAACATTGTATAAGAGGAACTATGATCCATTGCGACAGAAATGGTTGCTTGTCATCCCAGCTCATCTGTGGTCAGCTATCCTGAAGCTTTTTCATGATGCTCCGATGTCTGGTTATCAGAGATTCATTAAGACTCTAGACAGAATCAAACACCTGTATCATTGGCCAAGTATCTATCAATCTGTTATGCACTGTGTGAGACCCTGCAAGATATGCCAGTGATGGAAGCATGTGTCACAGTTATCTCCTGGGCTTCTGATACAAATTCCACCCACAGCAGTGTCATTCCACTGAATTGGAATCCACATCTCAGAGAGATTGTCAAAGTCACCAAATCAGAATTGATGGATAATAATCTGCACTGACTACCACACCCACAACATTGTCACCACAGCTGTGCCAACTGCCAAGGGTCTGCAAATTGCAAGGTTCCTTATAGAAACATCATTTTGAAGTGTAGACCATGCCGAGTGATATTCTCTGGTTAGGGAGACTAGTATCAGAAGTAATTTCACATTTTGACATCTCCCATAAGGTGAGAACTGCCTACCATGCACAGACGAATGGCATTGCAGAACACTTTAGTAAGTTGTTGGCAAATATGCTCTCGATGTACGTTGAACAGAGAGACTGCGATACGATATTTCCCCTTCTGACATTCGCGTGTAACGGACCGAAGCAAGACATTACAGGCTTCCTTCCAGCTCCACAGTTGTGAGGCCAAAACAACGATGAATATGCCATTCTCAGGATGACTGATGACTGCGTGGAACATCTTGTCACCAGGACTGGAAAGTAAGGCAGCTGGCTCGCATGCGGACCCTGGACACCCAGGAGGAAGCCAGAGAGTGCTATAATGTCAAGCATTGTCCTGTGAGCTACAACTTGGGCAACTTGGTATGGATTTTTATGCCTGTCCAGGACTTGAGACAATATGAAATGTTGCTAAAGTGATACTTTGGGCCATATCGTATTCTTTCTTGCTTGTTGGACGTTACATATGAAGTTGAGGAGTATGATCCTTCATCAAGAAGACAAAAGTGGAGAGATGTCATCTGTGTCCTCTGTATGTAGTTCTACTACAGATCTTAGGTGCAGGTCGGACCGTAGGTGCAGGTCAGTGTGGGGACGTCTCAGTCAAGAAGACTGAAAACCTACAGGATGATCACAAAGTGTCGATAGGAGGGGCTACCTTCAATGCTCATCATAGTGAAGAGGACATGGCAATACTACCAGATTGTGAGGATCTGCCATCACTGCCGTATGGAGGACCATTGACAAGATCTAGATCCAGGGTGCAGTACTTGATTCCAGTAAGAACTTCATAGCAGATGGTCGCTGTTTCTCCAGGAGAGGTTAGCGATGTCACAAGTTGGGCTGCATGCGATGTGGTGTAGCGGTTAATATATCTGGCTGGTGTGCTGCAGGTCTTAAATCCAACCACCATCATTTATTGTTTCTGGAAGGTTCTCAAAATTTCTTATATTTGTGTTGTTTGTATATTCTGTAATATTCATTGTTCTTATAAATAGCAGCTCACTCTGTTTAGGAGCTCAGTTCTCTTCTGTCTGTACGTTGGTGTTTGCAATAAATTTGCTTTCGGTTCTAAGTTTTGTACTTCATCTGTGAACCTGCTTTTGGATTTGGACTTGATTGTGGTTATGACGTGAGTTTTAGTTTAGTTTTAGTTATGTCATGTTCTGTAGATCATCTTCCCGATTATTTTATTGATATGATGTGGAACAAGTCAGATTACAAGATATATATATATATATATATATATATATATATATATATATATATATTACACACACACACACACACACACACACACACACACACACACACACACGTGAATAGTTCTAATATTTAATATTACTGAAGTTTTTAGTTCTACGTGTGAAACTACATTTAGAGGTACATTTTTTTTTTTAACCATTTCTGAAACAAGAACTCGTCCATGGAGTAGGAGGAGTTGTCCAAAAGAAATGATTTTAAGCTAGATTTAAAACTTGACCTGCTACCTGCCAGACACTTTATGTTGTTGGGCAAATAATCAAAGATTTTTGTTGCTGAATAATGTACTCCTTTTTGAGCAACTGACAGCTTCAGTAACAGATAGGAAAGGTCATTTTTCCCTCTAGTGTTGTACATATGAACATCACTGTTCTCTGTGAATTGAGATGGATTATTTGTAACGAATTTCATTAGCGAAAATATGTACTCTGATGGTGCAGTTAAAATTCCTAACTGCTTGAAAAGGTGCCTACATGACGTCCTTGGGTGAACACCACTAATTATTCTCACTGCTCTCTTTTGTGCAATCAATACTGTATGTCTAAGTGATGAGTTGCCGGCCGAAGTGGCCGTGCGGTTAAAGGCGCTGCAGTCTGGAACCGCAAGACCGCTACAGTCGCAGGTTCGAATCCTGCCTCGGGCATGGATGTTTGTAATGTCCTTAGGTTAGTTAGGTTTAACTAGTTCTAAGTTCTAGGGGACTAATGACCTCAGCAGTTGAGTCCCATAGTGCTCAGAGCCATTTGAACCAATTTAAGTGATGAGTTACCCCAGAAAACTATTCCATAAGATATTATTGAGTGGAAATATGTAAAGTACATTAAGAGGCTGATCTGTTTATTACCAAGACTAGTGATTATATGAAGAGCGAAAGAAGCTGATCTTATTTGTTTGAGAAGTTCAATAATATGCTTCTTCCAGTTTAAGTTGTCATCAATGTGAACATACAAACATTTGGAGAAATCTACCCTGTTAACTGAGCCCTGTTCATGTGCTACATAAATTGTCAGTATGACTCTATTCGGCATACAGAACTGGATATAGTGAGTTTTTTCAAAATCAAGGGAGAGTCTATTTTCTGAGAACCACGTAATAATTCTTTGAAAGACATCCTTAACAATACATTCAGGTGCTTTTTCTGGAATGGGATTTGCTATAACACTCGTGTCATCTGCAAAAAGTACTAGTTCCGCTTGCTGAACATTAAGTGGGAGGTCATTCACATGAATAAGGAACAGCAGAGGACCTAAATTGAAACCTGTGGGACTCCCTTTGTGATAACTCCCCATTCACTAGAATTTACCACCCTCCCAACATTATTTGTGCTATTCAGCACAACTTTTTGCTTTCTGTTCATTAAGTATGATTCAGACCAGCTGTGTGTATAGCCTTCAATTCCATAAAACCTGAGTTTTTCTAAGAGTGTGACATGATCCACACAGTAAAATGCCTTGGAGAGATCACAGAAAATATCAACTGGCAATAATTTGTTATTTAGGGCTTGTACTATTTGATGAATAAATGTGTAGATAGCATTCTCAGTTGAGTAACCCTTCCGGAATCTGAACTGTGACATGCTGAGTAAATTATTTTCACTTAAATGTGAGACTACTCTTGAATACATAACTTTTTAAAATATTTTAGAAAATGAAGTCAGCAATGAGATTGGTCTATAATTGTTTAAGTCACTCTTGTCCCCTTTCTTATGAAGAGGTTTGATAATTAAGTATTTCAATCTGTCTGGAAAAATTCCCTGTGCCAGCGAAGCATTACTTATATCGCTAAGGACTCCACTTATTAAATTAGAACAACACTTCAAAATTCTGTTAGAGACTCCATCAACACCACATGAGCTCTTGGTTTTCAGTATATTTATTATTCCCTTAATTTCAGTGGGGGATGTTGGTGCCATTTCTAAAGGCCTAATGTCCTGGGGAATGACATTTTAACATATTTTTTTGCTTCTTCAATTGCACCTTTTAACTCTAGTTTTGCTGCTACATTCAGAAAGTGATTGTTAAAAATACTTGCAACTTGTGAATCATCACTCACATCATCATCATTTAGCTTTATTGCTATGGTATGCTGTGCACTGTCAGGCTGCCCCATCTTCCTTTTGACAATATTCCATATAGTTTTAATCTAATTATCCGCATTATTAATTTCTGTTAGAACACACAAGCTTCTCGACTTCTTAATGACTTTCCTTAAAATATTACAGTATCTTTTGTAGTAAGCAAGTAACGTTGTATCCCGACTTATTCTGGCCTGTCCATATATTTCCCTCTTCCTCTTACGTGATATCTTAATTCCCTTAGTAATCCATGTCTTACTTGACTTTTTAATGGCTTTTTTGAGTAATGTTTCAGGAAAGCAACTCTAAAATATTGAGACAAATTTACGGTGGAATAAATTGAATTTGGCATCAGCATCCTTTTCTGTGTATACTTCATCCCATTCTACCTCTTCTAGGCTGCACTTAAAGCTCTGTATCATGTTCGCATTAATAAGAATCCCTGCCTTATATGAACCTGCCTGAATCCTGTAAGGTGCTATATGTGTTATTTCCTTTAACTGTGCATCATGATCAGATAGCCGATTAATAACGGGGTACATATTGATTGTTTCTGCCTGAGCACTGTGTATGAAAATGTTATCGACAAGTGACCTACTATCCTGCTGCATATGAGTTGGAAAATTTACAAACAGATATTAGATTGAAACAACCAAACAAAGATTCTAGCTCATTTTTCATATCTGTGTCTTTTAAGAAATCTACATTAAAATCACCACAAACCACTAACTGCTTCTTTTTGTCTGACAGGTAGCTCAATAATGCCCTAAGATTTTTCACGAATAGCTGAAAGTTACCTTCAGGGGATTTGTAGATTGTTACAGTTACTATAGAAATATATTGCAGTAGCAACTCACAAGCACATGCTTCAAGGATGTGATCTACACAGAAACTATTTGTTTCAATATTTTTGACTTTGTGTCCAGTTTTTATATAAGTAGCAACCCCTCCCTTTTCCAAGTTGACTCTACATGAATAAGATGCTAAGCTGTAATCCCTTAAATTTAACTTCTCCATTCCTGTGGTTACATGGTGTTCAGAGAGAGACAAAACATCTATACCTTCAGAATTTACCCCATTTTCTAGGCATACAAGAAGCTCATCTATCTTATTTTTCAGTCCTCTAATGTTCTGATGAAACACACAAATTTTATTTCCTTGGATACTGCTACAGACATTATGGCACTGTTCTGTTTTAATCTCTTTCAATACTCTCTGTCTGTAACCTGACTCTAACCTAAAAAATGTGTCCCTCTGACTCCTGTAATCACAGGTATTTTGTCTTGTGTGCATGTGGCCCCCCTCACATTTTCTGTAAGAAGATCAACTAATCTATCCTTCCTCCTCCTATTCAGGTGCAGGCCATAACTAGTGTAACCCCACCTCCCAGTTGCATCAACAGGCACAGCACAGATATGAGATTCACCCCATCCCCCCCCCCCCCCCCCCTCCCCGGCCAGCTCTCTGTTAACACAGTTGACAGCCGTATTAACCCAGGGCTCGTCATGGCACTGCAAAACATCCACAAACCCCACATGAGTGTGAGCTGATGCTGCACCTATTACATCCAGGTCGCACTATAGTCCGAATTGCTAGCCAGGCTGTTTCCTGCTCCTCCTCCTATAAAAACATGGTCCTCGCCATCAAAATCTTTGCACAAGGCCCCTAGGTTTTCCGTAACCTGGCTAAGCTTAGCACTACATTTCACAGTGCTTGTGATCTGGTACTCGACTCGTAGCCTATCCTGTAGCAAATGGCCTACACCTCTCCTGTGACTGCTACCTAACAGCAGGACTCTTTTCTTTCTGCCTGACTTTACTCCTGACATAGCATTACAATTGTTCCTATGAGTCTGCTGCACGCTACTTTGCTCAAAAACTGTTTGAGGCTCTTCTACTTCAGGTAACAAATCAAACTGATTGCTCACTGGAATCTGAAAAGTGATTTCTGAGGTTTTCTCCTTCTGACTGCGACTTGTTACCTGTTCCCAGCTCCCATTGTCTCTTTCCCCCTTCAACCTGTCTAATTCAAAGTACACTATTTCTAGTTTAGCCTGAAGGGCACAAATCGTTTTTCCCTGTTCCACGATTTTCTTGTCATGGCTACATAATCTAAAACTCCATTGGCGAGCCTCAGTTGGAACTATAACAGCTTCACCACTACAATCTCCCCAGTGAAACACCAACCCACAATCCTGACATTTTACTCCCGTGCTCACTAATCTACGACAACATCCACATTACAGCAGATTAAACAATACAAATTTCACTACAAACAAACAACACAAATACAAACAATACAAATTACACTACAAACAATTGCCCTACACCAATTAATAATTAGCAGAAAGTAGTGACTATATAAATGTACAAGGGTCACTCCAAAAGAAATGCACACTATTTTTGTAAAAATACAGTTTTCATTCTGCATGTGTGAAAGTTTTACAGTGTGTAGATACATCCTTCCCACTTGTTTTCAAACTTAGTTCAACCTGTTCCTGTGAATGGGGCCGTCACAGCATGTCTTAAAGATGGCAGCTACACTTGACGTTCGTCAGAAGCAACATGCTGGCATAGAATTCCTGTGCTGTGAAAACAAGACAGTTGGAAACATCCACAAGAGATTGAAAAAGGTGTATGGAGATGCTGCTGTCGATCACAGTACAGTTAGTCGGTGGGCAAGCAGGTTACCTGATGAAAGCGGGCACGGCAGTATTGAGGATTGTCCTCGCAGCGGCAGGCCTCGTACTGCACACACTCCAGACAATGTGCAGAGAGTTAACGGATTGGTGGCTGCTGACAGACGTATCACAGTGAACAAATTGTCACGTGACTTTGGGATAGGGGAAGGAAGTGTTTGCAGAATACTGAAAGTGTTGGTGTTAAAAAAGGTTTGTGCCAGGTGGGTTCCCAGGATGTTGACAGTGGCTCACAAAGAAACAAGAAAAATGGTATGCAGCGAACTTTTGGAACAGTATGAGAATGGTGGAGGTGAATTTCTTGGAAGAGTTGTGAGAGGTGATGAAACAAGGCTCCGTCATTTTTCACCAGAGACGAAAAGGCAATCAGTGGAGTGGCATCATGCAAATTCATCCAAGGAAAAAAAATTCAAAACCACACCTTCTGCTGGAAAAGTTATGGCTACAGTGTTTTTTGATTCTGAAGGACTCTTGCTTGTGGACATCATGGCAAGTGGAACCACCATAAATTCTGATGCATATGTAATGACACTGAAGAAACTTCAAGCTCGAATGAGTCGTGTTCAACCACATCGGCAAAAGCAGGATGTTTTTGCTGTTACACGACAATGCACGGCCACATGTCATTCAAAAAACAATGGAAGCGATCACAGAACTCGGATGGAAAACACTGAAACACCTGCCTTACAGTCCTGACCTGGCTCCATGTGACTATTGTCTCATTGGGAAACTGAAAGACTCTCTCTGTGGAACAAGGTTTGAAGATGATGACTCCCTTGTGCACACTGCCAAACAATGGCTTCAACAGGTTTGTCCAGAATTTTACCGTGCAGGTATACAGGCGCTGGTTCCAAGATGGCATAAAGCAGTTGAGAGGTATGGAAATTATGTGGGGAAATGAAAATATTGTTTCTAAAGGCTGTGTCTACACACTGTAAAACTTTCAAACATGTAGAATAAAAGATGAATTTCTAAAAAAAATATTGTGCATTTCTGTTGGAGTGACCCTCGTAATTGTGTCATAAATATAAACGAGTTTAACGTATATGACAATTACAGCTGTATGCACACAGTTAAAAAATGATATTTCACAAACCACTATAAACTGTTGATATATTATGTCTCCTCCCTCCCCCCTCCATACTGGCTAAGTAATTATTAAAGGTTTTAAAGATATGATCTGCTGGAAAAGGCATTTACATCATCATCATCATCATCAGTAACAGTAACAGTAACATATCACCATCGTCTACAGGCTAACAAAAACATAATTATACGAAGTTGCCAGACTGATGGAGTTGGATCAATGGGTAGCTAACCTTTCATTTAAAATTTTGGCATCAACTTTTCTTCATTCATGACAAATATAATTTTTCTGCAGAAGTAAAGAGATTATTTATATTCTTATAATGGTACAGTGCCCCATCCTTTTGTAATGTCATTTGCATGGCTTAGTTCTTTTGGTCAAAGAGGTAACTGTGAGAAGTTTCGTAACAGAAGCAATTTGTCAATTGTTGTGGCAGAAGAAAAGTGAAAAGCTTTACACTGTTTGGAGATTTGTAACAGTGGATCCACACTTCAGCCGATCATTGGCCCTGATGTTAACAGCAAAAATGTAGTAAAGGTTGTTTCTATTATGAACACATTCAGACGATGAGAAATGGACATTTTCCTTTGGTTAAGGTTTCGTGGTCTTCAGTGTGAGGACGGGGTTGATGCAGCTCCCCATGCTAGTCCATCACATGCAAATCTCTTCATCTCTACATAGCTTCTGCACCCTACGTCCAGTTTTACGTGCTTATTACTGATAAACCTTAGTTCTCCTGCACACTTCACACACACTGGACTTGCATTTGAGAGAACGATGATTCAAATCCCCATCTCTCCACCCAGATTAAGGTTTTCCATGATTTCCTTAAATTCTACATCTACATCTACATTTATGCTCTGCAAGCCACCCAACGGTGTGTGGCGGAGGGCACTTTATGTGCCACTGTCATTACCTCCCTCTCCTGTTACAGTCGCATATGGTTTGCGGGAAGAACAACTGCCAGAAAGCCTCTGTGCGTGCTCATATCTCTCTGATTTTACATTCGTGATCTCCTCGGGAGGTATAAGTAGGGGGAAGCAATATATTCGATTGTGACAAAACACGCCGCCCTTCTTTGGATGTTCTCTGTCTCCTCTGTCAACCCGACCTGCTACGGATCCCACACTGATGAGCAGTACTCAAGTATAGGTTGAACGAGTGTTTTGTAAGCCACCTCCTTTGTTGATGGACTACATTTTCTAAGGACTCTCCCAATGAATCTCAACCTGGCACCTGCCTTACCAACAATTAATTTTATATGATCATTCCACTTCAAATCGTTCTGTGTGCATACTCCCAGATATTTTATAGAAGTAACTGCTACCAGTGTTTGTTCTGCTATCATATAATCATTCAGTAAAGGATCCTTCTTTCTATGTATTCACAATACATTACATTTGTCTATGTTAAGTGTCAGTTGCCACTCCCTGCACCAAGTGCCTATCCGCTGCAGATCTTCCTGCATTTTGCTGCAATTTTCCAATGCTGCAACTTCTCTGTATAGTACAGCATCATCCGCAAGAAGCTGCATGCTTTGCTTAAGGCAAATGGCAGGATGGCCCCCTTTGAACGGGCATAGCCAATTTCTTTCCCCATCCTTCCCTAATCCAATCTTGTGCTCCATATCTAATGACCACATTGTTGATGAAATGTTAAACTCTAAATCTTACTTCCTTCTTCCATTACAAAATTAACTATTGCTCGACACCTTTGGATGCATTATATCAACTTGTCCTTTCTTTTAGTCAAATTGTGCCTTAAATTTCTTTCTTCCCCTTTTCAGTTCTGTACTTTTCTGTATTATCTGATCTACTCATTTATTCTTTAACTTAACAACGTGGGACAAGATAGATTGCTACTTACCATAAAGACGACATGTTGAGTTGCTGACAGGCACAAGTAAAAGACACTTACACATAAATTTTTAACTGTGCCTGTCTGCAGCTTAACATGTCATCTTTATGGTAAGCAGCAAGCTATCTTTTCCTACATTGTTGGTATTCCAGCCTGGAGTTTCCAGTGTTTGATTTTAATCTTTCATTTGGTTGTCTTTTGTAGTATGCATTTCAAAAGGTTCTGTTGTCTTCTTGTCTGAACTTTTTATTGTCTACATTTCACTTTGCTATAAGGCTACACTTGAGACACATACTTTCTGAAACAACTTCCCGAAACTTGAAATTATATACAATGTTCACATTATCTTTTTTGGAAACGTTTCTCCTACTATAGCTGGTCTACATTTTATATCCCTTTTACCTCTGCCATCATTAGTTATTTTGCTGCCCAAGTAGCAACACTGTATTACTTGTAGCTTATCATTCCTTCATGTAATTACCTCAACATCACATGATTTAATTTGACTACACATTGTCACATTTATTTGACTTTCATCATGTTAATCTTAAGAGCTCTTTAAAGACTGTCTATTGTATTCAAATGATCTCCCAAGTTCTTTGCCATCCTTGGTTTCCTTCATTGCTTCCTTTGTGTTCAGATTGAGTAACACTGAGGATTAACTACAACCATGTTGCACTCTTAGTATTGTATCCTTGATAATTTCAAAGTTTTAAAAGAGGCTATTCTAGTCAACATTGTCAAAAGCTTTTCACAAATCTACAAATGTTATAAATGTGGGTATCTCTGTCTTCCATTTATCCCCAAAGATGAGTCGTGGGGTCAGTGTTGCCTGTGTTCCTAACTTTTTCGGAACCCAAACTGCTCTTCCACCAGCTTGGCTCCTCTACCCCTCATTCTACTCTTCTGTAGATGATGTGTGGTAGTATCTTGCAACCATAGCCCATTAAACTGAAGGTTCGCAACACACTCAGCTGTCAGCACTTGCTTTCTTGGAATTGAGATTATTACATTCTGATTGAATTTTGAGGATATTTTTTGTATCTTGTATATTCCAAATACTAGATGGAAGTTTTTTGTCTTGATTGGTTCTACTAAGGACCTCAATATTTCTGAGGTAATGTTGTCTACTTGAGGTTCGTTGCTTCAACTTAGGTCTTTCAATACTTCTTATTCTTTACCCTGTTTCAGCTAATGTCCACCTGGTCATTCAGGTTGAGGTATTCTGTGATATCCCTCATAATTTGGAGCAAAAACTAGGATGATTTGTCTGGAAAGATCACAGCAGATCCCCCTTGCTTTCCCAGTCTGAGCTGGTGGTGTATCTCCAATGAAAACATTGTCCATCCTATGTTTGATTTTTTTCCCCTAAAATATTACCATCGTGGGATTTCGCAGAATGAAAGTAAGCAAAATGAAACCCACTTAAGTGGCTCACCAGAAGTGGCTATAGGAAAAATTCCGATCATAAAAGGTAACTGCTTACATTTTCTTTCCTAACAGAATTATGTGGAAAAGCGTGAATGTTTTCCTTTATATTGTCTGGAAATGAATAATAAAGCAAATTATATGTTGGAGGGATTTGTTCATGCTCATAGCCAATAGGTTGAGTCATTTGCAGTGAATCTTAATAAATCCAGTTTGTATGGTAATGATAGAATATACATTCAGATACCTTGATAGAATATACATTCAGATACCTAAGTTAAAGTACCTTAGACACACAAAACAACTTTAGACACAGTGATAATATGTGAATTAAAATGCGAGATGAATACTGGACATACTTGAAAACTGGCAATGTGCAAGACATTACCATTTCTCTTGTCCTATGTCAGTGGCATACTGAACGTCAGAATGACATGTCGTGCCCTCACCTGGCAATACTAGATAATAATGTCTTCCCATAATGTAGAAAAGGCATTCCAGCAAATCTCGCTGTAACCCATCCCATCCCATTACTGAACATGTACTCTCTTGGAAGTTAATAGTAGTCCGTGATGCTCCATAAAATAGAATGTGGCACTATCAGTAGCCCCCTGTCACAGTCAACAACACACTGTCTACATAAATATTGTGTAATGATTATGACTAGTGTTTTTGACCATTGATGTCTACTATAGAGGGCATGTAAGGAGGGCATATGTCTGCCACTCGAATGGCATTTTTTAGATGCTGCTGTTGTGACCATACGTGTGTTGTGCACATTATGGATAAGGTGGGTCAGAGGATGGGGGTGAGTCCTATGGCTCATTTACAGATGAAATATTAGAAGAGGAGAAGTAGTGGGCATAGCTGCAGTCCTGGAACTTCATGTTTTCCTTCCATTCTTTGATAAAGTACTCTTGTGAGTATTTATAGTACATGTAATACTAGACAGATAATGGAGTAATTTTTACACCTATACACTCTTATATTCTGTGGAAACATCACATTATTTTCAATATCTAATGGCACTTAAACCGTTTCATAAATATCATCAAATGCTTTACAGGGTGGTCAGAAACAGTCTGGAAAGTTTGTAACAGTGTCAGAGTGTAAGTTGTGCTGAGAAACAATTGTTAAGGGTAAAAAATTGACACCAATTCTATCTGCCAGGTTACTTAAATTTGCATGTGCGACAGCCTACTTGGAGAACTTCAATGCTTACTAACTCGGAAATGGCACAAATATCAAATTTTTTTCTTAACAATTATTTCCCAGCACAAACCACCCTGCAACACTCTTACAAGTTTTTCAGGCAGTTTCTAACCAGCCTGTATAGTTCTTGCTTTGTTGTACAGCATGATGCTTGTAAGTATTCTGCTGGTGCTTCATCAGTATTAGAACATTGGTTCCTCCAGAGTTCATGCAAAGATTTTTTAAATGCGGAAGTAAGAACTGAATGTCCTTTATCATCCTTTTGCACATTGTCCTCATTTTTGATTATCCTATTTTCTTCTGGACGAGAATAGAGCTTTTCCAAGTACTGTTTTGATCATCTTGCCTTATTTTCTGTTTCCATTAACCAAATAACTTTCACATTTCATTGTGCTCTTGTATGATTGTTTACTAGTGTGTGTGCAGCATATGCGTACATTGTTTCAGTTTTTTATGTATCCTGTGACATCTCTCCTCCATCCATTCTTATCTAGATTTTTTCCCCAACAGTTCTACATTTTCATCACTTGTTTATTAATTCTGTTATTTCATCTATTATCTATGGCTGTGTCTTTTATGTCTTATTCCTTCCACCCCATCCATTTTTTTTTAGAAAGGCAATCCATCAGTTTTCCACACTATTAACTTCTTAAATTTTAATTCCCTTGGTGTATGTTTTCCAAGGCTAGGACAAATATTTGGTACCTTCAGTTTGTGTACACCGATCAGCCAAAACGTTATGACCACCGACCTACTACTGATATAAACCCATTCAGGCGGGCAGGGAATGACTGCTACTCACACACACACACACACACACACACACACACACACACACACACACACACGGTGACTTTAGTATTGGTGAGCATGCTGTCCGTGTAGAATGGGGAAGGTGTGCAATCTATCTGAGTTTGATCGAGGGCAGATTGTGATGGTCCAGAGGCTCAGCGTGTCCATTTCCCAAATTGCATGACTTGTAGGATGTTCGAGGAGTGCTGTGATGAGTGTCTTCAACATGTGGTGAAACCAAGATAAAACCACATCCAGTCATCATGGGGTCGGGCAGCCACCCCTCATTACGGATGCGGATGCCTGACATCGTAGACAGATTGGTAAAGCAGGACAGGCGATGAACTATGGCACAACTAACATTGAACTTTAATGCTGGGCAGAGTACAAATGAGTTTTAACATGCAGTGCACCAAACACTCCTAACAATGGACCGCTGCAGCCAACAACCCATACATGTGCCAGTGTTAACACCGTGACATCAACAGCTATGACTGAAATGGACACGTGGCAATCGACACTGTACATTGGTGGCAGAGAGTGGCATGGTCTGATGAATCCCGATACCTTCTTTATTGTGCCAATGGGAGGATGTGAATCCGTCATCTTCCAGGGGGCAACTCCTTGACACATGTAGTACAGTACAGAGACATGCTCCGTTGTGCTCCAGGGAACATTCACGCGGGCGTCAATGAGTCCAGTGGAGCTTGTGCAAGGCACAGTGATGGCCAAAGAGTATTGTACACTGGTTGCAGACCATGTAACCCCTTCATGACTGTAGTGCAACTTTACGCTACTGAGCAAGTCTCATTCCTTTGTACTGGTTTAAAGAAAAAAAGAAAAAAAACCTAGCATAAAATTTTAAGACAAAGTTTCTCATAAAACATTACTCTAATTAAATATAGAAATCACTGAAACAAATTCAAGCTGACAAGTAAATTATTTTAAAATTAACTTTTGCAGTAGTTCATCACAGGCTCATTAAACAAACTTGTGGTTTTAAAATTAAGCCACCACACATGCAACTACAAATGCATCAAGAGATAATGGTTATAATTGGAGGTGTATACTTAGAGCAGGATTACACAGCTTTCCTTTCATTACACATGCAGTGCCACACTTGGTATGAGGCCTTTTACTCTCCAACAGTCAGCAGGCCCAGCTCACCCATCTCCTCCGGCAAGTCGTCGTACACATGGGAGAGAACACAAAGTAACAAGACAAGCTTCTAAAACACAGAAGCAGATAGTGTTAATTCAACAAGCCTCAAAAACATGTTCATACCTGCTTCAGGAATACAAGCCAGACAATAATGACAATTTAAACTGTGGCCTGGAAATCTTCAAGCAACCAATTGATCCAGTAAATAAAATAAAAAATTTTTAACCACACTTGATAAACCATCAAAACACGGGCATTTCACTACTAAGGAAATCATTCAGGAGTGGCAGTTGGCAATACCCATAGCAAGATTGAAATAGCTGACGAGAATTTCAAATGAGGCAACAGGAGGCAGCAATACATTAAATCACGTTGTTACCGCAGTTCATGGGCTAACATTTTGCTCACCCCCCCCCCCCCCCCCCCCCAAAAAAAAAAAAAAAAAACTATCCATCGTTCCAATGCCATCGTGAACAGAAACAAGGCTGTCCCCTCAGAGTCCCGTCAACCAATGAATGTCAGAATCACCACCGTCAGTACCAACAGTCTCAGTTCTATGAGTTGCCCGTTTATACTGCTGCCCAGCATGCTTTCAAACACAGTCCATGCGCGACTCACGCCTTCTAGTGGCTCCGTGCTCTCTCTCTCTTGCTGTGCCTCAACTGAGGTGTGTGCTATATAGGCAAACTTTACACCAGACAGGATTGATAACTGCTAGGTCGATGTGCACACATCAATGATGATCATGTTTCCTGACAGCAGTGGCATTTTTCAGCAAGGTAATGCACCCTGTCACAAGACCAAGAGAGTGATGGACTGGTTTGAGGAACACAGTTGCAAGTTCCACTTGATGTGCCGGCCCTCCAACTCGCCAGATCTGAACCCAATCGAACACGTCTGGGATGTGATTGAATGTAGCATCAGAGCTCATCACCCCCTTTCCCAAAATTTAAGGGAATTATGTGACTTGTATGTGCAGATATGGTGCCATCTCCTTCCAGTGTCCTACCAAGGCCTCATTGCTTCCGTGCCATGGTGCTTTGTCACTGCTCTCGATGTCAAAGTTGGCCATACCAGCTATCAAAGTAAGTGGTCATAATGCTGTGGCTGGTCAGTGTAAGTTCTAATGTTTCAAGTGTTTTCTCTTTCAATTCAATGTTGGCTAGCATTTCATTAGTACTAAACCATGGCCACTATCAATGTTTCTACCTGTCTAACTCTTTCAGTCCCTGGCTCGATTCTTGAATCTTTGTATTACAAAAATATATTCAACTTGAAATATTCTTTAATTCTCTGTGTTCTCCCTTCACAAGGAGTTCTTTAGAAGATTATTTGGGATGACTGACTAGTGCGCCGCACAGACTTCTATTAACCTTCCATTTTGTGCTCCTTTTCCTCACAGCCATAGTCATGTATCATTTATTTATTTATTTATTTATTTATTTATTTACACATCAAGTTTCGTAGGACAGAATTGAGGAGCAAATCTCCAAGATCATGGAATGTTTCAGTACATGAAATTACAACGTAAAAGTAATAGCAGATAAAAATAAAATGGTTACGAACCCAGAAGGAGTCAAGCCATAAGTCTAAGTAAACGCAGTCAACAATATGACGTAAGAATCAGCTTAAGTTTTCAAGGCACTCCTCACAGAATAGGAGGAGTGACCCATGTGGAAACTCTTCAGTTTCGATTTGAAAGCATGTGGATTACTGCTAAGATTTTTAAATTCTTGCGGTAGCTTATTGAAAATGGATGCAGCAGTGTACTGCACACCTTTCTGCATGAGAGTTAAGGAAGTCTGATCCAAACGCAGATTTGATTTCTGCCTAGTATTAACTGAGTGAAAGCTGCTTATTCTTGGGAATAAACTGATATTGTTAACAAGAAACTACAGTAGAGAATATATATATATTGAGAGGTCAATGTTAAAATGCCCAGGCTAGTTCAACAGGGGTCGACAACAGGTTCATGAACTTACACCACTTATTGCCCGAACCGCCCGTTTCTGAGCCAAAAATATCCTTTTAAAATGGAAAGTGTTACCCCAAAATACAATATCATATGACATAAGTGAATGAAAATAAGCAAAGTAGACTGATTTTCATGTCGAATGATCAATCATGTCAGATACCGTTTATAATAGTAAAAACGACAGCATTAAGTCTTTGAACAAGATCCTGAATGTTGGCTTTTAACGACACCTTACTATCTATCTGAACACCTAGAAATTTGAACTGTTCAGTTTCACTAATCATATGCCCATTCTGTGAAATTAAAACATTAGGTTTTGTTAAATTGTGTGTTAGAAACTATAAAAGCTGAGTCTTACTGTGATTTAGCATTAGTTTATTTTCTACAAGCTGTGAACTTACGTCATGAACTGCACTGTTTGAAACTGAGCCAGTGTTGCACAGAACATCCTTTACTTCCAAGCTAGTGTCATCAGCAAACAGAAATATTTTAGAGTTACCGTAATACTAGAGGGCATATCATTTATATAAATAAGGAACAGGAGTGGCCCCAACACTGACCCTGGGGCACCCCCCTGCCCCCCCCCCCCTCCTCTCATTTGACTGTACCCCACTCAGATCCCGCATCACAGCTATTCTCAACACTGTGATTGATGACCTTTTGCTGTCTGTTGTTAAAGTAAGAGGTGAACCAGTTGTGAGCTACTCCTCATATTCCATTATGGTCCAACTTAAGGAGCAATATTTTGTGATCAACACAATCAAACACCGTAGTTAAATCAAAAAATATGCGTAGCATTCGAAACCTTTTGTGTAACCCATCCAGTACCTCACTGAGAAAAGAGAACATAGCATTTTCAATTGTTAAACGACTTCAAAAGCCAAACTGTACATTTGATAGCAAATTATGTGATATAAAATGATCAACTATTCTTATTCTTACATACACATTCTTTTCATTAACTTCAGCAAACACTGATGGCATAGAAATAGATCTAAAATTGTCTACATTATCCCTTTCTCCCTTTCTATAAAGTGGCTTTACTACAGTACTTTAATCGCTCAGGAAACTGACCATTCCTTAAGGAAAAATTACAAATATGGCTAAATACAGGGCTAACGTGTGCAGCACAGTACTTTAATATTCTGCCAGGCACTCCATCATAACCATGAGAGTCCTTAGTCTTCAGTGATTTAATAATTGACTCAATCTCCCTCTTGTCTGTATCACAGAGGAGCACTTCAGACATCAGTCTCGGAAAGGCATTTGCCAATAGAAGTATATGATTCCCTGTAGAAACTAAATTTTTATTTAATTCACCAGCAATGCTCAGAAAATGGTTGTTAAATACTGTACATATATCTGATTTATCAGTAACAGAAATATTTTTACTGCGAACTGACTTTATATCGTCATCGACCTTGTGCTGCTGACCAAACACTTCCTTCACAACTGACCATATGGTTTTAATTTTATCGTGTGAATTAGCTATTCTATTTGCGCACCACATAGTCTTTGCCTTCCTAATAACATTTTAAGCACCTTACAGTACTGTTTGTAATGGGCAACTGTAGCTTGATAGTGACTACTTATAATGTTTTGATATAATTCCCACTTTGTTCTACATGATGTCCTTATCCCACTGGTCAGCCACGCAGGCTGCCTTTTACTGATAATATGTTCTTTGCTTCCCGAGCATGGGCTCCCAGTTTCAATTCCCGGCAGGGTCAGGGATTTTCACCTGCCTTGACATGACTGGGTATTTGTGTTGTCCTCATCATTTCATCATCATTCATTAAAGTGGCAAGTTTGGACTGAGCAAAGGTTGGGAATTTGTACGGGCACTGATGACTGCGTAGTTGAGTGCCCCACAAACCAATCATCATCATCGTCGTCATCATTATCATTTTTACTGTTAATACCCCATTCAGAACGTTCTGATGGAAAGCAACTCTCAAAGATCATGACAAATGTGTTAAGGAAAGCATTATATTTGTCGTCTATGTTATCGGCACTATAAACATCCTACCACTCTTGTTCTTTGCTTAGTCATCAGATAATATGAATTTAGGAGATCGACAAACATCCTTTTTCTTGCACAATCATATACAAAATTAAAATTGAAGTCACCACATATAACTAATTTCTGGTACTTCCTATAAAGTGAATCAATAACCCTCTCTAGCTTGAGCAGAAATGCTCTGAAGTCAGAGCTAGGGGACCTATAAACATAAAAAATTAGACGTTTAGTTCCATTTAATTCAACTGCCCCTGCACAGCATTCAGATATCTGTTCAGTGCAATGCCGTGATACGTCTATGGACTCAAATGGAATACTGTTTTTTACATAGATGGACATTGCCCCACCCTGCAAGGAACTCTTTGAAAAACAGCCAGCTAACCTGTATCCTGGTAAATGAAGCCTCTGAATTGTCAAAGTGTTTATGTGGTGCTCTGATATACCATTAATTTCAGAGTCAACATCTATAAGCAGTTTACTACCTCTTATATTTTGATGAAATGTGCTAATTCCTTCTCTACTTGGAAACATGAGGTCCTCTGAAGGTGATTCCTTAGAGGGACTTTCTTTAAGCAGGTATCACATCTGTGATGTGCTTTATCAGTTTTTTTCTAGTTGGGCTCTTTGTAAACCCATGAGATAGTGACTGAGATTGGACTAGGACATAATAGGGTGGAAACAACCAAAACATATTTTTAGGCTCGAACCTCTGAGGTGTTCCCAATGAAAGGTTAACCTTTATCTTCAGATTTCACCAAGACCAAACTCTTCCATTATTTTCTGTTTCCTGCCTTCACTAATGACTGCATTCCGATGTCTTATTATGATCAAATTTCCATCTTCAGATGCAGGTTAGATGTGTACTTGTATGACTACAATGTCTGTTGCATAGCTCTTGAGTCTCAGTATGATTTTTCTGTCTGTCTGCTGCAGATAACCCTTAACTCTGTTGGCAGTTTCACTATTCATTATTGTTCATACTTGTACTCTACTTTTATCTGGCCGTGTGTGGATAATCCTGTGATCC
Organism: Schistocerca piceifrons; assembly: GCF_021461385.2. Taxonomy (NCBI): domain Eukaryota; kingdom Metazoa; phylum Arthropoda; class Insecta; order Orthoptera; family Acrididae; genus Schistocerca; species Schistocerca piceifrons. The sequence continues at coordinate 876,496,710 of NC_060149.1, read as the reverse complement.
CTACTCCAAAAATTTCCCTTCTCTGGCCATCTGCACCGCACCAATTACAAAGTACTACCAGCTGGTCCATCTGGACCGTTCTTCTTTAATACGAATTGCGGTGCTTGTGTTGTTCTGAAATACAATGAAAGGTTCCTTCAGACATACATGCCTGTCCAGAGGAACATCGCATCATAATTCAGAACGACACAAGTACTGAAGTATCGTATTTATCCGCTGACACCGGGTAAGCACTTTCAAGTAAAATGTCTCCCCTGTATAGGAATATATATAATGGATGTACGAGTACAGGTTGTAGATACACAATTGATGACATATGAAAGTTTGGGTTTGGCCATGAGTCGTGTCAAATGGTAAAGCAACCACTCACAATAAACAGGATATCCGGATTCGAGTCTCAGTCCAGCAAAAATTTTCATTTTCATCATTCCAGTATCCAGTTTATAAATTTTTTAGGAGATATGCTCTTGCAACAACTCAGTGGCCATACAGTCAATTCTCACATTACGCAGCCCACTCTCAAAGATGTGTATTAGTTCTTTCATTCTTATTGAGCATTTTGGGTGCTGTTGGGTGAAATGTGCATAAATGAGGCCCTTCATGATGATGTGCTGTAGACGACAGTTGAGTGGGCATGGCTGAGGCTGGTTCCATGATGCAGTTGGTGTTTTGCTGAGACTACCATGAATTATCAATGTTATTAGTGTGAAAAGGAGTGCTGCTTGTTAGTAGGTAGATGTCTTCATTTCAGTTGCTTGGGAATGTGTTCAAGAAGGAACGAATTCTATGCTGTGGTGGCAAAAGTCATAAGGGGATTGTGAATTTCAAATATACTATGTTCTGTGCTTTGTCACAGGTGTATACTCTCAGTTGTCAGGGAAGGAATAAGAGCCACTGTTATCAGCTGCTGCAGTGTCTATAGTACAAGCAAATATTACCTGTTGGACATGATTGCCACATCTGAAAGTTCACATCCATGTGCAGTCATCTGCCACAATACATGGACTTCCATGTTTTAATAGTGTGTGTAACCTTGATATTTAACAGCCCATTTTGTCAGTTATATAAATCTTATAAAGAGTAACCCAGTATCTTATGAAAGGACTGACCATAGACATTAATCTTTCTTCCTGTTTTTTCTATATTGACAGTTTCAGGTTCCTTCAGGCCAGTGGGGCCTTCATAATAAGGTACTACCAGTCTTGTATGAAACTAACCCTCACACGTATTTAGGCACTTTTATCTATAGTGTCCTCACAGTATATTTGTTATTGCAAGTTCAGCCAGTATTTAAATACAGCACCATGTGATTGGGAGTGTTGCTTTTGAAGGTAGTATCTGCTAAAATGACATCTGTGTAGTATTTCCTAACTAGGAAATTGAAATGATCACACAGGAATTTCTTTTCATATTGCTGAAGGGATATGGAATAGTGTTTACTATAGATTGACCTTTTGCATTAGAAACTGTTAGATGTTCATCATTCAGGTAATGCTGAAGACAGGTGTAACATTGTTTCGTATAGATTGCCTGTTGCATTAGATGTTATTGGATGGTCGTCATGAAGAAACTTTCTCACGTCTTACTATAATAAGATTCAGTGCGTATGAACTAAATGGACACTAGTTGGAAGGAAAAGTTTTTTTTTGTGCAGCAGGTACAATGGGCATTTATTCTACAAATTTTGTTGAAGTATTCCATTCAGCATTCTGTTGTTTCAGTTTTGGATCGAATGATATGCATCAACTGTCAAGATGTGATTAAAGGAATGTGTCATCTATTCTCCAGAGCTGCAGCTGTTCGTGGAAAGAAGTACATGTGTGGTATGTTGGTCATTTCTCAAGATGTGTGGTACCCTTCTTCTCACTACATTTACCAAATACCAAGAAAGACTGAAATCTACAGTTGATGCAGCATATCTGTAATTAACGGCACCTCAGTGTGTGACATGCCATTTGTCCATATAATAACACTGATTTTTATACACCATTTGATTACGAGTGGCGATCCGCCTTTTGTGGATGTTTGTCTTACCTCCAGTGCTGCCTTTGTTATTCATTTTACAAAAATTATTTCATTTCTTGACTTCTGATATTTAAATCTTTTGTTGGGAGCTAGTAATACACCAGGGAGTCTCATTTTCTCTGTTAAGATGTACATAGAATTACTATCCTTCAATAATACATGAAATTCCTCAGGACAAGATACATTTTTTTTAACTAAGAGGAACTAAAATTAAAAAGATACTGTTCATGTAAACCAAGTTAAGCACATCTCTCAAAATAGATACCCTTTGGTGGTGGTGGTCCGAGTGTGAGCACTTGCCTGCATGCACTTACATTAGACATAACTTGCATGCCTTGGCAAATGATATGGTTGCAACTGATGCGGAAACTTCCTTTAATGATGGACAAGTAAATGCAAATGTTACGTATTAATATTATATGTGAACTTTATCGTGTGGCTGTTTGTGGTGTGTGTTGAAATCTATTACAAAAAAATTCTTGAAGGTGAAATGCCCTTTATTACTTTGTTGTGGCATGCTTCAACAGTAGAAATACATAATTTAATTTTCAGTCAGCACGGAAATCATGTATTGGTTTATCCTCATAATATATGGAAGGGCTCTGATTCTGACAACATGTTAGATTGTTCGCACTGTTTTAAGTGTTTTGGCAGACACATTGGTTCTTCATCAAATAGGAACACAGGTGTTGCACTTCTTACAAAGTTCATTGATCATTTACTGAGGTTAACATGGTTTTTGGTGTAGTAGGGGTGTAAAAATGTCATTACCTGGAGTGTTTTTACATTGTATTTTCTGATGTGTTCATTCATGCTGCTGAGATTTGCACATCATTTCTGATGTCTCCTGTGTGTTCGGTTCCTCTGTTCTGTATTGTGGTGGGTACACGAACCAATAAGTGTGGCAGTTGTAAGTGAACCTTGTAAGAATACTGAAAAATTCTGTGTACATTCTATATGAAATTAGTACAATGGAATGTTATTTGGTTACGTAACGATAGTGTACTTTTTACATTTCCACAAATGTGGAGTTCTTATTAAATTTAACTGAGGGTAAATGAAATCCTTGCAGAATTCTTTGTCTTGTGTTCCCATTGTGAAACTGAATAAATCAACTAAATTATTCACATAAAACCATTTGTGAAATAGTCACTGACAAATTTGTTCTTTTACTCAGTAAATGTGATACTGTGAAAAACTGTTCAGGACAACCACATGACAATGTCAGCACAAATATCTTGATCAGTGTGTTATAGCTGTGATAAAGTATCTTAAAAATGATTCTGATGTGATATATTATTGATGTGATAGATGCTTATGGAATGTTTAATGTTCCAGGCCTAAGTTGCAGTGTCAGTTAAGTATGTGAACAGTAGTAGGTAGACAGTTCTAGCCCTAAAAATTACTTCTTGTATTTCATCTCCTTTATTATGGTAGTCCAAGCATTATCATATCCCAAAAGAGAGGCTATGCCAAAAGAATAATAACTTTCGTTAACAGGCAAAAGTCATTCTATAAATGATGTACTGACTGATTATAAGAGCTAAATTTTATGCAGAAGAGCTTAACTTACGCAGAATACATTCTTGCTTTCCATCTTTATTATTACGAGGGTGGAACTTAAATAATGGCAACTATTTATTCACAACCGCCAGTCCCATCGATCGAACAGAGCAGCTACAGCTCGCGCTGTATGTGCCCATGCGTTGTCATGCAAAGTGATGGGTGGGTTGTGCAGAAATTGTCGCCACTTCTTTCGCAAAGCTGGTCGCAGGTGATGCTCCAAACACAAACAGTAGTATGACTTAAGTCCTTGTGACTTTGATTTGATTCTGAAGATGAAGGAACCACTTTGTGGCATTCGCTTCAGAACTGTTCCAGAGATTCGACTGGCTGTAGACCGCTCCATTGGCACCATCAACGGAACAGGCTCTGCTAACGGTATACTACGCCTTCCACATCACTGGCAACAGGTTCTGCACAATGCTGTTGACTACTTTGAAGGACAGTAACAAGTTACAACCCTCGTATTTAAAAAACCCTCATGTTTGCTGCATAAAACCAGGTCATGTAATGACTCATACACACTTAAGTATGAAAATCAAATCACATATTTTTTAACAGTAGCCTTGTTGTGGGGCTAAAGAAGAAAGGAGCAGGAGGAGCACATGTGGTGAAAGAGGCAACTCATGCAGATCTCTAGTTTGATAGAAATCCAATAAGTGCAGGAAACCAAGGCACAAAAAATGCAATTCTTAATGCGTCATTAGACAGTTTCAAGATTTTAATGTTGCGGATACTCATTCTTAATCTTTTTTTTTTTTTTTGTTCATATAGATTTCATGCAATGAATTTATTGTTATTAAGCAAAGTAACAGCATCCGCAACTATCTGAATGAATTTTCCTTTGAGTTGATCTTGTTTGCTGAACTAAATTTTTTGGAGGTTGTTAACTTTTCTGTTGCACTTCTGATCCCTAACCATAAAATAAAAATTTGTAGGAGGAGAAGATAAAGTGTTGTGACTAAATGTCTTTTAATTCTTCACCCTAGGTGAAAAATAAAAAAAGTAACATTGCATGAAAGATGAGATGCTAATAATTCTTCATTATGAAAACCAGTGTTATATCCTTTGTGCACTTCCTCTAATTGTATTAAAAAACTTCAGTTATTTGTGCGACAGACTAATTATTCTATCCATTTTATAACAGTGTGTACACATCTTATTTAAAAATACAAAGATTGAGTTTTGTGTGTACGAAAGGGAACTATATTTTTCGTGTTTCATGCATTATGTTGTAATGGTTACTGGTAATAGAAAATTTACTTTGAAGATATGCTGACTGTATTCTCTTCTTCTTCCACAAGGAATGTTACGGAGTTATTGAGCAACCAGTTGACAGTCTTCTTATGGAAGAGGATCAGCAGGAAAACATTGACCCAGAAATAGCACGAATGAATCAAATTAATACACCTGGAAGTTCTCCTGGCCAGCATGGCATTATGCCAGACAAATCAGCTAGCACATTGGCATCTGCAGATTTACCAACAGACATGAGTGATACTACAGAGTCTGATGTGGAGAAGACAGCAGGTACAGTAATCCTTATAAAGTATATAGCTCGTAGGAAAGCAGGAAGGGAGATATCCTAATGTTCTCCATATGCAATGTTCTAGAAGATCTGTTGTTATATTATGTTACATTAATATAATTTGTCACTGACAGGGAGGGGTCCCCTGTGGCGAGATCAACTTTTTGGAACCACCTATATGGTGGTGAAGGGTAAGGTCGCAGGCATCACTGTGAAGCCATTAACCCTGGTGGTCCCTTGTTTATGAGTAATTGATAGAAAAGAATTTGGCATAACAGTCTAGAGTGTTATAAATTATACATTCGTTTTAAGTGATGGCATAGTGTGATGGTTGGTGTACAAAACTGATATGCTGAAGGTGATGAGTTTGAATCCTGTCGGATGCTTTTTAGATTTCTATTTTAAATTTTTGTCAAAATGACTTCCATTGCTATTTTTATTCAATTAATTGGTTCAGATGCATTTCCCCCCTGGTGCTTTCCCGCACCATTTTGTCCACTGTATTAACATTTTTATTTGCTTTGCCGCACCATTTTGTCTTCCTATCATTCTTTTTTCATTTGGAATCTCTGTCCATCTGGTTTTAATTATATTTATTTATTAGCTTTGAGTTAATTTCTTCTGTTTTAATCATTTAATATTTTCACCCATGTTATTGCACTATTCCTCATTTTGCTTGATTTTTTTTTTTTTTATAATAATCCCTTATTTCAGTTAAAACTTAAATGTGTCTTGTTATGACCATAAAAATTTTAAGATTACCAATGATAATAAAGCATTTGCTTAAAGTCAGGAAAATTAGGGAAAGAATTGTACAGACAATATTTGCAATCTGTAATGAAACTGGAAATCAGAGAAAATGATTTTTTGTTACTTACTGATTCATGGAATGGTTCTTTGGACAGCACAATATGTGTTTCCTGCAAAATGTACTCACCTGTGTCAGCCATGTGAAGAACTTTATCATCAGGTGAAATATAAGATAAAAATACTTCAGAGTGCACCTGAATTACTTCAAGGTAAATGCAAAATTGCTGAATGTGAAGATGTAATCAACATCCATTCAGTTGTAAATTGGATTATGTTTGCACCAGCATATGGTAACATAATGAGGTATTCCTGATATGGATCGAAATTGGGTAATGGAAAGATCTTATTTCAGGACAGTAATGTCGTGAACTCCCCTTAAAATTTGATGAAGAAACAATGTAAATATAGAAACATAGCATTTATATTTTGTCCATGGTGCAACACCATTTCATCTTTCAAATGTTTGTTTGATGGTTAACTTCCAAAAACTGTATGTGTCTCAACAAAAAATTAATTTTTGTGACTGATGCACTATCAGTATAATTACTATTAAATTATTTTGCCTTTTGTTCTTTAACTTCTGAATCAGTATTTTTAAACACTTAAATTTTACAATTCATAAATAAAAATAATTAAGACTAGTTTAACAAAGATTCCAAATGAAAAAAAGAGAGGAAGATAAAATTAGAGCAAAATTGGTTTAGAAATAAAAAAAACGTACATTGGAACCAATTAACTGAATGGATATAATGATGGAAGTCATTTTGATAAAAATTTAAAAATGAAAATCTAAAAAATAGACAGGATTCAAATCCATCACCTAGCATATCAGTCTAGTATGCTACCAACTTTTTTCTGTTGATTTCTCATAAACAGTGGCCCAGGATGAATGGCTTTAGGGCGTGATGCCTTGGACCCTAACCTACACCACCAAATAGGTGGTTTCAAAAAGCTGATCCAACCACGGGGGACCTCTCCTCCTCTGATGTGAGATTAAGGTATATATCTCAATTTCACTACATTCTGAGGCACTGTAATCTTTCGATGATGGTAATCATAGTTGCTACTTTCAGTGAAAAATCTAATTAGCCTCAAAATTAATTTGGTGTGTGTGTGTGTGTGTGTGTGTGTGTGTGTGTGTGTGTGTGTGTGATTTAGAGAGAGAGAGAGAGAGAGAGAGAGAGAGAGAGAGAGAGAGAGAGACTTTAATCTTTGGTCTTGTGACACACTGAGTTGCTCATACACTTTGCTTGCCCTTTTAGGAAAGTTACCTAAGACAACATGTGGTGTCAGCTTCCAAATGTGTAAGTTCATGGAGAAATTCATAGTTTTAAATTTTATGTAGAGTGACACCTGTTGGAATAATAATGGACAATTGCATGTGGTGGAAGCTATTTCATTTTGTGATAAACTCTACTAATATTACTGTCTTTGATAGTTGTAAATGGATGTCATGTGATAGTAACTGTTACAATCAATGCCAATGTTACATTACCACATGGATAGCTGGCTAAAAGTTGCAGTTGCTGTGTTATTCACAACATAACAAGTTTTGTGAAATTTTGTCCATCCTTTGATATTCATTGTGAGTGATACAGTTAATGTAGTTCCATGAAAAAGTGAAATATTTTTTCAAATTAACAGAATGTAAATGATAACTAAGGAAAATAGCATGTTTCCCTTTTATAGCATTCTCCAGTTACCTTTAAGTTTAGTTTAGTACTGAATTCACAGTAGGCTTCAAAAGAGCCTGTATGATAACAGTGTGAATATTTAACCCCAGACTTTGAGATAATGTGAACTTTGCATGTAGTGGAATGCTCACCAGTGGGCACAGCAGTGGACTCTCTCTTGCATCAGAGAGTAACTTCAGTGCTATCTGAAACATGAGGAGGACACAAACCTTAACATAAACAGCACACTGAGCAGACAAATGGGTGTTTGAGAAAGAAAGAAAGAAAGTAAGTTAATGTCCTAGCTGAGGTTACATTTATACATGCACAAAGTAGTTACACAAGTCATCTATAAGCAGCATGGACATTTGGGCTCCAAGCCAAGCAGCATCAGATTGAGTTAAAATTTTCAGATGGACAGAGAGATTTAACACAAAGTTGGGGCATTCTCCACTCTATTTTATTAGATCCATGTTGTTTTTGAAGATGTTAGTGCACAAAAAATACAGCTTTCAAAATTGCATTTGTTAACTTGAAATCTGTGTGATTTTAAGTAAGCATTGTAATTTTTGAGGTTGTGAACACCACTGGAGTCTAAGCAGTGGCTTTTGCACCAACGAAAACATTGTTCAGAACATCAAAGACTGAGTGATGTGGCGCAGTGGTTAGCACACTGGAATTGCATTCAGGAGGACGATGATTCAAACCCGCATCTGGCCATCCTGATTTAGGTTTTCCGTGATTTCCCTAAATTGCTTCAGGCAAATGCCAGGATGGTTCCTTTGAAAGGGCACAGCCGACTTCCTTCCCTATACTTCCATAATCCACTGGGACCAATGACTTCACTGTTTGGTCCCTTTCCCCCAACCAGCCAGCCACCCGACATCTAAGATACCCTTCCTAGTTTCCAAAGGCATGGGAGGATCTCATTCTGCTAGTCACAGAGATATATGAGAATCCAAGTACGTAAGTTAGTGACAACATAAGATTTTCCCATCATATTAACTAATGATATTTTTGTTGGCTCTGCAGCCAGAACATATAATCATTTACACACAAAATTTCAGTGGTCCATATGTCTACCATACTCAAGAGAGAATGCTATTTGCTAATCACAATGAAATTAATTCATACCATCAATAGTGGCCCTTTTATACACCGCAGAAAATGAACAGTGGGTGCGCCAGAAATTGTCACTGCTGCCACCTAACGGAAGTGGAAGTACTGCACCCAATGATAAAACCTAGCAGGAATGATGACTGGCCTTTGAGCACCTCTGTCAATATATCCTGCAGGCTGAGTCCGAGACCATTGTTTTTTAATGTGAGTTAAAACAGGATTCCACATTTTACCTAAAGGGTAGCCCTTGTCGCTATTTGCAGTTTTGTCCTCCAATTTAATTTTGGCTGATTCCTTTAAAAACACAGATCCCAATTGCAAGATGCAGGGGCATCTATATGTGTCTCATTGTAATCATTCTTTGTCCCTTGGTTAGACAGTCCTCTACCATCACACATTTCTCAGGTTTTTGTAAACATGTGACAGTGGTGCTCTACACATCTATTGTGAATGGTGCAAATTGTAAGGTCAGTGTGTGTGTTTCCACGATGGCAAGAGATCTTGTAAACATCAGACTTCCTCAATCCTTGATCAGCATTTACCGAGCCAAGGTTCGCTCTGATCTTCATATGGCAATAAAGGAACCAGTATGCCTGCATCTTCTACTGGCCCCAGTGCAGGTTGAAACTCAAAGGCATGACAGATCTGTTTGTCCATGTAACCATTCTACTTGAACATAAGCTTTAGGTATTGTAGCTGCTGTGTCATTCTTTCTGTGTCTGAGATGACATAAGCCTGCCTTGTTGACATTCGCAGGAGCCCTGTGCATTGGTATGGTGGATCACAACTAATTGCATGTAGATACCAGTCCATATGCATTGGTATTTTATAAACACTGTATCCCAGAGGACCATTGTTCCTTCTGTAGACCAATACATCCAGAAACAGAAGCTTTCCATCCCTTTTTACACTCCATTATGAACTTAATACTGGGTTGAAGGCAATTAGAACGATCCTGGAAATGGTTCAGACTGTGACCACACTGTAAATGTATCATCAATGTATCTCTAAAAGCAGGTAGATTTTAAAAACTGCCACACTCAGTTTTTGTATTCAAAATCTTCCGTAACTAAATTGGTAACTATGGTGGGTAAAGGATTACCCAGAACCACTCCACGAGCTCGTTCAAAATGATTGTCATCGCATAAAAAGTAAGTCAATGTCAGCATGTGATGACAAATTCCATCATTTCTGTGTCCAGTTTTTCCTTATTAACAGCAAGGGCCCTTGAAGAGAAGCCAAGGTAAAAAGAGAGACATACATCAAAGCTCACAAGCAAATTCGAGGGACTGAAATGCAGGGACTTCAAATGTTGGATAAAATGCATAGAACTGGAAATATGGTGTTCATGTTTTCCGATGTGAAGGCTAAAAACAGACACCTAGTTGTAAATATGGGGTGCATCCAAATCGCTCAAAATGGGAACCCCATCTTTGTGGCCTTTTGGCCAACCGTCTAATCTTGCCAGAATAGCAACTCTGGGATGACGGTTTTTGAAGCACATATTTGGGTACAAAAATCTTTCTCAGAAGTAAAAGAGTCTTCTAGTTTCTTAATTCAGTATGGTAATTTTGTGTAGATGATTGTATGATCAGGCTACAGATGTGACAAAAATATCATTACGTCTAGCCTATATAATACTTGAATGCTGACCTATTCTGTGCGTACACATCGAATGGGTGGCAATGATAGGCAACAGTCAGAGGACAGTGTAACTAGCAGCATGGCTGTGGCATATCTTACTCTATTCACAGAATCACTTCTGAGTGGGAGACTGTCATATAAGCACTGGATTTTGCCTCTGGTGACAGCACTCACAATTTTACAATGCTTGTGGTATGTTTCCACCATTTAGAACATGGTGCACAGAAAGCTTTTTATTTACTGGCGAGAGGGCAGGGGCTTACTTGGTTTCTACTAATGTTTTGAATACATATTTTGTTGATTTTAATGCATTTTTACAGCTCTAATAATTCATAACTTGTGTGTGGGTGCTAATAATGTTGCTGTTCACTCCTAACCCTCTCCCCCTGTACGGTGCATTACATTTCAGTGTCCTTATCTGTCCATTCATACACAGACAGAAAATTTGATACATGGGATAGGGTAACTGATGATGAACTATTTATAATATTAGATTCCCTGTAGTTGGTGATTGACGATAAGTGGCTGTAGTTAATTTGTAGTCAGGTTTCTCAAGTACTGTTCAGATTATCCAGTACTTGCACTAGCATATAAAACTGTCCATATTCATAGTACATAATTTGAGTTCTATAGTTATCATAAATGGGCATTTAAAAAAGTTATGTCTGCAAATATAATACTTGGGACAAATTCTAGTACACTTTTATAAAATTGTATCTTACTCGGGAAGTAATTTACACTGTAATTAGAGAAACCTGTGACTGCCTACTTAATCAGATAAAATATATTATAAGCAAATGAACAATTATTACATCTGTGCCAACAATGATATGTCATCTGCAATGTAAAATGTGATGCATTCTTCTCTGTGGTCTCTGTACAAATTGCACACTTCTGTGTTTTGATGGGTTGGTAGCCAGTATCTCTGAAAAGTTTGTAACCCACTGCTGACTTACATGGCCTCATAATAATTAACTCTCAATAATTTGAAGTATGGGCTAGAATTTGTGCCTGTTCAAACAGACAATATTTACGTAGAGCTTTCTTTAGTTGCTGGTGATTTTTATAGATTTCTGTACCAGATGTGCTGCTGGTGTTCAATAAAGTGTTGGAAAACAGTTTATATTCAGTCCCACATCGGTACAGTCACATTCACACAGAGTATTGTAAGTACATAGGACTCTCACTTGAGACCATTACTGTCTTCACTGGACACATTATCTCTTCGATTTCTTTGGACAGAAAAACCAGTTTTAATGCATTGGCTGTTAATGGTCAGTCTATTTTTCTCAATGATATTCCAGTTAAGACTATTAATGTCATATGTTAATTGTTTTATTCCGATTAATTGGATGTGAATTTGCATTTGAGAGTGTGCTGTGAATTTGCATTTGAGTGTGCTGTTCTAGTGATCTGTGCCCAGTAGTTCTGTTGTCTGAACAGACACTAGATAGTTTAGTTCAGCACTTAGAGTGTCATTGTCTAATAAGTTTTTAGCGTTGTATGTCAGAACTCTGACACAAAAAGCTAAAAGCATGTCAAACAAGGATGATCATGACGGCAAAAGAAACTGTCCAACTGCTTTGTTCAGACAATATGGCTGCAGAGTATATGACATGAGATTAGTGCTCTTAGTAAACTATAGGCACATACTTGCTCAATCAGGTGCACACGTTCTCAATCAACACAAAAGAATCAGAATTTTCTGTTTCTCCCAGTCTGTGGAGCAACAGTGAGTAAAAAGGACAAATTATATTCAGTGTATTTTACAATTTCTATTACAGGCTTCTGAAGGTTGTAAAGGGACTTAGCAGATAGAGTTTTGATAAGGAATGCATGTCCATAAATGTATAATTGGGATGTAAAGTAAATTTGAAGATTAGACCACTTTTAAATCTTTCACTTCACACTACACACATGCAGCAGAAACAGTGGGCTTCAACCCGTGTGCTCTGCCCAAGTCCACGGCACGGGCAATGTTTTGAGTATTTGTTGTCAGGTTATCTTTCGTGTGACGTAGATGACATCTTAAAAGGTCAGTGTGGGGTGTGTGTGTCTGTCTTATCACCACAGTAAGCACTCCTGGTTGCGAACGTACCAGTTTCTTGCAGCCATTGTTGTAGTCGTACAGAAATGATATGTGGTGTCATAATTGCAACAGGGGCTGATGAAGGTGACTAAAAAATCCTAGAATACTAAGTGGAAGACAGTCATGGCCCCAGTCTTAGATATTATGGTAATTTGTGTGAATGTGACAGCAGTTAGCTTGGACTGAATTCAAACTGTTTTTCAACGCATTTCGACACAGTGCTGTGAAATATAACAAGGTGAAATAACTTCACTCGCTCTGATACCACTCTCGATATAGGTGTTACTGTATCTTTTCTTATGGCAGAGAACTGGAAGACAGTATGTCGCTTGATATTTTATTTTAGTATATAAGCTTATTTCGGCTTTATTGCCTTCATCATTACGTATCCTGACCCCGTAAATGGACGTATGTCAACTTTGACTGTTGTTTTGTTTGGTCAGCAAAATTTTAAAGTTGTTACATAATTTGCTGTTGCACGTGTTTTTTGCCCCCACTGTCTGACAGTTGTAGAAATTCAAGTTTGAATCTAGTTGTTTACTCAGAACAACTAGCCATCGAAATTGAATTTCTGCAACTGTCAGATGGAGAAAAAAGTATTATAATATATATAGAACAGCAAGTTATGTAACAACTTAAAAAAAATGACATCTAACAACTACAGACAGCAATAATGGTTCACTCAAAGTTCACATATGTCAATCTACAATGTCAGGACTTTTACTGATGAAGGCAATAAAGCCAAAATAAGCTTATATACTAAAATAAAATATCAAGCAGCACACTGTCCTGCAATTCTTTGCGTTACGTCCCACTGTACATAATATATGCTGCAGGTCCCACAATAAAGTTTCTTTTTCTCCTTTATTTTGCACGCTTGATATACATACCATCCTGTAATTTCCTAAATCTTATTGTTCAGAGTACAGTTCACATATGACTGATGATAACAGTAGAAATATTTTGTATAGAGACATTTTCTTTAAGGATGTATGCATAATTGAAGACTCACAAAAATCAAACGCACTGGAATATCTGACTCCACTAATAATGATTTGTTTTTGGAGTGACCTACCTCTTTTGAGTGCCTGTTTCTATACTACACTATGTGGTCAAAAGTATCCAGACACCTGGCTGAAAAGACTTAAAGTTTGTGGTGCCCTCCATCGGTAATGCTGGAATTGAATATGGTGTTGGGCCACCCTTAGCCTTGATGACAGCTTCCACTCTTGCAGACATACATTCAGTTAGGCGCTGGAAGGTTTCTTAGGGAATGGCAGCCCATTCTTCACAGAATGCTGCACTGAGGAGAGCTATCGATTTCGGTTGGTGAGGCCTGGCACGGAGTCGGCGTTCCAAACCATCCCCAAGATGATGTACAGGATTCAGGTCAGGACTCTATGCAGGCTAGTCCATTACAGGGATGTTATTGTCATGTAACCACTCCTCCACAGGCCATGCATTATGAACAGGTGCTCAATTGTGGTGAAAGCTGCAATCGCCATCCCCGAATTGCTCTTCAACAGTGGGAAGCAAGAAGTTGCTTAAAACATCAGTGTAGGCCTGTGCTGTGATATGTGATAGAGCCACACAAAACAACAAGGGGTGCAAGCGCCCCCCCCCTCCCCCCCCCCCCCCCCCCCGCCCCCCAATGAAAAACGTGACCACACCATAACACCACAGCATCCGAATTTTACTGTTGGCACTACATACATCAGCAGATGACTTTCATGGGCATTCACCATACCCACACCCTGCCATCAGATCGCCAGTTTGTGTACCGTGATTCTTCACTCCACACAACGGTTTGCCACAGTTCAATTGTCCAATGTTTACGCTCCTTACACCAAGCGAGGCATCATTTGGCATTTAACAGCGTGATGTGTATCTTATGAGCAGCCACTTGACGATGAAATCCCAAGTTTCCTCACCTCCCGCCGAACTGTCATAGTACTTGGAGCGGATCCTGATGCAATTTGGAATTCCTGTGTGATGGTCTGGATAGATGTCTGCCTATTACGCATTACGACCCTCTTCAACTGTCAGCGGTCTCTGTCAGCCAGCAGACAAGGTTGGCCTGTACGATTTTGTGCTGTACGTGTCTCTTCATGTTTCCGCTTCACTATCACATCGGAAACAGTTTACCTAGGAATGTTTAGGAGTGTGGAAATCTCGCATACAGACGTATGACCCAAGTGTCACCCAATCACTTGACCACGTTCAAAGTCCATGAGTTCTGTGGAGCGCCCATTCTGCTCTCTCACGATGTCTAATGACTACTGAGGTCACTGATATGGAGTACCTGGCAGTAGGTGGCAGCACAATGCACCTAATATGAAAACCATATGCTTTTTAGTGGTGTCCGGATACTTTGACTCACATAGTGCACGTCAGGAACATCTTGTACTTTTCTCTAAATTTTATAATTAAGGAAATATTACTACCCAAAACTGTTGTTACATAAATATTCAGATTTTAGGACAGGAAACTATCAAAAAGTCTAGTGTTACTGTTTCCTAACGCAAATTTTTCTTTATCGAAGAACGTATTCTATTACTAGAAAGGAAGATTTCTCATAATCAACAACATGAGAGATAGTGTGAAATTTTTGGTTCTACCAACTTAATATGAAATAGGAAGTTTTTGTGAAATATTGCGAAATTTGGCATTTTCTCAATTCCTAAGTAAAATGTCTTACAAATGTGAAGGCAGAAGTTTACTGATATTGGCCATTGATAGTTATTTACTGTTGAAACTGGATCTTGAGTTTATTTCTAAAGTCTGAGGTTACCCATATAGTCTTAAAATAACCATTCATTTCCTTTTTAACAAACTGCTGGATACATGTGGCACAGCCTGTAAGAGCTTTATCTGCCAAAGTCAATTTTCCAGATCCTTTTGCACAACAAGTCATAGGAAAAACATCACACTTTGGAGAGCTCGTAAGTTCAGTTTGTTAATTAAACTGGATATTTTCACAGTATGCAAATACAAATACAAAAACTATCAGACACAGCACTTGAGTTTTGCAGACACGGCCACTCATGTTTGCTTCTTTCAGTTAGTCGGGCTACACTACAGATCAGGCTCGGTCCACCCGCAAGATACACAATTATGTGACATCACGTTCTGTCTTGTGAGTGGTAGATAGAAGCAAGTCAAGCAACTGCATGTCAATTACTTGATTTTGAAGCTGAAGTGCCATATTTGGTGGTTTCCGTATATACAATCTTATGAAAATTAGCAGTTTAATTGATGCACGGAATTAAAGATCTCTCCAAAATGCACAATTTTTGGAACAATTTGCTGTGTTAAAGTTTTTAAGTGTAAGTGTGTTGGATAAAGCTGTTACCTGTATTCCGAGTTGAAACAGTTCAAAGACTGTCACTATTTTGGCAAGAAGGAATTTTTAATGAAGAAACTTGCAAGCTTTTGAAAAACATGAAGTACCTCAGTCAGAGATAAAGTAAACAGTGACTAGATGGCCAACTTTTACGGCTACAGATACAGACCAGTCTGCCTTTGCAATATGGTAGCTGAACAACATTTTCTGGATTCATTTTTCAGTGTACTTCTGAAGAAAAAAGTGACTTTGGTGGTCAAGATAAATGGGACATCTTCTCTCAGGTTACAGTCGCAGTGGCACCGATATCAGTGAGTCTCTTGACGACCAACATCAGCCAGAGGCAGCTGATATTTTCAAAACGGTATACCACTACAGGTGTGGTCACCATGTAGCCGATCTCATCGTCCAAACGTACAGATTTCAGATGACAATAAGTGACAAGAACGGTGTTTCTTACACTTATAGTTACTGCAATAGATCTTTTTTGGGATGTCGTAGGTTTGTATCAACTGTATACTAATTATTATTACTGCTTACTGTCATTTTTTATGCCAGTGGGATGGTGATTCTGTTATGCGAATTGGTTTGCAGATATGGTGTATTGGTGTCCACTTTCCAGTGCTTCAGGTGTTCCAAATATATTGTTCTAAAGTTTATGCTTGTCTTTCGCATGTATGCTGGATGACGGTCATCGGAGGTTAATTGATGTGTGTCTGCACAACTTCAAATAAATACAGCAGAACAGGGTTTGTAATCTTGCTTTTTTCCTCCCCTCATCTCAGTATGTTTGTAAAGCTTGTCTGGTTATTCCAGTAACTTAGGAAAAAGTGTACAGTAATCACAACATTCTTTTCGAAACAGGCATAGCTCATTCAAATGCATTCAGCATCTTTTTAAGTGCAGAAACCACAGTGCAGCAGTTGTCTCCAAGCACTGAAACATCATGGTATCCATCCTGACCTAGGAGGTTAGATTCTAATGTACTTCATACATAGAATAGAGTCTAACCTAATCCAACTTCCTTGATCTCACCAAAAACTTACAAAGGGGATCGGATGCACTGTGACCAAACTGTTGGCCGATGTTATTGGGTGACCTCTGCCGACTATTGTCGGTGCCACTGTGAACAGAACCTTAGTGCTGCTGTCATCTCTCAAATAGAAATTTGAAGTAATGAGAATGCTTTCTTTCGAATAACTTTCAACGCTGTTTGGATGCAGAGTTATTTGTCGTTTAATTGGTAATGTTCGAAAGGTTCTAAGTAAAAGATTTTTTTTTAGCAATGACACCATATGTTATATATGTGATGCCAATAAATATAATATACAGTAGACTTTCAACTGTCTGACTCATGACTATCAGACCTACTTATTAAAGTCATAATAATACTTCTCCATGATAAAATGAGAATTAATTTATTGTACATGCTATATTTTTCCAAAGCTTAAGGAATCAAGTGCTGGCTACAACGCTGTGTGGCATTTCAAAATGTTTTGTGTGTCTTTTGTGTTTCCAGCACATCTGGAGTCACAGTTATGAGGTACATACTGTTTTGTTAATACTGAATAAATTACCGGAACCACTCTCCAACAAACAATACATAGAAGCCCTCCACCAATGCTCACAAACAACATTGAACATGCATAGAGAGCAGCTGTATTGGCAGCCCTGTGTTTTTTGTTTCCTCAGTTGCGTATGGGTTACCCAAAGTGTGTGTGTGTGTTGTTAATCTGCTGTTTTGTGTGGTTCTTTGTGTTTTAATCAAAGAGACCAAAATTAACTATGAATGGAAAAAAAACTTGTAGTGACTGTGAATTGAAAACTGTTTTTGTTGTTACAGTCTTCAGTCCAGAGACTGGTGTGATGCAGCTCTCCGTGCTACTCTATCGTGTGCAAGCTTCTTCATTTCCAAGTAACTACTGCACCCTACATCCTTCTGAATCTGCTTAGTGTATTCATCTCTTGGTCTCTCACCATGATTTCTACCCTCCACACTGCCCTCCCAATACTAAATTGGTGATCCCTTGATGCCTCAGAACATGTCCTACCAACCAATCCCTTCTTCTACACAAGTTTTGCCGCGAATTCCTCTCCTCCCCCAATTCTATTCAGTACCTCCTCATTCGCTACATGATCTACCCATCTAATCTTCAGCATTCTTTTGTAGCACCACATTTCGAAAGCTTGTAGTCTCTTCTTGTCTAAACTATTTATCTTCCACATTTCACATCCATACCTGGCTACACTCCATACAGATACTTCTAGAAAAGACTTCCTGACACTTAAATCTATACTCGATGCTAACAAATTTCTCTTCTTCAGAAACGCTTTTCTCGGCATTGCCAGTCTACATTTTATATCCTCCCTACTTTGACCATCATCAGTTATTTTGCTCCCCAAACACCAAAACTCATCTACTACTTTAAGTGTCTCATTTCCTAATCTAATTCCCTCAGCATCACTTGATTTAATTAGACTACGTTCCGTTATCCTCGTTTTCCTTTTGTTGATGTTCATCTTATAGCCTCCTTTCAAGACACTGTCCATTCTATTCAATTACTCGTCCAGGTCCTTTTCTGTCTCTCACAGAATTACAATGTCATCGGCAAACCTCAAAGTTTTTATTTATTCTCCATGGATCTTAATTCCTATTCCAAATTTTTCTTTTGTTTGTCTTACTGCTTGCTCAGAGTATAGATTGAATAACATTGGGGATAGGCCACAACCATGTCTCACTCCCTTCCTAACCACTGCTTCCCTTTCATGGGTTCTGTACAAATTATAAATAGCCTTAAGTCATAGGGTCAGTATTGCCTTGTGTTCCATTATTTCTATGGAATTGTTCCAACATTTCTATGGAATCCAAACTGATCTTCCCCAAGGTCGGCTTCTACCAGTTTTTCCATTCGTCTGTAAAGAATTTGTGTCAGTATTTTGTAGCCATGCCTTATTAAACTGACAGTTCAGTAATCACAAACTACCTGCTGTAATGTGACTGGATTCTATGGTAGCAGCCAAAACTATTCCTTTGGAGGCAGGGATAGGAAAAAGTACTGTTGATGAATGGAAGAAAAATCGAGCAAAAACTGAAAAGCGATGTGCTTCCAAAGCTATCGGAAATGTAATAAAAATTAGGAAGAAAGTGTTGAAAGGTAAATTAAAGAAGTTGAGAAAGCTTTATTTTTGTGGCATGAGCATTGAAGAGGGAAAAGTTTGCCCATTACTGGGCTGATATTGCAGAAAAAAACATTGCAATACCAGTGACAAGTAGAAGGAGAAGATTCAGAATTTACTGCCAGTGGTGGATGGCCAGATCAGTGCAAGAAAAGATTTGGTATTCATCAGATTACCATTAGTGGAGAGGATTCATCCTCTGAGGCTTTGGCCGTTGTTTAAAGACTGTCTTCAAAGGAGAGGAGAAAATTTCTTGTGAACAGTTGTAGAATTGTGATGTGGGTTGTTTAAATTACAAGATTCTCCTTTCAAAAATACTTGTTGCAAAAAAGAAAATTGCAGTATCTGGATATAAGAAAAGTAAGGAGCAAGTTACCATATTGGCTTGCAGTAACGTAGCCCTACCTGAGAAATCCGGTATCACAGTCCCTTCATTACACTCATCAAAAGAAATCATGGTTGAATTAAAAAATCTTTAAAACCTGGTTCCAAAAGAAATTTGTGCGAGCTGTAGAGAAATATTTGAAAGACAAAAATTTACCGAGGGAAGCTCTGCAGCTGCTTCATAATGTGTCCTCACACCCTGCCACTGATGGCGTCATGGATGGAGATATCGGAGCATTATTTTCACCACCAAATGTGGCTGCTCTTTGTTACCCAGTGGACCAGGACATCCTTGAAATGCTAAATTAGTAGTATCGCCACTGTCTCCTTAGTTCATTGGTACTAGTGAGTCATAATACTGAAGACTTGGAACTATTCTGAAAAGGATCCTAGATATCTTAAGGTGTGTGATTGAAGTGTGGGAAGAGATTCTGCACGTATCATTAAAAATTCTTGGAAAATCTGTTAGATCATAAAGTGGACATTTTGACTTTGAACTCACGTGTGAAACAGGGGTCAAAGAGGGAAATGATGATATTATTTTGTTGCTCAAAAACTGTACTGGGGTGGGATGCGAGGATGTCACTGCAGGTGACTTCACAGAATGAATGACAAGTGACGAAATTGATGATCTAACTGACAAATGGAAATGGTGACACGGAGAGGTTGTGTGTGTGTGTGTGTGTGTGTGTGTGTGTGTGTGTGTGTGTGTGTGTGTGTGGCTGGGGGGGGGGGGGGAGGGAGGGGGGAAGTAACACAGGAGTAGGTGGCAAATATAGATGGCAGGAGAAATCTCATCCCACATTCAGAATAGCTCAAGATGATTGAGGCAGCACTGCAGTACATTAGTGAGCAGGAGGAAGCTATGCCAGCTGGTAATGTCTGTTTGCGTAATTGGAGGGATAGTGCAACATGGAAGAGGGCTAAGGAGGGAGCCATCTGTTGAAGACTTATTTTTAAAACCTCAAACTTGTAAGATTCATGTTTTTGTTTGACCCTGCTTTTCATGTGTGTAATCGTACATTCATACGTTATGATGATGCAGATCATTTTATGTTTCCTGTAATGGTTTTTGAAGAGTGCAGTATGTATGTAACAAACACTTATAACTAGCAGTTATTATGTAAGAAATCTGAAAATTGCAATAAAATTGGATGCTATGGCTAGTGTCAGAAGAGAGAATTTACAGAATTCTGGCCTATCTGGCGTGACCTTCCACCACATTAGGCTGGCTAGGAGACAGTCTGCTGTAACTGATAGGGATATATTCATTTTCAGCATAAGACTGAAAAACAATGACATACAATAAAAATAAGAATGTAAATGAAAATTAAGCCATCAGAAAATAAAAATAAAATAAAATAAAATAAAAAGACTGAAATTGGCTGACAACTAAAATAAGTGTTGCTATGAAAATATGTTAGTTAATGAATTATTTCAGTTATAACATTTGGGCTTCTAGAAAAAATATTGGTGGTCTTTGCTGGAACACAGAGGAAAATGAGCATTTTAAAAATCCAGGCCAGAAAATATCTCATTTCAAGTTCTCCCACCTGGACGTTGTGGGTTTGATGGTTTGGTGAGGGCTTCGGGAGACCGGAGGAGGAGTAAGGTGGCTGCAACAAGACAGATGGTGTGCGTGTAAACACAATATTGTTTCAATGAATCTAGTACAGCTGTAGATGTGCATTCTTGTCTGGTGGCACAGCCTTGCATATACCCGTGGCACCTGTGTTCTGTGGTGTGGTAAGGTGAAGTGTCAGTCTCACCAAAGAAGCAGTGTTGTTAATGTGGCAGTAGTTGCTACCGCAGTCTGACCCAGCAGTATGGTGGCCTGGCGCTGTAAACATTCCACTGCGATGCTGAATCGGATGATGATGAAACCAGGTGGTGTTGCATATGACAAAACTCTTGCAAAAGACTTTGCAGTTATATTGCTTCATGATGACAACTTCTGATCTCCAGACCAATTTATAACGAAAATTGGTCACACCTGCAGTATAATGTGAGGGGCCACTATACTTACATGTACAATTCACAACAATCTTGTTCCTCTCTCCCAAGTACTCCTCTACTGTCAGGCAGTAATTGTAATGCTTTGTGTACTCTTACAATAACTGTATGCTATTAACTTTGCATTGACAATTAGACACTCTCAGATCTCTTGAAATGACTCTACGGACTGTTTCTTGTGGGAGTATTCGTGGTGCATTGTGGGATATGAGGTGTCCGAGTGAGTACAGGATGTGCTAACCGGTGCAGGCGGTGTTGGGTAATCCCTGAGAAAAGTTCCTGGGAGTCAACAATAAGCCGCTGTTGCATACAGTGAAATGTATGAAGTCCATATTCAGCAGACATTGAGTAAAGTTCCCTAAGTCATTTGCCTGTATTCAAATAGCTACTGGTGTATTTATGTTAGACTCCTTCAAATCTTTGTGTGTCACTGACACATTTTGTTGTAAAAATGGAATGTCTTGTCTGCATGCTGATCATCATTAGCACTCTGTGACAATAAATGTGCTTTATCAGAAATTTAACTTTGATGGTGTCGCGTTGTAAAAATTGTTTAAGCACACATCAGTTCACCTACTGTACAAGAATGAAAATGACAAGTGAGGCAATTAAAGGGCAGCAATATAAATTAAATAAAAATATAAATTAAATAAATCTAGAAAACTCAGTGGTGGCTTCATGCAGCTGTGTCAGTAGGCATAAGATGTTGCTCAGATATAAATGTATTCTAGACACACTTCAGTTTACAAGGATTCAGAGAGGCTGCAAAAGATAGAATGACTGTTAACAGTTTTCATAAAGATCAGAATTACGAGCTTAATAATGCACGGAAGGTGCATAAAGAGAAACTACATATATGTATGCACCATATGTTATATCATGAGAAGGAAAAAAGAAACTGCAGATGACACATCTTTGTTGGTACCATTGTCATCTCTGGTCACAGAGAACACCCACTAATACATTATTTATATGTGTGGATTTGTATTGCTGTTTGACACACAGTCGCTTTCCTGGCTGAGACAGTGGAGGATATAGTCAAAACCTTGGACTTTTATACTAATTTTAAATGAAAAATTTGTGAAGAACCTTGTATATGACAAAACTCTTGCAAAAGACTTTGCAGTTATATTGCTTCATGATGACAACTTCTGATCCCCAGACCAATTTATAACGAAAATTGGTCACACCTGCAGTATAATGTGAGGGGCCACTATATTTACATGTACAATTCACAACAATCTTGTTCCTCTCTCCCAAGTACTCCTCTACTGTCAAGCAGTAATTGTAATGCTTTGTGTACTCTTACAATAACTGTATGCTATTAACTTTGCATTGACAATTAGACACTCTCAGATCTCTTGAAATGACTCTACGGACTGTTTCTTGTGGGAGTATTCGTGGTGCATTGTGGGATATGAAGGTATTATTCCATCTACCCAATAGGTCACTATTGAGTGTTTTACACCACAATTATGTTGATTCCTCAAGCTAAAAGCCTGAATTTGCACTCGCAGACAGGAAGTGTCTGCACTTGACTACATAGTCGCTAATTGCAGTCTCTCAGGTAAAACTATTGCCTTACCATCTGTTGACAAAGGACAGCTAAACATTGATAGCTGTGTGATATCTGTGTTGATATCTCTGGCAGGATATTAGCTAGTCAGAAGAAATCTGCAAGCATAACCTGTCCTCTTGTAAAGAAAAAAAAAGTGTAAAGTAATATGTGAAAATATTAAGAAGTTTTGAAAAATGCACAACATACAACTGTATTATATTCATTTATTATTACTACCACTTTCTGTCATAAACCGTCATCTTGGTACGAAAGAATGAGCAATACTACTCATATATCACATAAATTTTGACATGAAAACACATTTGCTGGTATATTCATTACAATTGTGTATATCTAGTAAAGCGAAAATTCATAAATATTAAGTTCAGGCCTATTCAATAGCAACAGAGTAACTGGATGTTTTATGCTTGAAACTGGTAGTAATAATAAATGAATACAATGCAGCTCTGTATCATGCATTTTTCAAAGAATATTATTTATGCTGATAGCTGCCTGAAGAAAATTTTGAATATTTAAAAGACTACTAAATATTTCAGTGCACAGGACATTTATTGTTTATCAAGTCCTTGAAAATGCAAAGGAAGATACATACACATACACATACACATACACTGAAGCACCAAAGAAACTGGTATAGGCATGCGTATTCAAATACAGAGTTGTGTAAACAGGCAGAATACGGCACTGTGGTCGACAATGCTTACATAAGGCAACAAGTGTCTGGCGCAGTTACTGCTACTACAATGGCAGGTTATCAAGATTTAAGCGAGTTTGAACATGGTGTTATAGTTAGTGCATGAGCTATGGGACACAGCATCTTTGAGGTAGCGATGAAGTGGGGATTTTCCAGTACGACCATTTCACGAGTATACTGTGAATATCAGGATTTCAATAAAACATCAAATCTCCAACATCACTGCGGCTGGAAAAAGATCCTGCTAGAACGGGATCAACGACGACTGAAGAGAATCGTTCAATGTAACAGAAGTGCAACCCTTCTGCAAATTGCTGCAAATTTCAGTGCTGGGCCATCAGCAAGTGTCAGGTTGCAAACTGTTCAGTGAAACATTATCGATATGAGGTTTTGGAGCTGAAGGCCCACACGCGTATCCTTGATGACTGCATGACACAAAGCTTTATGCTTCGCCTGGGTCCGTCAACACTGACATTGGACTGTTGATGACTGGAAACATGTTGTTTGGTCGGACGAGTCTCGTTTCTAATTGTATTGAGCAGATTGATGTGTATGGGTATGGAGATAACCTCATGAATCCATGGACCTGCATGTCAGCAGGGGATTGTTCAAGCTGGTGGAGGCTCTGTAATGTTGTGGGGTGTGCACGGTTGGAGCGAAATGGGACTCCTGATATGTCTAGATATGAATTTGGCCGGTGACACGTACGTAAGCACCCTGTCTGATTACCTGCATCCATTCATGTCCATTGTGCATTCCAACGGGCTTGGACAATTTCAGCAGGACAATGCAATACCCCACACGTCCAGAATAGCTACAGAGGGGACCCAGGAACACTGTTATGGGTATAAACACTTCTGCTGGTCACCAAACTTCCCAGACATGAACATGAGCATATCTGGGATGCCTTGCAACGTGCTGTTCAGAAGAGGTCTCCACCCCCTCTTACTCTTACGGATTTATGGACAGCACTGCAGGATTCATGGTGTCAATTCCCCCCAGCACTACTTCAGACATTAGTCAAGTCCATGCCACATCGTGTTACAGTACTTCCGTGTGCTTGCAGGGGGGGCCCTACACGATATTAGGCAGGTGTACCAGTTTCTGTGGCTCTTCAGTGTATATTTCAAGCTGTGTCTCGTAGCGACTGCTAGGAACTAACAAGAAGTAATTGCAGTGTATGAATTTGTTTCAAAGATTACATGAAAGTATACCATATTAGAAGTTCTTTATGTTTTAAATGTAATAAAGGTCTATTGTACTGAAGGGGTGTTGGCAAGGAGGGGTTTTGTCACTACTCCTGTGGAACCTAGTGGTGAAAGAACTTGTCAAAAAGTTAAATACTAGAGTTAACTTTCGCCAAGTACACACAGATGGTTTAGTCATAATAGTACTTGACAAATTTTGTAGTACAGTTAGAGCAATGGCAAAATGTACATTGAACATTTTGCAAAACTTGTGCAGGACACATGATCTAAGGGTCAGTCCCAAGAAAACTGTTGTCACACTGTTCATGAGGAAGCTTATCAAGAACACATACTGGAATCTCGAGTTTTTGAGAAAACTCTACCGTGGAGGACAGTGAAGTATCTAGGGGTAATCCTGGATGCAAAACTATCTTGGGCCCCACACATACAGAATGTGTTTTCCAAGACAAAAGGTGCTCTTATGTGCACTAGAAGGTCCTGTGGCAAAAATTGTGGTCTGATACCCAGGAGCATGTACTAGATATACACCACCGTAATAAGACCGATGATAAGTTATGAGGATACACTTTGGTGGAATAAAGTGCAACAAAGGTGACTGCCAAAGAGCTTGGCAAGGGGCAGATTTTGGCATGCTTAGCCATAACGGGCTGGGATGGAGACCATGCTGGACATGTTCCCATTATGCCTTTTGGTTATAGTGGAGGCAGCGGCAGGGCCGTACTGGTTTTAAAAAACTTGAAATAACTGAAAACCATTAGGAAATCCAGAATCCTCCACCAGTATAGTGAATTTGGTAAATATATGAATTATTGGGGAAATACCGGCTGACTGTACAACTTCTGGTTTCTGCAATAAATTTCAAATGTAATAATTAGAAGTAGGGAGCAGTGGAAGAGTGAACTTTGATACCATTTGGGAGACTTGACTGGTTTACTGATGCATGGGAACCAGAAGAAGGTGCAGGGGGGGTGAGGTGTATTGAGTACAGTCTACATTAGAGAGGGCAATGCCTCTAGCGAAGTTGGCTGTGGCATTTCAGGCAGAAATACCCGATATCAGAGTATGTGAAGAGGAGAATCTGTGCAGTTGCTATAAGGATCGTGGCATCTACATTCATTCAGACAGGCGAGCAGCTCTGAAACCTCTTGTCAGTCCTTGCAGTGAGATCAGAGATCATTTCAGAATGCCATGAAGCTGTTGTAAGGCTGAGGGAGAGCAGCATGATAAACTTGTTGTGGTTCCCTGGTTACTCGGGAACCAGTGGCAGTTAACAATCTGATAGGCTGGCCATGACAGGTAAAACAACTCCATTTGTTGGACCAGTACCTGTTGTAATCATTAAGGTAATGATACGAACAAAACTACATAGCTGGATTAGGACGTAGCACAGAGAATATTGGACTAAGATCCAAAAACAGAAAAATTACAAGCTAGAACTATTCAAAGGCCTTCTACTCTTTAAAGGTATTGGTTGTCTTTATAAAAAATACACGGAGAGAAACCACGTGATAAACTCAGTTTTGGTATTGGCTACACCGTATTTTGTCTCTCTGCGTAAATCTATCAGTCGAGATCTGTTCTTGACAATTTCTGGAAATTTCATGAAATTTTGCCACAGTCCGTGCATGAGAGCAATCTGAATAAAACGCTGCATTCCTGTACCAACTGATCATGTAAACTGCTACCAGCACAGAAACTACCAAGTTGAAGGGTTAGCAAACCTTGTAACCACATGTGAAAAGGTAATTGTTTTCTTGATTGTGCTTTTATCATGTATGACAGCTTCAGCAGTGTCCACACAATTAATCTGCAATTCACACTCAGCTTGTTTGGCAGAGGGTTCATAGACACACTTCCAGACTATTTCTCAACCATTCCACTCATGAGAAACACGTGGGAAAAATGAACATCCAAATATTTTCATGCATGCTCTGGTTTCTCTTATTTTATTAGAATGGTCATTCTTCCCTCTATAGGTGGGACTCGACAAAATTGTTTGGTATTTGGAAGAGAAAGTTGGTGATTGAAAATTTGTGGAAAGGTCTCATGGCAATGAAAAACACCTTTGTTTTTATGATTGGTGCCCTGACATTCTTATCGTTTGGCTAGGACTTGCTGTAAGAGATTTTGAGAGAGTTTATCAGCAGCTTGATGTATTAAAATGTGACAAGGTGCACAGATTAAACATTTGTAATGTGCTAAGAAAATTGCCAATTTCTCTGTCTACAAATATCAGTTTTATTCTGATGTCATACATGATAAATTAAGATTTTTTTTAAAGTTAGGGTATAATTTTGAATTGATTTGTATTTTAATGGCTCTCCTTCAGTAAGTTGTCCTGATGGGGGCTTTGTCAGAGTTGCATGTTTATAAATAACCTCAGCCTGGCAGTGAAATACTATGTTATATAGTTAAAAGTGCACTAATTTTTCATGTGATTTCCTTTACGATTGATGAACTTTGTCTAACAGTTCTTCATGATGTAGAGTCAGTCTATGAAATGCACCTGTGGAAAGTCTACAAAATACTTTTCTACTGCTGTCTTAATATCTTCATTAAATCAAAACATTTTCCAGACACTAATTTGTGTAGATGTGGGTATAGGTAGTGGCCAGCTGTCAATTTTGGTGAATAGTATGTATGTTCCAACCATTAGAACTTCTTATCTCTGTTTTCCCATTGCCAAGCAACTTGGTTTAGCATTTGTGCTTTGTGTTGTTGTTGTGGTCTTCAGTCCTGAGACTGGTTTGATGCAGCTCTCCATGCTACTCTATCCTGTGCAAGCTTCTTCATCTCCCAGTACCTACTGCAACCTACATCCTTCTGAATCTGCTTAATGTATTCATCTCTTGGTCTCCCTCTACGATTTTTACCCTCCGCGCTGCCCTCCAATACTAAATTGGTGATCCCTTGATGCCTCAGAACATGTCCTACCAACCGATCCCTTCTTCTGGTCAAGTTGTGCCACAAACTTCTCTTCTCCCCAGTCCTATTCAATACCTCCTCATTAGTTATGTGATCTACCCATCTAATCTTCAGCATTCTTCTGTAGCACCACATTTCGAAAGCTTCTATTCTCTTTCTGTCCGAACTATTTATCGTCCATGTTTCACTTCCATACAAGGCCACTGATGTGTCGACAGAAGTGCCGACACAGTGTGATTTGAGGGGACCGCAATGCACGGTATAAGCACACGAAGGATGGCGTGAGGTCTGAAACAGGATACGTAATGAATGCTATAAAGAAAAGTACGTAGCTTCTGGAATACTTAACTTTAATCCATCCTTGTTGTATACATCGTTCTTGATGAGACATGCTTCATACGATAACTGTCAATTGCTATGTAAGGCTAATGGCGCCTTGCTAGGTCGTAGCCATTGACTTAGCTGAAGGCTGTTCTAACTATCTGCTCTGCAAATGAGCAAGGCTTCGTCAGTGTGCATCGCTAGCTACGTCGTCCGTACAACTGGGGTGAGTGCTAGTACGTCTCTCTAGACCTGCCGTGTGGTGGCGCTCGGTCTGCTATCACTGAAAGTGGCGACACGCGGGTCCGACATGTACTAATGGACCGCGGCCGATTTAAAGCTACCACCTAGCAAGTGTGGTGTCTGGCGGTGACACCACAGCCACACTCCATACAAATACTTTCAGAAACGACTTCCTGACACTTAAATCTATACTCGATGTTAACAAATTTCTCTTCTTCAGAAATGCTTTCCTTGCCATTGCCATTCTACGTTTTATATCCTCTCTACTTCAACCATCATCAGTTACTTTGCTCCCCACATAGCAAAACTCCTTTACTACTTTAAGTGTCTCATTTCCTAATCTAATTCCCTCAGCATCACCCGACTTAATTCGACTACATTCCATTATCCTCGTTTTGCTTTTGTTGATGTTCATCGTATATCCTCCTTTCAAGACACTATCCATTCCATTCAACGGCTCTTCCAAGTCCTTTGCTGTCTCTGACAGAATTACAATGTCATCGGCGAACCTCAAAGTTTTTATTTCTTCTCCATGGATTTTAATACCTACGCCGAATTTTTCTTTTGTTTCGTTTACTGCTTGCTCAATATACAGATTGAATAACATTGGGGAGAGGCTACAACCCTGTCTCACTCCCTTCCCAACCACTGCTTCCCTTTCATGTCCCTCGACTCTTATAACTGCCGTCTTGTTTCTGTAAAAATTATAAATAGCCTTTCGCTCCCTGTATTTTACCCTTGCCACCTTTAGAGTTTGAAAGAGAGTATTCCAGTCAACATTGTCAAAAGCTTTCTCTAAGTCTACAAATGCTAGAAATGTAGGTTTGCCTTTCCTTTATCTATTTTCTAAGATAAGTGGTAGGGTCAGAATTGCCTCAAGTGTTCCAACATTTCTACAGAATCCAAACTGATCTTACCCGAGGTCGACTTCTACCAGTTTTTCCATTAATCTGTAAAGAATTCGTGTTAGTATTTTGCAGCCGTGACTTATTAAACTGATAGTTCGGTAATTTTCACATCTGTCCACACCTGCTTTCTTTGGGATTGGAATTATTATATTCTTCTAGAAGTCTGAGGGTATTTCGCCTGTTTCATACATCTTGCTCACCAGATGGTAGATTTTTGTCAGGACTGGCTCTCCCAAGGCCGTCAGTAGTTCCAATGGAATGTTGTCTACTCCTGGGGCCTTGTTTCGACTCAGGTGTTTCAGTGCTCTGAGCTCTTGATGTTCATACAAGTGGTTCTCTTATCTCCAAAAGTCTCTTTAATTTTCCTGTAGGCAGTATCTATCTTACCCCTAGTGAGATAAGCCTCTACATCCTTACATTTGTCCTCTAGCCATCCCTGCTTAGCCATTTTGCACTTCCTGTCGATCTCATTTTTGAGACGTTTGTATTCCTTTTTGCCTGCTTCATTTACTGCATTTTTATATTTTCTCCTTTCATCAATTAAATTCAATATTTCTTCTGTTACCCAAGGATTTCTTCTAGCCCTCGTCTTTTTACCTACTTGATCCTCTGCTGCCTTCACTATTTCATCCCTCAAAGCTCCCCGTTCTTCTTCTACTGCATTTCTTTCCCCCATTCCTGTCAATTGTTCCCTTATGCTCTCCCTGAAACTCTGTGATTTGTGCTTTGATACCAAAATAATAAACTCTGTTAATGTGTTTGATGCAGCCCCACTTTGTTTTGATATTGTGCTCTGATACCAAAATAATAAAATCTGTTAACGTGATTGTAGCAGCTCAGCTGCAGTGATGCCAGCTTTATAGGTTAGCAGCAACTGACTTGATGTGTGGCCACATGATTAATAGAGCACTGTAGGTAACTATCTTAATTGCACCACGTGCTTGCGGTGCTGTTTGCTGAATGGTACATGAAGGTTTTGGATGATTATTTCATCCCCATTATCCAAAGTGACCCTGATTTCAACAAGATGTGGTTCGTGCAAGATGGAACTCCACCCCACCGAAGCAGGAGAGTGTTTGATGTCCAGGAGGAGCACTTTGGGTACCACATTCTGACTCTTGGGGTACCCAGAGGCCACTGGCATGGTCCTCGATTCGCCGCCATATTCTACAGATCTGAAAACATGCGACTCCTTTTAGTGGGGCTATATTACAGACAAGATGTACAGAAATAACCCCAAAACCATTGCTGAGCTGAAAACAGCCATTCAGGAGGCCATTAACAGCATCGATGTTCCAACACTTATGTGGGTCATGCCGAATTTTGCTGTTTATCTCCGCCTCATCATCGCCAATGATGGCAGGCATATCAAATATGTCATAACCTAAATCCAAATATCTGAAGTGACGTTTACATGTTGAATAAAGTGTGTGCACACAGCAGTTTGTAACTAATTTGCATTTTTTTCATATAGTTCAATAATTGTCACCGTGTAAGTATTCAGTGGTTGACTTGACAAAACTGCACTTATTGCACTGACATCACAACCCATTTCCTTCTAAATGGGTAAACAGCATTTGAAGACTTTGCACATGTGGCTCCTGTGCAATCCAGATTACAGTGACATTGTCCAATTAATTTGTACAGTTAGGACTATCTTGTATTAACTGTTCTAAGTAACACTGGAACATAGTGGGCGTACTAGTGACTCCAAGAGGCAAGCAATTATAACTGTATATGCCAAAAGGCATATTGAACACCAGGATCCGTTGCATCTGCTCATCTAATGGCAACATTAAATATGCAACTGTGAGATCAATCTTAGAAAATTACTAGCTGCCAGCCAGTTTTGCTAGTAATTCTTCAGGTGCAGGATTCGATACAGGTGAGTCTTAGATTGTGTGCTAAGTATTATCTTAAAATTACCATAGATTCAGATACTACCATATGGTTTTTTTACCTACAGCCATACACATTGCCCGCTATATTACTGATACTGGCGTAAAGACAGCTAATTTATGAAGTCTGTGTAGTTCTGCTTTAAATTGCGTCTTGGAAAATGAACAGAAATGTCTGAGCTCAATAGAAGGGACATAGTGAAGAGTGTTTTAACAATACATGTGCATAAAAATTTGCAGCACAGCGAAGTGATGGTTTCAATAATTAATCATACTCTTTACACAACTTATTCTGGTCTTAAATAAAATGATTTGATCACCTACTGTGAAAACAAATGCTCTGAAAGCATCTAATCCAAAAAGTCAATTACTGCTGCCAAGTTTACAACAAGAAACATTAGGTTACATTCTATTTTCAGATACCTTAACAGTCGTAAAGTTTTAATTATAACCACAAAAAGTATTGGTACATAATTAATTATTTGTTTGTTTGCAGGTATGTGTGTCTGCATCCTGATACATATTGAAATCCCCTTGCCACAGTACCTTAGCACACCACTAGCAGTGCCAAAATAAAATGGCACAGCCCATTGATAAAGTGGAGTATTGTGTGTTTATTCATTTTCTGTATTTGAAATGGATAGATAGTGCAACAGTCTATGCCAAATTGGCATGGGTGCACAGCAACTCTGCACTGTCATATGATGTGGTAGGTAGGTGGTGGTGATGCTTCCATTGTGGTGAGACAAGTCTCGGTGTAAGAGACCTGGGAATTGCAAAAGGAGTGTGAAAGCCCCAGTACTCGAAGAATGGCATATCACAATGGCAGCAACAGTGGAATGAGTGAAAATCAATTGTGTATCATGCAATTTTGTCATATGATGACATAGCTGGAGACCGTGGCTGTTATTTGAAGACAAATGTTGATGGTGATGGGGACACCAACCAGCTACAAATTTACTTTCAGTTCCTTTATTCGAAAGATACCATTACCAGTTTCGAATCATTGTGCTTCATCTTCAGATGATTTACATGCTTTCCTTACAACATGTGGTGCATTTTTTACAGATTAATTGCCGATAAGAATGCAGTGGGAATGTATTCACATCTGTTGGATGAATGTTATTAAAGCAAACACTCCAAACCGACATTTCACGTAAGTCACATCCAATGAAAAATCTGTAATGCAACCATCTGTGTGGTGTGCTTATAATTATGTATTATTTATATTTTAGGGCAATTATTCTGTAAAAAACGCACCACATGTTGTAAGGAAAGCATGTAAACCGTCTGAAGCTGAATCATAATGATTCGAAACCGGTAACAGTACCCGTTGTATAAAGGAACTGAAAGTAAATTTGTGGTGGGTTGCTGTCCCAACACCATCAACAATTGTGCACCAGTTTTCTGCATAAAGCACGATGTGATGAGGGTCGCTGCCCGCTGGTTGTCAGGACCGTTCGTACTCGTTCGAGAAGCCTGCCGAACTGAGGCATCGGCGGAAATGTTGCACCTGTGTGAGGCTGATCCAGGTGACTTCTTTAGCTGCCTAATCACCACAGGCTATAGTGGTATCATCGAGACTAAGGAACAAAGTGAGCTACAGAAACTTGGGGATTCACAAATCCCGAGAAAGGCAAAGAAGTTAACCACCATTGGGCGAGTTGACGGTGGGTGTTTTTTGGATCTGCTGTGGTGTGGTGCTAATAGATTATGCTTGTAAGGGTTGAACTATCATGAGAGAGTGCTACCAAAATCTCCTGACAATGTTCGGAGAGGCTGCCAAGGTGAAGACCAGTGAGAAGCTGTTTGAGGGGATGGTTTTGCTCCACAGCCCATGCTGCATTGGACACAGTTACACATGCCACTATCGAACTTTCCTTCACCCCTGGTATTCTTCTGACATGGCACCCAGTGACTTCTTTCTCTGCCCTCAGATGAAGAAAACGTCATGTGGCAGGCATTTCCAGAATGGTGATGAGGTGATTTTTGAGATGGAACATCTAATGAACATCTAAAATCCAGACTTCTACAACCAGTGGTTCCACCACATCATCTGTGATTGAGAAAAATGTCAGAGTGAAGGGTGCACATGTAAAGGAGAAATAACACTATCACCAAGTTTCACAGTCACAGCGCGATTTTCTCACATCAGTAATTAAAATTTTATGACTATCCTTTATAATTGCATCCTGAGTTGGCTCTGTAGTGCTGTTTTACACCAACCATAAGCTGCTACTTCCTAGTGCGGTCACTGATGTGGCGTTGAGCTGTTTTTGTGGTACGCGTACAGATTTATCGGGGACACCGTGGCACCAGTGGCTATGTGAATCTGTGCTTGTCAATCCTTGGCAAGTAATATGGTAATCAGCTTGGATTTCCGTCAGGTGCAGGTACCAATGTGATAGTGTGCATAGGTGCCATATGCAGTGAAAAACTTGGTGTCCTGCTGCAGGAACTTACAACATTACAAGCCTTAGGGCATGTTGACAACATTGTGGTATAAATGAACCTTGACGGGCTGTCACTCGTGCCAGAGCCCTTTTCGAGGTGTAGGAAGTACTTGGAGCTAATCTGTGTCCAAACCTACCACACGTTGCCAGAATACTGTGTGATGGTGGGTACTGAGAAAAGAAAGGTGTATTTTGTTCACCTGTCAACAGTTGATCACAGTGTCAACTATATTGGATAGGGTAGCTACTATAACATAATTCTCATAAACTTGCTATACAGAAGAAGCAGTTTCAAATGATGTAATTAAGTGCAGTACTTCTCCAAGAGAAGGAGCGTGTGTCTAAAGTGTGTTTCATCGAACTTCCCGACTGAGAGCTAAACAATCAGTCATAACCATAGTAAATGATGTAGTATGTAAGCCATCAAACAATTCACGTGCAAAATAGCACAGATGAGGTCAACCTTGTAAGCTCAGGCCATATACAATTGACTAGACTTCTTTTTACATTGATTAACTTTTCTGCTTATAGATACTATGTAAGTTTTCTGGCTGTTGATGGTTTAGTCAGCAAATGACAGATACAGGAAAGCTACTCAGTTCTACTTATGGGCTTTAAGTTCTGCAGTAGTTTGTTTAACTTAGTAAAGGAGGAAAGAAGTAAAGCACTGTAACACATTGAATCCAGGACACAACTTGCCTTGCATTGTAGCAGAAACAGTTGCTGATAATTTTCCGCAAACTCATCAGATGCCTTGAAACTAGGAAGTGAGGGCAACTGGGACAGTATGGCCACTGGAGTCTGCCGCTGCTGCTGCTGCAGTAATGTAATCAGTTGATTCTGTTGCGTTTGATGCTGGTGAGGCAATGTTATCTTCTGTTTCCAAAGTTCCATCTGTTGTAGACCTGTGAATAATTGACATTCTTTATGCGTACAAGTAAATTCTTTATTGCCAAGTTCGGTGCGAGTGATATGATTCGTGAAGCTGCATAGCAAAAACCATTTGAATAGCAAATGTCACCGAGAGCTGCAAATGTGTGAGTCCGAATAAGCATGATAAGAAGTGGATTGTAATACTGCTAATCTTACGGCAGGTGATAATTAGCTTTATAGGTTAGCAGAGACTGCCTTATTGCCATGCAGTTGCATGGTTTATAGAGCACTGTGAATAACTATCGCAGCCACATCACATGTTTGAGGCACTGTTTCCATGCAGGCAGAGTATTACATCTGTTTGAGAGAAGGTTTCTCTCACATGCTATCGAGATCAATATGCTGAGGTACTAAACTTGGTAGGTAAGTAAATTGACATGAGAAAACTGACTTTTTCCTCTTGCCTGTGTTTTATTTGCCAGTTACATTTTTCTTTTTGCAATCAATAGCAAAAATTCCCTTAAAATCCCAGAAAACACTGACCATAATACTGCTGTCAGATGAATCATCTTTGCCATAATTGGTGCAGCTTTCGGCTTTCAGCCACTTCTTTGATTGTTCTTTTGCTTCTGTCTTGAAGTGTCAGACCTATGTCTCATGCATAGTAATAAAATGACATGGAAAATACATTGAATTTGCTCTTGCTCAGCATTCAGCAAACATTGCTGCTGTCTTGCACAGAGCTTTGTCACGGTTACTCCTTCATGCACATTGTACTGTACTTTTTCCTCTGATGCACCCGTGGTGTCAACTGTTTCTTTCACACACCTTTAATCAGTGATTAGCCAAAATATTATTGTTCACTTTCCCAGTGTTTTCATCTGTACATGCAGTTTTGGCGCTTCCATGACATGTATCATCTTAAAGAGAAGTATGGTATGCTGAACTTCCACCTCTCATTTCTTAACTATCATAAATGAATCAGGAAATTCCTTCCAAAGGAGATTTTTAATACCTTTTATACTGCCCTTGAGCATTAGGAAGTCAACACAGTATTGAGTGCAGTAACTTGGACTGTACCAGCAGCGGTAAAGCCTACACAGAACTTCCATTTAACATCATTTCAAATTAATATAAAAAGATCACTGTATGTTAATTGATGCTCAGTTTGCGTCACTTTTTCTCTTAAGCTGTTAATTGTAAGTAGGTATCTCTTGGTCTCTGCTTGTAACTTATAAAACCTGTTGAAGAACTTAAACATCGCCATCACTACTGAGAATTCATGATCTCAGATTCAAAATGCTTGTTATGTGAGATAAAAAATGATGACAAGAGTATTATAAATTTACTTTTTGTTTTAGACAAAAAGTCTGCTGCAGTCTGCACATCTCCTCATGAAGGTCGCCGATTGGTCAGGATAATTCTGCCTATCCATGTTGATCAGCTCTTTACTTTGTTGTTTACTGGCTCGAAGTTTCTTCTGGATTTCCACACTCAGCGGAAAACCACAGGTGTGACATTGATTTGTGGATATGTATTGATATGGAGAATTACAATGAACTGTTATTCAGTCAGCAAATTCTTAATTTGTTTTACAGATATTGTATTAGCCCCTTGGCAAGCCGATTCTGAAACTGGAATGAAACACCGGACAATTTCTATGACTGTGTCTCTGTCACAGTCAATGGGTCCTAAAACTTCTCAGGTCACTGAAAATCAGGTAATAATACCTCCTAATCCATAGAATTAGGAAATACTGTCAGTGAAGGGCAAACTTAGAACCACTGTGATCCCTGTAATGCATTTAATAACAAATTTGATTGGAAAACAGAGAAAAATTGCTATATTCAAGTTACAGATATCAGTAATTATCTTACATGACTTGAAACTAACTTTTAAATTGGGTGAATATTTTATATACAGGGTGTCCATAATTAAAGTTCGAGTTTCAAAACACTGTAGAAAGAGAACCACTACTCAGAATGATGACAAATTTGAACAGTGTGTTATTGGTGCCTGGGGAATTGTCATAGAGGGGAAAAAAGATTAATGAACCTTTGCCCAATAAATGGCACTGTAAATGTCAGACTGTGCACACCAGCAGATTAAGTGGTACATGGCTGTTCCTCAGGTTGTATCTGAGATGCCCAGCATGACTGTCTCCATGAAGGATCAAGTGCTGCTGGTGAAGCTCTTTTACAAGAATGGTGACTGTGTGCCAGTAGCCCTGCAAAAGTTTTGGACACTCAAGAATCTGAGAAAAAGTAATTTGTGTGATGTCTGCCAAGGATCTGGAGAAAATGGTTACAAAATTAGAAAGGACAGGTTCATTTGAAGGGCAATGTGACAGAGGGAGGAAAGCAGTTGATCCAACTTCTGTCAAAGATGTGGCCACAGCATTGCAGGAGGGGTCAAGCAGAGGTGTGCAAACATGCATTGCATGTGGCATAGCCAAATGTTGGATATGCCTGCGCACACAGTGTCATGGTGTATACGACCCGGGACAACCGGGAGATCTGGGAAAAACCCGGGAATTTTTTCATCTGGGAGAAAACCGGGAAAAACCCGGGATTTTTTTAGAATTCCAGGAATTTTTCATTGTTTTAGTTTTCAGTTAAATTTTTGTAACATTGACTGGTAAGAACCAATACTCTAACTAAGATATTACTGTATTTTGCCACTGCAGAATAATACTGCAGCAATAAAACTTGAAAGAGAGAGAAAAAAAAAGAAAAGAAAACTAAGATCCCAAGGAAATTCACCATATACAGCAACAAAACACAGTGTTCACACAAGCGTCTGCCAACAGCAAAATGTGTCAACGGCTTTAGGAAGACTATGCAATGTTTCATAACAGCAAGTTGCCTCCGATGAGCGTGACTTCACAACTGGTTACAGTAGATTCATTTGAGCAATTGCGAGCGAGCTCTTGCGCATGCGCAGTTGAGTCGCGTATGAGTAGTACCTTCTCCCGCTTTTTTGCTAGAACGCTACACTGGGCGAGGGCCAGTTGTACGCTCCCCGGGTAGCAGCCGCTAAAGTTCTGTTGTAGGAGCGGTGCGGAAAACGCATTGTACGAACACCTAATAATGCCTAACTGGAGAAAAAATGCGGGATACTGTAACTAAAACGGTGATTGTGGCAGGGTTAGTCAAGTTAATCAGAGAATAAGTTTTAACCATGGCAAGAATAGTTACAGAATTGGTGATGACAAGATTGTTTGTTAGAACGAGGAAGGAGAAGAAATGGGGACATCACACAAATTATGGAAGAATATGACTACTCTAAATTTATATAAAAATTTCGTGCTACTGCTTCAGAAGCTAGAGCGTATGAATGAAATGTGAAACTGTTTCTTAACATGAAACTTTTTGCTTGTAGTAGGCCTAATAGACATTTAATATTAGTACTTCGTGATTATATTGTTGTGTTATAAAAATGACCATTTGTGCCAAAACAGTGTCGTTTATTCGGTGTGTGTTACAACTGCTGCAGTATTAGGCAGGCTTATTTCGTGGCAAAATACACGTAATCAGATCGAGAAAGCACACCAGTCTTGTATTCTATTTGTATTAACAGCATTTTCAGTATTAGACAACATTTGATTTTTTCATGAAGCAAAACGTTTGACGAACTTTGATGAGCTAATAGATTCTTACCGAAATAGAAAAGATGCCATGTAAGTCTTTACTAAAGTTGGTGAGGAAAACAATGCAAGGACTTAAGGACTGAAGAAATGTGTACTGTCTTGCTTGTCTATTGTCTTTATTTGTTTTATGTATCCTATATTTAATTTTATGTCACGCAAAGCATAAAGTTATTAGCTAACAGGCAATAAAGAGTGCAAATTTTCTGAAGAGTTACTGTTCTCCCGGTTACAAATAATCCCATCCAGTATTTATTGTGAGTTTTTTTTTTAACAGGGGCAGGTTGTCAAACCGGCTGATTGGGAGCAGGAGAGGCACCACAGGAAATTTTAATTTTCACTGTCCTGAATATAGTTTGATGGCACCAATTACAAAATGTTACATGTTTGAGTTCCACAGAACAAAATACAGTGACGTGCAATAGAATGCTGTGTGGACAGGCGTGGAACTGCACTTTGGCACATTTAAGACCAAACAATAAGTCTTACATTTCCTCAAACACGTATATTTTATGTATCAGACTCTTCAGAAAGATGTGCGCTGCAAAATGGTCTTTTTTGAAAAGTAGATTTTTAAAATTTTTGGTGTCCTACCTCAAACACTCGAGGGAGGGGGGCGCCACTATCTAGTATTGCCCCGGTTCTGAAATATTGTAGATCCGGTGCAGATCTACAGAGCAATCTTAAGTTGTAATGGGGAAGTGGGTAGTCTCACGTGACCCGTGTTTACGTTTAGTGATTTTGCTGTTTCCGTTTCGTTTATTGCTTTTACGTCAAATGAAA
Source organism: Schistocerca piceifrons (assembly GCF_021461385.2). Lineage (NCBI taxonomy): Eukaryota > Metazoa > Arthropoda > Insecta > Orthoptera > Acrididae > Schistocerca > Schistocerca piceifrons. The sequence continues at coordinate 876,457,811 of NC_060149.1, read as the reverse complement.
ACAAAACGGATTTCTGTGACCGGGAGCTATCAGGTGAATTACATAATTATGGAAGGCTAAAATATGTTATTAGTTTCAGATTTTATGTTATTTCCCCATTCTGACAGTCAAGCATTAATCGTATTGCAGAACAATGAAGTTATTTTTGTCGATTTGCTAAAGAAATTTGGTTTTTATTAATCTTTTCCACTGAACCAGCCAATTTATTTGAAACAGAGTGTTTAATTCCACACTATTGGCTATTTTCAACTTTTTACGCTGCATTTCAGGTGCATGTTTTCATCTTCTAGAACGTATGGCATCATGCCATAATAAGGAACCAAACATGAGATAATACAGTACTGGTACTCCAAGAATATTTACATCCGAATCTGGACATACGAATGTGCACTTTAAGCCGAATTATGCATTTTAGTATGGTTCACGAAATAACCATGCTCTTTGAGTATCCTCTGTCTAGTTTCTTTTATGACGTTACGTAAGATGCTTGTTATCAGGCGCCCTCTGGCAAGTGCTGAAACGAACCTATTTCTAACAGGTCGCGGGAAAATATTGCGAATGGTGGTTTGAAAAGTGTTACTTTCAAAGTGTATTTCCTTTTACGGAATAAGACCTATGTACGAGAATGTACGATGGATTTCATAAATCCCAGAGCTTTTGACTCTTCGTTTAAAAATCAACTCTTTGAGTACGATGATTTAGAATAATTTCAAGCCCAGGAGATCTAACATTTATGTCGTTCTTAAACATTTTACTGGCACATTTGTGTGATGTATCTTAAAGTGTATCACGCACAAAAAGGGGCAATAATATATGTGAAAGCTTTTCTTTTCTTGTAGCAACACTGCATATATTAATTTAAACCATTAACTTTCCCTACTAGTGTGTTCGCATTACCTAACAGTGATGTTGCTTTTGGCCGACTACATCACGTGTCCTATGTTCTGAATATCCTCTGTCATCGGCTGGCAAAATCACGTGACATGAGCTATGACTGGCTTACAAAAGTGCATCGCAATCACGATTTCAATGCTTTGGAAAGTAACATGCGGTGTTTGGTAGAATTCGAATTTATACTTTTGTAATATGAAAATGTGCAGTGTACAAGTTGCTGCACGTCACACATCTTCCCAAAACGTGTTTGGTTCCCTGAGTTTCATTTTCTAAAGTGCCGGGAAATTCTACGCCCATATATAAAACCATAACCATTCAAAAGACTGATAAGTTTTACAGTTCCGAGGAAAAGGATCCTCTCACTTCACCCGTGAGGAAATGTACTTTTAACCGGGAATTCCGGCAAAAATCCGTGAATTTTTTTTCCGCATCCACGTATACACCCTGAGTGTGTAAAATCCTATGAAACATCCTGTATTACTATCCATAAACAACCGCCCATCAATACACAGAATTGCAGAATGTGGACAATGGGAAAAACACACACACACACACACACACACACACACACACACACACACACACACCAGCCTGCACCACTTCATTCTGGGAAGGTAACAGTGTGGTGTAAGTTGATGGCATCATTTATCATAGGGTTGTAATTTTTTAGGGGAATGAGTGTTACCTGTATTAACTGTACAGTCACTGGTAAATACTATGAGAGTCTTTTGCACACCACCATCATTCCAATCCTTCAACAGTATGGATGTGTGGGTAGGATTATTTTTATGCAAAATGGCATATACACACATCAAAAAACGTTTTGCCTCAGCCAGGTACCAAGAACTCCTAAGATAGACGTTGACTGTGGATATTGTATGACACGGTCCCTTCGACTGTTTAGAGATGTCACTAAACTGGCCAAAGATTTAAACAACCATGCATGAGCAGCGCCTGTTAGACGGACGGGGTCCGACAGCCGATCAGTTTCAGTCATTCCACCAGGAATGAGGTACACAGCTCATTTTGACTGTAGTTCAACCATGTCTAGACGGTCAATACCATGTTTCGATCATGTCCGCGTTGTTAGTTTGTGCCAGGGAGGGCTCTCAACAAGGGAATTGTCCAGGCATCTCGGAGTGAGCCAAAGTGTTGTGGTTCGGACATGGAGGAGATACAGAGAGACGGGAACTGTCGATGACTTGCCTCGCTCAGGCTGCACAATGGCTGCTACAGCAGTGGATGACTGCTACCTACGGATTAAGGCTCGGAGGAACCCTGACAGCAACACCACAATGTTGAATAATGCTTTTTGTGAAGCATGTTGTGGTACAACTCAGACTGTGCGCAATAGGCTGCATGATGCGCAACTTCACTCCCGACATCCATTGCGAGGTCCATCTTTGCAACCATGACACTGTGCAGTGCAGTACAGATGGGCCCAACAACATGCTGAATGTACTGCTCAGGATTGGCATCACGTTCTCTTCACCAGTGAGTGTCACATATGCCTTCAATCAGACAATCATCAGAGATGTGTTTGGAGGCAACCTGGTCAGACTGAAAGCCTTAGACACACTGTCCATTGAGTGCAGCAACGTGGAGGTTCCCTGCGGTTTTGGGGTGGCATTTTGTGGGGCCGATGTATACTGCTGGTGGTCATGGAAGGCGCCGTAACAGCTGTACGATACATGAATGCCATTCTCCAACCGATAGTGAAACCATATCAGCAGCATATTGGCGAAGCCTGTGTCTTCATGGATGACGACTCGCTCCCCCATCATGCACATCTTGTGAATGACTTCCTTTAGGATAATGGCATTGCTCGACTAGAGTGGCCAGCATGTTCTCCAGTCATGAACCCTATCGAACATGCCTGGGATGGATTGAAAAGGACTGTTTATGGATGATGTGACCCACCAACCACTCTGAGGGACTTACGCTGAATTGTCGTTTAGGAGTGCGACAGTCTGGGCCAACAGTGCCGTGGTGAAGTTTTGGATAGTACGCCATGACGAATACAATCATGCATCAATGCAAGAGGACGTGCTATTGGGTACTAAAGGTACCGGTGTGTACAGCAATCTGGACCACCAGCTCAGAAGGTCCCACTGTATGGTGGTACAACATGCAATGTGTGGTTTTCATGAGCAATAGAAAGGGCGGAAATGATGTTTATGTTGATCTCTATTCCAATTTTGTGAACAGGTTCCGGAACTCTCGGAACCGAGGTGATGCAAAACTTTTTTTGATGTGTGTATCTGCACACTGTACAGCCAGTGAAGCAGCTGCTAAAGAGGCATGTTGGAAATGCTAGTATTATCAACCGTGATTTCTCTACAGCCTGGCTGTACAGAGCACCTGATCTTAATCCTTGTGAATTCTGGCTGTGCATGTGCCTGAAAGATTATGTGTTTGTTGCTCCAACTGCTAATGTAAGACACACATTGTGCAACACATTTTGAATGTCACTCCTAAGACACTCTGATCTCTTGTGGGACTTGCTGTTACTCGATTTCACCATGTGGCAGAAAATGGTGGACAGCATATTGAACATGTCTTGCATCAGTCTTACAACAATTAGAAACCGATATTGTTTCGCTTTTCTTGTTTTGATTTTTTTGTATGGTTTTTGACCTTAGGACAATTAAAAACTGATTTTTCCCATTCAATGTGGTAGAACCTTGCTGTGGTGAATGGGCTTACCTAACTAACAGTGCCACAACTGTTGACTGCCAAACTTGTGCAGTCATGTGCATTGAATATTACAAATGGTGTAATGTGCAACTCAAACCATAGACATTGTATTGCAGTTCATCTGTCATTTGTAGCCGACCTCATTTATATAAAGATGCTTACAGCGGCATCGGTCAGTAAAATTTTCATTGAATTTTATTTTGTACCATTATGCTTTACCCTGAATAAATAATATGTTCAAATTTGACAAGCATATGAGATAGTGATTGTGAGCGACATCACGAGTGAGGTGGGAGTGAGCGAGTTTCCTTCTCACCTTGTGACAATAATTTACCCATTTTATCCACATTTGTTCCTTTTAAAAGGTGTAAGGTCGCTGATAACCTTGCGTCTGAACATAAACACACGCGCGCGCGCGCGCACACACACACACACACACACACACACACACACACACAATTTGACGTCATTCTGAGCAGGGGATCTCTTTCTGCAGGATTTTGAAACTGGAACTTTAATTATGGACACCCTGTACATTAACTGAAATGACAGGAAATAGGATGATAAATGAAATTGACTGATTTATTCTTTTTAGTCTGTCTAGGATAATTTGTGTAACTTTGTACTTTTGTAAACAGTGGTCATTATGTACAAGTTCATACACAATGGTAAGGAGAGGGTGGTGTGGCAACTGTCATCATAGGAAATCTGGACAGGAGCAGAAATGATTAGCAAACAAGATATCACAATAAACAGAAGATTTTCTTAACTTGCATTTCTCCAAGTGAACACAGAATCAATACAAATAATGCAGCAAGAAACAGAGACCAGCTCATCATTGTCAACAAGGAAGAGTCTCACTGTACTAAGTATGAACTATGGCGTTGGAGCCATGACTAGATGGCATCTGCATACCGTCATATGGCAGTGTGGCTCTAAGTGCAAGTGGGTTGAGAGGTCGCCACCAGCTGTCTTATGTTGTGGTAGCAGAGGGTGCTCATAGTCGCTGAAGGTGTGGCTCAGTGGGTGTGCTCCATTGGTTCCACCAGATCCCACACGTCTGCTGTTGGCATTGTATGGAAATTTACAATATCATGGCCAACTGTGATGCTCTGGTAGGGTTGTATCGATAAATGATACCACATCTTCCTCCTGCCCCCAAACCTCCTCAGCAGCACTGTGTAGTGTAGATGAGCAAACAACAATTGGGGGGGGGGGGGGGTGGAGTTGGAGGGCTGCATGCAGGTGGGAATGGGGAGATAGGAGCTGAAACGGGGGCATCACTACAGCAACAAAAAGCAAATAACTTGTTCAATATAGAATCAGGGCGAACATGGGAGGCAAGAACGAACATCTGCATTGGCATGCTTAGAAGTGGGCCAATGCATAATCTCGTATTGATAACTCAACAAGAGAAGAGCCCATCATTGCAGCTTCTTTGGTGTGCGAGTTGGGACTGACTGAGAAGGACTAAACAAAGATTTTAGAGGTTTATGGTTTGTCACCCAGTAAAATTTTCTGCTAAAAAGGTACTGGTGAAACTTAGTGACACCATAGACAATTGTGAGAGCCTCCTTTTCAATTAGCGAATAATGTTTTCTTCAAAACATTTGAAGCAAAGACAGCCAGCCTGTTAATGGAACCGAATTTATGCGACAAAACTGCACCGATGCTGTAAGAGGAAGCATCCGCAGCCAAGACCACAAATTCAGCTGGATCAAAATGAACAAGGCATCTACCACTAAGAAAAATATCTTTCAACTTCTGGAAATTGGACTGACACTCTTGTGACCTGACAAAAACAACATTATTCCTGTGCAAGCAATGCAAGTGGGAACCACAGTTTGAATAGTGTTTGGAATAAATTGAATGCAATACGTGAGCTTTCCTAACACAGATTGTGATTCCCACACATTGCACGGGGGTGGAAGGTCACATATAGGAAGCAAATGTGATTGCAATGAGTGAACACTTTGGCTATCAATGACCCGTTGTAAGTACTCAAGTTTCGTCTGAGAAAACACCCATTTGCATCTGTTATATTTAAGGCCAGCTGCAGATAACACTTGAAACAGAGTGTGAAGATTGAAGATTGCTAATGTATTCTTCAGGAATGCAACCTGAAATGACAATACTATCTAAATAATTTGATCAAAAAGGAAGTTCAGTAGCCAGCTGCTCAAGAAAGCACTGAAATATGACTGGTGCAGTAACCCTGCCAAACATCAATCTCAAAAAATTTGAAGAGACACAGATGAGTGTTAATGACAAAGACCTGTTGTAACTGCTCATCCAAAGGGATTTGCAAGTAAGCATCGCACAAATTAGTTTTGAAAAAGCAATGACCAGCACCCAATTTATCCATCAGTTCTTCCAGGTGCGACAAGGGATAACTGTCAATGACTGACCGAGGATTCACAGTTTTCTTAAAATTGGCACACAGTCAGACCCTGCTAGACATCTTCTTTAGAACAACAAGAAGGGACGCCCACTGGCTGACAGTAGTGGGTGTGATGACCCCACTTTCTTGCAAAGCAGTAAAATCCTGAGCCACCTGTTCTTGAAAAGCATGAGCAACAGGATGAGTTCTAACAGAACATGGCTGTGCATTGTACTTCATTGTGACATTGGAAACAAAATTATTGGCTTTGTCTAAACCTCCAGAAAACAGATCCTGAAATTCTACACATAACTTAGCAACACTGTCCCAAGGATCATAGGAAGAAACAGAAAGTACATTGACCTAAATGCTTAACCCAAACAAATCAAAAGAGTGTAGACCAAAAACATTAGCACTGTCTCAGGAGGAAAGCGCTGTAAATGTCACTGCCTTCATCAAATTTTGGAATGTCTTAGCCGTTGCATGCCATTAGCATATGGCACAGTGTTCACAATGTAGGTTTGCTAAGCAATTCTTCAGTGCTATGGTTCAGCAAAGTCACTGAAGCTCCAATGTCAAGTTGCAGATGGACTGAGTGTCAAGCAATAGTAAGAGGCACAATAAGTGTGTTGTGTTCACATAACACTGCAGATGAGTTGGGAGTCTTTCCTGAATGCCTGTTACACTGTTATTTTGTATTAATCACATTGTGGGGCCTGGAAAACCCACTACACGCTGTTTGTGAATTAGATTTGAACGAAGGAGTAGTAGAGGGGATGCCTTATGCAAAAAAAAGCAAGTCATTGCACATGAGGGGCAATATTGGTGAGCATGTGTTGTATTACAGTTAGGGCACGACTTCACACCTTGTGTCGGACACTAAACCTGTTGATGTAAGCACTATGGCTGTGGTCGGCTGGGCCACTGCTTGCAAGCCGGCAGTGAGGTTCAAATGGCTCTGAGCACTATGGGACTTAACATGTATGGTCATCAGTCCCCTAGAACTTAGAACTACTTAAACGTCACTAACCTAAGGGCAGCACACAACACCTACTCATCACGAGGCAGAGAAAATCCCTGACCCCGCCGGGAATCGAACCCGGGCGCGGGAAGCGAGAACGCTACCGCACGACCACGAGCTGTGGACCCGGCGGTAAGGCCTGTTTGTCAAAACTATCTACAAAACAGATAGATGCTAACTCAAAACTGTCTGCTGCACTTTCACAGAAATCCTGATAGTCTAGAAACTGTTGAACTAACAGTCTGTTTCCGAATTTGAGAGTCAGCTATGTCATGTGTGATGGCATCACAAACCATTGTATCACTGAAATAGTTGCCACAGTCACATTTGAATCTACACTGCGTAGTAAGGCCATGTAGTTCGGTCACCCACTGACAGTATCTTTCCCCTTGTTACTTACATAAGCTAAGGAATTTGTAAAGGGCAGTGACCACTTATACCATGTCCTCATAATACTTTGTAAGCACCTGCAGTAAGTCCTTGTATGATAATAGTTCAGGGCAGGATGTGGGAAACAATTTGGCACACAGACAATAAACAGTCACTACTGCCATGGCCAAGAAATAAGATGATTTGTCAGTATCTTGTATGTGATGTGTTGCGATGTGCATTTTGAATTGTGCAAGGTATTCTGGACATCTTCCTTCATCTTGTCAAAGTCATGAAATGGTGGCACATATGCATCGGATCCAGCATCTTGTGTGAAGTCATCTGCACTGTAATGAAGTGCAAAGCAGAAATACAAAAGCAAAAGGCAAAAATAACAGAGAGAAAGAGAAAAGGGGTGTGCAAAAGCAGCAACAGCGGAACCTAGAACATAAAGAGCACAAGCAAGGCAAACACTGAATAAACTAGAACAGCAAAAACCAGGCAAAAAGATGACAGAACAGGAAGTAAGCAATTTGATGACAGCCACATGTAGGCAGTAGTACTTATTGCCAGAGTTTGTTAAGTGAACGAAGACTTGTTACAAATAATGGAGCAAGAAACAGAGTCTACCTCATCAGTGTCAACAAGAAAGACCATCGCTTTACTAAGCATGAACTATGGTGATGGAGCTGCAACTGTACTGTGTCTGTGTAGCGTTACATGATGTGGCTTCCAGTGCAGGTATATTGAGAGGCTGCCACTAACCATCCTATATTGCAGTGGCAGAGGGCGCTCGTAGTCTAGAGCCTCTGGAGGCGTGTTTCAGCAGGTGTGCTCCGTTGGGTCCACTGGATCCCACACGGCCACTATAAGTGTTGGACAGAAATTTGCAATTCCATTGCCAACTGTGATATGACTGTAGTCTGGTATCAATACATGATACCACATTAGGCCTTTACCCAGGTGCTCGCAAATAATAGAGGTGGTCAGGTGAACCATGTGAGTGGTGACTTGTGGCAGGCAATTTCTATGAGATATCAGCAACACTTCCCTCATAAAAATTTTTTTTTCCTATATTGCTCAGAGAATGAAGACATTGTTTTATACTCTTTCTACCACATACATAGCTCTTGGAAGGCGCTTCATACAATGGGGAAATATCCATTCATAATATTTCTTGAATAAATTCATGCTTTCGTGTGTGTGTGTGTGTGTGTGTGTGTGTGTGTGTGTGTGTGTGTGTGTGTGTGCGCGCGCGCAAGTGAGTGAGAGATAGATAGATAGATAGATAGATAGATAGAGAGAGAGAGAGAGAGAGAGAGAGAGATCAGTTTTTTAATGGGTATTTTTATTACAAATTCTTACGCATTGTATCCCAGGAGTGTGGCTCCTTGCTCACGTGCTGCATCTTCCTAATGTTTTTAGAGTCTGAGTGTTTAATTTTTCCTCCAAAGTTCCCTTATATGTGCATGTAGAGGTGTGCACACAAGTGCATGAGCACCAATGCTGCCACTTAAATGGGAACTCTCTCACATCTGGTTCAAGATGTTTGCAGTATGATTGTGGAAGGATCCACATGATAAACAAGTGTCTCTCTTCCTTGCCTGGTGTTTAGTCATAGTTAACAAACATTTTTGTAGTGATTTTATTATCATTGTGACATTCAGTCACTCCCATTATTTCTCCAGATTGCTTAAATTTTGTATGTCACGAAGTATAGAGAGTATTTTGATTTTTCTAACAAAGTATTTTGCTTGCAAATTGGTGACAGTGCTATACATATTGTTGAAAGTAGGATCATTTTGAACTTCGTTTATTTCAGATGATGAGGAAATGCAGTAAGCCAGGTGAACTATATTCAATTGACATTGAATCTTCAAATGCTGGGATACCCTATGCAGATTCCTTCGGTGTCAACATGCACTACTGTTTAACACGTACTGGTGAAAATGAATCTTGTTTTACTGTGTTTGCACAGTTGAAGTACAAGAGAAATGTGTGGGGCTTTGTGAAAGGTAAAATATTGTCATACTTATTTTCTGGTTTTGTACGAGGGGTTACCCAAAAAGAACTGGAACTATTTTTTAAAAGCTATATATTTTCAAATTGTTTACAAAACAACCTTATCCCCTTCAAAATACCCTCCATTAAAACTAATTTGTTTGCTCCACTGGTGCTTCCACTGTTCAAAAACTTTTTTGTAGTCATCTTTAGAAATGGCTGAGAGCTCCTCCATCGATTTTTTCGTGACTTCTTCAGTGTTGTCAAATCGATGTTCTTTCATACCTTTTTTTATGCGTGGAAATAAGAAAATGTCACATGGAGCCAGGTCAGGCAAGGAAGGTGTGGGGCAGTGGAACCATGCCATTTTTAACCAATATATCTAACAGAGATGGCTGTGTGTGCGGGTGTGTTGTCATGATGGAAGACCCAGTCTCCTGCCTGCCTAAAATTGAATCTTTGTTGACAAGCACTGTTGTGCAGTCTTCTTAAAATTTCCAAATAAAAGGTTTGATTGATTGTCTGATCTGGGGGAAAACTCTAACTGAACTATGTGTTGCCATCGAAAAAGCAAATTGTCATTGTTTTGACGTTTGATTTGACTTGATGGTATTTTTTTAGACGGGTGACAATGACATTTTCCACTTGTTGGACAGTTTCTGGGTCGTAACCATAGCACCATGACTCATCACCATGACCTGTGACTGAAAATCTGGATGAGTTTCAGTCTGTTGATTCAAAATACATAATCCACTAATCTCTGACAATTGATCAATTGTCTTTTGACGATCTGTGAGCACAGGCTCTCGAATTTTTTCAATATTTTTGTCAATTCAGGCAGTTTATGGATGTTCAGAATGAAGTTTGTCATAAATTGACCTGTTGCCATTTTTTTAAATTAAGCAAACCACTTGTACATTGGAGTTTTTCCCATAGTGTCATATTGGTAAGCTGTTTTCAACATTAAAACAATTTCAGCAGCATTTTTACTGAGTAAAAAACAAAAGTTCTTAGCTGCACATTGTTCACTTAAACTTGCCATAATAAAAAACGAAACAAGAACAAAACAGTGCTAGCGGAAAAATTACTACAGATGAACAGAATAAATCAGGTCGACAACACGGGCAGCACTGAACTGGCAGTGAGTTGCGCTACACGTGCGTAGCGGCAGGAGTGTGTACTACACAAGCTCCGCTCTTGGCAATGTTGTTCCGGTTTTTTTTGGGTACCCACTTGTATGAGGATGTTCAGTATTCATCTACATTTCTTCTAAATTGCTTTGACCTGTGGAAGAAATTCCATTATTTTTTATGTAAATGTGTATTGTCTTTGCTCTTACATGAATTTGCTGCTTTTATGTGGACTTAAGATAATCTGTTTCTTGAAATTTTCTGAGTGGATAGAATATTCCTCCATCTTTTGGATGTACATCCAGGATAGTTTTCGTTCTTCTTCTGGTAATTTGGGTGACAACCTTATGGGTATCCTCAAGGTGAGTTTCTGGCAGAATTTAAACCATTTGACACAGTACTGGGGAGTAAACACACATTTTTGGTTGAAATTCTACTAGTGATCCGTTTTGAAGCTGGCTTACGGTTGTCAGCTGAAGTACTGGAAGAAGAAATAATACTATCTCAAACATATGCCTGAAACATGTTGGAATATAAAGATAATTTGGTAGTTAATTTCTTTTTCTATGCCATCGCATGTTATAACTTCATTTTTGTTCGTTTAGCCTAAGTCATGCACACTTTTTATTGTACTTTAGCTTTTATTGTATCACATGGAATATATTTGAATCACCTTAAGATAGTCAGTTAGAAAAATACAAGTGATCTACTACATTCTGGCTATAGTAAACTACTCACAGATGAGTTATTGTGTTTTCAGATGAACAATGGATAGTAATTGCCTGGATTGGAATGTGAGAATGAGAGCATAATGGTTCACAGAATTCTTTGAACTGATAGTGTTGAATGAGAAAGACACATGAGTCTTGAAGTTTTCCCAATATAAAGAGTATTTTCTGAAGTTTCAGAATTGAAGCTTGATGACATCGATGTCATGCCACAATATTTTGGCCAACAACCATTGAGCCATCTTCAGGCAGTGCACATCACTAACTTTACACTAAAAATTGGCATGGAGATGCAAGAGCATAGACAGCTGCTGCATGAGTGCCACCATTGAGCTTAGCATTCTCTTTGGATATTGGTACATTTAGGGCACATAGGCTCATGCGTGAAGGTGATACTACATATACGTCCTCTGTCAGACTGTAGGCTCACAGAGTTAATTCAGATATCAAAGTAATAAAATTGTCACTAGATGTGTCATCAGGCATAAAATGTTTTATTTCTGAAGACACTAAAGAAATGAATGGGTCCCACGTCTCATGCCATAGATGGAGCAATATACAAAGAGGATGCTAAACTTGACAGAGGGCACTTGTGTGGCAGCTGCCTGTGCACAGCTGTCTCTGCACCAGTTTTTGATATAAAGTTAATGACATGCACTAGCAATCTCCAGTCCAAAACACTCACTTGAGGGTGGCTGAAATATTGGGGCAAGCTGTTGGCGTCATCCAGCTGCAGTCCCAAAACTTCGTGGGAGTGAGTAAGGTGGAAAATGTAAACAATTTGGAGCAGTGCACAAGGAAACATGTCTAAACCTACCCTGAAATTTTTCTTGCAGATAAAATACATGTAAGGAAATGCACTGCCAAAATTTTAACTGCTAAGGCAAGTATTTTTTAAAAATGTTGAAAGTTACTCATTCTATTCTGCATGAAGAACTGCTTATGACAGCGGTTTGTACAGCCCTTTCTGCTTAGTGCTTGAATCGGCGAATAAGCCAACATAGCCATGACAAGAGGAAATAGCACCGCATACCACAAAGTGAATTTTAAGCACTTAAACCATACCAGAAATTTCTCATATCACTAATTTATTGGATAATTTGGAGTTCATAGCAACAGCTAGACTGTTGCAGATGTAATTGTTATACAAGTGACTAACAGAGGAAAGAAAATCGTGGCAGTGTATAATGTTACATTACGGATGACTCCCATCAGTCGGGACTTGAATTTTGTAATATTTTCTGTAGCACAGTTCTTATGATAATTTTTGAATAATGTGTATTGTGGTAACAATGAAGCAGTCCCTTGTTTGTGTGTATTGGATGAGGAAAAGTAACATTTTCCTTGCACCAGGCACACCTGATAAAAGAAAAATTTATGCATTCAGGTACTTCACAGTAATCACTTCAAATTCATAAAATGTGGTAATGCAAACTGATACTGCAGAAATGACAGATTAACAAACTGTTCTGCTGATAAACCAGAAATGGCAAAGAGCTATCAGAAATTATGTTGACCAACAATTATCTGAAAAATGCTTTAAACTGTTGAAATTTTTTGTTTAGAGTCTGAATCACAGTATTAATTCTCGGTGGAAATGAATTATACTAACAGTCTTTTTATTGTCCTTCTAAAGATGGAGGTGTCATTATGTCCAGGTGAAGAGTCCAACAAAAGCAATGAATTAGTCTTTCCTATTTTTCCAGATTTTGCTATGTCAGGTACAAGACTTTAGTTGTATTTTTTATTTTATTTTATTTTAAATTTTCTCCTAATTTTCCTTGATGTTTCTGAAGGCAGAGATATGTTGCAGAAACACTAATCCATGAAACCTGACTGTCTGGCTTTATACACAGCTTTAAGGTGATAACAAGAGCTACAAATTTCTCTGTAGTATTACCTATTAATAACTAATAACATCTTCTTTACACATTTTCTTCTTGTAAACTTCGTAATTTTGCAACTTCCTTTCCGGTATAATTTCCTGAATCTATTTAATCAGGTCAGAGAAGTCTGGAAATCAGTAATTTTCATCTCACTTGCATTTCAGAGCAACCAGCCTCATAGATCTCCTGCGGTAACAGTGCACTGATTCTCATGAGCAGTTCTAAATCTTTCAAATAATTTTTCTTTCTCACTTCATGAGTTTCATTTTGGTGCATATTTCATACTTTATGTAAATCATTCTTCCATTTACATAATTCATGTTCAGAGTTCATAAAATGAAACCGGCTTTGCAACTGCTTAAGTTTAAGTGTTTTCCCCCCCTCATTCTTCAACCAAAAAATTTACAGCATTTTCTTTGTCACTGAAAGCTATTACTGTACATGTTTTCATTGGGCTTGGAAGGTACTCTTTTTTTGTTCTGTACTTTAATTAGCACAACAATTGTTTAAACCACCATTCACAGAATTGTCATCATTATTTCCAATTTCATCAAATGTTTTCAGAACTTTTAATGAAACATATACATCACTGATATGAATGTCCAAGAAATTAACTAATAAATAACACACTTGTAGGTCTTTAGGAGAAATATGTGATTTCAATTGCATACTACGTTCTTCATATTTTCTCTTTGCAAAGCTGAAAACATTAATTGGATTCCACACAAATGTGAAACTCTGGAATCTGCACAAAGACAGATGCGATTATTAATCGTATGCCAAGAACTAACAAAGAAAATTAATTCAGTTTTATCTCCATTGTTAACACTTAGTGATACCACAAAGGCTACTGCTAAACTTTATGGATCTTAAATTAGTTGAAAATTTGAGTGAAAAGTAACTGTGAACAGTCGTGTCAAAGAAACAATCAGTGGAAGCTGAAATGTGCTTTACAAATTAAGATTGCTGTTTGCCATGTTATCTGTTTACTAATGTGCTGCCCACCGTGTTGTGTGTGCGCTATATGCTGTAGGTATGGCAGCGGTGCACAATTCTCCAGCCACCTGATGAGCTAGAAATTAGGCAAATTTCAACCTTATATCTACTCACAGTATGCCTCGGTAGCTAAAATTTTGACTTTGTGTTTCTTTTGGTGTATTATCTCTGTAAATTTCAGGACAGGTTTTGACATGTCGGATTGGACAGATCCCTTGTTAGGACAGATGTGGTTTTCCATGTTGACCCTATGCCTCCTATGTGATGAGAAACCTGTTAAAATAATGCTATCGGTTGAAAGTGACAACAGGTTATAGAGAGGTCTCTTGTTTAGGTCCATCAACAGAAATGTCAAAGAAGTTACATAACTTTTAGAGTGTTAAGGAGGTATCCACTATGATCCCAGGGTGCTGGTGTTGGGAGCTTTCCAGCAGCACTACAGCTCGAATAAAATAACATTGTTATTGACAGATACCAGTGTTGGAGAGTCATGTTGCAAGCTAATACAAACATGCATGCACTCATGCAATCAGTATAAATCTCTCCATGGTTGGTGCTCCCCCACTCACCTGGCAATTCTCCGTTTCTACCTAACAACAGTAGTGAGCTAGTGGAGCTCAAAAAAGGGGTGTGGTTGGCTGACACCTGGCTCCTACTACTCTGTTTGCTGTAAGTTATTTTAATCAAAGTGTAGTCTGCCATTACTTGAAATTCTCAGTATGTTTCAGCAACCACTGAGGAGCATGACATTGCAACATAGTTTGAGTCAGAGTGTCAAGATCTTGGCTTAACTGACCAGATGGTGAGGATGATAAAAGCTTGTATAAAAAAAAACCTAAAATGTGCTATTTACCAATGAGGCAGAGGGCTGTTGAGGTAGAAAACTTCTGGGGCATGTGCCACAACCCATCTGTTTGAGGCTTACACTAGCAAGCAGAGTTCTCTAAGGGGGCATTAATTTCCATAGTTGGGAAGAGAACAGTTCTTGCCACTCAAAGTCATGAAACCCTAGATGAAAAGAGTGGAGTGACATAGTACTCAACCAACAAAGAGAAGTTGAGTGGGAAGTGCACCAGAGGAAACAAATCATTAGATTTGTGATACAGAGAGTTGGACAGAATTCATTGATAGCTGTCAAACCAAGGAAGGAGCCTCTGAAATAATCTCTCTCCTTTACTCACAGAGGTCTGAAAGCAATTGCTGAGTCTTTGAAAAAGTCAAATGGCTACATTACAAGTGTCTGAAGCTGTTAGGGTCCAAAAGAGAAGATATTACCTTATAGTAACTGAAATGTCCGAAACACATAATTTCAGTTAAGGGGCCACAATATAATGGAACTTGACCCTAAAGAATTAAAAACAATTGTGGCATTTATTTCAGCTCGGTTCTCAAATATTAACTGAGGATTTACATCTAGGTAAACACACCACAAAGTTAGATGCTATGTACAAAAACCTATGACGTGTTTTATCGCTAGAAGTTTGGATATAAGACTCTTAGTTGTAGCAGTGAAGCTGTGTGTGGCAGATGGGGATCAAATGTGCATGAAGAAAATTAAAAATGTATGTTTCCACTAAATTATGTAATTGTTTATGTGATTATTCCGTATTGAACAGGGATTGCCATGTTCAAGGAGAGAAAAAGTCAGGATCTGAAGGCAACAAAGAGAATCCCTGTGTAATGATAATCTAAAAGTCTTTGAGGTGATGCAGCCTCTAGCATTCACCACATCTTTTCCAACATGTCATAAAAAAATATGTTGTTAAAACTAATGACTCAACACAAACCGAAACATCTGACTGGGGCGTGAGCACATGTACCTGCAGCTGCTTCCTCTCGAACTCTCCAAGTGCCGAGAGGCCAAGGATCCTTGCAAATAACATTCAGCCATTAGAATCTAAAGAGTAGGTGTTCTTGTGTGTATAATCTCCACCACCTCCAAGTAAATTTGAAAAGTCCAACCAAAAGTGAACTAATGACAAGGAAATCAGATTAAAACCATTGAATTGCTGTGCAATATTACTGTCCAGTAGTGAAGGCAATGTTGTGGACATCAGTGTCCAAACAGAGGAACCAAAATCCAGAGACTACTGTTTACCCTGTCATTTAAGATGTGAAAGAAGAAAACCCTCAAATATCAATTGCTGTGGTAATTCAACAGAACATGGAATAGCTTCAGAACTCAGATGGGACAGCAAAAACTTCGTGCACAAAAAAGACCACTGTGCCTCTGTCTTGAGGAGAGACACTTGAAAACTACTGTGCCATTGTGCTAGAAAGCTACAGTCTCCACAGGAAAGATGACCTTAGTGGTCAGTGGACTAAGTGTGATACTATTAATTAATAACACATATCACATCTCACCTTTACTGCACCACCATCAGCCAGTAGCTGTTGTCATATAGATGAAAATCACCATATGAGTAACATATTTCCTACCTCTTGAGCCATTTGATAATAAGGGTCCCATAGTTCTCATCAGGTAACTCTCCTGGCCATTCCTGGTTGTAGGTGACTATGCAAAGCATGATGTATCAGCTGTGTGAGGAATCAAATTAAGTCCTGCTTGATCATGTCAACCACATACCATTGCAGGGACTATATCACAGCTTCATGGAAGGAAGTCAGCATGATACCACTCCTAAACACAGGGAAATTACGTAAGAAATTGCTTTAATCTTGCTCTGTTAAACTTTGCAAGAAAGGCCCCTGAGTGGATGGTAAATTGCTGCTAAGTGTGGGTTTAGCAGGTACCATTCTACCTTTGACAACCTAGCACTTTTGGAGTTGACTCCACAGGAAACAGAGATGGGAGGGTTGGGCACAAATGCCAAATTTTTCAGTTTGCATGAATACAAGTGTGTGTGTGTGTGTGTGTGTGTGTGTGTGTGTGTGTGTGTGTGTGTCACAGTCACAGTTTTTGGACATGAGTACTGCATAGTAATAGCACATTCTCAGTTTCAGCCTGTCAGATTCATGGATGTCATATTTAATCACACCCTCACGTGGCTACCACACTTGCTTAAAGTGTCTCAGAGAAAAAGTGTGGAGATCAGACAAGTCATGTGTAAAACAGTTTTATGGAACAGTCATCACTAGGCTCTAAAGCAGATGAGATCTACTCATTCAAAAACTTTCTGTATCTGCTCCCGCACACAGGGTACTCTGCAGAGCACAAAGAGAAAGTATCCAGCAGAGAATCATATTCAGAGTATACAGGGCACCATTTCCTCTAGAGAAATAGGGCGTAGAAGTATCATTCTGTTGGTACTGAGGCATGTTGAAATTCGTAGTACTGAGATCACAAGTGCAGCTG
This sequence comes from Schistocerca piceifrons, assembly GCF_021461385.2. NCBI lineage: Eukaryota > Metazoa > Arthropoda > Insecta > Orthoptera > Acrididae > Schistocerca > Schistocerca piceifrons. The sequence goes on along the minus strand of NC_060149.1, from coordinate 876,440,393 downwards.
CTGAGCAGGCTTATGATGAATGTTTAGTGCCATCGTGCAGAGCCCCCCTGCAGCCAATTGTGTTACTGGTGAAGTGGTTAAATTGAACCTCTCCCGCCAGCTGTGGTGTACTCCCATTCAGTCACTCTGAAAAACAGATAGTTGTAGCTTGAGTTGGTATATGGCACTGCTACAAAAGCAGAGATCTGCACTGCAAATTTAAATGCAGCAAAGGAATAACAGACAAACAAAACCTAAATGAGCCAAAATTAGAAAAAGGAGAGCCATGTATGACATATTTAGTGAATTTAAAAGTAAAATTTTATCTGTTGATGGGACAGAAAATCCTAAGAAGTTTTGTTCTTCTGTTAAATCAGTAAACAGATCAAAACCTTCTGTCAAGATACTCTGTGACCATAATGGCAATGAAACAAAGGAGGACTTAGGAAAGGTCACAATACTAGACCTATTTATCCAAAACTATGAGGGCTATCCACAAAGTACATTACATTTTGGAATTAAAAATAAATAAAGTATTGGAGAATTTTTTTTTAATATACAGATGAAAGCCACACTTAAATACTACTTTTCTACATAGTTGCCATTTAAATTAAGGCACTTATCGTAGCGATGGACGAGCTTGGAAATTCCTTAGTCGTAAAATTTGGCCGCCTGCGCCTTCAACCACGTGGTTACCTCTTCTTGAAGCTGTGCGTTGTCATCAAAACGCTGCATAGTCAACCACTTCTTCATTGCTGGGAATAAGTGGAAGTCGCTCGTTACCAGGTCGGGACTGTACGGCGGATGAGGAAACAACTCCCACTAAAAGATTCGAGAACTTCACGAGTGGCATTTGCCGTGTGGGTCCGGGTGTTGTCGTGAATCAGCAAGATCTTTGAGCCCAACTTTCGCCTGTGCTTGTTTTGTATTGCTCTTCTGAGGTTGTGCAGAGTTTGGCAATACCTTTGAGAGTTTATTGTAGTGCCTCTTCCCAGGAAATCCACAAAAATCACACCTTTTCTGTCCCAAAAGACAGTCGCCATCACCTTCTTTGCCGACATTGCCTGCATGCATTTCTTGGGTTTTTGGGGGGAATTTGTGTGCGCCCACTGCATTGACTGCAATTTTGTCTCGCAGTTCAGATGCTTAACCCATGTTTTGTCACCAGTAATGATGCGATCGAGTAATGAGTCACCACCTTTCTCGTAAGCGTCCAAAAACATTAACGCTGCAGCCATTCGCTAATCTTTGTGAATCTCTATCAAGATTTTTGGTATCCATCTTGCATAAAACTTGTGGTAACCAAGCTTTTCGGTAATGATTTCATGCAACAAACTTCGTGGAATTTGTGGAAAACTCATAGAGAGTTCCGTTATTGTGAAATTACGGTTTTCACGGACCGCGGCATCGACTTTTTCGACAAGTTCGGCAGTCACTATGCTGGGTCTTCCACTTCGCTCTTCGTCGTGAACGTTAGTTCGGCCATTTTTAAATTTTATGACCCATTGACACACTCCACCTTCAGTGATTATGTTGTCCCCATACACTTCACAAAGCTGCCGATAGATTTCTATCGGTGTACAGTTTTTTTGCAGTCAGAAACTTTATTACAGCATGCACTTCACACTTCGCGGCATTTTCGATTAACACTGACATTTCAAACTATCACAGTTACTCAACGGAGTACAGCACGAACCTCTCACTAGCATGGCAGGATGCAGACTGAGCGGCGGAATGCCATGACGCCAAGATGGCCGTGCTAGCCCCGCCCCTAACGAACACAAACGAAAACATAATGTACTTTGTGGATAACCCTCGTATTTAGCAGCGGAAGATCACACTGTAGATTCTCATTTAAATCATCGTACAAATGACGAAGTGACAGATACAGAAATAAGTGACCATGGGATAGAAAAGCAACTGAAACCACTCAATAGAAGAACGGCCACTGGACCTAACAGGGTACCAGTTTGATTCTGCATAGAGTTTGCGAAAGAACTTGCCCCTCCTCTAGCAGCAGTGTACCACACGTCTCTGGAGGAGTGAAATGTTTCTGGTCATTGGAAAAAGCTCAGGTCATTCCTATTGTGAAAAAGGATTGTCAAACAGATGCACAGAACTATAGGTCTATGTCTCTTGACATCTGACTGTTTAAAATTTGGACCATGTTTTATGCTCATCTATTACAACATTTCTGAAGACTGAAAACCTGCTCTGTGGCAATCAACATGGGTTTCAAAAACAACAATCGTATGAAACCCAACACATCCTGTTCATCCACAAGACCCAGAAAGCAGTAGACGCAAGGGTACAGGTAGATACTGTATTCATTGACTTCCAGAAGGAATTTAATATGGTTCCTTACTGCTTACAAGATACAAGTCTGCAGAACATCAGATCAGCTGTATTTGACTGGGTTCAGGAGATTCTAGTGAACAGAACACAGCATGTCATTTTCAACAGAGAGAAATCTGTAGACATAAAAGTGACTTCAGGTGTACCCCAGGGGGCTGTTATAAGACCCATTACTTTCACAATATGTATAAACGACCTAGTAGATAATATTGGAAGTTCAATGAGGCTTTTTGCAGATGATGCAGTTTTATCCAGAGAAGTTGCAGTCCTAGAAAACTGTAGCGAAATGCAGGAAGACTTACAGGGGACTGATGCTAGGAACAGGGAGTAGCAATTGACCCTCAACATAAACAAATGTAACATATTGTGTTTACATAGACAGAATGAACCATTGTTGTATGACTATGCGACTGCAGAACAATCACTGGAAGCAATTACTTCCATAAAAATCTAGGAGTATGCATGCAGAGCAGTTTGAAGTGGAACAACCACATAAAATTTAAGGTGAGTAAGAAAGATGCCAGACTGAGATTTATTAGAAGAATCTTCAGGAAATTTAGTCCATCAAAAAAGTAGGTAGCTTACAAAACACTTGTTCAACCAATACATGAATATTTCTCGTCAGTCCGGGAGAGGTACCAAGTACACCTACATCTACATACACACTCCGCAATCCATCATATGGTGCGTGACGGAGGGTACCTCATACCACAACTAATATCTTCTCTCCCTATTCCACTCCCAAACAGAATGAGGGAAAAATGACTGCCTATATGCCTCTGTGCGAGCCCTAATCTCTCTTATCTTCTCTTTGTGGTCTTTCCACAAAATATAAGTTGGCGGCAGTAAAATTGTAGTGCAGTCAGCCTCAAATGCTGGTTCTCTAAATTTCCTCAGTAGCAATTCACAAAAAGAATGCCTCCTTTCCTCTAGAGCCTCCCACCCGAGTTCCTGAAGCATTTCCGTAACACTCGCATGATGATCAAACCTACCAGTAACAAATCTAGCAGCTTGCCTCTGAATAGCTTCTATGTCCTCCCTCAATCCGACCTGATAGGGATCCCAAACGCTCAAGCAGTATTCAAGAATAGGTCGTATTAGTGTTGTATAAGCGGTCTCCTTTACAGATGAACCACATCTTCCCAAAATTCTACCAATGAACTGAAGACGACTATCCGCCTTCCCCACAACTGCCATTACTTGCTTGTCCCACTTCATATCGCTCTGCAATGTTACGCCCAAATATTTAATCGACGTGACTGTGTCAAGTGCTACACTACTAATGGAGTATTCAAACATTACGGGATTCTTTTTCCTATTCATCTGCATTAATTTACATTTATCTATATTTAGAGTTAGCTGCCATTCTTTACACCAATCACAAACCCTGTTCAAGTCATCTTGTATCCTCCTACAGTCACTCAATGACGACACCTTCCAGTACACCACAGCATCATCAGCAAACAGCCGCACATTGCTATCCACCCTATCCAAAAGATCATTTATGTAGATAGAAAACAACAGCGGACCTACCACACTTCCCTGGGGCACTCCAGATGATACCCTCACCTCTGATGAACACTCACCATCGAGGACAACGTACTGGCTTCTATTACTTAAGAAGTCTTCGAGCCACTCACATATTTGGGAACCAATCCCATATGCTCGTACCTTAGTTAGTAGTCTGCAGTGGGGCACCGAGTCAAACGCTTTCCGGAAGTCAAGGAATATGGCATCTGTCTGATACCCTTCATCCATGGTTCACAAGATATCGTGAAAAAAGGGCGAGTTGCGGTTTGCAGGAGCAATGCTTTCTAAGTAGGATTGAAATAGGAAATACATAAGAGCTGAAGACAATGAACACCTCTCATTACAGGTTCATTTTGTAAGCACGAAAGTGTCGCAGAGATGCTCAACCAATTCCTGTGCTAGATGCTGCAAAAGAGGCATTCCACGTCACGGTGTGTTTTACTGACAAATTCTCAGAGCATACATTCCTAGAAGAGTAGAGAAGTATATAGCTTTCTTCTATGTGTATCTCAGAAGAAGACCTTGAAGATAAAATCAGAGAGATTTGAGCCCACACAGAGGCTTACCAACAATCATTCTTCCCCCAAAACACTGGCGACTGGAACAGGAGGAAGGGGAAGTGACACTGCAACACAAAGTACCCTCCGCCACACACCATGAGGAGGCTTGTGAGGTATAGATGTAGATGCCATTTAACCCACAGTTTCCTCCTGCATCATGAAGAGCCTATAGAATGCAACAAATGTAGCACCACTACAACGGTATGCCATATTGTTTGCATGCTGACAGGTGGTCACTAAATGGTTCGGCTGGAGATGTGCCCTTTCATTGAAGTGATATTTGGGTGTATACATTACAGGTTTTAAAACTACATGAGGAATCAGGTTTTTTTATCCTCATTGTTGTACAGTTTTAGTCATGAAGCCATTTTCAAACATCCTAAAATACATATCAGAAAAGTAAGATCAGATAGATTTATGCAATTAGCAATACTACTCTAGAGTGAATTTTCCACTTGCTGGTAGATTAAAACTGTGTGCCAGGCTGAGACTTGAACTAGAGACCTTTGCCTTTCGTGGGCGACTGCTCTGCCGACTGAGCTACCCTAGGGCAACTCATGGCCTACCCTCAAAGCTCTACTTCTGCCAGTACCCCATCTCCTACCTTCCAAACTTCACTGAAGTTCTCCTGTGAAACTTGCAGGACTAGCACTCCTGGAAGAAAGGATATTGCAGAGACATGCCTTGGCCACAGCTTGGGGATATTTCCAGAATGAATTTTTCACTTTACAGTGGGGTGTGCATTGATGTGAAACTTTCTGTCAGATTAAAACTGTGTGCCAGGAAGTGTCAGAAAGTTTCATATCAGCACATACTCAGCTGCAGAGTGAAAATTTAATTCCGGAAACATCTTCCAGGCTATGGCTAAGTCATGCCTCTGCAATATCCTTTCTTCTAGGTTTTGCAGGAGAACTTTTGTGAAGTTGGGAAGGTAGGCGATGGGATGGGGTACTGGTGGAAATAGAGCTGTGAGGATAGGTCCTGGGTCGTTGGGTAACTCAGTCAGTAGAGCACTCGCCCATGGAAGGCAAAGGTCTCGAGTTCGAGTCTCAGCTCAGCACACAGTTGTAATCTACCAGGGAGTTTAATATCAGCGAACATACCCCTTCAGAGTGAAAAATTCATTCCGGAAACATCCCCAGGCTGTGGCTGAGGCATGCCTTCACAGTACCCTTTCTTCCAGGAGTGCTACTCCCGCAGCTTTTGCAGGAGAACTTCTGTGAAATTTGGAAGGCAGGGGATGAGGAACTGGCAGAAGTAGAGGTGTGAGGGCAGGTTGTGAGTAACGTCTGGATGACCCCAAATGCTGTAGAGTACTCTCATGAATGATTCTTAAAGGCGGAATTTAAAACTTCAACTTTCCTGTTATTGTCTTCTGTTGTCACCCCAGAATGGCTAACGAGTGACTGGATGGAAACATTCAACCTGCTTAGCTATTTTATGTAGCCCCAGAATTTTCTCAGGATATCAGCAAGACCTTTTGCTAAGATATGATGGTACATTAATCTTCTTATGAATGCACAAATTCGTACTAACTTTCTACCTGTCAACATTTGCACATTCTTTTTTAAACTGAGAGTGCAACAATCTCTGCTTCCTCAGCATTTTCCAGATTTGATTACGAAACCACAAATGGTCTTTTCCATCCATAATCTTGTTACTTGGTTAAACTTTGCCCATAATTCCGCTTTGTCTGTTATATTCAAATTAAATGATGCCCATTCATTGTGTAAGTGGGATACTAACAACTGCTTATCTGCGTATTCTAGCATAAATACTCTCCCAGCTTTCTTGATGAGTCTGTTAACTTTAAGTAACCATTGTCACTGTGATATCAGGATTGTTAATGCCCATTTCTGTACTGAAATTGCCAGTAGGCCTGTTTGTAATTACAATGTCTAAAATATTTCCATTGTGTGTGGGATCTCTAACCAGTTGTTCAGGGCAGTTTCCAGAAAGCATGTTCAAAAGTACCTCTCAAGACTGTCTGGACCACATGCAATGAATCCATAGATGTCTCAATACTTGGTAGGTAAAACATGCCTCCAACTAATATTGCACGATCTGGGTATCTTCTCTTTATTGAACATAGACGTTCTTCGAATGGCTTTAAAAGTGTCAAGGTGGTATCAGGTGGCCGTTACGAAGCCTGAAAATGAACTGTAGTTCACCTAGACCTGTTACAAGCCTCGCGATAAATTCACAGTCAGACTCAATTTTGACCTTGACAGAAACAATATTTTTGCCAACCACATTGAACACCTCCCTCCTCTTTCAGCATCTAATCTGTCATTTCGATATACATTCCATGCCTCTCTAAATATTTCAGAGCTTTCTACTTCAGGATTCAGTCAGCTCTCTGTTCAGAGAATAAGTTGAGCGTGCCAACTTCCCTAGAGGGCAGTAAATTCAGGAACTTTGTTTCGAATACTAACAATTTACTTTTAAAATGTTGATAATCGAAGTGTATTTACTTTGTACCCGCCCTCCCAGGTATCAGTATTTGGTCCTCTTCACTCAAATCCCTAGTTAGTGCCTCCATATCCTCTAGTACTTGACAAAGGCTAGCTCTAAATTTTACAGCACTTATGACCTGGTACTTGATCATAGTTTTTCTTGAAGATGTAGTAAAACCTTTCCTTTTTTAATCCATATTGTTTCCAACCATCTCTTGATTTCTTTTTAATGGTATGCTGTACACTACTTTGTTCTACAGCTGAGTGAGGCTCCTCCTCTACAGATTACAGTCTAGCTCTTTCCTTTAGCTCAACTACCTAATTCTATTGTTGCAACTTTAATGTTTTCCTGAAGAGCACGAATATTCACCTCTTTTTCTGGAATCTTGCTGTCATTTTCATACAACGTACATCTCTGTGTGAGGTTCTCACTAGAAATCCTTTCTTCTGTCTCACTACATTCACTCCAGTGAAACCCCAATTCACAGTACCTGCACACCAACACAGAAGATGCTGGAAATGTCCACCATTGACATTGATGAAGCATTCTGCTAGATTTATTAAACTGTGAGACACTTATAGCAGCCCTGGCTGAGTGTAACAGCAATAATGTGTTCAGTGTTCCATTATTGCTCTTTCAGTGTGTGTGTGTGTGTGTGTGTGTGTGTGTGTGTGTGTGTGTGTGTGTGTTTTATCTGAATATATCTGACTCTCCAATTTGCCCCACAGGTAAAAATCAAAGGGGCTAATCAGGTGATAGAGGTGACCAGGAGGTAGCAGCGTCTCACTGAAAATCACATGCACTCATGACAAAGTTGTCATGGTAGTGTGTGCTTTTGCTCTGTCTTGCTGAAAATATCCGTACAGTTGTTCATCTTCTGTGACTCGACCCATGTACACATTAAAAAGTTTCTGGACATTTTGAGTAGCATTAACATTGTAGTGAAAAAACTGTTACAGTGCAGACATAAAGAATTTGCACACCAAATCTTCAGAATATTCAAGGGCTCTTCGAAGTATGGATAAGGGTTTTCTGATGGGTAATGATGCATGTTATGTGAGTTCACATAGCTGTACTAGGTCGCAATTGAAGAAATGAAAAAACTGAGGTTCCAAAAGTCCTGATCCCACTTCACTCAGAAACCTCTGGCAGAACTCGTCACATGAAATTTCATCTGGATGCTTTAACTCACGCACAACAGTAAATTTGTAAGGATACAGATTCGACTCGTTTCTGATGATGTTTTGACACAACAATCTCTTAATTGTCACTTGCGCAGATAAATGGCATTGAGATTTCATCAGACTTTATTCCAGGCTGACCTTCACTCGGGCAATGTTTGGTTATCTTTGGATAGTTACAGTTTTTATTCTCTACAGACCCTGTTTTGCGCTATTTTGTCACTGTGTTTTGCATTGCAGACTTTGCTGGAAGTTTGCCAAACGACTTCCAGTCTTACTGTTTAGCTCTAATGGAACCACACACACTGTCCATGAATTGTGCTTTACATAATGCTTGACAGTGAATGTGCAGTCTTTTACTGTGAGCACCATTTTGTGTTAACATTCAAGTGGTCACTTACATGACTGCTCATCTCACCCAGACATAATCACACAGTAAAGTACTAGGGACAGAGCATGTGAGGGATGCACTTGCACAAATATGTGACAATGTCCAACTTTTACATCAATATCACGGTCTCCAGCACTTTCTTGATTTGGCAGGTCTCTTTTTCATTAACAAGGGTGAGTTTAGTGTCAGTCTTATTTTGTGGATTAGTTTTATTTTGGCACCCTGTACGTGTTTGTATGTATTAGTGGTCTGTTACAGTTGTATTTATGCTTGCAGATTAAACAATTTAAGCTGACTGGTCGAGACTTCTAACATTAAATAATCTTATAAAAACTTGAGCAAAATCAGATTTGTATAATTTTCTGTGTATAACACTTATGTACTCAAGTTCTTAGCCTTGTGCAAAAATTAGAAATGTAAACAAATAAATAGAGATCAACTCTATCATGTTTACTGTAAACAAATTTAAACTTGAGTGCACTATTTCCCTTCTGATTAACTTCCTACATTAAACAATAGAAAATCCAGGATGGAGTGTAACAATATTATGAAAAGAACAGTTGCTACTCACTAGGATAGTTGATGTTCACCAGGATGGTTGCTACTTACCATATAGCAGAGATGCTGAGTCGCAGATAAGCACAACAAAAAGGCTGCCAGAAAGTGAAATCTTGGCCAACAAGGCCTTTATCAAAAATAGAAAACGCGCACACGCGCACACGCGCACACACACACACACACACACACACACACACACACACACACACACACACTCACTCACACACACACACATGACCGCAGTCTCTTGCTGCTGAAGTCAGACTGTGAGCAGCGGTGCATGATGGGAGGGGCAACCAGGTGGTTGGGGTAAGGGCAACACTGGGACAAGGAGGGGAAGGATAGCAGGGTAGGGGTTGGGGATGGTAAAGTGCTGCTTGTGGGAGCATACAGGGACAGGTGGAGAGAGGGTAGGGCAGCTAGGTGCAGTTGGGAGATTAGACAATTGGGGTGGGGGTTAGTGGAAAAGGAGAGAATTAAAACGACTGCGGATGTGTTGGTGGAATAGAGGGCTATGTAGTGCTGGAATATGGGAATGTAGGATATATTTCATGGAGAGGTCCCACCTGCACATTTCAGAAAAGCTGGTTTTGGTGGGAAGGATCCAGATGGTACAGGCTGTGAAATAGTCACTGAAATAAAGAACTTCATGTTGGGTGCAGTTCTCAGCAACGGGATGGCCCAGCTGTTCCTAGGCCACAGTTTGTCAGTGGCCATTCATGTGGACAGACAGCTTGTTGGTTGTCAGGCCCACATAGAATGCAGCACAGTGGTAGCAGCTCACCTTGTAGATCACATGACTGGTTTCACAGGGCTTTGATGGGATAGGTGATGCTTGTGACTAGACTGAAGTAGGTGGTGGTGGTGGGAGGATGTATTGGACAGGTCTTGCATCTAGGTCTATCACAGGGATATGAGCCATGAGGCAGGTGGTTGGGAACAGGGGCTATGTAGGGCTGGTCAAGGATATTGTGTAGGTTTGGTTGGTGGCAGAATACCACTGTGGGGTTGGAAGGATAGTGGGTAGGACTTTCCTCATTTCAGGCCATTACAAGAGGTAGTCGAAACCCAGGCGGAGAATGTGATTCAGTTGCTCCAGGCCTGGGTGGTACTGAGTCACGAGAGGAATGCTCCTTTGTGGCAGGACAGTGGGACTTTGAGAGGTGGTGGGTGACTGGGGGGAGAAGACATTAGAGATCTGTTTCTTTTACTAAGTTGAGATGGTAATTATGGTTCATGACTTAGGGCTTCACGATCATCTTCAGTCCCAGAGACTGAATCAGTGAAGTCCTCCCAGCCAGAGAAACCCAAGGAGCAGTGAGCAAAGTCCAAAAAGAAGACCCCTAAGACCAAGTAAATTGCAGTGGCACCCACACCACAGCTACCTACAAGCTCTGCATCTGGGCATAAGGTGGAGGTTCTGGCATCCACTGAAGACCTAGATCTCACCAGATCCTCAGACACAATGGATATAGACTGCTCAGGCAATAAGTCGGTGTCAGCAGGTGACCCTGAGGCGTAAACTGCGTCATTGAATGTTCCATGCCTTCCCAGTCTCACGATGATGTCATTCTCCAGTGGAATTCAAGCGGTTTTTTCCACCACCTGGCTGAGCTACGGCAACTGTTAAGCTTTACTTACACCTGCTTTCTGCATTGAACCTCCAGGAAACCTGGTTCCCGGCAGTGTGGACCCCTGCCCTCTGTGGCTATAAGGGATGTTACAGGAACTGTAACACCTATATTCGAGTGTCAGGTGGAGTCTGCATTTATGTCCTAAACTCAGTCTGTAGTGAAACTGTACCCCTTCAAATCCTTCTTGAAGCTGTGGCTGTCAGAATAAGGATGACGCAGGAAATAACTGTCTGCAATGTATATCTTCCTCCAGATGGTGCAGTACCCCTGAATGTATTAGCTGCACTGATTGCTCAACTCCCTAAACCGTTCCTATTTTTGGGACTGAGGCAGAGATGTCGAAACTTTACTGTCTCAGTTCGACCTCTGCCTCTTAAATACTGGGGATGCCACACATTTCAGTGTGGCTCATGGTAGTTACTCGGCCATTGATTTACCAATTTGGAGCCCAGGACTTCTCCCATCTATCAACTGGAGAGCACATGATGACCTGTGTGGTAGTGACCACTTCCCCATCTTCCTGTCACTGCCCCGGCATCAGGCTCACAGACACCTGTCCAGATGGGGTTTAAACAAGGCAGACTGGGAAACTTTAACCTCTGTGGTCACTGTTGACTCTCCCCCACACAGTAACATCGATGTGATGGTTGAGCAGATGACTACAACAATCGTTACTGGGGCAGAAAACACGATCCCTCACCCTTTAGGGTGCCCCGGTGAAAGGCGGTCCCTTGGTGGTCTCCGGAAGTCTCTGAGGCAATTAAGGAGTGTCAGCGAGCTCTACAGCGGCATAAATGGCATCCTTCCCTGGAGCACCTCATAGACACAAACGCGATTGCCGAGCACTATGCTCGAGCCTCTGTGTCCGAGAACTACCCCCCAGCCTTTCGCAACCTCAAACGGCGGATGGAAAAGAATGTCCTCTCGTTCGCTACATGCCACAGTGAACCCTATAATGCCCCATTTACAGAGTGGGAGCTCCTCAGTGCCCTTGCACATTGCCCTGATACAGCTACTGGGCAAGATTGGATCCACGGTCAGATGATTAAACATCTCTCATCTGACTACAAGCAACATCTCCTCCTCATCTTCAACCAGATCTCTCCTATAGCAAGGAATCGGAGTGTTACAGTGAGCCTGTCTTCTGCAAATGTAGCAGTTGTTAAGTGAATATTGTGCTTTGTGATGTGAGGATACACTTCACTGAGCACATACAGGAATGTATGCCCATCCATTCCTAAGTAATTGATATACGACTTAACGTCCTCCACTATAAGCTCACATAACAAGTTATAACAAGTTTTGTTGAATGCTTTTATCGTGTCGTCGTAAAACCCACGGCATCACCCAGGTATGTTTCCTTTCCCCCCTCCCCCCGCTTCTCTTCTGCATGTGCACACAGTGCAATTGTGGTACATGCATCTGCTGTGGTTAATAACAAGTTGTTGTTGTCCGCCATCTTGAACTTTGACGAAAAATATGATGACAGTGCAATACCCCTTCTAGCGCTATGTCAAAGATCTTTGTCAAATATATTTGACGGAATATTTGATCACATCTTTGATCAAATCTTTGACAAATAAATTTGATAGTGTAATACCAGCCTTATCCCCACCACCCAGTTACCTCTCCCATCGTGCACTGCTGCTCACTGTCTGGCTTCAGCAGCCAGAGACCGTGGTTGTGTGTGTGTGAGTTGCATTTGCGTGAGTGCTTGTGCGTATGATCTCTATTTTCAACAAAGCCCTTGTTGGCCAAAAGCTCACTTTCTGACAGTCTTTTTGTTGCTCCTATCGGCAATTCAGCATCTACACTATATAGTGAGTAGCAATTATCATTTTCATAACATTGTAACTTCATACTAGTTGTGAATAGTACAACTGCAAACATGAAATTTATGTGATATAAACTGGAACAGCACTAATATACTTATATACTATTGTTTAATTGTTTTAACCCGCTGTTCATATTTCATTATTTAGCTTTGTTGATTTTTGTTTGAAAACAACCCAGACTTCTTTTTATTTCAAGGTTTTATTGAAAAGAATACGTGGGCTGGATTGGATGATTTCTATGGATCACTAGCAAAGGCACTTCAGGTAGAATGTGATCATGACAACATTTCGAAGAAGAAAACAACAAGAAGACGCAGACGGGGTGCTACAGTTGGTCCAAATCTTCTGGAAGATTCCACACCTCGACTTGGACACCCACTAACAAGTATACATACCCCCTTGTATTTAAACACCTATAATTTTGTTGGCACCCAGTGAAAACTGAGTAACTGTAATTGACATTTTTCTTTTGCAATATATGTTTCAAAATATTTATTTTGTGCCATCAGACTTGTACAGTAACTCAATAAGAAATGTAGAACTAATGTCAGGCATGCCTCTGGGGAGTGTGTTGTTTCCCTTCCTGTTCAGTTGTACGTTGCTGACCTAGCAGACAGTGTTGTAACCTCTGTTTTTACGCACATGATAAAGGTATCTGTAATGATGTGCTGTCGGAAAACAAAAGATTTGCACAAATATTCAGTTAAGTCTTGATAGGATTCCAAAGTCGTGCAAAGATAGGTAGCTTGCATAAAAGTTCAGAAATGTGCAATTGACGAATTTAATATCAATATGTCATAATTGAAATCGGCCAACTCATATAAGTACCTGTGTGTAACAATTTATAGGGGATATTTATTGAAATGCTCACCAAGGCTCAATTGTAGATACAATAGGTGACAGACAAACAACATTACGTACAAAACACTTATGCGACCCATCGTAGAATATTGCTAAGGGCCCATACCAAGTAGAATTAAGGTAAAGTAGGTAAAGTTGTGTGTTCTGGCCCCAGGTGGGCCAGTTGAGCCCAATCTGCCGCTATGTCTTCCTCTGCCAGGGCATCATCGGATGCAGTATAGAGGGACATGTGGTCAGCGTGTAACTCTCCCAGTCATTGTTAGGTTACTTGACCTTGGAACAACTACTAATTGGTCAAGTACCTCCTTGGTTGGTCTCACGAGGCTGACTACAGCCCACACCCAGTCCCCCTAGGAGAAATCCCTGGCAATATCGGGAATCGAACCCCGGTCCCCTGCATGACAGTCAGGCGTGCTAACCACTTAGCTAACGGGAGGGACAAATAAAACTAACGGGGGATATTAAAAATATACAGATAAAGGCAGCAAAGTTTGTTTGGAGATGCTGAGAGGTCAGAGCTAGCAGAGGTGTGAAGATAGGTACTAATTGTCCCACAAAAGGACCAGCAATAAGTGAGCAGTCTAGGAATGTCCTACAATCACAAGTTGCTCCCTTAGGACCCACAAAAACAAAATTAGACAACGGTGATTACAGTGCTTCCAGGGGTCCTTAAGCAGTCATTCTTCCTGCAACCCAGGTGCAGATGGAAAGGAAAGAAGACATAATACTGTAATAAGTGGTACAATGGGAAGTACCCTTGGCCATGCACTTGACAGTGGTTTGCATAATATAAATGTAGATATAGATATAGATACAAGCATTCCATAAGAACTGACATGAGAAGTTATCTTTCAACTCAGATAATGTTTATCATTTTAAGCGGTCCTCCATTTAATCCCACCAATAAATTTGATGTGCTTATACTGATGTGATCATAGTTGACAAGGAATTACTGTCTGTCAGTGTGACCTCGCATAACTATTAACATATTTATGAAGGTTACAGTGTAATTCATTTGATTGCAGTGAATGAACCTGGTCCTGCATTCACTCACTCTGTTCCCTTTAACAGTTTTCCCTACGTGTGTGCCCCATGCGTCTTTCTACTATCTCTTTCTCTCTCCCATTATTTGTTGTTTCTCGTTTTGTTCTGGTTAGACAATGACACTGGCCCGTTGTGCCACAGTTACAGAAAATTGTGTGTGTGTGTGTGTGTGTGTGTGTGTGTGTGTGTGTGTGTGTGTGTGTTGTGTGTTTGTTTGTTTAAAGGCTGACATCTTACTAAATAATCATTTTATTCTATGTGCCTGTCAGCTGCTGTGGCAAATACACAAGACAGAAAAGCAAAAATGTACCTGTACAGTCGTAGGCTGGTGCAACAATATGGCCGCTGCTGTACCAGTACAGTTGCCAACCACAAAGGGTTAAATTTAAACTAATGAGTGCTATGCACTTTTAATTATTGATTAATCATTTTTTCATGGTACACATCAATGGTGAATCTGTATAGTAGACTAACATGTTCTATTTTTCCACCCCATTCTATTGCTGAAATTTTGTGTGTGTTTGGTGAGAATATTTGTGGCTACTCACTTGAGAACTATTGATCCTCACCTCCCCCTCATCCACACCCTCACCCTCCCCATTCCCATCCCCCCCTCCCCCTCACCCCCTCCCCCTCACCCCCTCACCCCCTCCCCCTCACCCCCTCCCCCTCACCCCCTCCCCCTCACCCCCTCCCCCTCACCCCCTCCCCCTCACACCCTCCCCCTCACCCCATCCCACTCACACCCTCCCCCTCACCTTCCCCCTCCCCCTCACCTTCCCCCTCACCCTCCCCCTCACCCTCACCCTCCCCCTCACCCTCACCCTCCCCCTCACCCTCACCCTCACCCTCCCCCTCACCCTCACCCTCACCCTCACCCTCACCCTCACCCTCACCCTCACCCTCACCCTCACCCTCACCCTCACCCTCACCCTCACCCTCACCCTCACCCTCACCCTCACCCTCCACCTCACCCTCTCCCTCCACCTCACCCTCTCCCTCCACCTCACCCTCTCCCTCCACCTCACCCTCTCCCTCCACCTCACCGTCTCCCTCCTCCCTCACTCTCTCCCTCCTCCCTCACTCTCTCCCTCCTCCCTCACTCTCTCCCTCCCCCCCTCACCCTCTCCATACCCCCTCTCCCTCCCCCTTCCCCTTCCCCACATCCCCTTTCCTTCTCTCTCCCCATTTCCTTCTCTCTCCCCCTTTCCTTATCCCTCCCCCTTTCCTTCTCCCTCCCCCTTTCCTTCTCCTTCCCTTGCCCTCTCCCTCCTCTCCACTTTCCCCCCACTCTCCCTCCCCTCCCCCTCTATGTCTCCCCTCACCCCCACTTCCCCCCTCCGTCTCCCCCCCTCCGTCTCCCCCCTCCGCTTCTCCCCCTCTCCGTCTCCCCCCTCCGTCTCCCCCCTCCGTCTCCCCCCTCCGTCTCCCCCCTCCGTCTCCCCCCTCCGTCTCCCCCCTCCGTCTCCCCCCCCTCCGTCTCCCCCCCTCCGTCTCCCCCCCCTCCGTCTCCCCCCCCTCCGTCTCCCCCCCTCCGTCTCCCCCCCTCCGTCTCCCCCCCCTCCGTCTCCCCCCCTCCGTCTCCCCCCCCCGCCGTCTCGCACCCCGCCGTCTCGCCCCCCGCCGTCTCCCTCCCCCCCCGCCGTCTCCCTCCCCCCCCGCCGTCTCCCTCCCCCCCCGCCGTCTCACCCCACCCCGCCGTCTCACCCCACCCCGCCGTCTCACCCCACCCCGCCGTCTCACCCCACCCCGCCGTCTCACCCCACCCCGCCGTCTCACCCCACCCCGCCGTCTCACCCCACCCCGCCGTCTCACCCCACCCCGCCGTCTCACCCCACCCCGCCGTCTCACCCCACCCCGCCGTCTCACCCCACCCCGCCGTCTCACCCCACCCCGCCGTCTCCCCCCACCCCGCCGTCTCCCCCCACCCCGCCGTCTCCCCCCACCCCGCCGTCTCCCCCCACCCCGCCGTCTCACCCCTCCCCCGCCGTCTCCCTCCCTCCCCCTCGCCGTCTCCCTCCCCCCCCGCCGTCTCCCTCCCCCCCACCCCGCCGTCTCCCTCCCCCACGTCTCCCTCCCCACCCGCCGTCTCCCTCCCCCCCGCCGTCTCCATCTCCCTCCCCCCCGCCGTCTCCATCTCCCTCCCCCCCGCCGTCACCATCTCCCTCCCCCCCGCCGTCTCCCCCCCGCCGTCTCCCCCCCCGCCGTCTCCCCCCCCCCCCCCGCCGTCTCCCCTCCCCCCGCCGTCTCCCCACCCCCGCCGTCTCCCCCACCCCCGCCGTCTCCCCCACCCCCGCCGTCTCCCCCACCCCCGCCGTCTCCCCCACCCCCGCCGTCTCCCCCACCCCCGCCGTCTCCCCCACCCCCGCCGTCTCCCCCCCCTTCCCGCCGTCTCACCCACCCCCGCCGTCTCACCCACCCCTGTCCGCCTCCCCCCCTCCGTCTCCCTCCCCCCTCCGTCTCCCTCCCCCCTCCGTCTCCCTCCCCCCTCCGTCTCCCTCCCCCCTCCGTCTCGCTCCCCCCCACTCCGTCTCCCCCCCTCCGTCTCCCCTCCCCTCCGTCTCCCTCCCACCCTCCGTCTCCCTCCCCCCGTCCGCCTCCCTCTTTCATTCCCCTCCCCCTCTTTCATTTCCCTCTGCCTCTCTCTCTCTCTCTCTCTCTCTCTCTCTCCTCTCCCTCTTTCTCCCCTTCTTCGCCCCCTCTTCCTCCCCCTCCCCCTCCCTCTCCCTCTATTCCTATCCCTCTCCCTATCGCTACCCCTACTGATATCCCTCTCCCTATTGCTACCCCTACTCCTACCCCTACCCCTACACCTACCCCTCTCCCTTTTGAGCAATGCTCTTTCTATGGTGAAAACAGCACAGGAGTGATAATTATATTCATATTTATGATTTCAGGGCCATATCTGAATGATGGTCGAAGCAGTGGTCCAGACTTCTTGGCTTGGACGTTAGTAGTGGTTCTTACTGTTCTTGTGTTCCTAAATGGGCTTTTGTATTGCAAATTGTGGATGTTGGAGGAATGGACACAACATACAGATCATCCTTTCTCTGTAATGGACCTGCAAGTAATGAGGTAAACTTTTCTGTCAAAATTTAGTATCTTCCTTCGTTATTTCATATTAAATATAAGTAACCCTTTGGAAAAAGATACGAACATTGTCGTATTCTGCAGCACTCTCTAGTACTTTGAATTATTCTGCTATGTTGGCTTACTTATGTAAATGCAAGTCTTGATACGTCCCTCTCACTTCGGCTCATGTGTTGAATGTAGACATTCTCACAAGCTCATAATGACTGGCCAAAGAGTAGTACTATATATATTAAAAGATGACAGACCACCACTCACCTTTAAGATACAGTGTTGAATCACAATGGTCCACATGACATGTCAGCAAATAATGTAATCTGCTATTTCTATGCATAGCATGCATTTCAGTGTACGTGATTTTTCATTTTAATCCGTGTGTGCTGACAGCTGTGTTTTTATCATAATTCATTAAGGAAACACACCAGTTATAAATAATCCTACTTTTTTGTGTTTATGAATTTTTGCGGAAACAAAAATTGAGTTCCACAGCATTGTAGCATTACCAATTGCTATTAGAGATACTGGTTAAAGTCTGCAGAGTAGAACAAGAAAGACAGTTGAGTGGCTACACACACACACACACACACACACACACACACACACACACACACACCTCTCTCTCTCTCTCTCTCTCTCTCTCTCTCTTTCTTGTGTGTGTGTGTGGAGGGGGTGGGGGGGTGGGGGGGAGGATGGTACATGCATGCATGAGTGCGTAAAGCTTCACACATTTACCTTCATAAGTCCATAGCATTCCTGGAGTGGTAAAACTTGGAAAAAAAGTTGAGTACATTTTCTCCTGAAGTGAAGTCTGGAACTGTTGCTGCTTTTGAAATCTTATTCCTCTCTGCCTTGCCCTTCTTGCTCTCTCCCACATTACCCTTGAATTTGAGAAGAATAAAACTCAAATTCCTGTTAATCTAGATTGAGGTTTTCCCGAAAATCAGTTGACATTAATGCTAAGATGGTTCCTTTGTAAAGGACATGACCCAGCTCTTTCACTGTCCTTCTCATATCCAAACTTATGTTCTATCTCTAATGATGGGTCACATTTCAGTGGTGTCGGCGGAGTCTATCAGCAGGACGGGTTTCACTAGACATGGCCTGCACCTCAACAGGTATGGGAAGGGGAGGTTGGCAAAGCTTATAGGTGACAGCATAGGTGGGGTTGGTGGGATCACTCATGGAAAAATTCGTGCTGTAGTGGGTGTTAGAGGTGCACCTTTTTTAGATTGAAGTCAGCTGATAGGTATTCCTGCTTAAGGGAAGTCTCTCTCTAACAAAGGAATCACTTTTGACAAAGCTTAGGTATCCGAGTAATGAGGGAATTAGTATATTTCATCAAAATATACAAGGTATTAAAGATAAATTTAGTGAACTGCTTATAGATGTTGACTCTGAAATTATTGGTATATCTGAACACTTCTTAAATACGGAGATAATTCAGAAGCTTCCTTTACCAGGATACAGGTTGGCTGGCAGCTTTTCGAGGAGCTCTTTGCGGTGTGGGGGAGTAGCTATGTATGTGAAAAACGGCATCCCATTTGAGTCCATTGATGTTTCAAAGTACTGCACTGAAAAGGTGTTTGAATGTTGTGCAGGTGTGGTTAAATTTAATGGAGCTAAACTTCTAACTGTTGTTATTTATAGATCCCCAGACTCCAATTTCACAACATTTTTGCTAAAGCTAGAGGAGGTTCTTGGTTCACTTTATAGGAAATACAAAAAGTTAGTTATATGTGGTGACTTCGATATTAATTGTATAAGTGATTGTGCAAGGAAGAGGATGCTGGTAGACCTCCTTAATTCATATAATCTTATGCAAACTGTATTCTTTCCAACGAGAGTGCAAGGGAACAGTAGAACAACCATAGACAACATTTTTGTTCATTCCTCATTACTAGAAGGGCATTCTGTTAGCAAAAAGGTGAATGGCCTTTCAGATCACAATGCACAAATTTTAACTCTAAAAGATTTTTGTGCTGCAACACGTGTTTATAGTCATCAGCTGTTTAGGAAAGCTAATCCAGTTGCTGTAGAGATCTTTGTAAACCTTATCAAGAAACAAGAGTGGCAAGATGTTTATAGTGCTGATACAGTAGATGATAAATATAATGCTTTTCTCAAGACTTTGCTCGTGCTCTTTGAAAGTTGCTTTCCGTTAGAACATTCAAAACAAGGTACTATCACAAACAGGCAGCCTGGGTGGCTGACTAGAGGGATAAGAATATCTTGTAGTACAAAGTGGCAATTATATCAAAACGTTAGAAACAGTCAAAATCTAAATGCAGCAGCCCATTACAAACAGTATTGTAAGGTGCTTAACAATGTTATTAGGAAGGCAAAAAGTGTGTGGTATGCAGATAGAATAGCTAAGTCTCAGGATAAAATTAAAACCATATGGTCAGTAGTAAAGGAAGTGGCTGGTCTGCAGAGACAGGTCGAGGATATAGAATCAGTGCGTAGTGGGAATGTCCATGTTACTGATAAGTCGCATATATGTACAGTATTTAATAATCACTTTCTGAATATAGCAGGTGAACTAAATAGTAACCTAGTCCCAACAGGGAATCTCATAGTGCTCCTAGAAAAAAGTGTTCAGAGACTGTTACCTGAAATGGTCCTCCATGTTACTGACAAGAGGGAGATTGAGTTAATAATTAAGTCACTAAAGACCAAGAACTCTCATGGATATGACAGGGTATCTAGCAGAATACTGAAGTATTGTTCTATGTATGTTAGCCCAGTACTTAGTCATATCTGTAACTTTTCCTTTAGGAGTGGTCGGTTTCCTGACCGATTAAAGTACTCGGTAGTGAAGCCACTTTATAAAAAGGGAGACACTGATAATATTGACAATTTTAGACCTATTTCTATGCCATCGGTGTTTGCTAAAGTTATCGAGAAGGTTGTATATACAAGGTTACTGGAGCAGTTAAATTCACATGATTTGCTGTCAAATGTTCAGTTTGGTTTTAGAAATGGTTTAACAGCTGAAAATGCTATATTCTCTTTTCTCTGTGAGGTTTTGGACGGATTAAATAAAAGGTTGCGAATGCTAGATGTTTTCTTTGATTTAACGAAGGCTTTTGGCTGTGTTGACCACAAAATATTACTGCAGAACTTGGACCATTATGGAGTAAGGGCAGTAGCTTACAATTGGTTCACCTCTTACTTTAAGAACAGAAAGCAGAAGTTAATTCTCCGCAATATTGAGAGTGGTAGTGATGTTCAGTCCCAATGGGGCACTGTTAAGTGGGGCGTTCCACAAGGGTCGGTGCTGGGGCCACTGCTGTTTCTTATTTATATAAATATGATATGCCTTCTAGTATTACAGGTGATTCAAAAATATTTCTGTTTGCTAATGACACCAGCTTGGTAGTGAAGGATCTTGTGCGTAATATTGAAACAGTATCAAATAGTGTAGTTCATGAAATAAGTTCGTGGCTTGTGGAAAATAATTTGATGTTAAATCACAGTAAGACTCAGTTTTTACAGCTTATAACTCACAATTCAACAAGAACCGATATTTTGATCAGACAGAATGGGCATATTATAAGCGAGACGGAACAGTTCAAGTTCCTAGGCGTTCGGATAGATAGTAAGCTGTTGTGGAAAGCCCATGTTCAGGATCTTGTTCAGAAACTAAATGCTGCTTTATTTACCATTAGAACAGTATCTGAAATAAGTGACACTTCAACACGGAAAGTAGTCTACTTCACATATTTTCATACGCTTATGTCGTATGGTATTATTTTTTGGGGTAATTCTTCTGATTCAAAAAGGGTATTTTTGGCTCAAAAACGGGCTGTTTGAGCTATATGTGGTGTAAGTTCGAGAACCTCTTGTCGACCCCTATTCAATAGTCTGGGAATTCTGACATTGCCTTCACAGTATATATTTTCTTTAATGTCGTTTGTTGTTAGCAATATTAGCCTATTCCCAAGAGTTTGCAGCTTTCACTCAGTTAATACTAGGCAGAAATCCAATCTGCATGTGGATTGCACTTCCTTGACTCTTGTGCAGAAAGGAGTGCAGTATTCTGCTGCATCCATTTTCAATAAGCTACCACAAGAACTCAAAAATCTTAGCAGTAGCCCAAACTCTTTTAAATTAAGCAAATTCCAGTGTTACATTGTTGATTTTTTTTTTTTATTTAAACTGAAGACTTGTCACCTGAATATGATATTATTTTTTTTTTTTTTTTTTTTTTAATCTGTTTCTAATATTGTGTTATAATTTCATGTATTGACTCATTCCATGACCATGGAGACTTCTCCTTAATTTGGTCCCATGGAACAATAAATAAATAAATAAAAAATCTTATCATCAATGAGAAGTTAAACTTAATCTTGCTTGCTTCCTTACTGCCTTCCTTCTCTCTCCCCTTCTATACAAACAACTGATGTCTCTTCTCTCTGCACTGCCCCTCTTCCCACTCTTGGTTGCCTATGGGTTCCATTTGCACAATTTGTGCTGTTGTATTAGAAGTGCATGTGTGTCTTTACAAATTAACTTTGTCTTCTTGATGAAGGGGGCTGATATGAATGTAGTGTAACAGCAGTTAATCCTTTTTATGTGCTTGTTGACCATTCAGTACATCATTGCAAGTGTGAGTGGTAACCTACTTTTGAATTATGTACCTTGTATCCAGAATTTCCATTATTATGTTGCATGTGCTTGTTGTAAAGACGCTGTTGACATACAGATCATATTCTAGAACAGTTCTATAACAGAAGTGGACTTCACAGTTTCTTTCCTGGCCTTTTATGTTTTAATTTTATGAGTTAGACTTCTGGATATTCTCTGATAGATTAGTGTGTTACTAAACAGCTTTCAGCTTCTCAGGCAGTGAAGTATTACAGAATAGCCTGTAGTTAGTGTTTCATTTTTAGATGTGCATGCATTCTATCAAATACTTGTAAATAATTCAATTAACAGTACTTCATTCAAGAATCATTTTTATCTGCATAAACCCTTTGTAGGCATCACAACTGTGGTTGGTTGTTTTTGTGTGAGCTATTCTTAGGTAATAAATTTGACTACAATTGTTAGACATTTCATTCTACTTTATCTTTTCCACACAATTGCAGAAACCCCCCAAAATCTCATGAAGAGTGGTTGAGGTTACTACAGCAACAGGAGATTCTTCATAATGTTGAAATGCAAAAATGGCAGAAAGTTCTGCAAGCTGCTGTGCAGTTACTACGTCAGGTATTCTTTAGATTTCCTAAACTAAAAAATTTTATTGTATCTGTGTTGTCTTAAACTATTTTGTTTTTTAATTTTTGTACATACAGAGTGAAGAATCATTGAGTGAGCTGCAAGTCAGTATTAATCCATTAGTCAGCAAGAAAGTATTATCTATACTGAAGGAATCTGTTGCAGAAGAGGAAACTACAAGCAACAAAAATGTTGAACAGACCGTGAAATATCCACAACAAACAGTAAACATTGTACCGCGAAATGCTGGAGAAAATCAAGAGTTGTAACACATATTGTATGCAGTTTCTGTAAAACTGTAAAGTGCTATCCTTTTAATGTATGGGTTGGCCAGAGGCTGTAAACATAAGTGTGTGTGTTCTGTATGTGTTCCCAAAGTGCACCTGCTCAGTTTGAGCAGTATGCCTTGTTTTATATGGATTTGTAAAACTGTAGGAAGTGTGGGACTGCGGTAGTATTTTATCACTCTTACCCTACATGAGAGATTGTGCAGAAATATCCCGAAGAAAATTTTTCTAGTGTACATGTGGTGCAAAAAAGTGACTTTCAGCTGTTAGACTCAAGTTGCCACTTTTGAATGTTATGAGTATGAAAAATTTTCTTGTTTTTTACCTGTGATAGTTAAATACTGGTTGTCATTGATAATGGACAACTAAAATAGCAGTTTTGATATTTTTAATAGAATAATTTGTTATTATATTGTGGCAGTGCAAAACAGTTTACTGCAGTTATAACTTACAGTATTGAAGAGAGAAGGAGTGTGTTGTTTTTTTTTTTTGGGGGGGGGGGGGGGGGGGGAGTGTTAGAGAGAGAGAGAGAGAGAGAGAGAGAGAGAGAGAGAGAGTGAGTGTGTGTGTGTGTGTGTGTGTGTGTGTGGGTGGGTGGGTGCATACGCACACAAGTTGATCTTATATATATTGAGGTTAAAACAGTGTATAGGTGTGAATTTTATACCTGGCGTTAAACTAGTGGAAATACTTTATTTATGTCAAATTAGAATAGATAGTCAAAGTTCAGTATGCCACATCAGTATCATTGTCTAATAGTGTACAAGGACAGTCATAAGTAGTGTTTGTATTTATTATTGTGGTTATCTTAGCACTGAGTTTATTTTATTAAGTCATATGTTGAATAAATTTGTTGAATATTTAATTAATGAATGCCAGTTATTTGTGATATGTCAGTCAGGTGTTGCACAAATTAATTTGCATTGTAAAGATGTGGGTCACTGTTTTAATGAAGTAATGAAACACTGCAAAATTCATACATTTTAATTGTGCTTTTCTATCTGTCTTTGTTACAGACTTTTGTGGCAGATTGCAATTGTTAACTCTTAGCAGAGCAGTAGATGCTGTTGACTGTTTTTATCATGGTAGTGGTCCTGGTACTGATGCTGGTAGTTATGATGGGCTGTTGTTGTTGTTGTTGTTGTTGTTGTTACTGATTTTTTACTGCTGCTACCACTGCTGCTGCCACTACCATCATAATTATAAATTTTACTGTTACCAGTACTGTCACTTTCACAAATAGTTCCATTGTACTGGCTGCCCCTTTTGTTACTGTAATCATTATTTTGACGTTGAATAATGTATAATATAGAATTCTTACACATGAATTATTTTACTGATAACTTTAATACTTATTGTGAAATAATTAATTTACTCTCAGCTAAGATCTGAATCTGCCATGTCTAAAATTTGAAACAGAAACTAGTCAGTGACATAAAGTTCATATTTTACTTCACATACAGAGAAAAGGGTCACTAAGGGTTATGAATAACTATCAGATCTGTTGTCTCATGTAATATAAGTTTGTTGTGTAATTTCATTTCATATTAGCAGAAAGATTGTAATCATTTATTTGCAAATGCACACTTTCATCCCTCCAACACTTTCAAAATATTGCTAGAAAATATTAATAGCAGTTGTAGAGGTGGCAACCACAGCTATTCCATCTACCCTTTCTAGCTACTGCTGTGGCTGTTGGAGTAAGTTCGTTACACTCATCTCAGTCTTCTTTTATTCAATGGTGTCTTCACAATGAATACTTTTTTTTAGGAGGGGGGAAGAGGGTTAAATATCATTACCAAACCACATTGAAGGTGTTAGATCAGTGGTTGTAACATAACATTAAATTCAAAGTTCAGCTCTTGGTTAAGTTTCCAACCATAAGTGTGTTGCTCCATCATGAGCAGGATAAGCAGTCACAAAAATTGATTTAGTGTTGTATATCCACCACTAATATTATTTTACTTTCTGGAATGCATGGTGCAGTCATTGATTTCCACAGTGCTGCATGTAGGAAGATAGCTTAACACTTGCTATTAAGAGTAATTAGTGTTTTGTAATGAAGTAACATGTTTCATAGAAAAAATTGTACAAGGCATTTATTTAAGTCTTAAAATGACTGTGTACTGTGTTGTTTTTTGCACCAGATTTGTGTGAGCCTGTCATTGAAATTTAACTTGGTCATTGTTCATTGTTAGGATTTGAATCTACTAAAATCAATTCCAAGGCTGTTGCGGTTTCGAGGTATATTTTGTTGGTTACATTGGTCAGGAAGTCCCTTTCTGTATTGTGTAGTTTCTAGCATGTTATTATGATGGTAGTCAGGTGAATGACTCATGAAAACATATTACCAAAACCATACAGTTCTATTGTGTCGTTCATACATTTTGGCAACAGTCTTTTGCTGTTTTAGCTTTCCATCCCTGCTCCTGTTAAGGATGTGAAATGACACTGATATTGAATGAAGACTTGTATTCTGTCTCTTCACTATTTACTTGCGTATAATAATACTTTAGACAGCAACATGTTTTAAGGTTTTTGCTGTTGGCCAGTTCCTCTTATGAACAAGCAGAAATACTTTGATTTACATAAATTAGAAGATTGTATCATCTCTAAACAGACTTTAGTATTTTCAAAGCAGCTACTCTGATTTCTGATAGTTTTTCTGTTCAGTAAGTTATTGTACGAAATCAGTTGCATATCCAGGCTGATGTAGTGGAAATTGTTGTGTCCACAGATAAAGATAATTATTCTGCCTGTGTAAGAACATATTTTGTTGTAACAAATAGTTTTCAGTCAACCATAATTCCCCAGTAATGCAAAATGCCATGTGTTGTGTACATTTTCAAGTGTAGCTTTCTTAAGGCAAATGCTAGGAAAAAGTTACTGTAATATGTAATCCAGTCATTGACGAAATTATGTACAAATTGTTTGCTCTTTGGCAGTTAAAAATATTTGCATGTCCAGCAACATTTCATACAAAATCACATAGCAATGTACTGTTAATAATTAAATGTGCATCAGGACAGTCAGAATTATTATAGTAAGTTTTACTGGAGTTAGGGAAAATATAAGTGACCTTCATTAAAGAGCTACTCCATATTTTGCCTCATGCATATGAGGAGAATGCAGTAGGACATTAATAAATGTGAAGTGTATGTATTACCATGTGTAGTGATGATTTTGTGTGCATAGCCTTGAAATTACTTATTATTTGTGTCCATTCCATACTTCATCTAGTCACGGAGTTGGTGATTTCCATGAGCTTCAGCTGTGATATTTACAAACACACAGAATCACATGCTTCTCTAGTCAGTAGTTACCCTGTAGCTGTCTGCTGCTTTCCCCCCAACCTTCTCCTTTTCTCACATCCAAGCTAGCACACAAATAATAAGAAAAAAAAAAAAAAAAAAAAAAAAAAACTTTGCGTAATGTGCTTAACCATGTGGTGCACATATCCACTGGAGTGGATAGCTGTTAATGTCATTTCTTTGCTGTTTCCAGTCACCCTTATTCTTCTGTGGCTCTACAACTCATGAGGAGTCGCAGCCTCTTCAACTATCTCCTTCCATATAC
The DNA here is from genome assembly GCF_021461385.2 of Schistocerca piceifrons. Taxonomy (NCBI): domain Eukaryota; kingdom Metazoa; phylum Arthropoda; class Insecta; order Orthoptera; family Acrididae; genus Schistocerca; species Schistocerca piceifrons. Next base: position 876,413,835 of record NC_060149.1, on the reverse strand, counting down.
CCCAGTCCGTTGCTAGCATTTTCCAGTTCCTGTAGCCCATCTTCCGAAAGTCTTCTATGACACCATCCTGCCATCAGTTTTTTGGTCGACCATGTTTTTTCTCTGTCCACCTGGCTTTTCTTGTAATATATGTTTTGGTATTTCTGTGTCATTCACCTGTGCCACGTGTCCAGCCCAATTCAGCCTAGATGACTTCACAATTCTTCTAACAGGCTGGTCTTTGTAGATGGTATACAACTCAAGGTTGTATGCCCTCCTCCATCTTTCCCTTTTGCAAATTGGACCAATGATTCTCCTTAGTATCTGCTGGATTGCTGTCTGTTCCTGTCGCCTTGATGTTCTTTAATTTCCTCATTGCAGTTCTCGCCTCTTCTTAGTTAGGTGGATCCACACTGTTATGTGAGTTCTCGTCGTCCTGTATTTCTGTTGGGTTCCTTGGTACAACTGGTCTCACATTAAGGAGCTTATCAAAGTAGAAATGCCACCTCTTACATATCTCCTTCTCTTCACTTAAAATTTTGCCATTCTCATCTTTTATTAAACTTTTTCTGTCCTTGAAAGGTTTCCGTGCCTTATTCACCTCCCTATAAAATCTTCTTGTCTTGTTTGCACTTTTCAGAAGCTCCATTTCTTCAATACTTGCCTTCATCCACTCCTTCATTTTCCTTCGATGGGTCCATTTTTCAACTCTCCGTTTTTCTTTATATTCTTCCATTATCCACCTGGTATAATGTGGTTGTAATGTCTTTCTGTATGCTTCATTTTTTTCATTTGTTACTTTTCACATTCATTATTGAACCACGAGGTTCTTGTTTGCCATACACAGTTCCTATCTCACTTGCTGTTGTATGCACTGTCTTTTTTTTTATCTTTTCTCACTGATCTTCAATCTTGTTACATTCTCCAGCCTTTCCAAGGGCCTGAATTATTCTCTCCTGGTATTGTTCCCTTGCTTCCTCTGAGTCTAAAGCTGTGATGGCATATATCTATGTCTTGGGCCAGGTTTGTTTCACTATGTTGGATATTCTTGTCCTATTTGGAACTCTTAAACTCTTATATCCAGTAAGATGTATGTATTTCCTTGTGTAGGAACAATGTCGAGCCTACCACCATGTTTGTAGATGTTGCAAATGGTATTAACCTTGTCCCATTGTCATTACTTACAGCATGTTTACTATAGATGCCGATTATTGGTGTCTAGATGTGTTCTCTTCCCACCTGGGCATTGTCCGCCCCCAGTAGCTGAGTGGTCAGCTTTGCAGAATGTCAATCCTTAGGGCCCGAGTTCGATTCCCGGCTGGATTGGAGATTTTCTCCCGCTCAGGGACTGGGTGTTGCGTTGTCCTAATCATCATCATTCATCCCCATCGACGTGCAAGTCGCCAAAGTGGCATCAAATCAAAAGACTTTCACCCGGCGAATGGTCTAACCGATGGGAGGCCCTAGTCACATGACATTTTACCTGGGCATTTAGGTCTCCGGCTGGTATTTTTATATCGTGCCCTGGGCATTCATCATATGCTCTTTCCAGAGCTTCATAGAAAGCTTCGTCCTCCTCATTCTCTGATTCAGTTGGTGTGTGGGCGTTAATTGTGGAGTAATTGTAGAATTTCATGTCTATCCTAAGTGTTGATCGTCTTGGGTTTACGGAGTTGAATCCAATTACTAAATGCTTTAGTTGATGATGCACCACAAATCCTGTCCCGAACTCATGTTTCGTTTTGCTACAGCTATAAAATATGTTTGCTTCTTTCTTTTCTAGGATTCCACTCCTGGTTCATCTTACTTCTTGTAAAGCTCTGGTACTCTGCTTCAGGCTCATTATTTGGTCTCGCATCATTTTCAGAGGCAGTATAGTGATCTCACATTCCAAGTACTGGTGAATAAATCTGAAATATGCTTTATATTGTTTTTCTTTCTTTTCTTACTTTTCTTGTCTCCATTGTTTGGTTGCCCATCCTTTGTAGCTTTTTCCATGCCATGTCAACTATCTTTTATCCATGCAGCTTTTCTTTGTTGAAGTTTTGTAACAGGTGTTTTTTACAGAGTGGGCTGTCAACCCTGCAGCCAACCTCTACTGGAGGACAGGTAATTTTTTTTCCAGGGTTTTCATCCCACACAAATACTATGGAAAAACTTAGCATGACATACTTAACCATGTTGTGCACATGTCCACTGCAGTGGATAGCTGTTAATGTCATTTCTTTGGCACTTTAAATCAGTCCTGGACCAGCAAATTTCTTGTGGTCAACTCCAGTTTACACTCCCTACTGGTTCTGTGCCCTGCATGCATTTGCAGTCTCAGGACTGATTGAAAACACCAAAGAAGTGACCACTAACAGCTGTCCACTACAGTGGACATGTGCACCACACAGTTAAAAGAATGCCTTATTCAATGCTTCATGGCAAGGTTTGTGGTCAGTGGGTAGGACTGATGACCTTATCTTACTTTTCTCACTGTATGGCTTTACTTTCGGCCAGATTTAAACCCTGGTTAAGCCAAACAGAGAGGGTAAGAGATATAGTGAATGTGATTAAATAGTATCATGTTCATTACCTAAGATCCAAACTTTTTCCTTTGGAATGTAACAACAGTGCAGAAAAAACAATGGAATGTCCAGATTCTTGTTGCAGTAAGAAACGTTTGATGCTAAAAAAAATCTCAGTGCTATTTGTTATTGAGAGATAAACATTTTAAAGTATATATACAATTTCATTAGAGAGATAGACCTCAAAGTCTGTTAGAATCGTACACCGAAAAAATTTTTTGACCATTTTCTTAAAATTTGTTGATATAATAATTTGTGAATTTTTGTAGTCTTCTTCTCTTTCACTCAACTAAAGTTTGTTTCCTTCATTTTGTGAAATAGTCTGATACCTGATAACAAGTTTAGATAAAAATGTGTAATGTTTTAGAAATTGTAGATATTTTACTTGAGAAGATAAGTTGCATGTGTAACAAGGTTTCTTTCACTGTGTTTACTACCATTGTTACTAAAGCATAGGTATGAAAGTTCTTGTTTACCATGAAAATGAGACACTATTAATTATGTGATACAGTAACTCTGTGTAATGTACTGTTTATGTAAAACTGCTGAGTGAAATAAGTATCTAGTATAGAGTAAACATTTTTATTTGAAATTGATGATGCTATGTATAGTAAAACATAATATGGTGTTACCTGATGATTGGTTATAAGACATAATTTCTAGTCAAAATTTATGAATATCAGCCAAAAACAAAATCTTGAACAGTATTATGGGTAAGAGATTATGGTTGTTTCTGCCAACAAGAGCTGCACAGGAAAATAAAAGGAATACTAGATATGAATAACAAGAAGTTAAGGGATAAATGCACATGACAAAAATTTTTGGCAGTAATGACCCAAAAAAATGGATAAAAGTTCCTCAGATTGGTGAACTGTAACTAAAAGCAAAGTGATTCATAAAAAATGTGGGAATGAAAAGCAGACATCAGAAACAAGACAAAAAATGGAGAGAAGTGTAGAAAAGAGCACTTGGTAGAATGAAATGGCAATGAAGAGGACATCAGTAAAATGTATTAGTAGAATTTAAGCTGCCAGTCCATATTTTTTATGTCTTGGCATAAGTTTGTATCTGCAGCATTGGAATTAGGAATGATTATTCATAAGAAAGATTCTGTTAGTGGAATAAATAATTCTGTCCTATTCAGTTGACACACTGCAGACATAGAAGACTTTATATGTCTGGTGCCTGTTCCTACAGAACAGACGCCACAATTTTTGATATGGCGGCTGTAAATATTGATATTTCAAGGGAGGTACCAACATCAACCACAATTGGGCATTAAAATAATTCAGTGGTGAAAGTTGAAAATTTGTGCCGGACTGGGACTCAGACTCGAATTTTCCACTTTACGTGAGCGGTAGCCGCAACCACTTTGGCTATTCTATCATGCTTCACTGCTGGCCCAAATTCTCAACATGGTGGACACTACTATTTAGCACCCATGTCCATTTACATGATTTGCTCACAGTGTTTCCCTTGTTCCTGCAATAAGTTTGGACACTATTTTGCACCTGCACTGGTGATATCATAGCAGTCAAGCTTACGGATATGTCCTACAGAACAGGCACTTCGCACATATAGTATGTCTGTAAGCCTGAGTACTAGACATTCTCAGTGTGAATCGACAATAGGGTCCGAAGCTCTTGCGGGAATACAGGAAACACTGCAAGCAGATGAGGTAGACAGACAGAGTTGCTACTGAGTAGTGTATAATAAGTTAAGGATTTGGGCCGCGAACTGTGCTTGGATAGCCGAAGTGGTTAAGGTGACCCCATGCAAGAAGCAGGAAGTCTGGGTTCGAGTCTCAGTTTGGCACAAATTTTCAACTTTCACCACTGAATTATTTCAGTGTCCAATTGAAGCTGATGTCAGTACCTCCCTTGAAATATAAAGGTAGAAGATATTACATCCTGAGATGTGAAACCAACAGCTAGTTTGAATTCCTAATATGTGGCATTATTTCTTTGATTTACATATAAAGAACAGTTTTTCTTAGAAGTGACAGCTAGGCCAACACCTATGCATGTTTATTCTCTGACTCTCATAGGCAGTCAGATAATTCTTAGACCAGTGAGACCCCCCTCCCCTCCCCTCCCCTCTCATGCCACTCCTATTTGAGCTGCTTTCTGTTGCTTTGTCACTCCTAATCTTCTATTGTTTTGATGTGTTCATTCCTTTTTTTTCCCCAATTTATTTCTCTCTATTGTTCCTTGACTTCCCTTTCTTGTTTCAACTTCTTTTGTGTCTGTGGATTACATATGTATAAACCACTTCTTCTGCATCAGAAGGATAAAATTTTGGCGTTTTTCATGTAAATGTGTCTCCCAGCCTGGTATTTTTCTTACCTTATTATAAAACCTTTGTGCCTTTCCCTTTCTTTGTCTTCTATAGTAATTCCATCTTTTGTTGCAGCCAGATTTTCATCTACACGTTATTTCATTAGGTACAGAATTGTATGTTCTTTTACATTCAGTATGATGAATTGCTTCTTCTACTGTATATCAAATATGTTGTAAGAAACTGAAAGGCATAAGTAGCTAGTACAGAGTAAACATTTTTGTTTGAAATTGATGATGCTATGTATAATAAAACACAATACGTTTTTTTATCAGCCATTAATTATTCTTTTGTTGGTCATTACATGTTTTTAAGAATATGATTCATCATGTGAAATCTATATGCATAATCTTCCCCTTTCTCACCCTCCATTTCCTATCATTTTGAGGAGCACCTGAAACACTAGTTTTCTAGTGGGTAATGCTGGGATATAATTTATTACCCAGGCTGTTGCCAGTGATGTTTTTCAGAAAGTTCACTTCTGTAAACAGACAGATTTGTCTTTCAGATTATATCAATTTTTAGAATGAATAATTCACTATTTATTAGTGTTATGCATTGTTATAAATCTTCGTGATAGATGTAAACTGTGTACTATACCAGAGCTTGAATCTAGTTCCTTGCTCTTCACAGGCAACATCTTGTCAACAAACATTTCAGTTGACCGGTATCTCTCTCTCTCTCTCTCTCTCTCTCTCTCTCTCTCTCTCTTTCTCTTTCCAGGAAGTTTCACATCAGTTTTTGCTTATAGTAACACGATCATTTTTGTGATGTTTTCCTGTATGTGACACCTTCAGAACATTAAATAAACTCTATTATTGTTGTGTATTGTCATGCATTTGAAGTTCTTCAGAGATCCTTTTCTTCCATGTATTGTATTTTTTTACCTGATATTCCATTGAGTTTCCTCACCAAGTTTTTCTTTAAGCTGTGGTGGATAGTAAATATGTGTTTAAGAATTAAAAATTCATTATCTCTACTCGAAAGGAAATAAAAGTAAGAACATTGTATTTTCTGGGTCTGTTTCTTCTCTGCAGTGAGAAAGACAAATATTTGGAATTCAGCTAGATCCACATACTTTTCTTCCTTTTGTTTTGAATTGTTGCCATTTAATGACAGCCATCTAGCCTGACGTACACATTCTTCTTGAAGGATATCCCAGTTACAGTTATTACTACACAATTTCCTAAAGTTGACACTGTACTGCTCTCAGAAAGAAAAATAGATGAGGTGCATGATGGTGATTAGTCCTTTTGTATAGGAAGTTGGTTATAACATGCACTGTTGAGAATTTAGTGCTGATGTATCTCGCATTCTAATTTCCAGCTGTCTGCTGGAACTCTCACCTCCAACCAAATAGATGTTCATGTCTGCAGAAGTTTATATGGTGCAGACAATCACTGGAAATAACAGATGTCTGTCTGAAGTAAATCCCCATCCGGTGTTTGGTATCCATGTAGTAACTTCTTTGCATTTCTGCGGGTTACCAAACTATTTCTAAAAATAAAAGAAACCTTTCACCAATCGCTGCTTCTTGTGTGCCAGAATAGGAGCTCACAGAGAAGTCTATCATATCTCATCTATACTGTTATATTATCCAGACTGCGAAAAGATGTAGGCAATCAGAAATTTGCCGGTTTCTAATGCAGAGTGTTTTGGTGTAATACTTATTTCAGTTTACATTTTGTCAAACTGTTAATTCTACTAAAGAATTAGTCACCCTAGAGCCGCATGTTCTCATTCCTCTCTGGAACCTTATTGACTTCATTTAATAGATAATTTGGGTCTTCACTGTGCAGATAGTTTACATTCATCAATACTTTAATATAACAGCTTTCTAATTAATGTCACATTAATTAATATTCATATTAATTATTAAAAGTAAATGTTTGATACTGTGCTGTCACATACTATTCACGGTGGTAAGAATTTCACCGTCTGTCCAGAACAACTTCGCTAATGCCTCAAACAGTAATCAGATTGAAACTGTCCTATTTAAAGGGTGAACTTGCTATCCCCATTCATTGTAAAACATATTTTGAGTAAAAATTACGTGATGCATCAATAAAAGCAGCTGTGTGCTGTGAAAGGTACTGTGGATGCAGATATTGCCTAATAGTGCAATGCATTTATCAATTATTAATTGTCTATTGATTAGTACCTTGTGTGGAAGAATGTCTCGCAGATACGAACATAACCTGAAAGGGAACTACTTAAAACCGTACATCAGAACTGAGAAAGTTGAAATATACATGGTGGCCATTTTTAGTGGTCTTTAGTATAACAGTCGGAGCTTTTCCACAAATCTATTGGTTCCTTCATTACATTTTAGGTTCTACTGTTAATGATGAAAGGTGAAATATGTCTTTTTGTGTGGTGTAATTTAATACATATTCATTTTTTAAAAGGCTGGAAAACAGACCATACATTTACTTTTCGTACCTTCATGCCAGTGTTATCTGTCAGTACATTAGTTTCAGAAGCTATGTGCAGTATTTTTCTGTAGGTTTAGTACATGATTGTAATATGTGAATAATGTTCCATAAATAAAAATAGTAGAAATTTATATTGCAAATACTAAGTTTTTGGTTGGTCTTGTGCTTTGGCTGAACAGTTAAGTTTTCTGGAATTGTTTCCAATTTTTCTTGTGAATGTGACTTCCGTATAGTACAATTTGGAATTCTTGCAGGATAATTGAATCTTCTCATGGGAAAATGTGAAGGGCTGTAGAGTAAGAGAAGCACATTCATATATTTCTTGTTGTAGTTTGGGTGACAAATGTGTCTGAATTTTTGAAAGGTCACTTTTGAAGAGATTCTGTTTGTTTGTATACATTGTGTTACATGCAAAACTTAAACCTGAGTAACTTGGACACTAGTTTGTTACCAAATGTATAAAACCAGTAATTTAAGAATTTTGAAAATATTGGGAATATAGAGCAGATGAAATGTTCTTGTGTAGTATAAAGTGCCTGTATAATTATAGATAAAATTGTTGAAAATAATAAAAGATAAAAAGATGAGAAAGAAGAGTGAATATCAAATCTTTTATATACCATTTATGAAGGCTTCAAATTTTTGTATTTTTTTGCCTTCAGACTATCATATGCATAAAAGAAAACCACCAGCTGAACATTCTCCTCCATATTCTAAATGTGGTTTTATTCTGGACTAATTAAGTTATCTTGTAGTTTGTTATATAAACACAATATCATATCTGTCTTTGGAAAACAATGTGATATGGAATTGAAGCTGCCCATCCGATCTAAGGAATCTCATAAACATCAACAAATTCTGCATGTATTACTGTATAAGGAGAACTGTATTCTCATATTGAAGATTCATCTGAAACATTGAGATGCTGTCTTTAAAGACCAGAAGAATTCTGCAAGTTTTCATCTTGATTGAACATCATAATTTTCAGTGTCATTGTGATAAAAAAAACATCATCATCATCATGGAGAGAAACATGATCAGGTCTTTAAAACTTAGAACTTTCATTGCTATTATTTCAATATTTACTTTATTAATGAAATTATATTCTTGAATGATTCACAAATATAATTATTTTAGTTCCTAGCTATATGTTCTGTTTTCATGTGTCTCGCCAGAGACTTTCTGTCTTTCCATTTTTAGGCGATTTCATCATACAAAAAATAAATCATTTTGCTTTAGATCATTATGTACTTTTTCCTGAATTGTCAGTGGAAGCATAGCTTACATGGCACAGCATTGGTAAAATCAAATTAATAAGCAAGAGTTGATTCAGTAAGTTCTGACTTAAGTCTTGCAGGATAAGTGACAATGTTATTAATTACGATCGGTGCTGTGAGTATATGCGAGGGGACATAAAGTGAAAACTAATGTAGTAAATTTTTAACATCATTTAGTACTTTATTTTGAGGCGGACCTCGCATTTAATGAATCTTCTATGTATTCGATGTTATTCACAACTGTGAATTGGGTGTGCCATAAGATACATTTAGACAAGTTCTTAGGTTTCACACGTTAAAAGAACTATAATCAACAAGGTGTTTCTGCACTGTAGCTAATACATTGTACTGCACTGAGAAATGATACCATGTGTCTGATATTTTTACCAAAAAGCTTAAAATGAACTAAGAAAATATGAATATGACAACAATGTTACACTGAAGAGCCAAAGAAACTGGTGCACCTGCTTAATATTGTGCAGGCCCCTGCGTGCACACAGAAGTGCCACAACGTGACGTGACATGGACTCGACTAATGTCTGAAGTACTGCTGGAAGGAATTGACACCATGAATCCTGCAGGACTGTCCATAAATCCGTAAGAGGGGGGGGGATCTCTTCTGAACAGCATGTTGCAAGGCATTCTAGATACTCAATAATGTTCGTGTCAGAAGAATGTTCCTGGAGCCAATGTGTAGCAATTCTCGATGTGAGGGGTGTCACATTGTCCTGCTGGAATTGCCCCATCTGTTGGAAAGCACAATGAACGTGAATAGACGCAGGTGATCAGACAGGATGCTTAAGTACATGTCACATGTCAGAGTTGTATCTCAACATATCAGGGGTCCCATATCATTCCAACTGCACATGCCCCACACCATTGCAGAGCCTCCACCAGCTGTAACAGTCCCCTGCTGACATGCAGGGTTGATGGATTCAAGAGGTGTTTCCATACTCGTACACATCTGTCCACAAGTTGAATGAGACTCTTCCGACGAGGCAACATGTTTCCAGTCATTGAGCATCCAATGTCGTTGTTGACGGGCCCAGGCGAGGCATAAAGCTTTGTGTCATGCAGCAGTCATCAAGGGTACACGAGTAGACCTTTGGCTCTGAAAGCCCATATCGATGCTGTTTCGTTGAATGGCTTGCATGTTGACACTTGATGGCCCAACACTGAAATCTGAAGCAATTTGTGGAAGGGTTGTACTTCTGTCACACTGACCAATTCTCTTCAGTCTTCATTCGTCCTGTTCTCACAGGATCTTTTTCTGGCCGCAGCAATGTCCGAGATTTGATGTTTTACCAGACTCCTGATATTCACGCTACACTCGTGAAATGGTCGTACAGGAAAATCCTCACTTCATCGCTACCTCAGAGATGCTGTGTCCCATCACTCCTGCACTGACTATAACACCATATTCAGACTCATTGTAGCAGCAGTAACCGATCTGACAACTACACCAGACACTTGTCTTATATAGGTGTTTCCAACTGCAGTGTTGTGTTCTGCCATCTCTGTATTTGAATACACATGCCTATGCCAGTTTCTATGGTGCTTCGGTGTATATTTAGAATGTGATTCATCATGTTCCAGTGAAGCACCTATCAACCAGATATGGATGAAGGTCTCACCTGTGTGGCACAATCATGGCATTGATGACAATGTGGGCTAAGGCCTATTAATGAGTCTTTAGTGGAGTGAGAGGTAGAAAGTCTCCTAGAGTGCTTAGCATAGGTGATTTTGGAATGGAGATGAGAAGTTGTTGGCTTCATAGGAAATGAATGAGGGAGGAAATGCTTAAGGATTCAATTTAAGGAACAATTTATTTCCCAATAGTTCAACCTGATTCAGAGACGGGTCATCCAGTGCCTTTATATCTTTGGAAATCAGTAAGTACACCTTGCCATTCTATACAGGGTGTTACCAAAAGGTACAGCCAAACTTTCAGGCAATATTCCTCACACACAAAGAAAGAAAATATGTTATGTGGACATGTGTCCGGAAATGCTTACTTTCCATGTTGGAGCTCATTTGATTACTTCTCTTCAAATCACATTAATCATGAAATGGAAACACACAGCAACAGAACGTACCAGCGTGACTTCAAACACTTTGTTACAGGAAATGTTCAAAATGTCCTCCGCTAGCGAGGATACATGCATCCACCCTCCGTCGCATGGAATCCCTGATGCGCTGATGCAGCCCTGGAGAATGGCGTATTGTATCACAGCCATCCACAATACGAGCACGAAGAGTCTCTACATTTGGTACCGGTGTTGCATAGACAAGAGCTTTCAAATGCCCCCGTAAATGAAAGTCAAGAGGGTTGAGGTCAGGAGAGCGTGGAGGCCATGGAATTGGTCGGCCTCTACCAATCCATCGGTCACCGAATCTGTTGTTGAGAAGCGTATGTACACTTTGACTGAAATGTTCAGAGCTCCATCATGCATGAACCACATGTTGTGTCATACTTGTAAAGGCACATGTTCTAGCAGCACAGGTAGAGTTTCCCGTATGAAATCATGACGGTGAATCGAGGAAGTACAGTAAATACTGACGAAACTAAAATGAGCTCTAACATGGAAATTAAGCGTTTCCGGACACATGTCCACATAACATCTTTTCTTTATTTGTGTGTGAGGAATGTTTCCTGAAAGTTTGGCTGTACCTTTTTGTAACACCCTGTATATTAGTCTATTCCAACAACTCCCAATACCTGAGTTCTACCTTTTGCTATCAGAGACAACAGTGGTTGTACCTCTCTATATTCTGACACACAGAAAAATTGACTACTACTTGTGTCTATAAACAATCATTCACAATAGGAAACAACTGTGGGAGTGCTTGTTCCCCTTTATATTCTGACACACAGAAAGTATAAGCTATTATTGATTGCTACTACTAGAGTCAAACTCTACAGAGCAGGTTCTTTACTAACACACAGAAAACTCGTGATAATAACTGATGCTGGGTATGTAAAGGGAACTCAGCTGTCCTCTCTCAAATGTGTACAGACTTCTTGTAGTTTATACTCTGCATTAGCATCATAGTTTCACTCTGTAGTGAGTGCTCCCGATGACTTGGCTGTTGTTCTTCTCTTAGCTGCTCTCCGGTACTCGCTGCCCTGCCTGTTTATATACTGGTTTTTGTACGAGTTTGGCTCAGAGAGATATTTTAGGTGACCTTCTAAGTGTCTTCCTAAAGTGTCTTCTAGAAAGTTCCCTAACATTATGACTGTATGCCAGCATCAGTTAGTCCCCTGGGTGCCTGAAGGTGTTGCCCTTACCTAGCCATTACAGCACCAACAGGTTTGTCAACAAGTCTGACTTCATATGGAGTGCTGCCCCACTTTAATGTCCATCTGACTTGACAACTAGTGCATTGTCTTAAATATTACTCTTAATAAAGTTTCTCTCCTTTCCTCGCAGCCAAGCCATTTCTTAAATTAATAAAATAATATACCCATGACGCATTTAGTTTCTTTGTGTTTTGGAAAGTTTCTTAAAGATGGCATCTATTTATTCATTGTATTTTTGCAAAGGGTGTTCAATAAGTAATGCAAAATGCTTTTTTAAAAGTGGGGTGGTTTTATTCAGGATTCCAGTATACCACACACTTTGGCTACAAAACCCTACTTTTCAACATACCGAGCGAGGTAGTGCAGTGGTTAGACACTGGACTCGCATTCGGGAGGACGACGGTTCAATCCCGCGTCCGGCCATCCTGATTTAGATTTTCCGTGATTTCCCTAAATCGCTCCAGGCAAATGCCGGGATGGTTCCTTTCAAAGGGCACGGCCGACTTCCTTCCCCGTCTTTCCCTAATCTGATGAGACCGATGACCTCGCTGTCTGGTCTCCTTCTCCAAAACAACCCAACCCTTTTCAACATAATCTCTGTTCAGTGCAATGGCCTTACACCACCTTTCAGGAAGGTGGCCCACATGGTACCACCCTACTGGTCAACATCAGAACCAATGTCTTGCTGCATCAATAACTTCCACGTCATCCATGTACTGCTTCCCACAGAGTTTATTCTTCATTGGGCCAAGTAGATGGAAGTCAGAAGGTGCGAGATCCAGGCTGTAGGTCGGATGAGGAGGAACAATCCAATGAAGTTTTGTGAGCTGCTTGTGAGCGTGCAGACTTGCATGAGGCCTTTTGTTGTCACGGAGAAGGGGAAGTTCGTTTTCATTTTTGTGGCAACATACAAGCTGAAGTCATTTTCTTCAGTTTCCTGAGGTTAGCACAGTACACTTCAGAATTGAATGTTACACTGTGAGGGAGAACATCAAACAGAATAATCCCTTCAGAGTTCTAGAATATTGTCGCCATGACTTTACCAGCTGATGATGCGTCCTTGAACTCTTTCAGTGGAGGAGAGTTGGTGTGGTACCACTCCATGGATTGCTGTTGGTTTTCAGTATGAAGTGATGCACCTTCACCTTTGGTGAAGTTTTACAGGAGGTTGTCACGATCAGCCTTGTAACATGCAAGCAATTATGCACAAATGGCCCTTCATTGTTCGTTATGGTCTTCTGTTAAGCAGCAAGAAACCTAGTGGGCACACTCCTTTGAGTACCCCGACTGATGGACAATTGTGTCAGCACTACCAACAGAGGTGTTTGATTGCGATATGTCGATCAACTTGAATGACAGTATTTGCACATTCCAACATTACAGGAGTCGCAGCTGTGTGCAGCCGGCCAACGCATGAGAGATCAGACAGGTTTGCGTGATCTTATTGTGATGCTGACATGCCACGCCCACCACTCTCTGTACTTTTGTTCAATGCCAGGTCTCCACAGACATTCTGAAATTGCCTATGAATATCTGTGATGCTCTGGTTTTCCACTGAAAGAAACTAAATGATAGCTCTCTGTTTGGAATGCCCCTCTGTTATGGACACCATTTTGAATACTATGTATAGTGCTGCCACATATCGAAACTTCATGAAGCAGTGGTTGAGAACTTGAGTGAGACAGGGTTGTAGCCTATCCCCGATGTTATTCAATCTCTATATTGTGCAAGCAATAAAGGAAACAAAATAAAAATTTGGATTAGGAATTAAAGTCCAGGGAGAAGAAACAAAAACTTTGAGGTTTGCCAATGAGATTTTAATTCTGTAAAAGAGAGTAAATGACTTGGAAGAGCAGTTGAATGGAATGGACAGTGTCTTGGAAGGAGGATATAAGATAAAAATCAACAAAAGCAAAATGATGATGCTGAGGGAATTAAGTTATGAAAAGAGACACTTAAAGTAGATGTGTTTTGCTACTTGGGCAGCAAAATAACTAATGATGATTGAAGTAAAGAGGATATAAAATGTAGGCTGGAAATGGCAAGAAAAGCATTTCTAAAGAGGAGAAGTATTTGTCTGGAGTGTACCCATGTATGGAAGTGAAACACTGACAATAAACAGTTTAGACAAGACGAGAATAGAAGCTTTTGGAATGTGGTGCTGCAAAGGACTGGTGAAGATTAGATGGGTAGATCACACAAAAATTTGTGGCACAACCTGACTAGAAGGAGGGGTAGGACACATTCTAAGACACCAAGGGATCACCACTTTAGTACCAGAAGGAAGCTTGCGTGGAGGGGAGGGGGGTAAAAATTGTAGCGGGAGACCAAGAGATGAATGCAGTAAGCAGATTCAGAAGGATGTAGTTTGCAGTAGTTATTCAGAGAGGAAGAGGCTTTCCCAGGATAGAGTAGCATGGAGAGCTGTATCAAACCAGTCTTTGGACTGAAGACCACAACTACCACTTCTTGAACAGGCTACTTAATACAGTAGAGGAAAGCAGTGTTGGAATGAATTTCAATTGTCTTATATCTGGCTGTGTGTGCTTTTCCCAGGGCTATCAGAGTACAGTCTGCAAAGTGAACTTTTCATGAGTTTCCGTAGCACCCTTGGTTCTGGCTGCGGGTCATTTCCAGTTAAAAGTGACGGTGCAGTGGAGACAAGTATGTGAAGCCCATGATTCATATGATTTCATCCTAATCTAATGTAATTTTATTTTGTTTAAGCTCGCTGTGGCATAGCTACATTGGAGATAATTTATTTAGTACAATCATTATTGCAACATTTTTCATTGTCTCATGAAAGGCACTCCATAGATTTTCATTGCTAGTTTCGTGGCCAATAGATTGTATTATGAACATTACTTTGTTAAACATGTTAATCTGGAAAAACCTCACAAACTTTTAAATAATATGTATATTTATATGGCCAGTTGTGAGTTATTTTCATGTTTGTTGCAATTTCATTTTTTTTATTATTAAAGAAATGATATATAGTAAAGGAGCTAAAGAGAAACAACTTCAGTTGGTGCTTAAAATAGCTTCTGACATCTCTTAAACTTTTTTTACTATGGGTAGATAGTCAAAGAATTTTATGGCAAAAATTTCACTATAGTTGTGAATATCTGTCAAACTCAAATGAATTGTTGACTACAGATGTCAACAGATGTGCTGTGTGATTGTACTGTATAGTTCCCTCTGGATAATTAGATGCTTACAAAATGTACAGACCCCACATGTAATTCTACTGTGTGCTGCTAACTTTTTGTTTAGAAGTTACCCCAAGTTATTGTGCTGTAAAACAATTGCTGAATGCAAATACACAAAATATGTTAACTTTCTTATTTTTGTTTCCTTAAAGTTGGCAATTTATCTTATATCAAAAGTAATTCAGCCCACATGTTTGTGCAGATTTACAGTATTACTTTCCACTTTGTTTTCAGCATTGTGCACACCCAAGAACTTAGAATTTTCTGCCTTAATTATTGTTAACACTACTTAGTAAGTGAGGTATTGTTGGCAGCACAAAACTGGATGATCTGATTATTTCTGAAGTTCGAGGCTAACTGGTTTGTGCAAAACCGGTCAACAAGTTTCGTAAAACATAATTTGGCATTTTCTCATTTGATTCCTGTAGTCAGCTTAACAGCAATAATTGCATCATGTACAAAAAGAATTAATTTTGCTACCAGGTTCAAATAAAATGATAAACAGTGATGATGGGATCATATTTCAACCCTTGTGGAAAGTCCATTATAATTTTTCACCATGCAGATAGTGCATTTTGTAGATTACTTGAATAGCCTAGTGTAAGTTTCTGTAGCCTCAAAAAGGTATTACTCCAGACATACACTGATGAGCCAAAACATTATGACCACCTGCTTAATAGCTTGTCTGTCCATCTTTTGAACGAAATTCACCACTGATTCTGCATATCAAGAATTGGACAGTTTGTTGGTAGGTTTGTGGAATTGTATGTCTACGCACAGGTAATGTAATTCACATAAATAATGGGCCGCTGATTTGCGTATGCGGTGATGGTGCCCAACAGTGATTCAGATGGGTTCCATAGGATTTACCTCAGACGAATCTGCTTGCTGAGACATCAACATGAGTTCACTATAATGCTCCTCAAACCACTGTAACATGGTTTGGGCTCTGAGACATGGATACTGCTGAAAGATGACACTGCCATTAGGGAAGACATCAAGCATGAAGGAATGCAGATGGTTTGCAGCTGTCAGTGTGTTTTTAATTACTACCACAGGTCCTATGCAAGTGCAGGAGAATATCTCCCTTAACACAATGCTGCTCCCACCAGCCTGCATTCATAACACAGTGCACATTTCGACCTGTCATTCACCTCAATGATGGTGTTTGTGGAGACGACCATCGACCTAGTGTAGCAAAAATGTGATATACCGAAAGAGCCAACACGTTTTCAGTGATCAACGGTCGAATTCCAATGGTCCCATGTTCACTGTAACTGTAACTGATGATGTCGTCAGGAAGCTGCATCTTCACATTTACTGGTGATGTAATTTCTCTCTCTTGATATGGTTCCCATGCTTAGTTAAAAACTTTTTTGTTCACGCTTTTAATGTATAAGGGTCTGTTACTAAAACCCACTGTACCATTTGATATTGTGGCAGTTTTGCTGGCCGGAGTGGCCATGCGGTTCTAGGCGCTACAGTCTGGAACCGCGTGACCGCCACGGTCGCAGGTTCGAATCCTGCCTCGGGCATGGATGTGTGCGATGTCGTTAGGTTAGTTAGGTTTAAGTAGTTCTAAGTTCTAGGGGACTGATAACCTCAGAAGTTAAGTCCCATAGTGCTAAGAGCCAATTTTTTGTGGCAATTTTGCTGTACATTGCCCCATCTGTTCCTGATGTTCGAGTGCCCTTGTTTGACCTTCTGCCAACCTTCTCTTAACCATTTTGTGAACTTTTTCACTGAATCCTAATTAGCACCTAATTTAGGTTTCACAATCTTGAAAGGAGATGACATCCCTCTACTGTATACAGCCTTGTATGGTGAAGGACATGTGCCCATTTGTACTTTAGAATTATACACTGAGACGATGTATTCAAGGTACAGGTGCCAGTTATCATGCTGCCTATTTACATGACGACTCAACATTTTCAAAATTGTGCAATGGATGCTCTTGGTACATCCATTTGCTTGTGGTTGGAAAGGACTAGTCAAAGTTTTCAGATACAAAGCAGGTGACACAACCACTTAA
Source organism: Schistocerca piceifrons (assembly GCF_021461385.2). Classification (NCBI taxonomy): domain Eukaryota; kingdom Metazoa; phylum Arthropoda; class Insecta; order Orthoptera; family Acrididae; genus Schistocerca; species Schistocerca piceifrons. Next base: position 876,396,695 of record NC_060149.1, on the reverse strand, counting down.
AGAAGTCTGGCATAAAATTTGTACCCTGGCCTGTAATTAAAGTATCAGGGACGTCAAATGTTAGTATCCAGTTATTAACCATCATGTTTGTGAATGGGCTCACTCACTGGTCCAGAAGCACAATCATTGCTATGAACTGGGAAAAGTGGTCCATTATTGTCAGAATATACTTATTTCCAGCTGAAGTCCTATTTAATGGTCCAAGAATATCTAAACCGAGCATTTCAAAGTATTTTGTTGTTTCTGGCAACCTTTGCAATGGCATACACTGCTGACGAAGATCTACTCTTTGTGCAAATGGCACACAGTCTTTCATATATTGTTCAACATATTGCCTTCTGGTCCTCCGCCAAAGCTTTTCGGCTACATGTCTGTCTGACATTCTACATCCCCCCATGAGCCACCACCTGGTGGTCATGAGCCTGTTACGGTACTTCATTTCTGAAGGATCCGGGAACCACCACACATTGTCCACACTTCATACGTCTGCACCGCAAGCTGACGTGTATAAAAAACTGCCTATGACCTGAAAGCCCAACAGTCTACGTCAGCCACATGTACCTTTTGCAACTCTAGCTTTTGCCTAGTGCCTGAAAAGCTTCAATTTTCCTACTTAGCATGTCTACATTAGTGCATAACATTTCTTTTTCTGTCGCAGAATAGTTGCGTTCTGCCTTGTTCAAGTGCCTCAATGCATGAGCCATTGGACATGCTCTATTAGTCACAGTTTGGCTAAAAATACAACCAAATGCCATATTACTCACATCACACAGTAGGATGAACTCTTGCTCAAAGTTAGGAAATACCAACACAGGACTCTATACCAAAGCATGTTTTAATTTCTTGAATGTGGCTTGACATTCTACTGACCATTCAAATTTCACTTCTCTTCCTAATAGACGATTCAGGGGCTTGCCAATTTGTCCATCATCCCTCAGAAACTTCCTACTATAATTACAGAGGCCTATGAATGACTGTACCCACTCTGTAGTCTGCAACGGTATAAAATCACGAACTGCTGACAACAGCCATGGATCAGTTTTTACTCCTAATTACACGTCCTAGATAGTTTACTTCTGTTTTAGTGAAATGGAACTTATCAGCACTGTATATTAAGTCTGCTGCCTGTAGTCCTTTAAAAACTACTACTAGTCATTTCATGGGTTCTTCCATATCTTTTGAAAATACCATTATGTCATCAAGATAAACCGTATATCTTTTGGGTTTGAATCCTTGAAACACTCCATCCAAGAGTCTCTGAAATGTTGCCTTTTTAAGCCAAATAGCATCCTTTGTTATTGGTAATGTTCCCATGGTGTTGTAAAAGCTGTCTTTGGCCAGTCTTCTGGAACTACTTCAAACTGGCAGTAAGCACTCTTCAAATCCATGGTCAAGAAATATTTACATTGACACAGATTGTTGAGTGTTTCCGTTACGTTCGATATGGGATATGTATCAGTGTCGGTCCTTACTTTTAGGTAGCAATACTCACAATAGGATCTTTATTTCTTGGTACCATCTGATGACTTTTTGGACATGACAATGTTTGCACCCCAGGGTCTATCATTATGGTCAATGATTCCATTCAGCCTACTGCTGGTCACTTAATTCCTCCATCAGCATTTGTAAATGTTTTGAGACACTGTATGGCTTCATATACATAGAGATGTTGCTTATCTTTTCCTTGGAAGTGTTTAAGTTTATCATGTAGTGCAGAATGACTAACAACATGCTTGTGGCAATGGTCATCACCTGACCTATCAATATCATCTTACTCCAAGACACTCAGACTGGTAACCATTAGAACCTTTGGCAAACTAACCTCATCCATACTAAAATTGCCCAAATTAATGGGAACCATAACTTCTCCATTTATATCTGTACGCATACAAAGCTCCTGAGCATCATTCAGTTGTACTTACCTAACTCTTCATTGCAGGTTGATAGTTCTACATGCCCAACAATTCCCTTGGTAAGACCATATCTACATTAACCCAGATAAATTTCCCTTTACCTGCTGGTATGTTATCTTGCAAATTACCTTTAAGCGAATGTGAACACAGTTTAGTTGGGAACACCTTCGTGACAGGCGCATTTTGTGACATTGTTTCACTAGCAGCTCTGTCCCCTAGCAGAAACAAAGTTCCATCGAGTTCAATTGTACACCACAAAAAATAAATTATAATGCGGTGTTTATCAAGAAAATCGAGTCTGAGAATTGCAGAGTACCTCTTACCAACTTGTGGCAACACCTCAATATGCTCCTTAAGCCTTTCAGCCCCAATGCTAAAAGTGAGCAGTATTGCCCCAATAATTCCACCTCATTGTTACCCACTTCACATAAACTATACCATGGAGACTGAAATCTCTGCCTACCAAAGAGGTCCAGACCAATTACTGACACATGTGAGCTGTTTCTACCAAGAACTTAAGTTCCTTATTTTCCTGCACCAACCAAGCAACAATCTGTCTCTGCACACGTCTTTGCATCATATTGTTTTACTAGAAACTACCTTCAATGGTCGAGACACCATTTAACTAATGCTTCTTTTTATTGTACTTATCCTGCTTTTCACTTTTGCTGTCATACACTTTAACCCCTATCTCACTACATTCAAAGCACTGTGGCAGGTGACATTGCATCATCATGTGGTCTCCTCATCCACATTTGATGCCAGAGGAGAAGACGCGATGGTCACTCTGCTTCTGAGTTGCAATATCTATCTTATCCAGCTCCAAGGAAATCCTGATAGCTGAGGACATATCACTAGGATCCATCCTAAATTGTCATGACCTATCCGCTGAAATACCCCTTATGAATACATCCAAGGTGCCATTCACTGCTTCGCACAAGAGGTTTCTATCTGTCTCTGCACTGTGTATCATTTTGTAAGTCTGCAAGTCGACATTACAAATTCTACCAGAGAATGCCTCTACTGATTCATTGTGCCTCTGTATTAATCCCATGATTTTTTCCATGAAAAATCTGGCGCTAGTTTGCTTATGATAGCACTGGGTGAGTCCTTTAGCCAGCTGGTCAAATGTCTGTATTTTACTCAGTCTTTCATGGCATGTGACATGCATTTTAGTGTCACCCATTAACCATAACTTAGCCATAGAAAGACATGTTGCATCACACCAATTCCCTAACCGAGATGCTTCCCTCACAGCATCCAGAAAGGCTGCTACATCATTGGATTTTTTCCCAGACAAAGGTGTAACAAGACTAGCTGCTGCAGGATCGATGGCTGGGACAGGTGTGTTCACTAAGATCATTATATCCCATCCATGGGATTGCTTCAGCCCAGTTGCAACACATAACACTTCTAGTTCCCTCTTCATCCATTCACTAACCTGGCTTAATTGTGCTTTATCCTGGAGTAATCTGGCTACCTGAACTTTCAAAACTTCAGTACCCTCACTTAAAGTGGCTGCACATGTTTCTGGTCATTGTGTAACTGCCATTTTTGGTTATACTACAGAAAAAGTGGAAACCCAGTACACCGACACAATATCAATAACCAGAAACAACTACATTAGACTGTCCTATATGTCATGGCCCAGCAGTGCTCACTGCACTGATGGTACTTCATGGCCAAGCCTTTTACAAGTTTCACATGGTACTAGCACTGCAGTAGTGCACATTAATTCATGGCCCAATAAATTACAATACTAGCACCTAGTTGGCGATAAGTACTCTAACCTACAGTTATCCAAAACTTTGATAGGTCTGCAGGTTCTTGTGGTCTAAACAATGTCACTTTCAAGTGCATCCTTCTGACTCAACATAGCTCCAAAATAAAATAAAACAGGCCAACAAAAATTGGTTATTGATAGCACTGCATAATGACAGATTTCAATGGCCGCTGATGTGCAGGTGTGGCTCCTCGATGGTGGCGACAGCTGATGTTAGCATTTCCGACCCCAAATTTGTAGGAGCCCACCAGATATGGCACCCTATGTGGATGTAGGATAGTTGAGCGGAGGTGCAAAGGTGTGATCCACTGGTGTGGTAAGGCACTAATAAGACATCATTCAGTTAACAATAATTTATTTCTGAGAGTTTTACAATCATTCTGTCCTCTTCACAGCACAGCATAGTGGCATCCATACTGCGCCCACATTGCATGGGAATGCAGGGCAGTGCATCGGTGCTCGGCAAGGAAGCTGCCGGTGCAGCCCCTGACCCAGTCTTAGGTCGGTGCTTCTGCAGCCTGGCAAGGCTGTTGACATCTGTCACAGCCTCAGCACTCTCATTGAGTATAGCTGTGCTTAGGCTTGCTCAAGGAAATCTGCACGCTCCTGTTGTCGGTTGTCAACATGGTGTGTAGGCAGAAGACCCGACTGCTCTGCAGAGGACAGCCTGAGAGGCAGTCCAAGCATACAGCCAGTAAGGCAGTACTTACTTGTACTGCCCAGGAGTGGTGGCACAGGTGCCCTGCTCCCAAGATGAACAGCTTGCAGATGGGCAGACCAGTTCTTCATTCATGGAAGATAGGCCCAGCTCTCATCTTTGGGTAATCACGCGTGTGACCGGCAGGAATGCAGCTTGCAGAATTGTAGTTCCCTACTCAGCCAGATAGCCTGCAGATTCATAGCAGTAGATTCCGAGATGGCGGTGGCTGGCAACACTTTGCTGAATTCACTGGGTGGTCCTGCAACTAGTATAGCTGGATTTCTGTTGGTGATCAAATTTACTCTAGTTTTCTGAGTCTGTCAGAGTTCCTGGCTGGCCTGATGTTTAGTTTCAGAGCTTTATTCATTTATGCAAAGTTTGCAGCCTGAAAGGCATTCTTGCATCATCAGAATTAATTAATAACCGACCCCCAGTCTCAGATGATAGAGTTGCTGAACATTTCAAAGAAAACTTAAGTCTCATTTCAAATAAGTACCCCATTCATACAATTATATTTTGGTAGGCATAAAATGTTGTCCAAAATGGTACTAAATGTTTTCTCAGAAAATTGTTTTGAACAATTAGTTCAGGAGCCCACTCAAATTGTAAATGGTTGTGAAAACTTACTTGATCTCTTAGCAAAGTACAATACTGAGCAAATCGTGATTAATACAGGGATTACTGTTGTAGTGAGAACGAATAATCTGACTATGTCAGTGTAGATAAGATGCAGTTTAAATTCAAAGAAATAGCAGAAGCTTTTAATAGTTTCAACAACGAAACTCTGTCTCGAAATCTGAAAGAAAACCCAGAGACATTATGGTAGTATGTACAGTACACCAATGGCAAGACACAATCAATACCTTCATTGTGCACCGAGCGAGGTGGCGCAGTGGTTAGCACACTGGTCTCGCATTCGGGAGGACGACGGTTCAATCCCATCTCCGGCCATCCTGATTTAGGTTTTCCATGATTTCCCTAAATCGCTTCAGGCAAATGCCAGGATGGTTCCTTTGAAAGGGCACGGCCAATTTCCTTCCCAATCCTTCCATCACCCGAGCTTGCGCTCCATCTCTAATGATCTCGTTGTTGACGGGACGTTAAACACTAATCTCCTCCTCCACCTTCATTGTGCAATAACAATGATGATGATCCCATCATTGTGGAATAACAATGATGATGATACTGATGAAAGTGCCACCAAAACACAGTTACTAAACACTGTTTTCTGAAATAACTTCACTGAAGAAGACATGGTAACTATTCCAGAGTTTGAATCAAGAACAAGTGTCAACATGAGTATCTTAGAAGCAGGTATTTTCAGTGTAGAGAATCAGCTTAAATCACTTAATAAAGGAAAGGCCTCCAGTACAGATGGTATACCAGTCCAGTACCTTTCAGAGTATTCTGATATAGTATAGATATGCTTACTCATCGAACGTTCCGTACTGAAAGACTAGAAAGTTGCTCAAATCACACCAATACTGAGGAAAGGAAATAGGAATAATTTGATGAATTACAGACCTGTATCACTAATGTTGATTTGCAGTAGGATTTTGGAACACGTACAATATTCAAACATTATGAATTATCTCAAGAAAATAATTTATTGACAAATAGCCAACACGGAATCAGAAGAAATTGTTCTCCTGAAACACAACTAGCTCTTTATTCTCATAAAGTAATGAGTGCTATTAACATTAGATGTCAAATTAATTCCATATTTTTAGATTTTCAGAAGGCTTTTGACACCAACCCCACAACCCCTCACATGCTTGTGGAGTATCATCTCAGTTGTGTGACTGCATTCATGATTTTCCATCAGAAAGGTCACAGTTCATAGTAATTGACTGAAAAAGCTAAAGTGATGTCTGGCATTCCCCAACTAAGTGTTACAGGTCCTCTGCTGTTCCTAATCTACATAAACAATTTAAGAGACAAGCTAAGTAGCCCTCTGAGATTCTTTGCAAATGATGCTGATTTTTACCATCCTGTAAAGTCATTAGATGATCAAAATCAATACAAAATGATTTAGACAAGATATCTGTATGATGTGAAAAGTGGCAATTGACTCATTATTAAAATTGAGAAGCCATCCACATGAGTACTAAAAGGAATCCTCTAATCTCAGTTATGTAATAAATCACACAAATCCAAAGGCTGGAAATTCAACTGAATACTTATGGATTACAATTATGAATAATTTAAATTGGAATGATCACATAAATAATGTTGCTAGGAAAGCAAACCACAGACTTAGATTTACTGGCAGAATACTTAGAAAATGCAACAGGTGTAGTTACAACACACAGCCCCATTTACATGCTGTGTCTACTGTGCACTGTTGTCAAGTTGCTGAGTCAGGTGTTCCTGACACATTCTCAGAGGCAATGAGCTCCTTGCTTGTTTGAACTTTGGCTCTTCCGAGTGTGTCTTTGGTTATGCCATCACTGAAAACTTGATGGGTGTGCTCCACTTAGTGTCATCCCATTTGATTTCAACAAAATTTTATTCCTCACTTAATTAGTATTCTGCTGTGTAACAGGGACCGATGACCTCAGCAGTTTAGTCCCTTATGAATTCACACACATTTGAACATTTTTATTGTGTAATAATACAAAGGTGCATGAAGAATCCACACATTGGGGGAATTGCTTTTGTCATAATGCGAGATACAACCAACAGTGCGGCCATTAAGGACAAAAGTTTATTGATCCACATTCAAGTTAGTGACAAAAATAGAAACAGTACAATAAGCAGTAGAACACTGTCTGAGAGGGAGCACTGGTTGCACTCTCTTTATATAGAGGATGATTCCACTGGCATAAATCTGTAGGAACTCAAGAAGTGTGTCGAGGCATCATCTGTGGAAGAGTCCATGATGTACTTCTTCATTTGAACGTTCAATGTGTGGATGAGCCATTCCGCTTTGTTGTTAGAGACGGGATGGAAAGGAGGAGCCATTGTGGTGAATGCCTTGACAGGTACAGAGACCGTGGAAGGTCTGAGACATAAACTGTGGATCATTATCTGGCACAAGCATATTAGGCAATCCTTCAATAGAAAAAATTTTTGAGAGGGCCTGAAATGTAGCCGTGGCTGACGTGGAAGTAGAACAGATAGTCTATGGAAATTTAGAGAAAGCAACAACAACCAATAATCAGTAAGAATTCAGAGATGGTCCCATGAAATCAACATGGACACATTCCCATGGATGCTGTGGTGCAGGCCATGGAGATAGTGTCATCCTCAGCACCACCTGTTGCGTAGCACAGTGAGAGCAGGTCACAACAAGATGCACCATGTCACCATCGATGCCAGGCCAAAACACATGTTGACAGGCCAGACTGACAGCAATGTCACCTGTGATCCCAGAGTCTGTTATAGAAAACCCTTCCACTGTATATTGCGCATCAGTATCTAAGTGTAAACAAAGGAGCTCATCCTGATCACAAGTAGGATCCAGCACCATTGGGAGCCAGAACAGTGAATTGGCGTTGGGACGCTGTGTGGTAGGCCAAAAATGTATTTCATCATTGTAGAGAGACAGAAACAAGGCCCAATGCTGGAGTCAATGTATTGCTTTGATGAACAATGAGGCAGAAAGATTAAACAATGAAACAAAGGGCTTGTGGTTCATGATGAGGTGGGACTTAGACCCATATAAGAACACATGAAACTTATTGAGCAAGTGCTTCATTTTCAACTTAGGAGTAGCACTGCTGAGTGGAGTTGATCATTTTTTATGCATAAGCTATCAAACATTCGAAACCATCTTCATAACGATGTGCTAGATCAGCCCCGAGGCCATACTGAGAGATGGCTGTAGCAAACTCTAGGTTGTGGCCAGAATGAAAGACAGCAACACAAGGAGCATAATGCAATTTAGATTTCTAAAGAGTGAAAATGCATGTCCTTGGGGAGCATTTCATGGAGAGAATGGGCCAACACAGCTGTACCTGGAATGACTTTGTCATAGAGGGCAATTTTCCTTAGAAGTCCTTGGAGTTCTTTGACACTGTAAGGGTGAGGCAGAGCTATGACCATCCCAATAAACCTGAAAGCCCAAATACACAATGGGTAGGTGGAAAATGGGTGATCCGGCCAAGTTGCACTTCAACCCTACAGTATGTAGGTCTGTGAACAAGGAGCATAAGTTGCATAAATGCTCTTCCATGGATGCACCCTTTATGAAGATGTCATTGAGATAGTTAATGTACCCTGGAATGGACACTGTCATTTGTTCCAAAAAATGTTAAAAAATAGCTGGGATGATAGCCACACTGAACGGGATGTGGATTGAGCATTAATGGAAACTTTAAAGCCACCGCAGAGGTGAAGCTGACCATTCAGTTTTTTAACAATCATGAGGAGGTAGACCACTCACTTGATGTAATAGACAGTGTGTTAGTTAGTTAGTTATGTGTTCCATTGATCAATAGCATGGAAAAACCGTTATGATGTGGAATGTGTCATATGCCAAGAAATGCACACAGGAAAAAAGTTTTTCACGTTATATTATCCGTCCCATTCCCTTAAATGATCAAAATGCATATATTATATCTCCAGATTTATTTACTCATATTCAAGAATTCACCTATGGTATAGAAGGAGTTGTCAAGGAGGTATGATTTCAATTTGTTTTTGAAACTATTACTGCTGTCTGTTAGACATTTTATTTCATCTGGTAATTTATCAAAAAATTTTATAGCAGCATATTTTATCCCTTCCTGTGCCATAGATAGGTTAAGTAAAGAATAGTGTAGGTCTTTCTTTTTTCTGGTATTGTAATCATGAATGTCGCTGTTGATTTTAAACTTGTCCATGTTGTTGAGAAAAAATTTCATTACTGCGTAAATGTACTGTGAAGCAGTTGTAAGAATTCCTAACCTTTTAAACAGATGCCAACAAGATGTGCGACTATGAACCCCACACATTATTCTAACTACTTTCTTTTGAGCAGTGAATACCTTTTGCCTAAGTGGTGAGTTGCCCCAGAATATTTTTCCGTATGACATCAGAGAGTGGAAATATGCAAAGTATGTTAGCTTACTAATTTTTACATCCTCAAAATTGGCAATTATTCTGATTGCAAAAGTTGCTGAACCTAGTCGCTTTAGGGGATCCAAAATATGAATTTTCCAATTAAGATTCTCATCTACATGTACACCCAAAAACTTAGTATGCTCTTCCCTGGCTACTGACTTCTTTTGATGTGTTATGTTTATTGAAGGAATTATACTTTTTGCAGCAGAAAATTGGATGTACTGTGTTTTTTCAAAGTTCAGAACAAGCCCATTCGCAGAAAACCAATTAATGATTTTTCCAAAGACCTTATTTGTATCATTTTCTATCGGACTTTCTTTTACTGGATTAATAACTATGCTTGTATCATCAGCAAACAGTGTCAGTTCAGCATCTTGTTTCACATAGGAAGGGAGGTCATTCACATATATCAAGAACAGGAGGGGACCCATGATCGAACCTTGTGGAACACCTAATGTAATTTCACCCCAGTTAGATGAAGTGGCAAACTCCTTTGAATCACTTGAAGCATATAAAGAGACGTTTTGCTTCCTGTTCTGTAGATATGACTTAAACCACTCATATGCTGTTCCATTTATACCATAAAATTGTAATTTCTCTAACATAATGTCGTGGTTCACACAATCAAATGCTTTGGATAAGTCACAGAATATTCCTACTGGTGACATTTTACTATTTAAAGACTCTATTATGCTGACAGTGAAATTGTATATTGCTGTCTCAGTGGAAAAGCATTTCTGAAATCCAAATTGTGATTTACTAAGTATTCCATTACTGGTGAGATGGCTAACCACTCTTGAGTACATTACTTTCTCAAATATTTTTGAAAATGCTGTAAGCAAGGATACTGGCTGGTAATTATTGACATCTGTGGATTTCCCCTTTTTGTAGAGAGGCCTGACAATGGCATATTTTAACCTGTCTGGAAAAATACCCTGAGTCAGTGATGCATTACATATGTGATTCAAAACGTCAGCTGTAATTGCTCCACATTGTTTTAAGAACTTGTTAGAGATGTCATCTACTCCAAAAGGACATTTATTTTTAAAAGATTTAATAGTTTTCCTTATTTCACAAGAGGTTGTTAGATGAAACTTATGCTGATTAAAATTTTTCAAAACTGACTCTTCCATGTGCTGCCTGGCTTTTTCTTTTGAACTATTCTCACAAATTTTTTCTTCTACACTTAAGAAGTGATTGTTAAATACATTGGCTATCTGTGTACTGTTGGTTAAGATGGTCTCATTCTCTGTAACAGTAATACTACCTACCCCAGTGGTTACTTTTCCTGTCTCCCTTCTAACAACATTCCACATTGATTTGATTTTATTGCTGAAGTTGTTAATTTCTTCTCTAACATACATATTTCTTGATTTCCTTACAACTTTTCTCAGTATGTTACAATAATTTTTATAGTGTAAATCTACTGCTGGATGTTTACTAGTTCTTGCCATCTCATACAGTTTTCTTTTTCTTTCTGAAGACACTTTAATACCTGTAGTAATGCAAGGTTTCTTTGAAAAGTTTGTGGTGTTACATTTAGTAATTTTCTTTGGAAAACAATGTTCAAAAAGGGATATAAATTTATCAAGGAATATGCTGCATCTATCATTAGCATTTGGCTCATTATATATATCTTCCCAGTTTACGTTACCTAAACTTTCTATGAAGCGATCTATAGATACCGGGTTGAGCATCCTCACACTTTTACTTAATGGTTTCTGAAGTGTACACCCTGTTAGATTTTGTAACTTAATCAGTTGTGCATCATGTTCAGATAATCCATTTACCACAGGGAAAGCATGTGTTTGTTCTACATCCTCTTGCTGTACAAATACATTATCTATTAGAGTACTACTGTCCTGAGCTATACGTGTAGGGAAATTGATCACTGATTCTACTATATATGTTGTTAACAACACATATAGTTCACTTTTCCTACCAGAATTGCTTAGAAAGTTAACACTGAAACCACCACAGATTAATAACTTCTTTTTGTCTGACAGACAGCATAATAGGGAGTCAAACTTTTTTATGAATAGCTCCCAATCTCCTAGTGGAGACCTGTACACTGTTGCTAATATCAACACAACATTATCTAGCTGAAGTTCACATGCACAAACCTCAAGGTGCTGATGACCCTCAGTGATGTCAGCCTGTCCAATTCCGATTTCACCTGATCATGCACGGCCACTGGAATAGGACATGCACAGAAAAAGCTTGGCTGGGCCATAGGTTTCAGGGTAATGTGGGCCATAAATGTTGTGGCACAACTTAACCCATCCAGGGAAAAGAGAGAGAGAAAGAGAGAGAGAGAGAGAGAGAGAGAGAGAGAAGCAAGAACTCAGAACACAGAGAATCTTATTGCTGGTAAGGGACCTAATCGGAAACGAAGTGCACTGCATCCACAGTGGGAAAACTAAAAGCACTGGAAGAATCCAGACCAAAGAAATTGTTGTCATCAGCATCATCTACTACCAGAAAAGTCAGGGAACAAACCACAGACTTAAACACAATGGGAGCCATAAATTGCCACAGAACTGAAACATGCTGCCTGTTGTAACTCACTGAACATCTAGTTACTGGAGAAAACACTTGAGATCCCAAGTCCACATAAGTTCGTGATTTCAGCAATTTCACAGCTGGACCCGGCGGAATTTGTCCATCACTCACACTTCAATAAACAATTTGTTGTTATTAATAAGCACTGGAGACACACAATTAACATCCATGTCCATATCTGCAGGAGAAGGGTAGAAATGAAACACATACACTGTATGTGCTTTTTTTCTATAATTGTTACAAGTCACCCAGTGCTTAGGGCATGTGGCCCTGTCACGTTTCATGAAACAATATTGGCAAGATGGGTGCACTGCCACTGCTGTGGTTGTTGTTGTTGTTTGGCTCTTTGGTGTCCAGTACGGCATGGAGGTCGAATTTGTATGGCTGCTACATCTTCCTCCCACTGAGGGTAACAGGTGCCTGCTGATCAGGAACAGAAGCCACTGCAGTGATGTCACATCAAGCCTCAATACGATCACCTGCAGCAAGATATACCTTGAAAGAGTAAGCAACATTTAACACTTCAGTCAAAGATGGATTCTTACACTGTAGTACGTGTTGATGCACCTGCTTGTCAGGAACCAACCGAATGATAGCATCATGGACAATAGAATCAGCATAGGAATCATGACGAGCATTGGTAACAGACTGAAACTTGCGACTGAGGCTGTGGAGTTTGGCCGCTTGAGCCCGGGAGGCCTAGTGAGGCTGTTTCTGACGATAGAACTCAACACCCACTGCAATGACATGTGTGCACTTAGTGGTACTTGGACAACAATTTACACATTACACGGAATGAAAGTGATGTTGGTTCCTGGAGTGGGGCTAATTGACACAACAGTAAATCCAAGGGGAAATCCAAGAAAAGAACAAAGCCTTACACATACTTGTATCAGTAGCACCAAGAGCAAGAATATGTTGCTAAAGCAGCTCCTTGTAAACCTCCCAGTCCTCAGCCACATCATCATAAGGGGGAATAGGTCATGGGCATATTGATGCAGACAAGCTTGCACAGTCAACATGGCCGACAAATTTATGATAGCAATACTGAGAGCCTGCTGCTGCTCAAGGAGAGATGTGAATACCACCTCCGTGGACATGAGAATAGTCAGAATGATCAAACAGACTGAGCACACGGAAGTGAACACCACACTCATTGCCAATTGCATCATAGTTGTTGACACAATCAATAGTGTGGCCACTATGAAAAAAAGTTTATTGATTCACACTCAAGTAAACAATAAACGTAGAAACAGTAAAATAAGTAGCATAACACAGTCTGAGAGGGAGTACCACCTGCACTGTCTTTGTATAGAGGAGTGCTCTGGTAGGTGCTGCAGTGTGTGTTGTGCCATCCCCACTAATCTTATGACCCACTGCATGTGACTTCTGACGGCTGGCCCACACACCTGCCATCGTTGGACTATTTGAAGTGTAATGCACCAGTGGTGCTGCAGCTCATATCCAGGTGTTGCACACAGGGTTATAGCACCTTTATTATCTGTTTAAACTACAATGGCTAATGCAAGATAATATTGGCCAGAAATGAGAGAAACCATTCCAGAAATTCCTTAAGAAGGAACTGTTTGCACCATAATCAGGACTCATCAGCACTCTCTGTTCAAGGAACTACTCAGTTTCTAGATTTTCATGAATGATTTTTCCTCCAAGAATATTTCAATTTTCAAGAAATTTTTAGCTGTGAAGAAGAATTTTAGTTTAGTTTTTATGATTTTTTTGATCCTTTCATACACATAGAATCTCAGTCAGGTTATACTAGTATTACACCTCTTTATTCCCACTACCAGATGGAAAAACTTCATGAGAAGAGTTGTTTTAGTCCAGTGCCAAATCTGATGAAGGTGATTAATGATGAGTGTAAAATGGGAAGGGAAGAGGAAAAAACTTACAGAAACAAATATAAAAGAGGTAAATATTGTAGGAAAGTTCTGGTAGAATATAAATACTTTTGGATTAAAGGAGACCATACATCAAAAAACAGAAGCATCAAGTTGTCGATAACCATACAAAAAAGGAAAGAAAACTTGCTAGCTTTTGGAGTAATCTTTTCTTGTGCTAAGTTATAAGTTGTTAACAACACTTCTAGTTCACTTTTCCTATCAGAATTGCTTTCTGTGGAGTGGTCTTCTTTAATCCAAAAATATTTACATAAAAGAAATGAATTACCATAGCAAAAACAACTGGTAGCAAAATGCAAGCAATTAGATTTTGAATCCAATGTGTGGAAAATAATTGTAAATAGTCATACTGTATTTGTATTGTAAACATGTAGCACTGTATTCATGATGTAGGCTGAGTACTCATTAATTTTGAAGAGAATGACAATTACTTGTAGCTGGAGCATTACTGACCCAAGCCCAAAAATTTTATTTGTTCAACTTTTACAAACGACATATCTCTCCGTCGTAAACTTTAAAATAATTTTCTTAATCCTTTACCTACTTAGGCTGTCTCTGTACCGAACCTGATGAAGTCATCGGCATTCTTAGTCTGGTTTCCACAATGTGGGAAGAGTAGAGTGACCATTGTTCCAGGTTTGTACTATTACCTGAATTACTGGCAAGCAAAACTGACAGTTGCTTACCACTGCAAGTGCCTACTTCTACAGACTGTCTTTATACTGACTGTAGCTCAAGTTAAAAAGTCAAATGTGTTTTATTATGAACTTACAAATTTAATATTTGTTAGATAGAACGAACTTTCTCTGGTAAGGTAAGGTCACAATCGAAACTTCACAAGACACCAGTTGAGAAAGCCTGATATACTGTACATGCTATTTAGTTGCTGATACTCTAGAACTAAAACTACAACATTTGATGGTACAATGGTGTACCTGAATGGAGTGAACAGTTAAGTATGCACAAAAAGTTATTGATACAAGTTGAAATATAGTAGACAAGCACACGGTGTATCACAAGAACCTGACTGTGTGAGCTAGATTATCACAAACCTTAATTCAAACAAGTAGCTATCAGACTTTGGAAGTATTCTGGTTGTCTGACTTTTTGATTAGTGGCCTACGTTATTTGCTGTGAAATTATATGAACAAAAGATTTTTAGGTGAGCTTTATTAACAATGTAAAGCAAACAGTTTCTGTCAGAAATATTGTGAGGGAAGTTTCTATAATTTATAGCACAACAGAGTGGAACAGACCATATTAATAAACTATTGTGCTAATTTGGTGTATGTAAAACATGGTTTAATGAAGTGAAATTACAATTAATGTGTTCTTGAAAGGTTTGAATATTCATACACTGTATTTGCAGTTTCTTTTTTAAAAAAATGTGTGCTATATGGATAAACTGCTACTTCATCTAATGGGAGAACCTGTGACTGCTATCCATTCATTTGCAAGAAAGTAGTAGTTATTACTTTTATTTAGCTTGAATATCAGAACTTCATAGAACACATTCTATGAAGTTTAAGCACACTGATGGTAGTAATGTGATTGCGAGTCCTACATACACTAGTTATATGAAATCTTTAGGATAAATATAGTCACCTCTGTGGTCAAGATTAAAAAACATTTAACAGTGTGACTCCAAACCAGAAAGTAGCTGGTTCAATCCCTGAAGGTGGATGAGACTGGCATTACCAGATTTTTGGTGGTGAAGGGAGAGAAGTAAGCTATGTGTAACCCATTCACATCCTTTCACTTCTACAGTTATCCATTGCAACAGTGTCCTGTGTTGTCACTCACATAGTCTCCCCCACAATACTGTTGGACATTCGACACATTGCCTGCAGCTTGGCTGCAAGTAAAAGAAAAATGTAGAATATTCCACCATAGCGCTATGTTACATGGAAGCACTTGACAATTAATGTAAATAAATACATCGAGGGACATAGAAATTGCTAAAGGTAATTACAGTACAAGTTGCTTCATACAACTGAAATTTCTTATTAAAGTAGGGAATGATATAATAAAATAAGTCCTGTTAAGTGTCTACAAAGGGGAGTTAATGTTATTGGAGAGATTTGTAGTGTGAAACAGGAAATAATGTAGGAAGACATTTCATCAATTTTATTCCTGATTGTATCTGTGGCATGTCCCAATATTTTTCTGTAGATTTTACTACTTTCCACAGGTAGCTGACAGTACTTAACAATATATCGTACTACTTTTCAAATGATATGCACATAATTATGAACATTTCACCAATTAATCCTGCAAGAAGACATGAAGCCATTTTAAGAATTAGGACAAGATATGAGATACTGGGTTTATGTTAAGATGATGTGGGTTTTAACACATTGACTGCTGGTGCACAGCAAAGCCATCTCCTGTGGCTGCCATTGGCTACTTGCCAGTCAATACATTAAATTCCCATCTGATTATTTGATATAAATTTTTTGCAATTTCCCTTCTGATACATGCTGGGATTCTTTCTTCAAGAAGACACATTTTATATGCAAGTTCTGAAATTCTCCCTTGACTGACGTGCAGTATATAAATTTTTCACCTGCAATGGATAAATTTGTCAGAGACTATAGTGATGAACAATTAATCGTGTATGAAAATATTACATTTGGTTTTTTATTTGGGTGTTATATGTTTTATTATTCATTAGCATTCGTCTTGATTGCAGCTGTTATCTTGTTGAATTTTGAAGCTCTTGTTATCACTATTATGTTTCTGCAGTAAATGTAGTTCTCATAACACTACCTTTTGAAGAAGACAAAATGTTTTTCTTTTGTTTACATACATCATACTTTTGTTCTGGTTTGCAAAAAATTGGTTTTCAAGTGCCAAAACTGCTTGAATCACTTTTGTCTTCACCTCCGTGTACACCATAAAACTATTAAAATAGTAATTCAATAGACAGTAAATGCCACTACTTCAAAAACAATACTTATATTATTAATTGCACCAAAAGGAGAACCTAATTATTTAGTAATTTGTTTCAGTTTAAATTTTTTTCCTCTGTTTTGCTTGTTACAGTACATGCACTATAGTTTCCAGTTCATTTGTTTGTCTGAGAATTCTTAAATGTTCAACATCAATGGATGACAACAAGTTGATTGTTTTATGATCGCTACTTGCCTTGTATCCATTTAAGTTTAAACTGCAAAATCATTTAAATATTTCTCATAAATAGGCATTACCTACAGTCCACTTAGCCTGTCTCCATGTTACGGAAATATTTTGGTAGGTGGATCCAAAACTATGAAGCATTCCTTCAACAGAAGTGATCACTGCTGAGATGACAATAAAACCACTAGCTGATGCTAGTGACACTAATAAGAGTGTTACTCTCTGGATTTTGTATCTGCTTATTCTTCTTTTTTAATGTCACGTAAACACAAAAGAATACGTTGGCAAAATGTTTCAGAAGAGAACTTTTAAGTTTAACTATAACAACCAAAAGTAGCTGAAAACTGCACTCATCAGCGTCTTTATATTTGGTTGCAGAAGAAGAATTACTACACGGAGAAGTCACAACAGTATTGTCAAGTCTGAAGATGTTGCCATCAGAGGTTAAGAGTCTACTTGTTAACTGAGTACTGATCATTCTTCACTCTGAATCTTTTGTGTTTATTACTAATCTCGTTTAATTTAACCCATATTAGTACTAACTCAGTTTGAGCCTGTAACATCATGCCAGGACATGAGTGATTACCTATTGTAAGTCTGGAAATGTAATACAGAATTCATTTACTAAGACTTACGGTGTAGTCTTTATTTATTATACACTTATGAATTTCCTTTATTGATTTTGGTACATAGTTGAAGTATACATTTAGACATTCAGTTTCATTATTGTTGTGGTATTCAATTTAAATCTGATGGTATACTTACATAAAACAAACATTCTGAATACAGCAGTCAAAATACAAATATAACCCAAGGACATGTGACAGTAGTATTCGGATTGCAGATATTTGTATGATAAATCAAAACTTATTCAGGATGATGTGTTTTTCATATTACAGATCAAGAACATCAAACCAAAGGCTCTGAATCCTAAATTCCATTTACTCTAGGGTTTCATGAACTTTCACACAAATTGTATTAAATATTCAACACCATTGTGGCATGATTGATGCAATAACAAAATCTCCATTTGTAAAGGTGATGATTGTATTGGTGGTGGTAGTGGTGGTGGTGGTGATGGTGGTGGTGGTGATGATGATGATGATGATGATGATGATGATAACAGTAATAATAGTAACCATAAAATTACAATAACAATAAAGTATACTTAACAGTTTGTACTTAAAAACATAAAACTTAATTCCCTAGGCAGATAACAAGGAGTTATGATTTTGTTCTTTTCCACACAAATTTTATACTTCTTTTGAGACATCAGTGAATGACAGTAATTTCATATATCATGGATTTGAAAAGAAAAAAGAAGAGGAAGTAACCAGCAGTAGTGTATTCTCTCTCTTTTTCTAATTATTTCATTCATGTCTGTTAGGGGTGGATTATCACAGTGCTGATCGTCAGGTGTCTGATAGATTTAAGAGTAAATACTGTAGGAGATCGGAAAAATGTATTCATCTTCTGCATCAATATTTGAAATCTAGTCATAACACTTATATTTTAATGACATGTTCTACAGTTAAAAATGATGGAAAAAACTGACTTTTCTAATTTTTTTAAAATTCCTGGTGACCAATTAATATTTAAATATTGACAAAGATAGCTTAATTCAGAGAGATGGGGGTTCGTTCACTCCAAATCTTAGGTCCCATATGTGCAAATAGTTTTAATTGGGCTCCTTAAAAAGCGTATTAAAATATTAGTTCATTTTTATTTTAGTAACATACCAGTGCAATGTAGTTTTTGCATTACAACTGGAGATCAGCATCTACAGTACTGGGTACACAAAGCTCTCCCAAAATGTTGTAAGTGTTCATAGAATCTACACATTCATTTTTGAAGCACCCCAACAATGCCAATATACCTATGTGCATATTTCATCAAGTAACTTTTCTATAGAAAACTGCTGGGCTTATCTTCTTCTTTCTTTCACTTTGAATACTTTTACTTTTTATGCAAATGTTAAGGTGTTACTGAATACTGCTGAATCAATTGTCAAATTGTTATGCTGTATTCTAAGATTAAATTCATGGTATGATGATGGTACATAATTTACATTAGTTAACTGCTTGTATTTTCAGTGCAGTTAAGACAAAACAACATGTAAAATTATGTTAGTTAACTGATGGAGCATTTCTTATGAGACAGTTTTGTATACAAAACCCTAAATGAAAATTAATCACAGTGACAGATTTAATTTTAATAAATCTGTTAGGGGAATTCATCAGTAAATTTAACACATTGAAAAACTAATATATAGTGACTTGAGCAAATGTTTTAGTATTTAATCACATAATAGCTATAATATATATGGTGTCTGTTCTTTTGGACATGTCTGAAAGAACAGACATCATTTTGAAAAGAACAGACATCATTTTGAAAAGAACAGACATCATTTTGATCCTGCAGTCAATATGAATCAAGACACAAAGGAATTAAAAACACTAGGGAATTGATTTATGTCAATGGGGCAAGTTGAAAACTTGTGCCAGACTGGGATGCAAACCAGGTCTCCTGCTGAGCACTACACCATCCAGACACAGTTATCACCACAACCACATGGACTACCCTAGCTCATCTCCCATCAGACCCAATTTCTCAACATATACCACACACCACTGATGTAATGGCCCTGCTCATTAGCCTCATTACTCATGGGATGTTGCCAATTCCTGTAAGAGTTCAAGCTTGGTGGGCATCTGCACTGAAAGGATCATTGGCAGCCATCACAGTAACTATACATGGTGAGCACAAAGTTTTGCCCTGATTATAACAATTTATTACAGAAAAACTGTTTTACATAATAATTTACATTTGATGCTGTTACATAGGTTAGTGTTACTAGTTTTTTTTTTTTTTAAAGACCACTTACGTTAGTAAACCTCAACATATGCTCCCTTGGTAGCTCAGAGAATGTCAAGGCGGTATTCCAGTTCCCGCTACGTGTTTTGTAACGTGTGTTCTGTCACAGTACCCACAGCAGGTTGTATCCTAGCCTTCAGTTCGTCAACGTCAGCAACTGGTGTGATGAAGACTCTGTCCTCGGTATAGCCCCAGAAAAAAAAGTAAAGGGGTGTAATGTCTGGAGAGGGGAGTAATGTCCGGAACGGTGGATTGGAAGGAATGGTCCAACACCCTGGCCACCTTGCTCTCCAGACATTACGACCCTTGGCTTTTTTTTGTGGGGCTATACCGAGGACAGAGTCTTCATCACACCAGCTGCTGATGTTGACGAACTGAAGGCTAGGATACAAGCAGCTGTGGGTACTGTGACAGAACACATGTTACAAAATACCTGACAGGAACTGGGATACCGCCTCAACATTCTCTGAGCTACCAAGGGAGCACATGTTGAGGTTTACTAACGTAAGTGGCCTTAAAAAAACTAGTAACACTAAGCTATGTAATGGCATCAAATGTAATTTATTATGTCAAACGGTTATTCTGTTGTGAATTTTTATAATCAGCGCAAGACTTTGTGCTCACCCTGAACATCTGGTGTCACATACAATTATGGTGATGACAGCAATGATCCCTTCAGTGCAGATGCGCACCAAGCTCGAACTCTTATGGGAACTGGTAAGATGCCAAGAGTAATGAGGCTAGTGAGCAGGGGCACTACATCATTGGTGCGTGGTATAAGTTGAGAATTTGGATCTGATGGGAGGTTAGCTAGGGTAGTCCACTCGATTGTGGTGACCAGTGTGTCCGGATGCATAGTGGTCAGCACATTTGCCAAGTAAACAGGAGACCCAGATTCAAATCTCAGCCTGGCACAAATTTTCAATTTGCCCCACTAATATAAATCCATGTCCACTGGTAACTAATGTCTAATTTTTTTGTGTCTTGAATAACAGCTATAAAGTGACAATACAATCTCTCTTATGCTTTTGATGGAAGATTACTAACACTAGGTACATAACAGGCTACAGTTTAACATTTAAAAATGAAGAATTTCATTTGATGCAAACTATAAGTTGTTATGTGATGACAAGTTACAACTTCCAGGATATATAGCTGACGTAAGTATGTGATTGACAGGTACCACCAGGGAACATAGGGGAATGGAGGAAGAACAGCAATGAAATTGAAGAATATGATGCATTGAACTGAACTTAAATTTCATGGAATGATGACAAAAAGAATAGGCTGAAGCTATAGATTTGACAGAAAGAAATTAAGGTAATGAGAGGGTAGTATACTTTTTTCCTGCTCAGAGCAACAGCTTTACAAGAGTATAATTGCCAACTGGAGCAACCTTTCATTTCAAGAACTAAAAAGACATTGGAAGAATTCTAGCTAGTTACTGCTCGAGCTTCTTGTTGGAAAAAAATTTCTTGTAGACAGAGCACAATATTTGTAAAGGGCCATCTGTTCTGATCAGATAAGCCAATTTTATATAGACACATGACTCGTATCCAAGAATGATCTAGGTTACCAAACTATGTCAACATTTTGTAGTTCTTAACAACAGCATAGAAATTTTATTTCACAATGAAATGTTATGCTGAAACATAAATAGTACAATTTCTCTGAGGTAGAAAAGAAGTCTTAGTACAACAACTATAGCCAAGTTTTGATGTAATGAAGACAATATCTGAGAGACAGACATTTTCAGAGCACTACAGTGTGTTGCTATAGTTGTTATACATGGAGTATGTTTGGAGAAATATACAGGTATATTGATGACTATGAACTGGACGAAATTTTACAACTATCTAAAGAAATTGAGCATCTGTTCTTTGTATCTGAAATGCTAATGTGAGAGTCATATTATTATAACTGAGCATGTTTCTGTCCATACAAATGATGGAGTGGTAGTGAATGAAGGCACATAATTTATGAGATCAGGCTCATGCAATATGGCCTTCAGAATGTTGCTGCTTACTTTACTATTGCAAAGGCATAGATCTCCAATCATACAGATCAAAAAACGTACAAAGGGACCATTTAACCATGAAAATATATTAGTATTATTTCATTGTAATTTTAATATAAGTAGCCCTCAGACAAAGCTAGACAAAAATATATTTTAGATGTCATGGGCCATTTTTATCAGTCAATAATGGGGCTTTTTGTAGTTTTCTTTGTCCTCTAGAAGTTACCAACAATAGTGACAATAGTTCTCCAGTTCACCATGTAAATTTGAGGCAAGTTCATTTTTGTATGAAATTTTTCGTACTGGGAACACAGAAAGATAGATTAGTAATTGCATTAGAAATAAATGTCTTTTGCTTATAGAATTTATTGCATGAAAATTAAATGAGATCCCTGGTGGATAAATCATATAATCTAGAACATTAGTATTTGTTATTAGCAGACAATGATAAAAAGTTAAAAATAAATATCACAGACACATGTTCACACTAAAATTTACCTCTACATTCTTTGGTAACGGGTGGCCTATTCTGTGAGATATGATAGCCACACCAATAACAGTGACATTTATATAGTTAATGTATGCATTACTTAATAAATTTTTGTAGACAACTTTGTTTTGTACAGCATGAAATTTGTTTACAGGGACTTTGAAAGGTCATATACATCATATTTGGACTTGATAATTTGCTATCATAGACATATTTTACTATTCTTCAATTGACCAAGAACTTTCATCAGAGGGGCCAGTAGACATCAATGATGAGTGAATTTTAACTGACTTTATTGTATACCTATAAGAGGCAAATGCCTGGAAAATGACAGTATTGTAATGTTGTGCAAATAATGAGAGCTATGGCTGCAATTCAGAAAAAAAAGACAAAGTCTTGTCAGACATGTGGGGACATAATTAGCGGAACAAAAAATAATGCAGAAGCCATTCATGTTCTATGTTGCTAAGGGATGTATGTTTATATTTTGTTTATGGGCAAACTTTTTCACACAACATTTAATATTTCTTGAGAATTCATTTATAGCGGTTTTAAACTACTAAATAAGATGATTCTGGTTTTTCAATTGTCACCATTTCACTGACTACATTTATTGGGGTTCCTACTGGGTTGCTGTAAGGTGTGACTCTACAGGGTTATATTACATATAACATGTCTATAATTGGCATATGAAATATGCTGCAACATTGTTGAAATAGTGGGACTGTGGTTTGTGAGGGTTAATAATGATAGAGAAGAGAGTTGGATAAATACTTAACGGAAAATGGCTGCTGCCAAATTTAAGAAAAAACAGAACCAAAATGATGGGATAATAGCACAAGCAAGTGACTGCTCTTTGCTTTCAGTTGTCTCAACAGGGGTGTAAGTGTATTCTATGTTTCCTCCACCACCACCACCACCACCACCACTGCCTTCAATAATTGAAGCATAGTCATCATCATCCGTGAGGGATCCCAGCTCAGCATATGTTTCCTCGAGGTTGCCATTACACAGTGAGTCCTGACAGTAGCAGTAATGGACTCCATTCAAATTGTGACATTCTTGCCAGCTGTCCTCACTGCACTGACGGGTTATCTGTTTTCCTGAAACAGTATATACCATCCTTGTCAGTCAAGTTGTTGGGAAAACTGTTTTAACTGGATATGCAATGTAAGGCATTTTTAAAAATTCTGGTAAGAACTGAATGACAATAAATACAAACAAATCACATTATAAGATAAAAAGTTACTGTTATGTGTATCTGCTTCACATAATTTTCACTGAAGTCAATAGCAAGAATTGTTGTTTGTTAATAATTCTGTTTTAATTCTGCAAAATTCACAGTACACAACTGAAGAACTTGAGTGCTTTCTACTTCTTACATTGTTGTGGTTGTGGCCTTCAGCCCAAAGATTGGTTTGATGCAGAACATCAACTCTTTTGATGAAATATCAAAATATTGTAATTAATTAGCAGTATAGTTGTATTTTAACTCTTTGTTTAATCTGTTTTTCATTAGTGTTATTGTTTTATACCAGTAACATAATGTATAACAATACCATGTACTCCACCATAGACTAAATAAATAAGTCAGTGTTATTACATATTTTGTCCCCAGAAAAAATTACACTCCTAAATGTCCACCCCCAACAGAGTCATAAGATAACTGCATGTGAACTGTGTACATGAAACAGAGCAAAAACTAGTTGATTATTAACACAATGTGAATTGTATGGAAAATAGTTGTACCACTGGCAATTTGGAACTCTAGTAAGTGAGACAACACAAAAATCATCATCTTGATTTTTCTGTAACCAATGAATTAATCACATTTAAAATCAGTGCAGCCATATTAATCAGCTGTACTGTGCTTGAGGTGTATGTAAAATAATTATCAATTCTTTTGATAACTTGTAAGACTCTGCCATCCCTATAATTTTATCACCATGCAGCCATGTTCTTGTTTGCTGTGGGCAATAAAGGCCAATTGTTGTCTAGTTGCTTGAAAATGTAAATAAAGAATACTTGAACTGTATGCTAGAAGCACTTTTATGATACGAAGATTGTTAGCATTTTTCAAATCCAATGCAATGTGTGTCTGTATTGGTCTTAAGACTGGGAAACTGCTTCATGAGGAACAGGTCACTGAATCTTCTTCTATGCCACTATGTGCACAAGCAGTTACCTGTACACAGCTCACCAGAATGCTGAGCAAACACTAAAAATAAAATGAATGATACAACCTATTTTATTTTGCTCACATCATCTGATAGAAGATGTGATAAATATTGGAAATACAGATTTTCGTAGTATTTGGTTATGTAGTACGGTCAAAACTTGCAATTTTTTACCCTGTTTGTTACCTAGAGCGATCCAGTGTAAGAGAGAGCCTGATGGCTCTAATCAGATCAGGTTAAATAAATAAATAAATTAAAACAAAATTGCAAGTTTTTTTAGAAAGCCCACAGCTCACAACTGAGACACTGTAAACTTAACGTTTTTTTGATGAACTTAAAGAAAATGTTTAATGTCATTAACCAGCATTGGTCACGATTGGGTATCATCAAAACAGTGGTGGTCAGTGGATATGTCACTCTCAGGCATTACTTAGCGACTATCTGTTGTTGGTTTCAATCATTCTGAGGACTGAAAATGGTGGCCAATATTGGTTAATGACATAAAACATTTTCTGCAATTGTGTCAAAGAATGTATTAAGTGTATAGTTAAAAAGTCAATCACTATCTCTATAGAACAATGTTATTTATTTCAAAATCTGGGACATCACTGTGACTTTTATGATTTTTCTAGTACAAGTTGTAAATTAAATGCTAGAAATAATTAAGAGACAGTAAAGATTGCTAAGTACAGCCTAGAGAAAGTAATGTAACTATACTGTGTCATGTTGGAACTTTGTCAAGTGAATACTCCAGACACAGAGAAGACTTTCTCAAATCACCTCTGGCTAGAAACAGTTATTTTAAAATAGTACAGACACATGTACAGGGTGTTTCAAAAATGACCGGTATATTTGAAACGGCAATAAAAACTAAACGAGCAGCGATAGAAATACACCGTTTGTTGCAATACGCTTGGGACAACAGTACATTTTCAGGCGGACAAACTTTCGAAATTACAGTAGTTACAATTTTCAACAACAGATGGCGCTGCAAGTGATGTGAAAGATATAGAAGACAACGCAGTCTGTGGGTGCGCCATTCTGTACGT
Organism: Schistocerca piceifrons; assembly: GCF_021461385.2. NCBI lineage: Eukaryota > Metazoa > Arthropoda > Insecta > Orthoptera > Acrididae > Schistocerca > Schistocerca piceifrons. Next base: position 876,371,027 of record NC_060149.1, on the reverse strand, counting down.
CGACTTTCTGCTGTAAGCGTGTGCTGTTCACAACGTGCAAGTGTGCTGTAGACAACATGGTTTATTCCTTAGAACAGAGGATTTTTCTGGTGTTGGAATTCCACCGCCTAGAACACAGTGTTGTTGCAACAAGACGAAGTTTTCAACGGAGGTTTAATGTAACCAAAGGACCGAAAAGCGATACAATAAAGGATCTGTTTGAAAAATTTCAACGGACTGGGAACGTGACGGATGAACGTGCTGGAAAGGTAGGGCGACCGCGTACGGCAACCACAGAGGGCAATGCGCAGCTAGTGCAGCAGGTGAACCAACAGCGGCCTCGGGTTTCCGTTCGCCGTGTTGCAGCTGCAGTCCAAATGACGCCAACGTCCACGTATCGTCTCATGCACCAGAGTTTACACCTCTATCCATACAAAATTCAAACGCGGCAACCCCTCAGCGCCGCTACCATTGCTGCACGAGAGACATTCGCTAACGATATAGTGCACAGGATTGATGACGGCGATATGCATGTGGGCAGCATTTGGTTTACTGACGAAGCTTATTTTTACCTGGACGGCTTCGTCAATAAACAGAACTGCCGCATATGGGGAACCGAAAAGCCCCATGTTGCAGTCCCATCGTCCCTGCATCCTCAAAAAGTACTGGTTTGGGCCGCCATTTCTTCCAAAGGAATCATTGGCCCATTTTTCAGATCCGAAACGATTACTGCATCACGCTATCCGGACATTCTTCGTGAATTTGTGGCGGTACAAACTGCCTTAGACGACACTGCGAACACCTCGTGGTTTATGCAAGATGGTGCCCGGCCACATCGCACGGCCAACGTCTTTAATTTCCTGAATGAATATTTCGATGATCGTGTGATTGCTTTGGGCTATCCGAAACATACAGGAGGCGGCGTGGATTGGCCTCCCTATTCGCCAGACGTGAACCTCTGTGACTTCTTTCTGTGGGGACACTTGAAAGACCAGGTGTACCGCCAGAATCCAGAAACAATTGAACAGCTGAAGCAGTACATCTCATCTGCATGTGAAGCCATTCCGCCAGACACGTTGTCAAAGGTTTCGGGTAATTTCATTCAGAGACTACGCCATATTATTGCTACGCATGGTAGATATGTGGAAAATATCGTACTATAGAGTTTCCCAGACCACAGCGCCATCTGTTGTTGAAAATTGTAACTACTGTAATTTCGAAAGTTTGTCTGCCTGAAAATGTACTGTTGTCCCAAGCATATTGCAACAAACGGTGTATTTCTATCGCTGCTCGTTTAGTTTTTATTGCCGTTTCAAATATACCGGTCATTTTTGAAACACCCTGTATATAGCTAAGATGATATAATCTCTTCAGATTCATGGAATAGTTATAATCTACATGAGAAAATTTTATTTCATATCAGCTGACACTCTAATGCGATTTACAAAGCATTGTTGGTCAAGCCTGATGTCAAAAACCAAATGTAAGTCAACCAGGCTTAAGGCGGTTGAGCATTTGGGTGCTGAGCTGAAATGTGTCATCCTTGAGCCAATACCTTCACTCCGTGATAGCAACGGTGATGTTACCGAGGACAGGGCCACTAAAGCGGAATTACTAAATATAGTTTTCCAAAATTACTTTGTCAGAGACGATGAAATAAATATCCCAGATTTCGAATTAAGAACTGTTGCCAACATGAGTAACTTAGACATAGATATCCTCGGTATAGCAAAACGATTTAAACGTATTCTGCTATCACAACGTTTACATGCGACACATCTTCCGGAAGACAAAAACGGATTTCGGAAACCGTTTTGTCGCGTTTACATGTTACGGCCTGAAGCGGATTTGCTAGCCCAGTTAAATATGGCGACTGGAAAACAGGTGTTACAATTTATGATTTAGTCAGCACAATCGCTATTTCTCTTGAGTTAAACGAGGTGTAAACAGCTTCATTCTAATATTTCTACTTATCCTTCGCTGTACAAAAGACCACTCCGTCCATGTTAGCCAAAAATTTTTAAAAACATGACGAAACCTTACAGCTCAAGCACGTTGATGATGATGTTTGGTTTGTGGGGCTCGAGCGGTCATCAGCGCCCGTGCAAAACCCCAATTTTTACGTAGTTCAATTTGTACACAGTCCAATCTAGCCACTGTCACGAATGATGATGAAGATAATGAAATGATGAGGACAACACAAACATCCAGTCCCCAGGTAGAGAAAAATCCCCAACCCTGACGGGAATCGAACCCGGGACCCGTGATGCAAAGACAGCAACGCTAGCCACTTTTTTGTGTTTGGTCGTTGCGGAAGTCACATAACATCCGTTCAAGTTCGTTTGTTGATCTTTCCACTCAGTTTTTTTTTATTACAGAGGCCAACCAGCTCTCTGACCGAACACACTGAGCTACCGTGCCGAAGACGAAAGATCCGTACCTAAAGACTGGGAAGTTGTACAGGTCCAAGGGCGCCCATATCCGGAGGCAGTGGGAGGCCGTGAGGTCACCCCTTCTCTTTGCTCTCAGGGAAAGGAAAAAGTACACTCCTGGAAATTGAAATAAGAACACCGTGAATTCATTGTCCCAGGAAGGGGAAACTTTATTGACACATTCCTGGGGTCAGATACATCACATGATCACACTGACAGAACCACAGGCACATAGACACAGGCAACAGAGCATGCACAATGTCGGCACTAGTACAGTGTATATCCACCTTTCGCAGCAATGCAGGCTGCTATTCTCCCATGGAGACGATCGTAGAGATGCTGGATGTAGTCCTGTGGAACGGCTTGCCATGCCATTTCCACCTGGCGCCTCAGTTGGACCAGCGTTCGTGCTGGACGTGCAGACCGCGTGAGACGACGCTTCATCCAGTCCCAAACATGCTCAATGGGGGACAGATCCGGAGATTTTGCTGGCCAGGGTAGTTGACTTACACCTTCTAGAGCACGTTGGGTGGCACGGGATGCATGCGGACGTGCATTGTCCTGTTGGAACAGCAAGTTCCCTTGCCGGTCTAGGAATGGTAGAACGATGGGTTCGATGACGGTTTGGATGTACCGTGCACTATTCAGTGTCCCCTCGACGATCACCAGTGGTGTACGGCCAGTGTAGGAGATCGCTCCCCACACCATGATGCCGGGTGTTGGCCCTGTGTGCCTCGGTCGTATGCAGTCCTGATTGTGGCGCTCACCTGCACGGCGCCAAACACGCATACGACCATCATTGGCACCAAGGCAGAAGCGACTCTCATCGCTGAAGACGACACGTCTCCATTCGTCCCTCCATTCACGCCTGTCGCGACACCACTGGAGGCGGGCTGCACGATGTTGGGGCGTGAGCGGAAGACGGCCTAACGGTGTGCGGGACCGTAGCCCAGCTTCATGGAGACGGTTGCGAATGGTCCTCGCCGATACCCCAGGAGCAACAGTGTCCCTAATTTGCTGGGAAGTGGCGGTGCGGTCCCCTACGGCACTGCGTAGGATCCTACGGTCTTGGCGTGCATCCGTGCGTCGCTGCGGTCCGGTCCCAGGTCGACGGGCACGTGCACCTTCCGCCGACCACTGGCGACAACATCGATGTACTGTGGAGACCTCACGCCCCACGTGTTGAGCAATTCGGCGGTACGTCCACCCGGCCTCCCGCATGCCCACTATACGCCCTTGCTCAAAGTCCGTCAACTGCACATACGGTTCACGTCCACGCTGTCGCGGCATGCTACCAGTGTTAAAAGACTGCGATGGAGCTCCGTATGCCACGGCAAACTGGCTGACACTGACGGCGGCGGTGCACAAATGCTGCGCAGCTAGCGCCATTCGACGGCCAACACCGCGGTTCCTGGTGTGTCCGCTGTACCGTGCGTGTGATCATTGCTTGTACAGCCCTCTCGCAGTGTCCGGAGCAAGTATGGTGGGTCTGACACACCGGTGTCAATGTGTTCTTTTTTCCATTTCCAGGAGTGTATAATGTAGACATGTGTTTTTTTCTGGAAAGTGGTTGGAAAATCATTATTACGTAGGTTTTAACAGGGCCAGAAATAGGACTTTTTTTAATGGCTACAAGTCGGCATTCGTCTTCTAAATTTTTAAAAATACTCAATACCCCCAGGTCTAGGCCCTTCCCAACAAACCATCATATGGTCGCCCTTGCACAGGTCACAGCAATACCCAAGAAAGGAAGTTGGAATAATTCGATGAACTATAGACCCATTTCATTCACGTCGATTTGCAGTAGGATTTTGGACATAGACTGTTTTTTTAACATTATGAATCACCACGAGGAAAACGATCTATTGACACACAGTCAGTACGGATTCAGAAAACATCTTTCATGTGAAACACAACTAGCTCTTCATTCTCGCGAAGTAATGAGTGCTATCGACAGAGAATCTCAAACTGATTTCATATTTCTAGATTTCCAAAAGCTTTTGATACCGTTCCTCCCAGAGGCTTATAATCAAGTTGAAGTATCGTCTCAGTAGTGCGACTTCGTGATTTTCTCTTGGAAGGATCACAGTTCGTAGTAATTGATGAAAAGTCATCGAGTAAAACAGAAGTGATACCTGAGGTTCCCAATGTAAGTGTTGCAAGGCCTCTGCTGCTCCTAGTCTATATAGACAACTACTTCTAGACACTCTGAGGAACCATCTTACATTGTTTGCAGATGATGCTGTCATTAATCATCCAGCAAAGTCATCACAAAATCAAAACCAACTGCAAAATGATTTAGACAAGATTTACGGGACGAAAAGTGATAATTGCCCATAATGGAAAGTGGAAGTCATCCACATGAGTACTAAATAGAATAGAAAAATTTCGATTTGAACCGATACCGATATTTTTCGGTATTTCTTTAGTCTCGGTAATAACAGATGCTTTTTATTTTTTATTAATAACCTAGAGAAATACCGAAATATCCGTTAGCCATAGCAGCAGTGCTACAATTATTCGTTTTTAAATAAACATTTTTTTTAAAAAAAGGAGTGATTATTATTCGTAAATTTTGCGTTGAAATAGTGTGTTATTATAGAGAATGGGAAAAAAGATTAGTGATATTTTAATAACAATGCCGGCAGAAACGAGCAACTAACACATGCCATTGTACAGCATTGCTGAGACAACATTGCTCCTGTTGCAGTGTGTCGTTGCACAGCCATCTAGTGCCCTGCGTCACACCGGATTTGAATTGCTGCAGAGACTACAATTTGCTTCCCTTCTGCTTAATGCCTGTCGTGACACATCTGCGAAGGGGAGCCGGAGGTGGTCAAATCCAAAAAATTACGATTTTTTTTGCTACCGAAAATTAATTGGAATATTCCTCTTTAATGTAAACTTTGAATTATTGTTCTACTCGCCCTAGAAGTGGAGTTATTACCATTTTCCCCCACGCCTGCAGAGGAAATGGGGGGCCGCTGAATGCATCTAACACCCTCTCGTGACTTCCTGGCGAACTGCTTGGGATTTTCTAGGCCTGTTACGCATACAGCACCTTATGTTACGCATACAGTGAGTGTGCAAGGGTTGGCTACATTATTTCTGTGACAAATGAAGCGCTAAGAGCGCGGAACATCGTCTCCATGGAGGTAAGAATACAGGGAGACGCCGTGACGTCACAGCTGTGAAGCTATGTGAAGCCGAGGGTAGCCATTTCAATCCGACCAAAACATTGCTGCTGTGAGCTTGTGTGCATAGGCTTGTCGCTCGCTTTTGGAAGGATTTTGCGCTATTATGGTGACTTGTGTGGTGTTCGGATGTACGAATCGTTCTGATTGTGGTGCGAAATCGAAGGGAATAACATTTCATGTGTAAGTTGTCTCGTTAAGTGTGATTTTACAACTTCATTGTGAATGAACGTGTGCTACATCGGTACTTGTACTATAGCGTGTTTTCCTCCTGTATGATATTAGATTTCCTAAAAATGAAAGTCGGAAAGCTCTGTGGGAAAATGCCGTGAGGAGGAAGAATTGGCGTGCGTCTAAATGGAGCACTGTATGTTCTCAGCATTTCCGAGAAGAGGACATAGACCGAACTTCCCTTTCAACAGTAAGGCTCCGAGAAAATGCTGTACCATCAGTTTTCCCTACACACCCAAAACATTTGCAAAAGGTATGTTAGTTCAAAGAATTAAATTCTTAGTTTTCAAGTTCACGTTTTAGTATAATACGTACGTATCGTCGATAATCGAAGTGTTGAGTAACTCACTTTGTCTTCATCATGTACCAAATTAAAAGTTAACACTACATTAACTGGCGTAAAGTATAGGCCTAAACAGGACACTGTGTAGATTTGCCATTCTATGTACCATATTTCAGTAAATATTGGTGGTAATGAACAGTGTTTCCCAGTAGTGTAACGTAACTGAAATGTCCCAGTCCGTATTAAAAACAAGATGTATTTATGAGGCTTTGGAGGGAGGGTATAGCTAACTTAGTTTTCAGTTTCTATTATTTAATTTGTGATACACGTTTATTACTGAATTAACAAAATTGTATCGTTTACATTGAAGGCTAGCTATTCGTAATATTACATTAATAACTATTTTTAATCAGAAGAAACGCGGAATTTCGCCTTTACGAGATTTTATTTTAAACAAAAACTTTGAAACAGCCAATCTGATGACGTTACATGCGTATATGGTGCAATTAGCGACTGTAATACACGCAGCGCTATAGCACACTGGCAATGTTTTGGTCAGAGTGTCATGGCAGCGAGCCACGCCCCCATGGCTTCAAAACGTAGTACGGCTGGGATATGTAGCGCCATCTCCCCTTATTCTTACCTCCACGATCGTCTCTTTGCTGTTTACCATTTCGAATTAGTTCAGGGTTGCGCCTGTGTGCAAGGGTTGGCTACATTATTTCTGTGACAAATGAAGCGCTAAGAGCGCGGAACATCGTCTCTTTGCTGTTTACCATTTCGAATTAGTTCAGGGTTGCGCCTGTTGTTGGTAGTATTATACTTCTTGTGTAAAGCGTTGTTCTGGTTACGATGCCATGTTTTAGTAACCGTGTATATAAGAAGAGGAAGAACGTAGGGAAAAGAAAATTAACACTAATACCAAGTTGCGATACTACAATTACTGAAACAGTGCATTCTTCTGCTAAGCAACACATGGCCGGCCATAGCCCTGTGACATCTTCTAGCAAATACTACCTTGGGGATGGTGACTCCAAAGGTTTCAAGACTATGGAGGAACTGAAACCATATGGAAATGAATTTGTAGTTGAAAAGTTGGAATGCATTGGGCATGTGCAAAAGCATATGGGTGCACGGCTTCGAAGGCTCAAACAAACTTTGGGTTCAAGTAAGCTCAGTGATGGAAAGACAATAGGAGGGAGAGGCAGGCTTACTGATGAGGTGATTGAACGTCTACAGAGATACTATGGGTATGCTATAAGGCAAAATAATAGTAATGTTAGTGACATGCAAAAAGCAGTGTGGGCATTGTTCCTTCATACTGCCTCTTCCAATGAATACTCTCAACACAGCCTGTGCCCAAAAGATTCCTGGTGCAAATATAATGCAAAAAAGGACTATGATAACAAACGTGTTTTGCCAGCAGCTGTGATAAATGCAATAAAACCAATTTTTCATGACTTAGCACAGCCAGAATTGTTACACAAATGTCTACACGGAAAGACGCAGAATCCTAATGAGAGCGTAAACAATTTGATTTGGAAAGTGATTCCTACAAGGGTGTTTGTAAGCATAAAAACACTGCACTTTGGCATTTACGATGCAATAGCAACCTACAACCAAGGGAACAGTGTGAAGTGTGTAGTTCTGAAGGCATTAGGATTTACAGCTAGGGTAAACACTGTACGAGCACTAAGAAATATTGACAGAGAAAGGATAAGAGGAGCAGAAAGAAGAGAAAGGCATATGAAGTATGATGGAACAACAGGCCAGAAAAGAAGACAGAAGAGGAAGCTTTTGGAGGATGAAGAAGAAGACCCTGATAATCCATCCTATAGTGCAGGAGTGTATTGAGAAACGTTGATAGCCATTTCCCGTAAATTATAATTTTTCGAATATAAGGAACATTTTCTCAAAATCCACTCAAGCTAGAGAGATGAAATTTTTATGCAGCACTCCTAGTGGTCAAACTTACATTGTAACACAGCCATTTGGCAATATGTTCAGTAGTTTAATTTCAGTTTAATTATAAAGCAATTATTTGTAAAAAAATTGGGTCATTAATAAAAAAATAATTGGAAGGAAACTAGAAAAGATACTCCAAAATCCCTCTGTCATAACCGCAATACTAAACCACTCTATATGTAAAAAAAAATTCAAATTTTTCTATTTGGTAGTTTATTCATAATTGTTCCTCAAACTTGGTGATTTTAACATGGGCAGCATAGGCACCTCCGGCTCCCCTTAATGCCGCCCTAGCAATCTCTTGATGGCGTTCATATGAATCAGTGCTGCGGACAAAGCGCACCAAGGTAGTTTCATCTGACCGCTGCTGTGAACAGCCAGGTAACAGCACAGGCGCCAGCCTGAGGCCGCGGCTATAATAAGCCCACCTGCTCTCGCATTCATTCAGTGTGGATAGTTTCGTTCAGTGCATGCTGCAGAGGTGTTTAGTTCAAAAAATGGCTCTTAGCACTACGGGACGTAACTTCTGAGGTCATCAGTCCCCTAGAACTTAGAACTACTTAAACCTAACTAACCTAAGGACATCACACACACCCATGCCCGAAGCAGGATTTGAACCTGCGACCGTAGCGGTCGCACGGTTCCAGACTGTAGCGCCTAGAACCGCTCGGCCACCCCGGCCGGCAGAGGTGTCTAGTGTTCCGACTTTAGTGTCTAGTGGACTATGTTATATGACTATATTTTATTCGTTTACTTTAGTCTCTTAGTGTATTGTGAATTAAGTTTGCAATGGATAAATTTGCTACCAAAAAGGCGCGATTGGAAGCTGATGATACTGCAAGTCAACCCCCAATAATTATTGTCGTCAATTGCTTCGTCGTCTTCAGGCGAGAAGCTATCACAGCCGAAACATGGACAATCCGGTAAGGGAAGATCATTTCAGAAGTCTTGGTTGATCAAGTATACATGGCTAGAATATGAAGCATCTACCGAAAAAGTTTTTTGCAAAACCTGCAAAGAGACAGATGCTAAAAATCTATTACAATTTTCTTAAAAAAAAGATGCATTTACTTCCGTAGGTTTTTCTAACTGGATAAAGGCTTTGGAAAAATTCAGTCTTCGTGAAAATACGTTTACGCATAAAGAAGGTGTTCTGAAACTAAACTCTATCACTAACCAAAGTGTGACCTCCCAATTGAATGAACAGTCAGATAATGATATGAAGAAAGGCCGTTTAGCTCTTGAGACAATTTTTACTACCGTGCAGTTTCTATGCCGACAAGGACTATCAATTAGAGGGCACGAAGATATAAACTCAAATTTTTTTCAGTTGTTGGACATACCTGAGTTTAAAGATTGGTTAGGGAGTTTGGGGTATAAGTGGACGTCCCACGATAGTCAAAACGAGATCATTGATCTACTAGGAAAGTCTGTATTGAGAAAGTCAAGAACATTTGTCTATTATGGTTGACAAAACAAGTGATTCTTCGATTCACGAACAAGTGTCATTTAGCATTCATACTGTCGATGATTCCTTAATCATCAATGAAGACTTTATTGGCTTATACGAGACCCCCGACACTGAATCACAAACTCTATTTAGTATTTTAAAAGACGTTTTTGTTCGTCTCCTTTTGTCAATGGATAAATTAAAAGGACACTGCTACGATGGTGCCTCGAATATGAGAGGTAAGATCAAAGGACTAAAATTGTTAGTTTTGGATATACAACCAAAAGCACGTTATGTGCACTGCACTGCTCACAGTTTAGACTTGGCAGTTGTAGACAGTCTCCGCCATCTTATGTCTATGAGGGATATTATGGCTTTAGCCAAGGACTCAATAAACACTGTAACGGAATCCAACAAAATGATGGGACTTTTCAGAAGCATAAGCTGTGAGAGCACCAACGACTAATCTGGTCTGCGACCTCTTTGCCCGACTCGATGGACTATGCCAGCTTCTAGTATCTTGAGAATATTGAAAAACTTTGAAGAACTTCTAGAGTTTTTTGAAACATTTCCTACCGAGGACAAAACAGAGGCAGGTTACAAATTTGCGGGCTACCTTGACTCAATGTTACAATTCAAGGCTTATTTCTTTTTACGTCTTTATTGCCATGCAAAATTAGCTATTTCACTTATTAATCAAAGTGCTATTACTGTGCGACACCAATATTTTGTGTTTTACTGTTTTAATGATAGTTTAGTATTTGTAAAAAATATAATTTCAGTCTTTTCAGAGTTATATATTCACAGTTCTGTAATAGTCTATAAGCGTGATTATTACTGTAAATTAAATCAGCTTTTTAAGAAAATACCGTGCGTGTTTATGTTTTGTTTCTTTTTTCAAAGCCAAAAAATATGTCAGGCTTCTCGAGATTCCCAGAGTGTCGAGTTATCGACAGTCCAGTTTTCGGGCTTCTAATGTTGATCATATGACTCCAAAATGCTTAAAAAACTTAAAAACTCACTATTTTTCACGTAAAATTCTCGTACACGTCTGCGTCGATGGAAGAACTCCAGCCACAAAATAAAACTCTTTCAAACACTAGGATGGCAGAAGGCAGACCTCTGACTAATACACTGTAGCGCCTAGAACCGCGCGGCCACTCCGGCCGGCCGAACAAGTATCCCCTAATATTCCTTTTTGCTGAAAATGATGCTGAAGGTTGTTTAGCTGAAGACGATGAAGAGTCCATACAGGGGGACGACAATGTTGTCGAAAAGTTTGATAGACTTCTGTGGGCTGGCCGCGGTGACCGAGCGGTTCTAGGTGCTTCAGTCTGGAACCGCCCGACCGCTACGGTCGCATGTTCGAATCCTGCCTCGGGCATGGATGTGTGTGATGTCCTTAGGTTAATTAGGTTTAAGTAGTTCTAAGTCTAGGGGACTGATGACCTCAGGTGTTAAGTCCCATAGTGCTTAGAGCCTTTTGAACCACAACTTGATAGAACAATGAAATAAAGACCGGAGCAACAGTGAACACAAACATGTCGAAACTCAAACAAATGTTAGACATGTACCTGAGAATGGGACTTGCTCAAATGCGTAACATTCGCTGCTACTGGGAAACCCACATGGCCCACCCATTGATTTGTAACGATACTGTACGAAATGGATTTGAAAAACCGTCGAGTGTTCTCCACTTCGAAAACAATTTATTAGCAACTTATGAAACTAAAACTAATGATAAGCTCTGGAAAATTCGACCATGGCTGAATCAATTCAGAAAAAAATTGTTTGAAATAAGTTTCAGAAGAACACCACAGTTTCGATGAACTTTGAAAGCCAGAAGCACCATGAAACAATTTATGCAAAAACAAACCTTCCAAGATGCTACTCCAGGTGGGTGTAAAATGAATGTGCGCAACGCAACGGAAATTAATAAACGCTAAAAATGAAGATTTGACCCTGTCTGACTACCCCCTGAAGCAAATCTTAGGCTCTTTTAATTCTATAAATTTCCATCTAAACATAAATGAATGATGAAGGCAACTAATTCTACTAAATTATAAACGTTGTTCCTGCTTATATATTTATTGTAGATTAGAAAAAACCTTTATATTACAAAGTTTACGTTTCCTAACGCCTACTTAAAATTACCAATCAATTGCCCAACTCTGCCCCTTATTATGACTGCACGGTCTAAAATCAATAACGCGACATGACTGACATCATCTACGTACCAAACACTAGAAGACACTACCTTCAAAGATGATCTACGGCGGTGTGAAACCTCAGTGGAAATAAACTAACGTGATCACAGCTGTTCAGCTTTTATAGCCCTAATAAGCCGAAGCAATTTGCGATATCACCGTATGTACTCAGTCTGGTGCGTCGACGTGCTGGTTCTCGTACACGCCTGCGTCGATGGAAGAACTCCAGCCACAAAATAAAACTCTTTCAAACACTACGACGCCAGAAGGCGGTTCTCTGACTAATATACTCTAATACTGTCTTCTCCTCTCTGTGTTCTACAGACGAGAAACGCGAACTCCCAACCACAAGGACGGCGTTCAGATAACGTCTAAACGTAAGTATAGGCAGAGGAAGTGCTATCAATTACTGAACACTGCATACACAACGCCGACTTCCAACCGAGAGGTGAAGTCCAGAATCGTATAGGTTTGCAACAGTACAGTGCCTAACTATAAACTCTCCTGAGAGCAAAGACAGCAAGTCCGTCTGTACCAAGAAAAGCTGATATCGAGCGACCGTTACACATGGGCGCTCACAACGGAAGACCTTCTTCTCTCCACCGCCGGCCTCCCAGCAAGGCTCGGCTCCCCACCATCATAATTCCAAAAACGAATCATATCCCCGAAACCACGGAATATTGTCCCTCTCTACAGATTCATCCGAACGCTAACCAACCATATTTCAGTCTTTTGTCGTCCAGAGCGGAAAGTTTGCGAGGGAAGACCTATACTCGAAAAATGGTACGCTTCTGAGTAAAAATCCTTGGGAATAACCCAGCCTGCGTGGTATCCGATGTGCCGCTTCTTCGTTCCTCTCACCTGCGTCCAAGATTTTGAACGTTTCCGAAGTATAATCTAATTCCAAAAACGAATCATATTCCCGAAACCGCGGAATATTGTCCCTCTCTACAGATTCATCCGAAGGCTGACCAACCATATTTCAGTCTTTTGTCGTCCAGAGCGGAAATCTTGCGAGGGAAGACCTATACTCGTAAAATGGTACGCTTCTGAGTAAAAATCCTTGGGAATAACCCAGGCTGCGTGGTTTCCGATGTGCCGCTTCTTCATTCCTCTCACCTGCGTCCAAGATTTTGAGCGCTCCCGAAGTATAATCTAATTCCAAAAACGAATCATATCCCGAAACCACGGAATATTGTCCCTCTCTACAGATTCTTCCGAACGCTGACCAACCATAGTTTAGTCTTTTGTCGTCCAGAGCGGAAAGTTTGCGAGGGAAGACCTATACTCGAAAAATGGTACGCTTCTGAGTAAAAATCCTTGGGAATAACCCAGGATGCGTGGTTTCCGATGTGCCGCTTCTTCATTCCTCTCACCTGCGTCCAAGATTTTGAGCGTTTCCGAAGTATAATCTAATTCCAAAAACGAATCATATTCCCGAATCCACGGAATATTGTCCATCTCTACAGATTCTTCCGAACGCTGACCAACCGTATTTTAGTCTTTTGTCGTCCAGAGCGGAAAGTTTGCGAGGGAAGACCTATACTCGTAAAATGGTACGCTTCTGAGTAAAAATCCTTGGGACTAACCCAGGCTGCGTGGTTTCCGATGTGCCGCTTCTTCATTCCTCTCACCTGCGTCCAAGATTTTGAGCGTTTCCGAAGTATAATCTAATTCCAAAAACGAATCATATTCCCGAAACCACGGAATATTGTCCCTCTCCACAGATTCTTCCGAACGCTGACCAACCATATTTTAGTCTTTTGTCGTCCAGAGCGGAAAGTTTGCGAGGGAAGACCTATACTCGAAAAATGGTACGCTTCTGAGTATAAATCCTTGGGAATAACCCAGCCTGCGTGGTTTCCGATGTGCCGCTTCTTCATTCCTCTCACCTGCGTCCAAGAATTTGAGCGTTTCCGAAGTATAATCTAATTCCAAAAACGAATCATATTCCCGAAACCACGGAATATTGTCCATCTCTACAGATTCTTCCAAACGCTGACCAACCGTATTTTAGTCTTTTGTCGTCCAGAGCGGAAAGTTTGCGAGGGAAGACCTATACTCGTAAAATGGTACGCTTCTGAGTAAAAATCCTTGGGACTAACCCAGGCTGCGTGGTTTCCGATGTGCCACTTCTTCATTCGTCTCACCTGCGTCCAAGATTTTGAGCGTTTCCGAAGTATAATCTAATTCCAAAAACGAATCATATTCCCGAAACCACGGACTATTGTCCCTCTCTACAGATTCTTTCAAACGCTGACCAACCATATTTTAGTCTTTTGTCGTCCAGAGCGGAAAGTTTGCGAGGGAAGACCTATACTCGAAAAATGGTACGCTTCTGAGTAAAAATCCTTGGGAATAACCCAGGGTGCGTGGTTTCCGATGTGCCGCTTCTTCATTCCTCTCACCTGCGTCCAAGATTTTGAGCGTTTCCGAAGTATAATCTAATTCCAAAAACGAATCATATTTCCGAAACCACGGAATATTGTCCCTCTCTACAGGTTCTTCCGAACGCTGACCAACCATATTTTAGTCTTTTGTCGTCCAGAGCGGAAATCTTGCGAGGGAAGACCTATACTCGTAAAATGGTACGCTTCTGAGTAAAAATCCTTGGGAATAACCCAGGCTGTGTGGTTTCCGATGTGCCGCTTCTTCATTCCTCTCACCTGCGTCCAAGACTTTGAGCGTTTCCGAAGTATAATCTAATTCCAAAAACGAATCATATTCCCGAAACCACGGAATATTGTCCATCTCTACAGATTCTTCCAAACGCTGACCAACCGTATTTTAGTCTTTTGTCGTCCAGAGCGGAAAGTTTGCGAGGGAAGACCTATACTCGTAAAATGGTACGCTTCTGAGTAAAAATCCTTGGGAATAACCCAGGCTGCGTGGTTTCCGATGTGCCACTTCTTCATTCGTCTCACCTGCGTCCAAGATTTTGAGCGTTTCCGAAGTATAATCTAATTCCAAAAACGAATCATATTCCCGAAACCACGGACTATTGTCCCTCTCTACAGATTCTTCCAAACGCTGACCAACCATATTTTAGTCTTTTGTCGTCCAGAGCGGAAAGTTTGCGAGGGAGGACCTATACTCGAAAAATGGTACGCTTCTGAGTAAAAATCCTTGGGAATAACCCAGGGTGCGTGGTTTCCGATGTGCCGCTTCTTCATTCCTCTCACCTGCGTCCAAGATTTTGAGTGTTTCCGAAGTATAATCTAATTCCAAAAAGGAATCATATTTCCGAAACCACGGAATATTGTCCCTCTCTACAGGTTCTTCCGAACGCTGACCAACCATATTTTAGTCTTTTGTCGTCCAGAGCGGAAATCTTGCGAGGGAAGACCTATACTCGTAAAATGGTACGCTTCTGAGTAAAAATCCTTGGGAATAACCCAGGCTGTGTGGTTTCCGATGTGCCGCTTCTTCGTTCCTCTGACCTGCGTCCAAGATTTTGAGCGTTTCCGAAGTATAATCTAATTCCACAAACGAATCATATTCCCGAAACCACGGAATATTGTCCCTCTCTACAGATTCTTCCGATCGCTGACCAACCATATTTTAGTCTTTTGTCATCCAACGCGTAAAGTTTGCGAGGAAAAACCTATACTCGTACAATGGTACGCTTCTGAGTAAAAATCCTTGGAAATAACCCAGGCTGCGTGGTTTCCGAGGTGCCGCTTCTTCGTTCCTCTCACCTGCGTCCAAGATTTTCAGCGTTTCCGAAGTATAATCCTTCCGGTTCGGCTTCAAAACTGGCCGTTCGCGACTCTATGGTGCTCCAGCACTTAGGTGCTACGACGTCCGTCTTGCTATTTTCTGTGTTTAAGCAGGACCAACACTTCTGTGGGCCTTCGACCCAGGGCTTGCTTGAGTTCCGTTTGCCGTTTCATTTCCACTGTCGTTCCAACCTCTACTAGCATGATAATAAAGTCACTCCGTCACCTTTCATGCAATAAGCGTTAACAATTATTTACAAGGCGTATGTGACAATTTCAGTCTCCCTTAAATATTTATATATACGATGTACTACCTATCAAATAATACCTAATGTGGTTGTAGATCAAGGCAAAGTATGTGGATGAGTGTTTGTAAGGTGCGAAATTATAGCCACCTTATAACCTATAAGGCGAGGATTCAAAATGTGGGATAGGGCAAGGTCTTATGACTACTTATATGACTGACATTTATCAGTAAAAATGTAAAAAGGAAGAGAAAAGCAGGGAAAGGGCTCGCATATGAAGCTGCCGTAAAATTAACAGACACGTTGCTAGAAAACCACAATTTCAAGCTACATGCCGACAACTTTTTTATGAGGAACATACTTGTTCTGTACCTGTTGAATAGAGGTATGTATTCCATTGGAGATGTAAGAGCAAACAGCCTGAAAGATTGTGACTTCCCAAAAGAACAAGACATGAAGGCTGAAGGACGAGGAGCAATAGCAAGGCTAGTAAAGCACACAGGGCGATTCATTGTAGTGAGATGGTATGGCAACAAACTTGTTACTCTGCTGTCATCTTTCGTTGGAGTTGACCCCCAGGATAAGGCAAACAGGTGGGATAGATCACAAAGAGAATATGTGCAAGTCCCAAGACTGGATGTTATCAGAGCTTACAACACCTGTACGGGTGGCATTGATCTGATGGACAAACTATGATGACTATACAAATACCACATAAAATCAAGGTGGTGGTATCTATACATCTTCTTACATACAATTACAGTTGCGGTAGTCAACAATAAGCTCAAATACCATAAGGACTGCAAGTTTCTTGAAGAATGACACATTCCATTGCGCAAGTTCCAAGCAGAAATTGCGGGTGGACCAGTATTGGCAGGGAAAGACAAATCAAACCGAAGATGCCCAAGTAAAGATGACATGTCAAAAAAGAAGAAGAGTGCTGCGACAAGAGTTCTGCCAGTTGTAGACTGCCAAAAGGACAAGTATGATAATTGGCCTATATGGAAGGAAACAACAGGACGATGCAGTAAATGTATCAAGATGGTATCATATGCGTCGCATGAAAAATGTGAAGTATTTTCGTGCTTAAATAAACATAGAAATTGTTTCAGAAGATTTCACACATAAGAACTGACAAACTGAGTTGGCTAATAATATCTGTTGCTTCTTTGTGTTTTACTGTGAAAAGGAATTAACAGTTTAGCATAATGTACACTTAAGTGAATCAGCTGCTGTTTTATAGCATATAACAACCATTCTGTGCAGAAGTGAGATATATATGATGATTTAGTGTTGTGGCCGGCCGAAGTGGCCGTGCGGTTAAAGGCGCTGCAGTCTGGAACCACAAGACCGCTACGGTCGCAGGTTCGAATCCTGCCTCGGGCTTGGATGTTTGTGATGTCCTTAGGTTAGTTAGGTTTAACTAGTTCTAAGTTCTAGGGGACTAATGACCTCAGCAGTTGAGTCCCATAGTGCTCAGAGCCATTTGAACCATTTGATTTAGTGTTGTATAATAATAATCAGTCATTTACTTCATGCTATATGTAATAATTATAAATAAATGCTTTAAAAACTAACCTGCTATTAACATTTTCATTCTTCAAAACAAAGTATTCCATAAAAATGAGAATAAAGGAGACTCCAGAACTAGAGCTTATAAATTAAATCGAATTATAATCTTAACAACATGTCCTGCCATCCGAAATTTAATGCTGTCTATTGCCCAGTGTGACAAATATGTCACATTAAAATTTTGAGGTGGAAAATGTCAAAAGAATGTGACACATGAAATAGTGAAAATGAGCAATAATATGAGGTTTTGGTGAAATAAAAATTTTTGGGACTATCGGGAATGGTGTTGGGCGTTATAGGATTAAGGTACACGTGTACGTGCACTGTGCAAGACTTGCCCCAACCTGATCTATACGGTAGTTTCTCCCTATCATCACCGGAGAATGGACCAACTCTAGCCTCGAAATATTTTTACAAAGTGACGTGCGATGGAGTACAATGCTGCGTTTGCTTTAAAAGGTTAAAGATTTGTCTACCACTTCTGTGAAATAATAAAAGAGGAAGGAAATTATGGTAACTGTAATAAATTAAAAACTTGTTAGTAATTCATTCATAGTATACAATAAAAATAGAAAACAGCTGATCTGCTGCCTATGTAATACGTCTTCATCTGCTTGTAACCCTCGACAATGGACAAATTAAGACGAAAAACAGAGTTCTTCAGTCTATTTTCACCCATTACCACTGACTATTCGTAATGCCCAGACAGTGGTATGATCCCCGATGAGAACACAATTTTTGAGCAGAGTTTCAAAAATTAGAATCAATTGGAGAATACTGCTGATTTTTTGTCGTATTCAATCACTTATCACTCTTCGACAAAAGCAGCAGACGGTGGACGGACTAAATTTTCTTTTATCTGCCTATTTAATTGAGTATTTTGAATCTATGTATCTGAGAGCGTAAAAATTTTTCAGTCTTTGTTCGATTTCTACGTTTATTACAGGAAATAATAGGAATAAAAAAAGTGAAAATCGATTATTTCAGAAACTGGTCTTTGTAAGCGATTTTAACGGTCCGAGTAAATCAATATAATTGAAACCGGGAGTTTCGTGAATAATCGCCATCCCTTGTGAGAAATGAGTGGCAATCACTAAAACAAAGGGGTTTTTCTTTACGGCCAGAACTTCTCACGAAATTTCAATCTCAAATGTTCTCCTCCGAATGCGGAAATATTTTGAAAACGCCCATCTACATAGGGAGAAATGATCATTGTAATAAGTTTAGAGAAATCAGAGCTCGCTCGATAAGATTTAAGTGTTCGTTTTTCCCGCGCGCTATTAGTGACTAGAACGGTACAGAAATACTGCGAAAGTGGTTCGATGAACCCTCTGCCAGGCACTTAACTGTGAATCGCTGAGTAGTCATGTAAACTTAGATGTATTTACCCTAAGTAATTTAGGGAACTCACAGAAATAAAACCTAAATTTGGATGGGCCGATGAAGACTTGAATCATTAACAATCCTAAAGAATACAATGTTACCAGATTTATCCATGACTGTGATATAAGATACAGATTTACATTTCCCAAGGAAGAATAAACAAAAAAATAAAACTATTTTCTGCCAGGTATTAAAATTGTGCAATGAAGTGCCTAAGGAGACCTGCTCGTGCAGCGTGCTAGCTTGCACGGCAGCAGGGGAGGCAAACCCGAATCACATCCACGTGTTGTTCTGGTACAGCAGCCAGCATGAGTGTGGATTTTAGGTGGTTTCTCATGCTTGCTTAGGCAAATGCTGAGCCAATCCTCAATCTCTACCCCAGGAGATACAACACACAATCAACTGAAATATGGAATACATACACAATAAAGTTTATACAATTCACCGAAAGCTGGCACACGTGAATCCCCTTTCTTATGTTGCGACACATGGCGACAGGAAGGGCATCATGGAAAATAGCAGACTCCATGCAATCAGAGAGATCAAAGAGGCTACCAAAATTAACTTCTCTAAAAAGGTAGTTTAAAAAATCCGTTAATCAGTACATTCTGTAGGGTGAAGGATTACTGACATAACACTGAATAGGGCTTTAGTAAAACATGTAACTTAAGTAAACAATAAGATTTCTGGGAAACATTACACCAGAGCTCTGCAATTGGTAATACTGAAACGTATCTTCTTTCTGAGCTCAGGCTATTACTCACTGTGAGGAGATGCTCACTGACATTTTCAGGCAAGTTAAGGCACACAAATTGCAAACCAAACGTCATCGTCGTGGTACTGTGTTAGCTGAAGCACTAGTTTTACGCACTTTGAAATAACTTCTTTACAAGAATGTATAAGCAAAAAAGTATTGTATACTTGGGCTGAAAGAAACTAAGCGTCACTGCCGTTGGCAGACTGGCCTTTTATTCGGCAATATGGACATACAATCCCAATATGGCCATCATGGTTTTCCTGAATTACGTGAGGCAAATGTTGGAATGGTTCCTATAACGCCACTGTAAACTACCTAACCCATGCTTGTTAATTTACAAGCAACCCGTTGAATGCGAGGTCGCATGATTAATCTTTAGTAAGGTTCATTTGAAAGCTTTGTGTTAACAATCACAACAGGAAAAATATTAGCTGCAGATGAGTCACCATGTGCATCAGGAGGGCGACAGAAAATGAGTGTCTGGGAGGTGCAGAGATCAAACTTCGATGGGATGTTTGTATTACACTTCACAAAACGGGCATTGTCGACATTCAAGAAACGTTCAAATTAAACCATTAACTAGCACCATAGACACAGAATGAAAAATGGAGCGTCACAGTGATCACAAAGGTTCGCACCGCCAAGATCGAAGGCGAACTCTGTAGGAGTTACAAACCATACAGGAAGTACAGCTATGTATCCACTCTCTAAGAATGCATATAGAATCATATGGCATGCAACCGAATGCGAAACAGTCTATTGCGGAGGTTCAGCTTATCGCAAAACTGGTTATCCTTTTTGGCGTAGCTGCAGTTAGTGCGATAATATGTTTTGCAGGCAAGGAAAAACAAACATCCAGAGGCAGAACTAGTCCAGTCGTTTCAGGAGGTATGAACTGCAACGCCACACACTTTTTAGGAGGGATAGTTTTCTCTAAAGGAGTATGATTTTTATACGCAGTCCAGGAACCAACCAAAAGCAAGTTCTTTTGACTTGCTATTGGCCAAAAGCTTGTTTGTAACACAGTTGTTGTTCTCTTACACCTGTACTCCCACCTTTACTTGCTGTGACATTAATATTCATTACTACCCGCGCAACATCATGCACATGAGAAAGAATCGTAGGGGGCAGAACACCTCAGTATTGGGGCAAGGGTGATTCTGGCACACTTTGCACTGTTGCCAGATGTATCCAAGATGGTGGCGATGACGTCACCCAAGATGGCAGCGTGTAGACTTGACAAAAGTGCATGAAGTCATCCAAGATGGCGGCTGTGACGTCATACAAGTTGGCTGATTTTGGCAGGAAGATAGGTCAATTGGGCAACCTCCACTAACCTAACCCTCCTCCCCTCCTGTCTCCCAGAAAAATGACCGGAAGTTCAAATTCCAACAGGATAATGCATAACACCATAGTTATCTCTACTAACCTAAGAAAATCGTGGGAACATAGGTCACTGGGCTACCTCCACTAACCTAAGTCATCCGACCGCCACCTCATCCTAGGAACTGGTGCCAAGCTTGAATTTTGGTGGTAAAGAAAGGTCAATTGGGCTATTTCTACTAACCTAAGAAAATAGCCTTTGTCACCCGACTGCCACCTCTTCCTAGGGATTGGTGGGAAAAGGACCCAGCCTGCACTGGGCTGCTGGTGAGAGAAATGAGTGTATGTTATTTATTTTGGAACAATTTATTTAGGGACGGATTTCGAGAGATAGTATATTTTTACACTTTTACAAAACACACACTCTGACATGCTTGGCGTCATGCCACACAGCTTACAGACCAGCAAACCACCAAAAGACTCTGCAAACACGCTTGCTAATCGTCAACTGTTGAAATCGTACACCAGTCTTTATTTAAATAATTTGAGGCACTACAGCCATCCAGTGTGTTCGCCACAAGGCCTGGAGCCCAACTGACCTAGTACACAGTACCACCACCAGAGGGCACTGTCATCTGTTCTTTGACGTAATCCAAGATGGCGGCCATGACATCAGCTGATGACACAAGTACTGTTATCCAAGATGGCGGATTTTGGTAGGAAACAGTGTGTTTACCACGAAGTCTGGACCTAGTACACATTACTGCCACCAGAGGGTGCTGTCGTCTACTCCGTGACATAATCAAAGATGGTTGGGGGAAATGGTAGGAAAAAGTGTGGTTGCCATGGGATCCTGAGTCCAACTAACATAGTACACAGTACTGCCACCAGAGGTTGCTCTCATCCATTCCAGGACGTAACCCAAGATGGCGGTCTGGGGTGGGGGAAAAAGGTGGGAAAACGAATCTGCCTGTGCTGCACATCAGGCTTTATTTTGCAGGCAGTGTCTCCACCATGACATCTAGCATCCAACTGACCAAGTACACAGTATCGCCACCAGAGGGTGCTGTCATCCCTCCTGTGACGTAATCCAAGATGGTGGTCTGGAGGGGGAAAATGGCGCGAAAATGACTCAGACTGCGCTGGGCTGCTGGAGAGAGTAAAGAAGGAGTGTACTTTATTTATTTTGGAACAATTTATTTAAGGATGAAGTATATATCACACTGATACAAAACACACTCTCTGACATGTTTGGGCTCACGCCACACAGCCCACAGACCTGTAAATTACTCCTAAATAACGCTCTCCAGACACGCAAAAAACTCCTAAATTATCGAAATAATTTCAGTACGGACATGCAATCTCCTCCTAAATAATGCAATACACAGATGTGCAGACACGAAATCAACTCGTAAACTGTCCAAATAACGCACAGCACAGCCTACAGACCTACTTGCGAAATAAAGCAACACAAGTAATCAACATGCACAAGCACCGCCCACCAGTCCCTGTCCAGAGACCGCACAGAAGTCTACCTGCAGCCCCACAAAGTGATGCGGGCATCAGCTGTCAAACCATTCACACGTGCCCTCAAGCATGAGGCAGTGACAGCACTTTCATACTTGGTACCTGAGAAATTCCTCTCAAAATACGTGTTCACCTAGGCACTGTTGCTAACGCAACCGGACAGGAGAACAGACATTCCAGGAGCATGCGTGCCGACACAGCTGTGACCACCGCCAGACACGAGCCAGTGTGACCCATTGCTCTCACTTCACTGCAGGTGAAAGTTTCTTCTATTTTCGAGTATACAGTCAGTGTTATATCGATGTCACAGAGCTCCAAGGCATGCTCACGCTGCTCCCATATGCGAGACACCTCTGGGCGGCACGTGTGTTTACCGTTGATGACAGAGTGGTACAGTGTGCATTGTTCCTAGCTGGACATGCACATATCTCAAGCAGATGTATACACGGGGATTGCAGTGTCTCACAAACAACTATCACTACTTAGTTATGAAACTGAAGTTTCGATTTTACACTTAGGATCAATTTTAAAGTATTATTCCAGAGTCTAGGATCAGTATCTGGAAGGTATTGGTAAGAGAGAACATAAACACTCGCACTCCTAAGGCTACAACTTTCCTCACTTAAAATGGGCTATAATGTTAGATCGCTTGCGTTTTTGACCTTTGGTGTACATGACTTCGAGCATCATTCAAAGATGCATCCAATGTTTCTGTGATCTATTTCATTTCCTACTTTTAGACAAATTATTTCACAAAACATTTTACCGCTTTTTCATTTATTTATTATAAAACTTTTAAAACGAAGCCAAATGGCTACCAGCCGTAAAATCTCTGCTTAAAGAAGGGAAATGGACAACTGGCACTTAACAACCATGAAAACTGCGAGAACTCTGTAAATATTAAGAAAAACTTACAAATTGCTCCATTAAATTTCGGACTTGCAGCCGCATAAATTCCGCTTCTTATTCTGCACGCCCGAAATTTAATGGGGCAGTCATTGCGCTAAGAGAACACGAAGATGTACAACTTCTAAACTGCTCTGAGTCAACAGATACCAGAGATATTTCCACCAGAAATTCTCACAAAAACCAATCCACATTCACTAGTGCGAAATGAAGAGGAAACTGCTAGACAAATGACAAAGTTAGAAAACGGCAAAGCATCTGGTGAAGACGCAATTGTCGCGGAGCTTCTGAAATCATTTGGTACAAAAATCTTAAAAGAAATTATAATGGATACTCAAATAAAACCGAGACGGATTGGTAAAAAGTAAGTAAACTGTTTACTCCATAACAGCTAACCTATTTATCTCACTGTGAGACAAGACGGTCAGTGCCTTCATGGAAAAATGGCTGCGGCTGCTTATCGAACGATAATTGTACCCAGGAATGCACCTCTTCTTCCGATGCAAATCAATGGTCACGAGTGTCTTTCTTAAGGGCTCCAAAAGTATGGAAATTGCGTGGGGAGAGATCGGGACTGTATGAGAGGTGTATAACGGCCTCTCAGCGAAACTTCTGTTGCCTAATCGAAACAAAATTGTCAGCACATGGGTAGGCCCACATTATGATAAGTGCTACAATAGTACTGCCACAAAATTAGTATTTTGAGAAGTCAGCGCGAGATAAGCAGCCTGACTTCAGCACTACTTTCCATGAATGTGAAATGGTCACGACGACGCGTTTATAGATCGTAACAAGTAGCGTATGCTCAGCTTATGCTGTCTGCGTTCGATATGCGAATGGAGGAAAAGGTTGTTTGAGCCGATTGTGCTCTAACATTTCTTGGGCCACGTTATATTCTAAGGTGGTATGTGGCAATACTGGCCAATGTTTCGCGATCTGAATCACTGAGAAATATGTTCTCCCACTTTTATACTGGTTCACATCCTGATGACGCAAGAAATTTCTCACAAGCCTTTGGGCGCCAGCAGAGGAGAGGTGGTTAGCGTAAAATTCGTATTATCTCCAGAGTGTAGTTGTCATCCACTGCCTATACTTTTGAAATGTAGTCGACACAACTGCACGTACGTGACACTATGTTCTAAATGCACTCATCACACTCACCTACATTACACAATTACACTTTGACCACATACGCACACTCTGCAAGCAAAGAACCAATAAACAGTAGAAAAAAAGTAAATATTTCTGATTAGGCAGTTAAACTACCCTTAAGGATACTTAAGTTAATAATGGAATACGACGTCACACAGTCTTCGCTCATGAGGTCTTGTAACGAAAGGTAGACACAGTCTTTACTTGCGGTATTGTTGCTGTTGACTGATTAAGTCACAACAATAGAGCAGATGCAGCTTTTCTATCCTACTCTGCGTAGGTAGAACACAGTTTACGATCACTTGCACTAAGCGGCAGCGCAGAGACTCGTGGAACAAATATGCGGTCCCTGAGGTCAATGAAGGCGGAGTTCATGAAGTGAGCGGCTAGCCGAAAACAAAGTCCAGAGCGTACAGAAGTCCTTGTAAGCCTACACAAACAGTCCAGGGAGCAATACAAATCAAAATGTAATTGAGGCAATGCCACTGTACTAATAGATGGTGTGCTTCAAAGGCTTGAAAGAACTAGCGAGAGCGACCGGCAAGCTCCGATGCTCTTGCGTAAGTGGACGGGCCCACGTGACGTCTGCGCTTACACGGGAGCAAGCTACGGCCAAAGTATCGTGGAGGTATAACAACGAGAGTTGTCATGACGTCACAAACTTGACGCCGACGTCCATCATGTTAGTACGGCCAAACATTAGCTTCTGGTCGTTGTTTTGATAAAAAAAACACCAACTTGCATCATTTACAGGGGTATTGGTCGTTATGATTATAGTCTAAAGTGTGCAGGGCTCACATTTCATTTATCAGTGGACTCGTTCAAGCGATACTTTCTTTTATATACATGAATTTTAGTTGCGCTGGTTAATTTTTCTGTAGTGGTTTTATTTCTATAATTTAACTTTAGATTTCCTATCAGTACAACTTGAAGAGCGCTCTGGTTGAATGCTGTGAGAAGGAAATACTGCAATCCGTCCAGACATAGCAAAACATGTTCTCAGTATTTTTGGAAAGAGGACATCGATGGAACCTCAGTTTCGTCGGTTTTTTTTAACGAAATGCTGGATTACGAAATCAGCTATTTCACATCAAATACTTCGCGCCTGGTTATCCGAAACGTTGAACAAAAAGAAAGTTACATTAACGAGGCCAAATGTGTCGTATTACTGGATCAAATATGCCTTTAAGAGCAGAAGGACGGCTGAAAATTCTTTCCTGGCGCTGTGTTATTCACGAAAGCACTGTAATATTTGCTATTTAAAACAACTTTTGCGTGGTTACGACAGAAATTAAGAACAAGAAGCAATTGTAAACAGTAGTATGCTAATGTTTAGGGGCTACTAACATGGTGTCGCCGGCTTCAATGCAATGCACAGCGTAAGTCTGCAGCGCTTCCACCCCTCATTATACGACTGTGCGAAGTATGAAGACCGAGTATCTCTGACCTGTCTTCCACATCAATATTCGGGCTGGGCGGGGAATACGAATCACTGTCGGATACTAAAGCAGCAGCAGATTGTTTGCTCTCAGTGTGTTGTCTGATGTTTCCACGTTCATTTCTTATTGTACGCCAACGGTGCCACACCAAACATTAAACGGATAAATGTATAAAAAAGAATTTACATTTACAAAAGGTATCTGACAAAACATACATTACTTGCTCTCAAACCAACGAGTCTATCAAATACTGCCACCCTGCAAATTTAAAACGTAAATGAAAATCAATTAAGATATATAATAATGAAATGAAAGACCCGGAGCTAATACGTAAGTGCTGGAACATGTCTGAAAAACGAAACGAGTGAAAGCACTCTTTGCTTTTGCAGAAGTCCTATTCATAAGAACACATTTCGTTTGGCAACACAGATAAAAATTCTAGCTTCAACATTCAATTAGATAAACATTGAACACATTTTTTCCAGTCAACAGTGATGTAACAATTTATGCTCTTAGAAAGTCAGGGAGAAACTCCAGTCTGATTTATCTTCATATGCCCAATTGCACACACACATGAGTGTATACGAACTACGCTGCATCACGTAATGTAGCCTACGAGTTAAACGAGAGAATTTCTCTCCTAATATAGAGATGACGTTGATATTAAAGAAAATATGCTTTCTCATGTTGGTAAATATTGTACAATAGTAGTCAAGTCTTAAATTAATCTTGGAATCGATTAGTCTCAAGGCTTTTTGAAATAGTTTTATTGCGCATGTTTATTTCGGACATTTCATAGCCAGCATTGGTGAAGGTTTATAATGAGTCTGGTTCCTTATTTTCAAAAGTTAACAAACGGGAATTTGAATTCAGTATCGACCGTACTTCTCTTGATGATTCGAGGATATCGCAAAATTGTAACCCGAGATGAAAATATCTAGAATGTTCACAATATGATACTCTGCGTATGGCGATTAATCGTGTATGGAATAAATTACACCGTATACATTTTAGAAGAACCACTTTACACGAAAAATTAACTATATTACAACTTGGTTATACACTGAAGCGACAAGGAAACTGGTATAGGCATGCATATTCAAATACAGAGATATGTAAATAGGCAGAATACGGCAACACCTATATAAGATGACAAGTGTCTGGCACAGTTATTAGATCGGTTACTGCTGCTACAATGACAGGTTATCAAGATTTAAGTGAGTTTGAACGTGGTGTTATAGTCAGCGCACGAGCGATGGGACATAGCATCTCTGAGGTAGCAATGAAGTGCAGATTTTCTCGTACGGCCATTTTGTTCTGGCGTAACCACAAGTGCTGGAACGAAGAGGAAGAACGCAAGACCAGAGAAGGCGGTGGCACGACGTCAGCCAACAGTGCGCTGATCAGGACGTCACCACGATAGGAGCGGCATCTAGTCGAAGTGAATATAAGCGCCGCTCTTTCACTAATGTGCTCACCCGCTTTTACAAGGCCCTCCAAATCCTTGAACGCCATGCACTCCACCTTGCCTTCCATATCCGCCTTCCTTCCCCCACACGGCTTCTGCATGAACTCATCCCCTTCCCCCACCTCCTCCTGTTCCTCCAACATCTCTGCATCCTTTACATTGTCCACAGACTTGATCCCCCCCCCCCCCCATGCCCTGGTTTCCTCCTTCCTCTCCATCCCCCGCCCATTGCTGTATCCCTCCCTCTCTCCACCTCCACACCTTCCATCTCCTTCATCAGGGCAATTTCCATCACCTCCCCCTCCCGGATGATGAACTTCACCATGACATATAGCCTTCCTTCCAACTATAACCTGACCTTGTTCCCCCCCCTCCCCAAGGCCCCCTTTTTTCCTCTCCCCTTCTTCTCCCTAGAGTGGATTTTCCTCCTCTCTCTCCCCCCCCCCCCCCCCAAAGAGCCCCTGCCCCCATCCTTGCCTCTTTCCCTCCCACATCCCTCCCTACCTGGCCCTCTCTGGCGCCATCCCGCCTATCTCCTCCTCTCTTCCCCTCCCTCCCTTCTTCCCTTCTCCTCCATCTTCTTTCACCTGGCAGATTCTCCGTTTTGATCATCGTCAGTGCGCCACGTCAGTGTTGTGTTTAGTGCTGTTTCTCCTGTGTGCTGAGAGGTGTGATTTTAATTGTGTGCTGGCCGTATACTTAGTGTTACTGTCAGTGTTTGTTATGTGCTACGCCATCCATCGATACTTTTATGCTCCGGTCATATTGCGCCTTGTGTTCTTTTAATTGTCCCAGTGTGTGGTTTTCTTTGTGTGTGCTACTTTTTTACGGATTTTATCTCCATTTTACAGTCTATTGTCTTCAATGATGTTCCCCCTTTTCTGTATCTATGTTCACCATGTTTTCTCCTTTGTTATTTTTAAATGTCTTCTATTGTTTGTTTTATGTCTTTTGGCTGAAGAGCAGCGCATATGCTGCTGCCAGCCCGCCCCGATGGGGAATTGAAATAACTACGACCTTATTCCAATCCCCAACCTCCTCCTTTTCCTCGAACGGATACGGATCCTCTACACCTCCCGTAAACTCGATCCTCCTCACCTGCTTGTCTCTCCCATCCTCTCCCGCTTCCACCCGCTGCCACGTCTGTATTTCCACGTCCCACCTGCTCTCCATCTCTCCACATTCCTTACCCTCTCCCAAGGTGGCTTCCGCCAGGTCCCCCTCCCTGATGATGCCCTCCTCCCCTCCATCTACCCCTCCTATCAACTTTGATCCTCCCCTCCCACTTCCTGTGTTTTTTCCTCAGGGCACCGTCTCTCCCTTCTCTCTCCCTTCCTTCCTCCCTCCCTTCCTCCCCCTCCTCCCTCGGGCTTCCCCTACCCCCATACCTTCATTCCTCCCCCCATCTCCCCTCCCATTGGCATCTCTGCTCTCCCCTCTCCCTCTCCCACCACCTTCTTCCCCTCTCGGCAGGTCCCCGGACTTGTACACGTTAAGTGGACACTCGCGCGCCGGAGAGCGTCGCCATCGGTTTAGTGTGTGTGCCGTCGTGTTTGTGCCTCAGTGATTTTCGCCACCCACGCTCCATCGTTCACGTGTCGTCTCCATCATCAGTGTCTGTGTTCAGTGCCAACAGTTTCTTTGGTTGTCTTCGCGTGTGAACGGCTTCGTGTTGTTTCGTTACTGCGACTACTGTTTTTTGTCCCCCACTATGTTCTGTATATTCTGTGTCTCCATTGTTTTTCTTTTTTGAAACCTGTGGCTGAAGAGCAGCGTACTGTGCTGCTGCCAGCCCACCTTATGTAAGGTGTTAAATAACAATAAAGGAAAAAAACAGGCGTTAACACAGCTAGCAAGCGTGCAGTTTCTTCACTGATACGCCAGTCAAACAAACTTTTTGTTCATTCGCTTATTTGTGGGAAACGTGTGAAATTTCAGTT
The DNA here is from genome assembly GCF_021461385.2 of Schistocerca piceifrons. Lineage (NCBI taxonomy): Eukaryota > Metazoa > Arthropoda > Insecta > Orthoptera > Acrididae > Schistocerca > Schistocerca piceifrons. Next base: position 876,341,855 of record NC_060149.1, on the reverse strand, counting down.
GGATGTGGGTGTCTCTGTCAAGTTGCTAAATCGGCACACATATGAACTGTTAGGCTCCCCATGCCTGTCTAAAACTAGCACGCAACTGACGGTTTATAACGGACAAGACATTCCTGTTCTCGGAACATGTACTTTGCCTGCCTTATATCGCTCGCATACGCGAGCAATGACTTTTACAGTGCTACAATGATGCGAGTGTGAGAACATATTTGGTCTTGATTCTTTTGATTGTTTCAGCTTTAACATTCAGGACAATGTGTCGTTAGTGTCAATGCCAAAGACAGTGTAGCAGCTTGCTAAAGGAATTCCCAGAACTCTTTTCTGAGTGTTTAGGCAAAGCTAACAATTTTGTTGCACATATTACTCTGAATGACAATGCTTAGGTAAAGTTTTGTCGGGCCAGAACCGTTCCCATCGCATTACAGGACAAGGTCGCTGCTGAACTTAAAGAACTGCAAGATAGCGGAGCTATTGCGACCATGTCAGCTAGTCAGTGGGCAAGTCTACTAGTTTTGCTCCCCAAGCCTTCAGGTCGCATTTGCCTCTGTGTTGACTTTAAGTCTATAGTCAACCCACAAACTGTAACTGATACTTATGCATTGCCACGCCCAGAGGATCTCATGGACGAATTAGGCCCTGGACACTATTTTTCGAAAATTGATTTGCGCGACGCATATCTTCAAATACCGCTCGATGAAGCATCTCATAAGGTGTGTAGTAAATAATCGTTTGGGCTTGCTTAAATATTTGCGTTTGCCTTTTGGCAGTCCTTCCGCACCCGCTATTTTTCAACGGTATTTTGAACAACTGAATGCACAAGCGCCAAACTGTTCAAATTATTTGGACGATATTGTCGTAGCAGGTCGTACACCTGACGAACATATTACAAATTTACGTGCTCTGTTTCGTTTTCTGTCTGATGCATGACTGGACAAGTGTGATTTTCTTAAACCAGAGTTGCGGTATCTGGGTCATATCATAAACTGCCAAGGTGTACATCCTCTGCAGTCGCATTTGTGAGCCATAAACCAGTTCCTCGCAGTATCACAGAACTGCAGTCAGTTTTAGGGAAAATGAACTATTATATTCGGTTCATACCGAATGCTGCACAAATCGCGGCTCCATTGCATCGCTTGCGTCTCAAGAATGTCCCCTTTGTTTGGACAAATGAGTGGCAAGTAAATTTTCAAAAACTTAAAGATGCATTGCTCAGTGATCGATGGTTAGGTCACTTTCATCCTGACAAGCCACTTGCATTGCAAGTTGACGCTTCCTCTTACGGAATCGGTGCAGTGTTTTCGCACAGAATTGGTGATACAGACAGACCTATTGCTTTCGCATTAAAAGTATTGTCCAAAGCTCGGTGTAAATATTCACAAATTGAGAGAGAGGCTTTGGCTGCTGTGTCTGGTGTCACCAAAACCCATCACTATTTGTATGGCAGAAAATTCTACTTAGTAACGGATCACAAACCAATGCAGTCCTTGTTTCATCCGACGTTTCGGTTCCTGTACGAACGGCCCAAAAATTGCAACGATGGGCTTTGTTGTTGTCTCAGTACCAATACGAGATTGGGCATCATCCGTCAGCTCAACGTGGTAATGCGATCGCACTTTCGTGTCTTCCGATTGGCTTTGATACTGGCTTTGACGCTTCTGCTGCATTTTGTTGTCATATCGATGCACAGGATTCTGAATTGCATCAGTCTTTTCCGCAGAACTATAAGAAAATTGCACAGGCCACGGAATCTGGTTCAGATTTGAACATTTTGTTGACATACATTCGCACACCTTGGCCTCGTTCTTTGCATAACATAAAACACTCTGAATTGCACAGGCCACGGAATCTGGTTCAGATTTGACCATTTTGTTAACATACATTCGCACACCTTGGCCTCGTTCTTTGCATAACATAAAACACTCTGAATTGCACAGGCCACGGAATCTGGTTCAGATTTGAACATTTTGTTAACATACATTCGCACACCTTGGCCTCGTTCTTTGCATAACATAAAACACTCTGTACTGCGCCGATACTTTGCCCGTCGGCATAGCCTCGCTGAACAGAAAGGTGCGATTCTTGTTCAAAATGATAGTGGACAGTCATGTGTGATTTATCCCAAAAATTTTTCAAAGAGAAATCTTGCCGTTACTTCACCAAGGACACTGGAAGATAGTTCGTACGAAACAGTTAGCGCATTGACACTGTACTTGGCAGGGTATGTACGCCCAAATAGAACAGATGACGTCACAGTGTCATGCATGTGCGGAAAATCAGTCCACTCCGCCACAAAAATTCTCTGCTTGGCCTAAGTCGCAATCGCCATGGCAACGTGTGCACATAGACTTTGCAGGACCTTTTTGGAACACCCGTTGGTTGATTGTGGTGACTCATATAGCAAGTTTCCTTTTGCTGTGCCCATGAACTCGATAACGTCACGAAGCACAGTCCAGGGTTTGTCATCGATTTTTTGCCTAGAAGGTTTACCTGAAGTAATAGTGTCAGACAACGGCCCTCAGTTCACGTCAAATGAATTTGAAACATACTGTGAACGCAATGGCATACAGAGCACCATTACATCCACAGTCAAACGGTGAAGCGGAACGTTTTGTCAGAACATTCAAGCATCAGATGGTCAAACATCGCTCTGCACACACCAGCGATCAAGCATTGCAACTGTTCCTCGCCTCATATCGTTCGCACTCACGAGATGGACTGCTTCACGGCCGCCGCCATCCAACACTGCTCCACCTGCTCCACCCTCCTCAGCATCCGGCACCAAAGGACGGCCACAAGTATCGCTTCGCGCCGCATGATATTGTCTTTTACAGGTTTTAGCGGCAGAAACCGGTGGCCACGAGGCGAGATCGTCCGTCGACTTGGCGCTTGCGTGTATCTTCTTTCAGGTACAGATGGCTTGTAGCTCCGTCATCAAAATCAACTTCGCCTCTGTCATGTACACAACGATCTTTCACTCTCTCTTCCTCCAGATTTGCAGGTCCAGAGGACAGCGCAGCCACAGCAGCCGCCAGAGGGTGTCATCATGACAACGCGGGATGACCCCACGGAGAAGGAACCTTCGCCTCCTCCGCCTCCTCTCGTCCTACCGATGGAGCTGGATCCGCCCACACCTCCTTCATCTGGTTCATGGCAGCAGGAAGTGGACGTGTACCCCTCTGGTCGTTTTCTCTGGGACATTTCCGCCAGAGTGCTGGCCGGATGGCGGCGTACGGAAGGAAGCTTGACGTCCCCTACAGCCACAGCTTCTGGCCCGACGTTGTGTCCACACTCCTGCGTCCCCCGCCGTGGTCGCACTCGCTACACGACGACGGTCCGTCGCTTTGGGGAGGAGGAATGTTTCGGCGTAACCACAAGCGCCGGAACGAAGAGGAAGAATGCAAGACCAGAGAAGCCACTGACACGACGTCAGCCAATAGAGCGCTGACCAGGACGTCATCACGATAGGAGTGGCATCCAGTCGAAGTGAATATAAGCGCCGCTCCTGCCAGCCTCGGCAGACGTTAGTGGAGTATTAGCACGGCCTAGCAGAGAGTGCTGTGAGAACAGTTATTAGTGGTCCATATCCATTGTCAATCTGCTTTATTGAAATAAAACTACTAACGTTATTTGCTTGAACTGTTGTATAGCATTCTGAGAACGTAGCATCCCTTACGCACCCTGTACAAGAAGAGGACTCAACATATTTCACGAGTGTACCGTGAATATCACTAATCCGGTGAAACATCAAATCTCCGACATCAGTGCAGCTGGAAAAAGATCCTGCAAGAACGGGATCAACGACGACTGAAGAGAATCGTTCAACGTGACAGAAGTGCAACCCTTCCACAAATTGCTGCAGATTTCAATGTTGGGCCATAAACAATCGTCAGCATGTGTGGTGTGCGTACTGTAAGACCTTCGGTACACCCATCATCAGATTATTTGACTTGTCGCTCTAACGAAGTAGGCGAGTGTCAGCAATATGTCTCGTGGTCTTATCGTGGCGTGTTTATCTCCCGCCGTTAGATGAGACGATAGAAATGCCACTTGCACGCTTAGAGTAGCAGATTGACGGTGACCAACTTTAAACAGAACTTGATTAATTTTCACACACATTTATTAAAATAATAAAAAGCATAGATATACGTAACTTGATTCTGGATGCTGTTTACAATTGACAATCTGAATTTCCCTTGGTCTTGGTACGTTAATCTTATTCTCAAATATCTCTGATACTTGACAAAGTGTCTATACATTTCTCTTCATGGCTATGTACAGGAATATGATAATCTTATTAGGCGCAGACTGAAACTTGACTACAGACAAATGCAGATTAATGCAGACTGACTAATCGGAGGTCTGTACACTCGTTATAATACCTCGAGCGTTCAGGTATCACTGCGCGAGTGTGATCCGCAAGGAGAAAAGGTTCTACTTTAGCAGCAATCTCATTGGCTGCGTTACATATTAATACGCGGATCGGAGGAAGCAGAATTTGGTCCGTCTCTAAGACAGCGCCATCTTGTAGTGTGGAGACGGACGAGCGCTGCGCCTGCGCTGTTGTGCTTAGCGGGGCGCGCTCTATTGGGAAAGTTGTGTACACGCTGACAACGCGGAACTATTTACACAACAGCATGCAAACCATTCAACGAAACATCATCGATATGGGCTTTCGGAGTCGAAGGCCCACTCGTGTACCCTTGATGACCGCATGACACAAAGCTTTACGCCTCACCTGAGATCATCAACACCAACATTGGACTGTCGATGACTGGAAACATGTAGCGTGGTTGGATGAGTCTCATTTCAAATTGTATTGAGCAGATAGACATGTACGGGTATGGAGACAACCTCGTGAATCCATGGACCCTGCATGTCAACAGGGGATTGTTCAAGCTGGTGGATGCTCTGTAGTTGTGTGGGGCGTGTGCAGTTGGAGTGATACGGGACCCCTGGTACTTCTAGATACGACTGTGACAGGTGACACTTATGTAAGCATCCTGTCTAATCACCTGCATCCATTCATGTTCATTGTGCATTCCGATGGACTTGGGCAGTTCCAGCAGGACACCCCACACGCCCAGAATTGCTACACAGTGGCTCCAGGAACGCTCTTCTGAGTTTAAACGCTTCAGCTGGCCACAAAACTCCCCAGGCATGAACATCATTGAACATATTTGGGATGCCTTGCAACGAGCTGTTCAGAAGAGATCTCCTCCCCTCGTACTCTTACGGATTTGTGGACAGCCCTGCTGGATTCATGGTGTCAGTTCCCTCCAGTACCACTTCAGACATTAGTCGAGTCCATGCCACGTCGTGTTGCAGTACTTCTGCGTGTTTGCGGGGCTCCTCCACGATATTAGACAGGTGTACCAGTTTCTTTGGCTCTTCAGTGTAGATGAGTGCACCAGTTGTTTAATGTTTTCGAAAAGCAAAGACATTTTCAATTTCTCTGCATTGTTGCGAAAGTTGGCAAGGTTTCTAGGATCGAAAAGCAATTTCTCCTATTGATTACACTGAAAAGGAAAAAAATGTAACTAGTCAACACTATCCAATTCTTCTTGTCGAAAATTGTATGAAAAGAACCTTGGAGTGTAAAAGAAACAGAAAATCATCTTTTTTCAGAACATTGCCCCAGTTAAGGTAGATGTTCCGGCAACGGGGAAACTGAGGATTTTGAAGTATGACTTGTGGAACACGTATCCTGTTCACCAAATCTGGCATCGTATAAATTTTTGTCGCAGTCTTACGTGTAAAATAAATAAGTAGCTGGAAAACTTTTTGAGTCTAAAAACGAGTATTTTGAAAATCTTACTTAATCGGAAACAAACAAATGACTTCAGATTTTCTTTATTTGCCATCATAAGTAATATTTGTCATCTAGTGGTTTCGGAAAACCATGCTAATTGCTACAATAAATAAATAAAAGTATACTATAATGGAAGTTATTCAGTTCTTTAGCCTTTTTGTGAACTATATATGTTCTTCTCCTTTAGTGTGGCTCGGTGGCTGAGTTCCGCTTGCGACGCCGTGAGGGCATGACGTTGTTGAATTCCGCTCAATCACAGCGCTACCAGCGTTGGGCGTTTGATATTCACGTGACGTTTCGTGCTTTATGACTGTATACCTTCCGTCTAATTCGTCTTTGTGTTCGTTTAAATGTGCTCTTGGCAGTGGTGCTGTCCGCTTCTTTCATTCCTATGGCACCCAGGTCTGTTCCAAGTAAAGGTATAGTGAGATTTTCTTTTCATAAGTAGATCCCTCATGCGCAGCCCATTTCTCTAGAAATCCATGATTGGTTGGTATGTACTTTCTGTTTGATTTCGGATCAGGTTCACACAGTGTATTTGACACCAAACTCTATGTTTTCTCCGTTAAATTTGTGAATCCCTTACAAGTTGAAAAATTATTGCTTAAACATGGTGGTAAGGCTCTTTTCTGTCAGAGATGACTCAGTTAGTGCAGTCCTCCTTGCGAGGGCTGACGTTGAATACACGAATGGCTGTGTGTTCAGCATGCCTCCCGAGGTAGATAATATTTACCTTAAAGACGTTTTGCTTAATAATGGTGAGGTCAAAAAAACATTCAATTTGAACGATGGTCCAGTCAGCACAGGCTTTAATGTTACAGCGGGATTGATTCTGCAGAAATGCAGGTGGAACGGAATATTCCGTCTCATTTACAAGTTCAAATTCAAATGGCTCTGAGCACTATGGGACTTAACTTCTGAGGTCATCAGTCCCCCAGAACTTAGAACTACTTAAACCTAACTAACATAAGGATATCACACACATCCATGCCCGAGACAGGATTCGACCTTGTGACCGTAGCGGTCGCGCTGTTCCAGACTGTAGCGCCTAGAACCGCTTGGCCACAAGTATGTGGTAACCCTATACACGTTACGTACAATGACCAGGTGGGAGGCGTGCTTTCTTATTAACTAGAGTGGTCGTCGCCGTACCAATTGTCCACGAAGGGTTTTTGTTTTGCGATCTTCTCACTAATAGCGGCGTAATTACGGTAGCGGACCTCGTCTCCAAAGGAACTGAATCAGGGTCTGGGCAATCTTCCGGTAATAACGCCCTTCGAACGGATCTGAATTTCGTTGAGCGTGGTTTTTCGCTGTTACGACCGATGACGGGTTCTGATATTAATGTCCCTCGGACAGATGCTCAAGTCATCCAAAATAAGAGGCGCCATGCACAGGATGGGGATACTGCTGGTGTTGTTCCCGTTCTCCTGCCCCCCCCCCCCCCCCCGTCTTGCACGTCGAACTTCCGCTAATCCTCTGTATGGAGGGGTAGAGTCTCGAGTAATGAGCCAGAAGTTGAGATGGAGGCTTCTGGTGCTCCTTCGATTTCCGCTGGTCTTTCCTCTGAAGCAAGATTCGGTGGTAGCTTCACACGATTTGTCTCCCGTGACGTACGATCTGCCGTATGATTGTCTTGCTCACGTGAGTCGGTCGCTTTCGCTGAGGGTTCCTCCTGTGCAAACAGTTTCCGATTCAGGCCAGGCAATGATTGACCCGAATGTGGTGAACGATCCTCCTACCTCGCCGGCGGCGGAGGATAACTTGCCACACAGCCGGCGTGAACAACGAGTCCAGCCGTATCGTTGCTGTTGCAAGGCAGAAACAGTAGCATCAAGGTTCTGCGGGACGTGCCACTAGACCCCCTCCCTCAGATTCGTCGATGGATGCGGTGACGGATTATAATGGTCGAGCGGTGGAATAAGTGGTGCTTCTTTGTTGTCGTTTTTACCTGTCGCTTATTCTGATTGGTGGCCCAAGCTTACACCTTTATTACCCTAAATGTCAATAGAATTGATTCAGATCTACGTCAGTTTATTTATGATTTCTGTGCTGATGTCGCGAGGCGTAGCCACGCGGTCTAGGGCGTCCTGCCACGGTTCGCGCGGCTGCCCCCGTCGGAGGTTCGAGTCCTCCCTCGGGCATGGGTGTGTGTTGTCCCTAGCGTAAGTTAGTTTAAGTTAGATTAAGTAGTGTGTAAGCCTAGGGACCGATGACCTCAGCAGTTTGGTCCCATAGGAACTTACTACGAATTTCTAAATATCTGTGCTGATATTGTGCTTTTACAAGAAGTTTGGTTCATCAGTTTTGCTCTACCTGGATCTCAGACTGTTTTTTACTGTGGCCCCTGAATATGCTACGGGTACCGCCCTTTTCTTTTGTGGGGGTATTCCCATTGCGAATATTGACATACTTGATTCTGGTAGGGGGACATGGTGTCCTCTTTTTGACCTCACATTGGTTGTTTAATACAGGGTGAACATGAATAAAACCGACAAACCGTAGGGACGAATTTCTGACCAGAAATGGACGGAAAAAGGTCCTACGAACATGTGTCCGGAAATGGACGGGTTGCGTGCAACGACAACAGATCGTCCTGGAACACAATACAGAACTGCATCTCATGCACGTCATAACATATGTTCAAAGTGATCTCCTTGAGATTGAAGTTGATAGGGATAGTAGCGGTTGTCATGAAGGATGCACATAATCGTCGGTGGGTCACTTGACTGGAGCTTGTACTAGGGTTCGTCTCAATATCCTGTAGAACCGTCTCTCTGAAAGCACCCGTGACCCAAAAAGGGATTGAAATTGTTGTGTGATGTGGACCGTATCTGTGAAGGTACTTGTTTTGGTGTAGGCGTACTGCCTCTCGACGCTCGGCCGTACACAAACACCATCTCGGCATGTTCCCGACACGAATACCGGACCATTCTGCTAGCTACAGTGCGCTGTGTCAATTACACAGCTTGTAACACAAAAGGAACACATGGCACGTGGACAGTCATTATCATTCGTCAGCATCATCTAAAGTGGCAACGATGATTTAAAATGGAATGATCATATAAAGTTGATCGTCGGTAAAGCAGATGCCAGACTGAGATTCACTGGAAGAATCCTAAGGAAATGCAATCCGAAAACAACGGAAGTAGGTTACAGTACGCTTGTTCGCCCACTGCTTGAATACTGCTCAGCAGTGTGGGATCCGTACCAGATAGGGTTGATAGCAGAGATAGAGAAGATCCAACGGAGAGCAGCGCGATTCCTTACAGGATCATTTAGTAATCGCGAAAGCGTTACGGAGATGATAGATAAACTCCAGTGGAAGACTCTGCAGGAGAGACGCTCAGTAGCTCGGTATGGGCTTTTGTTGAAATTTCGAGAACATACCTTCACTGAGGAGGTAAGCAGTATATTGCTCCCTCCTACGTATATCTCGCGAGGAGACCATGAGGATAAAATCAGAGAGATTAGAGCCCACACCGAGGCATACCGACAATCCTTCTTTCCAAGAACAATGCGAGACTGGAATAGAAGGGAGAACCGATAGAGGTATTCAAGGTACCCTCCGCCACACACCGTCAGGTGGCTTGCGGAGTATGGATGTAGATGTAGACACACGTTCGTAGGACCTTTTTGCCTCCATTTCCATTCAGGAATCTGTCTCTGCAGTTTGTCGGTTTTATTAATATTCATTCTGTATGAACTGCCTGGTTCGGATCGTACAATGGCGCGTTTTCTGTTTTGCAAAGACGAAGTTGTCTATTTTGCGCGCAAGACTCCATGTCTCATATTAGTTGGCGCTCTTAATTGTGTTTGACGTCCTAGCGATCAGTGCCACAGTATAATTTTTGTTGTTATTTAAGTGAACTGGTTCATTCGATGTGTTTTCGTGCCGTGTGCGACCAGAAATATTGCATATGCTTTTTACCGCCACTTCTTGTAATCATTTCGACTGTTTTTATTTACCTGATTGGTTATGTGATAGAATTCTTGCCGTTGACGTTATCCCCGTTTCCTTTTCCGACCACTGTGCTGTGGTAGCCAGTCTAAATCTCGGACGGCAACCTGCGAAACTATTTCGGACTCAGTGGATGCTGTTTTGTCTCCCACCTCACGGATAACGCCCTGGACGATGTGATTGGCGTCGTGTGGGAGCGCTGCCCCCGCTTCTCTGTGCGTTATACTTCGCTGTTGATCGGTGGACAGATGTAGCAAAACAGAAGCTCCGTCAGTCCTTAATTTCATACTGTGCAGCTCGAGCGAGGGACTTTAAGAAAACTTACGAATTTGATTACATTCGTCAGCGGCAACCGTATGATCGAGCGGGTGACGCCCCTTTACGTTTACAAGACGTCCGACGTATTAAAGCAAAGCTGCAGCAGCTCAGGCTGCATCAGATGGAGGGCTTGCAGATCAATGTAAAGCTCCGTCGCTTGTTGAAGGGGCCTGACATCCTCGTATCTCCTGCTTCGCCATCAGTCGCTACGTCAACGCTTCTTCATTACGTGTCTCACAGGTGCTGAAGGTCGCCAACTGACTGCGCAGGGTGATACAGTTGCCAGATTACGCGGAACTTCGTAATTGAAAACGGAAACCACGTGTGTACGTTTACCTCACCCCTCATGGTAATGTACATGTACGTCATTGAAAAAGACCAATAAAAAGGTGTTAGCATGTGGACGTAATGTGCTGTTCCAGTCTCTTCTGTACCTAAGGTCCATCACCGTTCCCTTTGGATCCCTACGTAATTCGGTGCTCTCCGATACACACGATCGAACAGCGGAGGAGTGGTACTCAAGCGTCAACTTTAGGTTACAATATCTCCGGATGTAATTAACATTTTACAATGCAACAAACGGCACTGATTACGTATTTGTTTATATGTTCAGATTTGCTAACAAAACTAACTGGGTTCCATTTAAAAAAAACGTAGGTTTGTGTTAAAAAACACACTTCCGTGCATTTTTTTATGGTTTGTATTAACCAATTACACTAGCCCCTCTCCTCACGTTCGGTCTGTGGAAACGATTCGTCAGTTTTGATGTGGTTTACGAAATTTATCCAGCGGTAACGTTAGGTGACTCACCCTGTATACGCTGGATGACAAATGTGAGACCCCTTCCCTGTGATGTTCGTGAGAGGTTCACGCCTGCTCAGAACGTTGAATTTCTGGTCGCCTTTCAGGCAGTTAAGGTGTCTGCTCTTTTTGCTGCTTCTGCCTCCCGTAAATCACCTGGTCCGGATGGTCTCCCTAAAGAGTTCCATATCCGCTTTTGGCCCCTCTCGAGTGCGACGTTTACGTTAAACGAGGTTATGCAGGGGACAGCTATACTGTTTATACCGATACACTCTGGCCATGTCACGTGGATTCCTTTCGTCCTCTCACTTTGCTTAATTCTGGTTACAAAACTGTTGCGAGGGCAATCAATAGCAGGTTATCTTCTTTGTTGTCGAACGTGATTGGAGAACATCGATTTTAACTCCAATAGCGGAATACCGGTATATGATTTCAGTTTCTGTAGTCATTTCTGTTTACTGTGTCCTTGCTTTTCTGGATTTTAAAGAGGCATTTGACCGTGTTTCTCGCAGTTATTTGCGCAGTGTCTTGGAGATACTTGGTTTTACCCTTGAGGCTCATGCAGTTATTTCCCACGGGTTTCAGGATGTCGCGGCGAAGAGACCTGTTAATGGTCAGCTGACGCCGCCTATTGCGATTAGTCGGAGTGTACCACAGGACAGCCCAATATCGTTATCGTTATTTGTTCTCTCTCTGGAAGCATTGCTTCGCCATCTCTCACTTCAATTACGTGGAATGACCCTTCCTGGCAGGGCCCTCACGGTTACGGCATATGCCGACGATGTGGTGGTTCCCCTCCGCCGTAGTGAGGAGTTTTCCTTGCTTAAGGCGATGATTATTGTCGAGTCTCTGGTGCACGGCTGAATGAGAGCAAAAGTAAAATTCTTACACTTTGGGGCTTCGATGATGGTGATGTTCCGTGGGCTATTACTGTAGACCGGCATACGTCATTCGGGGTCATTGCCCATCGTTGCCCTCTTAAAATGGCGACACTTACATGGAAAACTGTAACTGACAGAATCTAGGGGGCCCTATCGTAACACGAACGATGCCAACAGTTCTCCAAAGCGTTTGCATTTTTCGATACTTATGTGTTGTGTAAGCCGTTTTACATTCCCCAGTTGTTTCCGCTCCTTGGGATGATGGCAAAAAGGTTGCAGAAGTTTGCGGAAACGTCTCGTATTTAGGTTGCGCTATGCGATCACGTCCAAACCACGTATCACATGGAGGTCTCAGCCTCTCTGATATCATGACCAAACCTTCTCCTTTATACCCTCGGCGCATGGTTCTGATTGTTACTCGGTAGTAAGATATTTTCACGGCTCAGCTGTTCACGTTTGTGCGCCTGTTGATATTGATCTTCTAAATTTTAAACTGCGGCACGCTAGAGAATTTTACATTGCCGTAAGCTTTTTGTGTGCTGACGTACTGCAGCGGCCGGTACCTACGACACGGTGTTTGCTCGCCCGCTGGGATGAGGTGGTTCGTCCCAATCCCAATAGAAGTATTGTCACCGCGGGTCCTCTGTGTGGGACGATGTTAGTCTACCCGTGCATTCCATGACAATGGCCACTTCTTCGTATATAATCGTAAATAAATTGATGCCCACTAATCGCCATTTGCATCGCACTGGGGTTAGTGACACGGTCAACTGTGTTAAGTGTGCTGTTGTAGATACCATATAGCACCGATTTTCATACTATGAACATCTGGCGACCTCCGGACTGCCAACCGAGGGGCCCGGGTTCGTTTCTCGGCTGGATCGGAGCTTTTCTCTGCTCCGGGACTGGGTGTTGTATTGTCCTCACCTATCGTCATAACTGACATTCCACTGTTGAGATGGCTGCATGGCACATCCCGAAAGCCGCTCCCCTCCCTACCCTACCTCCCGCCCCCTAAAAAAAGAATTATCAGTTCCGTTCAGCTGCTGTTTCAAACCCTTTGCTGTCTCTGGCAGAAATACAATGTTCAATGTATTTATTTTTTCTTCCTGAATTTTAATACTTTCTCCAAATCTTTCTGTTGTTTCCTTTATTGCATGCTCAGAGTACTTATTGAATAACATCGGGGGTAGGCTACAAACCTAACTCGCTCTCAACCAGTTTCCTTTTTTCGTGCCCCTCGAATCTTATAACTGTGCTCAGTTGTCTGTACAAATTGTACGAGGTACATTCAGTAAGTAATGCAAGACTTTTTTCTAAAAGCAGGTAGTTTTGTTGTCAGAAGTCTAATACGCCATATTATATCCCACTCTCTTAGTTACAAGTAATTCCGCAGAGATGGCCCTTCGTTCTCTTTAGGGTATTCTGCTAGCTGGCGAGGAACCCTGCGGGCACACACCTATGAATACCCCAACTGCTGGACTAATGTGTCAACAGTACGAACAAAGACGTCCAGTTGGACAGCGAGGTGTTTGAGTGTGATCCTTCGATCACTTCGAATGAGAGTGTCCGCGCGTTCCAACAACTCAGGAGTCACAGCTGTGTGTGGCTGGCCGGCACGCGGGAGATAGGACAGGTTTGCACGACCTTGGTACGGTGATGATAGACGCCTCGCCCAACGACTCACCGTGTTTTTGTCCACTGCCAGAACTCCGTAGATATCCTGTAAGATCCTATGACTACCTGCGATGCTCTGGTTTTCCGCCCAAAGAAACTCAATTACAGCTCTCTGCTCGGAAGGCGCCTGCGTTACAGACGCCATTTTGAAGGCTACGTATAGTGCCGCCAACTATTGGAACTTCATGAAACTACAAAGGATGAAGCGGGAATATTCCACGATGTCCTACAACAAATTCAGAATTTTTTTAAACCGAAATTGGCAGAGAAAACAATACGTTGCATTATTTCTTGAATGCCCCTCGTAGACAACCTTTCGCTCCCTGCTACCTTCGAAATTTCAAAGACACATTTCTCTAAGTCTACAACTGTTATAAACGTACGTTTTGCCAATCCTTAAGCTGTCTCCTAGGATAAGTCGTATGTCGTATCGGCCGCCGCACAGCAGCCGTCAACTCGGCGCGGCGTGCTACAACACGCGCGGCACACAGCGAGTACCGCTGGCACCGCACACGATGTCAACAACTGGCGCAAGTGAAAGCGTCGTCGCGGGGTTAGCGGCAGCGTACACACCACTATCGATACGGATTACCCTGGCGGCGCTCCCCTTGCCACCAGAGTGAGCAACCGTATAAGGACGCCATCTACCAACACTCTGATTGGCCGGACCTGCGGATTTAAGCGAGCTCCCTGAGCCCGTTTAACCAGTTCAATCTTCGCCGATGACTGTGTTACTACCCGGCTGCTGGATTCACGACGACCGAACCGTACTGTGGCCTCCCTGGCTGGAAACTTGCGACGCGTCGGTATCGACTGGTTGGCAGTGGTTTGGACTTGTATTCTCTACCAGCGACTCTGATTTCTCCTTGGCGCTACAGCCAGCGAAGTGTTGTGTAGTCGAACTTAAGTTTTGTTTTGAGTGACAGAAGGTCAAATAAATTTGGTTATCACGGAATATTTGTTGTGTTATAGTGCGGACATAACATCGTAGATCAGCATTGTCTGCGTATTCCTAAATTTCTTCGGAATCCAAGCTGATATCCCCCGAGGTCGGCTTCTACCAGTTTTTTCCATTCTTCTGCAAATAATTCGTGTCAGTATGTTGCAACCATGACTTAATAAACTAATAGTTTGGTAATATTCACATTTGTGAGTACCTGTTTTCTTTATAATTGGAATTATTACATTCTTCTTGAAGTGTGAGAGTATTTCATATGAATGTGTGGTGTCTATTCTTTCGGATGCGCGGATGCGCATTTCGTTCGACCTCCAGCGGGAATCTTAAATTAGCGAGCGTGAAGGACATGGACAGGGACTGTGGACAAATGGCTGTAGCTGAGAATGTGAGTCGACCAGGGAGCGATATTTTCTTCGAATTTCTGCTAAACGCTGTATCTGCATGGCGCAGTCGTTCAGCCAACTGCCTATTAAGCAGGCGATCCCGGGTTCGAGTCTCTGTCTGACACACATTTTTACTCGTCGTCGCTGATTCGGCACAGAGTCCCGACGCAGCTGATATCATTAGTTCCTTCCCATTCCATTCCTTTCCTTTCTCCCCCTTCACCTTCAATTACATAATGTGAGAGTATTTCACCGGTCTCATACGTCTTTCACACCAGGTGGAAAAATTTTGTCATTTCTTGGATGTTATGCTAAAGCAACATACAGTGTACTTATGTTAACAAATTATGGGCGACGACGACAATAATAAACTGTGAACTGCCCTCACTCCCAACCATAACCGAACCATGGATCCGCATCTACTCCTGATACTTGCAACGTCCAGTTTACTGTTCCCTCAAGTTTGCCTTCAGTACTGCTCGGGTTTGTCTCTGGTTTGTTTTTGACTCAGTGTTAGTTGTACGTTAGCAGTGATACAAGCAATACGGACAGGGGACTTAGGAAGAGCTGGTCGATATGCTCTTCGAGTATCGGTCCACTGAATGCAGTGGAGGATCGGCAAAAAACCGCTATGCTCAGCTGTTCCAGTAGCGACGGTGACTACATCGCCGTACACTGAGGTGACAAAAGTCCTGGGATACCTCCAAATATCGTATCGGACCTCCTTTTGCCCGATGTAGTACAGCAACTCCACGTCGCACGGTCTCGACAAGTCGCTGGAAGCCCACTGCAGAAATACTGGGCCATGCTGCCTCTATAGCCGTCCGTAATTGCGAAAGTGTTGCCAGTAAAGGAACTTACTTCTCGGTTATGTCAAATAAATGTTCGTTCGGATTCCCGTCGTGCGATATGGGTGGCCAAATCATTCGCTCGAACTGTCAAGAATGCTGTTCAAACCAGTCGCGAATAACTGCGGCCCGCTGACATGGTGCATTGTCATCCATAAAAATTCCATCATTGTTTAGAAACATGAAGCCCACGAATGGCTGCAAATGGTCTCAGTTCGTTCAGTTGGACCAGAGGATCCAGTCCATTCCATGTAAACACAGCCCCCACCATTATGGAGCCACCACCAGCTTGCACAGTGCTGTGTTGACAACTTGGCCTACCATCAGCTCTTATCAACTGAAATCGGGACTTATCTGATCAGGCCACCGTTTTAAAGTCGTCTAGGGTCCAATCGATAGGGCCACGAGCCCAGGAGAAGCGCTAGAGGCGATGCCGTTCTTTTAGCAAAGGCACTCGCGTCGGTCTTCTGTTACCACAGCCCACAAACGGCATATTTCATAGCTCTGTCCTAACGGATACATTCGTCGTACGTCTACATTGATTTCTGCGGTTATTTCACGCAGTGCTGCTCGCCTGTTAGCACTGCCAACTCTTCATAAATACCGCTGTTCTCGGTCGTTAAGTGAAGGCCGTCAAACACTGCGTCGTCCGTGGTGAGAGGCAATGCCTGAAATTTGGTGTTTTCGGCACACTGTTGACAATGTGGATCTCGTAATACTGAATTCCCTAACGATTTCCGAAATGGAATGCTGGTTCTGCCACTGTGCCAGTGACGGCCGTGTATTAGTTAGAAGGATACTGTAGGGGGCCTGGAACCAATCTGTTAGCGTGCAAGACACACTGGACTCCACCTAGAGTTACGGTTTGGGGTGCGATTTCGTATGGCAGCAGGAACACTCTAATGGTTATCCCACGCAAGCTGACTGCAAATCTGTAGGTCAATCTCGTGATTCGACCTGTTGTGATGCCATTCATGAACAGCATTCCAGTGGGTGTTTTCCAAAAGGATAACGCTCGTCCACATACCGCATTTGTAATCCAACATGCTCTACTATGTGTTGACATGTTGCCCTGGCCTGCTGGATCACCACATCTGCCTCATAGGACGTCATCGGACGATAACTCGAGTGTCATTCACAAACAGCATTAACCACCCCTGTAACCGACCAAGTGTAACAGGCATGGAACTCCGTCCCACAAATTGACATCCGGAACCTATACATCACAGTGCATGTACTTGCGCAGAAACCAGAGTGCAGTTGCATTCAACATTCTGGCGGTTACACCGGTTATTAATGTACCAGCAGCCGCGCGGGGTTAGCTGAGCGGTCTAAGGCGCTGCAGTCCTGGACTGTGCGGCTGGTCCCAGCGGAGGTTCGAGTCCTCCCTCGGGCGTGGGTATGTGTGTTTGTCCTTAGGATAATTTAGGTTAAGTAGTGTGTAAGCTTAGGGGCTGATGACCTTAGCAGTTAAGTCCCATAAGATTTCACACACATTTTTGAATGTAACAACATTTTACATTAGAAATGGCTTATCTCGCGCTTGCATTAATCTGTGATCTTGCAATATTAATCACTCAAATATGTTACCTAGGCAAACGTACTTCAGAAATTTCATTAATCTACATTAATTATTTTTTGGTGTTGCGATTTTTTTTCGTCAGTGTATTTAGAAAAAGCACCTGAATAGTTCCTCATGTTCTCTCACCCAACTAGGCAACACTACTCTCGCTTTATAAATAAACAGAAAGACTAATCTTAACAGAGGTAGTTGGTTCAAATGGCTCTGAGCACTATGGGACTTAACATCTGAGGTCATCAGTCCCCTAGAACGTAGAACTACTTAAACCTAACTAACCTAAGGACATCACACACATCCATGCCCGAGGCAGGATTCGAACCTGCGACCGTAGCGGTCACGCGGTTCCAAACTGAAGCGCCTAGAACCACACTGCCACTCTGGCCGGCGGTAGGTGGTACACACCCGTATTATGTGACCACACCTAAAACAATACTTATGGGTTCATTTCACGTAGTGGGGTCTGTAACTTGCGCAGAAACCAGAGTGCAGTTACACAAGTTGAAGGACATAGTAGGGACGTAGTAATAGAGAAGGGAGTGTGCCTGAGCTGAAATCCGTCCCCCATGTTTTTCAATTTGTACATAAAGAAAACAGAGCAGGAAATCAAGGAGGTGTTTGCGAAAGGGATTAAAGTCCAAGGAGAAGAAATAAAGAATGTCAGTGTTTGCCGATGACATTGTAATTCTAGTAGAAGCGGCATAGAACGTGGGAGAGGAGTTGAACGTAATGGTTACTGCCTTGAAAATACACTGCCGGAAAAAATTGCAACACCTTCGAGGACAAGGTCATTTTATTGACAAGTGAGATGGTAGTTCGTTCATTATTCTACTAGTATATGATAGAAAACTGAGACAAAATGAAACACAGGTGTCAGAGTAAAGTGTGCTCGATCACTCGGATCAATACACAATGAACGCCTCCCTCCTCCCAATGGCGGCAACAGAGGTGTGTATTCTCGCATGCGAACGACCATAGAGGTGTTTTATGTCTATTATATGAGAAAAAACTCTGCCCAAACAGACCAAAGCCCAACGGTACCGACCAGGCGCCGTGTCATCCTCAGCCCAAAGGCGTCACTGGATGTGGATACGTAGGGGCATGTGGTCAGCACATTGCTCTCGGAGCCGTATGTGAGTTTTCGAGACCAGAGCCGCTACTTCTCAATCGAGTCACTCCTCAGTTTGCCTCACAAGGGCTGAGTGCACCCCGTTTGCTAACAGCGCTCCTGGATTCTCTTTCGGGCCATCCTGATTTAGGTTTTCCGTGATTTCCCTAAAACGCTTCAGGCAAATGCCGGGATGGTTCCTTTGAAAGGCCACTGCCAACTTCCTTCCTCATCCTTCCCTAATCCGATGGGACTGATAACCACCCTGTTTGGTCCCCTCCCCCAAATCAACCACCCAACAGCTCTCGGCATCCATGTGCTAGCCCAGCCCGACAGTGCTTAACTTCGGTGACCTAACGGAAACAGTTGTTAGCACTGCGGCGAGGCCGTTGGCAATATTACACCAGAGCGCTGTGTAAGTAGCCTGTTTGTATGGTGGAAGCGCTATAGATTGTGTTAATATCGCTGACAGCGCTCTGCGCCCTCGGCAAGAGATTCTGTGGTTTGACGAACTAGCAGTTAGCGAGTAGACAGGGAAGTGTATGGGCATGATATTTTTAGTGGAGACTCTGTGTTGGTAGAACATGTATTATAAAGTGAGATGCAAGGAAATGTACGATGATGGATGTTGTTGGTGGTAGTATTTGACCAGTAGAATTATTGACAATCATATAATTTTTGGAACTTCGGCTATAAGCTCTTCATCACAACGCGTAAATTTAAAACATTCGAGAATTATAGTAATGATATACATTCACAAGCTTGGCTACATCAGTTTTCTCATTTTTTTCCTCCTAATCGGTCATTAGAGCATAGATAAGAAATTGTGTGACTATTTAGAAAATGAACCAGCTGTAAAGAATGCGATAGCTTATTCGCGACTGTCACAGCGAAGGAGATATTTATCACGCCTCCCTTTCTGCATATTGGTCTCAGGCTAAACAAGATCGAGTAAAACACAGTATTATAATGATGAAGAATTTCGAACTGTCTGAATTTTCCAGCCCTGTAAAATATTTTGAAGATATGTTACACAAGAATCAGTATTTGTCAAACCCGTACAGCCCTTCAGAACTTATTCACATTTGCTTAATAAAATTTCCTGAACACTTACAACATATTATTTTGGCTGGATGTTGTAAAGATGATATCGAAGCTTTTCAGGGACTTTTTCAAGAACTGGAAATAGATACGGACAATCGCATGATGCGAAAACAGGGAAACAACAACAATTACTGGTCACATCCATGACAATTTCGTTACGACAGAAACAATAACCGTACACGACAAGTCTACTGTTATAACGCAAATCGTGACCAAAACAGACACCACCCTTATGACAACCATTGGCAGAATAACAATAATTACAGAGAAAGATCATATTTCTGTGGTAGTGACTGTGACAGAGACAACCGTAGAAATAGACAAAATGGGAACCTGAATAATTATTATCAAGGGAGACAAAATGACTTCAGACGCAACAGTCCATCTCGTAATTACTGTTCCGGGAGAAATCCTCCACCACTTAATGACAAGAAAGAAATTACAGAAATTACCGACGAAACGACAGACGTTATAGTAATGACAACAGATCTGAATTAAATCAGAACTGGGGTGATTCAAATAGGCCTGGGCCCTCTCGACAAATTGAAATTGTAGACATTAGACCTCCAAATCCAGGTAACGGCGCGCGACAACAAAGAGATTATAAATAATGACTTGCACCGCAGGTAGCCACAAAACGTACTTATGAAGCTGACGACATAGCTGCTACGACTATCAGTTCTGTGAAAATGGAAGATACTAGGGGCATATTACTGCAGGAACATGACATGAAACAGATAGCTGGGTGGTCAGCGTGTCGGATTGCCGTCCTACGGGCGCAGGTTCGATTCCCGGCTGGGTCGGGGATTTTCTCCGCTCAGGGACTGGGTGTTGCGTCGTTTTCATCATGATTTCATCCGCATCCGGCAAGCAGGTCACCCAATGTGACGTCGAATGTAATAAGACCTGCACCAAGGCGGCCGGACCTGCCCCATGAGGGGCCTCCCGAGCAATGACGCCAAACGCTCATTTCCACACGACACAGAACAATATTGCATATCCTGTAATTCACATTACAACAGATGACTTAAAATTTGACTTCGGCAGTCCTTCTTCGGTAATTAGTGAAATAGCTTTCAGTAAATGCACCAAATCAAACGACTGCCCCACTCTTCCTTTATGGAAGATTAAATTACAAGGCGCAATTTTTGGAAAAAACGTAGATGTACGCCAACAAACTAACTTAGAATTCTTTTGTCGAAGCCACTGATTTATTATGAATTTTCTTATTGTTCGATTATTGTCAACTGAGATTATAGTAGGTGTAGATTTTTTGAATGAGTGTAAAGCAATTTTAAACTTTCACGACGCTGAAATATGTTTAGACAAAGAACGTAAGTCAACAGGTTTGAAATTTGAAGATTAGCTTCCAAACTATGACGAGGAAATCAATCGGCTTTACCTTTTGTCAGATCACAGTTTGGAATTTTCGACAGAATTTGACACTAATGATCACTCTGCAAGTACTGACAGGAATGATACTGATGACGTATTAGATACTAACGTTTTAAATCAGAAAAAAATTAAAGCAATTGAGAACTGTAATGACACTGATAGGCAGGACTTTTTTGACATCTTACAATCATATTCCACAGTTTTTACTCACGAAACAGGAACAATTAAAGGATTTCAGTACAAATTTCGTGTTCGTGAACATACAAAATTTTGCGTCAGTGCATACGTAATTCCGGCATATTATAGGGACCGTTTTAGAACTGAAATACACTACTGGTCATTACAATTGCTACACCAAGAAGAAATGCAGATGATAAACGGGTATTCATTAGACAAATATATTATACTACAACTGACATGTGATTACATTTTCAAGCAACTGGGTGCATAGATCCTGAGAAATCAGTACCCAGAACAACCACCTCTGGCCTTAATAACGGCCTTGATACGCCTGGGCACTGAGTCAAACAGAGCTTGGATAGCGTGTACAGGTACAGCTGCCCATACAGCTTCAACACGATACCTCAGTTCATCAAGAGTAGTGACTGGCGTATTGTGACGAGCCAGTTGCTCGGCCACCATTGACCAGATGTTTTCAATTGGTGAGAGATCTGGAGAATATGCTGGCCAGGGCAGCAGTCGAACATTTTCTGTATCCAGAAAGGCCTGTACAGGACCTGCAACATGTGGTCGTGCATTATCATTCTAAAATGTAGGGTTTCGCAGGGATCGAATGAAGGGTAGAGCCACGGGTCGTAACACATCTGAAATGTAACGTCCACTGATCGAAGTGCCGTCAGTGCGAACAAGAGGTGACCGAGACGTGTAACCAATGGCACCCCATATCATCCCGCTGGGTGATACGCCAGTATGGCGATGACGAATACACGTTTCCAATGTGCGTTCACCGCGATGTCGCCAAACACGTATGTGAGCATAATGATGCTGTAAACAGAACCTGGATTCATCCGAAAAATTGACGTTTTGCCATTCTTGCACCCAGGTTCGTCGTTGAGTACACCATCGCAGGCGTTCCTGTCTGTGATGCAGCGTCAAGGGTAACCGCATCCATGGTCTCCGAGCTGATAGTCCATGCTGCTGCAAACGTCGTCGAACTGTTCGTGCAGATGGTTTTTGTCTTGCAAACGTCCCCATCTGTTGACTCAGGGATCGAGACGTGGCTGCACGATCCGTTACAGCCATGCGGATAAGATGCCTGTCATCGCAACTGCTAGTGATACGAGGCCGTTGGGATCCAGTACGGCGTTCCGTATTACCCTCCTGAACCCACTGATTCCATATTCTGCTAACAGTCATTGGATCTCGACCAACGCGAGCAGCAATGTCGCGATACGATAAACCGCAATCGCGGTAGGCTACAATCCTACCTTTATCAAAGTCGGAAACGTGATGGTACGCATTTCTCCTGCTTACACGAGGCATCACAACAACGTTTCACCAGGCAACGCCAGTCAACTGCTGTTTGTGTATGAGAAATCGGTTGGAAACTTTCCTCATGTCAGCACGTTGTAGGTGTCGCCACCGGCGCCAACCTCGTGTGAATGCTCTGAAAAGCTAATCATTTGCATATCACAGCATCATGTTCCTGTCGGTTAAATTTTGCGTCTGTAGCACGTCATCTTCGTGGTGTAGCAATTTTAATGGCCAGTAGTGTACAATCTATGTTTGACGAGGGCATTATTGAACCAGCGGTTACATGTTGTTGAGAAGAAAAACGGATCGATCTGGTTTGTCTTAGATTCCAAACAAATAAATACCATAATCATTCCTGAAACAGACAGGCCGCAAACGTAGGTAGAACTTCTTCAAAATTTCAAGGGCGTAGAAGAGTTGTCTTCTATTGATCTCAGATCTAGCTTTTATGAAATTGAATTTCATTCAGAAAGTAGAAAATATAATGCTTTTCTTTGTTTCGGCGTTTGTTATCAATTTCGGAAACTTCCTTTTGGTTTGAACATTTCTTCGGTAGCATTCATTCGTGGGCTAGATTCCATATTACCTGAGTTTTTAAAACGACACATCACCTCGTATGTGGATGATATTTTAATAGCAGAAGCCTCTTGGGAGCAACATAATCGTATCCTCAACAGGTTTATACGTATTTTTACTGAATATGGAATTACAGTTAACTTGGAAAAATCTGAATTCGGTAGGACAAAGGTGAAGTTTTTGGGTCGCATTATTTCTTATGGGGGCATTCAGCAGGATCCTGAAAAGCTGAAAGCAATCAGAGCTATTCCTGTTCCTTCGACAAAAAGACAAGTTCGCAGTTTTCTCGGTCTCCTGAATTTCTACCGTCATTTCCTGAAATTGCAAATTCTAGTAACTCCAAAACTTTGTTCTTTCACTGGCAAAAAGCACTATTTGGAGCTGGGACGGACAGGCACAGTTGGAATTTGATTCTCTAAAAGAAGCCCTACTTGACGCGCCAATCTTAGCTCACCCAGGTCTGTCACAGGATTTCAGTCTTAGCACGGACTCTTGTCTTGGTGTCCATTTATTTCAAAAAGCTATAGAAAATGACATTACTGTTCAGAATACCATCGCTTTTGCAGCCGCGTGCTAACAAAATCTGAGAAAAATTATTCGACACTGAATTGGAAGCTTTAGCTATCGTTTGAGCATTTGACAAATTTCGTTTCTTTCTTTCTGGCAAACATGTAAAAGTTTATAGTAATCATCGAGCATTGAAATTTCTTATGTCTTCAAAATTAAATCATGACAGGTTGAAACGTTGGGCATGTTTACGTGCACCCTTGTGTTTTCGGGTTCTTTCAGTCTCTTTGTGTTTACATGATAAGATAAATTTGGTAGAATTTTTTCCCTTCTAATACTAGGCTGCATTCACTATGATGAGGAATACTTTTATTCTCAAACCTAATCTCTGTTTTTGCATAATTTTTTTTCTTTAGGAAGATGTTCAGACATTTATTCTGTTATGCTTCTACTGATATTCTCATTTTTCATTTATTTACTTATGTCATAATTCCTGTAATACTCATATATATGCTTGTTTATATCCTCTTTGTAAAGCCTGTATTACTACAGATGTGTTATCATGTTATTTACTATAATGATATTTTCTTTACATATGTGATTGTATTCTTATGCTGTAAAACTGTAAATGTGTAGACACCAGTTTTTCAAGTTAGGTAAATAGTAGGGATTCTTTTTACTGCAAACATTTGTCTGTTGGTCATACTATATGTATCAAATCTCAGAGATAGTATGACTGTGTTAGTGCTTGCACATGTGTTGATAATTCAGCAAGGGACTGGTTAACAGCATTGCTGGTGAAACGTCCCCTATTGGCCAGTGCCCAAAACAATTTGTAAATTTTTTTGTGGGGAGCATGGGGGCTATGTAAGTAGGCTGTTTAGGTTTTTATATTGGTAACGCCACGTAGCGCTCTGTATGAAAATCACTGGCTGTGCTGTGTGCAGTCTGTGGCTAGTTTGCATTGTTGTCTGCCATTGTAGTGTTGGGCAGCTGGATGTGAACAGCGCGTAGCGTTGCGCAGTTGGAGGTGAGCCGCCAGCAGTGGTGGATGTGGGGAGAAAAATGGCGGAGTTTTGAAATTTGTAAGACTGGATGTCATGAACTGCTATGTATATTATGATTTTTCAACACTATTAAGGTAAATACATTGTTTGTTCTCTATTAAAATCTTTCATTTGCTAACTATGCCAGTCAGTAGTTAGTGCCTTCAGTAGTCTGAATCTTTTATTTAGCTGGCAGTAGTAGCGCTCGCTGTATTGCAGTAGTTCGAGTAACGAAGATTTTTGTGAGGTAAGTGATTTGTGAAAGGTATAGGTTAATGTTAGTCAGGGCCACTCTTTTGTAGGGATTATTGAAAGTCAGATTACGTTGCGCTAAAAAAATATTGTGTGTCAACTTAAGCGCAGTCATGTATAATTTTTCAAAAGGGGACGTTTCACTGGTTGTAAGAATATTGCAAAAAAAAAAAAAAAAAAAAAAAAAAAAAAAAAAAAAAAAGAAAAAATGTGACTGCACAAGTGATGGTTTAGGGACTTGTAAAATGCATCAATACTAATTACACTGTAGTAACTCATGGACTTGCTATATTATTCTCAAGATTTTTTAATTGTGACTGTGCACTTGCACAGTCGCAGCGGATGGCTGCTGGCCATTTGTACAAGGACTACAGTGGGTCACCACCTTTGGTGGCCCACCACTATCATAATCTCTACTAAGACTGTAGTGGGTCTGCTCTGTGGTGACCCACCAATTCTACCAATATTCTTCAAGACTTCGACTGATACTTCTGTGGGAAGAGTCAGCACTGTGTTTCCGTGGGGAGGACTGCACTACTCCTTCGAGACTGCATGGGTGTCCACTACTTACTTGTGCATTTTCATATGCTGCTCAGTCTTTGTGCATAAAACTTGTGCAGACTTCTGTTCTGATGAATTATTAGGACTGTCTTTAGGGACTGTGAGGAGAATTTTTACTTTATTGGCCAACAGCATATTACTTGACCTTCGTGTGCATCTGATCTATATAATATTGTTAACATAAAAAATTGTAACATCTTAGTCTTGGCCACTGCCCAAAACACTTTGTAAATTTTTTTGAGAGGAGCAGGGGAGCTATGTAAGTAGCCTATTTGTATGTTGACAGCGCTACAGACTGTGTTAATATCAATGACAGGTCTCTGTGCCCTAGGCAAGAGATTCTGTGGTTGGACAGACTAGCAGTTAGCGAGTGGACAGAGAAGTGTATGGACATGTTTTTCTTAGTGGAGACTCTGTGTTGGAAGAGTATGCATTGTAAAGTGAGACGAAAGGAAATGTAGGATAATGGATGTTGTTGATAGTATTTGGCCAGTGGAATTATTGACAATCATATAATTTTTGGAACTGGTTGTCACATGAACAAGGTAAAATTTTCTAAATACATTGTTTGCTCTTCAACAAAATCTTTCTTTTGCTAACCATATGCCTCCTAGTAGTTAGAGTCCATAGTATTTAGAATCTTTTTATTTAGCTGGCTGTAGTTGCTGCTTGCTGTAACAGCTATAGTTCGTGTTATGAAGCTTTTCTGTGAGGTAATTGTCTTATATATAAAAATGGGATTCGTGATTGAAATGAGTTTAGGCAATTAACAGAGTTGGAGGTAGTGTCATATTTCTTTAATTTCATATTTTTTAGATTTTAATTATTGTTAGGATTTCTTGCAATTCAGTGATATTCTTTTGTGTTAATTATTGGAAGTCATGTTGTCACTTATAGCAGTCAGATTGCGTTGTGCTTGTATGTTGTGGGTAATAAATGAATAGGTTGAGTTGTCTTTGTCGGGAAAATTCTCTAGGTCGGTGTGTAAATGATAAAACTAATTAAAGGCTTAATTTCACTTAGTTTCAGCTGCTGATTTTTGAAGCTTTATTCGAGGGCTGTACAGTTAGGCGAAAAGCTTATTTCGGCTACATTGCCGTTTTCAAGCTATCTGCAGTTATACAGCGCTATTGGTATATACCATTTTTACGTTATATATCAGATTGGTTTTGAACAGTGTGTCGAGTACTTACTTCCATATCTAACCGTTGACGGTGTAACAGTTAAACATTTCTGCGTATCGTTTTTGCAGCGCAGATTGACTTGTTTTTGTTTATGCATATTTCTTCTTAAGTGTAGATGTTGTTGAGTAATTTTTGTTGAAATTTTCGTTTTCTATAAATTTGACAACTTTACTGTCAAGTAAAGGCACTGAACACCGCCCACGAAGGTGGTGTAATTTTTTCCGACAGTGTAGGTTATCAAATGAATACCAATAATTTAAAAATAAGGGTAATGTAATGAAATGTGATTATCCTGAGGGAACTGGATTAGGGAACGAGACACCAGGAATAGTAGGCGATTTTTATTAATAGGGGATCAAAGTAACTGATAACGGCAAAATTGAAAAAAATATAAACTAAAGACTGACAATAGTGTTTTTCTGAGAAAAGAAAGAAGTACACCGGTCAAAACTTAGGCACTGCCAGGATAAAATATTTAAGGAGCCCAAACAGCTGAGGTCATAGACCCCTCTCCACTTCCCAGGACACAAGCAGTGCATCCAGTCTGTCTGTGTATAGAATAAACTGTGTGTGCATGTGTGAGAAAGTGTATCTGAGACAGCGCGGTGTTCATCTAGTGGTAAGAGGGAAGCACCCTAAAAACGCCATCCACGCTGGCCTGCGATCTGGGGCTGGCATACCTAACCGCCTCGGTAGCGCACGCCGGGCCCACTCCTCGACCATTATAACCCGAAGACCTATCAAACTGTGGGAATGTTGATTCCTGTCCGATCATTAAGCGAGTTAGCAGAGGTGCGGTATGGTGCTGGAGTGTTCCTTAAACCATCCACGCAGTGCAGTACACTCGACGTCTTGCATCATTTGAATAAAGGCAAAATTGCGACTCTTCGGATTGTGAAATACGCCTCCAGTAACCTACTGTCCGGTTTCTGTGATGTTTGACCCACTGAAGAGGTAAAGCTATGAAATATGGCTCTATGCTATGTATTTGACCTCAAATGTCCATTGCATGCAGTTCTCTTCGAACTGTACGGTTGGAAACTGGTTGTGGTGTACCTGTATTCACTGACAGCAGCATTTCCTCAAGGATTTGATACCCAGTGTCATTGATAAGCGGTGACGCTGGTCCTGGTCCCTGTCGGTTATGATCCTTTTTACGACTCCGAGTTACGCGGCTGCGAATGGTACACCATTCCTTGTAGAAACGTTGCACAATCCGCGTCGATAGACCAAGTTGGCCTGCCTCATTCTGTGCGTCCTCTTTTTTACTATTCTGTCACATTTCTACGTCGACGCATCTACCTGCGGTGATGCAGTGCTGGTACGTGTACAGGATTTTCGCAAAGTCCGTAACAAACTTCTAGGATTTGAAGAAGAGAGTGAATAGATAATATTCTGGATGGGAACACATGTCCTAAAAAGTACCGCTTCCGTTCTAAAGCCGTTAGAAAACATGTTTGCTAGGTAGCTATGCAACAGGGTA
Organism: Schistocerca piceifrons; assembly: GCF_021461385.2. Classification (NCBI taxonomy): domain Eukaryota; kingdom Metazoa; phylum Arthropoda; class Insecta; order Orthoptera; family Acrididae; genus Schistocerca; species Schistocerca piceifrons. The sequence goes on along the minus strand of NC_060149.1, from coordinate 876,313,930 downwards.
GTCGTGGTGGGGGGTCGTTGTGTAGGATAGGCTAAAGTCATCTGACCTCTATCTTACCTCTCTGAACTGTTTCGAGCCTCAATCACGTGTCTGTGTTATAGCAACACGGCTGAGTACACGTTTGCAGACATGATCGTGCAGAATGGCAAAGCTCACGGTAACGGAAGAGCGGCTCGTCGCCTTTATCGAGATCGTTCTCCGCAACGTCCGCCTACATCGCATTTCCTTTTAGACACAATAACGCAGCAGCTTAGAGCAGGGTATCTTCACCGTGAGTAGGCGTGACCGTGATGCTCCGAGGAGACTCCGCACGCCCGATTTAGAAGAGGCCGTACTGCAGCACGTAGAAGAGAACCCGTCGTCGAGTACACGAACAATTTCTTTGGCTATTAATAAGTGGAATTGTAAAACGAGTGCTGTACTGGGTGACACCTAATCAGTTACTTGTAAAAGTGGTCACGTTACCAACATGTTTTCAAACGGATGTAGCACGGACACGGCACGTTTCCGCCCATGGATCCCAGTTGAAAATATTATCTACTCACACCCCTCTACAACTCCTAGCAGTCCGTAACGGGAATTTCCGAACACCCTGTACACACAGCAATTCACTGGCATGACTTAGGTCAGCGGTGAGGGACCCGTGACCGCGAAGTACCAGTTCAACACAAATCTGTTAGTGTGCTGATTTAAGGAGGTGGCTAATTTTTTATCTGGTGACCTTATGACAACATCTGATAAAAATTTAGATGTTAAGACGAGTTTTAAAAAGTATTTATTTGTTATGTTGCCTTATACGGAAGTGAAACGTGGACAATTAAGTGGCACACTAAGAAGACAACTGTGGCTTTTGGAATTTGGTCATTTTTGTTCATCATTTTTGTTCATCATTTTCAGCAACTGTTTTTGAAGAATGCCGATGTGGAGAAATAGCAGACTAGTGGCGATAAAAATTGTCAACCGTCACCCCCAAGTGCAATCTGACTTCCTCTTCTTTTGTGCCAAATATACTTGCTTCACACAGCCGAACTGAAAGATTGGACGTGATGAAAGCTTAAAAATAGTAAGACTCCTTCACACAGTAACAGCAAAATTATGTTCTAAAACAATTTCAAAAGAACAACTTCAAATATTTACAGAAAATTGCGGAAAAAATAATATAAAATAAAAATATCGGTATTCATATTATTATTTTGATATAGATATATCGATATTTTGTGTCGGCAACATATATCGACATTTCATGGTAAAATATCAACGCATCGATATTTTATCAAGAGCCTTACTTCGTATGCAGAAAATGAAATGCCGCACGATAGTACACTTCATCAATGGGCTCCACAGTTTTGTTTTGGATTCTGTACCTGCAAAACTGTGGCGTGGAGATTTCAGTTTGTACTAGAAAAGCAGCCATATAGCTGCGACAAAAAAATAAATAAATAAATAATTATGTGACTATTTTTTCGAGGTGATAGTTAAAACTACACCGAAGAGCCAAAGAAACTGGCGCACCTGCCGAATATCGTGTAGGGCCCCAGCGAGCAGTAACAGCAGGTGTGCCGCAATACGACGTGGCATGGACTCGACTAATGTCTGAAGTATTGCTGGAGGGAACTGACATCACGAATCCTGCAGGGCTGTCCATAAATCCGTAAGAGTGCGAGGGGGAGGCGATCTCTTCTGAACAGCACTTTGCAGCACATCCCAGATATGCTCAATAATGTTCATGTCTGGGGGGTTTGGTGGCCAGCAGATGTGTTGAAACTCAGAACCGTGTTCCTGGACCCACTCTGTAGCAGTTCTGGACGTGTGGGACGTCGCATTGTCCTGCTAGAATTGCACAAGTCCGTCGCAGTGCACAATGGACATGAATGGATGCAGGTGATCAGACAGGATGCTTACGTCAGAGTCGTATCTAGACCTATCAGGGATCCCATATCACTCCAACTGCACAGCCCCAAAACATTACAGAGCCTCCACCAACTTGAACAGTCCCCTGCTGGCATGCAGGGCCCATGGATTCATGAGATTGTCTCCATACTCGTACACGTACGTCCATCCGCTCGATACAATTTGAAGCGAGACCCGTCGGATCAAGCAACATGTTTTCAGTCATCAACAGTGCAATGTCGGTGTTGACGGGCCCAGGCGATTCGTAAAGCTTAGCGTCGTGCAGTCATCAAGTGTACACCAGTGGGCCTTCGGCTCCGAAAGCCCATATCGATGATGTTTCGTTGAATGGTTTGCACGCTGACACTTGTTGATGGCCCAGCATTGAAATTTACAGCAATATGGGGAAGGGCTGCACTTCTGTCACGTAAAACGACTCTCTTCAGTCGTCGTTAGTCCCGTTCTTGCAGGATCTTTCTCCTGCCGCAGCGATGTCGGAGATTTGATGTTTTACCGGACTCCTGATATTGTGTACATTCATGAAATGGTTGTACGGGAAATTCCCCACTCCACCGTTACCTCGGAGATGCTGTTCCTATCGTTCGTGCGCCCACTATAACACCACATTCAAACCCACTTAAATCTTGATAACCTGCCATTGCAGCCGCAGTAACCGATCTAACAACTGCGCCAGATAATTGTTTCATATAGGCTTTGCCGACCTCAGAGTCGTATTCTGCCTGTTTACATATCGCTGTATTTGAGTAGGCATCCCTATACCACTTTCTTTGGCGTTTCAGTGTATATGAGTACCTCTGTACAGGGCATGAAGCTACAACAGAGGCACGTGTGTGGGGTGAGTGGGCAGAAGAGTGGGAAGCAGACCACAAACTGACACCACAGCACGGGATGACCAGCAGTTTGTCTTCGCAGTCTTGACAAAACCTCCAGATTCTTCCACAGTGTTGTGTCCTCTCTGGGGCAGTACAACGAGTTTCACTCGACTCAAATTCAAATGTTCAAATGTGTGTGAAATCTTATGGGACTTAACTGGTAAGGTCATCAGTCCCTAAGCTTACACATTACTTAAGTTAAATTATCCTAAGGACAAACACACACATGCCCGAGGGAGGACTCGAACCTCCACCGGGACCAGCCGCACAGTCCATGACTGCAGCGCCCCTAACCGCTCGGCTAATCCCGCGCGTCATCTCGACTGCGCCGACTGTTAGACGGTACCTGCTGTTAGCTGAATTGTGGTACGCATGCCATCACGTCTGCTTCCACTATTCAGAAATGGCAAACTCCTCAGACAGCAGATGGGCAAGTGAACGCCATATCTAGTATACCGATTGGCAAACTGTCGTGTTTGGAGGCAGGTCCCATTTCGACCTGTCCCTCATCATAATAAATCGACTTCGGCGTTATAGTTGCACACTTAGAGAAGGTTCGTGTGGTAGCTATTCAGCTACTTTTCTTCAAATGGTAAACACTGGATGCTGTCGAAATTGTGTAGAGGCTCTCCAACACAATCCACGATAATGGTTACTGACTTCTAGTAGCCAGAATCCTGACAGACTGCTGCATCACGACCGAAAGAACAGAGTACACACGCCGCCTTGTCTCGTTCACGATTTATGACGCAACGTGTTCTGCACTGAGAAAGCAGTTTTACTTCCATTGCAGAGGTGGCTGTTTGTAGCGATTTCCTGTGCTCACAAGGGCATGGAGAGCGCGGTACTGGACAAGACCAACACAGACCGTGCAAGTCATACGGGTGGTGCAAAACATTTTGTTGAGCAGTTTGCCACGCCCTTGCTACTGAAGGGATACGCGGTAGTGATTAACTCTTGCCCTTTACTTCGCAGCTAAACCGATGTGCTCTCGCACGGGCCTTCATATTTCGCAGAGGCACGGTTCACTAGCGCGCTGCGATAAATGTCGAATTTTCCAATTCAGCAGTGGGCGATTGATTTGCGCCGAGGTCCGAAGGCAGCTCGAATACCGCCGAGCCGGTGACAGCGCACGTTATTAGATTTCTGCCGCTGGCGTGCTGAGAAATGCGCCACACTGCTTCTCGGTGCTGGCAAAATATTAATCCCCTGGGTGGACCACGGCTTGCCACCAAGAACGGGTAGACTACAACTGGTAGAAGATGCCTGCTGTCGCATCGAGCAGATTCGTTTTAATGTCCTAATTATTTTTCACCGGCATAAAATATTGTTTTCCAGATCACAAATGAAAATGTAAAAATTAATTTACAGTGGCTTTCGCTAATATGTGGCCACTTCACAGTATTAGTCGTACGAGTATTAATTTCATATATGGATTTAATAACAAATGAAATTTCAATAAAAGAAAAGAGAGTTCTCCTTGTAACCGTAAACTGTGGCATATACTTTCTGACGTAACACAGCGAGACAATTTTTTATTTAATATATCATAGTTTGACACTGCAGCCTCTTTAATATTCGGTGATATAATTTTTCTCAAAGGTTGGAACGGTATTGGGGGTCAATATTTTGTGGAAATCCCTTGTGCTTCATAACCGCTTTCAAACGCTCTTAGGTCTACATGTTACCAACCAGTTTTATGATGTATTCAGGCCCAATTAGTACCCATTCTTCCTTCAGATCTTTTGCAGATCTCCCGAATAGCTTTCGGACCGTTATCATGGGACTTCAAAAAGTGAATTGCACATTATTATAGCAGAACAAGCAACTTTTATTGAAATTCGCACTACAGTTCAAAGTGACACAGATACGTGACCCTATTTTTCACCGTAGTCACCAAGTCTCCATGAACAACAGGCGGAACGTTCTACAAATCGTCGAATTCCTCGATGTTAGAAACCCGCTCCTCGGTCATGGGGCCACTGTGTGAACGTCCTCATCGGACGTTTTTCCAGCTTGACGAAAAAATGGGAATCTCACCGTGCGAGATCGGAGTAACTATCCAGAGCGACCTTAAGTGGAACAACCACAAAGATAAAAAGGTTCAAATGGCTCTGAGCACTATGGGACTTAACTTCTGAGGTCGTCAGTTCCCTAGAACTTAGAACTACTTAAACCTAACTAACCTAAGGACATCACACACATCCATACCCGAGGCAGGATTCGAACCTGCGACCGTAGCGGTCGCGCGGTTCCAGACTGTAGCGCCTAGAAACGCTCGGCCACCCCGGCCGGCGGAACAATCACATAAAGCAAACAGTAGCAAAAGGAGGTGCCAGACTGACAGATATTTCCAAGCCTCCCATCCAAAATGTTGAAGCAAAACTTGTGTGCGCCGTATGGACTGTTGCATTGTCGTGCAGTAGAACATTGCCTTTGCTCAGTTTTCCACACCCGTAGCCTTGTCCGTCATTGGCGCAGCTTTGCATTCTTTCCGCAGGGCCAGAGGGCAGTGTCTCTAACCCATAGACGCTCGCTCATAGTTGCAGGTGTGAAATGTGGACCCATGTCTCATAGCCCGTAATGATGCGACTTAGGAAATCATTGCCTTCCACGGAGTAACGCTCGAGAGGTGACTCCAGCATATAAGAAGGGTAAAAGAGCGGACCCGAAATATTACAGACCGATATACCCAAATTTTGTTTGCTGCAGAATCCTTGAACATATTCTCATTTCGAACACTTCCTTGAGACTGAAAAGCTTATGTCCTCGAATCAGCAGGGTTCTAGAAAGCATCGCTCGTACGAAACTCAGCTTGCCCTTTTTTCACAGTCCGCAGCTCGTGGTCGTGCGGTAGCGTTCTCGCTTCCCGCGCCCGGGTTCCCGGGTTCGATTCTCGGCGAGGTCAGGGATTTTCTCTGCCTCGTGATGACTGGGTGTTGTGTGATGTCCTTAGGTTAGTTAGGTTTAAGTAGTTCTAAGTTCTAGGCGACTGATGACCTCAGAAGTTTAGTCCCATAGTGTTCAGAGCCATTTGAGCCATTTTATAATAGAACCCAGTATGTTGACCTCGACGGCGAGCGTTTATCAGAGCCAAGGGTATCGTCAGGAGTGCCCCAGGGAAGTGTGACAGGACCGCTGCTGTTCTCTGTATATATAAATGGTTTGGCGGTCAGGGTGGGCAGCAATGTACGGTTGTAGGCTGATGATGCCATGGTGTACGGTAAGGTGTCGAAATTGAGTTACTGTAGGATGATACAAGACGACTTAGGTAAAATTTCCAGTTGGTGTGCTGAATGGCAGCTAGCCCTAAATGTGGAAAAATGTAAGTTAATGAGTATGAGTAGGAAGATCAAGCCTGTGATGTTCGGATACAATACTGCTAGCATCCTGCATGAGACAGTCAAGTCGTTTAAATATCTGGGTGATATGAGATGGAACGAGCATGTGAGAATTGTGGTAGGGAAGGGGTCGATTTCGATTTATTGAGCGAATTTGAGGAACGAGTGGTTCAGCGGTAAAAGAGACCGCATATAGGACGCCGGTGCGGCCCATTCTTGAGTACTGCTCGAGTGTTTGCGATCCTTACCAAGTCGGATTAAAGGAAGACATCGAAGCAATTCACAGGCGGTCTGCTAGATTTGTTACCAGTAGGTTCGAACAGCGCGTAAGTGTTACAGAGGTGCTTCGGGAACTCAAATAGGAATCCCTGGAGGGAGGACGACGTTTTTTTCGCGAAACGCTATTGAGAAAATTTAGAGAACAGGCATTTGAAGCTGACTCCCGAACGATTCTACTGCCGCAAACATACATTGCGCATGAGGACCCCGAAGATAAGATACGAAAAATTAGGGCTCGTATGGAGGCACATTGTCAGTCGTTTTTCCCTCGCTCTATTTGCGAGTTTAACAGGAAAGGAAATGAGCAGTGGCACAGGGTACCCTCCGCCACGCATGATAGCTTGCGGAGTATCGCTGTAGATGTAGAAGTAGACTTTGCTCCTGTCTGTACAGGTGAGAGTGATCGCGAAACCCAGCGCATGCACCATCTCCGATACTGTAGACGATTGCGGACGATGGAATGAGTACTGATTATTGAGATGCGTATCTTCCGAGTAATGCCCACATAGTCACGCTGCGATTGTTGATAAAGGGTTCCTCGATTGCTTGGATATTGACGTCTGTGGTCGATGTTCTAATGATTTATATTTTTCTAAATTTTATAGACTTTGTAGACGGTCATGTTCAACAATGTTCCTGGGTGCATTCGTGATCCGATCTCTCGCCATATGAGGGTACGACCAGCATTATCTAAAATGACGTTTTGGTGATTCAGGTGTTATGGTATGAGAAGGTATAATGTTCCGTGGGCGTACTGAACTCCACACCTCTGAACACGGTATACCGACCGGTCAACTTTATTGTGACACTGTACTCCTTCCTCATGTGCTTCTTTTCAGGGGTGCATTCGGCTCTGACTTAGTTTTTATGAATGACAATCCGCTACAACAGGAACAGCGCTGGAGGAAGAGCTCTTGGAATGACTTGATATTGCCGGCCGCGGTGGCCGAGCGGTTCTAGGCGCTCAGTCCGGAACTGCGCGACTGCTACGGTCGCAGGTTCGAATCCTGCCTCGGGCATGGATGTGTGTGATGTCCTTAGGTTAGTTAGGTTTAATTAGTTCTAAGTTCTAGGGGACTGATGACCATAGATGTTAAGTCCCATAGTGTTCAGAGCCATTTGAACCATTTTTGAATGACTTGATATTCTGCGAATGGACTGGCCTGCCGTTGCCCCAACATAAATCCCGCAGGGTACGTGTGGGATACGTATTGTAGCATGTCCACATGCAGTGACGATCATCCAGAAGTTTTCAACCACGCTGGGGGAGCGATGGAAAGCTCTACCACAAGAATTCCTTACCAACATTGTGGCCAGCACGAGAATTCGCTGCAGAGCAAGTACATCCGTACATCCATTAACAGCCATGTCCTGCTTTTTTTTAAATGTCCAGGTCACCATCATGAATTGCGGTGTCTTCAGAGTAATTATTGTCTTCGAATAAAAGTGTCATTTCTGTTCGTGTCATTGCGTATTCAGTTACCTTCTGTACTATACCGTAGCAGTTCTTTCTATGCTGGTCCAAGTTTCAGCGAGCTATCTTATTAGTATGTGACACAACATGTGGAAGTTACTTCTTCCTTAAGCTTTGCACACCAGTGTGTACAACAGTAGGCATCAGAATCTATTCCGCCCCCGGGGAAAATGGTTACTTCACTGCTCGTAGAACGCGCACTACAGACTCCCTTTCTCCGAATGTATTTTTTGTGTAGGTGTGCATAGTTGTCTGTACAATGTTTCTAGTTTCCTCAGACAAAATGGATACCTGGCTTCTCGAAAAGTATTATTTCTCTCTCTTCAAATATGCCGGTAAGGTGAAAATTTTGAGCCGGACGGTGTAGGTCTTCGTTTTTATGCAGAAATGTCCAGTATTTTGGAAGTAGTTTTGCTTTAGTACAATAAGTAATGGCCAGTGTTTTTTTCAAGTGGGCAGCTTCCATCCCTGGAGTTTGATGCTGCAATATACAAAAAGCATTCCACAGCCACGAATTTCTTTAGCAGTCGGAATAGATGGGAATCAGAAGAAGCCAAATATCTGGAAGAATTTGGATGTTGCAACAGTCAGTACTTTAAATTTCTCACTTTGCCCGTCACAGCTTTAGTTTTGTAAGTAGGTGCCTCGACCTGATAAAAGAGTATCCTTTTTCTTGCATAGTCAAATCCTCTTCTTACATAACATTGTTCTCCAGTGGTTCAAGAAAAATGACCGTAGTAGTTGTTCGTTATTACACTCCTGGAAATTGAAATAAGAACACCGTGAATTCATTGTCCCAGGAAGGGGAAACTTTATTGACACATTCCTGGGCTCAGATACATCACATGATCACACTGACAGAACCACAGGCACATAGACACAGGCAACAGAGCATGCACAATGTCGGCACTAGTACAGTGTATATCCACCTTTCGCAGCAATGCAGGCTGCTATTCTCCCATGGAGACGATCGTAGAGATGCTGGATGTAGTCCTGTGGAACGGCTTGCCATGCCATTCCCACCTGGCGCCTCAGTTGGACCAGCGTTCGTGCTGGACGTGCAGACCGCGTGAGACGACGCTTCATCCAGTCCCAAACATGCTCAATGGGGGACAGATCCGGAGATCTTGCTGGCCAGGGTAGTTGACTTACACCTTCTAGAGCACATTGGGTGGCACGGGATACATGCGGACGTGCATTGTCCTGTTGGAACAGCAAGTTCCCTTGCCGGTCTAGGAATGGTAGAACGATGGGTTCGATGACGGTTTGGATGTACTGTGCACTATTCAGTGTCCCCTCGACGATCACCAGTGGTGTACGGCCAGTGTAGGAGATCGCTCCCCACACCATGATGCCGGGTGTTGGCCCTGTGTGCCTCGGTCGTATGCAGTCCTGATTGTGGCGCTCACCTGCACGGCGCCAAACACGCATACGACCATCATTGGCACCAAGGCAGAAGTGACTCTCATCGCTGAAGACGACACGTCTCCATTCGTCCCTCCATTCACGCCTGTCGCGACACCACTGGAGGCGGGCTGCACGATGTTGGGGCGTGAGCGGAAAACGGCCTAACGGTGGGCGGGACCGTAGCCCAGCTTCATGGAGACGGTTGCGAATGGTCCTCGCCGATACCCCAGGAGCAACAGTGTCCCTAATTTGCTGGGAAGTGGCGGTGCGGTCCCCTATGGCACTGCGTAGGATCCTACGGTCTTGGCGTGCATCCGTGCGTCGCTGCGGTCCGGTCCCAGGTCGACGGGCACGTGCATCCTCCGCCGACCACTGGCGACAACATCGATGTACTGTGGAGACCTCACGCCCCACGTGTTGAGCAATTCGGCGGTACGTCCACCCGGCCTCCCGCATGCCCACTATACACCCTCGCTCAAAGTCCGTCAACTGCATATACGGTTCACGTCCACGCTGTCGCGGCATGCTACCAGTGTTAAAGACTGCGATGGAGCTCCGTATGCCACGGCAAACTGGCTGACACTGACGGCGGCGGTGCACAAATGCTGCGCAGCTAGCGCCATTCGACGGTCAACACCGCGGTTCCTGGTGTGTCCGCTGTACCGTGCGTGTGATCATTGCTTGTACAGCCCTCTCGCAGTGTCCGGAGCAAGTATGGTGGGTCTGACACACCGGTGTCAATGTGTTCTTTTTTCCATTTCCAGGAGTGTATATTACCTTTTAAAAGGTAATGAATAGGAAGTCCCCCTTTTGCATCCCAGAAAACAGTAGCATAAACTTTCGGTGGATGAAATCCATTTCGTCTCTTTTGTAACAGTGCGACGGTTTCCGGCCACTCATTTGCTACATCGTTTAGTGGCCCACGTGTCATCCGTAACGGCGCAATGGCACCCAAAATGAGGTGGATTTTTTGCAGACACCATAGCTGCTTCTGAGAAATTAATTTTCGCATATGCTCTGCATCGGCAATCGACAAATTCAGCACTCATCTCGCATTCTGCTTTCTCATAGGTAATTATTATCGTAAAATGTACTGTACTTATTCTTCCGATATTTCTGTGTGGGTCAGCTATTTCGTACACCCATATTGTGAACACTTTCGGTTTGGAATCAGGTTTGTGACGTCCTTCGTGAGGATCATCTTCGAGGATGGTCGCGCTATGTTTGAATTCTGCTGTCCATTTCTTAACCTCGGAGCAACCTCTTACAAACTTCAGCAATTTTTGTCGATGTTCCATCGGCAGTAAACCGCCAAGTACAAAGAATTTTATGACGACACGGTATTCCAATTTATTCCTTAGAATAGAAACACATACAACACGGCTACTTCAAAAATTCCGCAAAAACAGAGCCATTCCGCAGATCAAGTTCACACTGGGTATAGGTTATTGCATAAAACGAAAGTTATATTTAATCGACGCTATCTCAATTACAACGTAGATTTTTCCACCCAATCTTCGTAAAAATACACTACTGGCCATTAAAATTGCTACACCAAGGAGAAATGCAGATGATAAAAGAGCATTCATTGGACAAATATATTATACTAGAATGGACATGTGGTTACATTTACACGCAATTTGGGTGCATAGATCCTGAGAAATCAGTACCCAGAACATCCACCTCTGGCCGTAATAGCGGCCTTGATACGCCTGGGCATTCAGTCAAACAGAGCTTGGATGGCTTGTACAGGTATAGCTGCCCATGCAGCTTCAACATGATACCACAGTTCATCAAGAGTAGTGACTGGCGTATTGTGACGAGCCACTTGCTTGGCCACCACTGACCAGACGTTTTCAGTTGGCGAGAGATCTGGAGAATATGCTGACCAGGGCAGCAGTTGAACATTTTCTGTATCCAGAAAGGCCCGTACAGGACCTTCAACATGCGGTCGTGCATTATCCTGCTGAAATGTAGGATTTCGCAGGGATCGAATGAAGGGTAGAGCCACGGGTCGTAATACATCTGAAATCTAACGTCCACTGTTCAAAGTGCCGTCAATGTGAACAAGAGGTGACCGAGACGTGTAACCAATGGCACCCCATACCATCCCGCCGGGTGATACGCCAGTATGGCGATGACGAATACACCCTTGCAATGTGTGTTCACCGCGATGTCGCCAAACACGGATGCGACCATCGTGATGCTGTAAACAGAACCTGGATTCATCCGAAAAAATGACGTTTTGCCATTCGTGCACCCAGGTTCGTCGTTGAGTACACCATCGCAGGCGCTCCTGTCTGTGATGCAGCGTCAAGGGTAATCGCAGCCACGGTCTCCGAGCTGATAGTTCATGCTGCTGCAAACGTCGTCGAACTGTTCGTGCAGATGGTTGTTGTCTTGCAAACGTCCCCATCTGCTGGCTCAGGGATCGAGACGTGGCTGCACGATCCGTTACAGCCATGTGGATAAGATGCCTGTCATCTCGACTGCTAGTGATACGAGGCCGTTGGGATCCAGCACGGCGTTCCGTATTACCCTCCTGAACCCACCGATTCCATATTCTGCTAACAGTCATTGGATCTCGACCAACGCGAGCAGCAATGTCGCGATACGATAAACCGCAATCGCGGTAGGCTACAATCCCACCTTTATCAAAGTCGGAAACGTGATGATACGCATTTCTCCTCCTTACACGAGGCATCACAACAACGTTTTACCATGCAACGCCGGTCAACTGCTGTTTGTGTATGAGAAATCGGTTGGAAACTTTCCTCATGTCAGCACGTTGTAGGTGTCGCCACCGCTTCCAACCTTGTGTGAATGCTCTGAAAAGCTAATCATTTGCATATTACAGCATCTTCTTCCTGTCGGTTAAATTTCGCATCTGTAGCAAGTCATCTTCGTGATATAGCAGTTTTAATGGCAAGTAGTGTACATTTACATTTCCATCTGCTACTTGTAAAACACTTATGAATATAAGATACAGGGCGCTTCAGAAGCCATTTCTTTCGTTGCGAAAATGTAATATTTCCAAATTTGTAATACGCTTTGCAATAGAACTTCATTTAGTCTGTACGGTTGGTGTTAAGTGCACAGAATGCGATCAAAAGTATCCAGATACCCGTATCTAATGCGGAGTTGACCAGTGCCTGCACGAGACGCGGCTCCGCCAGTATAAAAGCAGGCGCGGAGTACTGCCAGAAGCAGTAGCAGCACAATGGGTTGGTCACGAGAGCTCAGTCACTTCGAACGTGGACTAGTCATGGATGTCACCTGAGTGACAGATCCACCGAGGACATTTCAATCCTTCTAAACGTGCCCACTTCGACAGTGGGTGATTTAGCTGTGAAAGTGGAAACGTGGAGGAACAAACACAGCTAAACCGAGACTACGCAGACACCGTGTACTGACGTGCAGCGACCGTCGAGCATTGCGGAGGCTGCGTGTAAAAAATCAGCGGAAGGAATCCCAAGTGCTACCAGCAGTCCAGCTGTTGAAGAGCGTGGGGTGCGGCGGTCGAGAAGCTCCTCATTTCTGTAGTCGGTGCCCCGCGACGCTCGAGGTGGTGTAAAGAGCGACACCGCCGGACAGTGGTTGACTCGAAACGAGTGCTTTGGGGTGGCGAATCATGCTAGAACCTCCGGTAATCCGATGGAAGGGATTGGGTTTGTCGAATGCCTGGAGAACCTTACCTAACATCAAGTGTAGTGAAGAATGGAGGGCGTGGTGTTACGATATGCGGGTGTTTTCCGTGGCTACGATATGAACACATTATACAGCCTTGTGTGCAGTGTACAGTAGAGGAACAGTTAGCAGACGATGATTGTTTGGATTCGTGTGACAATGCACCCTGTCATAAAGGAGCATCTCAAGGCAATTGCTTGTGCACGATAACATTCCTGAAACGGAAGATGAGTTGGAACGTCGACTTCACCGTAGACCCCAGTGCCCGACATCACCACCTTCTGTGGTTACTGCTATTGAGAAGGAATGGGCTGCCATTCCTCCAGAAACCTCATTGAAAGTATCCCTGGCAGAGTTCGAGCCGCCATAAAGTTGATGGGTGAACACGCCCCGTATTAAAGTCCTCTAACAGGTCTCCGGATAATTTTGATCGGGCACAGTACAGAGTTATGCTGTACAATGCTTCCAGTTTTCTTAGATGAAATTAGTCTGTAGCGACCTGCAAGCTATTCGTTTCTTTATCCCATCATATCTGAATTCAGAATGCTCATTATATGTTCGGGGCAGTGACACTGTTTCAACAAACGGACAGTCGCCCTTACTGCTCCTCACTGTGGCCGCTCATTGTCTCAATGAATTCTATCTAGTAGGCTCTTATACGATCTGCGGTATCAATAGTGTCTCTGTCGACTGAACACAGCGCGCCGTGAGTCGCTCGCCACCTCCGCGGAAGAAGACTCGTTCAAACAGGCGGCCAGAGCGGCTCTGCGAACGTCGTTCCCTCTAGGACTCGTCGTCTTGCTATTAGGGCTGATTGAAGAAATATCGATATATCGATATTTTCCCTATTGATATATGTCAACGCTAATACTTCTCCCGAAAACTTACTTTCTTTCTTTGGTTCTTTTGCTTACGCCATAGTCCCGCAGCGAACGCAGGGTCGGCGTGGTTACAACGGATTTTGCAGTGTTAGTGCTAGGGATGGCCGGATGCCCTTCCTGCCGGCACCCCATACGCCCCCCAAGACGGAATCAGTGTACCCAACTGTCTGCGTCTAGTGGAAATCGTGAAATAGCGCGGACGTGTTTCAAATGTCTGCGACGCGTGTAACTGAGGCGGAACGTGGGGACCAGCCCGGTATTCACCTAGCAGGATGTGGAAAACCGCCTAAAAACCACATCCAGGCTGGCCGGCACACCGGCCCTCGTCGTTAGTCCGGCGGGCGGATTCGATCAGGGGCCGGCGCGCCTACCTGAGTCCAGGAAGCAGCACGTTAGCGCACTCGGCTACCTTGGCAGGTTAATACTTCTCCCGATACACCTGTATCGAAATGGCAGTATCGAGATCATATATTTTTACTTTATATTATATAAATATATGAAAAAAAATTTTTTAATTGTAGTAGAATATAATTTTACTTTCAGTGTGTGAAGGAGTCTTTCTAATCTTTGAGCATTCCTCACCTCCAGTCTGTCTGACTGTGTGAAGCAAGTACAGGTGGCACAAAGAAGAAGTCCGATTGCACTGGGAAGTGTGTGTATGTGTGTGTGTGTGGGAGGGGGGGGGGGAAGGGGTGGCGCTTCCAATGGAATAATATTTTAAATGGAAGAAATAGCACGCCAGTTGCGTTAAAAAGCAATAGTGTGCTATTTCTTCGCATCGGCATTCTTCAACAACAGTTGCTGAAAATCGTGAACAAACATCTAAATGACAAGATTGGTTTTTGCTGTGGGCGGAGACGTGTCAGAGGGAATGCTGACATAATCGGCACTCGATGTTACTAACAGAAACTGCGGCGTTTATTTTCACCACGCAATTTCGACACTACAACCGCTACGTCGCTAGCGTTTGCAGAAATGAAAAAAAAACAAAAAAAAACATGAAAGTCGACATGAATTGTTCCGACCAAATCCGATATGTGACGAAACAGAACGACGGACCCATCGGACACCTTTATTGTGTCACTTCCATGCAGTTACTATTCCGAGCAAAGCGGTTATCGCCTAGCGTGAACATACATCGTTTTCTTTCAGTTCTCGATCTAAGCGGGATAACCAGGCTGCTGGCTGGTTGATGTACAGAAAGAAATCTAAACTCCGTTCGAACAGGCAACGTAGGCCCTACGGTTCCGGCCGGCCGCCGTATCATCCTCAGCCCACAGGAGTCACTGGATGACACCACTAAAACCGGCAGTATAGTTACAATGTGCAGCCGATATTTTTATAGGCCGGTACGTCGATATTTTTTTCGTGGGTACATCGATAATTTTTTCGATATAGCAAGGGACGAAAGGGATAATTTTTAAATATCGATATATCGAAACCCCGATATTTTTAAAAGTATCAAAAGTCCTATTTGGTATCTGTGGCGCTACGGCCGACACCAGAGGACGCCGTCTGCGCTTCTCCTCACTGCTTTGAATTGTATCGGTACGCGCATCTTCTACGAGCTCCCGCCAGTTCTCGGAAGACTTGCATTGAGACAACTGCGTACTAGCAATTCAGTGATGAAACTGACAGCAAGTGAGCAACATTACTGTACAGACAGTTCATTGATTAAGAGTATTGAGAATCAGTGTGGAACAGACAACCGAGAAACCTAGGTTATGTATAACGTAAGACGGGGTACCAAAATAAGCCGGAATTATTTTTTAAAAGCCATATATTTTCAAACTGTTTACAAAACAACCTTATCTCCTTCAAAATACTCTCCATTACAACTAATACATTTGTCCCACCGGTGCTTCAACTGTTCGAAACATTTTTTGTAGTCATCTGTAGAAATGTCTGAGAGCTCCTCCCTGGTTTTTTTCCTTGACTTCTTCAAAGTTGTCAAATAGGTGTCCTTACCTGCTCCTTTTCATGCGTGGAAATAAGAAAAAGTCGCATAGAGCCAGATCAGGCGAGCACCGTGCGTGGGGCGGTGGCACTGTGCTATTCTTAGCCAAAAACTGTCTAACACAGAAGACTGTGCGTGCAGGTACGTTGTCATTGTGGAAAAACCAATCTCCTGTCTGCCACAAATCGGGTCTTTTTGACGAACGCTGCTGTGCAGTCTCCTTATAACTTCCAAACAAAAGATTTGATTTATGGTCTGACCTGGGGAAACAATTTTTTCAACATCTTCGTCGATTCAGGCAATTGATGGACGTCCAGAACGAGGTTTGTCATCAATCGACATGTTGCAATTTTTAAATCGATCAGACCAGTCGTACACTTGAGTATTTCTCAAAGCGTCATCTTGGTAAGGTGTTTTCAACATTAAAAAGTTTCAGCAGAATTTTTGCCGAGTTAAAAACCGAACTTCACAGTTGCACGTTGTTTACTTAAACTTGCGGTCATAAAAACCGAAACAAGAACAAAACAGCGTTAGAAAAACAATCGCTGCAGCTGAACACCACAAGCCAGGTTGACAACGCAGGCGGCACTGAACTGGCAATGAGTTGCGCTATACGTGCCTAGTGGTAGAAACGCGAATTACACAAACTCCGCCCAAGGCAATGCTCTTCCGGTTTTTTTGGGTATCTCCTCGTGCTTGTCTTTGTACATACACTCCTGGAAATGGAAAAAAGAACACATTGACACCAGTGTGTCAGACCCACCATACTTGCTCCGGACACTGCGAGAGGGCTGTACAAGCAATGATCACACGCACGGCACAGCGGACACACCAGGAACCGCGGTGTTGGCCGTCGAATGGCGCTAGCTGCGCAGCATTTGTGCACCGCCGCCGTCAGTGTCAGCCAGTTTGCCGTGGCATACGGAGCTCCATCGCAGTCTTTAACACTGGTAGCATGCCGCGACAGCGTGGACGTGAACCGTATGTGCAGTTGACGGACTTTGAGCGAGGGCGTATAGTGGGCATGCGGGAGACCGGGTGGACGTACCGCCGAATTGCTCAACACGTGGGGCGTGAGGTCTCCACAGTACATCGATGTTGTCGCCAGTGGTCGGCGGAAGGTGCACGTGCCCGTCGACCTGGGACCGGACCGCAGCGACGCACGGATGCACGCCAAGACCGTAGGATCCTACGCAGTGCCGTAGGGGACCGCACCGCCACTTCCCAGCAAATTAGGGACACTGTTGCTCCTGGGGTATCGGCGAGGACCATTCGCAACCGTCTCCATGAAGCTGGGCTACGGTCCCGCACACCGTTAGGCCGTCTTCCGCTCACGCCCCAACATCGTGCAGCCCGCCTCCAGTGGTGTCGCGACAGGCGTGAATGGAGGGACGAATGGAGACGTGTCGTCTTCAGCGATGAGAGTCGCTTCTGCCTTGGTGCCAATGATGGTCGTATGCGTGTTTGGCGCCGTGCAGGTGAGCGCCACAATCAGGACTGCATACGACCGAGGCACACAGGGCCAACACCCGGCATCATGGTGTGGGGAGCGATCTCCTACACTGGCCGTACACCACTGGTGATCGTCGAGGGGACACTGAATAGTGCACGGTACATCCAAACCGTCATCGAACCCATCGTTCTACCATTCCTAGACCGGCAAGGGAACTTGCTGTTCCAACAGGACAATGCACGTCCTCATGTATCCCGTGCCACCCAACGTGCTCTAGAAGGTGTAAGTCAACTACCCTGGCCAGCAAGATCTCCGGATCTGTCCCCCATTGAGCATGTTTGGGACTGGATGAAGCGTCGTCTCACGCGGTCTGCACGTCCAGCACGAACGCTGGTCCAACTGAGGCGCCAGGTGGAAATGGCATGGCAAGCCGTTCCACAGGACTACATCCAGCATCTCTACGATCGTCTCCATGGGAGAATAGCAGCCTGCATTGCTGCGAAAGGTGGATATACACTGTACTAGTGCCGACATTGTGCATGCTCTGTTGCCTGTGTCTATGTGCCTGTGGTTCTGTCAGTGTGATCATGTGATGTATCTGACCCCAGGAATGTGTCAATAAAGTTTCCCCTTCCTGGGACAATGAATTCACGGTGTTCTTATTTGAATATCCAGGAGTGTAGATAAATAAATATATTTGTGTCTAATGCATTTAATAAATGTCTGTAGTGTTCTGTGTCACCGGGTATCAACTACGGACAGAACACGATCCAGGAAAATTGACAACAGAATCTCAGAATTCTAAAGTCAGCTCATTATGTATTGTACTACGTTTGTTTTCCAGAGGGTCACAGTAGAATTGTCTCATCCTAGGGGACTGATGACCTCAGAAGTTAAGTCCCAAGTGCTCAGAGCCATTTGAACCAATTTTTTGAATACGTAATTCAGTTTAACACGTATGCTAAGATCACTGATTTATTCCCGGGTCATTCACCTGAACAGGTTTCTATTGCTAGAGCTAAAATAAATGCGAGTGTCCGATTATTAATGAACAACAGAATCACTGCTGTTGCAAAAGTGGAACTCTAATTCTCTCAAGTGTTCCGATAATCTTTCATATAAAATGCTCTATGTGATCGCTCAAAGAGAATAGTTAAAGTGTTCCAAAAGATCTAGTGAAGGAAATGGCCTAATTACGTTATTTAATTTTCATTCTTATCAGAAACTTAACTCACTATTAAAGCAACATAATATGTTTGTCGTTATAAGAAGTATTTGCTGACTATTACAGTTAAAGGGCCTAATCAGTTATTCTTCATTTTACAGGTTTGTAACAGTGCTTTTATCCTTGTGTCTCCATTTATGTATGTATCTTTATTGTGTCTGTTTCGAAATAGCAGTACTAAACTTAGTTAGCTGACAGCACAGTTTGTGGGCCCTACTTTAGCTTGAGCCAGTAGTTCAATAATTCTTCCAGTGAAAGTATTAATGAAGAGTAGGGGTCATTCAAATCCATTTGTGCTCTTATAAGCACAGCTGACTACAATTTAACAAGACGCTAACAAATACAGGACCCCCATGTTTCACTTGTGTTCTGCATAATGCAAATGCTTATATGTTCCATCTGAAAAGTATAGTAATAACATCAATTAGCAAAGCAGTTTGATAATCATTTGTCTATTACTGTCTTTCTATAGCAAAGTATTAAAGCCATGCATTGTCCAGTTTAGCTGTACTCCTCCCTTATTAAGTAGCACTGTGTAATGAATTTTATCTTTCTTGCTTTGCAACAGACAGTGTACTTTAGTGACAGATAGTCTGTTGCCAAGACATTTTAAGCTTTTATGTGTGTTATTCATGACTAGTTACATTACAAATACTTGCTAGAGCGTGCCGTTACTTTGTATCCAATTTTAAAACCGATTCCAGTTTAAAGTCAAGTCACAGATAGCAGTTAGATATCTTGATTAACACTACGTTTTGATGGAATCATTTTTCCTAATTGGGCTGGCGACCTTTTGATTTACACATCCGCAGTTTCACTTTAAAAGTTGAATAACACAGGTTCAGTACACCTCAACTTAACTACTGCTGCTTGTCAAAACATAATCTTTTAGGTAACGAAACTTAGTATGATTCCCTTCCATTACACACGATCACGCTCAGCTTAAATTCCTACCGTAGGAGCAATATCATCGGGTGTTTACTCACACAGTAATAACTGGTCGTATTGTAGCCAAACGATTGCAGTGAAATGGCCGGCCGGAGTGGTCGAGCGGTTCTAGGCGCTACAGTCTGGAACCGGACGACCGCTACGGTCGCAGGTTCGAATCCTGCCTCGAGCATGGATGTGTGTGATGTCCTTAGGTTAGTTAGGTTTAAGTAGTTCTAAGTTCTAGGGGACTGATGACCTCAGCAATTAAGTCCCATAGTGCTCAGTGTCATTTGAACCATTTTGCAGTGAAATGTAGAAATATCTGCATAGGATAGATTGGTGTGGGCCTGGCAATCGCTTCTGAACGTAAATAAATGTAGCGTACAGCGCATAAACAGGTGAAGAGATCCACTGTTGTTCGATTACATTAATTGCGACAAATCACTCGAAGCGGTAACAGCCGCACGGGGTAGCCGTGCGGTCTGGGCGTCTCGTCACAGTTCGCGCGGCTCCCCCAGTCGGAGGGGTGTGTGTGTGTGTTGTCGTTAGTTTAAGTTAGATTAGGTAGCGCGTAAACCTAGGGACCGATGACCTCAGCAGTTCGGTCCAATAGTCCTTACCACAAATTTCCAATTTTTCGAAGCGGTAACTGCCGTGAAATACTTACAAGAAACCACCCGGAGCGCCCTGAAGTGGAATGACCGCATAAAACAAATAGAAGGAAAACAGTGTGGACACTACTGGCTGATTACATTTCCTGATTTTTCCAGGACTTTTCCAGAGTTTTATTATATTTTTCCGAATAGACTTTTTAGTAGTGGAAACTATGTTGAGGATGCTTCAGATATTCAGTATTTTTATTGCTTTTTGAGGAAAAAATTGCTGGTTTCAAATGTTAATGCATAACTGAAAATATCCAACATATTCGGGCAGACTGACATTTCAGTGAACCACCAAATGGCAAGGTGAATTACAATACACCAGATAAAGCACAACATATCAGAAAAGAGATAGTCCAGATATGAAACGTACACATTTTAAATCGAACCCTGAAATAAGATTAAATTAACTGATGTGACCATCAAAAACTGTCAATCATCTTTGGTTCCACAACTAACCACTGTGCACAGCAATCGCAGATTTGTTTAAGGAAGGATAGGAACATAGCACTTTGAGCTATAAACAGCCGTCGTCAGAGCATTGGAGTGAGTTACCATCCAACAAACTCGCAGCAGTACATGTCACCATATGACTTTACTGGTGCATAGCCGAAAGGCTGCCACAGCACGCAAAAACATAGTCACATTGTTGCGCATCTTGTGACGTCACCTGGTTCAAAAAACTAACAGATGCCAGTCGCGCTGCCGGACAAACATCTCGCTTCACATGACACCACTTGGCTGCAAGGCTCACACTTACACAATATTTTCGTCTGCCACTCGGCAAAACTCTTGTTTTCACCACTCGCTACCAGTAGCGCAGTTCAAATTTGTTAGCGTCTTTTACATGAGATTTGCATGACATTACAAAAACATGCGGTTTTTAAGGTTACGAACTAAAATTCCAGAAATATGCGAAAAATCCCTGATTTTCCTATAAGTTTTCCCGGAGTTTTACAATTATATGATATATCCCGCTTTCTAGGTTGAAGGGCCACCCTGGAAAAGTAGATGCCTGACTGAGATTAATAGCAGGGATCTTAGAAAAGAAAGTAACTCATCCACGAAAGGAATGGCTTACAAAACACTCTTTCAGTCGTTTATTGAGCATTGTTCATCAGTATGCGGCCTTTACCAAGCTGGATTAATAGGAGAGAGAGAGAGAGAGAGAGAGAGAGAGAGAGAGAGAGAGAGAGATAAGATCCACTGAAGACTGGTTGGTTGATTTGGGGGAGGGGACCAAACAGCGAGGTCATCGGCCCCTCTGCGGAGCGGCGCGTTTTGTCACGGGGTCGTTATTTCGGCGCTAGTGTGTCACGCAGATGCTCAACAAACTCCAGTGGCGGACGATACAAGAGAGGAGAGGTTTATTGTTGAAATTTCGAGAGAGCAAAAGGAGTCAGGTAACTTATTACTTCCTCCCACATACGTCTAGCGACATGATTGCGACGAGCAAATCAGAAAAATTAGAATGTCATACGGAGCTTTACCGACAAATATCCTTCCCAGGCACCGTTCGTGCATGGGAAGAGGTCATTGGATCCTTTTACCGGCCTCCCAATTCGTATGATACAATTGCTGAAAGGTTCAAAGAAAACTTGAGTTTGATTTCAAACACGTACCCGACCCATACGATTATAGTTGGTGGTGACTTTAATTTACCCTCGATATGTTGGCGAAAATACATGTTTAATTCCGGAGGTACGCATAAAACATCATCCGAAATTGTACTAAACGCATTCTCTGAAAATTATTTCGAGTAATTAGTTCATGAGCCCACGCGAATAGTACACGGTTGTGAAAACACGTTTGACCTCTTAGCAACAAGTAATCCTTAGTTAATAACAAGCATCAAAACGGATACAAGGATTAGTGAACACAAGGCTGTCGTAGCGAGACTGAATATTGTAACCCCCAAATCCTCCAAAAATAAACGGAAAATACACCTATTCAAAAAAGCAGAAAAAAATTCACTTGACGCCTTCCTGAGAGACAATCTCCACTCTTTCAAAATTAACAATACAAGTGTAGACCAGATGTGAGTTGAATTAAAAGAAATAGTATCGGCAGCAATTGAGAGATTTATACCAAATAAATTAACAAACGACGGAGCTGATCCCCCTTGGCACACCAAACGGGTCAGAACACTGTTGCATAATCAACGAAACAAACATGCCAAATTTAAACAGATGCAAAATCTCCAAGATTGGCGATCTTTTACACAAGCTCGAAATTTAGCGCGGACTTCAATGCGAGATGCTTATAATAGTTTTCAGAACGAAACTTTGTCTTGAAACCTGGCAGAAAATCCAAAGAGATTCTGATCGTATGTGAAGCATGCTAGCGGCAAGACAGAGTCAATGACTTCTCTGCGCGACAGCAATGGAGATACTATTGAAGACAGTGCTGCCAAAGCAGAGGTACTAAACACAGCCTTCCGAAATTCCTTCACCAAAGAAGACGAAGTATATATTCCAGAATTCGAAACAAGAACAGCTGCCAACATAAGTGACGTAGAAGTAGATATCCTCGGAGTAGTGAAGCAACATAAATCACTTAATAAAAGCAAGTCTTCCGTTTCAGACTGTATACCATTTACGTTCCTTTCAGAGTATGGTGATGCAATAGCTCCATACTTAACAGTCATATACAACCGTTTGCTCGACGAAAGATCCGTATCCAGAGATTGGAAAGTTGCACAGGTCACACTAACATTCATGAAAGGTAGTAGGAGTAATCCACTAAATTGCAGGCCCATGTCATTAACATCAATATGCAGCATGATTTTGGAGCATATATTGTGTTCGAACATTATGAATTACCTCGAAGAAAACGGTATATTGACAAGCAGTCAACATGGATTTAGAAAACAATGTTTTGTGAAACACAACTAGCTTTTTACTCACATGAAGTGTTGAGTACTACTGACAAGGGATTTCAGATTGATTCCGTATTTCTGGATTTCCGGAAAGCTTTTGACAGTGTACCAGACAAGCAGCTTGCAGTGAAATAGCGTGCTTAAGGAATATCGTCTCAGTTATGTGACTGGATTCGTGATTTCCTGTCAGGGAGGTCAGAGTTTGTAGTAACTGACGGAAAGTCATCGAGTAAAACAGAAGTGATTTCTGGCGTTCCCCAAGGTAGTATTATAGGCCCTTTCCTGTTCCTTATCTATATGAACGATTTGGGAGACAATCTGAGCAGCGTCTTAGGTTGTTTGCAGATGACGCTGTCGTTTATCGACTAGTAAAGTCATCAGAAGATCAAAACAAATTGCAAAACGATTTAGAAAAGATATATGTATGGTGCGAAAATTGGCAATTGACCCTAAATAACGGAAAGTGTGAGGTCATCCACATAAGTGCTAAAAGGAACCCGTTAAACTTCGCTTACACAATAAATCAGTCAAATCTAAAGGCCGTAAATTCAACTAAATTCCTTGGGATTACAATCACGAACAACTTAAACTGGAAGGAACGCATAGAAAATGTTGTGGGGGATGCTAAATAAAGACTGGGTTTGATTGGCAGGACACTTAGAAAATGTAACAGATCTACTAAGGAGACTGCCTATACTACGCTTGTCCGTCCTCTTTTAGAATACTGCTGCGCGGTGTGGGGTCCTTACCAGATAAGATTGACGGAGTACATCGCAAAAGTTGAAAGAAGGGCAGCACGTTTTGTATTATCGCGAAATGGAGGAGAGAGTGTCACTGAAATGATACAGGATTTGGAGTGGACATCATTAAACCAAAGGCGTTTTTCCTTGGAGCGGAATCTTCTCACGAAATTCCAGTCACCAACTTTCTCCGCCGAATGCAAAAATATTTTGTTGACGCCGACGTACATAGGGAGAAACGATCATCATGATAAAATGAGGGAAATCAGAGTTCGTACGGAAAGATATAGGTGTTCGTTCTTTCCGCGCGCTATACGAGATTGGAACAACAGAGAATTGTGAAGGTGGTTCGATGAACCCTCTGCCAGGCACTTAAATGTGATTTGCAGAGTATCCATGTAGTTGCAGATGTAGATGAAACAGGAAAGCGGACAAAATATAGTGGTATCAAAAGTACCCTTAACCACAAACCATAATACATATTAGGAGTATGGATGTAGAGATAGATACAGAGATGACGCTGTGATTGGCCTGGGCTCGCCATCGGCAGAACCGGGGTTAAATCCCTACCCGACCACACAGTTGTATGTTTTCCTTCGTTTTTCTAAATTGGCAAGTGCTGCGATAGTTGAAGTCTGAAAACGATAACAGCAGATTTCCTTCCCAAATCCGCGCTTGTGCTTCGCCTTTAATGTTCTCGTCGTCGTCAGGCCTTAAAACCTAATCCCCCACTCCTTCCTTCTAGCATATAAATCCGCCATGCCCTCAGCTACCTTCGAAGTTTTCAGTCTGCCGTAGTTGTATCGACTCTAGAGTGTGCTTCTATGTCCAGCTTACAAACTCCTACAACATGTAAAAGATGTTGGCTGATGTAAAAGGACGGAGGGAAATAAGATTGGGTTTAACGTCCCGTCGACGTCGAGATCATTAGAGACGGAGCACAAGCTCGGATTGTGTCAAGGACGGGGAAGGAAATCGGCCGTGCCTTTTCAAAGGAACCATCGCGGCATTTGCCTGGTGTGATTTATGGAAATCACGGGAAACCTAAATCTGGATGGTCGGGCGGCGGTGTGAACCGTCGTCCTCCCGAATGCGAGTCCAGTGCGTTAATCACTGCTCCAACTTGCTCTGCGGCTGATTTAAACAGGAACCCACGTTCCGTTTTAGGTTTTCATAGACTACAAAGTGATTCGGAGAAACAAAAAACAGAAAAAAATGAAATACTGTTATTAAATTTTTTAAACAAATTTATTTATTTCATTTACGAATACGAAACATGCATTTTAAAAATACATAAAGAAAATTTATTTGTAGACAACTCCAATTTTGCATTTACTTTCCTGCAATCCCACAGATAAAGTGTGCGTGGTTTTCAACAGGAATTTCGGCAGTTGCTCCTCGGATCTTAGCTCTCCATCCTTTTACTGTATCACGTCGACTACGATACACTTTGTCTTTAAGGTGACCTCACAAAAAGAAATCGCATGCTGACAGATGAGTGGATCTGGGAGGCCATGGAATTACACAGTTTCCCGAAATTATACGGTTGCCAAACAACTGGAGTACAATATTCTTGCTGTGTGTGACGTTGACGCGTCTTGGTGAAACCAATCGTAGTCAATAATATGTAGAAATGACTGTAATTTTTCCGAAACAAAGGTTTCGAATATGCTGACGTTCCGATCCGATGTGAGTGTAGTCGCAAGGCCGTTCTCGTCCTCACGAAGATTACGGCCTATTAAGCCATATGATGACACGGAACACTACACGGCAGCGTTATTGCTGAGCAGTGGGTGTTGGTGTAGCTGAGAAGGACTTTTTGGTGCCCAGTAACGAAAGTTTATTAATAAATGCATTAAGATGGAAATTATCCTCATCCGACATTCCCACGTTGTTAAAAACTCATTGTCGTTTACATTTTCCTGGCTGGCGCGCGACCGGCGAATAAGCGGAGGCAGTCGTGACATGAGAACGTAGAGAAGCGTAGCGCGAAATCCAAAGTGCACACAGGCTAATTTTAAGCACTTAAATCATTCCGAACACTTCTCAAATTAATTTTTTGAATAACCCGCAGTTCGTATCGACAGTTAAACTGTTGCAGATGTATTTGTTACACAAGGATTATCGGAGGAAAGAAAATCAACGTTACATTACAGACGACTTCCATCAGTCGGGACTTTATTTTTTTTGACATGAAGTACTTTATAACAATTCCTGTAGGATAGTTCTCACGATAATTTTTGAATACCAGGCACTTCACAGTAATTGCTATTTTTATTTAGGCAGAACTGGAATGGAGTAAGAAACAGTTGCGGCCGTTGTTCTGCATATTGTACTGCGTACCAGGCATATATCATCAAATTTGTAAAATATCGTAATGCAAACTGACAATGCAGAAATGACTGAAGTTTACCAATACTGTTCCAGTGACAAACATAAAATAGCAAAGAGCTGTCGGAAAATATATTGTCCGACAATTTACTGAAAAATCCATTACACTGTTGAAATTTCTCTTTGTTGAGAGATTGAATCACAATATTGCTTCCAGGGAATCCGAATTATATTAACAGTCTTTTTGTCGTCCTCCTATCGACAGAGGTGTCTTTATGTCCAGGCCAAGAGTCCAATAAAAGCAATGAGTTATTTTCTGAAAATGGTAAAATGGCATTTGGGTTGTAACACTGAAAATTATTCTCTCACATTTTTCCAGATTTTGCTTCATAGATTACAAGATTTTTGCAAGCAAACAGTCGTTTTTTTTAAAAAAAATTAATGTCCTAATTCCTGAAGACAGCTATAAAGCAGCGGAAATAGTAACCCACAGATACTTACCACTGGTATTGTTATACGTGAATGTGTCACAGCATTCATTGACCGAACATATGACTCGTCTTTTTTTCGCTCGAAATGGTAAAGTTAGCACGCAGTTCTTCGACTAAACCTGACTGATTGGCTTTCTACACAGCGTTTTCAGGGAAAACAAGACGCTTTGTTTTCACGTCAGCTTCGAATTTCTCTATAGCATTACCTATTAATGACATCTCCTCTACACGTTCACTGGAGTTTAACTTCGTACTTCTGCGAATTCCTTCTCGCACTCTTTCCTGTATCTATTTAAGCAGATCGAAGAAGTCTGGAAATCAGTAATGCTCACCTCACTTGTAATTCAGAGCGCCCAGTCTCTTATATCTCCTCGGTAAGCGTGGGCTGACTCTCGCGAGCAGTTCTAAATCTTTCGAACTGTTTTCTTTCACACTTTTGCGAATTTCATTTTGGTGCATATTGCGTACTTCGTGTAAATCTTCTTCCATTTATACAACTGGTGTTCAGTTTACAGGAAACTGCCTCTGCTCATTGCATACGATTAAGTGATTTGTTCCCCTTTCGTTTACCCAAAAATTTTGTACCCTTTTCTTTGTCACAGAAATCTATTACTGCACATGTTTTCTTAGGGCTTCGAAGGTAGTTAGTTTTTGTCCTGGACTTCAATTAGGACAAAAATCATCGTTCAAACTACAATTCACGGAATCGTCCAAGTTATTTCCCGTTTCTTCTAATACTGATATTCCCACAATTTCTAACGAAATGTCGACATCATTCGAATGAATGTCCAAGAAATTAACTATTAAATAACACATATGTAGATGTTCAGGAGAAGTAGGTGTTTTCGATTGCACACCACGATCCTCATATTTCATCTTTGCAAGGTTGAAAAAATTGACTGGATTCCAGTAAAACTCTAAAAACTCCACAAATACACATGCTATTAGCAACCACTGCTAGTTATTGTGGATATTAAATCAGTTGCTAATTCGAGCGAATAGTAACTTGTGAACAATAGTGTAAGAGAAACTATCAACGGAAACTGAAATTCGCTTTACAAATTACGATCGCGTTGTGCCGTGTTATCTGTTTATTGATGTGCCATCAATCAAGGATATATGCCCGTCACGTCGCGTATGTACTATCTGTTACTACTACGAATTTCGCTATTTTCAACACTAAAAAAACTGCTTGTAGTACGTCTTAGCAGCTATAATTTTGACGCTGTGTTTATTTCCATGTATTCTTCGTGTATAAAAATAAATCCAGGGCAGGTTTCAACATGTCGGTACCTTCCCTTGTGAATTTCTACCGGTAGAGGACACTCGATCCATACGCACCTCTGATGATTTATTCGGTACGCATGCAGCTTATTTATTTTACAATTGACACGAACGATATGAAAAAATTCCAAGAGGGTTAAGTTATGTTCTGTATTTTTCCTGCTCACTCAAAAACACATCCATCCCCATGAACTAAATACGAATGTCCGCAAATGCTATAATTTTTACGAGGAACTGTTCGATGTGAGAGTGATTTCGCAGATAATCTTTCTGTAACTCTAACACGTTGAGCAATAACGTTTCTGTATACGACATTGCAAGCACTGCTGAATACAAATACCAAAAGCACCAGGCAGTCCAGGAACAATTACAGAGGCTTCAATGTCAGAAAAACATTCACCACATGCCACTACCAGATTAACTGGACCACTCACTCCTGCCTATCTTACCAAGAATTTCGTTTTCGAGAATTTTTTCAAGCGTTTCCCCAGTCATACTCCTCTATGAAGTTTTTATGTTGTACCTCGTCGTTTTATTTGCAAGATTTTCTTCTCATTTACGTAGTATTTCACTTTCAAAGACTTAAGTTTTATGATTCATCCCCGTCCCCAACCACGCCCACCTCGCCCCCAGATGACGTCACGTGTTTCTCTCAACCTGCACTTGTGCCCCAGCCCCCTCATACCCTTCCCCCACTCTCCCAACCTACCCTATTGGCAGGAATTCCGCATTTTGGCGGGAATTTCGGATTTTGGCGGGAATTTATTTGTCCTAGGGCTGTGCTGACATCCCACCTCACACCTCACTCGGGAATTGACGGTAAATTAAAATCGGCAGTACCCTTTCCGGAACTCGAACTCTGGTCCTCCTGGGCAGAAAGCCCAAGTGTAACCCCCTACCACAATTAAACCACCAGAGGCGCTTGGAATTGATGGGAAATTAAAGATGGCTGTGCCCTTTCTGGGACTCGAACCGTGATTCTGCTGGATAAAAAGCCCAAATGCTCCCCCCCCCCCCCCCAACACATGGAAACTGACCAGATGCAGGAGAGGAAGGTTAGGTTAGTGTACTTTATTTATTCTGGTCGGGAAACAGACGCAAATATCGATCCTAATTACGTAATTAATCACAAAGATTGGACCTAATTACACAACTATATGGATAGCGCTTCACAAGGATGGGATAAAAGCGCAATACAGCTCAAAAACTGACGATACCATACAACTGGTGTTATCCTGCTGTGAAAAAATTTCGCAATACCACTCGAAACTAGCAACAGACACACTCAAACTTTACCCTACACCTACAAGCTGGCGGTACAAAGGCAGGGGTGTAAGGTACTATCTTATTCTTTTTGGTGGCAAATATAGCTGACGAGAGGCTGGTGTTGGACAGAGAGGAGTTTAAAAAGGTGTATTACCTGTAAGCGTACAGTATGTATCGCTTTTTGACATCAGAGTTCGCTACAGATGCCCGCTCAAAAACTATCCTGCAGCCTAGGTAATTGAAGCCAATACACGCTACCACAACCGATGGAAAAAAATGCGTCACAGTTCTAATTACTCTTCGAAATTGTCGTGAAGAAACCAGCACTCGTAATGAACGGGCGTTAATGCAGCACATGTACTCTGGGAAAATCATCATCCTAAAACACTTCAGAATGCAGAGGGGGTGATAGTTGAACGTGAGCTCTTTTCGATGTACAATCACAAACTGCTGAAAACCAAGGCCTTCTCACTTCCCCACACGCCTCCCCCTCAGCCCATCTACGATGCTCAGCCGAGCGTCTCACACCCCCGCTACTACCCTCTAAAGCCGCTGCCCGCACTCTGCCATCAACCACTTGGCCACCGCCTGAAGGCGACGCTCCTAGTGCCTGCATCTAGTCAACCAAACAACAGGAGATAAAAGGACGGCTGCCTCAAGTGCAACTTGTTCGTCTAAAATATAGCGACAGCCGATGCGCCCCCGCTGTCGCTCCCTTTGCGCCACTCGCGATATGTGGCCTGCCCTCAGATGACTACACGAAATGGAAATTAAGTAGCATAACCCCGCCCATCAGGAGAACGGTCCAGTTGGTCCGCTAAACTTAGCTTTCCATCACATGGCCGCCGCCTTAAGGCTATGCTCCTACGCCAGCACAGTAGGAGATAAAAGGACGACCAACTCAAGAGCAACTTGTTCGTCCGAAATATAGCGACAGAGCCCCCGCACGCCGCCCCCCCCCTCCTCCCCTCCCCCTTGAACAAATTACATGACCTGAGAGCATCTCTTGCAGTCAGTATCTGTAAATAAACTGTCATGCACATGTGTATTACAAACATTTCAGACAATCTTTCACGCCATTGGCACACATGTCGGAAAAAAAAAACAGATTCATTTTACGGTTGATAACAAGAAGCTATAATTCAAGAGAATGCAGCTGTTTTGTACGCTATGACAGGACTCCTTTTACCAGAGCAATGTGCGATGCTATATCATACTAGCGTTTATGAAACAAATCGTGAGAGCCTGTCTCGCGGTGTGTAGCTGGAACTTTGAAATATCGTTTAACGATATCGCCGCAGCGAAAAAAAAGAAAGATCACTTATAACAATCATTCTCTGGTGCCTCAGATATCTCTGCCACCAGTCAGGCGGCACGTTCGAAATGGTTCAAATGGCTCAGTCCCCTAGAACTTAGAACTACTTAAACCTAACTAACCTAAGGACATCACACACATCCATGCCCGAGGCAGGATTCGAACCAGCGACCATAGCGGTCATTGACATTAATTTGATAGGCTAATTAACTAAATTGATCATGAGAATCACATTGTATGGTGAGTAAATTTTTCAGCAGTCGGATTACAGTCACCAGCTAGGACAACTGGGAATCCATGGAGCGAACATGATGTTCCTTTGGAGAAACACTATCGAGTAATGACATCTGAAGCTGACCACAGAGGGATTCTGCAGCCTACAACATACATTTCGCATACGAACTGCGCTATTAAAACACGATCGTAACGATAATTTTATCGTCACCCTGCATAAAAAGTGGTCGGGACTGTAAAGGCGCGCGCGCGCACACACACAACACACACACACACACACACACACACACACACACACACACACACACACGAGTCGCTGATAGTGTTACGTTTTCAGGTAGAAATGCCGTCTGCGATTTGGAGACAAGTCTATGCATTCTATCACGTACGAAAGTTGTATCTTGTAGAGACGTCTTTTAGTGGTTACAGCCACTGGTGATCATATTCGTGCCACTCTCGTATCTCGAAACGAGTCAGCCTGTTTTTTTTTTTTTTTTTTTTTTTCGAAACTATCTGCTGGGGATCCCATACACCAAGAACTCCAGCGCTGTTTTTAGACAGTCCCTGCATCTCGTAACTGCTTCTAAGTCTCTGCCCCACCCTATAGGTAAGACCATCTGCATCCTATGGGGAAAATCGGACGAGGTGGGTTAATGCGGCAGGAAGTGTTTTGACCACTCGGTAGAAATGGGAACATGGTGTCATAGCTCAGCCAACCGTGTGCAGTGTGTAAGGCCAGCGCCAAACGAAGCTTTCCCCTGCAACACGAGGTAGTAGAAGAAATTGCAGGAGCAGTTACGGTGGTGTTTCTTGTTGGGAAAATTAGGAAGACTACACATCATATATGGCATGGAGGAAAGACAAAGTTTTTGCGACACGTCTCCAAACTCCATACAGGTAGTCGAAAGGAGATCTGTGTCTTTCAGGGTGCATTCACGTTTATCATCGAAACATATGTGGCGATACTATTCAATATACAGGTACTGGTTTATTGGAGCAGGTGGTTTGCGATCAACCGGTGAGAAGTTTCATCACCTGTACTGTAGAATGACCACATCCATCAGATTATCAATCACACTAGAGGGTTTCTGTATTGCTGCTTCATAAGCAGTTTAATACATTGTTTTTTTTCGGTTGTAACACAACCAATCAGTGTACACCGCCCTACACTTTTTTTTTCTACCATGACGTAGATACCTATGTCAGCTGCTGCTAAACCTACGTTAAAACATTTCGATCCTCTGGCTTTCACAGGACACTGAACATCGCATGGCATAAACTATACAGCTACCACACCACAGGCTGGTGGAAACAAAACACAAACATGATGCTTATCATTGACAAAAAACGTGGAAGACATTATAACCTATGGAAACTGGAAGAGTTTGCGGTATTGTAGAGCGCTTCCAGCAACTATTCGAAGGTGATTACCTGTACAGTTGATCTCATCTTCCCATCGAAAGGGTAACGGATGTCTCGGTACTCCGTTTCCAAAAGCATTGTTCCTTCATTTTGCAGTCATGTACATGACTACTTTTTCCGTTGCTCTGACTGGATGCATCATTTGTGTGACATGACCTGCGTTTTTACTCGCATACAACCGCGTGTTCTGTCTATTTGCGATCGTTAGCAGCAAACCTCTGGGTCATCACAGGACTTCCATCCTGTTTCGACACATTCCTCTAGACAAACGAAGATTTATGCGATGTATTCCATTCTCCTGCCGCATCTTGGGCATAAAATCGAGTCTTCAGTTTCATAACTACGGTGATTATAAGTTAGCGACAGGTGTTTGTAAGGTACTACAATCTCCGTGTATACATCTGCTTGACAGAATCCTTTTTACGGAGTTCGTGGCGGAATGAAATGTAATTTCACATGTCAAACACCGCTGCTATGCGTTTGTCCCTTTTTTTGTAAGAGGTATTCCCCGCTACTAACGATCATTTTATATAGGACTGATGCGAGCATAGTATAGTGGGGGGCTATATACCTCAGGCAAGCTGTATTGTATGTGTATCACAAGGAATCGATGTTTTAAAGAAGTAGTTTTCATTTTACAGTTTATTATTTATATTGTATGTGTATCACTAAGAATCTATGTTTTAAGGAAGTAGTTTTCATTTTACTGTTTATCACTATAGTTTATCGTAGAGAAACCTGCAACGAGAATGTATGTCATGCTCCGGAAAAATATTTCTTACACTGAGATAGTAACAGCGTTGCATTCCATGTGACGAACAGGTTGGAAACGATCTAACATTATAGCGTGTTTTAAGTGCAGGACATGGTAGCCTTAGGAGTGCACGTGTTCATGTTCTCTCTTACCAATACCTTCTTGGTAAAGACCCCAGACACTAGAACAATATTTTACAATTCCTAGCGCAGTTGATTTACGTAAAACGCAGCAAACTCCGTCTGTCTGCAACTCCATCATGCATAAAAACCACCCGTTTCTTGTTCTTAACCGTATGTTATATCATCACAACAGTTTCATATCTACTGTACACCGATAAGGGGTCTAACCTCCTCAACATTCGCGCATCTGGAGAAATCTTGTGCTCTTGGAAGGGTGCGGGACAGCAGTTACAGCCTCGGTTCACACCGTTCTTACACGAGACGTGGAATTTAGCGGTCTACTTATGGTAAGCTGCAGAGAGCGTTCGTCAAAGACAATGCGAGGAGATCTTTTGGTCTCTAACTTTATCCTAAGAATGCGAGAATGCCCTGTGACTCCCATCCACATAGAGAAAGATCGTAAGTTACGCACTATTATCGAAGTGCTAGAGATATGTAGGTTGCTGTCTGGTATACTTTGGTGTATATGTTCGAGAATGAACAATGAGTGGACATACTGCACAGTCATCTACTTACTTTCGCGATGGTACTAGCAAAGTAGTGGAGGCGCTGTTTAGCGATGATACAGCAATTGGTGAGCATGCTGCTGCGTCATTTGTCGGTATTGAAATTACGCTAAAATTGCTAAAATTGATCACACTATTAACTATGATGCTTATTATTACAGTACATCGATGGTGTCTTTTCCATCCCAACCGCCCAGGTATGTTGTTGATTACCACATAATGTGATTTACACCATGCGATGTCTAGTTTCCTGTGGGAGTTAATGGACCAGACGTGTTAATGGCAGTTTAGAATTTAACACAGACGTCGAAGTCGTGACGGAAAAAAATGTATGCCAGTGTACAAAGTGTGTTACGGCAGAAAAAGCTTTGTATCAAACAATGAAACAGGGTCCCTCTCCTGTGACTGATAACATTTGGGAGAAGGTTCTTGTACAGTACAGGCGATGAAACTTTACACCGGTCTGTGCAAACGACGTTGATCACTGGCCACCTGCTCCAATGGATAAATACCTGTATATTTAATAGGATCGCCACGTATGCTCGATGCCGACATGTAGACAGTATTCGTTTTCGACATATCGGAAGAGTAAAATGCGGTAAAATTCTACTGGATGAAATTAACGGAGCTTTTATAGTTCGTAATTATTCTCTGCAGGGTGGTATAGAATAACCACGACAAAATGTTTGGATGATAGATGAGAATGGATCCTGAGGGATGCGGATCTGATTCAGTGTTGAGTCTTCCTAATTTTTCCAGCAAGAAACACTACCGTAACTGTTCGTACTGTCCTCGTGTTGCAGGAGCAGGGCCGGCCGAAGTAGCCGAGCGGTTTTCTTGTGAGAAAAATCGGTATAGTTTTTACATTCGAGTGTAGTAGCACCTGTGAGAAAAATCGGTATAGTTTTTACATTCGAGTGTAGTAGCACCTCATTATTTTGTGACGTCCAGCGAAGTGTACCGCCACCGATCACAAATGATCAGCAGAGACATACCCACCCTGAGGAAAATCAGAAAAAAATAAAAACTTCGTCTATTTTGATGCAAGAACTACCGATCACCTCAGAATGCCCTTCTTATTTCTAAACCGTCATCAGAGTAAAGAAAAAGCGAGAATTTACAGTCCAAAGAAAAATATATCAATATTAAGCAATTTCTTCCAGCTTATGAACAAATTACGCGACCTGAGACCGTCTCTCGTGTTCAGCATGTGTAAATAAACGTCCGCAACTCGTGGTCGTGCGGTAGCGTTCTCACTTCCCACGCCCGGGTTCCCGGGTTCGATTCCCGGCGGGGTCAGGGATTTTCTCTTCCTCGTGATGACTGGGTGTTGTGTACTGTCCTTAGGTTAGTTAGGTTTAAGTAGTTCTAAGTTCTAGGGGACTGATGACCATAGATGTTAAGTCCCATAGTGCTCAGAGCCATTTGAACCATTTTGCAGGAGCAGGTTTCATTTGACGATGACCTTACACATACACAGGTGGCGGAGCTACGACAACATGTTCCCACTTCCACCGAGTAGTCAAAACACGCTCCTATGTCATTAACTCAGCTCAATCTGTTTCTAAACAGGTTGCAGAATGTGGTGGACATTGCTCTCCCCGACTTCTGGGTATAACTGCTAAAATTGATCTCGCTATCAGCTGCAGTGTGTATTACTGTGCATCGCTCCATATGAATGGCGCCTTTCCAATCCCGACCGTCCACTGGGTACGCTGTAGACCACTGCATAACGATTGACTGACACCACTCCGTCAGGTCATCACCTTAATACAGTTATTTGGAAGCGTTCCTCATTGCTACAGACTCTTCCTATTTCCATATGCTGTGATACCGTACGCATGTTTTTATTTTAATTTTTTTTTCGCCAATAAGACACCAATACCTCTTTTTATTTGTGATACCTCACGCTTGTTGTGAACAGCACCGTCAACACATGAACAGTAATCATGTACATGACTGCAAAATGAAGGAACAATGCTTTTCGAAACGGAATACCGAGACATCCGTTATCCTATAGATGGGAAGATGAGATTAACTGTGCAGGTAATCACCTTCGAATAGTTGCTGGAAGCGCTCTACAATACCGCAAACTCTTCCATTTTCCATATGTTATGATGTCTTCCATGTTTTTTGTCAATGATAAACATCATGTTTGTGTTTTATTTCTTCCAGCCTGTGGTGTGGTAGCTGTATTGTTTATGCCATGCGATGTTCAGTGTCCTGTGAAAGCCAGAGGATCGAAATCTGTTAACGTAGGTTTAGCAGCAGCTGACACAGGTATCTAAGTCATGGTAGAAAAAAAAAGTGTATGGCGGTGTACACTGATTGGTTATGTTACAACCGAAAAAAAAACAATGTATTAAACTGCTTATGAAGCAGCAATACAGGAACCCTGTAGTGTGATTGATAAGTCTGTTGGATGTGGTTATTCTACAGTACAGGTGATGAAACTTTACACCGGTCGATCACAAACCACCTGCTCCAATAGACCAATACCTGTATATTGAATAGTATCGCCACATATAATTGGGTGATAGACATGAATGCACCCTGAAACACACAGATCTCCTTTGGACTACCTGTATGTAGTTTTGAGATGTGTCGCAAAATCTTCGTCCTTCCTCCAAGCCATGTATGATGTGTAGTCTTCCTTATTTTCCCAACAAGAAACACCACCGTAACTGCTCCTGCTATCTCTTGTACTACCTCGTGTTGCAGGGGAAAGCTTCGTTTGGCGGTGGCCTTACACACTGTATATGGTTGGCAGAGCTATGACACCATGTTCCCATTTCCACCGTGTGGTCAAAACACGTTCCTGCCGCATTAACTCACCTCGTCCTCTTTCCCCACAGGATGCAGAAGGCCTTACATATAGTACTCTCCGACTTCCCTACAGGTCAGACTTAAACTAGGACAACCACACTGACTAAGCCGCAGGGAGGGTGGGGCAGAGACTTAGAAGCAGTTACGAGATGCAGGGACTGTCTAAAAACAGCGCTGGAGTTCTTGATGTATGGGATCCCCAGCAGATAGTTTCGAAAAAAACAGGCTGACTCGTTTCGAGATACGAGAGTGGCACGAATATGATCACCAGTGGCTGTAACCATTAAAAGACGTCTCTACAAGATACAACTTTCGTACGTGGTAGAATGCATAGACTTGTCTCCAAATCGCAGACGGCATTTCTACCTGAAGGCGTAACACTATCAGCGACTCGCGCGCGCGCCTGTGTGTGTGTGTGTGTGTGTGTGTGTGTGTGTGTATGTGTGCCTTTAGACTCCAGACCGCTTTTTATGTAGGGTGATGGTAACATTATCGTTATGATCGTGTTTTAATAGCGCAATTCTTACGCGAAATGTATGTTGTAGGCTGTAGAATCCCTCTGTGGTCAGCTTCAAATGTCCATTACTCAACAGAGTTCGTCGAAAGGAGCATCATGTTCTCCCCATGGATTGCCAGTTGTTGTAGCTGGTGAATGTGTTCCGACTGCTGAAAGAAAAATTACTCACCATACAAAGTGACTCTCATGATCAATTTAATTAATTAGCCTATCAAATTGATATTAATGGCGTGCCACCTGATGGGTGGAAGAGATGGTTGTGGCACCACGGAATGATTGTTGACAAGCGTTCCTTTTTTTTTTTTTGGCTGCAGTGATATCTTTTAACGAAATTTCAATCTCTTAGTTACACAGAGCGAGAAGACAGGCTCTCACAATTTGTTTCATAAACACGAGTATGATATAGCATCGCACATCGCACTGTTAAAAGGAGCCCTGTCATAAAGTACAAAGCAGCTACGTTCTCTTGAATTATAGCTTCTTGTTGTCAAACGTAAAATGAATGTGTGATTTTTTCCGACATGTGTGCCAACGGCGTGAAAGATTGTCTAGAATATTCGTAACACACACGTGCATCACAGTTTATTTACAAATGGTTCAAATGGCTCTGAGCACTATGGGACTTAACATCTATGGTCATCAGTCCCCTAGAACTTAGAACTACTTAAACCTAACTAACCTAAGGACAGCACACAACACCCAGTCATCACGAGGAAGAGAAAATCCCTGACCCCGCCGGGAATCGAACCCGGGAACCCGGGCGTGGGAAGCGAGAACACTACCGCACGACCACGAGTTGCGGAAGTTTATTTACACATGCTGAACACGAGAGACGGTCTCAGGTCGCGTAATTTGTTCATAAGCTGGAAGAAATTGCTTAATATTGATTTATTTTTCTTTGGAGTGTAAATTCTCGCTTTTTCTTTACTCTGATGACGGTTTAGAAATAAGAAGGGCATTCTGAGGTGATCGGTAGTTCTTGCATCAAAATAGACGAAGTTTTTATTTTTTTCTGATTTTCCTCAGGGTGGGTGTGTCTCTGCTGATCATTTGTGATCGGTGGCGGTACACTTCGCTGGACGTCACAAAATAATGAGGTGCTACTACACTCGAATGTAAAAACTATACCGATTTTTCTCACAAAACTAAAAAAAAGAATTTTTTTTTACTATTTTCGTGGAAAGAGATCATATACTATGGTCGCAGATGTGTTTTGCTTTTTTTAATAGATGCTTGGTTATAGATGCGTTAACGTCAAATACAACTGTTCTCCATTGTCGGACGGCGAGCTGCTGCGGGCTAGGGGTCGAAGGGGTGTCTGCTGTGGCGGTCGCAGGACACAGTCACTCTCTATCTGGAAGGGGATGCGGGACGGCGTGTGGTGGTTCTTTCGTTATATTTTAGACGAACAAGCGGTTGAAGCGGCTGTCCTTTTATCTCCTACTACGTTGGTATAGGAGCGTCGCCTTCAGGCGGCAGCCAGATGGTGGAAAGCCGAGTTTTGCGGACCGACTGGACCGTGCTCCGGATGGGTGGGGTTATGCTACTTAATTTCCCTTTTGTCTTGTCTAGGACCGTCGTCTGAGGGCATGCCGCGTATCGCCAGTAGCGCAAAGGGAACGGCAGCGGGGGCGCGTCTGCAGTGCATGGGGGCTCGGTCGCTATATTTTAGACGAACAAGTTGCACTTGAGGCAGCTGTCCTTTTATCTCCTATTGTTTGGCTGACTAGGAGCAGGCGTAGGAGCGTCGCATTAAATAGGTGGCCTGAAAGCTGAGAGAGGGCAGCGGCCTTAGAGGGTGGTAGCGGGGGCGCGAGACGCTTGGCAGAGCATCGTAGAGGAGGGGGGGGGGGAGGGGGAGGCGTGAGGAGAAGTGAGAAGGCATGACAACAAAGTAAGGAGAAAGTCAATAGGATTCGATTACCTAGACTGCAGGATGGTTTTTGAGCAGGCATCTGTAGTGACCTCTGATGTCAAACAGCGATACATACTGTACACTTACAGGTAATACACCTTTTTAAACTCCTCTCTGTCCAACACCAGCCTCTCGTCAGCTATATTTGCCACCAAAAAGAATAAAGATAGTACCTTACACCCCTGCCTTTGTACCGCCAGCTTGTAGGTGTAGGGTGAAGTTTGAGTGTGTCTGTTGCTAGTTTCGAGTGGTATTGCGAAATTTTTTCACAGCAGGATAACACCAGTTGTATGGTATCGTCAGCTTTTGAGCTGTATTGCGCTTTTATCCCATCCTTGTGAACCGCTATGCATATAGCTGTGTAATTAGGTCCAATTTTTGTGATTAATTACGTAATTAGGATTGATCTTTGTGTCAGTTTCCCGACCACAATAAATAAAGTACACTAACCTAATCTTCCTCTCCCGCATCTGGACAGTTTCCATGTGTTGGGAGGAGGGGTGGGGTGGGGGGAGCACTTGGGCTTTCCATCCAGTAGAATCAGTGTTCGAGTCCCGGAAAGGGCACAGCCATTTTGAATTTCCCATCAATTCCAAGCGCCTCTGGTGGTTTAATAGTGTTAGGGGGGTACACTGGGGCTTTCTGCCCAGGAGGAGCAGTGTTCGAGTCCCGGGAAGGGTACTGCCGGTTTTAATTTCCCGTCAATTCCCGAGTTGGGAGATGGGGTGGGACAAATAAATTTCCAACGAAATTCGAAATTCCGGCCAAAATTAGAAATTCCCACCAATAGTGTTGATTGAGGGGGTGAAGGGGGGGAGGAAGGAGATGAGGGGGCTGGGCTCACTTGCAGGCTGAGAAGAACACGTGACGTCTTGTGGGGGCGGGAGTGGGCGTGATCTGGGCGGGGGTTGGCGGTGGTGGGGGATATTAATTGATCAATTTAATCAATTTGCATATCAGTTTGATATCAAAATTGGAGTCGTGACCCCATCTCCCTACTATGGAAACACACTATTTAAACCTTTATGTGGCTCATAGTCGTTAAATCCTTATGTAGGTATTGTTCGCTACCGCCTTTTGAAAATTCCTACGGAGGTTTGAAAGGCATGTTAGTTAAAAGTTTTGATGCACTTCACCCTTTTATCTGCATTTAATTCTGCTCTTTGTCGTGTAGAATTACAGCAACATATCCACAAATATTGTCTGCAGGCACAGTTCTCATAGTTATCAGCTGTTTTGCACATAATGTGGGGAATTTTCTCAAAAGTGTTTAGGCAAGTGAAACAAATAGTTCCTTTGAACTAAGTATCGTGCCTGAAACACAACCAGTATCTTTGCTCACTTACTTCACGCGATATATTTAAAAGTCTGTGGGTGAGGGAAATACGTACTTACTAATACTTGAGTATCGTGTTGATTCTTGGCTGATTCCTCTGACTGTAAAAATGTGTGCCACAGCCTTGTAAAATTTGTGTGATAGCTTTAGGTGTATTTGTTACCAGATAAGAAATTAGGTATGTGTATGTCTGGAATTTTAATTGTGTTTTACTTCCAAAAAAGTTTCACAATTTAGTAACATTTTTTGTAGCATGGTAGTAGTTGGTTGTAACGAACGTTTAAAAGCCCGTAAATATTGCTTAACAATTTAAAAATTGATATTAAACTATGTTTCTGAAGAATAATAAGACAAATTCTGTGATAATAGGAAATAAATTACAATGCCTTCACATCCTGTCGGACCATGGAACCTGAAGGCATGACAACAAGGTAAGGAGAAAGTCAATAGGAGTCTTAAATTGGACAGCAAAAAACTGTGTTGTGTGCCATGGCAGTAGACGAGCGATTACAGCAAAGAATGCAGAAGAACTTTAATAGAGTTCGTAAAACAGTAGACAGATACTGGAAGAATTTAGGCTGCAAACCACGGTAAAAGACGTTTCTGGATAGCTCAACTGGCAATACCATCGTCCGGGCGCGACAATGGACTGTGTTCGAGTCTCGGTTCGGCACTCAGTGCACTCTGTTATGGAGTGAAAGATTCATTGTGAACATGATATGAATCAGGAAGTAGCCGCGTGAAGATTCTCTGTACATTACCGCTGGAGAGCGTACACAATGCTACTGCAGAAAGACCAAATGTAATAATGTCTGGGCGTTTGGAAAGGGAAACAAAGTCAATGAAGGCATCCAACACTTAAATGATAGAAGAAACCACGACTTAGAAGGTCATCCTATTACATTATTTTGGGCTGAAGATGTGGGTTGATAGGGGTTAGCGTTTAGGTGGTCATATTCATACGTCTGCTAAAGTGAGGAACACCCATTACGAAAAAGTGATAGCCTTGAATAGCCTTCTTACCCGCATCCATAGCCAACGTTGGTGAAGCGCTCAACTCGAAGGGTGCTGGTTCGATTCCTGCAGGTGGAAGAAACTTTCGTCATCAGCACTACGGCAACAAAGAGTAAACTGTAGTCCCTGATCATCACAGTGGACTCCAGCGTTTCAGGTTATTACGAAACTTTTCACAGTGCATCTCGGAGCGAGGGTGAGTGACACTGTCAATAAGTTAAAGTTCAGCCGTCATCTTTGTACTTGCAGACTATGTGTTAACT
The DNA here is from genome assembly GCF_021461385.2 of Schistocerca piceifrons. Lineage (NCBI taxonomy): Eukaryota > Metazoa > Arthropoda > Insecta > Orthoptera > Acrididae > Schistocerca > Schistocerca piceifrons. The sequence continues at coordinate 876,272,580 of NC_060149.1, read as the reverse complement.
CTTGGTATCAATCACTAACTTACATGTGTTAATCATTGTACACAGTCCTAATACTATACTAAATAAGAGTCCATCACGATCACTCATTCGACACAGCTGACCTAGCATACCAAGGAAACTGAATGGACAAAAAAGATTATGGTTTAATCTACCGTCAATGTCAGTCATTAAACAAGGAAGGAAAGAAGAAGGGCTGTAGCTCAGTATTTCAGAAAGTTTCACGAACACGCATAAAAACGCATCACGGTGTTCGGAGTACTGATTAATGACTAAGCGGAAACAAGCATAACCAGTTTAAAGGGTCGAGGTAAAAGGTATGAAAATCAAACAGAAAAACGGTCATGCCAGACTTCGTAGCACCGATAACATCATATAGGAAACTGGTAGACAGCAATGGAAACCAATACATAAAATTACGTGAGATATTAGGATTTTTGCCTACGTGTTCGTTAAATGGGAATGTTTTGGACATACGAAACCTGTGTTCGCAAAAGGTGTGCTGATGAACTAATAAAGTTTTATCAATGTGTATTCATTCCCCAGAAACAAGGGCGACTTTAGTGTAGTGAAGTTATTAGTTCCTGTATTAAGCGACGTTTCTAACAATCTATTGGATCAAGGTTACTAGAAACAGTATGTAATTCTTAAGTGGACTTATATAAAATGATACAGATTATTTTATTTTACTTACTTTCCAGTCACCGTACGGGTAGTTATTACTGGTGAATTATTAAAAGTTGATCTTTTATTCCATGAAATCCAGAAGAGATGCATACTGTGGTCATTCCGACGCCCGCGATCGAGGTAAGCTTATTTTGATTCACTGTGCACGATTCAATAATATTATCTTGGCCGAATTTGCATAAGAGCACAGTTACAAAACATTGCAGTAAAACCAGAGCCATCACTTAGAGCAAATGTTGTCTTTGAAAACGAAAAAAATACTAACGGCGACTACTGGTTGTCCGAATTTGATGAGTCTATTTGAACCCTATTACCAGTGCGACTGCGAAAAAAAGTAATAACAAAATATCGAAATTTATCAGGCGTGAGTTATTTTGGAATTGGTTACGCTTTTTGCCGAGATATTATTATTCCTAAATCCCGCACTGCTTGCAGTATCGTTTGAAGAACACATTTGTGTCTGTTTGCCAAAAAAAGTCTACGTTGAAAAATATGAAATATGTAATTTCGCCATAATTGCAATATGGCAGTAATGAATTTACAGTTTAGTACCAAATTAAAGATAAACTAGCAACGTTGGTGTAACGTAGCAAGTTTTTACGAGATGACGTTCGTTGCAGTAAGGCACGCAGCCGTTTGGTACGGTGGCTGTAGAATGGCTATGTTTTTTTGTCGCTTTATTCACAGCGCAGCTGACGCTGCTTGCCGTGAGAACTGTATAGCGTGACAGTCAGTCAATACGGAGATTCATACCCTCTACAAACCTAAATAATACATATTAGTTACTATCCGATTTTGTTCAAATTTGGTACACAGCCTTTTGTTATTAATGGACTGATGCTGTCAAAATTTCAGATGTTTATTTATTATAGTGCCGGAGATAAAGAAAATTACCTAAAAGTCCTAAAACCAATGCTTGTTTTTTAACACCAAACTAGGAACAAATACAGATTGACTTGCATTATCATTTGAAGCCGTTAAAAAGTTACCAGTGCATAAAAATCAATTAATTATAATTTTCTTTTCTAACTCGTTAGTCACTGAGCATTACGTAATACAAAAATCGGTCAAAATTTTTATTTGATTGTATTTTGTTGTGTGAGTCCGTGAGAATGATTGAGAGAGTGAATGTGGGACATACGTTAAATCTTAATATGTCATTTTTCATAAAACCTTGTAGAAACAGACCATGGGAAAGTTATGGTGCAACCATGATTCAGATGACGTATGTCGGTGTGAGCTTGCTTTGTATAAAAGCAGCCAGAATGAAAGTTAGAGGCGGTAAAGTTTACTTATCAATTTGGAGAATATTTCGTACTTCGCTTATTTTGATTAAACAATATACTAGAAATTGAAGTTTCAATGACGTTAATTACTATCAGATTATTGATTGGATATGGCAAGTTGTGCCGCGAGAATTATCTGGGAGAAACATTCTGATTGGTCGTTTAGATCAACAGCCAATTAGAATTAAGCTGTTCCCGCGCGAATATAGTGGTGTGGGCAGTGAGTAGCGTAGTTCGAGAGAGTCGGTAACCGGCCTATGGATAACATCGTGTTAGATAGCTCCGTAAAAATACTCTGTAAAATGAAGAAATAGTGAGTTAATTGAGGTTCGAATACCTTGTGGCTGAAGTGACTGGAGTTACGAATATTTTAATGAAAGTTTGGTGTTTCTAAATTAAATAATTTGAAAGTTATGAGCGTGTGAACTTTCTGGTCGTCGTAACAATTCCGCGTGGCATGTTTCGTGCTCTGTACGGAATACTTTGGGGAGCACTTCTTTCAAAGAAGACCACTGAAACGACTGAATGTTTTATCTCGCGAATAGTTGTGGGCCGGTGACTGGTAGATCGTGAAAATTAGTCGGGCCGGACTTGCTAAAATTCTGGCTGCTTTTCGAGTGAAACTATGTTGAACAGACAGTGAACTTTGAATGGCAGAGCATTACCATATTAAATATGGACTTGATAGCCTATTCATGTGTTTCCATATGAATAAAAAACAGATTCAATCTAATTTTAAACGCTTTCTGCGAGTAGACTGCATCCTCCGAACGTCCGATTTCCAAATATGAACTTTCAGGAACTGACTTTCAACTCGAGTTACGCGGCGTCTGTGAGGTAGGTATTAGGCAGTGGTTTCAGCAACGCTGCTTCACACTGCCTAGCACGTATCTGCTACTACAGAGTGAAGGGACGTCGGAAAGAAGCATATCGAGGTAGATGGACTTCCAATAAGTGAAAGAGAGAATGCAGACGACCGACCACGCCCCGCCGCAGTTGGAACATTTTAGATTGGAAAAATCTCATCAAAAGGAAGAGCAACTATTAAGTAGAGTTGTTTCATGCTAGTGCTTATTCTAAAAACTATTGTTATACGAAAGAATCGTTGCACTTTATAATCATCACAGAATGGTGCAATAGCTACAGATAAACGTATCATCAGTCATCAGACATCTATTGCTGGATAAAGGCCTCCCACAGCCTGCGCTATAATTGCGATATGCAGAAAAATGTATCCATGTTTTATAATGTCATCCACCCACCACCTATCCATTAGGCCGCCGTCGCGGTCTTTTATTATCTCTTGGAATCAAAAAAAGAATTTCCATGCTCCATCCACGATCCACACCCCTGATTACTTGTCCTACCCATTTCCATTTCTTTTACCGAGCGAGGTGACGCTGTGGTTAGCACACTGGACTTGCCTTCGGGAGGACGACGGCTCAAATCCCCCTCCGACCAGCCTTTCCGTGATTTCCCTAAAACGCTCCAGGCAAATGCCGGGATGGTTCTTTTGAAAAGGGAACGGCCTATTTCCTTCCTCATTCTTCCATAATCCGAGTTTCTGCTCCGTCTCTAACGACCTCGCTGTCGACGGGACGTCCCTGCAGCACCTAGTAATTCTGTAGTGATAGCTGAGGAACTCTTAGGCTTGTAATGTAAAAACCGATCAAAAACTATGTCTCACTTCCGTAAGTTCGATACAAACTGAGAAAGTCTGGAAGGATCCCCATTGTGAGTCTGTTTGGTCAGATGATCGAGTTGTGCAATATCCAGATTTGTAGTGCACTCGAATGTGACAGTGGCGCGATATGGGGCTGCCTGGGAACATGAGAGCAGCCATAATCGTCGTCAAGGTTTGGGCCGACCACGCCTGACCACCACAAGGCAGGATCGCCGTATTGTGCATCACGCATGTGGTAACTCCTTCGCATCTGTGCTGCCAAGTAATCGACTCCCTGTAACATTCTGTGTCATCGCACACCATTGGTTGCTGACTAGCAGCAGCCGCACTAGGGAATTACGTCCCACGCGTAAGATGCTGTGCCTTGCTCGAGAAGCATGAACTGCAGATAAAGGAAGGAAGGAAGGGAGACTGATTTAATGTCTCGCCGACATACAGATCATTACAGACGGAGCACAAGCTCGGATTGTTTGAAGGACAGGGAAGGAAACTGGCCGTGCACTTTCTAAAGAACCACCCCGGAATTTGCCTGAAGCGATTTAGGAAAATCACGGAAAGCCTAAATCTGGATGGCCGGTCGCGGGTGTGAACCCGTCGTTCTCCCGGATGCGAGTCCAGTGTGCCGACGACTGCAGATGAAATGCGGTCCTGCACTACACCGAATGACCATCGTTGGCGAGTATGGCGGTGGCCTGGTGCGAAATCCCATTCCTCCAATGTTTCTGACAGGCACAGCAGTGGTACTCCGGGTGTCAGGCTGAGGGGATCCATCGGGTAGGTCTACAGGCCACGGCTGGTAGTAATTGTGGGAAATCTGGCGGCACAACCGTACGTCACGGACATGCTGCATCCTCACGTGTTATCTCTCATGCGACAGTAGTGGTCGACATTTTTCAACAGGACAACGCTCGTCCACACGCGGCATGTGTCTCTCTGAACTGTCTGCGTGATGCTGAGGTCTGTGGCCAGCAACACCTCCAGATGTGTCTCCGGTAGCACATATGTGGGACCAGCTTAGACGTCAACTCTGGCGCAACGCCAGCCTCCAGGATATCGAGGACCAGTTGCAAGTATTGTGGACCAGCTTAGCTCACGAGGGGTGCAACGGCATTCACAATCGGATCACTGTACTGCATTCAATCAAAGGGGGTGAAACGTCATATTTATAACTGGGCTCATGCTACTAAGTTCTTTGCAGATTTAGTTCGATTTTGCAATCAAAAATGGTTCAAATGGCTCTGAGCACTATGGGACTTAACATCTGAGGTCACCAGTTCCCTAGAACCTAGAGCTACTTAAACCTAACTAACCTATGGATATCACGCACATCCATGCCCGAGGCAGGATTCGAACCTGCGACCGTAGCGGTTGCAGACTGAAGCACCTAGAACCGCTCGGCCACAACGGTCGGCTTTTGCAATCACTGAAATAATATTACATGGCCTCTCAACCCTCGAACTTTCATTTCGTTTCTTGCTCGCCTTCAGGGCGCATCGCATTTTCTTGCAGGCAGTGTATGTATATGGTAAGCCAAAATGCGCGCACTCGTACGACACAGGGTCCTTAAGATAATTTTATCCGGTGCATATTTTAGTAGAAAAAGGAAATGAAAGTAAGGAAATCTGGCACCACTGTGAGCGAATGCTCGACAAGTATCTTCATTCAGCACTGTGTAGAGGTGCTGCCCGGTTTGTAAAGCAGCGTTTTCCAATAGAAAACCGGCGGTGAACTATAGGCCTACATGTAACTTTTTTTTATTTTCTGAATTTGATTTACCCGATAACACTGTAGCATACATTGTTCTTTAAACAATACGTAACCCACAACAACAGTTTTTTTTTAACGTCAACAATATGAATTAATGGTCAATCATGTCAGAGATATTCATGAAGAGTAGTGATCAGTTAAAAATAAATTCCCTGTCATAGAACACAAATAACTACCCAACTCATCTGTCTGGAGACGTTAAATATGCATACAACATTGAGTAAGAGTGACAAGTTGTAACACTTTAAATATACTATGCCTTTCATTTTACTCTCATTTCTGTGTTAGTATTAAATAATTGTGTTTTGTATAAAAACTGCAAAAATTGCTGTATAACAAATAAGAACACAAATACCATGTCAGGCAGAGTAAAAGGATAAAATAAAAAGAGCTACACCTTGATCCAGCATCAAACTCTCTAACTCGAGCATTCTTACGCCAAATTGTACCCGCTTCATTAACTCGGCAGCGCTACTAAACAGTGCTGGATGAAGATACTTGTCGTACATGTGATTTAAGGGCGTTGCCTAATTACCTTTCCTGACGTCTATTTTCTACCGGAAACAAGCTCGGGACGATACTTAGTTATAGACGTTTTTGTACTGTTAGTATGCAAGGAATCGCCCTGTACACAGTAGCTTAATTTAAAAACAGGCTGCTTTCCCGTGGAACGCCAGTAATTCTTCGCTGGCACACGCCACACTGCGTCATCGGTCAGTTCAGCCATCTCTTGGCGGTTTCTCTTGCTCGCTGACGGGCCGATAAAGTTTTATACGCGCAGTAACATCGCATTGCGAATGGGAACTTTTTCATTAAGTGTCACGTTACAACAAGAACGAAACTGGTCCTGCGTTCGCGCTGCACAGCCGTCACTTTTGAAACACGTCTCGATTACAAAGGCACAGAGGTGCATTTGTACTACGTGTGCTACCGAACGCCACATGGCACGGCAAAAGTGATTGCAAAATTACAAACACTTTGAAACGTTCAGCTTTTTGCCGGATTCTGTATGCATGCGACAGCTATCCTGTCGACACAGAAGCTCTTACGCTCACTACAGCTCACTCGAGGAGAAGAATGTGTAGGGAAGCAGCCTACTCACGCCGTATAAAATTCACATCAGTCTTTCCATTGTGTGCCAGCCAGTCCGCTGTAACTAGCTCTGACGTCATAAATGTTGCGCAATACTTTAAAAATCAAGTAAATAACCTGAAACGTTTCTAGCATGTCAGGAGTAATACTAAATCAATATGTGTTGGATATCAGTTCAATAACTTTAACCATTTTCGAAATTTGGATGTTTTTCTGTAAAAATCATTGGCGCAACAGAAAAGAGCTAGAAACTTAAAAATTTATATTTAGATTCCTTTTGCATAATAATTTAGTAGAAACAATATTCTGGATCTCACAAATTAAAATTTTAGTTTAAATTCATGATTTTCTGGTTTTTGTCTTAAAAATTAAGGAAGCAAGATAGATAAAGCAGGCGAATAAATAAAGCTAGGATGTTTAAATTTAAGTAGAAGGGAGATCCGCTATAATCATAAAGATGTGAGAAGTTTCAACTGAATAACTATAAAACTATAGCGATAGCGTATCTCCAAAGGGCAAGTTCAGAGCTCGTCTACTGCGTGTAGTGTAATTATATTAATTCTCGAGCCCAAAATATTTGACTTAGCCACGTTAGACTTTTATTATGATTACTTACTTGTGTGCTGATTGCACAATTAAATTGAATGCTTCATCGGCCATCAGCAAAGGAAGCAATGATTTATTCGATAACTTAAAGTGGTGCATTACTAGCCCAGCGGCTAGTCGGGAGAGCGGATTTGATCAAGCGTTACCTTAGCTGTCCGCACCGCGGCTTTATATACACTCCTGGAAATGGAAAAAAGAACACATTGACACCGGTGTGTCAGACCCACCATACTTGCTCCGGACACTGCGAGAGGGCTGTACAAGCAATGATCACACGCACGGCACAGCGGACACACCAGGAACCGCGGTGTTGGCCGTCGAATGGCGCTAGCTGCGCAGCATTTGTGCACCGCCGCCGTCAGTGTCAGCCAGTTTGCCGTGGCATACGGAGCTCCATCGCAGTCTTTAACACTGGTAGCATGCCGCGACAGCGTGGACGTGAACCGTATGTGCAGTTGACGGACTTTGAGCGAGGGCGTATAGTGGGCATGCGGGAGGCCGGGTGGACGTACCGCCGAATTGCTCAACACGTGGGGCGTGAGGTCTCCACAGTACATCGATGTTGTCGCCAGTGGTCGGCGGAAGGTGCACGTGCCCGTCGACCTGGGACCGGACCGCAGCGACGCACGGATGCACGCCAAGACCGTAGGATCCTACGCAGTGCCGTAGGGGACCGCACCGCCACTTCCCAGCAAATTAGGGACACTGTTGCTCCTGGGGTATCGGCGAGGACCATTCGCAACCGTCTCCATGAAGCTGGGCTACGGTCCCGCACACCGTTAGGCCGTCTTCCGCTCACGCCCCAACATCGTGCAGCCCGCCTCCAGTGGTGTCGCGACAGGCGTGAATGGAGGGACGAATGGAGACGTGTCGTCTTCAGCGATGAGAGTCGCTTCTGCCTTGGTGCCAATGATGGTCGTATGCGTGTTTGGCGCCGTGCAGGTGAGCGCCACAATCAGGACTGCATACGACCGAGGCACACAGGGCCAACACCCGGCATCATGGTGTGGGGAGCGATCTCCTACACTGGCCGTACACCACTGGTGATCGTCGAGGGGACACTGAATAGTGCACGGTACATCCAAACCGTCATCGAACCCATCGTTCTACCATTCCTAGACCGGCAAGGGAACTTGCTGTTCCAACAGGACAATGCACGTCCGCATGTATCCCGTGCCACCCAACGTGCTCTAGAAGGTGTAAGTCAACTACCCTGGCCAGCAAGATCTCCGGATCTGTCCCCCATTGAGCATGTTTGGGACTGGATGAAGCGTCGTCTCAGGCGGTCTGCACGTCCAGCACGAACGCTGGTCCAACTGAGGCGCGAGGTGGAAATGGCATGGCAAGCCGTTCCACAGGACTACATCCAGCATCTCTACGATCGTCTCCATGGGAGAGTAGCAGCCTGCATTGCTGCGAAAGGTGGATATACACTGTACTAGTGCCGACATTGTGCATGCTCTGTTGCCTGTGTCTATGTGCCTGTGGTTCTGTCAGTGTGATCATATGATGTATCTGACCCCAGGAATGTGTCAATAAAGTTTCCCCTTCCTGGGACAATGAATTCACGGTGTTCTTATTTCAATTTCCAGGAGTGTATTTATTTAAGTCACCAAAGAAGACACTGTGGTGTCGAAATACGTCGTGCCAATGTTACCTTGCAATTAAAAAGTAAGTGAAGGAGAAAGGATTGTGTTGATTTAGAGATAGTGTGTCACGGTGATAGTACAACATAATTTTACTGGTATTTATGAACGTGATGGCGAAATATTATTAATTTTGCCACTCTCGAACGCTATTCTTTCTAGAGATGAAATGCAGTCGTTTTCGCCGAGCTAAAAATGACGAGCTGTGTTGTGGCCTGGAAGAGACAGCAGGAAAGGCTATGTATGGTATGTGAGCGTCAAGAAGAGAAGTAATGAGGCAAATATTGCATAGCACTTATTAAATCAAAACTGCTGTCGCGCCCTTGCAGTGTCACAGATTTTATTTTATGTATAAGATGAGATGGGAGATTCGATACTGCGAGTAGAATTTAACAGGGCACTAAGTGGAATCAAGGCCCCTAGTAGAGACACTCCCGGAGAGTTATTGAGTTCCTTGGGATAGGCAGCCGTAGCAAAACTATTCCACCTAGTATGCGAGATACGACAGGCTAACACCCTCAGACGTCAAGAAGAACGCAATAATTCCAATTCCAAACAGTTTACCCCTGGTGGCTAAGTGGTAAGAGCAACGGAATGTCATACCTAACGGCCCGGGTTCGATTCCCGGCTGGGTCGAAGATTTTCTCCGCTCAGAGACTGGGTGTTGTGTTGTCCTTATTATCATCATTTCATCCCCATCGACACGCAAGTCGCCGAAGTGACGTCAACTCGAAAGACTTGCACCACTTGAATGGTCTACCCGACGAGAGACCCTAGCCACACGGCATTTCCATTTCTAATTCCAGACAAGGGAGGTGTAAGATTTCTACCGAGTCATCAGTCTATTAAGTCGTGGCAGCAATATAATGATACGAATTATTTTCAGAAGAATGAAAAAGCTAGTATAATGCGACTCGGGGAAGATCATTTTGGATACCAGAGAAATGTAGGTACACGTGAGACAATACTGACGCTAAGAATTATCATACTAGTAAACCTACCCAAGGGATACACTTAGATCTTGATCTACTTTAAATATGTTGTAGTGTACAGCAAAATACACTGAAGCGCCGAAGAAACTGGTATAGGCATGCGTATTCAAATACAGAGATATGTAAACAGGCAGAATACGGTGCTGCGGTCGGCAACGCGTATATACGACAAGTGTCTGGCACAGATGTTGGATTTCTTACTGCTGATAAAATGGCAGGTTATCAAGATTTAAGTGAGTTTGAACGTGGTGTTATAGTGGGCGCACGGGCGATGGGACACAGGATCTCCGAGGTAGCAATGAAGTGTGGATTCTCAAGTACGACAATTTCACGAGTGTACCGTGAATACCAGGAATCCGGTAAAACATCAAATCCCCGACGTCGCCGCGGCCGGAAAAAGATCCTGCAAGAACGGTACCAACGACGACTGAAGAGAACCGTTCAACGTGACGGAAGTGAAACACTTCCGCAAATTGCTGCAGATTTCAATGCTGGGCCATCAACAAGTATCAGCGTGCGAACCATTCAACGAAACATCATCGACATGGGCTTTCGGAGCCGAAGGCCCACTCGTGTACACTTGATGACTGCACGACGCTAAGCTTTACACCTCGCCTGGCCCCGTAAACACCGACACTGCACTGTCGATATCTAGAAACATGTTGGCTGGTCGGACGAGTCTCGTTTCAAATTGTATCGAGCGGATGGACGTGTTCGGGTATGGAGACAATCTCATGAATCCATGGACTCTGCATGTCAGCAAGGGACTGTCCAAGATGGTCGAGGCTCTGTAATGTTGTGGGGCGTGTGCAGTTGGAGTGATATGGTACCCCTGATAGGTCTAGATACGACACTGACAGATGACACGCACGTAAGCATCCTGTCTAATCACCTGTATCCATCCAAGTCCATTGTGCAAGCCGGCCGAAGTGGCCGCGCGGTTAAAGGCGCTGCAATCTGGAACCGCAGGACCGCTACGGTCGCAGGTTCGAATCCTGCCTCGGGCATGGATGTTTGTGATGTCCTTAGGTTAGTTAGGTTTAACTAGTTCTAAGTTCTAGGGGACTAATGACCTCAGCAGTTGAGTCCCATAGTGCTCAGAGCCATTTGAACCATTTTTTTTTTCCATTGTGCATTCCGACGGACTTGGACAATTCCAGCAGGACAATGCGGCATCCGACACGTCCAGAATAGCTACAGAGTTTCTCCAGGAACACTCTTCTGAGTTAAACACTTCCACTGGCCACCAAAATTCCCAGACATGAACATTATTGAGCATATCTGGGATGTCTTGCAAAGTGCTGTTCAGAAGAGATCTCCACCCCCTCGTACTCTTACGGATTTATGGACAGCCCTGCAGCATCCATGATCTACTACTTCACACATTCGCCGAGTCCACGCCACGTCGTGTTGAGGCACTTCTGTGTGCTCACGGGGCCCCTACACGATGTTAGGCAGGTGTACCAGTTCCTTTGGCGCTTCAGTGTAAGAGTCACAAATTTTTTTGTACGGCCGTTAAGGGGTTGAAACAAAATGTTGAAAAAATTGAGTTTAATGTTTCGGAATGAATTCCGTTGAAATGTTGACATATACAAGATAAAAATTCTATCTTTTTAATGTACGTTACCACGATGCACCCAGATTTGTCGAAAAAGTCATTTTTTCCGAAACTCCCTGTGCTTCGTGCACAAAATGTAAGAGCATTTAGCATTTTTTTACCCGAACAATTCTGTACTTTCTCATTATTGAACACGTTTGTAATACAGTTACAACAATAATGTAAAAACACATTCAAATATGAAATAATTAAATCTTAAAATGTTAACACCAAAAAAACCGGAAAATGTAAAAAGAAAACATAAATACAACACACGATTAAAAGATAAATAAAATTGAAAGAAAATTTATGTACAGAACAATATATGTGTAGTATACATTTAGAACATATTTATCTGGGAAATACTTATTCAACAACCTAACACGACAATTGGCACTGAAGGCGACATATATCGGTCGCGCGTAGAGCGATATGGGTATATTTCTAGGCTTATTTCTGTCAAACGCGTCTTTGGAATACCACTTCATCATATATGACTGAATTAGTAATAACGATGCTTTACGTTTCGCTAATAGTCAAATGTCGAAATGGCCGGCCATAGTGGCCGAGCGGTTCTAGGCGCTACAGTCTGGAGCCGCGTGACCGCTATGGTCACAGGTTCGAATCCTGCCTGGGGCATGGATGTGTGTGATGCCCTTAGGTTAGTTAGGTTTAAGTAGTTCTAAGTTCTAGGGGACTGGTGACCTCAGGCGTTAAGTCCCGTAGTGCTCACAGCCATTTGAACCATTTTTGCCGAAATGAGAAACAAAAAAGTGTGGGGGGATTTCGAAAATAAATGGCTTTCTCGATAAATTTGGGTGCGACGTCGTAGCGTACATTAAAAACGACAGAACTTTTATTTGAAGTGTCTTTTTGTATCTGTTACCATTTCAACGGTATTCATTCAAAAATATTATCCTCAGTTTTTTTTAAGGGGGTGTTTCACCCCCATAACGGCCGTATGTGCACGTTTAAAAAAATACTTGTCTCTCATTTTTGCTCTACACTACAATATATTGAAAGCCGATCAAAATCGAAGGGTATCCTTTGGGTAGGTTTACTTGTTAGATGACAGATTAACAAAAGACAAGCATCCATTTACAGCATCAGAAGAATATTTAGGTAAAGCTTTCGAAATGTTGACTGGACTGCACTCTGAAATTTTCAGGGAAGCTATAATAAAATACAGCGAGCGGAAGGTTATTTACAGTTTAGAGAGAAACCAGATTGCAGTTGTAAGAGTCGATGGACATTGAAGGGAAACCATAGCTGAGATGGGAGTGAGACACGGTTATAGACAATTCCCAGTTTCATTCTATCTGTACTTTGTTAAAGCAGTAAAGGGAACGAGGTGGGTAACTTGAAAGAGAATTAAAGTTCAAGGAGAAAAAATAAAAACTTTGAGGGTTTTTCACTCAGAGACCTCAAACGACTTGGAATAATAGTTGAACGGATTCGATAGTGTCTTGAAAAGAAATCCATACATATTAAACACTGAAGAGCCAAAGAACCTGGTACACCTGCCTAAGACCGTGCAGGTGCCCCGCTAGCACGCAGAAGTGTCGCAACACGGACTCGACGAAAGTCTGAAGTAGAGCTGGAGGGAACTGGTATCATGAATCTTGCAGGGCTGTCCATAAATCCGTAAGAGTACGAGGGGGTGGAGATCTCTTCTGAACATCACTTTGCAAGGCATCCCAAATACGCTCAATAATGTTCATGTCTGGGGAGTTTGGCGGCCAGTGGAAGTATTCAGACTCAGAAGAGTGTTCCTGGAGCCACTCTGTAACAATTCTGGACGTGTGGGGTGCCGCATTGTCCTGCTGGAATTGCCCAAGTCCGTCGGAATGCACAGTGGACATGAATGGATGCAGGTGATCAGACAGGATGCTTACGTACGTCTCACCTGTCAGAGTCGTATCTAGACCTATTAGGGGTCCCATATCACTCCAACTGCACACGCCCCACAACAATACAGAGCCTCCACCAGCTTGAATATTCCCATGGATTCATGAGGTTGTCTCCATACCGGTACACGTCCATCCGCTCGATACAGTTTAAAACGAGGTCCGTCCGGCGAAGCAACATGTTTCCAGTCATCAACAGTCCAATGTCGTTGTTGACGGGCCCAGGCGAGGCGTAAAGCTTTGTGTCGTGCAGTCAGGAAGGGTACACGAGTGGACCTTCGGCTGCGAAAGCCCATATCGATGATGTTTCTTTGAATGGTTCGCACACTGACACTTGTTGATGGCCGAGCACTGAATTCTGCAGCAATCTGCGGAAGAGTTGCAATTCATCGCTACCTCGGAGTTTCTGCGTCCCATAGCTCGCGCGCCAACTATAACACCAGTTTTAAACTCACTTAAATCTTGATAACCTGCCATTGTAGCAGCAGCAACCGATCTAACAACTGCGCCAGACACTTGTTGTCTTATATAGGCGTTGCCGCCCGCAGCGCCGTATTCTGCCTGTTTACATGTATCTGTATTGAATATGCATGCTTATACCAGTTTCTTTGGCGCTTCAGTGTACGAATGTATGCATGTATGTCCGTACATATATATGTTCCACATCTCCTCCTAAGCCACTGGACCGATTTCAGCCTAACTTCGTACATATATCACTTACTGTCTGAAAAGAATGGCTCCAGGGTTAAGAACCACCTTCCTATCAAAGATGTGAGGATGGGGGTGAAATAGAAGTGTAGCATACGACTCATACTTCATTCATGCAGTATTTGACAATGAGAGTATTAGTGACTTGCAACAAAATTAACACATAATTTCAAATCTTTACGAAACTTTTTCTCGCTAACAACCCCCACGAATTGACTGAAGGGAAAAGTTTATCGCTTACTATATTTTCGCCGCCGGCCGTGGTGGCCGAGCGGTTCTAGGCGCTACAGTCTGGAAACGCGCGACCGTTACTGTCGCAGGTTCGAATCCTGCCTCGGGCATGGATGTGTGTGGTGTCCTTAGGTTAGTTAGGTTTAAGTAATTCTAAGTTCTAGGGGACTGATGACCTCAGAAGTTAAGTCCCATCGTACTCAGAGCCATTATATTTTCGCCGTTGGTGCAGTAAAACTTCCGCATCTGGCATGACTCTTTAATTGATTATTTCATTACTACCAACTGTATTCACGACACACTTGGAGACGCTATTCACGTACACCATTGGATGAACGTGTAAAAATATATCATTGTACAGCTCACAGTTCAGGAGATATGACGTCATAATCACAGAGATGCATGAAAAACTACCGCATCGTGCACGACACTTGAATTTATTATCTCTTTACTACTAAGCTATTCACAACACATTTCACAGACAGTTGACAAATGGTTGAAATGGCTCTGAGCACTATGGGACTTCACATCTGAGGTCATCAGTCCCCTAGAACTTAGAACTACTTAAACCCAACTAACCTAAGGACATCACACACATCCATGCCCGAGGCAGGATTCGAACCTGCGACCGTAGCGGTCGCGCGGTTTGAGACCAACGCGCCTAGGACCGCTCGGCCACACTGGCCGGCGACAGTCGACACATACACCACTGGATTTATCTGCAATATTATATCAACGTATGACACATCGATATAATAAACTAATAAACAGTGAGCTGTGTAAAAATGAAACTGCAGGGTGAAATCCGCTAGAGAGACAGATGAAAAATGTGTAAAAATAGGTGTGAAATACTTTAAATATATGCGAAATATATTTGGCATGGACAAATGTATGAGTAAAAAGCTTATCCTAAACAACTGGAATGCTTTTCAGGCAAATTTAGTACACATATTAGTCACAATCTGGAAAGGAATACTGTGGAGGGAAGAACTACCAGCCTCCAACTGGGCTAGAGGTGATAAAGTGGAGAGAGAAGGTGTAGAAGGAGATGGATAGAGATAGGGGGAGGAGGAGATGGGCAGCGAGAGGGGAGGGGGAAATAGACAGAGATGGATAGCGAAAGAAAAGAGGAGAAAATGGACAGAGATGGGGAAGGGGAGATGGACAGAGAGAGAGAGAGAGAGAGAGAGAGAGAGAGAGAGAGAGAGAGAAGGGGAGAGATAGAGGGGGGAGGAGAAGATGGACAGTGAGAGTGGGATATGAACACGGAGAGGGGAAGGAGGCGATGGACAAAGAGAGGAGTAGGAGGAGGGGGAGAAGGAGGAGATTGACAAAGGGAGAAGGAGCAGATGGACAGAGAGGCGGTAGGATGAGATGAACAGAGAGATGGGCCAAAGGAGATGGACAGACAGCAGGAGTGGAGGAGATGGAGAGAGAGAGAGCGGGTGGAGAAGATGGACAGAGGGGGGGGAAGCAGGAGATGAACAGAGAGAGGGGGAAGTAGGAGTTGGACTAACAGAAGATTGGAATAAATACGTACCCAGACAGCTAGTATTACGTCAAACAGGCTTCAGTTGTTTAGGAAACGAATAATAGTCAACTGCATTCAAATCATGGCACCTTCCTTAAGGTTTTTTTTTATAAATTTCAAGATGCAGTTTACGCACATTTTTAGATTTAAGTCATTCGAAAATTTTATAAGCATTAACACTCTCCTTTTCCTTCTTGTCGAATCCATAGTCTTCTAGCTACAGCATCGTGACGTTTTCTAGACTAAACTATTACAGAATATATAGGACGGTTGGGCTTACAAGGGAACATCACCAATTTGATCTCATATTTTAAGGGGAAAGAAACACACTTGCAAGATACCAGCCCCAACAACCCAGCGCGAAAATTTGGACCATAATTCTGACAGTACAGAGTTACGACTTTCTGAACGTACAGCTTTTAAACACTCGTGTTCATCAGTTGTTTATCACTCGCTCTGCCATTCATCAGCAGAACTTGCTTCCCGCTATGGCACCACTCCACACGCAGCTGTTTATATTGTGGTGTTGGACGAGAAGGGAAACTTTCTCTCACATATCCCTCAGATATGTCAGAAAGCTACCGAAGCTACAGACAGATTGACAAGACTGGGCACCATTGACTTTAAGATCCATTTGCAACAGCTTAGACTGTGTCATGATGCATTCCTCTCTGCTACTATAGGATTTGCCTCCAGCGTCTGGGTTCACAGTCTGCGATACAATCGTGATAAGTGAATCCTAGGCATACACACAGCAGTGTGCTGCTGAGGCCCACAGGAACCAGTGGGACAACACCGGTGTAGGCACTATTAGTCTCACTAGGCATGTGCCCACCACACATTACTGTCAGGTAGAGAGGGTTCTGTACTGGCTTCGCAAAGGAAATCTTCCCAAGGTGAGAGAAATTGTGGGCCAGGAAATAACAATCAAACGAGAACCAAAAGTAATGAAAGTGCATATGTGGCAGAGAGACTGGAACAATGTTACAACAGAGCACATGGCACATTTCCAAACAACAAGGAGAGGATGCTTATGAACCATGTAAATTCATATGGAGGCACGATTCGATGTCTGACAGGCCATGAACTATTCCCTGAATATTTATACAAGATAAAGAATTGTCCGACCCTGTAAGTGTACATATGGCGACATTGGCACAACGGACCATATTGTACTAGTGTCCGGCCTATGAATATTTGCGGACTCATAAGTTGCACTGGTATGCTACTTGACTTTGTTAGTGGCAAGGACAAATGGCACCTGGTGAACGAAGCAGGCAAGAAGACATCTGGGAACGAACATAGAAAGTATTTTAATTATAAGACAAAGCCAACTGTAAGTGATAATGCTGAAGTGAATACTGTGAATGAGATAATGGATATCACCGAGGATTCAACGACGCCAGAGTTAATTTCTACACAGAGGACTACAAGACGCAATGGATATATGATCAACAACGTGACTGCTATGGCAGAGTCGGAAAAGTGAATGGGAACTTATAAGCGGCTTATGTTGGTCTCCTAGCAACAGCAGGCTGGTGTGGTGAATTTGCTAGATTCCAGTTTTTAACTGCATTGTGACGGCGCCAGCTCACCTGTGGTTCCATCTCCGGACTGACGCTCTGTGGGATCGGAATCGCTTGGGGATGGAATTGGTTTCCTGGAACTCTGGGTCTAGAGATTTAGCATGCCGTCGCGTGCAAATGGGAATTCATTCGTATAGAATTAAGTAATGTCATCATGTTTCGTGGCTGCAGAATTCCGCAACACTGGCTTCCTGGAGAATATATCTTATTTCACTGTGACAATTCTCAGGGGTTAAGATTAGGAACTGCGATGGTACTGAAGATGATTAATAAATGTAGTATCAGGATTTAAGGATTTTGTGTGTTTTCCTTTTCATTACATATTTTATTACTTTTCTCTTTCCTTTATAATTAATTTTACTAGTTGTGAAAGTACTTAAATTACAAATATTGAAGTGAATGTCTATAACAGTCGTATACAACTTTCTGTAGCTACAGGAAAATACGACCCGCATTAGGTGACAGGTGTCGAAATTGTGAACAATAATAAAAAAATAAAAAATGATAGCAACCTACGCATGGGACGGTAATTCCCTGGCCCGCCCGCTGCTAATCTCCAACCAACGATACAGGATGACAGAGAATGCTGCAGGGAGTACATTTCTTGTCCTCGGATGGTAGGCACAGACGTGTAGGGGTTACTACGTGCTTGGCGATCCTCCCTTGTGGTCGACTGGAGTCTTGATGACGAGTATGTGCCCTCACGTTCCCGCGCAGTCCAACATCGGGCCATTGTCACCTCCGAATGTCCCAAAAATCTGAATTCTGCATGATTCCACCAAGTGGCTAAACGTAGGTTAACAATGAGGCCCATTTCAAATTATGTCAGCTGCTGATAACGCTGTCCCGCACAAGTACGCTGGATCTGAATGACCATCATATTAATCACTCAATACCTGACACACCCATTACATATTGTACCAGGTTTGGTAACAACACTAAACACGAACTACACTAATGGCAGTTCCTCCTGTCACAGAGAATTGCAACTCTAATCATTTACATATGCGCCGATGGAGTCTATGTGTATGAAGTTACATTGGCATATGACCATGTCTTCTGGATGCTTGACTTGTTTTGTGAGGCAGTATGTTTCTTACACCAAAAAGTCACGGAACCCTCCCTCCCGACGGTACACGAAGTGAGATGAACATACTCCGGATAGTTAGGTGATGCTTTCGGAAATCCGTCACATGTAATTGGCCTACTGTCCCCACCTCTGGGAACGATAATGTAGAGAGATCCTTGCCTATAGCACCCTGTACTTTGTAAGGTAGCAGATTTTTCACTTTACATGATGCTAAATCAGTACTAATACACCGAATAATAATTGATAATTGGCCCACCGGTAGGAGAGAATGGACACAGAAAAGGAAGTTGTGTGTGCCATGTCAGACTAACGAGATGGCCTCAGAGGCTGGAACACGGCCGGAACCCCTAAGGAAGGTGTTTATGTCATGTCAAACTAACGGGATGGCCACGTCCGGACCGCTTTGTCGGCTGGCACTTCAGACCACCAAAGACGTTCGGAGAGGCTGGGCCATCACAACAAGAAGCGAGAAGGAACTATATGCGAAAGAGAGAAAGACAATTTCGCGCCACAGTGGAAAATTTGCGGAAGACTGTGACGGGATTGGCGCAGAGCGCGTAGAGATACGTGTTAAAAGTTTGGCGCCAACAGTAACCGCGGGAAAATTCTGTGTCGTGGTTGGCTACAAATGCGCACGGATACATGGAAGTCTGTGTCGTGATTGGCTACCAACGCGCATGGATCCATTTGGCGAAGAACGGCCAGGTTTGCAAAAACTCTGAAGGAGGACTCTGGGGTCGGCTGTGGAGGAGACCGAGCGAGGTGGTGCAGTGGTTAGGCACTGGACTCGCATTCATGACGACGGTTCAATCCCGCGTCCGGCCATCCTGATTAAGGTTTTCCGTGATTTCCCTAAATCGCTCCAGGCAAACGCCGGGATGGTTCCTTTCAAAGGGCACGGCCGACTTCCTTCCTCGTCCTTCCCTAATCCGATGAGTCCGATGACCTCGCTGTCTGGTCTCCTTCCCCAAAACAACCAACCAACCTGTGGAGGAGAGCAGTCGCGGTGTCTGGCTGCCCTGCTTGGAGAGCGTGGAGAGAAGTAGGTTGGAGAAGTTACCGGCATTGAGTCCAGTGGTTACTCTCCAAGTCTGAAAAGTGTAGAGCGTATGACTCCACACACGTAGCATTATCTGCTCCTCTGAGGAGAGAAACAGATTTGTACTAATTTGTGGTGTTCATAAGCAATCTAAAGTGTAACTACTCTTGGCATATGTGCAAGTAGCTTGAGTATTGACTAGTGACGGACTCCG
Organism: Schistocerca piceifrons; assembly: GCF_021461385.2. Lineage (NCBI taxonomy): Eukaryota > Metazoa > Arthropoda > Insecta > Orthoptera > Acrididae > Schistocerca > Schistocerca piceifrons. The sequence continues at coordinate 876,252,920 of NC_060149.1, read as the reverse complement.
CAATTGAACACTTGCGTACAGGAGTTGACGGACGCAAACCACGTCCACGTTGGAGATTAAAGCCAAGCTCGCTCAAGGGAAAGACGGCATCACGACGTTGACTGGGCCGACCGTCATAATCATCACGGAGAATTACGGTGATATTAGCAATCATCAGCCAAAGTAGGGCACTGTAATTCTAAATGAGTTCGTATTCCGCTAGCTCTTTGACTGGCGCTCTCTGAGTCTGTGTCCGTTCAGGCAGAACTGCAATAGAGTCACTTGCGGGTTCAGTGCTGACTTAAGTAGTTAGGAAAAGAGGATACTTTGTGCCAATGATTGGCTAGTTAGGTTAGCGAGTGTATTGTATTGTCATGTTGTGCTAGAAATATTGCTCATCCTGTTCTGAATAAATCTTAATTTGGTATCATATGCTAATCACCGCATTATTGATTTCGTAGCTAGTAATCACCATATTTTTGTTTAATAATTAGAGTGTAATGATAATTTCGATGCAGATGATACTGGGGGCATAACAGCGCGTTTGAACAGAGCCAACTTAAGTCAGATAGCAACTCAAGGTCGACTAAGACTATCAATAGATATTTTTCAATATATCGATAATTATACAATAAACCCCACATACGTTGCAACTTTTTTGAACAGAGTTCTCTCGGCGTCAGCCATAGGTGCGCCGAAACTGTCATTTCATGTAGAGCTTCGCATTTTCGCGTCTCGCCTCTCCGCAGCGAGCACTGGCAAAGCTATACCTCTCGTAGGACTCGAATTTTTGCACAGTGCCCCTGCACGACCTACGCCATTCTTGTATAGCTTCTTATACTTAAAGACAGAAACTACGTAACTACTGAACTTTAGTGTTGGTTCCCACGCATTTCTGTTTTCCCTAACATTTCATGTACATGTCTACCCTATGGTAAGTACACACAGCCACCTCAGTTTTCGGCGTTAACCTTACAGCAGATGAGTGGCGACACCTCGCAACGCCTAAACGTGACGCATTGACCTTCCGGTCAGAACATACCTCAAATTCTTCTGTTCGAAAAAATCTTTGTCAAGAACCTTGGCCTTTCCTCTGTGGCTCGAACGAACTGCACACATCAAAAAAAGTTTTTCATCACCTCGGTTCCAAGAGTTCTGGAACCTGTACAGAAAATTGGAATAGAGATCAACATAAACATCATTTCCGCCCTTTTTATTGCTCATGAAAACCACACATTGCGTTTTGTACCACCATACACCGAGACCTTCAGAGTTGGTGGTCCAGGTTGCTTTACACACCGGTACCTCCAAAACCCAGTAACATTGATGCATGCCTGTATTCGTCGTGGCGTACTGTCCACAAGTTCATCAAGGCACTGTTGGTCCAGATTGTTCTACTCCTCAACGGCGATTGGGCGTAGATCCCTCCGAGTGGTTGGTGGGTCACGTAGTCTATAAACAGCCCTTTTCAGTCTATCCCAGGTATGTTCGATAGGGTTCACGTCTGGAAAACATGCCGGCCACTCAAGTCGAGCGATGTCTTTATCGTGAAGGAAGTCATTCACAAGATGTGTACGATGTCGTCCATGAAGACGAGTGCCTCGCCAATATGCTACCGATATGGATGCACTATCAGTCGAAGGATGACATTCACGTATCGTGCAACCGTTACGGCGCCTTCCATGACCACCAGCGTAGTACGTCGGCCCCACATAATGCCACCCCAAATCATCAGGGAACCTCCACCTCGCTTCACTCGCTGGACAGTGTGTCTAGCGCGTTCAGCCTGACCGGGTTGCCTCCAAACACGTCTCCGACGATTATCTGATTCAAGGCATATGCGACACTCATAGGTGAAGAGAACGTGATGCCAATCCCGAGCGGTCCATTCGACATGTTGTTAGACCCAATTGGACCGCGCTACATAGTGTCGTGGTTGCAAAGATGGACCTCGCCATGGACGCCGGGAGTGAAGTTGCTCGTCATGCAGCCTATTGCGCACAGTTTAAGTCGTAAAACGACGTCCTGTGGCTGCACGAAAAGCATTATTCAACATGGTGGCGTTGCTGTCAGGGTTCCTCCGAGCCATAATCCGTAGGTGGCGGTTATCTACTGCAGTAGTAGCCCTTAGGCGGCCTGAGTGTGGCATGTCATCGACAGTTCCTGTCTCTCTCTATCTACTCCATGTCAGAACAACATAGCTTTGGTTCACTCCGAGACGCCTGGACCCTTCCCTTGTTGAGAGCCCTTCTTGTCACAAAGTAACATCGCGGACGCGATCGAGCCGCGGTACTGCCCGTCTAGACATGGTTGAGCTACAGACAACACGAGCCGTGTACCTCCTTCCTGGTGGAATAACTGGAAGTGATCGGCTGTCGGACCCCCTCTGCCTGATAGGCGCTGCTCATGCATGGCTGTGGGTTTAGTGACATCTCTGAGCAGTCAAAGGGACTGTGTCTGTGATACAATATCCACAGTCAACGTCTGCCTTCAGGAGTTTTGGGAACTGGGATGATGCAAAACTTTTTTGATGTGTGTAGTTTCTCTTAAAAGTTTTTATTCACGGAGATAAATTTCTCCCGGTTCGGATGAATCCTATTACGAAACATTACTCTGTATGATCTTGTACAATTTCGGCCCAAAGATTGATAAAGAATATTTTTTGGTAATCTAAGATGTACAAATTTTCTTCGGTCCAGAGGTCACTGTAGTACCAACTGAAAACACGATCACTGGAGCGAGAGGTCTCACTTGTGAGAATCTTCAGGCACTAAACCCAGCTGTACCATACATTAAGTACACTTCTGGAAGTTCCCGTGGCGAGGAATGCTCTCTCATTGACAGTCGGTCGTGAAATGTCAACAGTGGATTAAACTATCTGATCAAACTTATCCGGGTACCTACGTATTATGGACATTAATATGGGGTGTGTCGTCCCTTCGCCTTTATGACGACTTAAACTCTGATGATGAGACTTTGAAAGAAGTATTTCAGTGTTTGTGGAGGACTGGCAGCCCATTGTTACTCCAGAGCTGAAACCAGAGAAGGTAGTGATATAAGACACTGCGGTCTGGAGCGAAGTCGACGTTCTAATTCACACCAAACGTGTTCCACTGGGCTCGGATCGGATCTCTAGGCAGCGCTGTCAATTTCGGGAATGTTATTGTCCACAAACCATTGCCTCACAAACGCTACTTTCTGACTGGCTGCATTGTCATACTTATACAAATATCATCTCAGAACTGTTCCCCCACTGTTCGCAGTACGCAATGCTTTAAAATGAGTTCATATCCCGTTACCTTAAGTGCGATAACACGGAAACACATCCATACTGCAGCACCACTTCCTCCATTCTTCATTGTTGGCAATACAAAAAAAGATGACAGGGGATGTTCTCGAGACATTCGCCAAACCTAAAATCTTACATCGGATCGTCACAGTGTATAGCGTAATTCATCATTCCAAAACACTCGATTCGAGTCATCCACTGTCAAAAAATGGTTCAAATGGCATTGAGCACTATGGGACTTAACTTCTGAGGTCATCAGTTCCCTAGAACAGAACTACTTAAACTTAACTAACCTAAGCACATCCCACACATCCGTGCCCGAGGCAGGACTGTAGCGACTAGAACCGCTCGGCCACCCCTGCCGGCCATCCTCTGTCCAGTAACCTCACTCAATCATAGCTTAGCACTGACTATAAAAATGTGTGGCTCATGAGACGCTGCTCGATCATTGTGTTCCATGCATTTTGATTCCGTACACACAGTCATTGTGTTAGCACTTTGGAATTCACGAGTGATTCCTTTCTCTGCTTTCGTGCGATTTTTTGCAACCACCCTCCACAATGCTCCACGGTCGCTGCCCGTCAGTACATGAGATCTGCCTGGTATACGTTTAAGCTGTGGTTCTTCCTTCGCAATTCCACTTCACACTCACCAACATTCGATTTGGGCAGCTTTAGAAAGGTTGAAATGTCCCTGGCGGATTTGTTACTCACGTGACACCCAATGATTAGTCCACTATGGAAATCACTAGGCTCCCCTGACCGACTCATTCTGTTGTTACTGTTTATGTGACCTGCAGAGTAGTCAGGTATATGGCACAAAATGTATGCACTTCACGAACGGGTACCGCAATCCATTTAATTTATTCGAACTTTTTTTAATAAAGGGTCTGCCTCAGTTCCCGTAATCGCCGACTGAGGAGGCGTAGTGGCTAACGTAATGGACTCCCTTTCGGAAGAGACAGGGTTCAAATCGCCGTCTGATAATGTAGGCTACGGATTCCTCAAATTGCATATGGCCCACACCTTTCGTTGGAAAACAGCCACTTTCGTTCCCCATCATCGTACAACTCGGCTTTGTACTCCATTTCTAATAACCTCCTCTTCGTCGGGACGTTAAATCCCCCTTCCTTTTTTATGTTTCGTATTCGGAACTTCACTACTGTCGTTCGATTGGTCTGCTATTCTGCAAACACCTGATTTTAAAAGTTAATTTTTCAAACATTCTTTTTATTTAGGCTTCAGGCCACAATGGACTGTCCGGAAATGAATGAATAATATCGTAGAAAGTACGATGCCTACGACTCATCCTTCGACAAGAAAATAACTTCAATTTTCTTCCGTATGCGGCTTCTCGGGAAAGTTGTCATTGCAGCAATTATGTTTGGCTCGCAGAAATATGATTTCCTACGAAGATTTATATTATATCTCGCAGCCTAGCGACGTACTCTTTCGTAAACAGGAAGGGACAAACACAAAAGAAAGGACGAGTCACTTGGCGGTGGATCGAAGAGGCTCCCCGCCGTCAGCTCTGTAAACAAAATGCAAGTCGCCGGTGATTCTGTGAACCGTGTCCACACGACGAGATATAGCGCAGGCTCGGAATGGTACACAGCTCGTCCGTTTCTATGCTCATCACAGGCACTGACAACCTGATTACATTACGTTGGAAAACATATTCCTGCAACGACTTTTGCAGACGAAATGAGTTTCCTTCTTACTCTGACAAAGCAACGCTGGTAGAACTTAATTCAAACAAAGAGAGATTGCCACTGACAAAATTGTCTGAAAATCCGCTGATTACGATTTACGAAATAAAAGAAAAACAAACTTGTATTTAATAAAGTTAGTCACGAACGTTGCGAACGAAGATTTTCTGTGTTTTCAGATGGATCGAAGTTTCTAGTTTCGTTAACTCAGCTCACAGTCGGCGGCAGGCTTCAAGTCCGGCTCTTAGGCGGGCCGAGCAGCTGTAGCTTCTTCTTAGTATTTCTTCCTCTCTGTTAATAGGCGACATGACATGTTATATACCTTTTGGAAGCTGAGAAAATCGATTTATTTAGTGGTGTGTAAAAACACTCGATTTCTTTCGATATTTTGCGAGTTACAAGCAATCGTTTCAAGTTTTGTTAGGTTTATATCCTCCAATCCCATCAACCCAGCAGAAATTGTGTAGTGTTCAAAGCAAGGGAGAAGAAAAGTTGGACACGATGCGAGTGTGAGAAATATCTGGTGGTGCTCCACATGCCTGTGTTTTTCCGGGTCTATCACACTAACAAACAGTATTACCTTCACTCCTCATCACTTCAATAAATGGCAAGGATAGATTTATAAAGAATTCCTATCAAAAGTTGTATAATTTTGAGAAAAGTGTGTAAGACAAAGTATGCCGATTTTCGTAAATTTGAATAGTAAATATAGGGTCGACTATGTGGAAAAGTGTTAGTAAGTCAATGGGTCAACACGTCTCTGCTGCTTCCCAAGTATTGTGCGAGCCTAGTTGTGTATTTTCTTAGTCTCCGGCATGACCACACCATGAAAGCTCAGTGAATAGAGGAGCACAAGAATACTGCTTTCGATTGAAATTAGAGCACCGTGAAGGTGGCATGCAACAGATGTCAGAGTGGGTACTACATAAAAATGATTAGCATTTCAGCTCAACTACACAAAGTCGATCAGAATAACGCCATCCATTTCCTGTATACAAGGACAGATTACAAAGCTGGTTTCCCATTCAGAAATCACATATGAATGTTTCCAGAATGAGATTTTCACTCTGCAGCCGAGTGTGCGCTGATATGAAACTTTCTGGCAGATTAAAACTGTGTGCCCGACCGAGACTCGAACTCGGAGTTCGAGTCTCGGTCGGTCACACAGTTTTAATCTACCAGGAAGTTTCATATGAATGTTGTTTGTTTGTGATAAAATCGTGTTCCACATCGTGGAAGAAGGAATTCAACAGTGGCATGATTGTGGCATGTCGTCATGGCGGTTTATCGTTGCTGCTCGCATTAGGCGGCGTCACACGACGTCCTTGCGAATGTGTAATCCATGGGTTCATTAGGATCATACTTAACGGCATACATGATCTCAACGGCTCCACGACACTAGCTCCCGAGGCGACGGACGTTTGTTCGCTCGATTGTGCGGTCAGATCACGGAATGCGCTGTCTTGCTGGAAGACGAGTATCCACACGGACAGTTCGACGTTTGCAGCGCTACGGACTGCCAACGCAGAGACCATTGTTGTGGCAACCCTCGACGCGGCTGCATAGAGGCGCACAGACAGGGGTGCACCCAGCCACAACTCTGGATGCTGGAGTGGCACGAACGTTTCCACATTGGAGTCATCATCGTCATACAGTGTCAGCATTGCTGGGATGGTATGAGATGCTGTTTGTTACATAATGCGACCACCACTCGTTTACATATCTGCTAATTTGGACTGCGCCGTTACTTTTCTGACGTGGTAGGGGGTTTTCGGTCTCGAGATTTTCACTCCTAATGAGGGAATGTTGCTATCGATGGACAACCCAAAGAAAATGTGTTATAAAGTCCTCGGACATTGCAATAAATACTTTATTTTCAGTGTAACTTGAATATTATCTCTTTCTTTTCACTGTAGTAGCCACAGAAGTAATAAAAATTCACTGTTAATGAAATATTTGAAAAATAGAAACATGCGACATTAGTCACTCAAGGGGACTGGTTTCCTTCATTGGACCAGGGTGTATCAGTGAATGGGCTATAGCGTATTAGCTGTTAAATATTGCGCATGTCCAACTAAGTGTCAATACATTTCATGTCTTTGTTAGGAATTTTTTGTTTTAATCTCAGACCGATTAACATGTATTCGAAACCGAGGAGGTTAAAGGTAGAAACATCGCCTTCGAAGAGAAACACATTTGATTGATTATTAAAACATAAACTATTAGAAAAGATATAACGAAAACCATTACTTAAATTTCCTTCATATTGGCCTACTGAGGCCCAAGATTATTTAAATTCGAGGTGGCTCATTCAAGACAACTCAAATTGCATAGTATAACACAATTTAGCCCCCGCTCACAGCACGTAATTTTATATTACTAATATGGCGAAACAGTGTGAACTGCTCATGCTTTACACTGATGGCTGCAGAAGTTTAATTACCACATCACTCCGACGCTTAAACTATTAATAGTTGTACCTTACAAGAAAATAGTGAAAAGCATACCTTTCTTCACTGTTGCTTCGTGTCTACGTGAAAAAAACTTTCCACTAAGATGGCGAATCTTTTGACAAAGGGGACACACTTAATTACTGTTAGATGTGCCTTTATCACTATCCACAGAGCAATTGAGCTGGCCCATCTATGGAGCCGGCCCAACGATAGCAACTTTCCCCTAGTCTTAAGAATATGTGATAGAACGGATTTTGTAGGGTAATTATTCTTCAATGGAAGCTCACATACGCCAACTCTAGTCGCTCTCGGCACTTGGGCCGTTTGGACCTCCGATCGATATCTTCTTCTCAATAAAGCTATTATAACATTCTACATCGAAGAAAATATCGATATAGGTGTTGTACCTGCCAGCAGATGTCTCAAGTATACGCTTTAGACAAAAGTGAGATGAAAAAAGCGATTACGGCGATACTTTATCCCAGGAATTGAGCGAATGACAGTTGACAGCATGGTTACTGTTCTGCAAGTTGGTTTCAATGGATGCAGACAGAGATGAACGGGACACTAAATACTTTTGATCACCCACCACTGAGGAGTGAAGTTACTGAAGCTATTGTTGATGCGTACAAACATCTGACTGACAACAATTTGATGGAGAGATGCCTTGGCGCCTATAAGCACAATAACAATGAATCACGCAACTCATTAATTTGGACTTATGCTCCAAAATAGGTGTTTTTGAGTGTAGAAGTCGTTCAGATATCTAACAATCGGTAGTGTGTCAGTTTTAACGACAGATTTAAGGGTATTGTGCGTAAGATGAAAGTCATGGAAGTCGTTATCGGCACCATCGATTGCTCATTCGCCACGAAAATGGACGAGAAACGCCTCAAGCGTTCGGACCGGCTCGCGTTCCAAGCAGCGCCAAGCCTAGAATTGCGGCTAAAGGGACTTGTGCTTTAGAAAAGGTTTACTGCATTGCCGATGAATAGCAGACTCATGGCAAGTTGAATAAGTTTTAAGTTATATACACAAAAGTCGAACTCAGGACTTGAAATGCATTCTTCTCGATATAGCGTTCATTAACCACATTTGCACGATTATAAAAAAAACTGGACGCCGTTTTGGAATTAATAAAACGGACACTTGCAATTCTGGCATGAACCTCAAACATCAATACATTTTTCGTAATGTTTCTTATTTATTTACATTTAAAGGCAACAAAATTGGTCGATTTTAGTACCTACGTTTTCAAGCGGCCGCCATTTTACAGGGTGATTCAAAAAGAATACCACAACTTTAGGAATTTAAAACTCTGCAACGACAAAAGGCAGAGCTAAGCACTATCTGTCGGCGAATTAAGGGAGCTATAAAGTTTCATTTAGTTGTACATTTGTTCGCCATTTCAGCCAATAAAGTTTTTGGTCCCTTTTTCTTCGAAGGTGCTACTGTAACTGGACTACAGTATCTGGAGATGTTAGAGAATTGGCTGTTCCCTCAGCTCGAACAAGAAGCACAACAATTCATATTTCAGCAGGATGGAGCGCCACCACATTGGCACTTATCTGTCCGTAACTACCTGAACGTCAACTACCCGAGGCGATGGATCGGCCGCCAGGCAGCCCGTGACTGAGCACGTCATCACTGGCCTCCAAGAAGCCCTGATCTTACCCCCTGCGATTTTTTCTTATGGGGGTATGTTAAGGATATGGTGTTTCGGCCACCTCTCCCAGCCACCATTGATGATTTGAAACGAGAAATAACAGCAGCTATCCAAACTGTTACGCCTGATATGCTACAGAGAGTGTGGAACGAGTTGGAGTATCGGGTTGATATTGCTCGTGTGTCTGGAGGGGGCCATATTGAACAGCTCTGAACTTGTTTTTGAGTGAAAAAAAAAACCTTTTTAAATACTCTTTGTAATAATGTATAACAGAAGGTTATATTATGTTTCTTTCATTAAATACACATTTTTAAAGTTGTGGTATTCTTTTTGAATCACCCTGTAATATTCACTTCAAGAAATTTAATATTCACTTCAAGAAATTTTCGAGATTCAGGCCATAGATAATTTAATTCTGATAACGCACATTCGTTTTGATTGCAGTCCTTTACTTCAGTCTTAATCATGCGAACAGTGTATTTGCCCATTGCGCGCAGAGGTATTTTGGCCGCCATTTTTTGCTGCTTCGGCTCATCAATTAACCGGCCAAAAATTATTTACGTAGTATTTAGAATATGTTCCTTTGTTTGTTGATAAAGTTTTGTACGAAAAAATGTTTTGCAGAGAAAAATGTTACATACAGGCATAAAATAACGCTCCAAGATCGGAAAACCCCTTAACGCCGGTGGCTGTGCCGCATCTGTGATTTATCTGACGTTATCGTTGGGTCGTTTTTTTGAGGGAAGAGACCAAACAGCGAGGTCATCGGTCTCATCAGATTAGGGAAGGATGGGGACCGAAGTCGGCCGTGCCCCTTCACAGGAACCATCCCGGCATTTGCCTGGAGCGATTTAGGGAAATTACGCAAAGCCTAAACGAGGATGGCCGGACGCGGGATTGAACCGTCGGCCTCCCGAATGCGAGTCCAGTGTCTAACCAGTGCGCCACCTCGTTCGGTATCGGACGTTATCCTTGAACAAGTTGACTCCAGACCGCGCTGTCGTGACCTACCTCAGTACAGACGGTGTTCGACTGTTGCCCTAGCCAGCACCTTCTCCAGATCCCTCACCCGTGGAATACCTATCATCGTGGGTTGCCAGCATGGAATGACGTACCCGTATCTGTCATTCAAGCTCAGTGCCACTCGATGTCCAGATAGCTTAGGGCATTTATTGGTGCCAGCGGTGGCAGCTCTCCCAACTAAATTCCGCATTCTGTACACCCCACACATGACCTACAGATTTAATCATACAGGGTGTTTTCGTAAGAACGTGCAAAAATGCAAAAGGAGGTAGAGAATGCTCCTGGGGTCGGAGAAGCCAGCTCAAGGAGATATGGAAGTAAACTTGTCTACTGCTTTGTCCAGCATTACTGTTTTCCAGCTTATTTACAACTAAAATGTGTACAAGTTTACATGTACTGCGCTGTTTATTTACATGTACATTGTTTATTTCCTGCAAGGAAAAATGGTTCAAATGGCTCTGAGCACTATGGGACTTAACATCTATGGTCATCAGTCCCCTAGAACTTAGAACTACTTAAACCTAACTAACCTAAGGACAGCACACAACACCCAGTCATCACGAGGCAGAGAAAATCCCTGACCCCGGCGGGAATCGAACCCGGGAAACCGGGCGTGGGAAGGAGGAGGAGCCTTATTACTTCGATGTCATGATGCGGGTTTTGTTTACTTTACTTGTCCATGAGGTGGCTCTGTCGTATCGTATTTACATTTTCTCATGACAGAACGTACTATAAATCAACGACAGACCCATTCATTGCCTATTGCTATTCAGAGCTGTACAGTACAACATGATGGAGAAGTACCGGTACAGTTTCGCAGAACTCAGTGACACCTTGTGATGGGAAAGTACGTTGCAATGCTCTCGCTGCTGAAAGGCTGTACAGGGAACGATTTCCTAACAAACGTCATCCATTATGGCGAAAGTTTATTTCTCTCGATCGATGAATGCGGGAGAATGGTTCATTGGGAAGAAGAAACGATGGATGTGGCAACATGAGGACCACTCGCACACCCTATTTTGAAGCGGAGGTGCTGGAGCGTGTTGCAACGGACCCCACTGCAAGTACTCGTCATAGTGCACGTGAAATGGGCGCTGCACATACTAGCTTCTGCGTGTACTCCACGAACAACAATTACACCCATATCGCCAACAAAGAGTCCGTGCAACTCTTGTGACTGACTTTGCACCAACGGTCACATTGACCTGAATCCGCTTGATTATTTCCTATGAGGATATCAAAAGTCGCTTGTGTATGTGACCCCAGTGGATACGGAGATGGAATTCGTTGACAGAATTGTAGCTGCCTGTGATGAGATTCTAAACACACCAGGGATATTTGTCAGCGTGCGTCAGAATCTTGTTCGCCGATGTTACACTTGCATTCAGGTCGATGGTCGACAGCTTCAGCACATTTTGTAAGATACAAAACAAACGGTGCCTTCATTGTATCAGTAATGGTATTTGCAGTTATCTGTAACTAATGTAAATAAAAACGTACACAGAAATGTGATTTTATTGCTATTATCTCCTTCAGCTGGTTTATCCGACCCCAGGCCACCTACTTCAAATTGTTCAGTGGAGCATCTTCTATGTCCTGTTAAATTTTTGCAAGCTATTACGGATACACCCTGTATATTCTTGAACTATATTTTATACGCAAAATACGTAAAATTTCGATATTTGGTTGTCTTCCTAGTGCCTTACGTTACCTTAGCAAAAGATCTTGCTGAAAACCCTAGGAAATCCTGGTCTTACGTAAAATCGGTAAGCGGGTCGAAGGCTTCCATCCAGTCACTCACTGATCAGTCTGGCCTGGCAACGGAAGACAGCAAAGCGAAAGCTGAAATTTTAAATTTAGCGTTTGAGAAATCTTTCACGGAGGAGGATCGTACAAATATACCTCCGTTTGAGTCTCGTACAGATTCCCATATGGAGGACATAGTGATAGACATCCCTGGGGTTGTGAAGCAGCTGAATGGCTTGAAAATAAATAAATCGCCAGGTGCTGATGAGATTCCAATTCGGTTTTAAAGAGAGTACTCTATTGCATTGGCTCCTTACTTAGCTTGCATTTATCGCGAATCTCTTGCCCAACGTAAAGTCCCGACCGACTGAAAAAAAAAGCGCAGGTGACGCCTGTATATAAGAAGGGTAGAAGTACGGATCCTCAAAAATTACAGACCAATATCCTTAACATCGGTTTGTTTGCAGGATTCTCGAACATATTCTCAGTTCGAATATAATGAATTTCCTTGAGACAGACAAGTTGCTGTCCATGTATCAGCACGGCTTTAGAAAGTATCGTTCCTGCGAAACGCAACTCGCCCTTTTTTCACATGATACCTTGCGAACCATGGACGGAGGGTATCAGACGGATGCCATATTCCTTGACTTCCGGAAAGCGTTTGACTCGGTGCCCCACTGCAGACTCCTAAGGTACGAGCATATGGGATTGGTTCCCAAATATGTGAGTGGCTCGAAGACTTCTTAAGTAATAGAGCCCAGTACATTGTCCTCGATGGTGAGTGTTCATCGGAGGTGAGGATATCATCTGGAGTGCGCCAGGGAAGTGTGGTAGGTCCGCTGTTGTTTTCTATCTATATAAATGATCTTTTGGATAGGGTGGATAGCAATGTGCGGCTGTTTGCTGATGATGCTGTGGTGTATGGGATGGTGTCGTCGTTGAGTGACTGTAGGAGGATACGAGATGACTTGGACAGGATTTGTGATTGGTGTAAAGAATGGCAGCTAACTCTAAATATAGATAAATGTAAATTAATGCAGATGAATAAGGAAAAGAATCCCGTAATGTTTGAATACTCCATTAGTAGTGTAGCGCTTGACACAGTCACGTCGATTAAATATTTAGACGTAACATTGCAGAGCAGTATGAAGTGGGACAAGCATGTAATGGCTGTAGTGGGGAAGGGGGATAGTCGTCTTCGGTTCATTGGTAGAATTTTGGGAAGATGTGGTTCATCTGTAAAGGAGACCGCTTACAAAACACTAATACGACCTATTCTTGAGTACTGCTCGAGCGTTTGGGATCCCTATCAGGTCGGATTGAGGGAGGACACAGAAAAAATTCAGAGGCGGGCTGCTAGATTTGTTACTGGTAGGTTTGATCATCACGCGAGTGTTACGGAAATGCTTCAGGAACTCGGGTGGGAGTCTCTGGAGGAAAGGAGGCATTCTTTTCGTGAATCGATACTGAGGAAATTTAGAGAACCAGCATTTGAGGCTGACTGCAGTACAATTTCACTGCCGCCAACTTATATTTCGCGGTAAGACCACAAAGATAAGATAAGAGAGATTAGGGCTCGTAGAGAGGCATATAGGTAGTTATTTTTCCATCGTTCTGTTTGGGAGTGGAACAGGGAGAGAAGATGCTAGTTGTGGTACGAGGTACCCTCCGCTACGCACCGTATGGTGGATTGCGGAGTATGTATATAGATGTAGATGCAGTTTTATTGGCCTACTACGACCAAAGCACTTAACAAATATGTGTTACATAATTGCACCCTTTTTAATTTTTCCTCTCCTCCAGTTTTCCATGGCCAGATCAACTACCTGCACACCAGACTGTTGCTCACTCTGGTAACCGTTTCCCACCAAAGTCTGTCATCACCTATACCAATATATCTCCTACTGAATGAAGTGACATATCTGCTTATAGCAATGGACTTGCATTCTGAAACCGAGTGATGGGACGCAGTGGCTAAGACACTCACCACCTTCAACACTTGCAGAAGGCGTTTGAAAGTATCTGCTGAAGAATAATGCATACATTTCTAAATCAGAAAAAATTCAGCAGGTGGGAGTAGGACTCGCGCACTGAGGGCTCTGTGCAGACTTGATTATGTATATAGTTAGTACATTGAGAATCTCGACCAGTTTTGCCTATTATCGACATTGATACTGGCAAGATATCGGTCCCTGGGATTCCAAGGTTTTCGAGGATGTTTTAATTTCAGTAATATAAATGTGACATAAAGACATGCCGGAGATAGCTGACCGAAGTCAAAAACCAAGCAAGGAATGACTTCATTGCTCATATGACGCGTTTCGGAATTTATCCATTATCAGATATTCAGGAGCGATTACTTCACTAAATACGGCGTTTCACACACACGTTTAAACGCCATACCTCCGTGTAGTAAACGTTCCTGGAGATCTGACGATGGATAAAATCCGAAACGCACCATACTAGCAATAAAGTCATTCCTTGCCTGATGTTTGACTTTCACCGTTGCGACCAAGACAGCCTGAATGCAGAACTTGCATTGAGAAGAATTGTTTCAATTTCAAGTCTAACGTCGGATAACAAATGAAATCTTTTTTAATGTAATATAATTACAAATTAATAATTTTCGGATTTTTCCCCTTTACTTGAATTGTGATATCTTACATTTGCCTAATTTCACTATTCTCGGCCAACGGTAAGTACCCTACAGGTTTTGATCAGTGAGTTTACGATTATTAAAATATGTGACATAAATGGCCGTATCTTTTGGTTGTATTGACTTGGAAGCTTCAATGTTTTACACCGCCAAGGGACCATAGACCTCAGTATGTGACATAAATTTCAAGTTAATACGTGTACCCTTTCGGGAGAAAAAGGGTTAGACGGACAAACGGACAACGGACTGATCCTATAAACGTTCCGTTTCTGCCGATAGAGGTACGGAACATCTGTGTCTGGCATTCATAGAATGGATGCAGCTGTTACTTATGAATAAGTGGAACCGAGTGAGGAGGCGGAGTGCTAACGACACTGGACTGGTATTCGGAACAACACCTGTTCATATTTCCATCCGGCCACCCATTTCATAATTTACTTACTTTCCCTAAATCCCACGAGGCAAATGTCTAAATGATCAATTTGGGAAGGACACGGCTGATTTCTTTCCTCATCCTTCACAATTTGCAGAGCCTCTAGTCCACTTCTAACGATACCACCTTGAAACAGACCAATAGAATCCATTTCTGAATGCGCCTGGCGCCTTAGCATGATGGCAGCGAAAGTCTATCTATTTTACGCTGCCACAGCAACACGTAGCCTCCGGACAAGAGAAAAGTATCTGTGTTTATGTATTTTCCCTTGCACAGTAAGCTTTGTTTCCCACTTTATGAGTGAATATATGGGAGAATGCCAGTATTTTTAAGTTCGCTATGGTACATCCAGAATTTTCATAGAGCAGTGGTATAGTATTGCCACCGCAACTTGTAGATGGGTAGTGCTGAAAACAGAGAGATTGGTCAGTGGCCTGGGGCAGAAGTTTTTGCAGGGCACAGATGGGTGGTTGGTAATGAGAATCTCCCTATCCCCGCACATCGGGTGGCCATGCTTGGACAAAGGTACTGTTCGTCACTTGTCCATTGGACCTAGTAATTTGTGGACGCTTTCTTAAAGTGATCGTCTGATATTGTGAAGGAGGAGATCAGTGTTTAACGTCCCGTCAACAACGAGGGCATTACAGACGGAGTACAAGCTCGGATTAGATAAGGATGGGGAAGCGAGTCGGCCGTGTCCTTTCAAAGCAACCATTCCGGCTTGTGCCTGAAGTGATTTAGGAAATCACAGAAACCTAAATCAGGATGGACGGACGCGGGTTTGAACCGTCGTCCTTCTGAATGCGAGTCCAGTGTGCCAACGACTGCGCCACCTCGCTCGGCGATATCATTGTTGTGTACATAGTTCCGCGTAGTCAGCACGTACACAACTTTCCCACTAGAGCGCGCCCCGCTAAGCACAACAGCGCAGGCGCAGCGCTCGTCTGTCTCCGCACTACGAAACGGCGCTGCCTTAGAGACGGACCAAATTCTTCTTCCGCCGATCCGCGTATTAATATGTAACGCAGCCAACGAGATTGCTGCTAACGTAGAACCTTTTCTCCACGCGGATCGCCCTTGCGCAGTGATACCTGAACGCGTGAGGTATTATAACGAGTGTACAGACCTCCGATTAGTCAGTCTGCATTTGTCTGCACCAGTCTGTACGAGTCTGCACTAGTCTGTATCAGTCTGCATTAGTCTGTACCAGTCTGCATTTGTCTGTACCAGTCTATATTCAAGTTTCAGTCTGCACCTAATAAGATTACCATATTCCAGTACATAGCCATGAAGATAAATGTATAGACACTGTTGTCAAGTATCAGAGATATGTGCGAATAACATTAACATAACAATACCAAGGGAACTTCAGATTGTCAATTGTAAACAGCATCCAGAAACAAGTTACGTAATGTCTATGCTTTTTATTATTTTAATAAATGTGTGTGAAAATTAATCAAGTTCTGTTTGAAGTTGGTCACCGTCAATCTGCTACTCTAAGCGTGCAAGTGGCATTTCTATCGTCTGACCTAACGGCAGAAGATAAACACGCCACGATAAGACCACGAGACATATTGCTGACACTCGCCTACTTCGTTAGAGCGACAAGTCAAATAATCTGATGGTGTGTGTACTGAAGTTCTTACAGTATGCACACCACAATCATGGACAAAGCTATTTGATTGATTTAGTTTAAAATGGGGTTACAATTAATTATTTTGATTTCATCTACATCTAGATCTACATACACTGAAGGAAGAAAAAAATCGCAGCACCAAGAAGGAGTTGTGCGACATAAGAGGAAGTTAGTAGACGTGTTTCTATATCTGAAAGGTGACATCTTTCTTTTCAGATTTCGCACCAGTCGAGGATTCAAATCAAGTTTGCTTTAAATACACGCTGTAACGCTCGTGAGCGGTAGTTAACTTCGAGATTGGGCATTGTGAGTTGATGTTAGTCAACAATTCCTTTAAGATGGTAAAGACGCCATTATCAACACCTCACTAAGTTAGAACGGGGTCGTGTAGTAGGGCTACGAGAAGCTGAATGTTCCTTCAGTGAACTGCAAAAAAACTTAGCAAGAATTTAGCCACTGTATACTATTGATGGCAGCGGTGGTCACTAGAATGTACGATCCCAAGATGACCCGGCTTTGGATGGCCGCGTGGCTCCACCGAGAGGGAAGACTATCGTATTCGGCATATGGCTCTGGCGCATCGTGCTGCATCTGCAGCAGCAATTTGAGCGGCAGTTGGCACCACAGTGACACAACCCAGTTGTTACAAATCGGTTACTACAAGGACAGCTCGGAGCGAGACGCCCTGTAGCATGCATTCCACTGATCCCAAACCACCGCCATTTGCTATTTTAGTGCCGACCTCGGTGGCCACGTGGTTCTAGGCGCTGCAGTTCGGAACCGCGCGACTGCTACGGTCGCACGTTCGAATCCTGCCTCGGGCATGGATGTGTGTGATGTCCTTAGGTTAGTTAGGTTTAAGTAGTTCTGAGTTCTAGGGGACTGATGACCTCAGATGTTAAGTCCCATAGTGCTCAGAGCCATTTCAACCATTTTTTGCTATTTTAGTGGTGTCAAACGAGAGCTCATTGGAGGGTAGGGTGGAGGTCTGTTGTGTTTTCTGATGACAGCTGGTTCTGCGTCAGTATCAGTGATGGCCGTTTGTTTGGTAGAACATCGGGAGGGATGCGATTTCATGTGACAGCAGGAGCACTCTCGTGGTTATCCCACGCACCCTGACTGCAAATTTGTATGTCAGCCTAGTGATTCGACCTGTTGTGATGCCATTCGCGATCAGCATTCGAGAAGGTGCTTTCCGACAGGATAACGCTCGGCCACATACAGCTGTTGTATCCCAACATGCTGTACTGAGTGTTGACATGGTTGCCTTGGCGTGCTCGACCACCAGATATGCCTCCAGCCGAGCACATACGGGACATAATCAGGCGACAGCTCCAGAGTTATCAAGAAGCAGCATTAACCATCCCTGTATTGACCTACTAGATGTAATAGGCAAGGAACTCCATCACACAATCTGACATCCGGCATACAACAGAATGCATGCTCGTTCCCATGCTTGCATTCAATATTCTAGCGGTTATACAGGTTATTGATGTACCAGGATTTCACATTTGCAATGGCTTATCTCGCGCTTGCATTAATCTGTAATCTTGCAATGTTAATCACTTAAATATGTTATGTAGACAAACGTATTCCAGAAATTTCATTACTCTACGCTAACTATTTTTTGGAGTTGTGAGTTTTTTCCGTCAGTGTACATACTCCGCAAGCCACCATATGATGCGTGGTGGAGGGTACGGTACCCCGCAGTGGTCTGGCAAATGTTCCATGATCCTTTATAGTTCTTAATCTTCTTTCGTTAATTTGCGTGCTGAATGTAACTTTGTGTTGTCTGCTTTGTTTCGTTAGAGAAGGCGTTAAACTGGTGCTCTCGTGGGTAAATTGTTAAAGTATCATAAACAGCACTATTTACAGTTTGTTGCTATCCTTTTCTTATTCAAGTATGGAGTTCTAAACAGTGTATTTCTGCAGTTTGATGGAATTTTCTTTGTTGCTGATTCAATCGTGGCCTGATTAAACGCCTTGCTTAAACGACAGAACTTCAAACCCTGAGTATAAAGACTATTTACATACATGTGGATATTTTATTTGTTTCGTGGATTTTGAATTTACTGGACTTTGTCTAAACACCGCCCCTCACCCGGTGGCCCATCACAGGCAGCGCCAAATACCTTTCCACTCCACGGACAAGAGGGAGTACTTTATGGAGCTAGAAAAATAATTAATAATGTCGCTGAATGTTGCGAGCGCAGCAGAGCGAAAATAAAGAGTTGTTCTACCCTCTCTCTTGGCCTATGAAACGAACAGTGCCGTATAGAGGAGCAAGCTTCATCTGTGCGAGAAGAATTCGGAATTTTGGCTGCAACCTACAATTTGCGTCTAGTGCATCCACATTTTTTTTTTCGCTGACTTTGCCCTCTTACAAGTTGGGGTCGACCACTGGGAGTCGATACTGACCACTTTGGGAATTAATGATGAATCCGATAAGCAGCAATATCTGGTGCACATTTTTGTTGTGTGCACATATACTCGTTTTAAGTAAATGGCATTAAGTTTTACAGCTTTTGTTATGCTTATTTGCCTATACCAAATGACAGATATTTATTCTTGCCCCAAGAGACTCTGTAGGTATGCTGCTAGATTTGTTCCCGGCAGGTTCGGTCAACACGCGTGTATTACGGAGATGCTTCGTGAACCAAAATGGGTAGTCCTCGAGGGAAGAGAATCTTCTTTTCGCGAAACTCTAACGAGAAAATTTCAAGAGCCGTCATTTGCGGTTGACTGCTGTGCGGTTCTACTGCCACCAATGTAAATTTCGCCTAAGGACCGTGAAGACAGGATAAGAGAAATTAGGTCTCGTACAGAGACTTATAGATAGTCGTTTTTTCATCTCTCCTTTTTGCCACAGGAAGGGGAATGACGTTGGCGCCAACAGACAACACGTCAGTTACAGAGGGAAGAGACGATTTTGTATAATTATAATAGTAACTCGAATTTGCCGGTTACCAAAAATTAAACAGTGACATGAGAACTGCTGTTCGTAAGAGTGATCTCAGTCACTTACAGTGGAATAAGCTATCGATATGCATACGCAGATTTCGTAAGGCTGGAAGCCATCTCAAGACTAACAATGTTATGGTTGCACGGACATGGTGAAGCTGTTTCCGCGGATTCCATGTCATCCATTACAAATGCGTCACTATTGTTGAATCCCACACATACAGGATTAGTATAAAGTCTTTGAAACATTTTAAAAAGTCGGTGTCGGTAAATGGCTATAAATAATATGATACAGTATGCCGTGTATGATTTAAACTGTATATTTTCGTAATACGCAGGCTATAAATACGGAAGCCATCGTTGAGGCATGTTGGCTTCACTGCACACTTACCGTTTCCGTTTTTAATTCTGAAATTGTGACTTTCGATGATTTTCATGTGTGTTTAGTTGGCGGCATAATGAGTTTTCGCGACGGAGCAGTGACGTTTCCGTGAAGTCCCGGGTACTTAGCTGTAGTTGGCTGAACAGGTGCTATGTTGATTTAAGTGACTGCGAAGTTAACATGCTATATTTGGTGGTTTGCGTATTTATACTTGCGTATTATGAAACTGTGTACTGCATAAAATATCTAACCTAAACGCGTCATTTATAGTACGGTTTCTTGTGCTGAAGTATTGGGAAATGTAACATCGATGTCTAAACATGTTACCTAATAAGTTTCACACTGAATTTAGATTCTGCTGATATCAGATTCATGGTACGTTACCGTTATTCACAAGAAAATGAAACTCACAAGAACTAAAGGACGATACACTCGCGAAAAGGAACTTGCTAATAAGACACTTTATTCCGCAAAGACCACCAGTAAGTGAGGAAATTCTTAGCAACTGAAGGTAACGCCACATGCTTAGCACCATTATTTTCGCTAATGATTCGTGAATCTCTTGTTAGTGTCGAAGTTTGTTTTTCGTAGAAATAAATTTTATGCGGAATAGTATGTTCTCGTTTGATAGAGTGGCATGAAAATATTCCCCTGCGTTATTCGGTTCCACATTATGTGTTAATGCGGACAGTACAACACGAAGAATAACCAGTACTCCATTAGCGACAAACTGGAGCTCGTGCATAGTGTTATCGGGCACACGAGACGAGAAGGTTTAAGTAAAGTTTCTTTCTTCTGCTTCTTCTTCTTCTTCCTCCTCCTCCTCCTCCTCCTCCTCCTCCCCCTCCTCCTCCTCCTCCTCCTCTAAGACAAACAAACCGATATTCTCTTTGACACAAGGCATTGCGTGGAACCCATAATGAGCTGACTCCTTCACATTGCAAAACGAAATAGGAAATGTTTCAGAAACACCAGAGAAAACCTGGTGCAATGTACATAATGATAACGTTTTTGAGACAAATACTGCATATCACGTCTACTATTAAGTTTGGCGCCCAATCAGTGCTATAATATAAATACATTTTCTGCCCCACGTTGTCTTCTAGACTTCATATGGGAGGTGGTTGTGGTGGTGGAGGGGGGGGGCAGGAGGTTTTGGACATTAACGTAACTCCAAATGGTAACCTTCACGAAAGTTCTTTTGATATCCTTTGATTGTTTAAAACAAGGACAACTCACAGAGAATGCAACCTAAATCCGCTGGATATAAGGTGTCAGTGCTTGCACTGACCTATTCTACACGATACTGCAAGCTTAATGTACGTTTCTGAATGCTTAATTCAATACAAACGCTGTCTTTTCCACTGTAAAATCTTCATCTAATCACATACTGCATCATGTATCATGTTGCAGGACATCCTACCGTGATTGACAGTTGCTTTCGGAGCACAAGTAGGTTGATTGAAGAGAGGTGGTGGTGTGAAGTTCTCGAATCAAAGATCGTGTATCAACGGTTAAATTTTAAAGCATTTCACAATGCCCCATAAATTAAATGAATACAGCTGTACTCAAAGTTATGCCTTCGTCGTATGACGACATTAATCCGATCTGGAGGTATCTCGATCTTCGAGGCTTTACCAGTAAATGTGTCAATGCCAAGTTTCATGAGCTCTGTCCACCTCGTTTAGATATTCATGTAGTATCTAAATGTAAGATGACAGATGCACGATTACCTGAACGAATAGTGAGATTGTTGCTTATAATCACTGGTGAGGGATTAGCCGAGCGGTCTAAGGCGCTGCAGTCATGGACTGTGCGGCCGATCTCGGCAGAGGCTCGAGTCCTCCCTGCCATGGGTGTGTGTGTCTATCCTTAGGATAATTTAGGTTAAGTAGTGTGTAAGCCTAGGGACTGATGCCCTTAGCAGTTAAGTCCCATAAGATTTCACACACATTTGAACATCACTGGTGAGAAACAGTATGTGGCAATTGCTAGTAAAGATGTCAAATCATTTATGTATTTCCAGTTTTCATTGGTCCATAACAGGGTAAAACAGCTGTTGTGAGCAGTTAGTGAAGCCAGCGCAGAGCATTAACTTCAATAATAGCGAGCTTCTGCGTGTTCTGTCCAGTTGTTGTTTCCATTTTATGCACATTTTTTCAACGACCGACCCAGCCGTCTTCTCAAGGCGCTGCGAGTTTTGCTGTTACGTGTACGTGCTGCCTGGAACTCGATCTAGATTGTGAACTATTGTCGATCGCACGCCGATATTTATAACCGAGTTCGAATCCCTACTCCCACTGCGCCCTTTGAAGCGCTTTTGTTTTTCAGTGCTCGCACAGCTGTTCCGTGAAACGTAAATCCCATCGGCTTGAGATCAACAACTTTTTACAATATGGTTGGCGTCCAGGGGCGAGTACACGTAACAGTAAAACTCGTAGCATCCGAAGAAGACGGCTGTGTCAGTCATCGAAACATTGTGCACTTAATGGAAGCAATTCGACAGAGTAACCGGCAGCAAACTATTAATCAGTACGCCGAGAAAACCTGAAAGATCACATTAATATTACTACTGGTACATTAAGAGAACTCGTTTCGTTATTGCGAAAAAGAGACTATTGGCTATTACTTTAAGTTGCCCAGCTGTATGAAAGAAAATATTATCCCACTAGAGTCTACACTATAATGAAACTTTGACAGATTAAGGCTGTGTATAGGGCATTTGATTTTCTTTGGAAACAACTGCTTCTCCACGGCTAAGCCATTATCTCCCGTATATCGTCTATTAGTACTGCAGGTCCAGCAAGCTATGGAGAATGGCTGTCGTGTTTAGAAGACTTCGGAAGAGGTACAGACAGGAAATATGAGTCGAGTCGACAGCTCAGATAGTACTGCCCAGAAAAGGCGTTGACCAGAGTCTGGATCCTGAACTGGAGCACAGTTTTAATCAATCAGGAAATCTGCCAGTTAACTGCTCATCAGTCGATTAATCTCCTGCTTTAATGTCAAATCAGTCAACACTTACATATACAGGGTGGTTCATTGATAGTGACCGGTCCAAATATCTCACGAAATAAGCATCAAACGAAAAAACTACAATGAACGAAACTTGTCTAGCTTGAAGGGGGAAACCAGATGGCGCTATGGTTGGCCCTCTAGATGGCGCTGCCATAGGTAAAACGGATGTCAACTGCGTTTTTTCAAATAGGAACCCCCATTTTTTATTACGTATTCGTGTAGTACGTAAAGAAATATGAATGTTTTAGTTGGACCACTTTTTTCGCTTTGTGATAGATGGCGCTGTAATAGTCACAAACGTATGATTATGTGGTATCACGTAACATTCCGCCAGTGCGGACGGTATTTGCTTCGTGCTACATTACCCGTATAAAATGGATCGTTTACCAATTGCGGAAAAGGTCGATATCGTGTTGATGTATGGCTATTGTGATCAAAATGGCCAACGGGGGTGTGCTATGTATGCTGCTCGGTATCCTGGACGACATCATCCAAGTGTTTGGACCGTTCGCCGGATAGTTACGTTATTTAAGGAAACAGGAAGTGTTCAGCCACATGTGAAACGTCAACCACGACCTGCAACAAATGATGATGCCCAAGTAGGTGTTTTAGCTGCTGTCGCGTCTAATCCGCACATCAGTAGCAGACAAATTGCGCGAGAATCGGGAATCTCAAAAACATCGGTGTTGACAATACTACATCAACATCGATTGCACCCGTACCATATTTCTATGCACCAGGAATTGCGTGGCGACGACTTTGAACGTCGTGAACAGTTCTGCCACTGGGCGCAAGAGAAAATACGGGACGATGACAAATTTTTTGCACGCGTCCTATTTAGCGACGAAGCGTCATTCACCAACAGCGGTAACGTAAACCAGCATAATATGCATTATTGAGCAACGGAAAATCCACGATGGCTGCGACAAGTGGAACATCAGCGACCTTGGCGGGTTTATGTATGGTGCGGCATTATGGGAGGAAGGATAATTGGCTCCCATTTTATCGCTGGGAATCTAAGTGGTGCAATGTATGCTGATTTCCTACGTAATGTTCTACCGATGTTACTACAAGATGTTTCACTGCATGACAGAATGGAGATGTACTTCCAACATGATGGATATCCGGCACATAGCTCGCGTGCGGTTGAAGCGGTATTGAATAGCATATTTCAGGTGGATTGGTCGTCGAAGCACCATACCATGGCCCTCACGTTCACCGGATCTGTCGTCCCCGGATTTCTTTCTGTGGGGAAAGTTGAAGGATATTTGCTATTGTGATCCACCGACAACGCCTGACAACATGCGTCAGCGGATTGTCAATGCATGTGCGAAAACTACGGAAGGCGAACTCCTCGCTGTAGAGAGGAATGTCGTTACACGTATTGCCAAATGCATTGAGGTTGACGGACATCATTTTGAGCATTTATTGCATTAATGTGGTATTTACAGGTAATCACGCTTTAACAGCATGCGTTCTCAGAAATGATAAGTTCACAAAGGTACATGTATCACATTGGAACAACCGAAATAAAATGTTCAAACGTACCTACGTTCTGTATTTTAATTTAAGAAACCTACCTGTTACCAGCTGCTCGTCTGGAATTGTGAGCCATATGTTTGTGATTATTACAGCTCCATCTATCGCAAAGCGAAAAAAGTGGTCCAACTAAAACATTCATATCTCTTTACGTACTAGACGAATACGTAACAAAAATGGGGGTTCCTATTTAAAGAAAACGCAGTTGATATCCGTTTGACCTATGACACCGCCATCTAGCGGGCCAACCATAGCGCCATCTGGTTACCTCCTTCAAACTAGACAAGTTTCGTTCTTTGTAGTTTTTTCGTTTGACGCTTATTTTGTGAGATATTTGGCCCGGTCACGATCAATAGACCACCCTTATACGAACGAACTCTGACCAGCCAAGGCATTATGGCCACCTGCTTAGTAGCGTGTTGATCCGCCTTTGGAACGTTAAAAAGCTGTGATTCTGTGCCATGGATTCGAAAAGTCCTTTGCAGGTTTCCGTACGAATGTGGCATCTGATGTCTACGCCAGGTCACGCAGTTCCCGTAAATTAATGGCCGGTTGTTTGTGGGCGCAGCCTATAGCGTCCCAGATCTATTCTGTCAAGTTTAATTCAGGCCAGTTTGGTGCGCAAGGCATCAACTGGAGTTCACTACCATGCTCCTCAAACCGCTGTGGCACCATTATGGTCTTATGATATCGACAGCTATCCTGCTAGAAGTTGCCAACGCAATCGGGGAACACATCTAACATGAAGGGATCCAGGTAGACTGCGATAATGTTCACATAATTCACAGCTCTCGTGGTGGCTTTGGTTACCACCACAGGTCTCATGGAAGCCCAGGTGAATGTTCCCCACAGCATAATACTGCCACCCCCTCCCATCCTCCTCCCCCCCCCCCCCCCCTCCACGTGAGAGTCCGAGGTGCGGTGCATGTTTGGAGCAGCCATTCGTCTGGATGATGGCGTATCCAGACACGACCTTCGGCCTTATATAGTAAGAATAGTGATTTATCCGACCTGGTGACACGCTTGAATTGATCCTTGAAGTTTTCCCACTGTACTGAGTAGTGTATGAGGTTTCGGGATTGCTCCCAGATCATGTTGACTTCTTGCCACGCTAGTTCGGATTGTACTCGTCCAGCTATCTCCAGGTGAGTGTCCACCACTGGAGAGTGCTTTTTTTTTGCGATAGGTTGAGGGACAGCATCACCGGTGGGCTCTGTCTTACTGTTTTGGTGTAAGGATAAAATTGTTCTATCCTACAGTGACATCATTCCAATGACATCATTGGAGTGCACGTTGAAGGTGTGGCAGTGAGGCCTGAAGTCCCATACCTCCCTCCAACAGTGGAAGGTCAAGGTAGCAGGCAATAGGTAACACAACTATATAGGTGTTGGTATTGGTGGTCATATGATGGTCGACACTTAATGAGTGGTCGAATCAAGACTGATACTTTATTAGTGGCCATAACTGGGCTATCGTTAGCCATGGTCTGAATCTGATTCCTCGTGGATGGTCAGAGGAACAGGATGGCGGTGCCAGTGCCAGGGAGTCGTGGTGCCAATGTAGTGTAAGCCAGTGACCGTGTTGCCCAGGGCTTCCACTTTGTCATAGAGACGCCTTGCCTTCCCTACAATGGATGTCTTTAGCGTTACCATGTTTGTTTCCTCATGGAGGGTAATTACCCTCCTGAGGAAGGGGCATGCAGGCTCCACCGAAGCACCTTATTCTGGAGGCATTTGAGAGTCTGCATCAAGGAGGCACTAATCGTGGTCCACACAGAGAAACCATAGGTGAGGGAAGTGTGGAAAACCATTTGGTACAGTCAGAGCTTGGTTTCTAGGTTTAGTTCCCTGCTGTTGAAAAGTGGGTACAACGCTCTTATCAGCTTCTGTCCGTTTTGGGTGACATATTCTGCAGATCGATGAAAGAGCAGCTTTTTATCCATGCGGACACCTAGATAGTTGGTATTGGGAGATCTTGGAAACTGGATGCCTGGAATAGTGATGTTGTGGTGGAGGACTGGGCGCTGTTTGGTGAAGTTGACAGCATTGAGGGAAATCTTGTTTGAATGATACCAGGTTACTGTTGTGTCCACTTGTAAGACGAGTAATGAGCTGGTTCATGTTGTGGCTGGTCGTATAGAGCGCCATATCAGCGGCGTATTGAGCCAGATGGCCATGTGGGATGACTGGAATATAATTAACATAAATGTTAAAGAGGATAGGAGACTATACAGAACCTTGAGGGGTACCCATCAACATACAGAAGTCTGCTTCAAGAAGTGGTAGGTTAGGACTCAAATACGATGCAGCAAAAGTAATTATGGACGAGAGTCTTATGTAGGAACATTGTCGTGCCCCCACCTGTGGGATGGAGTCAGTCAGTACAATTGCAAACCATGTTGTAGAGACGAAAATTGTCTGCAGGTTTCAGGTGGGTTTCTGAGACAAGTAAAATGTCCACATGGTGGTCATAGGGGAAGGCGCACAGTTCAGTCTTCATACATTTAATACCATTAGCATTAAGAATACAAACAACCAGATCCAGATGGGGCTGATGGTTGTGTGGTGGGCGATTCGCCACTATAACAAAATCTGACTGAACCAGTCAACAAGGGCGATGACCTTTGTGAACCCGTCCTCCGACCAACGGATCTTTTGAGGCAAGATGTGGGGCTTCAGGAACAGAGAGAGATGAGCTGGAGGATCTCTCTCATGTTATCCTTGAAAGAAGCATCTGTCTCCACCACTAGGGGAATATCCCGGGTGGACTGCTTGACCCTGACGCGGGAAGGGGTGGGTGTGGTGACTGATGGAGTAGGTGCTACAAGGGAGGACTGTAGCACTTCAACAGGTGGGCGTGAGGAGGCTCCAGACAGTCTTTCTGTTTGGTGGGCGTTGGTGTTCGCCACAGGAGATGGATGAGCAGGAGTAGACTGAACTGCAGCAGGGCAAATGATCGTAGGGGACAGAGCCCGAGGGGTCTCCTGTGTTACAGATGCGGCAGGCACCTGGTTTCGTTCTTGGAGGGTGGAAAGACTTCATAGCCTTTTGCTATATAGGGCAACCTTTCCAGGAAGCCAGATGGCGCACGTGGGTTTTTCTGAGGCCAGGAATTTGCAGGCTTCTGACACATGTGAGCCGACACGCTTGACACAGGGAAAAGGCAGTGACCAATAATTGCTGGTGTGTCGCAAATGTTGATACCTATGGCAGATGGAGGGGCCGTTGCTGCTCTCATACGATTTAATATGCACCTTGGTGCACAGAAGGTACCTGATTTGATAAGTGCATTCGAATTCCTCTCTCCTAATAAGGGAGACAACATGGGTGAGCATAGGGATTAACTTACGGGTCTCAGGGTCCCTCCTCTTGTATTGGTGGATCAAAGGGTCCAGAAAATTGAGATGAAGTAATTCATCCCTGACGTCTGCTTCTGTAACTTCGCAGGGAAGGTCTTTGATGACGATTTTTGTTCGTCTGTCGCCAGAAGCCTGATGATGTAGTAGTCCATAACCCTCGACTTCACAAACTTGAGGACTTGGAGATAATCGTCCTTTGTGTCAAGACAGTACTTGACGTGGTCTTTCTGGTAAACTGCCAACAGTTGGTCTGCAATAAAGCATTGCAGTTCAGTGGTCAGTTTAATGTAGTTCAGGGGATTGTAAATCATGATAGGAGGTGGTGGCGGTGGATTATGAGAAGGTTCTGGAGAGAGATCGATGTTCTGGTCAATGGCACCAACAGGTGCAGCTGCTCCAGGTGTGGGGGCATCTGAATCTGAATCATGGTCACTGTGAATGGCGCGAGTGGGGGGGGGGGGGGAGGGGAGAGGACCGACAGGGTCGGTGTATCCAGAAGGCCTGTTTGGCCAATGAGATGGTGTAGACGAAACAGCACCTGATGGGGTAGCCATGTGGTGGTCGGTTGTTGTGTCAGTGTTGGGGGCCGACATGACTTGACTGCAGTGGGTGAAAGGTCTATTACTAGGCGGCCAAGGGAGTTGTCAGATGGCGAAGAGGAAGATCGGTCCCTTATGCGAGGCTGTGGACAGGGTTCACGTGAATCAGTATCAGTGTCAGTGGTTATGGGTAACTTGTGGGGGAAGGCACGATGCACTCAGTCCTCAGCCCGCTGGGTGGTGTCAGTATTGGCGCCTCCGGTAGCTTGCCAGGACGATCATCAAGTGGCCGGTACCACATTGTCGCACAAATGAGCGGCGGAAGTGTCGCCTAGCCGCGGATTCCTGTCCTTGGCCCTATTCATACTTTGCCTCTGCCCGAATGGCGTAACCAGGGTCGTGGCACACAAAATTACTAATGCATGTCGCCTATAATTGCCTGGTACAATGGGATGTGTACGAAAAAACAATGGTGCCTTAGAAGGCGAAAGACAAATCAACGTTGACTCAGACACTGCTACTAAACAACACTGAGCAGCACTCGTGACTGTAACGAACGATGCGCACGTACTCGTAAGTAAACACTGTCAGGGCTCCAAGCTGACTGACGTCGGAGAGTGCTGGTTCACGGTGTCGGCTTTATAGCAAAAACTGGTGAGGAAACGCACGTGCATTGGCTGATGTCACAGGAGCGTCCTCTATCGAAATCCGAGACACCTGCAAATACTGTTCCACCTGTGGCGCGCAGGCGAATGCATAAAGATAAAACTTCATGTCCGCCCTCTGTCAAAAGACGCGCTCGCGGGTCTAAAAACAAACACCAGTAGTCGCCAGATGGCTTTCAGCTGGACAAGGCCAGGGACGAAGTGATCTCTTTAATTTCTTCTGAAAGAAAACATTTTATTCATAATGACATGTCTGACAACATCTGATGTTTGTTTTTAGCGACGCGAGCGCGAATTCCGACAAAGAGTGGACGTGTAGTTTTAGCTGTACACATGTGCCTACACGCCACAGATGGAACAGTATTTGCAGAGGGCGCGGATTTCGATATGGGACACTCCTGTGACGGCCACCAATGCGAATGCGTTTCTGCACCAATTTCTGCTATAAAGCTGACACTGTGAACAAGCAGTCACATCTCGAGGGTTGGAAACCCTCAGCTTCCAAGCGGAAGAATACAGTTGTTAGGGCTACCCCCACGGACCTGATTTGCCAATTTCGAAGATCCTCTCCTTCGCTGGCTGTCGTCTGCTGTTATGTCTGTCGTCGCCTGCTGCTCGTCCGTCGCTGCCTGTTGTCTTCCCACTGTCTGTCCACCGCCGCTTGCTGTCCGTCACCACCTGCTGTCTGTCCGTTGGCGCCTGCAGTCCACCCATCGCCGCCTGCCGTCTGTCTGTCCATCTGTCACTGCCTGTCGTCTGTCCATTGTCGCCTGCTGTCTGTCTGTCCATCTGTCCGTCCGTCCATCCGTCTGCCGCCGCCTGCTGTCCATCCGTCTGTCACTGCCTGCTCTCTGTCCATCTGTCGCCGCCTGCTGTCTGTCCATCCGTCCATCGCCGCCTGCTGTCTGTCTGTCTGTCTGTTGCCGTCTACTGTCTGTCTATCGCTGCCAGCTGTCCGTCCATCGCCGCCTGCTGTTACTGTCGTCGTCCTCTTTCCTTGTCCTGCCTGTCCACGTTCCTTGGTTCCGTTTTCGACTCATCTTCATGCCTCAGCGACACCTGTTGCTAGTAGGCCCGACACTTTGCCACGAGACCTACCACTACTACTGTAATCTACATCTCCCCCTCCCCCACTTCAATTATCACATCCTGGAGGGCTGCCTATGTCCTCCCCCCTTACACCTCGCCACTCCTCCCCCCACTCACCCATTGCCCCATCTCCTCCCTAGCTGTCTACTCCCACCTACACAACTTTCCCCCCAGCCTTTCCACCAGCACCGTATTGCCATGGACATCCCTTATCCCACAGTTAGCGACACCCTTCGCATCCTTCTCACCATCACCTCTGCTCACCTCCTGCCTCCAGCTCCCCGCCATGTAACCCCTCCCAAGGTAGTCCATGACTACCGTTGTGCCAACTGAGATGGCTACTGGGAATCCATCGCCACCCAGGTCGAAGGCCACCGTCTTACCTATTACCATCCCAACGACATCACTCACTCCTCGTCCTTCCTCCAGAAGACGATTATTTACGCCGAGGAGGCCCATGTCCCTACTTCAGCCATCCCACCCCACCATCCCACTCTCCCTCCACGGCCATCCTCTTCCTCCACGAACCCCACTGCATCTATCGCTACTTCCTGTGCACTCATGACAGGGATATACTCCACCAACAACTACAATGATATGTTCGGAACCTCATTACAGCGAAGAAACGCTGGGACTTGCGTCAGACCTGTACATGACTCAATGCCACCCTCCCTATAAACTCCATTAAGTATGGGTCTGCCTTCCATCACCTTACTGGTTCGCATTCTGCACTCCATTATCCCCTTCTCCATAATGACCATGCCCTTCCTGACAACCTCAGTAAGGCCAATCAGCGCACTTCCCAACTTTCCGAGGTCTTCTGCATCCCTGATGATCCCCACTTTGCCGGCCGGAGTGGCCGAGCTGTTCTTGGCACTATAGTCTGGAACTGCGTGACCGCTATGGTCGCAGGTTCGAATCCTGCCTTGAGCATGAATGTGTGTGATGTCCTTAGGTTAGTTAGGTTTAAGTAAAGTTCTAGGGAATTGATGACCTGAGAAGTTAAGTCCCATAGTACTCAGAGACATTTGAACCATTTTTGATCCCCGCTTTGATTATTTCCTTTTCCCCACCATCATGGAACACTCCGATACCTTGGTCACTCCACTCGCTCCAGTCTCCAGTATTTGGGGCAGTTAACCCCTCCAACATCAACACTCCCATCACAGCACAAGACATTAAACTTATCCTCCAGTCCAAATGCAACATGGCTCTTGGTCATGACTATGTCAGCTTCCACCACTTTTAAGAATGCCCCTTTTCCTACTGGACTGTCCTTGCCGCTTTATACAATGCATCCTCTCCACTGGCTTTTACCGTGACTTGTGGAAGACTTCCTGCATCCTCTTGTTCCTCAAACCCTCAAACTTCCTTCCGCCACCTCTTCCTAATGTCCCATCTGCCTCACCTCCGTCTTCAGTAAGGTCTTCGAATCCATCCTCTCCCATTGTATCCATCACCACCTTAATCAGCACCACCTCCTTAAACTTGTCCACCTTCCCTCCCTCCAACTTAACTCCCGTCACTCCGCCATTTTTGTTTCCCTCGAGCTCCAAAATGCTTACAACCGTGTGTGGCATCCTGGTCTCCTCTTTAAAATCCTAACCTATGCCCTGCCTATCAGTTTTGTCCATGTGGTCGCTTTCTGCCTCTCACGCTGTCCTTTCTATGTCACCCTCCACAATACCAACTCCCGTATCGTCTATCCCACTGCTGGTGTCCCCCAGGGCCCCATCCTCTCCCCTCTCCTCTATCTCCTGTACACCGCCAATATTGCCCAAGCCACCACTGCCTGTGTACCTCCTCCAAAACGCTAAAGACACTGCCTTTCTTGCTCTCTATCCTACCCTTCAATGCTCCCAACGAACCCTCCAAATACACCTTTACCAGTTCACGACTTGGTGCGACCAGTGGTTCCTTGTATCAACCCCTGCAAGACCAAGGCAATCATCATAGGCTGCATCACCCGCTCCTTCAGTCTCCATCATTTCTACCTCACCATTTATGGTCATCCCATCCAGCTCACCCCTACCCTGAGATACTTTGGCCTCATCCTTGACTGTCACTTCACCTGGACCCCTCATCTTCTGACCATCCTCTCTGGCCAGACACTGGGATTGCATCCTTCCACCATCCTCCACACCTACAAATCCATAATCCATCCTATCCTTTGTTATGATGGCGTTGTCTAGATCTACACTATCCCACCTCCCCTACCCCCCCCCCCCCTCCGCTTTTATAAGGTGATCCAAATCCTTGAACGCCATCTGCTCTGCCTTGCCTTCCATACCCACCTTGCCTTCCATACCCACCTTTCACTCCCCACATGGATCCTGTATGAACTCATCCCTATCCCCCACCTCCTCCTTTTCCTCCAACGTATCCACATCCTTTACACTGTCTGTAGGCTTGATCGCACCCCCTGGTGTCCCACTTCCTCTCCATCCCCCCCTCCCGCTTGTTACCACGCCTTTATCACTGTATCTCACCCTCTCTCCACCTCCACACACTCCATATCCTTCATCAGGGCAACTTCCAGCACCTCCTCCTCCTGGATGATGAACTTTGCCGTGACGTCTACCCTTCTTACCAACTCTAGCGCAGCCTTGTTTTCTCCCCCTCCCCAGGGCCCCCCTTTCCCATCCCCTCCTCCCTGAGCGGTTTCTCCTCCTCCCCCCCCCCCCGTCCCCCGGAGTCTCTGCACTCCCTCCTCTTCTGTTTTCCTTCTCTCCCCCTTCTACCACCACCCCTTCCCCTCCCCTATTCCTGTCTCTCTCGTATCCCCACCCCTGCCAGATCCTCCCAGTTTTTTATTCATCATCGAGTGTGCTGCATCAGTGTTCTGTTCCGTGCAGTTCTAAACTGTCATTAAGTGATGTGGCTTTTAATTGTGTGCTCGACTTGTGTATAGTTTTGCTGTCCATGGTTTTTCCATGTGGTGCCACCCATCACATGGCTGTTTCAATTGTTCTGAGACTTTTTACGCTCCTGCCATACTTGGAGTTGTGTCTTTTAAATTCTCTCAGTGTGTGGTTTTTTGTGTAAAATATTTTTTGTTATTTATCTCCATTGTACAGTCACCCTTTCTTGTATGCTTTCTCCCATTATGTTCCCCCTTGTTTCTATCTATGTTCAACCATGTTTTTCCTTTTCCTTGTTTAAATGTCCTCCTGTACAATTGTACCATCTCTAGGCTGAAGAGCAACGCCTATGCTGCTGCCAGCCCGCCCCAGATGGGGAATTGAAATCACAATAAAGGGGGGGGGGGGAACAGGCAGTCTCCAGTGGCGGACACTCACCTGAAGATGGCTGGGCGATCGCGAGTCGAAATATTGTGGCAACAAGTCAACATGATCCAGCTGCAATCCCGAAACCTCACAGGATGTACGTTTGAATTGTTCCACAGCCCAGTCTCAATGATCTAGTGCCCACTGCCATCGTGATGACGACGTCGTTGGCTCAATATGGGAACACATAGCAGTCGCCTGCTGTGGAGACCCAATATTCAGTAATGGGCGCTGAACGGTGCGCTCCGAAACACTTTTGTCTAGCCGGTATAGCACTCTGTCGTCAGATCTGCTACAGATCGTGGCCTATCCTGCTTTTCAGTGTTCGCAAGTCTCTGACCGCCATATTCTGTGATGAGGCGTGGACGTTTAACACCTTGTCGCGTAGTCGTGGTTCAACGGTCTTTCAACCATTGTCTGTGGATGCTCACGACAGTATCACACGAGCACCTGACCAGCTTCTCCGTTTCCGAGACGCTCGTTTCATAGCGCCGGACCATAATAATCTTCACCGACAGAGGCAGCGCAGTGGTTAGCACACTGGACTTGTATTCGGGAGGACGACGGTTCAAACCCATGTCCGGCCCTCCCGATTTAAGTTTCCCGTGATTTCCCTAAATCACTTCAGGTAAATGCCGGGATAGTCCCTGTTATTCCTGCTACAGGGCACGGCCGACTTCCTTCCGCATCTTTCCGTAATCCGATGCGACCGATGACCTCGCTTTTTGGTCACCCAACCAACCATAAGGACCTTCTCTTTTACAAAGTCTCTCATCTCAGTGGCTACCCACATTAGATCCCCGTATCGTAGGTAGAATGATTTCCCTTCTTTCTGTGCGTGAAGCTCCTGCACTTTATTGCGGCATCTAAGGAAACTTTAGGCTCTTTTCTAATTTCATTATGGTGCAGAGTATGAGGGCCAATTTAGGGTCCGCAATCCTATTAGCCGTTTATATCTGTACCTAAATCGAGATTCCGTGATGCCGATACGTTGTAGTTGCCTAACTGCCCCTCGGACCTCTTCGGTGTTGTGGTGAAGTGTTGTAGAATGTCTCCGAATTCCCTTTCTCAGCATTCTTCTGTGAGCGTTGAGATTCAGGTCCGTTCTCGGGTAAATCTGTTTCCTCATTAGATCCACCATATACATTTGTTTTGTGCCCGTCACCTGTATGTCGTGTAGGCGCGTTTATTGGCTAAGTCTCAGACACAGCTTCCGTATGGCATTTTTGAAAACGCTGAAATGCTGTACTCTTGTATAATCTCAGTTTCGTAGCCATATTTGGTACGCCTCTAATAAAGAATTTGCAATTTCTAGGGTTTTGATCTGTAAGACCTTCACATTCTCGGAAATAATTGTTTATCGAGGCTTCGTGGGAACGCGTGCATTGCGTCCCATGAAAGTATATTGCTTATCTCTGGGTCCGTAGTTGTTTGTTCTACAGCGTACGCCATAATAAATTATTATGCTACAAAAGCAGGTGGCTTATTTCTAGGTTAATGGTTGTTTAGTTTATGTTTCAGTATACAGCGGTACAATATAAAGCTAAATGGCTTGTGTATATTTTATTAATATTTTTGCTTTACGTCTCCGATGTTATGACGTATATTACATCTTTGCAAAAGGCTCAAATTATTATTAATTTGAAAACAAAAACACAAGTCACAATCTCTATTTTCTCAAATCCAGCAATTTGCAAAATCTCTTGCAATGGTTGCACCAAATTTTACATCGGACAAACAGGTAAAAATTTCAGAATAATGTTCAAGGAACGCACCCGGAACTGTGACAGCAATCGATCTACATTTCACATGCACCTACTAAACCAAAAACACAGAGCAGAAAAAATATAAAGTGCAACATAAATTCCATATACGCAAAGGACATACAACGAATATTTTGTAAAAACTTGAAACTACACCCATGGAATCGAATTGTTAATGAACAAACAGAACTGAAACATAAAAAATCTCTAGCGAACTTTATTGATCTCGTAAAAGAAAGGGGATAAATATAGGAAATGTATATCCCGGTCAGCACTACTAGTGGCTTTGTTTATTTATTTATTTACACGCAAGTTCTCTAGGACCAAATTGAGAAGCAAATCTCCAAGGTCATGGAACGTGTCAGTACCTGAAATTACAACATAAAAGTAATAACAGATAAAAATAAATGTTGATGAACCCAAAAAAAGTCAGTCCATAAGTTTAAGTAAATGCAATCAACAATACAACAAGAATCAGCTTAATTTTTCAAGGAACTCCTCGACTGAATAGAAGGAGTGACCCATGAGCAAACACTTCAGTTTCGATTTGAAATCGGGTTGATTACTGCTAAGATTTTTGAATTCGAGTGGTAGCTTATTGAAAATGGATGCAGCAGTATACTGCACACCTTTCTGCACAAGATTTAAGGAAGTCCGGTCCAAATGCAGGTTTGATTTCTGCCGAGTGTTAACAGAGTGAGAGTTGGTAATTCTTGGGAATAAGCTAATATTGTTAACAAGAAATGACAATAAGGAATATATATATATATATATATATATATATATATATATATATATATATATATATATATATAGAGGCCAA
Organism: Schistocerca piceifrons; assembly: GCF_021461385.2. Taxonomy (NCBI): domain Eukaryota; kingdom Metazoa; phylum Arthropoda; class Insecta; order Orthoptera; family Acrididae; genus Schistocerca; species Schistocerca piceifrons. Next base: position 876,216,907 of record NC_060149.1, on the reverse strand, counting down.
TGTCACAATACCGAGACTCGTTATCAGGGATCGACAAGAGGTTCGTGAACTTACACCACTTATTGCCCGAACCGGCCGTTTCTGAGCCAAAAATATCCTTTTAGAATGGGAAGAGTTACCCCAAAATATAATACCATACTACATAAGCGAATGAACATAAGCAAAGTAGACTAATTTTCGCGTCGAATGATCACTCACTTCAGATACCGTTCAAATAGTAAAAATGGCAGCATTAGGTCTTTGAACAAGATCCTGGACGTGGGCTTTCCATGACACATTACTGTCTACCTGAACACCTAGAAATTTGAACTGTTCAGTTTCACTAATCATATGCCCATTCTGTGAAATTAAAACGTCGGGTTTTGTTGAATTGTGTGTTAGAAATTGTAAAAACTGAGTCTTACTGTGATTTACCGTTAGTTTATTTTCTACAAACTTAGATCATGGACTGCACTATTCGAAACCGAGCCAATGCTGCACACAACATACTTTACTACCAAGCTAGTGTCATCAGCAAACAGAAATATTTTAGAGTTACCTGTAATACTAGAGGGTATATCATTCATTTATATAAATAAGAAACAGGAGTGGCCCCACCATTGATGCCTGACCCCCCCCCCCCCCCCCTCCTTGACTGTACCCCACTCAGACCCCACATCACAGCCGTTATCAACATTGTGAATAATGATTTTTTGCTGCCTGTTGCTAAAGTAAGAGGTGAACTAATTGTGAGCTACTCCCCGTATTCCGTAATGGTCCAACTTCTGGAGCAATATTTTGTGATCAACACACTCAAACGCCTTAGTTAAATCAAAAAGTATGCCAAGCGTTCGAAACCTTTTGTTTAACCCACCCAGTGCCTCACAGAGGAAAGAGAATATAGCATTTTCAATTGTTAAACGACTTCTAAATGCGAACTGTACATCTGAGAGCAAATCGTGTGATATAAAATGATCCATTATCCTTACATACACAGCCTTTTCAATAACTTTAGCAAACATTGATGGCATAGAAATAGGTCTAAAATTACCCACATTATCCCTTTCTCCCGTTTTATAAAGCGGCTTTACTACTGAATACTTTTATCGCTCAGAAAACTGATCATTCCTAACGGAAAAACTACAAATATGGCTAAATACAGGGCTAACATGTGCTAGACAACTCCATCATAACCATGAGAGTCCTTAGTCTTCAGTGATTTAATTACTGACCCAATCTCCCTCTTGTCTGTATCACAGAGAAGTACGAGGTGCATTCAAGTTCTAAAGCCTCCGATTTTTTTTTCTAATTAACTACTCACCCGAAATCGATGAAACTGGCGTTACTTCTCGACGTAATCGCCCTGCAGACGTACACATTTTTCACAACGCTGACGCCATGATTCCATGGCAGTGGCGAAGGCTTCTTTAGGAGTCTGTTTTGACCACTGGAAAATCGCTGAGGCAATAGCAGCACGGCTGGTGAATGTGCGGCCACGGAGAGTGTCTTTCATTGTTGGAAAACGCCAAAAGTCACTAGGAGCCAGGTCAGGTGAGTAGGGAGCATGAGGAATCACTTCAAAGTTGTTATCACGAAGAAACTGTTGCGTAACGTTAGCTCGATGTGCGGGTGCGTTGTCTTGGTGAAACAGCACACGCGCAGCCCTTCCTGGACGTTTTTGTTGCAGTGCAGGAAGGAATTTGTTCTTCAAAATCATTTTCGTAGGATGCACCTGTTACCGTAGTGCCCTTTGGAACGCAATGGGTAAGGATTACGCCCTTGCTGTCCCAGAACATGGACACCATCGTTTTTTCAGCACTGGCGGTTACCCGAAATTTTTTTGGTGGCGGTGAATCTGTGTGCTTCCATTAAGCTGACTGGCGCTTTGTTTCTCGATTGAAAAATGGCATCCACGTCTCATCCATTGTCACAACCGACGAAAAGAAAGTCCCATTCATGCTGTCATTGCGCGTCAACATTGCTTGGCAACATGCCACACGGGCAGCCATGTGGTCGTCTGTCAGCATTCGTGGCACCCACCTGGATGACACTTTTCGCATTTTGAGGTCGTCATGCAGGATTGTGTGCACAGAACCCACAGAAATGCCAACTCTGGAGGCGATCTGTTCAACAGTCATTCGGCGATCCCCCAAAACAATTCTCTCCACTTTCTCGATCATGTCGTCAGACCGGCTTGTGCGAGCCCGAGGTTGTTTCGGTTTGTTGTAACACGATGTTCTGCCTTCATTAAACTGTCGCACCCACGATCGCACTTTCGACACATCCATAACTCCATCACCACATGTCTCCTTCAACTGTCGATGAATTTCAATTGGTTTCACACCACGCAAATTCAGAAAACGAATGATTGCACGCTGTTCAAGTAAGGAAAACGTCGCCATTTTAAGTATTTAAAACAGTTCTCATTCTCGCCGCTGGCGGTAAAATTCCATCTGCCGTATGGTGCTGCCATCTCTGGGACGTATTGACAATGAATGCGGCCACATTTTAAAACAATGCGCATGTTTCTATCTCTTTCCAGTCTGGAGAAAAAAACTCGGAGGCCTTGGAACTTGATTGCACCTCGTATTTCCAACGTCAATCTCGGAAAGGCATTTGCCAAGAAAGTTACATGATTCCTTGTAGAAACTAAATTTTTGTTTAATTCACCAGCAATGCTCAGAAAATGATTGTTAAATACTGTACGTGTATCTAATTTATCAGTAACAGAAATATTTTTACTGCGAACTGACTTTATATCGTCGATCTTGTGCTGTTGACCAGACACTTCCTTCACAACTGACTATATAGTTTTAATTTTATCCTGTGAATTAGCAATTCTACTTGCACACCACATACTCTCTGCATTCCTTATAACATTTTTAAGCACCTTACAATACTCTTTGTAATAGGGAACTGTAGCTTGATTGTGACTACTTCTAACATTTTGATATAATTCCCCCTTTGTTCTATATGATATCCATATCCCACTAGTCAGCCACCCAGGCTGCCTTTTACTGCTAATACCCCGTTTAGGACGTTCTAATGGTAAGCAACTCTCAAAGAGCATGAGAAATGTGTTAAGGAAAACATTATATTTGTCATCTATGTTATCGGCACTATAAACAAATGGCTCTGAGCACTATGGGACTTAACTACTGAGGTCATCAGTCCCCTAGAACTTAGAACTACTTAAACCTAACTAACCTAAGGACATCACACACATCCATGCCCGAGGCAGGATTCGAACCTGCGACCGTAGCGGTCACGCGGTTCCAAACTGACGCGCTTAGAATCGCACCACTATAAACATCCTACCACTCTTGTTCCTTGACGAGTTTTAAAAAAATTTCTATTGCCGTTGGATTAACTTTCCTAGATAGTTTATAACTATATGTTACATTTGTTTGAGTACAAAAGCCTTTTAGTATTAAAATTTGCGCATTTTTTTACTAACAGAATGCCCATCTAGTAATGAAGAACGAATAAAAAAATTGTATATGGCTGTGCAACTGTTCCCCTGCGCCCTAGCTGGAAAAAGCACTATCTGCATCAGATCATATGAATTTAGGAGATCTATAAAATTCCTTTATCTTGCACCATCATATACAAAATTTATATTGAAGTCACCACATATAACTGATTTCTGGTGCTTCCTACAAAGTGAATCTAGCTTGAACAGAAATGCTCTGAAGTCAGAGTTAGGGGACCTACAAACAACAACAATTAGAAGTTTAACTTCACTAAATTCAAATGCCCCTGCACAACATTCAAATACCTGTTCAGTGAAGTGCAATGATACGTCTATGGACTCAAATGGAGTACTGTTTTTTACGTACATTGCCATTCCCCCACGACACAAGGAACTCTTTGAAAAATAGCCAGCTAATCCGTATCCTGGTAAAGGAAGCCTCTGAATTGTCAAATTATTTAAGTGGTGCTCTGATACACCAATAATTTCAGAGTCAACATCTATAAGAAGTTCACTAACTTTAACTCTAATACCTCTCATATTTTGATGAAATATGCTAATTCCTTCTCTACTTGGAAACATTACATCCTCTGAAGGTGAGCCCTTAGTGAGAAGGACTTCCTTTAAGCAGGTAAAGCTATCAGCTGACCTCAGTATAAAAAAGGTGCAGCTCTAACACCAACTACTACAGGAATTTTTCCGTGAGTGATCCCACCACCACCACCCACTACACTGTCATCTATAAGCTTTGCCAGCCTCCCCTTCCCATACCTACTGAGGTGCAGGCCATGCTTTGTGAAACCCGATCTACTGATAGACCCAACTAGCACCCCCGAGATGTGACCCATGCCCTCTGCCATCAGCGCCCTCCCCAGCCCCTTGTTAACGCGCCTAACAGCCACATTAAGATGAGGCCAATCATGACGATGAAACAATTGCACGAAATGCAAATTAGTGCCACTACTTTGAGTAGCTATCTTTACCAGGTCACCACCTACATCATATTCCCTATCAAGACTGTTCCCTGCTCGACCCACTATCACTACCTGATCCTCCTTCGTAAAATTCCTTTATAAATCCCCTATGCTGCCAGTCACTTGAGCCAAATCTGCACTAGGCTTCACAATGATGGTGACCTTGTACTCACTCCCCAACACTTCCTGCAACTGCTGGCCCACACCTCTACCGTGCGAAATACCTAGCAGCAGAACCTTCTTCTTTTTGTTAGGCTTTGCAACTGACCTAGGCCTCCTGACTGCTGATGACTGCTGCATGTTCCCTACATCTACAGCTACACGAGGCTCCTCTCCACTCAACTCTGACAGTTGGTCAGATCTATTGCATATACGCAAAGTATAACTGTCTGAATGCCTCCTCTTCCTAGCTGCCTTCTTGCCAACTGACAGTTCCCATCTTCCACCACCCTTCACCCTCCTCAACCTATCTAGTTCCTCTTTTTCGTGTTGTAACTGCACCTGAAGGGCAGATATCTTACGCATCTTCTCTTCTGTCAACTTATTTCTACTACAGATTCTGCATTCCCAGGAGAGGATCTCGCTAGAATGCCCACTGGCTTCCCCTCTGCATTCCCCCCAATGAAAATACTTTGAACAAATCCCACACCGTAACCCACTACTCACAAACCTACGACAGAGCCCACACTTCTCACTTATGGTAAAATTTTACAGTTCTTGAGCTGCGTATTTGTGATCTCGTATTCTTGTTCCACTAATTTCGTGGCCAGTTGTGGCTGAAACGTCGCGGGGACGGTTTCCGATTGTCCCAGGGGATATGTGGATTGGGCGTGAGGTTTAAGCAATGGAGTTTTGGGGGCGTTATCTGCTCTTAGCTTCTTTTCAAGCCCCATTTGTCATTAGTCTGCATTACGAAAGGTCGACGTTTAGTCTTCCCACATGTATGTCTTTTTTCTGGGTGGCGTCTTCGTAGCTCCCTTTGTAGGCGGTGCATTGTCCGCCAGTACCTGGGATTCCTCGTTTCCTGTCACAGGCTGTTTTGGTTTTCTAGTTCTTCGAGTAACGGTGGTAAGGGGTCTTCATGGACAGTATGGTGGACTGTCGTCATGGACGCTAGTTTATATGACATTTTGATTCTGGTAGTTAGGTAATCAGCTGCTGCGTCTGTATCTTCTGCGTTGCTGACGGCCAGTGTGGGCCAGTGTTGTTATTGAGGTAGCTTGGAAACTGGTCACCATTTGTTTTCTTGCACATCCACCGCTTTAGGACCGTGGTAGCTCGAAGGACAAAAAGTGCACAAGACCGGATTGTGGTCCGATATAAGGTCATCAATCTATTGCAGTTCCGGATCTATTCTGATGTTCTTCGTAAATGGAATATCTAAAACCGGGACAATTGTTGCCCACTGTTGGAACGAGTATACGCTTCAGTTCCTCGGGACTCCACATTTCTATATCTAGCTGCTGTTTCAACCCTGTTAATTGTAGTCCCTTGGGGTTAAGTCATCTGGAGGTCCACGAATAGTGCTTTGCATTGATATCACCACCTCCGAAGGCTTTGTCTGAGCTAGTTATTATTTGATGAATGTCCTGTTTCTGCAATTGGGCAGTAGGTCGCAGTAAAACTGATTGGTCCCATCCTGGTCCACGCTATTACTGCTGCTGCTTCCAGTTGTTACAGATGAGAGAGCTTTTCGACTTGGTGAGTAATTGTCTGCCGAAGGAAGACAGGCAGTTCCTCCTCTCCTTCGTTGTCTCCTGTCAGTGCTGTATCCGACCCTGTTGCATAAGTGAAACTCTTCAGTCCGTCCGAGATGCGTCTTCGGGAGTAGCAAGTGGGAAGCTGTGTGACTTTGCAAGCAGTTTACGCATTTGACAGAGGCTTGTGGTACTGGACAGTCCCTGCTGTTATGTTCCTTGTCATATATCATGATCTTGCTGGAAACCAACAACAGTTTGTGGCACGCGTTTAACGTTGGCAGCATTTGAACAGACCTGGCACGTTGTGTGGGGCGTAGTCTTGTGCTCTCATTACAGAACATATCTGACGGCATAAACGGCGTCAGCAGCCATAGTATCTGGTAAGGTTTGAGTTTGAGTAGCCCTGTAATTGGATCCTTGCGCTTGAGGTGTGGACGCCTAGCACGTCGACGAGTTGTCACTTAGATCTTGCTTAACCTCTTCGTCTTTGGCCTCGTGTGGTAAGTCTTTCAGCACCAACTTCTTTAGGTTTTTATACGAGTCTTCATAAAAGTGAAATGCATGCTTTGTGTCTTGACAATATTTAAACATCTCGTTATAACCTTCCACGTTGTCCACATAGTGTCTGATACAGTCTCCTCGATATACACGATGAACATTAATAAAACCGACAAACTGCACAGACGGATTCCTGATTCGAAACGGAGGGAGAAGGTCCTACGAACGTGTGTCCAGAAACGTGCAACGACAAAAAAATTGTCTCAGAATACAGTATAGAACTGCATCGCATCCACGTCACAACAGAGGTTCAAAGCGGCATCCATGATACGCAATGCACTCTTTCACACGTTTCGGCCTCTCTCCGAACAGCGTCACAGGGGTTGTGAACACGCTGTTGAGGGGCCGCACATCAGGAGCTGGATCAGCATACACAACGCTTTTCAGCTCCCCCAGAAGTATGATTGCAGAGGTTTAAGCCCGGTGATCTAGCATGTCATGCTACAGTGCCTCCGAGTCCTGTCCAACGTCTGGAGATGTTGTTGAAGTGTCGGCGAACTATAATGCAAAAGTGGGGTGATGCTCCGTCATGCAGAAACCATACAACCTGTCGTATTGCTAAAGAAACATTCTCAAGCAGCAGAGACAGATACGTTCCTCCATTGAGGCGCTGTGGAATAATAAACGGTCCCCGTATGTGGTTATCAACAATCCCTGCCCACACACTGATGCTGAATCGATGCTGATGAGACGCCTCACCATTCCCCGAGGATTGTCTGTAGCCCACAGATGAAGATTATGCAGATTGGTGATGCCGGTGCTGGTAACGGTTGCTTCAGCGGTAAAAAAACACTGATGACAGAAACCTCATAATTGTGCTGGTCTGGTGCAAAAATCATCAACAAAATCCTTCCGGTAGAGGGAAATATGCTGCTGATAATCCTTGCACTCGTTGGAGGTGATAGGGATAGTAGCGTTTGTCATGAAAGGTACACATAATCGTATTTTGGCTTACACCATGTTGGCGGGCCACTTGCCTGGAGCTTGTACAAGGGTTCGTCTCACTATCCGGTACAAACTGGTCCTCCAAATCTGGTATGTATACGGACAGTCCACCGCCTCCCTGCACGTTCGTCTGTCTGAAAGGACGCATGATCAAACACCCAAAAAGGGCTTGAAATGTTGTGTGATTTGGTTGGTGTCTGTGAGGTACTTGATTTGATACAACCATGCTGCCTACCCTTTGCATCTGCTTGGCCGTACACGAGCACCATCTCGGCTTGTTCCCGACATGAATACCGGACCATTCTGCCGCATACAGTACGCTGCGTCAATCACACAGCCTGCTACACACAAGGAACACGCGGCACGTCTTGGAGGAACTTTCATTCGTCAGAGCCACCTAACGTGGCAACGGCGCATTTTCGGACAAGTGTTCATAGGACCTTTCCCCCCACTTCCAGTTAGGAATACGTTCTTGCAGTTTGCCGTTTTTCTTAATGTTCACCTTGTATATACTGCAGGCTGCCGCTGATGGTATTCTTGAGTTCTCGCGTCATATTATTAGGTTCGCGGCATGACATAAAACAAGAGGAGCTATGCTGAAACGTGCAAAGTTGAGCATTTACTTGGTATTAGGCTGTGTTATCCGCTGCTTCTTGCCGCAGTTATCGTACTAGTTTGGGGTTACGATTTTTTTCTACTCTGTTGTATCTCTAGTCTCCGTGACCTTGCGAGGCGGCGCCGTGGTTAGTACACTGGCCTTGCAATCGGGAGGATGATGGTTCAAATCTGCGTCCGACCATCGTGATTTAGGTTTCCCTTAATCGCTCCAGGCAAACGCCAGGATGTTTCCTTTAAAATGGCACTGCCTATTTCCTTCCCATTTCTTGAAACAATCAGAGCTTGTGCTCCATCTGTAATAAACTCGTTGTTAATTGGTGCTTAGCTCTAGTCTTTCTTGCTAATCCTGTAAGTGGATGTAACATAGTCCTTCAACAATTACATCACTGGTGCCTAGGAGTTAAACTGTCTGCTGCGCCCGAAAAGACCACGAAGATACACTACTGGCCGTTAAAATTGCTACACCACAAACATGATGTGCTAGAGACGCGAAATTTAACCGACAGGAAGAAGATGCTGTGATATACAAATTATTAACTTTTCAGAGCATTCACACAAGGTTGGCACCGGTGGCGACACCTACAGCGTGCTGACATGAGGAAAGTTTCCAACCGATTTCTCATACACAAACAGCAGTTGACTGGCGTTGCCTGGTGAAACGTTGTTGTGATGCCTCGTGTAAGGAGGAGAAATGCGTACCATCACGTTTCCGACTTTGATAAATGTCGGATTGTAGCCTATCCCGATTGCAGTTATCTGCTCGCGTTGGTCGGGATCCATGACTGCTAGCAGAATATGGAATCGGTGGGTTCAGGAGTGTAATACGGAACGCCGTGTTGGATCCCAACGGCCTCGTATCACTAGCAGTCGAGATGACAGGCATCTTATCCGCATGACTGTAAAGGATCGTGCAGCCACGTCTCGATCCCTGAGTCAACAGATTGGGACGTTTGCAAGACAACAATCATCTGCACGAACAGTTCGACGACGTTTGAAGCAGCATGGCCTATCATCTCGGAGACCATGGCTGCGGTTACCCTCGACGCTGCGTCACAGACAGGAGCGCCAGCGATGGTGTACTCAACGACGAACCTGGGTGCACGAATGGCAAAACGTCATTTTTTCGGATGAATCCAGGTTCTGTTTACAGCATGATGATGGTCGCAACCGTGTTTGGCGACATCGCGGTGAACGCACATTGGACGTGTGTATTCGTCATTGCCATAGTGGCGTATCACCCGGCGTGATGGTATGGGGTGCCATTGGTTACATGTCTCGGTCACCTCTTGTTCGCATTGACGGCACTATGAACAGTGGACGTTACATTTCAGATGTGTTACGACCCGTGGCTCGACCCTTCATTCGATCCCTGCGAAACCCTACATTTCAGCAGGATAGTGCACGACCGCATGTTGCAGGTCCTGTACGGGCCTTTCTGGATACAGAAAATGTTCGACTGCCGCCCTGGCCAGCACATTCTCCAGATCACTCACCAACTGAAAACGTGTGGTCAATGGTAGCCGAGCAACTGGCTCGTCACAATATGCCAGTCACTACTCATGATGAACTGTGGTATCGTGCTGCATGTGCAGCTGTACTTGTACACGCCATCCAAGCTGTGTTTGAGTCAATGCCCCGGCGTATGAAGGCCGTTATTATGGCCAGAGGTGGTTGATCTGGGTACTGATTTCTCAGGATCTATGCACCCAAATTGCGTGAAAATGTAATCACATGTCGCTTCCAGTATAATATATTTGTCCAATGAATACCCTTTTATCATCTGCATTTCTTCTTGGTGTAGCAATTTTAATAGCCAGTAGCGTATTATTAGAAGGAAATCTTTTAAGAGACCCGATCATGAAATAAACAACAGGCTCATACAGAGAAAGTCCGTCACCAGGTATCTAGGTGTCTTCCTCGACGAGTGACAAAATTGTAGCGCACATGTTGAAGAAATGAGCAAGAGAAGCAGGGAAATGATGACCAATGTTACTAGCCAGCCTTTTACGATTTCAAACTACCAATGCAAGCAACAACAGCGTATCATAATGACATCCTAACTGCGAACATGGGGTACTGTGCGAGTGCTTTTGTTCATAGTAGCAACACAGGTGGTTAACAAAGTGCAACGCGGAATACTATTTCGGTTGACGGGAGCTTTTAGTACTGTGTCAGCTGAGGCGTTGCAGGTCCACTCGATCTGCAGATACGAAAAAGAGCAGCGATGTATTCCCTGAAGGAAGATCATACCACGAAGCGCAGAATTTAATACGAATACGGGCTACATGCAAACAGCAAATTCGCAACCAGATCTTTCACCTGTGTCAGAAACGATGAGATGATGCCCAAGCAACGAGGCGCACCTACGGTTATCTCCAAAATATAGAACAGAGACTTGAAGTGAGGCACCTGATTCCTTCAAGAGGAGGCCTGACCGGTCACGGACCTTGTACCAGCTACCGGCATAGTCGAAGACAAACCTCCGAATGTGCCTGTGGTGAAGAAGGCACAGCATAGTGTCTGGGGATGTCCGCTGTATGCCACTGTTGCTCATACTAATCGGCAGATAAAGAATAAGCTTGGGTGACTCGATGGCAAGGACATACTGCGTTGCGAGACAGAACAGCAGATCCTGGACAATATTACGACGCTACTTCAAGATAAGCCTGGATAGCGAGTTAACTTATCAATCAATCCTCGTCTGCTCCACTACAAGATGTTGCGACAGAAAATCGAGAAGCAACGCAGTGAAGACAGCTGAGGTCAACATTTGCGGAAGTCGAACAGCCGGTTCCGGTGGCCGTGCGGTTCTAGGCACTTCAGTCCGGAACCACGGGACTGCTACGGTCACAGGTTCCAATCCTGCCTCGGGCATGGATGTATGTGATGTCCTTAGGTTAGTTAGGTTTAAGTAGTTCTAAGTTCTCGGGGACTGATGACCTAAGATGTTAAGTTCCATAGTGCTCAGAGCCACTTGAAGTCGAACAGCCACGCGTGCAAGGCGATTCTGACAACACCAGAGTGGAAACGTGGCGTGTGTCGTGTCTCTCCACCCGAAGAACCAGAAGTGGGGCGATGTCGGCTGGCGCGTGGCTACACTTCTCACCAGCAGCAGCGATGCTACCAGGGGAGTTGACCGCTGCAACGATGGAGTCGACAAAAAGCAGATGTAACCACAGCTCAGTCCGCAGTACCCAAGGAACCAGCAGAGTATGCCTCGGAACGGGGAGCGAGGGAGTGCATTTTGGAATGTGACAGATCAGAATTGACATTATTATAGGAGTAGACACAGATTTTGTAGTAGGCATATATTTTATTAACGGCAGATTAAGTTATAGTGATCGCAAGTGGTATTGTGTTGGGTATAATAATGTCTATTATTGTTATATCCTAGCCGGTAATGCCACCCGAGCCCGCTGCCAAAAGGTTGGCAGCATCAAAGTCCGGACGCCGTCCGCATAAGCAGCGCCAGCGAGACAGGAAATCGCCGCAAGTCTGCGCGTGCCACCGCTGGCTTCTGGCTTCTTAAGCGCTGGAGTCGCGAGCGCTAGGACAGTTCTGTATTCGCCGCTCAGTTGTATACTCGCCACCGAATTGTGTACTTGCTAGTCAGTTGTGTGTTCATCGCAGCAGAGGTGTTGTTTGTCGTCAGCCGACGCTGACCTAGCCGCTCCGACTCGAACTAGGCAGATTTCTGTAGACACGGAGTTCACTACTGTGTTTCTGTATCTTCGTTAATAAAGATAAGTACCGACTTTTATTTAATCAGAGTGTTTGGGTTTTCATCTTTCTGTTCACTGTTCCAGCGGACCGGTCGGCCCGCTATTAAAAGTGTGGCGGTGACTTCGTAAGCCGTTTCTACAGCGAATTGTTTGTCGCTACGAACGCCGCCACAAAACTGGCGACGAGGACTTCCGAACTCGTGTGCAGGGCTGGTTCAACTTGTTTCTGGTTATACTAATTATAGCGATAAAATTTTGGGGGCTGGTTTAATTTGTGTTCACTATGTCTGCCGAATTACAACAGTTGATCTTGTTACAGAGTCAGCAAATACAAAGTCTGGTGGAAGCAATCGCCAAACAAGCGGCTAATCCTCCAACACAAAAGGAACAAGCACAGGCAGCACCACCGTTCCGTGCTTTTGATGCATCAAGAGAAGAATGGCGAGAATATTTCGCGCAGTTGCAGGCGCACATGACAGTCTACAAAATCACAGGTACTGAGCGGCTGCTTTATTTAATTTCCACTGCAGGCGTGGAAGTCTATCGACTACTTTGTAAGTTGTTCCCGGAATCCAAGCCAGAAGCTTTAGACTATGACGTTGTTGTTACCAAGCTTGCTGAGTATTTCGAGTCGCGAGTTCATGTGGCAGCAGCCAGATTCAAGTTCTTCAGATTAAAGAAACTGCCACATCAATCTAATAAACAGTGGTTAACAGATTTACGGGGTCTCACCCGTCAGTGCCGATTTAATTGTGTGTGTGGAGCTTCCTACAGTGATGTCATGTTACGAGACGCTATTACTCAAACCATTGCGGATTCTCGTATTCGTGCTGCTATCTTAAAGTTGCCTGACCCGTCATTAGAGACTGTGATGAACATCATTGAAGCCCAAGATACTTTTGACTATGCTGAGTGTGAGTTAGATCAACCATGTATTTCTCAAATTGCCTGTGCTAAGCAAGTTATGTCACGCCCGCAGCCCCACCGGCAGAGTCAGACTGTAAACACTAGCCGGCCGCGTCATGTTAAACACATTCGTCAGCCGCGTGTGCAAAATGATAGAGTTCAGTCTTGCCCTAAGTGTGTTCTTGCTCATCCTCGTGAACGTTGCCCGTTAAGAAACGCGGTTTGTCACTTTTGTCAAAGGAAAGGACACATCCAGACTGTTTGTTTGCGTAAACGCAAGAACAATTCTAGTGCTGCCCAGCCCATGGATATTCATGTTCTTCAAAGCCAGCCCGCCCAGAAGGTCGCGTTTAAAGACTCTTCCACGGTTCGTGTGGGTAATAAACTTGTTCGCAATAAGCCACCCACCCAGCCCTCTGCTATGCGACCCAGGCGTAATTCAAACGCTGTAAAAAGTAATGTACAGACTGCAAGTGAAGCGGGAGTTGTTGTTCCACCCGCCCAACCCACGAGATGTCGTAAGCAGCGAACACGCGCTAAACGCGCTGATTTTGTGTCTTCCGCCTCCACTGCACCGATCCAGAGACAGTGTAATAAACTATTTGTGAAGCTACGCATCCAGGATAAGACCATCAATTTGCAATTAGACACTGGTGCGTCGGTGACTCTCATAAATAGTGCTACGTATGCGGCTATCGGCCGCCCTAAACTTTCAGCGGCAAAACATTCTTTGGCTACTTATAGTGGAGAACAAATTCCTGTGTTAGGTGTATGTAGCGTGCCAGCCACATTCCGTGGCAATACAAAAACAGTTTCATTCACAGTGCTCCGCGCTACAGACAGTGTAAACATTTTCGGATTAGACTGTTTTGACTTGTTTGGCCTGTCTATCCAAGACAATGTGTTGCAAATTAATTCTGTTGTTGTTCCTCAAGACAGCATAACCGATTTGTGTAAACGATACAGTGACATATTTAAAGACGAACTAGGTTGTGCTGCGAACTTTGCCGCTCATATTACGTAAAAAGATAAGGCTCAGCCTCGATTTTTTCGTGCTCGTCCAGTGCCTCACGCCCTCCGGGCACCTGTAGAAGATGAACTTCCTCGTTGGCAAAACTACGGTGTTATTCAACCCGTTTCAGTGAGCCAGTGGGCTTCTCCCTTAGTTATTATAAAGAAACCGTCTGGCAAGTTACGTTTGTGTGCTGATTTTAAGTCGACAGTTAATCCTCAGACTGTCATTGATTCTTTTCCTTTGCCTAGACCGGACAAGCTGATGGACAAGTTAGGGGAAGCTCGTTTCTTTTCCAAAATTGATCTCCGTGAAGCATATTTGCAATTGCCCCTCGACGAGCAATCACAACAGTATTTTGTCATAAACACGTCGTTGGGGTTTTTCCGTTTTCTGCGTTTGCCTTTTGGTTGTGCGTCAGCTCCAGCTGTTTTTCAGCGTTTTTTGTCACAACTTCTGGCTAATGTGCCATCGTGTTGCAACTATTTAGACGATATTGTTGTGTCCGGTCGGACGCCTGCTGGACATTTCCGTAATTTGGAGTGTTTGTTTAAAGTGTTGTCTCAGGCAGGCCTACGTTGCAACATCGATAAATGTTCATTTTTCCTTACGGAGCTGGAGTATCTGGGACATGTTATTAATGCTCAAGGCATTCATCCCTCCCAGTCACATTTAGCAGCTATTCGTGATTTGCCCGCCCCTCGCAATCTGCATGAATTGCAAGCAGTTCTTGGCAAATTGACATATTATATTAGGTTTATACCTAATGCATCACAGATTGCTGCACCGTTGCATCGGCTCCGCCGTAAGAATGTTCCGTTTGTGTGGTCAGCTGATTGCCAATCAGCCTTTCAGCAGCTTAAAGAGGCTTTATTGAATGATCGTTGTCTGGTCCATTACGACCCTAACAAGCCTCTGGTGTTAGCTTGTGATGCCTCTTCTTTCGGCCTCGGTGCTGTGTTGTCTCACCGAGTCGGTAACACCGAACGTCCTATTGCGTTCGCATCTAAATTGCTAAACAAAGCTCAGTGTAATTATAGCCAATTGGACAAGGAAGCGTTGGCTAGTGTGTTCGGTGTCACAAAATTCCATCACTACCTCTATGGTAGACCATTCTATTTAGTAACAGATCACAAGCCCCTGACGTCATTGTTTCATCCGTCTAAACCAGTTCCTCAGCGGACAGCTCAGAGACGACAACGTTGGGCTCTTTTGTTATCACAATACCAGTATGAGATACTGTATCGCCCTACAGCTCAGCATGCAAACGCTGACGCGCTTTCTAGATTGCCGATTGCTGCGGATGATGTCTTAGATTCCTCTGACGACTCTTGCCATCAGATTGACGCCGATGAGCATCAATCCCTCCGGGATTTTCCGATTGATTATCGTCAGGTGGCACGTGAGACAGCTACGGATCCTCATCTGAGTTTACTATTACGTTTTGTTCAACGTGGTTGGCCGTCCAAGGCAAAGGACATATCGGATCCTGTGGTTCGTCGCTATTATCTGCAACGTCATTTGTTGTCTGTTTCGCACGGAGTTTTGCTGTTACGCACCGAGAATGACCAGCTTCGTGTAGTGGTTCCCCAAGTGCTCCAATCCAAGGTCCTCGACTTGTTGCATCAAGGTCATTGGGGAGTGGTCCGCACCAAGCAGCTTGCCCGCCGTCATTGTACATGGATCGGCATTGATAAGCAGATTACGCAGATGTCTACAGATTGTTCGACGTGTGCCGAACACCAAGCTGCTCCGCCTCAACGCTATTTTGAGTGGGCACGCCCTGCCGGTCCCTGGCAGCGAGTACATATTGATTTCGCTGGTCCATATTGGAATTCTCGTTGGCTCATCGTGATAGATGCATTTAGTAATTTTCCGTTTGTTGTGCCCATGCAGTCTACAACGTCTGCACAAACTATACAGGCGTTGACTTCAATTTTTTGTATTGAGGGTCTTCCAGAAGTTTTAGTGTCTGACAATGGTCCACAATTTACCTCTGCTGAATTTGAAAGTTTTTGTTCTGCCAATGGCATTCGCCATGTTCTTACTCCGCCGTTCCACCCTCAATCGAATGGTACAGCGGAACGTTTTGTACGCACATTCAAGGATCATATGGACCGCCTTCGTGCTACGCATTCTCGTCAGCAGGCCCTCATCACGTTCCTGTCGTCGTACCGGACCACGCCACGCGACGGCCCTTCGCCTGCGGAGCTTCTCCACGGCCGTCGTCATCGCACCCTACTACGGTTGTTGCACCCCCCGGATCGACCCGCCGCTTCTGAGCATCGCACGCGTTTTCAGCGCAACGACGCCGTTTTTTTCAGAGTTTATCACGGTCGCCGTCGTTGGGAACGTGGTACCGTGATAAGTGTCCAGGGTCGCGGTTTTTATACTGTTCAAGGTGCTACTGGGGTGCACAGGAGGCATCAGAACCAGTTGCGCCGCGCTGGCCGTCCGGATTCTGCCGCTCGTTCTTCGTCCACAGATTTGGTCCGCGGCGGGTTCCAGCCGCGCCTTCCGACTTCGCTGCCGCCCCCAGGGCAGCAGCAGCAGCCGTCGCCGCTACCACGCCGACAGCCCGTCCCGTTGATGCCTCCCGCGCAGCTTCATCCGGGAGCGCCCCAGGTGGTCGCTCCGGCGCCTGCGGTCCCTCTTCAGTCGCCACCGCCTTCGGAGCTGATGGACGTCGACCCCTCAGCCGGGCCGCCTTCCCAAGCGGTGGCTGTGCAGCCTGTCCTGCAGCCGCTTTCCTTGGGCATCCCCAAGGAGTCTGGCACCGCAGCGCCTTGTCCGGCGCCCACTCAGCAGCCGTCGACGCAGCGTCAGGAGACGCTGCCTCTCTTCGTGGGTCCCGACGCCCCGTCGTGTCCAGTACCAGAAACTGCGCCCGTGGTCACAGGCGTGCACCCTGACCTCGGTTTTCAGTCGGTGTTTCCCGAGGCCCCGCGCAGCCAATGCTGGGGTGCGGACCGGGGACTGCCACCGACAACAGTCTCCGCCCCGGTCTCTTCTGCTACGCCTGCGGCCAGACCCCTCCCCCGCCGTCGACGCTCGCCACGTCATTATTCAACGACGGTGCGGCGATTTGGGGGGGAGGAGTGTTGTATCCTAGCCGGTAATGCCACTAGAGCCCGCTGCCAAAAGGTTGGCAGCATCAAAGTCCGGACGCCGTCCGCATAAGCAGCGCCAGCGAGACAGGAAATCGCCGCAAGTCTGCGCGCGCCACCGCTGGCTTCTGGCTTCTTAAGCGCTGGAGTCGCGAGCGCTAGGACAGTTCTGTATTCGCCGCTCAGTTGTATACTCGCCACCGAATTGTGTACTTGCTAGTCAGTTGTGTGTTCATCGCAGCAGAGGTGTTGTTTGTCGTCAGCCGACGCTGACCTAGCCGCTCCGACTCGAACTAGGCAGATTTCTGTAGACACGGAGTTCACTACTGTGTTTCTGTATCTTCGTTAATAAAGATAAGTACCGACTTTTATTTAATCAGAGTGTTTGGGTTTTCATCTTTCTGTTCACTGTTCCAGCGGACCGGTCGGCCCGCTATTAAAAGTGTGGCGGTGACTTCGTAAGCCGTTTCTACAGCGAATTGTTTGTCGCTACGAACGCCGCCACAAAAATTATACCATTAGTTGCCGATCTATAGAAAAAATTGTATATTTTTGACGCTCGCTAACAATGCGATCATTATCACCTTCTGAAGAAGGGTGCTACCAGTAAAGAATGGAATTTCTTCTGTGCAACTGGTTGCTGAATATTTCAACAAACAGAATCATACTTGCCGAAGATGGATAAAATACTAAATTGAACGTCAAGGTAGACGCGAAGAATCATCTGCTTTTACAGGAAAATCAAACAGAATACTCTCAAGATATCCAACCACATTAATTTGTATATGGAAGCCGGCCGAAGTGGCCGAGCGGTTCTAGGCGCGTCAGTCCGGAACCGCGCGACTGCTACGGTCGCAGGGTCGAATCCTGCTTCGGGCATGGATGTGTGTCATGTCCTTAGGTTATTTAGGTTTAAGTAGTTCTTAGTTCTAGGGAACTGATGACCTTAGATGTTAAGTCCCATAATGCTCAGAGCCATTTTGAATATGAAATGTATCGCCATTAAGGACAACAGGAACATGCTACATACATCTTATTTTTGACGCACGCTAATAATGCCATAGTTATAACTTTTTGAAGAAAGCCATTAGGTCCTGAAACCGGTGAAGGAACAAAATTTCTTTTCTGCAACTGGTTGCCGAATATTTCAACGAATAGAAATAGTTGCTAAATATGGATAAAATAATAAATTTAACTTCAAGGGCCGGCTGGAGTGGCCGTACGGTTCTAGGCGCTACAGTCTGGAGCCGAGCGACCGCTACGGTCGCAGGTTCGAATCCTGCCTCGGGCATGGATGTGTGTGATGTCCTTAGGTTAGTTAGGTTTAATTAGTTCTAAGTTCTAGGCGACTGATGACCTCAGAAGTTACGTCGCATAGTACTAAGAGCCATTAGAACCACTTTTTTAACTTCAAGGCAGATACAAAGAACCATCTACTTGGGAGAAACAAACTGAAGGCCCTCGAAATATTCAACCACATTGATTTTAATAAGGAATGTATCGCCATTGAGGACCACAGCAATAAACTGCATACATATTAAGTTTGACACTCGCAAATATTGCGATAGTAATAGCCTTTGAAGAAGGGCATTAAGTGCCTGAAACGGTACAGGATTTTGTGCAATTTGTGGATAATCATTATAACAAATAGCAATGTTCATGGTAAAAATATATAAAATACTAAATTTAACGTCAAGATAGGTGCAAAGAACCATGTACTTATGCAGGCAAAACAAACTGAAGACTTTAAAGATCTGCAACCACAATTTTACTAAGGAATGTATTGCCATTGAGGAACACAGGAATGCAGCAATATGTTCCATTCGTCTTATGTTTGACGCATGTAAATAATGCGATGATTATAACCTTCTAAAGAAGGGCACTAGGTGCCTGACACAGGTAAAGAAATAAATTTTTTTTTGTGCCGTTAGTTACTGATTATTTCAACAAATAAAAATACACTTGCTGAAGATAGATAATATGGTAAAATATTGTTGTTGAAAGTAATAACTTGCGTAACAATGAATACGATTTGTGTTTAAATTACCGGTAACAGGCTATAATGTAATAAATAAACAAGTAAATCTTCTTTCCTTCCTTTTTGAAGTCGCTGTGCTGCCTTCTTGCGGAGGATCTTCCTTCCTCCCACTTCTTGCAAATGTTGCTCTCTGTCGTCCGTTGTTTCATTCTGGTAATCCATATTTTTATATGCTGTCCCTTCATTGGTCCTACTGTTTTCCGATCCACCTATGTAGAGTCATCAGAATCACTAGATGAGTCGGAATCATTCCGTGTCGTCTCGTGATGTTGAACGCGTCTTTTTTTTTCGGTTCTCTGTTTCCTGCAGCATTCTCGTCCAATTTGGTGTTCCGCTCGTATTTTGGATGTTCAATGTTTGCTAGATGCAGGATGGTTGAACTTCTTCAAGTACTGTTTATATTCCTGTGCAAACCTTATAGTAAACTGCGCGTTCGCGACGGGGGCATGTGACGTGCTCGTTGGGCTAATGTTGTTTTTAAAGTGGTGCCGTCCTTAAAGTCCGCGGGTTGATTCTACACGAAGGGAAGTTTCATGTACCTGACGTCTCTATATCCAGCTAGTCCGGTTATATCACCCATTAGGGTCCTAATATCTGA
This sequence comes from Schistocerca piceifrons, assembly GCF_021461385.2. NCBI lineage: Eukaryota > Metazoa > Arthropoda > Insecta > Orthoptera > Acrididae > Schistocerca > Schistocerca piceifrons. The sequence continues at coordinate 876,197,278 of NC_060149.1, read as the reverse complement.
CATAGCTAGCTGTGCAGAGAACAGCACAATAATTCTGCTTTACAGTTCGCCTCCTTCAAAAATGGTTCAAATGGCTCTGAACACTATGGGACTTAACTGCTGAGCTCGTCAGTCCCCTAGAACTTAGAACTACTTAAACCTAACTAACCTAAGGACATCACACACATCCATGCCCGAGGCAGGATTCGAATCTGCGACCGTAGCGGTCGCGATGTTCCAGACTGTAGCGCCTAGAACCGCTCGGCCACACCGACCGGCTCGCCTATTTAGCTCAGTGGTCAGTGCGTCTGATTGCCACACAGCGTGCCCAGGTTCGATTCCCGGCCGGGTCGGAGATTTTGTGCGCTCTTAGACTGGGTGTTGTAATGCCCTCACAATCGTTTCCTCATCATCGACACGTAAACCGCCCAATGTGGCGTCACCTGAAAGGATTTACAACTCGGCGGCTGAACTACCCCGGGTGGTGTCTCCCGGCTATCAATACTATGCGATCATTCCATTTCATTCTGCTTTATTACGGACCAACGACCGTCGCTGCGTGGACTCCGACCATGAATGTGATTCCCCTCGTTACCGCGTCACCAGCACACAATCACTGGAGCTTCTATTTTCCCATTTCCTATAACAGCTGTCTCGTTGGATGTTGTGGGGACATCCTTACGGTTACCTCTGTAATGCAAGCTCCCATCTGCAAAATTTTGTAAGACGAGGAAAAATATTTTTCTAGGTGTCACTTTCCAATGCCTGCGGGGTGCATTACTCTCATACATGACTTATACAGTGGCCTCACATTCGACTATTTACAACTATGAACACGCATTTTAACAGCAGTGACGTCATTACCTCACTCCTGCACGAATTTCGTAAGGTCCATGTACGGAACTTAATCGTGGACTTCGGGAAGCCTGGTGTTATAGAGACTGATTAAAATAACCGTGCAACCTTCTCCTCGTTGGTACTGGGCTAGAAGCTATTATATTTATACGCAATAACGATGTTGTACGTATCAGTTTTTATTTATTAGCGAGCGGTTTCGGTAATACAATCCACCGTCTTCAGGCTACTGCATACAGCAAAAGTATCATTTATCGTACTATACCAAAGACAACATCGTTGTATCTATATTTACTTTTATTTTAAATGATGCAATGTTAACTGCATTGGACTGAACTAATTTTCATTACATACAGGGTGTTCGGAAATTTCCGTTACAACTTGTAGAGGGGAGTAAGTACCTAATATTTTGAATAGGAACCAATCTCCGTTTCCGTTCTATGCTTAACTCATCCACTTCTGCTTGAGGAACTGAATTAGGCGTGGGGCAGTATAATTCTTAGGTAACAGTTCGAAAGGAAACATATCGAAACATCCATTTATCGCAGTTTATGCAAAGTTTAATTTACGAGACTTCTGCAGAGACAGAGGAAGATCAGCTGGCAGGAGCTCTGGCCGCTGCACTAGAAATTGAAGAGACATCAGGTGGGATGGAGAGTGTGTACCAGAACACGCTTCGTAGGTACAATGTCTGTAACAACGTCGGTGGTCTCCACATCGAACCGCTGTTGTAATGGATCAGTACTTTTATGTACCTATAATATGCTGGATTCTTTTTTGTTTTCGAATAATGTAAACATGCTGTATTTAAGTGTTAATACTAACAAATTTGATTAAATGATAAATGGATGTTTTGTTATGTTTCCTTTCGAATTGTTATCTACTAATTGTACTGCGTCACGCCTAGCTCAGTTCCCGAAGCAGAACTGGATGCTTTAAACATCTGGACCGAAACCGTCGTAGAACGGAAATGGTGCTTTTCCGGACGTGGGCTGCGATTCAAAATATTATGTACTCATTTCCCTCTACAAATCCTAGAAGTTTGTAGTGGAAATTTCCGAGCAGCCATTGTGTACGTGTGATCAGTGTAGTACTACAACTATCAAGACATCAACTATACGTAGTGTCTCAACTGCAAAAAAAATTGTAATAATTGTCGGAAGGCCAAATAGCCTATATTCTAGGTACATAGTGTTGTTCAGCAGTGTGTAAAACCTATTAGCCTATAATAACCTTAGGAGGAGGACTGTATTCTTCTTGTGTTGGTCATATAAAACACTCAGATGCTGTGGTGTAAATATGTCACTTGCATGCGGTCGGATATAAACATATAACAGAACACTTATAGTTAAGTGGATTGAAACTGAAATATATGGTAAAAGAACTATCCACATAGGGTAGAAATATTATTTGTAACGCATGAGGTTAACATGGCTACCTATGATGCTCCACACACTTCGTCCAGCTAACAGGGGAGGCCGCCAATTGTGAAATTCAGATTCGATTCATACTGCACATAATAGAAGCTCATGGCCAGAGGTGTAATGTGGCAAAGCACCAAGATGCACTTCCCAGCCGTTGTCGAGAAAATCGACAGTTAAAAGAAACCGTTGCGGTGAAATACTCTCTACGATTAACAACTTTCTACGGCGTCGTGGCGCAGCGGTAAGCGCTCGGGTTTGTAATCCGAAGGTCGCCGGATCGAGTCTCGCGCCATGCAGTTTTTTTTATTATTAGTTTTTTGTAATATATATATATATATATATATATATATACTATTAATGAATTGCTTATGCATGATGGTGAAGGCGGATCGCTCTCCAATTGTACCGCCTCCATTTTCCGTTTTTTTAACAGGGTGTACCAAAGCTCTCCCGTCCGCACTGATTTTCGACGATGTTATAAGTTGCGCTAGGGACCGCATCCACCTTCTTTCGACGTTAGCAGGCAACTACGCTGTTATGCGGCGGCTCGTTTCGGCCCATTCAACATCTGTCCTTCAAGTGTAACGAGCGGGTAACGGAGTTTATATTTCATACCTGCCACAGCAAATTTGTGTTCGTGGGGTCTCTATTCTAATTCGAACGTTTGACTTACGCTATGCGTATTCGTTTCGGAATATCGTCTCTACGTCTTCCGTTAACTATACGTGGTTAACATTATGAAGACAATTAATAACATTTGTGAAATACAACTTTGTTTGCGGAAAACATAATGATGTTCGCAGTCGCCAGTTTTTCCACGACAAACGACTTTCAACAACTTATTATATGGATAATTGTTGCAACTGATTGCCGGGAATTATATATATATATATATATATATATATATATATATATATATATATATATATATATATATATATATATATGAATTACAAAAAACAAATACTAAAAAAAAAGTTGCATGGCGCGAGATTCGATCCAGCGACCTTCGGATTACAAACCCGTGCGCTTACCGCTGCGCCACGACGCCGTAGAAAGTTGTTAATCGTAGAGAGTATTTCACCGCAACGGTTTCTTTTAACTGTCGATTTTCTCGACAACGGCTGAGAAGTGCATCTTGGTGCTTTGCCACGTTACACCTCTGGCCATGAGCTTTTATTATGCGCAGTATGAATCGAATCTGAATTTCACAATTGGCGGCCTTCCCTTCTAAGACAAATACGCGATTTGGAGTGGGATTCCTAAAAGTATGGTATGCTGTAACAGTGAAAGCCTATTAGTAACAAGGCAAAATAGAGTAAACTGTATACCTGTTTGCGGCTACACAATGCAAATGCATGTACCTACATAGTGTGCCGTGCTTATACAGGGAGTCACTAAATTTCCTTTACAGACTTTGAGCACAGGCTTCTTACACCAAAACAAGAATAAAATGTCTGCTAAATATTGGTTCCAAAATGCGTACCTTAAGAGCCAAGAGCATTTTTTCATCTTCTGTTAAACTGCACGCTCCTTGATTTCCTTATTTTGGGAGGAGGTAGTATGGAACGAAACAAGAAAGAAAGTCCAGTAAATATGAGCTCCAAAACGCATAACTTAAGAGGTATCAACACTTGGTCAGTAAAAGAGGTGTGTTTCACAGCAGTGAAGATGATCAAGTGCTCATAGCTCCTAAGATATGAGTTTTAGAGACCGCGTTTACACGCCATTTTTTCTTGTTTTCGTTTATACTGCCTCCTCTCAAAATCGGATAGCAAGGAGCGTGCGGTAAAAGAGATGTGTTTCACAGTATCGAAGATGAAAAAGTGCTCATGGCTCTTAAGGTATGCATTCTAGAGCCATAGTTTACCGGATTTTTTTTCTTGTAATGGTGTAAGGAACGTGTCCTCAAAATTTGAAAAAAGGTATTTAGTTAACCCTGTATAAGGAGCAGTCACATGGAAACGCGGTAGATGAAAAAAAAAGTAAACTTATTTCAAAAGTAATCGCCGCAACTGTTAATTTACTTATCTCACTGTGAGACAAGACGGTCAGTGCCTTCATGGAGAAATGTTCGCAGTTGTCTACGGAACTACGTTTGTACCCAGGCGTGCATCTCTTCGACAGAGGCAAACTGAAGGCCACGAATGTCTTTCTTTAGAAGTCCAAAAATATAGGAATCACGTGGGGAGATATGAGTACTATATGGAAGATGTGTCAAGCCTTCCCAGCCAAGCTTCTGCAGCGTGGTCGAAACAACCTTGGCAACATGCGAGCCTGTCCCCAAAATGAAAAAAAGATTTAGTTACATAGCTACACTACTTATTCATAACTGAATCTTATAGCCTTATGGTAGGTGTGATTCTGTATTAATCTTAGGTCAAGCCTTTATGGACTCTATTATTAACATGATATAAATTGAGCGAAATTATTAAACAAGTTATGGAAGGTGAAATGTTTATACAATAGTAATAGTTGGCATAATCACTACGCTACACGTAATATGCACCTGCATACCGCATGCAGATGATGCTATATGGCAGAGGTTGACACGGCGGCTCTTCGCTTCATGTGGTCCTCTGGGCCCAATCGCAGAGTCTGTGTTATAGCCCGGATCGCTCGATTTTGGGTTAAAGTATACTATACTCCTGAGGTAACTCAAAATATCAATCATTACGACATTAAGAAACAAATGTACGTGAAGCAAAAGAGTTTCAGTCTACTGCTTGTACTTACAATGGACAACATCCTAATCGCAAAGGTGGCTACATTCAGTAGCTACAGGAAATGGTGAATAATTTTATTTATATATTTATTTAACCTGATCTGATTAGCGCCATCAGGCGCTTCTTACATTGGACTAGGATTTCATACATACAATAACTTTTTTATATCACAGTTACCTAACAAATAATAATTTGAATATGACAAGTAGCACTAAAATGATTTACGTGTCTATAGAGACAATCTGTGTAAATAATACTGACTATGAAGTAATAAAGTTAACACTGACAGTACTTCTGCTACTGTTGTTGCTGTCACTAACAGTGATAATAATAATAATAATAATAATAATAACAATAATGATAATGATAACAATATCGATAATGGCAGACATAAAAAGAATTTATATGTGTACAAAATAGATATTTTCTGATACAGCGAGTTCTGGGGAAAGGAAATTTAAGGAGGATGCATAAGATAAGAATACTGAGAAAGGAAAAAAAAAATGGTTCAAATGGCTCTGAGCACTATGTGACTTAACTTCTGAGGTCATCAGTCCCCTAGACCTTAGAACTTGTTAAACCTAACTAACCTAAAGACATCAAACACATCCATGCCCGAGGCAGGATTCGAACCTGCGACCGTAGGGGTCGCGCCGTTCCAGACTGAAGCGCCTAGAACCGCTCGGCCACCCCGGCTGGCACTGAGAAAGGAGAAAGATCTGGTTGGAAAGAAGGATATATAAGGGTAACGAGTGCGTACAGGGACGATGGTAATCATTATTGTTGGTTTATTAGGTGTGTCATTAACTGTATTCTGAAACTGGAGACGTTATTCAGTTATCTAATATAATGCAGGACATTATTTCAAAGTAGGGGTCCCGCTACTGAGAAGGCCAATATGTCTCTTCTATCAGGAGCTACCATTTACCCTCAGTCCCGCAAATCCCCCTTGAAATGTTTTCATTCATGTTTCATATTTTACGGATGAAGATCTCACTATAAACAGAGCACTAACTCAGCTGCAAAAGGACGATTATGAAGAGCTGCGGTAGCTGTGGTGGAACATTCACCTGCGGTGATTCACTAATAAGTCAGGTCTGAAATAGGTACCCGATTAATTATTACCACGCTAGGGAGTGTTATCAGGTAATCGAGGTGGAAAGTGAGAGCGTTAAGTGTTAATCTGTAATATAAGTTAGCTACGACAGACGCCAATAGCCTTCCAAGTTAAGTTGTAACGTTAGTCGCTAGGTTATTTTTTATGAACTGCAGCTTGGAGTGAATCTCTGCAACACCAACTGCAGTGGTACACCACGCGAGCCTACCACATCAGTCCAAAAAGTACCGAAACTGGATTAATAAAAAATGGATAGAAGTTAATACGGCGATTTTATTGCTTCAGGTGTCCTACATAGTCTCCCCTTACTAGAGTAGAAAACATAGAACGTTCATACAATCACGTGGAGCTGTTAGAAATATCTTTGTTTGGAATGTTGTTAAATTCGGGCGTCACTTTGGCTTGAATGTCGTTTATGTTCAAAAATGGTTCAAATGGCTCTGAGCACTATGTGACTTCTGAGGTCATCAGTCCCCTAGACCTTAGAACTTGTTAAACCTAACTAACCTAAGGACATCACACACATCCACGCCCGAGGCAGGATTCGAATCTGTGACCGTAGCGGTCGTGCGGTTCCAGACTGAAGCGCCTAGAAGCGCTCGGCCACTTCGGCCGCCTCGATTATATCGTCAGAGCTTGACCCCTCATGTGAATTTCTGCAGTTTGTCATTTCGTGGTAGGTGTGTCTTGATAATAGCAAGTCTCGTAACCCGTGATAATTTTTTCCAGAAAAAAATTGTCCGCGTTTCGCATTTCAGTCAAACCAGGGCAGGCGCCCAGTTGTGCGGGGGAGCCTTTGCACACACTTTTATCTTCTATTCTTAAAAACATTCTGTAGGACGTCTGGAACACTTGATGTAGAGCTATTGCTCCATTGTGATTTGTGACACAACAATGTTGGCACAGCACTAATTAACACTGCATACTAGATACAACAATAGCATAAGAAAGTCTCCCTTTTTTCGTCAAGAGTAGTATGTTAGCAGCTGTATCTTGTGCTTGTCTATGATTACTGCTTATTTAGTGTCCTATTTTTGGTGTTGTTACAGGTGATTATATATATTTACAATTACAGGAAGGGAGGAGATTAAACAGTTGATATGATCAAGACAGACCTTTACAAATAAAGATGCTAAAGACGGTACAGGGAGGCAACTCTTTTGAAGTGCCACAGCGGGCACCGACATGAACCCCATGTTTCGACGGCTGGATCATCATCAACAACTTCACACACCGTACATTTTGCGATATGCTGATGGGAGGTTTGGGGCTGAATACCGGGACCTGCATCCAGTCAGGTGAATAGGAACTGTAATGGCGCCTCCTGGTCACGAAAATTACTTCCACTAGTAGGATTCACACTGGATTTCTGGGACTGCAGCGGTTTAACAACCTTGCTTATGGAGGCGGTGACACCAAGTCAGACGATGACCTGCGGTCGTCAGTATTTGGTCGCAGACGAGGCTACACACTGGCGTGCAATTCTTGATAGTCACATTTATGCCAAAATGTTAAACTAAATTTCAAACTTCCCACGGTGTCAAATCACATGAGATCACGGGAAACTATTAATGTTGATCTTTCTTTGGTAGTATTAGAGCGTAAAATCTTCTACATCTACATACAGACTCCGCAATCTACCATACGGTGCGCGGCGGAGGGTACCTCGTACCACAACTAGCATCTTCTCTCCCTGTTCAACTCCCAAACAGAGCGAGGGAAAAATGACCGCCTATATGCCTCCGTACGAGCCCTAATCTCTCTTATCTTATCTTTGCGGTCTTTCCGCGAAATAGAAGTTGGCGGCAGTAAAATTGTACTGCAGTCAGCCTCAAATGCTGGCGCTCTAAATTTCCTCATTAGAGATTCACGAAAAGAACGCCTCCTTTCCTCTAGAGACTCCCACTCGAGTTCTTGAAGCATTTCCGTAACACTCGCGTGATGATCAAACCTACCAGTAACAAATCTAGCAGCTCGCCTCTGAATTGCTTTTATGTCCTCCCTCAATCCGACCTGATAGGGATCCCAAACGCTCGAGCAGTACTCAAGAATAGGTCGTATTAGTGTTTTGTAAGCGGTCTCCTTTACAGATGAACCACATCTTCCCAAAATTCTACCAATGAACCGAAGACGACTATCCGCCTTCCTCACAACTGCCATTACATGCTTGTCCCACTTCCTACACTACTAATGGAGTATTCAAAGATTACGGGATTCTTTTTCCTATTCATCTGCATTAATTTACATTTATCTATATTCAGAGTTAGCTGCCATTCTTTACACCAATCACAAATTCTGTCCAAGTCATCTTGCATCCTCCGACAGTCACTCAATGGCGACACCTTTCCGTACACCAGAGCATCATCAGCAAACAGCCGCACATTGCTATCCACCCTATTCAAAAGATCATTTATGTAGATAGAAAACAACAGCGGACCTACCACACTTCCCTGGGGCACTCCAGGTGATACCCTCACGTCCGATGAACACTCACCATCGAGGACAACGTACTGGGTTCTATTACTTAAGAACTCTTCGAGTCAGTCACATATTTGGGAACCAGTCTCATGTGCTCGTACCTTAGTTAGGAGTCTGCAGTGGGGCACCGAGTCAAACGCTTTCCGGAAGTCAAGGAATATGGCATCCGTCTGATACCCTTGCGGGCACCTTCGTGATTTTTGGTACGACACCTGTTCGCTGCTCTTCCGTCATGGTCTCGTGCCCTCGGTCTTTCCTTCCACGATTATTTTTTCTAGATTTTCTGCAACTTGTCTTCCAAAGAATTGGAGAATTTTTAGGTCGACACGAGAATTACGGAACCTGGATACACTGAGTTACTCAGTAATGAAGACATCAGTTATTATTTCTGTCCATTTTATGCGCAGCGTGCTGCGCCATAATCGAAGCCTGGATGCATCAATACGCTGGTCTTATGGGTCCAACTTCTCGTAACCGTAACAGAAGACCGAGAACATGAGTGTTCCAACAAGCAGGTTCTTTGGTCTGTTCATTATCGCTCTGTTCTGCCAGATCTCGGCAATTTCTTCAGATCCACGCGCCCTAGCGTGATCCGTCTTCTTATCCTATCTTCAGAACTTTCCTGTTGTAGGTGGTTGACCCAAAATAGATGAAAAATGCACGTCTTCCATCTCCTCTAGTTCACCGGTGAGCTGGACCTGCGATCCGCGACTATTTATCATGAGTCCCGACATCCAGAGACTCATGTCTAATCTATATGATAGACGAAAATCGTTTACTGTTATGTAAAGTAAGTGAATGCAATGACGCAGTGAAGTTAATGTACTCCTTGTTTTCTGAGTATATAAATGTGCTGTAGTACTTAAATTAATGTAACAAACGACCTGAAGCTTTCCGTGGATGGACAGGAGGCGACTGTCATGTGCTTCTTAGACTTAAGCAAAGCCTTTGACACTGTCGACTCCGACGTGTTACTTGCCTAAATTTCTCGCCAAGTGCAGTGCAATGGTTTCGCTCATACCTGACGTCTCGCCAGCAATGCGTCACGTCCGGCACCGTGAAGTCACAGTGGAGGTGGGTAGTATCAGTAGTCCCCAAAACTCCGGTATTTTAGGTCCTCTACTCTTTACATTGTATGTCAATGATGTGTCATCAGTTTTGTCCAACTGCAAATACCACATGTACGTTGATAGCTTCCAGTTGTATCTAAGTGCATAACCAGTAAACCTGAAGACAGCTATCGGGAATCTAAATACCGACATATGTGCACCATCAAAATGGACAAAATGGGCACCCAAGGGGTACTGGTTGGTCATTCTAGGCTCATTAGGCCAAAATATCGGGAATCCCTACCATCTTTAATCCTAAGTGGGACAAATATCAACTTCTCTCCCCCAGCAAAGAGTCTAGGAGTAATAATAAACGGAAATCTTAATTGGACTGAGAACTTAACTACAACGTGCAGGAAGGCGTCAGCATCTCTCCATGCCCTAGAAAAAAATAGAAAGCTCCTCCCTCTGGACCTGAAAAACGAAACTTGTACAAACACTTATACTTCCAATTACTGATGACAGTGATCCTGCATGCTCTTTCCCAGGGAGTTGACGGCGCCTGGAATTGGTAGTGAATGCCTGTATTCGATATATCCGTGATATTTGAGTCTTTTACCAGTTTCCACCATCAGATGCACAGCTATCCGGGCTGCGTGCAGAAAAGCGCAGACTTCAGTCTGGAACCGCGCGACCGCTACGGTCGCAGATTCGAATCCTGCCTCGGGCATGGATGTGTGTGATGTCCTTAGGTTTGTTAGGTTTAAGTAGTTCTAAGTTCTAGGGGACTGACGACCTCAGATGTTAAATCCCATAGTGCTCAGAGCCATTTTAACCATTTTGAAAAGCGCAGAGATACGCATACCCTCTATCTTCTCTACCGTCTTATCAACATACACTGTCCCTCATGTCTCCTCTTGTGTGAACAACACGGCAGAAACGGCCGTTCCCATGAAAACCCAAATCCTTCCCGCCCCCTTCCATCATTCAGCAGTCTCCTTAAATTTTCTTTCCCCAGAACTAGCTATATAAGAAAGCATCTATTTTGTTCACCCATAATTTTTTATATATATACCACTTTATTATTATTATTATTATTGTTATTATTTTTATTACTAATATCACTACTAGTGGCAACATTGGCAGAAGTAAAAGTACAGTTCAAATAGATAAATAAATAAAAATAAGGAAAGGAAATTGGGTAGAACGCAGAGAGACGTGCCGTAGTTATTACCGTTGATTGTTGTAAGGCATCCTAAGAACGGTGGCTGGCAGTTGCGGATGAAGCGGCTGTCGCCAACCCTGAAGTTGTCGCAGAGCTCGATGCTTGTGTTGTGCCGGGAGCGGACGTACGCAGCTGTCTCCCACTCCCGCGACACACACACGTAGCATTGGTTGGCTCTCCCCTCTGCAACACAACACAAACACGCTCTGTCAAACTCTGAGCACGCTCCTCTTCTCATACGAAGCGGACTAGCGACAAGACGAGTGCGTTGCTCTCCTTATTACTTGCATACTTTCCCTATATGCACTCCATCTTTAGCTGTGGAATCATTTATTTTGGGGTCCTGTACGCAAAACGTGGACACAGTCTTAAAGCAACAGAAAATGCCACTAAAAATAACTGAAGATAGTAAACGAACTCCCAGTAAAAATCTATTAAAACGGCTGCAGATTCTAACTGGACCGTGTGAGGCCGTCTACCAATTTCTTATCACATAGAGAAGGACATCAACATTTGTCTCACAGAGAGCAGCATTCGTGATCGTGGAGCAAGAGTAAAACTTAACTTGCATTTACCAAGAGTAAATAAAAAAGACGATGTTTTCTTCAACGAAACGAAATTGTACAATAAACTACCCAAGCATATTAAGAACTAAAATTAAAATACTTACAGAGTCACTTAAAGTACACCTCTTAAACAATTCGTACTAAAACGTCAAGTATTATTTAGAGAACACAGAGCAGCAAATGATAAAAAATTAATATAACTAATAATAAACAACTGGCGTTCTACACTAACTGTCATAGTTAAATGAAATTTACTGTATAATACTATGCTCAGGATCTTTGACTGAAAGTTCAAACTTCTTTCCATTTTCTAGGGCTCACTATCTCATAAAGATAATAATAGTGTATGCACGAATCAATTAATTTTTAAAATAATTGTTACTTTTTCAATTAAGATACCATTTCTGATATCATTACACAAATGATCTATGGACGAAAAAGTAACAAACTAAGTCAAACGAGGGTATGAAGGAGAATTCTTGCCTGGCAGTGAGAGACTGTGTACGTTAGGTCAAAAATACATCCCCCCCCCGCACACACAGAAGAAACAGGTCCTTTCGTTTCTTTGCCTGATTAGATGCATCTCCCTTTCTGCCAAATTATTAAAACGTTCAGTTACTGCATGTAGTTGTCACTCGTGAATCAGCTAACACCAAACGAGTAAGATACAATTGCTAATGATGAAGTATAGCCTAAATGTCTCCGTGGGTTCTTATTTTGACCTTAGACTCTGGCGTTCTGTTTTGCTTTAACGGTTGCTTTCGACGTCTTTTTGAATTTGAGGTTAACGCATTTGGGAGTCAAATGCTCTTTAATACACATACTCGATCACGTATATAATATAGATTTCATACCCTACATGGTACTGCAAATTTTTCACGATCTTCTCCTTTACGTATAAGGAAAATTTTTATGTGTGGTGACGTAGCTGACAAAGTATTTTTACCTGGAAATAACAGCTCTACTGTTATATTTTGTTTGTTTGTGTGACTATGGAACTTTTACAAATAGTTTTCTGTTGAGGGCGACCGCAGCTGACGTAATCCATGTTTCCGAAATAAACTACTTTAAGCTGTATGTGAACTTTTACAGGAACGCGACCGGTTTCGCGATGTCAAACAACATAATCAGGTGTATATCTAGAAGATAGGAAACGTACAATCGACATTACGATAAAAAAAACAGATACCTATCGTAATAACCTATGCTCTATGACCACCAATGTGAAATACTCACACGTAAGTAAAACATGCAAGCCCTGATACGGGAGGGATGGGGATTCAACCGTCTCAAAATAAAATACTATTATGCACAACAAGCAGGTTGTCATAGTTCGAATAGACAAGCTTAAAAACTGACACGTTAAAAGAGCGTTTACCTAGAATGAAAAGAGCAAATAATACGCTCAAGTATTTTATTCTTTATATGGTTGTGCTGTATAATAGGGGTCGCAGTGATTCCCACGATGTTTGGACACGCGCGGAAATGTTTGTAACTTTGACCGGTATGTGCATGGTGGCGCTAGTGCCCTCCGTGGCACACATGAGCACACTGACTCGCAGTGTGCTTCTACACGACAAGGCACTTGGAGGGTTGCTGACCGCCGCTTCTTGGTATGAAGTGAGTTTTATAAGCCATGGGCCTTCAGTGTTGCTGGCTGGGGCTTTTTACCTTTTCTTGTTTTCTTATTTGCTCTTTTAATTATCGGTAAACGCGCATTTAACATGTCAGTTTTTCAACTGATCAATTTGAACTACGACGCCCTGATTGTGGGGGGTAACAGTATTTTATTTTGAGAAGTTTCAGTCCCCTCCTTCCCTTATCAGGGCTTTCACGTTTTACTGACGTATGAGTATTTCATACTAGTTGTAACAGAGCAGAGATTATTAGGATAGGTATTTGTTTTTTATCATAATATCGATTGTACGTTTCGTATCTTGAATATGTACACCTGAAAATGTGATCTGACATCACAAACCGGTCGCTTCCCATAAAATGTGGAACTTTTATTTCCACGTAAAAATACTTTACAGTTACAAACTCACAAACAAAAAAGTATCCTTATAAAATGCTGGAGAAGTTCCTAACAAATACACTCAGTTTCGACGGAGTTTCTTTCAAACCAAAGCGCTGTATACGTTCATAAGCGACTGAATTAGAGACACCTATTTAGCAGGGTGCAGCAGTCCGTTTCTCCCTGATGACGATGGCGACGAAAAGTGTGGTGGGCCCAACAAGACAACGAAAGCTCTGGGAAACTGAGGGCGTCGATCGCCGCCCACGTATGTTGGAGGCTGGCCGGAGCTGAGTACAGGCAGCGCACATCCCGCTGAATGGCATCCAAAATGTGCCCAGTCGGGTTCACGCCCGATGATTTGCTGTCCAGCAAATAGCCTAAGGACTTGGAGCATTCTTCACACTATTCAGATACAATTCGGGAGCGTCCGGGATGATGCAGTGTCTTTCTGGTGGTGTGGAATGCTAGAGGTGAATTACTGGATGCTTACGGCTAGTGGTCATACACCCTGTACCCTGCCCCCCCCCCCCCCCCCACTTACTGTAACAAGTGGAACCCAAAGAAGATGATGCCGTACGGTGTGGTGTTGGAAGCGTCCGACTCAATTCTTCAGACGTGAATTCAACAGTCATTGTGGACGTCGGTTCATCATAGCGTGAACAAAAAGGACCGCACCACGATCATAACAATGGGAGGGGCCCAAATTTGACTAAGTAATTGAAATGAGCTCTGCATTAAAAATTTACAAACAACCTAGAAAATTAGTATTAAGAACTGAAATAAGGAGGAAAGAGTGCACGGGTGTTCAGTATCAGGTTTCGCAGGCGATCAAGTCTCAATAAAGTTACAAGCTACGACTTGTCAGATAGAACAGATACCACTCATATCTATTTTTGTATGGACGGGCGGCTGTTTGATGAAAACGTTTCAGTGCGGATGCCCAGCCGACGTCCGAACTCCTACGGGAATCAAAAATCTGCGAATAGGGGTTAGTGGGTGAGGGTCGTCGCGGTGCAGCGAGTGAGAAGTTGCGAAATTTGGTCTGACGCAAAGCGTGTCCGGATGGCCCAGGCAGTTACGGCAACCGTTCTAGAGTAGCGGAGTATCTAGGTTCGAGTCCCGGTCGGGGACAAAGTTTTAACTCACGCCGTTTCATTGCCGCAATGCCCTGTGCGGCTGGGAGTCGTTATTTTCTTCCTGCCTCTTTCCCATCCCGTTTCCTTTCCATTCCTTTCATCCCTATTATTCAGCAAGGTGACAGACAGCATTGGGAATGGGAAGTGTAGCCCTACACAGATAGTTCGGCGCAACACACTAAAGCGATTAGACTGTAAGCAATTTGCAATTGTTTTGGTTTTCTCCTTAGGCTCTTAGGTTGTCGTACATTATACCGATCAAAAGACAAAGGTTCTCCTAACGCCCAAGAATCAGAGAATGTACGGAGGAGAAAAAAGTCGTGTTCCTGAATCTGGAGGAGGGAACCCACACTCGTCTGAAGAAATCAGGATATAGCACGGTATGACAAAATTTTGCACAAGCTGCAGATAACGAAAAGTGTGAGGTGATCCACATGAGTTCCAAAAGAAATCCGTTGGAATTCGATTACTCGATAAATAGTACAATTCTCAAGGCTGTCAATTCAACTAAGTACCTGGGTGTTAAAATTACGAACAACTTCAGTTGGAAAGACCACATAGATAATACTGTAGGGAAGGCGAGCCAAAGGCTGCGTTTCATTGGCAGGACACTTAGAAGATGCAACAAGTCCACTAAAGAGACAGCTTACACGACACTCGTTCGTCCTCTGTTAGAATATTGCTGTGTGGGATATTTACCAGGTGGGAGTGATGGAGTACATGGAAAGGGTGCAAAAGAGGGCAGCTCGTTTTGTATTATCACGTAATAGGGGAGAGAGTGCGGCAGATATGACACGCGAGTTGGTATGGAAGTCATTAAAGCAAAGACGTTTTTCGTCGCAGCGAGATCTATTTACGAAATTTCAGTCACCAAGTTTCTCTTCCGAATGCGAAAATATTTTGTTGAGCCCAACCTACATAGGTAGGAATGATCATCAAAATAAAATAAGAGAAATCAGAGCTCTAACAGAAAGGTTTAGGTGTTCGTTTTTCCCGCGCGCTGTTCGGGAGTGGAATGGTAGGGAGATTGTGGTTCGATGAACCCTCTGCCAAGCACTTAAATGTGAATTGCAGAGTAATCATGTAGATGTAGATGTTGATGTAGATATGTAAGTTTTGCACTGTGTAGTGGCTTAAGTAATTAGCTTCCCTTGATGGCAGTACAGGTTTTGTTGCGACACTTCAGTACCTGCCAAGCTTCTCCTATTAGTCAAATCAGTAGTAGTAGTAGTTTCTTCCGGGTAAAATCTGTTGTCCCAGTGAAATGTGTAAGAATGTGTGCAAGAGATCTGCGGCCGTTCAGCGCAGCTGCAGGAGGAGGCTTTCTCGCCCTTGAACAGGTGCTGCTGGAAAGATGAACACAGTACCCAACTGCAAGTACAACAGACGTGCTTCCTCACCCATCAACAATTTCTCGAACTGCAAACAGAAAAAAAATTACAGACAAATGCCGCGTGGATATGGTCCCCCACGTGTTGCAGCATATGGAGGATGGTGCGTGCCATGTACAGCTGACATGTGGATAGACGCGCGCACTAAAACACTTGATTTGACTCTTATTACACGTTCAATCTCGCGAGAGTTGCAACATAAAAATCGGGTCTTGTTTGTTGCAGTGTTCTTGTCTGATATGGATTAAAGTGCTACAAATATGCGGGAGGAAACTGAAACTAACCTGAGCAAGTTAGGGATGGTTACAAGCCGTCTGTCGAGAGTTACGTTCGTTATCGATCAGGGGGAAAATGTAAAAAAGGTACTTGCGAACTATTGTCGCCTTCCGTGCAACATCCACTCCATTAGCACTGTTGTAAGCCACACCCTTGAAAATAAATGGTTCCAAGAATATTGTCCTAATGTTTGACATCGTTGAAAGCAACGGGAAATGTCTTACCTTATTTAAAAAGAAGTGGCCATATTATGAAAGACTCGCGGGTGCAGTTTACCGTAAAGCACCACGTTGATACTCGTTGGAATACTTTGCCATGCTAAAATCCGTATTTAGGCAGCATAAACAAATTTCTCAAGTTTTACCAGACTTCGGGAAAACACACTTGTTTGAGAACTGGCATTACCAGGTAGATGACAAATTAATTCAATTTCTCGAAGTATTTGAAGAAGCTACCAAGGCTATAGAAGCTGTGGCCCGACGCTGCAGTTTATTGGGTGTACCAGCTACAAGAACACTGTACTGAGAATGCGGCGGACATATACGTAAAACGACACATGTATAGACAAATAAAATTTAAATTTTTGATTATATATTTTAAACACCGAGAAATGGATTAAGGGGTTCCGGAAAAGTTCAAGATCATGAAATGTTCAATTTTTTCTTTTTTGCATTTCAAAAATTTACAGACTTTTCCCTTTCAGTTGATATATAATATATTCAGTTCAGAAGATTACAACTGTTTTTAAAATATTTTTGAAATATATTCTGCATGGGCGTGCCCCACTGTGGCGCTGTTAAACTGCTGTCAAATGTTGTACTCGTGAATGTACATGCTCATCATGTACATGTTAGTGATGTGAGAGAAAATAACTGTTACAAAATAAATGTTGTGGTTAATATGTGATAGTTCGATATATATCGCTCGCTCGATAGTCGTGTGTTTCATGTCTATGTACTCTTATGTAATCCTGAAAATATTCGTAGTGAATTATATTCATTGAAGTCTCTGTTTTGTTGAAGGATAATCACGGGTAAACGTAAAGTGACTAGAAATTCTCTGAAGGCTTTTAAGGAAAGAAGAGATGTAGGAAAGCCAAATGTAGGTATTATGACCGTAAACAATAAAGACGATAACCAAGTGTGTAAACCTAACCTTGATGGTACACCTGCCCATTGCAATGAAAGTGAGAAAGAAAGTACTTCGCAGAGGAAATTTGGTTCAGTTAGTGAAAAGTATGAATGTTTTATGGGCGAATCGAGTGTGAATGAAATATTTGATACGTCAGTTCTCAACGGAATTTTTGCAAACTGTAAAAGATGTATTCAGAGTAGTGACGTCGGTCTGGAACTCTCTATAAAAAATCAAACTCACGTAGGAATTGCCAGTGAAATGGAACTGATGTATGGTAAATGTTCACACATGACCAACTTGTAGAACAGTGTTGCAATAACTCCAAATGAAGAAACTGGTAGCAAAATCTATGAACACAACATTAGATTTGTTTATGCCTTGGCATGATGGAATCTTCCAAATCTCCCAACCAAGTTTACGAACTATAACAGATTTGTAGGGTCTAAAGTAGAAGATGTCTGTAAAGAATCCACGAAGAAAGCTGTGGAAGACGCAGCAATAGAAAACAGTGGTAATAGAGACTTGACTGCCACATTCAATGGTAGCTGGCATAAACGGGGCACATATCTCATCATGGTGTAGTATCTGCCACCAGCACGCATACAGGGAAAGTTTTAGATATACCTTGGTGACGCAGATTCTAAAAGTTTCAAACATATTCAAGAACTGAAGCCCTATTGTGATGATCTTGCAGTGCAGAAATTTGAGTGTATTGGACACGTACAGAAACGAATGGGATCAAGACTTCGGCGACTGAAAGCTTCGTACAAAAAACAAAAACTCAGTGATGGTAAAGGGTTGCATGGGAAGGGAACGTTAACTGACAGTGTAATTGACAAAATACAGAACTATCATGGAATAGCTATTAAGCAAAACAGACACAGTGCCGATGAAATGAAGGCTGTTTGGACTCTTTTTCTCACACTTTTTCAACTGATAAAAGTCCCCATTATTACTTCTGTCCCAAAGGAGAAAACAGTTGGTGTAATTACAACGGGTATTGCTAACTGGTGAAGTGTTCATTCATAAACATGGTTTGCCTGATGTCGTAATGGAAGTGATAAAACCTATTTCCACAGACTTAGCAGCATCTGAACTGTTGAAAAAGTGTGTCCATGGAAAAACTCAAAACGCCAGTGAAAGTGTAAACAGTGTTTATATGGTCATGAATCCGCAAAACTGTGTTTGTTGGAATAGAAACACTTCACTTTTACGTGTATGATGCTGCTGCTACTTTCAATGCAAAGTATTTCGAAACAGAGGAATGAAGATAGCTTTCAACATAGTACGAACGATACTTGCTTTAGACAAGGAACGTCTTCCAGCTGCTTAAAGGGCTGTAAATAGCCCAGAAATACAAGCCAGAGTAGACAGGAGCAGGAGCTTGCAGGAGATTAAGATAATTCATGCTGTGGAACTGGAATATATTAAAAAGGTAATCCAAACTTCGTCGCTCGATTCCCAAAAGTTTTATTTTTTCATACAAATGACATGTTTTCTCAGGATCTACCAATTTGTTTCAAATTTTCAGGAAATGTTACACAGATGTTACACATCTGCGTAACTTAACATAGCCTTTTTCCTAAAAATCTTTATACTGTTGAATTTATAAACAAAAATGGCACAAAATATAGTGAATTTTCATTACAATAAAAAAAATTAATCTCTCACAACTGAATTCAAATTTTTAAAAATACCCTTGTCAAATTGTAGCCAATACGCCAGTAAATAACCTGTAAAAATTTCAACCTCGTAGCTCAAATACTTTCTGAGAAAACATGTAATTTATAAGCGCTATTTTAACACTGGAAAGACAGGGCTTTCCGGAGCCCGTTAAGAGACCGTATTTTAGGAAGACGGTGTACTTCAATATTGTCAGTCACTTTTAGGAAATAGTACTGCTGAAATCACGTGCTAAGAACCTCTTAAGCGAAAAAATGGAAATAAAGCCAGATTATTTGTCCTGTGGCCTTCTCCACCAGACATCACGGCGCATAGAGTATCAGCAACCAAACTGACAGCCTGCAGCTGCGGTTGCCCGCCTCGCAGGCACACCGAGCACTACACAACCGACAGGCAATATTGATGAACGGCCACAACACCACCACCACAGCAAAGACACCAGGGGCCACTACCGGCCCACATAAACATAAGGAAGAGGTCGCTGCAGATCCCGGAACTATTTTCACACGTCAAACCATCTGATGGAAAATAGTTCCGAGGTACTCATCCGCCGAAGCGCTATAAAGGCCAGCGCTCGGCCACACATCAGCAGTTCATCGACCACCAGCAGAGATGGATAGCTGCCGCCCCCGCAGCCTGGCTTGGATCTTATCGCTGATCTCTGGATTGGGTTTAGTATATCGGAGAAGTCTCTGGCGGAGACTAGTAGGAAATTATTTCAGTAGTTTTCTATATTTTTCTTGTATGTAGTTGTGATTCGAAGACGGATCACTTTTTTGTGTTGGTGTTATACTTGGAGAATTTGTTTGGGTTAATTGAACAGTGCAATAAATTGTTTTCGGACTTGATCATTAGTTTCTTCTGCTTACGCAGACATATCGATTTGACTGCATTATTTCTGGTACCACAGGCAAGTAATCTGAAGCAATTTTCGGCAACTAAAAAGAGAGGAAGATTTTGCCGCAGCACGTTCCAGATGTGCTGCACTTCAAGGTAAATGCGAAGTTATCTAGATTTGCTAAGTAAATGTTTTATCAATACTGAGGTCCTAAAGGACTGATCGTATAATAGCGAAAAGACGTAAATTCAAGTGAACAATACACCAAATGCAGCTACGCGATATAACATATTTATTATCCTTGCTGGCACGTTGTATTATTTGTAGAATGTCATACAGAAGACGAAGATTCAGCATTGGTGCCTTCAAAGAGTGTGTGTGTTGTGGTCGGCGGAGGAGGAAACTGTTGGTGAAGTTTCCATGTATCCGTTGGCGGGAAGACCAGCTGAGAGACAATCACTTCTGACTGGTGGAACTCAAGAGCATTAACTTACCTCAGAGTGTCGCAGGTGGCACGGGAAGTTCTATGCATACCCGCCTATAATTCCTCTAGCGAGAGGGTATTTAGCGGAGATGCGCTTATCATTACCAACAAACGTGATGGAATATCTACGGACGATGTCGATGACCTGCTTATTGTGCACTGTAATGTCACTGTAGATTTCAGATAAATATCCATAAATCCTGTTTTCATTACCGTAAACTTCTAAGAAATTAACTCCTTGTTTCAGAAATAAATTCATCCAGAAGGTCGTTAACTGTGTCACGAGAAGCATATTTCTTTATTTAATTGAAGCAAGAAAGTTTTCAATGAACTTCGTATGTCTTCCTTGTCTGGATTTCGCGTTCCTTTATTACTTTGTTTCAATTTTAACAAATATTTTTGCATCCAGCAGATAACTTAGTGGCTCTAGAGTACAAATGTGATGTCGTATATTTTTGCAGATATCTAAGAGCAGTGGTTCCTAAACTTATTCGACCTTGACCCCTTTCACAAAAATGTGATATATACGAATCCATGCCTTATAAAGAAACGTACGTACTGTAACAGACAATTAACTGAAGTCCAAGCAAGAGGTTTAATAGCCCCAATGCTTTTTATGGTTTTCATTTCAGTCGTATCCGTCACAGAGCTGATGAAGGCTGTTGCACAAGGGATAGGTCTAATATGCAATATTAAGGTATTTTACACTTTCCTCTTAACCTACAAGTTTTCATTATTGAATTAACAAGCTGAACCCTGTTTTGGAATTCGGTGAGAAAGATCCGCGTGTTTTACATTGAACATAACTCAGAAGTCAGCAACCATGAAAGTTACAGACACTAGACAGCCTCAAATTACTTTCGGCGACAAGTTCGATTCGGTATTTATTTTTTTATGTCAGAGTAAGAAGGAAAAGCATTTTCGTACACACCTGTGGACGAGATAGATAATAAAGTTATCACAGCTTTATTCAATAGCATTGGGAATTTCGCGTTTAAGATTATCCAGAAACTTTTCCATGACAAATATGCTTTTTCTGTGACTTAAAGTCACCGGAAGTTTCCAGAAACAACTCGCTTTAATTTACAATTCGTGTAGATTCCAAAATCATTTGTACTTCCAAGAGATAACGAACCAGATTGTTATTACTAGACAGAGCAGGGAAATAGTCTTTGAAAGTTTTTCTAAGTCCCTTCAGTTGTTCTGTAATTATGTTCTTGAAAGTTCGTCGGGAGGAAGATGAATTTCAGCTAGCAAATCGTAAAGGGTATCGAAGCGCTCAGTTTGACTGGATTTCAAACAAATTTCCAGACTGTAAGTTTTTTAATGAACGATTCGATACCGTGTTGCACAGTACAAAGGTTTGTGTTTGGTCCCTCAAATAATAAGTTTAAACTGTCGATTTCTTAAAAAAAAAGGTGTGCCAAATAAACAAGCCTGAAGCCAGACTTCGCCTTGGGAAAGGTGTAAATGGTGAAAGAATGACGAACTTCATACAATATGAGAACGGTTTCGCTGCGAAATAACCACCTAACTTCCGTGTGTGTCAATTATTTTAAATACTTGCCATTTCCTCACATAGTGTTGCAGAAATTGGATAGTTAGAAGGACGCCCTTTAATAAAATTAATTACTTTCACAGCGTCGTAAGGTACGAAGTTTTTCCACATGCACGTAACAATACATTGATTTACCAATTACAGGCAACGGTGGAGATTTAAGGAATCATTTTGTTTCTGATGTTACAGCCGTCAGTTAATTTAAAATAAGGCGGAAGGTGAAACACTGTATCGGTAAATAATGTGCGAACTAAAAAACTGCTTAAAAACGGGCCACAGAGGTTTCGTTTTGTGCGTGGCGGTCGCCCGGCTCGAGCAGCCCAGGGCTCTAGCGGCTTCACCAGCTGGCCGGGCAGCGCGAGTCGAGGCGACGATCGCGCAGGCTCCACGCACGCCTCTGCCCTACACAGCTTTCATTCTCCTAGGAATTTTAAAACTGGAGGCACGTTTTCTGCTGTTAGGAACTCGATTACATCACGTTGTTTCTCTGGTGCCGACGTAGTTTTGTTACACAACTCAATTTTACACGCTACCATTCGGAGCCCTCTAGCAGCAGAGGTTTGCAACTTGCGTCAGAGAAGTGGAAAAGTCGACCGAGTAATATGCGTGACATGTAATACCTCAGTCGATAATGAGAACAGAATACAAAATTCGGAGGCATTACTTTTCAGCACGCCCTCCTACTTGGATCGGAGACGACGCAGACGCTACTTACATCGGTGGAGCGCGTAGAAGCGTAGTTCAAACGACTTAACTGGTTCACACAGTGACAACCGCGATACGACACAGGTGCCATTCTCTGTCTTATCGCCCGGTGCAACACGGAATGCTAGTTGCTTCACGTATTTCTATCGTAGATACACGGGGAGGGAAATTTTTCGACTCATCTGCTCTGCCTAAAAATTGATTTATGTAAACGAAGCAATGCACCATCCGCCTTTGTATTTAGTTTCTCAGTAAAACTTCTAATCTTAGTGTAAAAAAATTAAAAACCACTGTTTCGGGATTCGCGTGTGTTCTGTGCTATGCAGTTTTTATCATTCTACACTGCGCAACAGAAAATTACAGGATCAATTTTTCGAAAACCGTAACTGACTCTCATTGCAACACACAAGTTTGACATTTGGATCAGAGGGGCCCATAATCTTCCTTTGTAATGGTGCAAAAGCGTGGCGCCCTAGGACGTCACCTTAGCGCTCGACGACGCCTCAAATGGTTCAAATGGCTGTGAGCACTATGGGACTTGACATCTTAGGTCATCAGTCGCCTAGAACTTAGAACTACTTAAACCTAACTAACCTAAGGACATCACACACATCCATCCCCGAGGCAGGATTCGAACCTGCGACCGTAGCGGTCGCGCGGTTCCAGACTGAAGCGCCTAGAACCGCTCGGCCACATCCGCCGGCTGACGACGCTTCAAAACGGCAAGGTGTCGACACGTGTCAAGAAAACGCCACACCTCACAAGTTCACGTGATGTGTGAAGTTGGTTCACGATATCACATTACGGGCAAATATAACCGCAACTCTCCCAGTGACAACGTAAACGTGGGAAGTCGCCACAGCCCCTCGCCCCTTGCGAAGGCGGTCAGAATCGCGACGCCTAGCGTTGAAATCATGCACTTTTATTATGAGTGGCCCCAGGAAACATTTCAGACATACAGAACTTCAGAATCGACACGAGAAGCCTCAGGAGGTGGCATAAAGCGCGTCAACGAGGTGTTTACCCCCTCACATGTCGCGATCGAAAACGACAGTTCGCAGTGCAACGACCAACACAAAGACGTTCTTAACAATCTATGATACTGGTGACATATTCCTGACGTTTCAGCCCTTGCCACGCGGGATTAGCCGAGCGGTCTAGGGCGCTGCAGTCATGGATTGTGAGGCTGGTCCCGGCAGAGGTTCGAGTCCTCCCTCGGGCATGGGTGTGTGTGTTTGTCCTTAGGATGATTTAGGTTAAGTAGTGTGTAAGCTTAGGGACTGATGACCTTAGCAGTTAACTCCCATAAGATTTCACACACATTTGAATATTTGTTTCAGCCCTTCTCTAAGGACATCGTGGGATAACAACCTCATTCAGTGTGACCTCATCCCTTTGGAGTGCAGTGAAACCACAATTTTTGCTCTGATATACAGGGTGGAACCACAAGGGACCGTTCAAAACAATTCTACGAATCTTGAACGTGATACGAAGCAGCGAAGTGTTCTTACGTTTTCTAAGTGTTTCTGTTTCACACTCTCCTGTGGAGTGATAACGGAAGTGTGTGACATTGAAACATGCACGAATAAAATGGCAAAAGGTCCCTCTTATACCTCCCAGTTCAGCTACCCCCAGTGGCTCCGGCCCACATTTATTGAAAATTTTAAAAATGTGCGTTTACAGAGAAAACTTACAAAGTAATGCTAGGCACCTGCAAGTAGTCAACCACTTGACACAGCTCTGTTGACAGTTGCCTGCCTCGAGACGCCTAGGATTACTTTGCAGGTTTTCTCTATGAAGGACCGTTTTTAAAATTTTTTAATAAATGTGGATCGGTGACACCGAGGCTATCGCCGAACTGGAGGGGGCTTGAAGGGACTCTTTGACATTGTATTCACCCATGTGTCAATGTCGCACTCCTATGTGATATCGCCACAGGAGGGTGTGAAACAGGAGCGCAGAGAAACCTAAGCACCCTTTGCCGCTTCGTATCATGTATCATGTTCATCACTTGTTTTGAACCTTCCCTAGTGTTCCACCATGTACACCAGAGCAAAAATTGTGCTCACACTACACTCCGAAGGTGTGAGATCACGTTCACCGTCGAGAAGGGTTGAATCGCCCAGGAGGTGTCAACAGTGCCACAGGTTGCCAAGAACTTCGTTCTGTTGCTCATCGCACTTCGAACTGTCTTTTTCCAAAAAAGAAATGTGTGGGAATCAACATTCCAAGGAAATGAATGGTTTCGTTGACGCCATTTATACCACCGCAAGAGGCTTCTTCGTTTAGATTCTGAGTGGCGCTGTGTCCGAAATGTTTCTCTCAGCCACTCATTAGAAAGTCGAGCGATTTCAACGCAGAGCGTCGCAGTTCTCATCTCTATCGCAGAGGCGTCAAAAGAAGGGGTGAAATGTGGGCAAGAGTGGCTGCGACGACCTTCCCATCGTGTAACATGTTCACGGTGGCGTCGGCCAGGGTTTTGGTGAACTCTGGCGCCATTGTGACATCATTAACGCAAGTTACACCTCACATGAACTTCTGAGCTCTGGAATTTTTCCGCATGTGTCGATGCCTGCAATTTGAAGCGTCGTCGAGTACGTGGGCGACGCCGCAGGGCGCTAAGACACCTTTGAGCCAAGTTTCAAACTTACGAGTCGCAATGGGAGACAATTACGAGGTTTCAATCGTTTAATTCTGTTGTGCAATGTATTCTGAGGAAACTACTCGATAAAAAAGTGATTTTTTTCATGTTACAGTCTGATTTCACAGACTGATAATAAACTGCTCTTCTTTTCGCCATTGCCCTTAGGTATTGTGCTACTTAGAAGTTAAGTAAAACGTAGTGCAGATTTTGGAAAGTTTGCAGTACAAAATGTAGTTGCTGGCCAGTTTACATTTGGTGCATTTCAGGCCGTACAACGCTCTTTACCAAACGTACTGGAATTGTTTTTAACGCTGGGACAGCCATACCCCTTTCCAGTCTCGAGTAAGTACCTGACATATTTGGAAGTTGTCTGCGACGAGCCTGGCAGTGATGCAACATATGCAAGACTATTGACACTTGTCGTATCGTCCCTATGGGAACACGAGTATCAGATGGATAACCGTGGTATGGCGCCAGTATTATTGCAACGTGTCATATCCTGTCACACCTGTGAGAACTGCGCCTAATCTAATACACTCTAGGAAAATGAAGTAGAATATAAAAGCGCTATTGTTTCTTTTTCAGATAACATATTTAACAGAAAATACTCAAAATATCTCGCTCCGAAATCACTTCGAAGATCATACTGTCAATGAAATTATGGGCACATCCTCTCGAAAATTCCTGGCGCTCTGCAAATAATTCTTGCGGCTTCAAAAATTCAGCAGTGCTGCCTCTTTTTTGCCGTAGCTTCAGAACAGTGCAAATTCAATCTGTCGTTACCAACAAAATTTCACTGATTTCGGCATCATCTAATCTGCTGTGACATATTCACACAGTGTGCGAATGCTCTGTGTATCCATCCCTCAACTCCAACTACAAACGGTAAACTGATTATATACGTTGTAACTGCCTATAGAACATAAACTGTGCAGAGCTGGAAATGTTACTATCCCGCATTTTGCTTGTACTTGGCACACAGCGTAACACTGAATTTGGATAGGTTTAAGTAAGCAAAGATGTATTGGAAATAATTAAGTGTAAATAATGTATAAAATATTCTTGTTGCTAACAGTGGTAAATTTATGTAAAAAATTAATTATTATTGCGTTCCACTGGTAATGTGTGTGTGTGTGTGTGTGTGTGTGAGAGAGAGAGAGAGAGAGAGAGAGAGAGAGAGAGACAGGTTTCTGTCTTCCTGTCTTCGCTTGCATTCAGTCGCACGGGGCGCTACACAAAACCGTATCGCTTTCCCTAAGCATCGACTACTACAACGTACTCAAGTTCAGCGCATAACTCCCGAGGGCTCCGTTCAATTTCACGATTTATAAAATTCAAGTGTACACAGGAACATGGGAAAGATAATTTTGTGTTTGCACCTCAAAGTGTGTCACTATGCACGAAACATGTTTTCTCATTTATGACTTATCCCACGTACGTAGATGTAGAACATTTCACAGGATGGTGCCGGCGCGAACTCCGGTTCGGTTCTGGGGACTGGAACAGCAGTTTATTATGGCCACCCAGACACTCTTCACTCCCCACCGCCCCCCCCCCCCCCTCCCCTTACCACCCACACACGCACAGATCATATATAAAGTGTCACAGACGCATTAATAAAACAATAATAATAGTAATTTGTGTAATCAATGGCAAATCGCTTTTGTACAAATTCCAAGACTCGGCAGTTTGAAGAAAAACACCATTTGAAAATTTGAGAAATGCATGTCATTTAATTGTTTCAAGACAGTCGGAACAATCTGTCAGACCTTTGGCAGTGTACGATATAAATCCGAAATGTTGACTCACTTTCATCAGTGCTTCCCTTGGACTACCACTGTGAACACTGGTCTAGAGACTATTTAGTCATCGTTCTTGAGGATGGTGAGGGTCGGAGGGTGGGGGTGGGGAAGGGTGTCACAACCCCCATCAACACCCCCAGCCCCGTCCCTTGGATTGTGCACAGTAATTTGGCTCTATTTGGCAAAACAGGGATTAATTCTTACCATTTCAGCCAATACTTCGCTTGTTTTCATCTTTAATTAAAAGAATGACATATTTATATGAATATTAACCTTCAACGTGCAATATACATCACTGCTTACGGATCCTTATTACTTTCAATAGTGTCAACATTGCTGGTACAATTATGTGGAAGCTGGAAATTACGCACGTCGTGTGACCCAAAATTAGGATACCGTCGGGTTTGTGATTAGACGAGCTGAAAAGCTATTACCGAACGAACTGCGCATCTCCTATTGGCGTTCGAGAATGCTTACGGCTCCTTCTTACTGTCGAAATTGCTGGTGTAGTAATGAGGAAGCTGGAAATGTCGCACTTCGTGTGACCCAAAATTAGGATGCCGTCGGGCTTGTGATTAGACGAGCTAAAAAGCCATTACCGAATGAACTGCACATCTCCTGCTGGCGTCCGAGAACGCTAAAAAGCGAAAGCGGGCTTGTGCGAGCGTGGAGCGCCGACCTTGCTGCACGAGATGAGTCGTGATTACACGCGGAATTAATTACGTAGCCGGACGTCACACTCAATTCCGGGGTCCAGCGCGCCGCTAACTCGGTCAGAGTTAAGGCCAGCGGACCGTTCATTGCCTCGTCCTTAACCTCCGGAGCACAAATTTTGTGTCTGATTACCTCGGCGTGGAGAGGACGTTAAACACCAAAATAAGCACCGGACGCTTTCGTCGTAAAAGCCAGGGTATTGATCGTGGCCGAGATATCACGTCGCCAGCCTTGCATGATGCGCCAGCGGCTAGCAGCTGGGGGGACAAAGCGAGCCGACCTAAGTGCTGTGCAGCCACACACGCGGGGTCCCCAGCTTGACACGTTTCCTTCACATCACGAAACCTGTGCGAGTCGGTAGTGAATTCAGAACTATCCCGGAAGGATAGTCTTCCACAACTCAGATGTAATTTACCCAGTGCCGCAGGGAATAACGCCAGGTCCGTAATTGTTCATGTTGAATGAGGCTATGAAAGCGACAGAAGCCCAATCTCTGGGTACTGAGGCCGATGATACATTGTACAACTGCACTGCCAGAAATTTGTTTGCTCTCCTATAGATTATGAAATTCTTTTATTTTCACAGCAATATAAACATAGTGGTAAAAAAATTTGTCACCGCAGGAGACATCAATCTAATACCACGTAACACAATATCTGGCCATGTTAATGGCCTAAGTTCGTCGAGCAAGAGGGTCCACAAGCGTCTTCAGATATGTCACATCAAACTCAGACAACTCATTGACGATTACGAGGACGTGCTGAAAAATAACGCCTCCGAATTTTGTATTCTGTTCTTAGTATCGGTTGAGGTATCACATATGATGCACATTACTCGGTCGGCTTTCTACCGCTAGAGGGCTCCGAATGCTATCGTGTACCGTGGCGATGTGTAACCTAACTTTAGAAACGTCGCGCTGTAATCAAGTTTCGAATTCGAAAAGTTTGTCCACACATGGATTACTCTCTGCTTCAGCATGACAATGCCAGACAATGCACGAGCGCTGCGACATCTCCAACAATCCGACGCCTTGGGTTCCCTGTCATCCATCATCCTCCATACAGCTCCGACTTGGGCCCATCCGATTTTCATTTGTTTCCAAAACTTAAATAACACTTTCAAGGATCTCCTTTGATGGTGATGCAGCGGTGCAAGCAGAGGTGAAGTTGTGGCTCCGTCAACAAAGGCAATCTACAATACGATATCAAGTAAATGGTCTCTCATTGGGGGAAATATGTTCATCGGCAGGGTGACTATGTTGAGAAATAATTATGTAGATATGATGAATAAAGATACAGAATGTTAAACACGTTTGTTTTATTTAAAAAACTTTAAGAGCTTTCACATAAAAAATTCGGAAGCATTACTTTTCAGCACGCCCTCGTAGATTCCACAGAGCTACGAAATTGTGAGAATGTTGACTGCTTCGTTCCGCTCGCCTTTCAAAATAGTCACAGAGATGTTCTACGGGATTAAGACTGGCTGCTTTAGTGATACAGCGCCTGAGAGTTCGTGCAAACCCTGTGAACACGCCTGATCTTATTTTTGAAGGCAGGAAGACCGACATACTTATCACGGACATGTAGAAGAATGGCTAACAGTTAGTCACCAAGAATGTTTATTTAAACATCCTCGTACATGTTCGGGATAACCTGAACGTGGAAATGGTACGAGAAACGCCCCTAAAGGATCACAAAAGCGCTTCTACCCTCGACTACTAGCTGCACCCACTTCCTGTTAAACGCCTCATTCGGACGTCGGTGCTTTCGGGGCCTTGAACCATTTGGAAAAAAAAAAGCAAAATCGTGTCTCCTCCAGTCAGCTAACGTCCAGTTTCTGTGTTCTGTGTTGTTTAGACCACTGAAGACGTTTAGCTTTATGAGCCGCTGTGAGCACTGGCGTATTGCATGTTACCCGACTCCAAATGTCCATAAAGTGCAGTTCCCTTCGCCACGTTTGCTCGAATACTGGTTGAGATGAACCTAGGTTCACTGACTGGTCCCTGTCGGCTAGAATGTTTTTACGACCACAGATCTTACGACGTGCTAGGTGCTGCGAGTTCACGCGTTGGACAGTCCGCGTTGATATACTAACATATCTGGCGACTTCATTCGAGGTCCAATGCCAGCCACCACAGATGAGCTTTGGGAGCATGTGAATGCAGCATGGATGGCTATGCCACAAGACGCCATTCGCGCCTTATACACGTCGATGCCATCACGCATGGAACAAGTTATCAGGGCCCATGGTGGACCCTGTGCCTACTAGACAACAGGACACAGGCTAAACCGAGGTGACTGGAATGCTAATCATTTCCTGTGAATACGAACGTCCTATCTCTAGTCGTTCAAGATTTTTTTTTTTTTGAACGTGAGTGTTTAAAATACTTTCATTAAGTATTTTGTCCTGTGTTATGTAATCATCATCTAATGTTTGCTCTTAACATCTGTAAGCTTTGTGTACCCATTAATCATGGAACAATTACGAGATGAACAAACTGGAAAAGACGACATCTAAAAACCACTGTAATCTATGAGAGAGTGCTTCCTTTATGTCAAGGTTTTCTCGCTGCTTTCACACAGCGTAGAAAGAAGTAAGAAACGATCAGTCGCGAAATGGAAACCACAGTGAGAATCCGATGAAGCTTCCCACAAATGTGTCTCTAGTACGCCCGTCAGCCGCTCTTCTCAGTCCTGAGCGCACAGTAAGAGGGTAAAAATGTCAAGAAAATAGTGTCTCTCGCCTAGTATGGATGCCTGCCGAGAGATTTCGCCCGACTTCATGCAATCCCACAGAATATAACTGTCATGCAGTTCCTTCTTCCTGACAGTTCTCGGCCGCACACTGCAGAGGCAATGAGTACGCCCTTGCAGCGTTTTCGATGGGAAGTACTCACCTTACGGCACGGACTCGGCTGCCTCTGATTTTCATCTCTGCTCAAATGAACTGGCTATGATGACAACATTGTGGAACAGATAACGAGCGACAGACCAGTGTACAAAACTGTCGGAAAGCACAAGACGCTGCCTTCTTTGACGAGGGTATTGGAAAGTGGGTACAGCGCTACGACAGGTGTGTGAGTCGTAGCGGCGACTATCTAGAGAAGTAGCTCGAAGGTGCAGCTAAATGTTGCAAATAAAACAGTTTTGGTTTTCACTACGGTTTTAATTTCGCGAACGATCGTTCCTTACTTCCCGAACAGCTGTCGTATTTTTGTCTATCTTTACGGTCTCTACAGGGTCGAATAGTAGGGGGCTTAATAATATTCGTTGCTGGAGTTCCTAAGTATGAGTCCGAAAAAGTAGGCAACTTGAGTAGAGTGAAATTTTCCAACGATTCTGTCACATTTGCTCGCGAAGAATACAAAACTCCATCTCTTCACACTATCCTCCTCTGCATACGCTCGATATCACCTGTGGAGTTTCTGCACCCTTTAGCTATGTTTCTCTGTAGGCTGAACAAATTATTTGTGACCAATTTGTATTGAAAACACATTGAATTTTTCCACTATCTTACCAATAAAGTGAAATCCGTCATTTACTCTACCATCGACGGAGTCTTGTGCATGCACAACTACAAATTATTTGTGACCAATCCGTATTGAAAACACATTGCATTTTTCCACTATCTTACCAAGAAAGTGAAATCTGTAATTTACTCTACCATGGATGGAGTCTTCTGCGTGCACAACTGCAGGGACAGATTCCTGTCTGGAAATGGAGGAAAAAGGTCCTATGTGTTCTGGCGTAACCACAAGCGCTGGATCGAAGATGAAGAATCCAAGAGGAGAGAAAGCGGTGAAACGACGTCGGCTAGTGGTGCGCTGACAAGGACCGCATCACGACAGGAGCGACCTCTACAAGAGGAGGATATAAGCGCCGCTCCTGCCAGCCTCGGCTGCTCAGTATTCGGACAGGTCTAGCAGTGAGTGCTACGATATCAGTTAACAGAGATCCACAAACAGTGTGACAAACTTGTATGAACACTGAATATAGCAAAGAACTCCGATTTACATTGGATGTCGCCCATCGCTTGCGCCACACATTGTAAATACAAGTTAAGTATTGTCAATCTTCTTATCTGTAAGAAAACTACTAATGCTATTTGCTTGAATCATTGTACAGCATTCCGAGAACCCGGCATCCTTTAGGCACCCTATAAGCGGCTAGTGGGCAGGACCCCACACTATAAACATTTGTCCAGAAATGGACGGTGTGCGTGCAAAGGCAACGAATCGTCCTTGAATACAGTACAGAGCTGCATCGCACCCACGTCACAACAGATGTCCAAAGTGGCCTCCATGGGATGGAATGCACACGTTGTCATGCAGGAGACACATAATCGTACTATGGCTAACACCATTTGGCGGACCACTTGGCTGGAGCTTGTATCAGAGTCCGTCTCCATATCCTGTAGAACCTGGACCCCCAAATCTGGTGTACGCACAATTCGCCTCCACCCTGCAAGTTCGTCAGTCTGAAAGGACTCCTGATCACTGAAACTCCCAAAAAGGGCTTGAAGTGTTGTGTGATGTGGCTGGTGTCTGTGTGGGCACTTGTTTTGGTACAGCCGTGCTGCCTCTCGACCGTTTCCATCTGTTTGGTCGTACACAAACAACATCTCGGCGTGTGATGCTTAACAGTACGCAGTCTGCAACACACAAGGAACACACGACACGTGGTCAGAGGAACTTTCATTCGCCAGCGCCATCTACCGTGGCAACGATGCATTTCTGGGCACATGTTCGTAGGACCTTTTTTATCCATTTCCAGTCACAAATCCGTCCCTGAAGTCCATCGTTTTTATTAACGCTGGCTGCTGTGGCCGAGCGGTTCTAGGCGCTTCAGTCTGGAACCACGCGACGGCTACGGTCGCAGGTTCGAATCCTGCCTCGGTCATGGATGTGTGTGATGTCCTTAGGTTAGTTAGGTTTAAGTAGTTCGAAGTTCTAGGGGGCTGATGGCCTCAGATGTTAAGTCCCATAGTGCTCAGAGCCATTTGAAACATGTGATGTGCATGGCAGAGGTCGTGTCACATTGTATGTTATTAGGGCAACTTCCCGTTCAATTCACGAATGGAGCGGGACGGGGGTATACTTGCTTAAGCTCCTCTGCGCGAGCTGCAATTAGTCCAACTATTGTTCGCGATTCCAACGGAAATGATATGTAGAACGCTGTGGTACACTCCTAGATTATGCACTCAAATCTGCTTCTCAAAACTTTGTAAGTGGGTTTTCACGTGATACTTTGTGTATATCTTCAAACGTCTAGCAAACGGTTCAAAGGGCTCTGAGCACTATGTGACTTAACTTCTGAGGTCATCAGTCGCCTAGAACTTAGAACTAATTAAACCTAACTAACCTAAGGACATCACACACATCCATGCCCGAGGCAGGATTCGAACCTGCGACCGTAGCTGTCGCTCGGCTCCAGACTGTAGCGCCTAGAATCGCACGGCCACTCCGGCCGGAAAGCGTCTAGCAATTCAGTTTTTTGAGTATATCCGTGACGGTGTCCCGTTGGTCAAACAAACCTGTGGCCATTCATACTGATTTTCTTTCTATCCATTGTACAACGCCTATTAGTCCTATCTGGTACGAGTCGTACATACTTAAGCAACACTCTAGGATATCTCGCACGATTGTTTTGCAAGCTGTCTCCTATGTAGACCTGTTTCGTTTGCCTAGTATTCCACCAACGAACTGAAGCCTGCCACTTGCTTTACGTACAACTGAACCTATGTGATCATTCCGTTTCATATTCCTACAAATCGTTACTTCCAGATACTTTTATGAGCTGACCAATTCCAGCTGTGACCCACTGCTATTCTAGTTATAGAATACTACAGCTTTTTCGTTTTGTAAAATGCAAGATTTTACATTTTTGAACATCTAAAGTGAGTTGCCACTCTCTGCACCACTATCGTATCAAGATCTGACTTAATATATGCGCTATTTTATTCAGACAGTAAAAAATGGTTCAAATGGCTCTGAGCACTATGGGACTTAAATGCTGTGGTCATCAGTCCCCTAGAACTTTCAACTACTTAAACCTAACTAACCTAAGGACATCACACACATCCATGCTCGTGGCAGTATTCGAATCTGCGACCGTAGCGGTCGCGCGGCTCCAGACTGTAGCGCCTAAAACCGCTCGGCCACTCCGACCGGCATTTAGACAGTACTTCATTATAGATAACTGTATCATCCTCTAAAAGTCGGAGATTACAGTTAATGTTGTCTGAAAGGTAATTAATATACAATGTGAACAGCAAGGGTCACAGCACACATCCCTGGACAAGCCTAATGGTACTTCTGTCGATGACATTCCATTCAAGATAAAATGCTGCATCCTTCCTACCAAGATATCCTCAGTCCAGTCATAAATTTCGTTTGATACCCTACACGATCGTACTTTCGGTAATAAGTGTACATCTAGTACTGAGTCGAGTGCTATCCAGAAGTCAAGAAACACTGGCTCTACCGAACTGAATTCATCTACGGCTGTCAGGAAGTCATGTGAGAAAAGTGTGATATGTGTTACAAGAGACTGATTTTTCCGGAATCCACGTTCGTTGACGTGCGGATCTTTCTATCAAGTTACATCGTTATGCTGGAGCTCAAATATGTTCTGAAGTTCTACAACAAATGGAAGTCAAGGATACTGGACGGTAGTTGTGTGAATCACTTCTGCGATCTTTTTGTAGACAGGAGTGACCCATGCTTCATCCAGCTACTGGACAGGGATTTTTGTTCGAGATATCTACGATATATTTTGTTTAAATGAGGGGTTAAATCAGGTTCATGTGGTACATGGTCTGACAGGTATTCCATCGGGCCATGGTTCTTAGTTCAATTTTTTCAACGCCACTGACGCTTATACAAGGTGTTCATAGAAGTGTGGAACACTTCGAGAGGTGATAGTACTCATCGAAACAGGCAAAATAACTCCAATAACCATGGATCTGGAAATGCATACTTTCAGAGTCCAATAAACATGGGTCCAAAAATACATACTTTATGCGATAAACACACGTTTATAGGAGTTCAACGTGGCGTCCATTCATGACAATGCACCCTTCTGCTCTCCGGTGTAAGGAATGACGCACGCTTTGAAGCATACCCGGTTGTTGTACCTGCTGGCACTCATTGAGGACGCGATCCGGTAGTGTTTGGGGTGGCGTAGAGCAATTCCTTCAAGTGTCCCCAGAACCAAAAGTCTAGGGGAGTGATGTCTGGCCGGCCGGAGTGGCCGAGCGGTTCTAGGCGCTGTAGTTTGGAACAGCGCGGCCGCTACGGTCGCAGGTTCGAATCCTGCCTCGGGAATGGATGTGTGTGATGTCCTTAGGTTAGTTAGGTTTAAGTAGTTCTAAGTTCTAGGGGACTGATGACCTCAGAAGTTAAGTCCCATAGTACACAGAGCCATTTAAATTTGATTGATGTCTGAGCAACGATCTGGTGAAGGAGTCTGGGCACACCAACCAATCCAACGGTCCTGAAACGTCTGCGTCAGATTTTCGCGCGCTTTGTGACGAAAGCATACTGGTGCACCATCAAGCATGAACACCATTCTTATTCGTTGCTGCAATGGCACAACCTCCAGCAAGGTAGGGAATGCATTAATAAGAAACGTCCAGATAATGCTCCTCAGTTAACCTTAGTGGTAGCACCTACGGCCCTATTAAGCTATTTTCAAGTACGCCTGCCTATACGTTGATTGAAAATCGGTGTAGATGCCCTCTTTCCTGAACTGCTGTGGAATTTACATCTGCCCATACATGCAGGTTGCAGAAATTCACAATACCATCTCTAGTGGTTGGCTCTGAGCACTATGGGACAACTGCTGAGGTCATCAGTCTCCTAGAACTTAGAACTACTTAAACCTAACTAACCTAAGGACATTACACACATCCATGCCCGAGGCAGGATTCGAACCTGCGACCGTAGCGGTCACCATCTCTAGTGAACCCTGCCTCATCGGTAAATAAGATCTTGAATGTGAACAATGGATCTGTAGCACACTTCTGCAACAGCTATTGACAGAGTCGCCGTCTGCCATGGTCATCGTATGGCCTTAGAGCCTTAACCCGTGTTAGATGATATGGGTATAGCAACTGTTCATGAAGTACCCCCAAGATAAGAGACTAAGACACGCCTTCTGCTGCTGCTAATCGTCGTACACTGGTTCCACGGGTTTCTTCCACCGAACGTACCACACGCACCTCGATGTCAGGCGTGCGGGCCTTGCAGGGCCTTCCACTGTCAGACTTCCGAGATGCAAGGCTACCTGTGTTCCTCAGACGCTGGAAAAGTCTGCCGAACAGCTTATCAGAGGGCGCTCTGCGCTGTGGATATTTTTCAGCTACAGGGCACGGGCTCGCAGGCTACATCAGTTTGCTAAACCATAGCAGAATACTATATCCGCGGTTTCAACTGTCGAGTAGTAGGCTTCCATTCCTAACAAGTGGCGGAAGAGAGAAAATGTAAATGTACTACACCATTTGTACGTACAAACAGCGCTATAACAGTAAACACATCAACCAATCCGCGTTTGGGAAAGATAAAAGACCGCTACGGTCGCAGGTTCTAATCCTGCCTCGGGCATGGATGTGTGTGATGTCCTTAGGTTAGTTAGGTTTAAGTAGGTGAAAGTTCTAGGGGACTGATGACCTCAGCAGTTAAGTCCCATAGTGCTCAGAGCCATTTGAACCATTTTTAAAGATAAAACACCATGACAAGTACTCAGAGTTGACAATACTGTACAGTAACGCACACAAACAGGCCGAAAACTAACGTAGCCTATAGCACGAATCGAACCACACAACTGACTGCAGACTAATGGTGGGTAGAGTACAGGGAGTAAGTCATCATAATACTCTGCCGACACATTTGACGGAGCGCCAGTCGACTGTGCTAATATCCGCAACCAAGCATCATCCAGATCTTTCTATAAACACGTGCTTGTCTCGCAAAGTATGCGTTTCGGGACCCACGTTTATTGGACTTACTTTTCTTGTTTCGATGAGTACTACCATCTCTCAAAGTATTCGCCACTTTTTTTGAACATCCTGTATATACAGGATGAGTCAGGAAGAAAGGTACATACTTTGAGGGGTGATAGTATTAGTGATTCTGAACAAAAACTTCACATGGACGTATGCCCTATTCCGAATGGTTTCCGAGATAGAACACATTTAATATCACTTTTGTACGTTTTTTTCAATAGCTCGAAAACCAGACCCTCCAGCGAAAACGTGTCGCAGTACAAAATTAAAATATATTAAATTTCCTACAAACAAGGTTCTATTCATTTTTTCTCTAGAACTAATGGGTTGTGCGAAGAGAGCGCGAGATTGTTGAAGAACTCGCTCGCCGCGCATGCGCTGTAGCTTACGTAGTTTTTGTAGGCCAATTTGAGGTTTACAATGTACCACAGTGGTGTAGAGCAAGTCGAGACGAACAGTTTGAGACGGGACACTTGTGGTCTATCAAGTCGGGAAACTACCTCAAATTGGCCAACAAAAACTACGAAACTACATCGCATGCGCGTCGAGCGAGTTTTTCACCATTCTCGCGCTCGCTTCGCATAAACCATCAGTTTTAGCGAAAAAAATGAATAGCACTTTTGTGTAGGAAATTTAATATAGTTTAATTTTGTACTGCGACACGTTTTCGCTGGAGGGTGCGGTTTTCGAGCTATTCAAGAAAAACGTACAAAAGTGATATTAATGTGTTCTATCTCGTAAACCATTCGGAATAGGGCATACGTCCATATGAAGTTGTTTGTTCAGACTCACTAATACTATCATCTCCCAAAGCATGTACCTTTCCTCCTGACTCACCCTGTATTTCATCTTTCGTAATACTCCTGGATTTTCTTTTGTGAAGTAACATTTGAAAATGGAGTTGAGCATGTCAGCTTTTGCTTCTTTACACGCAGTTTCAGTTTTTGTCTTACCCACAAGTGTCTGAACACTAACTTTGGGGTCACTAACGGCTTTTACATGCGACCAGAATTTCTTCCGGTTTTGTGACAGATCTTTCGATAATACTGGAATCTGCTCCTGTAGCCTTTGATACCTTCACGCATGGCACTCTTCACAGCCAAACTCGTTTCACGCAGCATATCTCTATATTTGTTTTTTACCTAGTATGCAATGGTATGTTTCTTTGAAAGTTTCTTCACAGTGAGTTTATACTATGGAGGGGCCTTCCCACCGTGAACTGTTCTAACAGACACATAAATTATCTATCTTTTCAAATTTGAGGCACAGTTCTTCGACATGTTCCTGTCTAGAGTTACATGTTTCAAGCTCCTCACTGAGATATGGCACAAGTGTCTCTTTATCTAGTTTTCTGAACATATAAATGTTTCCACTTGTTCAAGTTGCTCTTTGAACTTTGGTAATCACGGTTGTTACAAATGCGTCACGGTCACTGATACAAGTTTCGATACGGACATCCTCAAAGTGGTCAGGTCTGTTTGTTGCTACTAGATCCAATATATTTCCATCATTAGTGGGCTTCCGAGCTACCCGTTCTAGGTATTGCTCAGAGAGGCATTTACTTATTTTTCGTATGATGTCTTGTCATGCCCACCCAATTGATTGTTAGACTATGAAAGTCTCCTCCGATGATGACAATATGGTTGAGGAACTTGTGTACTAGCGAACTAAAGTCTCTTCTAAAGTTGAAATGGCTCTGAGCACTATGGGACTTAACATCCGAGGTCATCAGTCCTATAGACTTAGAACTACTTAAACCTAACTAACCTAAGGACATCAAACACATCCGTGCCCGACTGGATTCGAACCTGCAACCGTAGCAGTAGCGCGGTCCCAGACTGAAGCGCCTAGAACCGCTCGGCCACAACGGCCGGCTTCTTCTAAAGTTTTCGGTTACTTCTGGGCGTGAGTCTGGTAGTCGATAAAGAGACCAAGTTATAAGTTTATGTCTACCCTCGATACTGAGTATTATCCAAACAATCTCTCATGCAGTTTGAATTTTTATCCGGGTGGATTTAATTTTCTTGTTTGCACTGACAAATACACAAACTAGATTTTCCATCAACTTATCGTTTCCATAGGCATTCAAACACAACAGGTGAAGTGAGTCTTACTAGCTCAGTTTCTGCTTCAGTGGAAGACAGTGGGTAGGACTTGTTGGATATAACACTCTGGGTTCTTCCTGGTCTCTGAATTCCCTGCTCGGGGCGCCTGGCCCTATAATCGACACGGCACTCATACTTGAGTGGATGAGTTATCACAGATCCTGCGCTGCCTAAACAGGAGACGGTATCCACAGGGGATGGTAGCGCTTTCGGTACCTTGACATTTCTGGCGTATAACCCTAGGAAGACATCAACACACATCCGTTCACAGGAGCTTTCAGTCGCTTGACAGTATTCTGGGCAATTTACAGCTGTTTACTGCCATCAGCTACCGCACCTTTGAGAGGAGCATTCGTAGTGAGGTTGCACTGTGGCTGGTGCAACGCTTTACAGAACAGTAACAAGTACATTCAAACTAAACTTGCTGAGTCTCTTTTAATTTATGGGTCTTTGTGGCCTTTCCACTTCATATCGACACGCATTATTACTCCCAGAAATTTTCTCTTGTAAATGCTCTTAGTTGTGGCGTATTAATCCTATATTCAGAGGTGACTACATTATTTGATGACATACACAACTTTATATTTCTCTGACATTCTTAGTACCAGAATCTAAATTTATCGAGATATTCCTGGATGTTACTACATTTTCCTCTAAAAAATCAGCGTGAAATTGCAACTTATACCCTTATAACATGAACAGCAGTACTCTATCGCACTTATTCGGGACATGACCGAAAATACACCACCTGGCAAAAATGTAAAGCATCCAGAAGACACGATCGAATGTCAACACTACTTTATACACGTACACACCAGCAGCGGGTATGTAACTGCTTAGAGCTGCATTGCTCTGTTTTTTTTGTTCTGGTTTTTTGGGCGCAACACTGCTATGGTCATTAGCGCCCAGTCTGTGACTTATGAAAAGGTAAAAAACGA
Source organism: Schistocerca piceifrons (assembly GCF_021461385.2). Lineage (NCBI taxonomy): Eukaryota > Metazoa > Arthropoda > Insecta > Orthoptera > Acrididae > Schistocerca > Schistocerca piceifrons. Next base: position 876,157,431 of record NC_060149.1, on the reverse strand, counting down.
AAAGGGAAACCAGCAGCAATGGGAACGAAACTCAAAAAATTGGAGAAACTAAAAGCAGATGGAAAGCTTAAAAAACCACTACAGAAAGGGGTTGGTTGTCCCCAAAAAGAGCTTCAAATGACTGACGTCATCTCACTGGCACTAATAAACTCGAGAACGCGATCGGCTGAGCGCGTGTCATCTGCTAAAATGGACGATATTTCAGGCGACAGCTGTAGACGGGCGCGCAACGGAGTAAAATAGGGGCACTCAAGTAAAAGGTGTCTTACCGTCCACAGCTGAGAGCAGTGGGGACAAAGTGGGGGAGGATCGCCGCTTAAAAGATGTCGATGGCTAAAAAGACAGTGCCCTATCCGGAGTCTAGTTAAAATTACCTCCTCCCGACGACGCGTTCGGGAGGAAGAGGTCCAAGCACAGGGAAGAGCTTTCACGTCCCACAATTTATTATGGGGAAGTGTCGACCAATGTGCGTGCCATGAAAGAACAACACGACGACATAAAACACTCCGTAGATCGGCGAAGGGAATCGTGCGAATAGCTGGCCGAAGAAGAGAGAGTGCAGCCTTGGCCGCTATATCGGCCGCCTCATTTCCACAGATACCAATGTGTCCTGGGATCCAGAGGAACGTCACCGAGACGCCCCCCAAGTGGAGCAAGTGGAGGCAGTCCTGAATCCGACGGACCAGAGGGTGGACAGGGTAGAGAGCTTGGAGACTGAGGAGAGAGCTGAGAGAATCTGAACAGATAACATACTGTATCCGCTGATGGCGGCGGATGTATTGGACAGCCTGGAGAACAGCGTAAAGCTCCGCAGTATAAACCGAACACTGGTCGGGAAGCCGAAATCGATTTGGGGTGTCGCCAACAATATAGGCACTCCCTACACCAAACGATGTTTTTGAGCCATCAGTGTAAATAAACGTGGCTTCCTTCATTTGTGCACATAGAGCAGAAAATGCCCGACGATAAACAAGTGAAGGGGTACCATCCTTGGGAAACTGACAAAGGTCACGGAGCAGGCAGGTCCGGGGACGGAGCCAAGGCGGTGCTGTACCCCAAGTTGTCAAGAAAGTTTTAGGAAAGCGGAAGGAAAGAGAATGGAGCAGTTGACGGAAGCGGACTCTCGGTGGTAGTAGGGAGGAAGGGCGGCCTGCATACCCTAAATCCAAGGAGGCGTCGAAAAAAATGTCATGGGCCGGATTAGCAGGCATGGAAGACAAATGGCTAGCATAACGACTGAGAAGGACAGCTCGCCGATTGGACAGCGGAGGTTCAGCAGTCTCAGCATAAAGGCTTTCCACAGGGCTGACGTAAAAAGCTCCAGACACTAAACGTAATCCACGGTGGTGGATACAGTCGAGACGCCGAAGAATAGACGGCCGAGCAGAGGAGTAAACTATGCTTCCATAGTCCAATTTCGAGCGCACTAAGGCGCGATAGAGGCGGAGAAGGACCACTCGGTCCGCTCCCCAGGAGGTACCATTCAGGACACGGAGGGTGTTGAGGGATCGCAGACAGCGAGCCGAAAGATAGGAAACGTGGGAGGACCAGCACAGTTTTCTGTGAAACATAAGACCCAAAAATTTAGCGACGTCCGAAAACGGAAGGTTGACAGGTCCTAGATGTAAGGAAGGTGGAAGAAACTCCGTACGACGCCAAAAATTAACACAAACGGTCTTACTGGGAGAAAAGCGGAAGCCTGTTTCGATGCTCCAAGAGTGGAGGCGATCGAGACAGCCTTGAAGACGTCCTTTCAAGAAGGCTGGTCCGTTGAGAGCTGTAGTAGATCGCAAAATCGTCCACAAAGAGGGAGCCCGAGACATCAGGAAGGAGACAATCCATAATTGGATTTAGGGTAATGGCAAACAGTACAACACTTAGCACGGAGCCCTGGGGTACCCCGTTTTCTTGGGAGAAAGTACGGAAGAGAGTAGTGTTCACCCGCACTTTAAATGTGCGCTTTGCCATAAATTCGCGAAGAAAAAGGGGCAACCGACCGCGAAAGCCCCAAGAGAATAGTGTGCGGAGGATGCCTGTCCTCCAACAGGTATCATATGCTCTCTCCAGATCAAAAAATATTGCTACTGTTTGGCGTTTCCGGAGAAAATTGTTCATGAAATAAGTGGCGAGAGCAACAAGATGGTCAACTGCAGAACGATGGTTTCTGAAACCGCATTGGGCAAGTGTTAAAAGTCTGCGGGACTCCAGCCACCAAGCTAAACGGCAATTCACCATACGCTCCAAATCCTTACATACACTACTCGTGAGAGAAATGGGGCGATAGCTAGAGGGGAGATGTTTGTCCTTGCCAGGTTTCGGAACAGGAACGACGATAGCTTCCCGCCATCGTCTGGGAAAAGTACTGTCGGTCCAAATTCGATTATAAAGGCGAAGGAGGTAACGCTGACTATGTTATGATAAATGCAGCAACATTTGGATGTGGATACCATCCGGTCCTGGGGCGGAGGAGCGAGAAGAGGAGAGTGCATGTTGGAGTTCCCGCATGGAGAAAACAGTATTGTAGCTTTCGCGATTTTGAGAGGAGAAAGCAAGAGGTCGCACTTCCGCTGCACGTTTCTTCGGGGGAAACGCTGGCGGGTAATTTGAAGAGCTCGAAATCTCAAAAAAGTGTTGACCCAATGAGTTAGAAATTGCGACGGGGTCCACTAATGTATCATGCGCCACAGTGAGCCCAGAGACCGGGGAGAAACTAGGCGCGCCTGATAACCGTCGAATCCGACTCCAAACTTCCGAGGAGGGAGTGAAGGTGTTAAATGAGCCAGTAAAGAAGTACCAGCTTGCCTTCTCGCTATCTCGGATGACGCGACGACACCGCGCACGGAACTGCTTATAGCTCATACAGTTGGCCAATGTAGGATGGTGTCCGAAAACGAGAAGAGCACGTCGCCGCTCACGTATTGCGTCACGGCATGCCTCGTTCCACCAAGGAACTGGGGGGCGCCTGGGCAATTCGGAGGTGCGAGGTATTGAACGTTCCGCAGCTGTAAGAATAACGTCTGTAATATGAGTGACCTCATCGTCGACGCTAGGAAAGTGACGGGCATTGAATGTCGCTAGAGACGAAAAAAGTGTCCAATCAGCTTGAGCAAACTTCCATCGTCTCGGACGCATATATGGCAGTTGTGGCTGCAATCGAAGGACATATGGAAAGTGGTCACTCGAGTGTGTATCAGCAAGGGCGAACCATTCGAAGCGCCGAGATAGCGGAACAGTACCGACCGAAAGGTCCAAATGGGAGAAATTTGACGTGGAGGCAGACAAAAATGTAGGGTCCCCAGCGTTGAGGCAAACAAGATCCGCTTGGTGGAAGACGTCTAGCAATAGTGAAGCCACGCGGACCAGGATGTGGAGATCCCCAAAGCGGGTGGTGGGCATTGAAGTCCCCAACCAGCAAATAGTGGGGTGGAAGCTGACCAAGAAGATGAAGGAGATCAGCTCGTGCCATTGATGTGGACGATGGGAATGTATACAGTACAAAGAGAGAAGGTGTATCCAGAAAGGGAAAGACGGACAGCGACTGCTTGGAAGGAAGTGTTTAAGGGGATTGGGTGATAATGGAGAGTATTATGGAGAAGAATCATGAGTCCTCCATGTGCTGGAGCGCCTTCAACAGAGGGGAGATCAAATCGGACTGACTGAAAATGGGGGAAGACAAAGAGGTCGTGGGGACGCAGCTTTGTTTCCTGAAGACAGAAGACGACCGGCGAGTAGGATCGTAAGAGGATCGTCAATTCATCCTGATTGGCTCGAATTCCGCGGATATTCCAATCGATAATGGACATAGGGTGGACAGAAAATTGAAGAATGTGACCAAGGTTGCCGTCAACTCAACGACTGCTCAGAGCTTGCGACCGACAGCGTGGAACGGCACTCAGCCGAAGGCAGAAGATCCTGATCCATAGGTTGTTCAGGAGCAGCTCCTGCCACCAGCGATCGGCCGGTTGATCGACCGCCAGCAGTGCGCCTCGGCGACACAGAAGACGGCCGAGGGCGGTTACCGCCAGGTGGTGCTGTAGATGAGAAACGCCGTGGCGGAGAAGGTGAGGAACTGGGTTTCTTATTAGCCTTCTTGGAAAGATAATGTTTAGATGAAGGAGGAACAGATGGTTGTGAAGTTGGGGTACGTAAAAAATGTTCACGAGTATGCTCTTTTTTGAAAGTCTGGGTGTCTGACTTTTGGGATCGAGATTTAGCGGAACCCGATGAAGGATGAGCCATAGATGGAGCAGGCGAAAGTGGGATGGTTGAACGGGCGATCTTTGCGCTGGACGATCTGACGACCGTGTCACTAAAGGTGAGATCTCAAGTCTGCGTGGCCGCCTCCTTTGTTGGCCGAGGAGAGGCAAGGACAGTGCTGTATTTTCCTGTCTGAGGTATAGTGGGCTTTCGACTGGTGAATAATTTTCGAGCAGCAAAGGTCGACACCTTTTCCTTCACTCTGATTTCCTGAATGAGTTTCGTCTTTAAAAATGGGGCAGTCTCGAGAGTAAGCAGTGTGGTCACCCACACAGTTGATGCAACGAGGGTATGGAGGTGGACAAGCACCCTCATGGGCATCCTTGCCACACATAACACATTTGGCCGAATTGGAACAGGACTGGCTGGTGTGATTGAACCGCTGACACTGATAGCAACGCGTAGGGTTTGGGACATAAGGGCGAACGAAAATTATCTCATAGCCCGCTTTGATTTTCGATGGGAGTTGAACTTTGTCAAATATCAAGAAGACAGTACGGCTTGGAATGATGTTCCTGTCAACCCTTTTCATGACTCTATGAACAGCCGTTACGCCCTGGTCAGACAGGTAGTGTTGAATTCCCTCGTCAGACAATCTGTCGAGGGAGCGAGTATAAACGACTCCACATGAGGAATTTAAGGTGCGGTGCACTTCCACCCGGACAGGGAAGGTGTGGAGCAGTGAAGTACACAGCAATGTAGAACTGACTGTTTCTAACAACAAGGTGCCATTCCGTAATCTGGAACAAGACTTTACAGGACCTGCAATTGCGTCGACACCTTTCTGAATAATGAAAGGGTTGACCGTGGAGAAGTCGTGACCTTCGTCAGACCGAGAAGCAACAAGGAACTGTGGCAATGATGGAAGAACTGTCTGTGGCTGAGACTCAGTGAACTTACGCTTGTGAGCAGACATAGTGGAAGATGAGGAAACCATTGCGGAAGAATCCCCCATGATTACCGGCGACTCCGATGGCGCGCTCCTCCCTTGTGGGGGCCCTCTCTGAGGGCACTCCCACCTTAGGTGATTGTTCACACCTCAGGTCACACCTCCCGAGAAACGGACGGAGGGACCAATCGGCACTTTCGGAAGGTATCAGCTCGGGTAATCGCCCCTCCCTGGGCCTGGCCATTACCAGGGGGTACGTACGTGTCCTACCTGTCTACCCAGGGCAGGGAATTACGCGTTACCCCGTCACCGGTTACGCATGAAAATGCGTGGGTCGGCGTTCAGACACGCACAGGGAGGAAGAAAGAGAAATGGAAAAACAAAGAAAGGGAAAGGAAAGAAGAGAGGTCTCAAACGCCGCAGCGGAGAAAAAGGTAAAGAGAAGAGGTAAGGAAATAGAAAGGACAAAGGAAGGATGAAGACATGCAAGCAGAGAAGGCGAAGAATTTGTTACATTTACGAGTGTCCATCTCCGGACGTAGCTACAAACCATACTCCCAGAGAGGGAGAAAGGGAAGGAAAGAGCTAGAGGTGAGGGGAGGGGGGGCGAAGATGGGGGATAGGGAAGGATGCGGTAAAGGAAGGTATGTAGCCCGGAAAGGAAGGAGGGCCACATTAGCTCGGGGTCCCGTGCTCGCTACGCACGTTTCCACAAAAGAGTTGTGGACCCCCTGGGGGGGCATTGTGCTCTGTGACGGGTATTACGGCCACCACAGTGCATTGGTGCTGTTACCAGGTCTAGTAGGGTATCTAAAGGGCTCGAACAGCGTCACATGTCGTACGATCACTAAGAAGGACTCGGAGATGACGCGTAGTCATTATCAGTAATAGACGGAATTTTAAATGGATCTCATTGTGGATCTCCATTTGGCCGGCTGGTCGAATCGTGCAATATCCGGAAGACAACGGCCCGATGTTGGACTTCATGGGAACGTGAGGTCAGCCATACTTGTCGTCAAGGCCAGGTATACTCGTCGCCAAGGCTTTGGTCGATCACATCTGAGTACTACAACGGAGGATCTCCGTACTGTACACTGAGCACACGGCATGCTCTTCACTACTGCGTCTGCCATCCGAGAACATGTAATGGACTCCCTGAAACGTTTGTGTCGTGCTACACCATTGGTCGGAGAGCAGCAGCAGTCGGGCTACAGGATTATCGTCCACTACGTAGTGCGTCGTTAATACCGAAACACAAACGGCTGCGTCTGGGGTGGTGCCGTGACCGGGAAGCACGGACTTCTGATGAATGGCGACACATTGTGTTCAGCGATGAATCGCTGTTCTCGACCATCCCGTATGACCATCGTCGGCGAGTACGACGGCGACGTAGGAAGAGGTCCCATTTTTCCAAAGTTTTGCATAGGCACAGCGGTATTACTCTTGGAGGTATGGTGTGGTAGCGGCCTTGCCGCAATGGTGTGACCGGTTTCTGTCAGATCACCGAAGGTAAGCGCTGTCGGGCTGGACTAGCACTTGCCGAGCGCTGTTGGCAAACGGCGTGCACTCAGCCCTTGCGAGGCGAACTGAGGAGCTACTTGATTGAGAAGTAGCGGCTCCGGTCTCGTAAACTGACATACGGCCGGGAGAGCGGTGTGCCGACCACATTCCCGCATCCAGTGACGCTTGTGGACTGAGGGTGACACGGCGGCCGATCGGTACATTGGGCCAGCGTGGCCTGTTCGGGAGGAGTTTAGTTTTTATGGCGTGGTAAGTCAACGGACATGACTTCAAGTCACGCTGGAGGTCCACAACGAAATACAAAGTAAACATTGCGGGACATTAATCCTGTGTATTTAAGTTTTTAATATGTTTATGTTCCTTCAAGTGCGGACACGACGGTGTATTCCATGTATGTTAAAATACTTAACTATTTTTAGACGTAGTATATGTCTGTGACTAAAACCACATATAGCAAACTTTGGTGGTTTCGTGATACCGTTCTTTAAATACATTGAAGCTGTGCGGTGCTGTTTACAGAAAATACTTTTATGACTCCATTATTATTGATTATTACTCGCTAATCTCCGAGCAGTTCAGCGTGCACCTCAATGGGTTCGTGTAGTACTAGAATGGAACTTCTGAACTGATAGTATCGTTTGAAGTTGCGATACGAATTCTAGGGAAGTATTACTAAGCGTACTGTTGTGGTTTTTGAAGGGTGAAAAGTCTTCATTCTTCGTGGGGTAGAATTTAATGAATTTGGAGCAAATGATAAATCCCACCTAAACTAACATCTCCTCCTTGATCCGAACGTTATTATATGTAGCAGCAGGAGATATGAATTGTTGAGGGTAAATATTATCCATTTAATGGGTTAATTTTTTTGGGGCGGGGGAGGAAGTTGTTATGACTGGTTATGCAATAATGAGAATAATAATAACAATAACAGGTCAATTTCAATCATCAAAATGTTCAAATATATGTGAAATCTTATGGGACTTAACTGCTAAGGTCATCAGTCCCTAAGCTTACACACTACGTAAACTAAATTATCCTATGCACAAACGCACACATCCATACCCGAGGGAGGAATCGAACCTCCGCCGGGACCAGCCGCACAGTCCATGACTGCAGCGCCTCAGACCGCTCGGCTAATCCCGCGCGGCTTTAATCATCAAATATCTTGTTTATGCAGTAATTGTTAAATACGCATTAGCGACCTTGGACCTTGTAGCATAGCTTAACGCTCCCGGTGACCCGTACCGGGATCGAATACGCGCGATGGATTAAAGACAGTTGGTCCAGTACACCGACCAGTCTGAGAGTTGATTTAAAGAGGTTTTCTCCGCTCTTTTAGGCAAACGCTTGGCACATCCGCAATCAACGCCTTATAAAATGTGAAACGCAACAGATGAAATCTGAAAACACACGGAACAAAATTTGTGTGTTTCACGGTCAGATGGCGCACACTTCCCTCGCATAGGTTAACTGACGACCGCGGCGGCAGGAAGAGCATCCGGCTACATACACTCCTGGAAATTGAAATAAGAACACCGTGAATTCATTGTCCCAGGAAGGGGAAACTTTATTGACACATTCCTGGGGTCAGATACATCACATGATCACACTGACAGAACCACAGGCACATAGACACAGGCAACAGAGCATGCACAATGTCGGCACTAGTACAGTGTATATCCACCTTTCGCAGCAATGCAGGCTGCTATTCTCCCATGGAGACGATCGTAGAGATGCTGGATGTAGTCCTGTGGAACGGCTTGCCATGCCATTTCCACCTCGCGCCTCAGTTGGACCAGCGTTCGTGCTGGACGTGCAGACCGCCTGAGACGACGCTTCATCCAGTCCCAAACATGCTCAATGGGGGACAGATCCGGAGATCTTGCTGGCCAGGGTAGTTGACTTACACCTTCTAGAGCACGTTGGGTGGCACGGGATACATGCGGACGTGCACTGTCCTGTTGGAACAGCAAGTTCCCTTGCCGGTCTAGGAATGGTAGAACGATGGGTTCGATGACGGTTTGGATGTACCGTGCACTATTCAGTGTCCCCTCGACGATCACCAGTGGTGTACGGCCAGTGTAGGAGATCGCTCCCCACACCATGATGCCGGGTGTTGGCCCTGCGTGCCTCGGTCGTATGCAGTCCTGATTGTGGCGCTCACCTGCACGGCGCCAAACACGCATACGACCATCATTGGCACCAAGGCAGAAGCGACTCTCATCGCTGAAGACGACACGTCTCCATTCGTCCCGCCATTCACGCCTGTCGCGACACCACTGGAGGCGGGCTGCACGATGTTGGGGCGTGAGCGGAAGACGGCCTAACGGTGTGCGGGACCGTAACCCAGCTTCATGGAGACGGTTGCGAATGGTCCTCGCCGATAGCCCAGGAGCAACAGTGTCCCTAATTTGCTGGGAAGTGGCGGTGCGGTCCCCTACGGCACTGCGTAGGATCCTACGGTCTTGGCGTGCATCCGTGCGTCGCTGCGGTCCGGTCCCAGGTCGACGGGCACGTGCACCTTCCGCCGACCACTGGCGACAACATCGATGTACTGTGGAGACCTCACGCCCCACGTGTTGAGCAATTCGGCGGTACGTCCACCCGGCCTCCCGCATGCCCACTATACGCCCTCGCTCAAAGTCCGTCAACTGCACATACGGTTCACGTCCACGCTGTCGCGGCATGCTACCAGTGTTAAAGACTGCGATGGAGCTCCGTATGCCATGGCAAACTGGCTGACACTGACGGCGGCGGTGCACAAATGCTGCGCAGCTAGCGCCATTCGACGGCCAACACCGCGGTTCCTAGTGTGTCCGCTGCGCCGTGCGTGTGATCATTGCTTGTACAGCCCTCTCGCAGTGTCCGGAGCAAGTATGGTGGGTCTGACACACCGGTGTCAATGTGTTCTTTTTTCCATTTCCAGGAGTGTAGTTAAATTGATATAAATTTTATAAATCATGGAAAACAGCAGAACCCATATGGCGGGATAAACGCTAAGAGAGAGAGAGAGAGAGAGAGAGAGAGAGAGAGAGAGAGACAGTCAGAAAGAAAAGATTTCATACACACTGGTAGCGCATAAGGTGGTCTCAGCGTAAACTAGCGTCCCAAAATATGCCATATTGGCTGTGAATTTGCTTTCATAAACCGGAGGTGTACGAAGACCGAGCCTTGGTCTTACACGAATAATTACGGACAGAGCTGCTCATTAGTTTTCTCTCACAAACCCATAATGATGGGCTACAGCTCATATGCTTCCAATCAAAAACGTGACCCAAAATATTAACGCAGATCGAAGGCAGTCACTTCACTACAGTGGAATGCAGGCACGTGGGTACATGCCAGGAATTTGCTTTCCGTCAGTAATGAAGATATATTGTAGCCATTTAGCATGAACATCCTCTTCGAGGAACCGTTGGAAAAAGTGAATTAAGATAGGAGGGGAAGGAAGGAAGAGTCGAAGCGACAATGACGTCGTTACAGGCTGGAGAACGATGTGTAAGGAGATGGTCCTGTTTTCTTTCAGGGGGATCAATGCTACCACTTTCCTTAAGCCACTTAGGGAAACACGGAAAACCTTGTTCTAGATATCCAGATGAGGATTTGAATCGTTGTTCTTCCGAATGCGGGAACTGAATGTCGACTATAACGAATGTGAGTGCATTTTTTCAATATTTCACAGCCAGGCTGAAACATTTTCGTGTTTCCCTGGTGTAAGTAAGTTAAATTTGTTTGCACGTAGTTTAGCTTGAACTACAATGGAAAATTTATGGATTTCCAGCATAGTGGATTAAATGAAGGCAAGCAACTTGCGTTAACTAGTTCGATATAGAAACAGCAAAAGTAGTAAGATCGTCCAGTCAGACAAAACAGTATTTTCCGAAGTAGGTAATAAACCGCGTTAAGATTGGGAGGGTACACAGAAAACAGGTTTAGAATCGAGTAGATGCAGTGGTGCGAAACAATTCGCGTCCACGACATTTCTTTAAAGGCTGACCAATGAAAACGATTGTATTTCCATGTCTGCTTTCGTATACGTAATTGCAAATGTTTTGTAGAAGACCCACAGCAATCGCTGTACGACAATTAAGAAGCCGGATACCGTATCACGCAAACTACTTTTAGCAAATAAAAACCAGTAATCCGCGAGTCTGAATCGAACCCTCGACTTGCTGCATGTTCTCCCGAAACGCTATCCACTGCATCAACTGCACAGCAATACTGCTATATTCAGACAGAGGTAGTTATAGTTACCGTACACGTGATTACAGTGTTGCCAGATTGCCGATATTTATCGTCCATTTAGCCGGCCCATGTGGCCGAGCGATACTAGGCGTTACAGTCTGGAACCGCGGGACCGCTACGGTCGTAGGTTCGAATCCTGCCTCGGGCATGGAAGTGTGTGATGTCCTTAGGTTAGTTAGGTTTAAGTAATTCTAAGTTCTAGGGACTGATGACCTCAGATGTTAAGTCCCATAGTGCTCAGAGCCATTTGAACCATTTTTTTAACGTCCATGTACTGCCCGAAAAATGCGCAGTACGAACTTTTGTGGGAGACATTTTTGTACTGCCAGTATGTGAGGAATTGGCGGCGAAGTCCGAGTGCACGAATTTTTCTCCACCCTGTAGAAATATAATTTAAGCATGTAGCTGTATTATACTAACACACTGACACATTACAACAAGAAACGTAGTTGTAATTTCATGATACATTAACAATAGTAACGTTACTTTGCAGGGCTGAATACAAGTGCAATAAGCTAAAGTTTTGTAATGACAGCTGTAACACGACCTATTATAATATGTAGGCAGCAGATCAAAACTGAAAGCCATCAAATAAAGAGAATAAAAATAGTGACGATTTGTACTACCATTCAGTACTTAAGCACAAAACAGTTTTACTAATTTGACGAGTCGTGTACAGTGTACGCTGCTGTGAGGCAGCTGGGTGCGTGGGCACGGGTGGCGAGCCGCCGGCACACACGGGGCTCACCCTCTTTGTCTTCGGCCTGTCAACACGTGACGTTCCCTCCCTCGAGAAGCCGGAGGCCGTGCCGCCTCTTCGTACTCCCGAGCCGTCCCTAGCTGCCGCCAGATACCTACCATTAAAGTCTAAATCGCTACGGAAACTACAACACTGATTCCAGAGGGATTAGCGTCAGGACTCCCGCTCGCTTGTAGAACTAGCAGTTTCGAAGTCATAAACAAGTTTCAAAAATTTTCATTTTCGACAGAATTATTCAGCCGCTCTTTGTAAATCACAAACGAGAGCCAGTTATCTCACAGCTGAACAATAACAGTGCACTGTGGTCTAACCCCTACCGTGCGATGTACTACAGTAATAAGGTGTGTGCGTTCCCACAGCGCTTCTTACTGTATCCGGAAGCACGTACTTTTTTCCTATTTGTTAAACCGTCATATTAAGCCAGCAGTCTAGTTACCTAATGCTGCCTGTAAGTATGCGGACAGTTTCTGGAGGAAGCAGACAAACGTTAACAAGCGACAAAAATTTCATACGCCGCAGGCGCTTATTCAGGGTCCAGTTGTTTTCCTCACCGCCACTTTTAACATACCACGAATTTGTAAGATTTCAATACTAATTTTTTGTGGAGGACAGCCGGCCGCGGTGGTCTTGCGGTTAAGGCGCTCAGTCCGGAACCGCACGACTGCTACGGTCGCAGGTTCGAATCCTGCCTCGGGCATGGATGTGTGTGATGTCCTTAGGTTAGTTAGGTTTAAGTAGTTCTAAGTTCTAGGGGACTGATGACCACAGATGTTAAGTCCCATAGTGCTCAGAGCCATTTGAACCATTTTTTTTGTGGAGGACACTTGCCTTCGTCTTCCCTTACTGAGCTTCATATGGTTTGCTGGGTGTACCTCTGAATTCACGACCCGCGACGGATTTACTGTTGACAGCAGGTAGGTCGTGCTGTGCATATGCGCCTTCACACGGCTGGGATGTCACCAGACAGGTTAGCGTAAGCGTTCACATAACCAATTGAAAACAATCCTGTGTCAAATTTAGCTTGCATGTTCTAGAATTTCTTGCATTTTCGAGACTTTTAGTTTCCGTGCTGTTGTCTTGGCAGAAGAGGCAACACCGTGTTACGAGGGGAGGCCGAAATGCACGCGTTTTAGCTCACGCAGGCGGGCGTGAGGAGGGAAGAACTATACTGACGTGACATTTGGAACATGACAAGGAATTAGAATTCATAAAGCGGACGTAATTTGTTTGATAATTAACTTAAATCCATTAATGATGAACGTCGCTCTTGCCCGTATATAATTCACAATATGATCTTGTTTAGAATACATTCACAGTAACTGAATATGTCGCCTTGCTAGGTCGTAGCAAATGACGTAGCAGAAGGCTATGCTAAACTGTCGTCTCAGCAAATGAGAGCGTAAGTAGACAGTGAACCATCGCTAGCAAAGTCGGCTGTACAACTGGGGGCGAGTGCTGGGGAGTCTCTCTCGACTAGACTTGCCGTGTGGCGGCGCTCGGTCTGCAATCACTGATAGTGGCGACACGCGGGTCTGACGTATACTAACGGACCGCGGCCGATTTAAAGGCTACCACCTAGCAAGTGTGGTGTCTGGCGGTGACACCACACATGCTGCTTGCTGCTGTGAAATTTGGAAATTGATATATGCAAAAATATAAACCTTTCTACTGTACTCACGCATGGGTCAACGTTCTCGGTTTGTCAGTGAGAGACTGTTTACAGATGATTCGCGCGTTTTTTTTTAAACGAAGCCCCCTTTTCACTCAATGCACTATGACCAACGTTTTTCCAATAATCAGATTTAACACTAATGTGCGTTTCTGGAAGATCTGCAAGGTACTGATCCCAGGCTGCCAGTAACTCTTCGTTGGATTGAGAAAGTGTTCCACCCACAAGTATTTCTACATACAGGAGTAGGTAAAAGTCATTGTGAGCTAAATCTGGTTAATGGGATGGCTGTCCCAACAAAGGTTATTTTAGTTTCCTCAGTTTGCAAATTTGAAAAGCGTCTGTAATTACCTTTTCTTTAGCTGTCCAGGTCTCTTCACGTATATTTTTGCATCCTGTTGGTTAACAAGACGCACATAAAAATTGATAGCTATTGTTTTATGTTTTATTTTTGCTTCCTAGGAAGCACCGCCCATGACCTTAGAGGCAGATATAATCGACCTCAGTTTTTTTTTGTACGGGGCTACCAGATACTATCGACTGTTTAGTTTGCTGATCGTCTCTGGCGTGAATTGGTAGCCCCACATCTAATACACAGTAACCACTTTGATGAATTATTTCTGAAACGGCTAAACATCGCTAAGAAATTCATTGTGACGTTTATTTTTGGCCAGCGCTCAATTAATGCGGCATCCCTCAAATAGGAAGCCTTATCACAGTTAATGATTTATATAACATTTTTCTTCTGACGTAACCGTACGTACTGTGTCATCTATCACGCAAACCACGCGCCACACTGTACACTCTCTCCATGTTTTTGTCTGCAGCTGCAACGTTGGGACTTCTTTCACGCAGATTATCGTCAAGAAAATGCAGCCACGTTTGAATTCACCTGTTCATTTCTCACTCGTTGAAAATGAAGGAACAGACGCTTTACAGATCTTTCCGGTGTTCGAGTGAATTTCTCATGTTGTCTAACTGTCTAAAACAATGAATTATGTGAAGTCATACAAACATGTACCAACAGACAAAAGCCGACATTTTGTTGATTTCAACGCCATGTTTATGCTAGACCCAGTAATTTTCAGTTCGCTCTCGTATTAACATGTGCTGGGTGGTATCAATATATGACCAATGATTCATTCGATGCACCTAAATGAAACATTCAAGAATGTGAGCGATGACAAATCTGAAGAAATTAAGGCACCGTGAAGCCGCCCTGTCAGCGGGGTACTTCACGAGCTGCGAGAACATTCTGCAAGTCAAGTTTACTTCGCGAGTTGCAACTTAAGAGTAGTGGGCCGTCATGCTGAACGCTTCTTACACTCGAATGATGGTGCGCTTGCCGCTTTGAGACTCACAACAAGTAAGCAAGTGTTCTGCTATATCCGCGAGTAGCCGTATAGTACGAGTATATCAGCGCACGCGTCAGAACCCAGGAGAGAAACCTGTGAAGCCGCAAGACGGTAGGGCCGCCTACGAAAGAGAACACGAAACCAAGCGGTAGTCGAGCTAAACACGGTTGACTGACGGCGGTCAAGGAACAGACTAGGACGAGCCCAAAGCAACCTATACAATAAGGATGAGCAAAGGAAACCTTCGCCACCACGGTGTCAACGGGCGAAGAACAAAGAGAGACACAATCCGAAACGCAGCCAGAGAGAACGAACAGCAAAGCGAGATTGTTATCGAAGTAACCAACAATATCGGGCGCGAGTACAGAACTGACTGACGGTTCTTTTCTTTTTTGGTGTGTGTAATAATACTGAAGTCTTACGGCGTTAGGAGTCTTTCCTTCTTGGATAGGTGGTAGAAGGAAATTTTCTCTTTATTTAACACTTTCAGAGGGGATGGGCGCTCAAGGGAGTCCTTAACACCTCTGGAATCTCGTAGAAGGCCGGAACAGTCTGTAAGTGTTTCACACGGAGAGAATCCGCAAGTGGCCTAAAGAGGTGAAGTCCGAAGGAGCTGGGTCTGGGATATAGGGTGGATGATGTATTTGCAATTTCTGAGACTTATCTATGGGCGTAATCTTCCGAGTTAGAGATAGATTTCTGTTGAGTTCTTGTCATATCGAACACGCCGGAAACGATTTGAGTTTGTTCAGAATCTTCACATATACCTCTGAATGAGTGGTCAGCCCCTTTATCAATACATCCACGAGAATGACACCATCATTATCCCAGAAGACTATCATCATGACTTTGTCAGCAAAAGGAGGTGCCTTGAATTTCTTCTTGTTTGGCGAACGTGGGTGGTTCCATTCCAGTGACTGCATTTTCGTTTCCGGCTTAAAGTGATGCACCCAGGTTCATCACCGGTAAAAGATCTCTCCATTGCCCTCAAGCTAATCCAATACTTCAGATGTAATGGCTTTACTATGAATCTTGGGGTCAGTTGTGAACTTTCTTGAAACCCATCTTCAGCACACCTTTGAGCCTTAACCACTGCACACGCACTTCCAATGCTCACCGGTAGCTGTAGTTCCAATGGTCGAATGTTGATGCGCCGACCTGCCCGAATTCTGGCATCCACGCGATTGTCGGGAACTGTGATTGTGACAGGACAACCCGAACGCGCTCGATTATGGAGCTCTGTTTCCGCATTTCGTGACACTTTAATTCGCTTTAATCATCGCCCAACAGAACTCCTGTCAAATACATCATTACTTTTATGTTACGTTTTCCACGATTTATTTTTCGGCAACGAAAAATTCAATTACAGCGCGCTGCTATCAGTTTTGAAGCACCTTAACCCTAGAACATTAAAGGGAGGAAATATTGCATTGCTGCTAAACCGTCGTAAAGTTTATTATTACACATTTTATTCAAAGAAAGTCATAATTTAAAGGTTATGCATTTGTTAATGACCGTTATTAGAACTCCAGCGGTATGCTGCATACCAAAATAAGTACAAAATGTCTTGTTTTATATCCTACGGCAACCGTAAATTTTATGAGGATTTATATCCTGTAGAAGCTGGTCCTCCAAATCCGGTGTGCACAAGGTTTGTGGCTTCCCTGAACGTTCGTCTGTCTGCAAGGACCCACGATCACACGGACGCCCAAAAAGGGCTTGAAAGATTGTGTGATGTAGTTGGTGTAGCCGTACTGCGTCTCGACTGTTTCCATGTACTTGCCTCTATACAAACGCCATCACGGCTTGTTCCCGACACGAATACCGGGCCGTTCTGCTAATTACAATACGCTACATCAATCACACAGCCCGCAGCACACATGGAACATACGGCACACGGCCAGAGGAACTTTCATTCGTCAGCGCCTTCTACCGTGGCAACGATGCGTATGCGGAGACATGTATATAGCATCTTCTTTGCTCCGTTACCTGTCGGGAATCTGTCCCTGCAGTATGTCGTTTTTATTAACGTTCACCCTTTATATACTTAGGGACTTTAGAAAGTAAATTACACGCTAAGACGACTGCGCAACAAGAGTCGTGCATTGTCAGAAGAGAGTACAAGTTCAGGGAGACACAGTTCTGTTGCGGTAAGGAGAACAGGGAGTGAAACGTCGCGACAGGTGGAATGTATTCCGAAGCTGAAGTGTGCGGGACAGTAAGGTTTTTGTGGGCAAATCGTTTAAATTGCTCATAGTTTTACCGTGAAACTCTTAGGGCGTAAGGATCAAATGTAATGACGCGTCCAGACGTAGTGATATGGTCTCAAAAATTTGACCGAGGCCGCTCAGATGTAGTTGATGTTGATGGGGAAGGAAGGCCATTGACATCGACCACAGACGATAATGTCTAACCAATCGGCGAGCTTAAAGAACATCTGAAGGAAGGAGATTTTTCAGTGATGAGGACGTTCACATAGCGATTTTCGAATACCACCGTGCCCTAGCGTCATATTTCTATCGTTGAGGAACTGAGCGACTGGTAGAACGGTCCGTCCATTGTTTACAGAGACTTGGAGACTAAGTTGAAAAATATTGTCATGTATGTATGTAACTTTGAAGTGTAGTGCAACATTCAATAACAGTTGCTGGGCCTACCATATTTAATGTATAACATACTTTCTTTCTGCTGGTCTTTATCCCTTACCTTCACTGGGTTGGCATGTTAATTATTGGATATCACAATGCCAGTGGTAGGGGGTGACAAGATGCATTATCTGTCGCCACACCGTCCCCCTGGGACGGAATTAGCCCACCACATCTGTCTACCTCTAGTGTTATCCCCTATGAAAGTGTGCAAACGCTTTCTAAATGTTTGGGAATCGTGTAAGTGTGGAGGGACGTGGCTAGTAGCGAGTCCGAGGCTGAAAACTACATCCAGGCTGGACGGCGTCGGCCCTCGTCGTTAATCCGCCGAGCATATTCGATCCAGCGTTTGTGCTCCTTCCCGAAGCCCGAAAGCGGCGTGCTAAGGCGTATAGCTATCCGAGCGGAAGCTCCCTCGTATTAAGGCCCGTGAGTAATTTGTGACGTTATTTATTGGACACTCGTAATTTTAATCAGATTGTAGTTGACTAGTTTCATAGGCACATTCCATATTCCTAGACTTCTGGAAAACATTTGACTCGGTGGCCAACTACAGACTTAACGAAGGTACGACCATACGGAATAGATTACGATATTGCAGTGCCTGTGTTATTCTGATAACGATGCAAAGTTCCTTTGCACATGCATGCTTGTCCAAAGGAACTTTACGTCGTCATCAGAATAACACAGGCGCTGCAATATCGTATTTCTCTGCTGATACCGGGCAAGCGACTATCAAGTACAACGTGTGACCTGTACGGGGATACAAGTAATGGATGTACGGGTACAGGTCGTAGGCACATGTTTGATGACATATGGAGCCGCGCGGAGTGGCCGCGCGGTTTGAGGCGCCATATCACGGATTGCGCGGCCCCTCTCGTCGGGGTTCGAGTCCTCCCTCGGGCATGGGTGTGTGTGTGTTGTTCTTAGCATAAATTAGTTTAAGTGGTGTGTAAGTCTATGGACCGATGACCTCAGCAGTTTGGTACCTTAGGAATTCACACACATTTGAACATATGGAAGTTTGGGTCTGGCTGTGAGTCGTGCACGGATAGCGAAATGGTAGGGCGACCGCTCGCGATAAGCGGTAAATCCGGGTTCGACTCCCGGCCGGCACAAATTTTCACCGTCGCCATTCTACATCTACATCAAACTCCGCAAGCCACTTAATGGTGTGTGGCGGAGGGTACTTATGGTACCACTATCTGATCCCTCCAACCCTGTTCCACTCGCAAATAGTGCTTGGGAAGAATCATTGTCGGTAAGCCTCTGTACTGGCTCTAATTCCTCGAATTTTTTCCTCGTGGTCAGTACGCGAGATGTTTGTGGGGGGGAGGGGGGGGGGGAGTAATATGTTGTCCGACTCCTCCTGAAAAATGCTGTCCCGACATTTCAACAGTAAATCTCTCCGTGATGTACAATGCCTCTCTTGTAACTTCTGTCAGTGGAGTTCGTTTAGCATCTCCGTAACGCTCTCTCGCCAGCTAAACGATCCCGTGACGAAACGAGCCGCTCTTCGTTGGATCTTCTCTATGTCCATATCTGTCCTACCGGATATGGATCCCAGATAGATGAACAATATTCAAGAATCGGGCGAACAATCGCCTTATAAGCCACTTCTTTCGTGGATGAGTTACATTTCCTTCGGATTCTTCCGACGAATCTGCATCTGGTGTCTGCTTTCCCCACTATCTGTTTTATGTGGTCATTCCACTTAAGGTCGCTCCGGATAGTTATGCCTAGATATTTTACGGCAGACGCTGTCTCCATCTGTTTGTCATCAATAGTGTAGCGGTACAGCAGTGGATTTCTTTTTCTATGAATGCGCAATATGTTACATCTTAGAAAATAGATTAAGGAAAGGCAAACCTACATTTCTCGCATTTGTAGGCTTAGAGAAAGCTTTTGACAATGTTAACTGGAATACTCTCTTTCAAATTCTGAAGGTGGCAGGGGTAAAATACAGGGAGCGAAAGGCTATTTACAATTTGTACAGAAACCAGATGGCAGTTATAAGAGTTGAGGGGCACGAAAGGGAAGCAGGGGTTGGGAAGGGAGTGAGACAAGGTTGTAGCCTATCCCCGATGTTATTCAATCTGTATATTGAGCAAGCAGTAAAGGAAACAAAAGAAAAATTCGGAGTAGGTATTAAAATCCATGTAGAAGAAATAAAACCTTTGGGGTTCGCCGATGACATTGTAATTCTGTCAGAGACAGCAAAGGACCTAGAAGTGCAGATGAACGGAATGGACAGTATCTTAAAAGGAGGATATAAGATGAACATCAACAAAAGCAAAACGAGGATAATGGAATGTAGTCGAATTAAGTCGGATGATGCTGAGGGAATCAGATTAGGAAATGAGACACTTAAAGTAGTAAATGAGTTTTGCTATTTGGGGAGCAAAATAGCTGATGATGGTCAAAGTAGAGAGGATATAAAATGTAGACTGTCAATGGGAAGGAAAGCGTTTCTGAAGAAGAGAAATTCGTTAACATTGAGTATAGATTTAAGTGTCAGGACGTCGTTTCTGAAAGTATTTGTATGGAGTGTAGCTATGTATGGAAGTGAAACGTGGACGATAAATAGTTTAGACAAGAAGAGAATAGAAGCTTTCGAAATGTGGTGCAACAGAAGAATGCTGAAGATTAGATGGGTAGATCACATAACTAATGAGGAGGTATTGAATAGAATTGAGGAGAAGAGAAGTCTGTGGCACAACTTGACTAGAAGAGGGGATCAGTTGGTGGGCATATTCTGAGGCATCAAGCGATCAGCAATTAAGTATTGGAAGGCAGCGTGGAGGGTAAAAATCGTAGAGGGAGACCAAGAGATGAATACACTAAACAGATTCAGAAGGATGTAGGTTGCAGCAAGTACTGGGAGGTGAAGAAGCTTGCACAGGATAGAGTAGCATGGAGATCTGCATCAAACCAGTCTCTGGATTGAAGACCACAACAACAACGTAGGTTGGAAATTAAATAGAGGCAACACTGTGGTGGAGACACTATGCTATGGAATCTGCTATTGTCACCGATAGCACGCGTTGTTGACATACCTGCCTTACCTACGAGCAAATCGACTCGCCTGTCTCGCGTCACCGGCGTGCGCACAATCGAGGGAAACAGTCTCTTGTGAGCGAGCGGTCTAACGTAACGCTGTCACTATGTTTTCGAAACACGAACAATGGAGTTGGATCAAGATTGAATGTGCCAGAGGTCGTACAGCACAACAGTGTCATCAAGGTCTTCAGGAGGCGTGCGGGGAATCGGCATTGCCGTACAGAACAGTGGCACCTTCGGTAAAAGCCTTCAACGAAGATCGGCAAACTGGCAGACATGCATCGGGCAGGTCGTCCTAGCGTCTCTCAAGAAGAAATACATGCTGTTGCCGCGTTGGTGGACAGCAATCAACGCCATACGATTCGTGAGCTTGCCCACGAAACCAGATCAGCGCATACGACGGTGCTTCGCACCCTGAAGGAATGCCATGGAATGCGAAAAATTACATGACAATGGGTTCCCACGGAAATGCAGAAATGGATGCGTTACGACGCTGCTCAGACGCACTAGGAGCGCTATGAGCGCGAAGGAGAGGCTTTCTTACGCCGTATCGTAACACTGTATGAGACATGGGCCACATCGTACGAGCCAAAGCTGAAACGCCAGTCCAGTGAATGGGGTCATTATGGGGCGCCGCGAAAGTGGAAAGTGTGTCAGAGCCCCAGTATGGTGAAAGTTATGGTGATTCTCGTGTACGACTGTGATGATGTTGTCCTAACGCATTACGTTCCTCCACGGCAGGCCGTCAGTGCACAGTATTACTATTCGTTTTTGGAGCATCACCTGCGACCAGCTTTGTGAAGAGAGCGGCGACACTTTCTGCGCAACCCACCCATCATTTTGCACGACAATGCGCGGGCGCATACAGCGCAAGCTGTGGCTGCTCTGTACGCTCGAGGGGACTGGGAAGTACTGTACCATCCACCATACTCCACCAAAGTCCTTGTAATTTTGATTTGATTCCGAAGATGAAGGAACCACTTCGTGGCATTCGCTTCAGAACTGTTCCAGAGATTTGACGGGTATTAGACAGCTCCATTCGCACCATCAACAGAACAAGCTCTGCTAACGGTATACTACGCCTTTCACATCGCTGGCAACGTGTTCTACACAACGCTGGTGACTACTTTGAAGGACAGTAACAGGTGCAAACATGTAACTCCGTTGTATCGGTTGTGAATAAATAGTTGGCACTATTTAAGTTTCAACCCTCGTATTTACGTTCAGGGCCAACTGCCCGTGCCTGAACCATTCATCAATTCTCTGCAGGTCGTTCTGCAAATTCTTACTATCTTCTGGCGTTGCTACTTTGCTATAGACTCCTGGATCATCTGCGAAAAGCCTTAAAGAGCTTTCTACTAGTTCATTTATACAGGGTGGTCCATTGATTGTGACCGGGCCAAATATCTCACGAAAAAACTACAAAGAACGAAACTTGTCTAGCTTGAAGGGGGAAACCAGATGGCGCTATGGTTGGCCCGCTAGATGGCGCTGCCAGGTCAAATGGATATCAACTGCGTTTTTTAAAATTAGGAACCCCCATTTTTAATTACATATTCGTGTAGTACGTAAAGAAATATGAATGTTTTAGTTGGAGGACTTTTTTCGCTTTGTGATAGATGGCGCTGTAATAATCACAAACGTATGGCTCACAATTTTAGACCAACAGTTGGTAACAGGTAGGTTTTTTTTAAATTAAAATACAGAACGTAGGTACGTTTGAACATTTTATTTCGATTGTTCCAATGTGATATATGTACCTTTGGGAACTTATCATTTCTGAGAACGCATGCTGTTAAAGTGTGATTACCTGTAAATACCACATTAATGCAATAAATGCTCAAACTTATGTCCGTCAACCTCAATGCATTTAGCAATACTTGTAACGACATTCCTCTCAACAGCGAGTAGTTCGCCTTTCGTAATGTTCGCATATGCATTGACAATGTGCTGACGCATGTTGTCAGACGTTGTCGGTGGATCACGTAGCAAATATCCTTCAACTTTCCCCACAGAAAGAAATCTGGTGAACGTGCGGGCCATGGTATGGTGCTTCGACGACCAATCCACCTGTCATGAAATATGCTGTCCAATACCGCTACAACCGCACGCGAGCTATGTGCCGGACATCCATCATGTAGGAAGTACATCGCCATTCTGTCATGCAGTGAAACATCTTGTAGTAACATCGGTAGAACATTACGTAAGAAATCAGTATACATTGCACCATTTAGATTTCCATCGATAAAATGGGGGCCAATTATCCTTCCTCCCATAATGCCACACCATACATTAAACCGCCAAGGTCGCTGACGTTGCACTTGTCGCAGCCATCGTGGATTTTCCGTTGCCCGGTAGTGCATATTATGCCGGTTTACTTTACCGCTATTGGTGAATGACGCTTCGTCGTTAAATAGAACGCGTCCAAAAAATCTGTCATCGTCCCGTAATTTCTCTTGTGCCCAGTGGCATAACTGTACACGACGTTCAAAGTCGTCACCATGCAATTCATGGTGCATAGAAATACGGTACGGGTGCAATCGATGTTGATGTAGCATTCTCAACACCGACGTTTTTGAGATTCCCGATTCTCGCGCAATTTGTCTGCTACTGATGTGCGGATTAGCCACGACAGCACCTAAAACACCTACTTGGGCATCATCATTTGCTGCAGGTCGTGGTTGACGTTTCACATGTGGTGAACACTTCCTGTTTCCTTAAATAACGTAACTATCCGGCGAACGGTGCGGACACTTGGATGATGTCCAGGATACCGAGCAGCATACATAGCACACGCCCGTTGGACATTTTGATCACAATAGCCATACATCAACACGATATCGACCTTTTCCGCAATTGGTAAACGGTCCATTTTAATATGGGTAATGTATGACGAAGCAAATACCGTGCGCACTGGCGGAATGTTACGTGATACCACGTACTTATACGTTTTTGACTATTACAGCGCCATCTGTCACAAAGCGAGAAAAGTGGTCCAACTAAAACATTCATATTTCTTTACGTACTACACGAATATGTAATAAAAATGGGTGTTCCTATTTAAAAAACGCAGTTGATATCCGTTTGACCTATGGCAGCGCCATCTAGCGGGCCAATCATAGCACCATCTGGTTTCCCCCTTCAAGCTAGATGAGTTTAGTTCATTGTAGTTTTTTCGTTTGATGCTTATTTCGTGAGATATTTGGCCCGGTCACTATCAATGGACCACCATCCATATATTGTAAACGGCAACGGTCCTATCACACTTCCCTGTGGTACTCCGGATATTACCTTTACATCTATCGATTTTGCTCCGTTAAGAGCGACGTGTTAAGTTCTATCTGCCAGAAAGTCTTGAATCCAATCGCAAGTCTGCTCCGATATTCCGTAAGTTCGTATTTGTTTCATCAAACGGCAATGCGGGACGGTGTCAAATGCGTTACTGAAATCAGGGAACACGGCATCAACCTGAGCGCCGTTGTCCACTGCGCTGTGGATCTCGTGGAGGAACAGAGCGAGCTGAGTTTCACAGGATCTCTGTTTGCGGAATCCATGTTGATTTTTATAGAGGAGATTTCCCAAAACGTCATAATTCTTGAGCATAAAACATATTCCATAATTCTATAACAGATTGACGTCAACGATACAGGTCTATAATTCTGTGGATCTGTCTTACGGCCTTTCTTAAAAACGGGAATGACCTGCGCTTTTTTCCAGTTGTGAGGTACCTTTCGTTGCTGAATCGATCTACGATAAATTACTGCTAGAGGGGGAGCAAGTTCTTTCGCATAATCTTTACAGAAGCTTATAGGTATCTCATCTGGTCCTGACGCCTTTCCATTACTAAGCGATTGTAGCTAATTTTCAGTTCCGCGATCGGCTATCTCAGTATCTGCCATTTCGACGTTCGTATGACGATTGGAAAGAGGGACAGTGTTACGATCTTCCGCGGTGAAACAACTTCGGAAGACCGAATTCAGTACTTCGGCCTTCTCTCTGTTATCTTCCGTTTCTGTGCCAGTGTGGACGCTGAGAGAAGGAACAGATGATTTTGACCCTTTTACTGATTTTACATACGACCAAAATCTCTTTGAGTTTTTATTACTCAGGTCGGTTGAGAAAGTCTTACTTTCAAAATCATTGATCGCTTCTCTCATCCCTCTCCTGACGCCCATTTTCACTTCGTTCAGCTTTTGTTTGTCAGCTAGGTTTTTACTTCTCTGAAATCTGAGATGATGTGCTCTTTCTTTACGTAGCTCTTTTCTAACACGTCTATTAAACCATGTTGAATCTTTCCCATCCTTTAAAACCTTACTCGGAACATACTTGTCTAGGGCACATTGAACTATGCCTTTCAATTTTTTCCGTTTGTTCTCCACATCTTCGTCATCACCGAATATTTGATGCTGCCTGTTGAGATATTCTGAAATTTGTATTCTGCGACCATTGATGAGCAAATATATTTTCCTACCTTTCTTAACACTCCTTGTAGGACCAGTCGTCATGTCCCCACGTCAGCCTTATGATCACTGATACGTTCCACTACGGTAACCGATTCTATAAATTCAGGTCTGTTTGTGCCAGGAGGTCTAAGACGTTACCTTCGCCAGTTGGTTCTCTATCTGCTCAAGGTGATTTTCTGACAAAACATCCAGTACAATGCTACACGAATCCCCGTCTCTGGCACCAGTTTTTATGGCATAACACTCCTAATCTACAACTGGCTAGTTGAATTCACCCCCTATTACAACAGCATGATCAGGAAAATTACTAATGATATTTTGGAAGTTCTCTCTGAAGCGCTCTAAAACCACACAGCCTGACCGAGGCGGTCTATAAAAGCATCTGATCACAATTTTTGACCGTTATTTGATACTCAGTCTCACCCAGATCAATTCTCATTTGGAATCTGTGATAACCTCGCTAGTCGAATTCTTTACTGCAATAAACACGCCGCAACCATTAGCGACTAACCTATTCTTACTATAAATATTCCATTGTGAACTTAGAATTTCGTTGTTTTTGACGTCTGGATTCAACCAGGTTGCTGTCCCCAATACTATCTGTGCATTATAAACTTCAGTAAGCGATACTAATTCTGGGACCTTTCCTTGGATGCCCCTGCAGTTTACTAAAATCATGTTAATCTTTTCTATCGCTGATCTGCGAGGACTAAGATTCTCTGAGGTCACTGTGGCTGATTTAACAGGGAAGTCGTCTTTGATCCCAAGGGAGGGGTTCTTTAACCTAAAAAAGCCCCATGTGCACGCCACACGTACTCCGCTATCCCAGTAGCCGCTTCCTGCGTGCAGCGCACGCCTGACCTATAAAGGGGAACCGTGCAATTCTGCACCCGATAACGGAGGTCGAGAAATTCGCATCCGATACCGTCGCAGAGCCGTCTGAGCCTCTGGTTTAGACCTTCCACGCTGCTCCAAACCAGAGGAACCGCGATCAACCCTGGGTACGATGCTACAAATCAACAGCTTAGCCCGCACCTCGCGTGCGTTGCTAGTTGCCTTCACCAAATCAGCCATCCGCCGAAAGGAGCCGAGGATGGCCTCAGAAACCAAGTGGCAGGCGTTATTCGTGCCGACATGTGCCACTACATTCAGCCGGTTGCACCCAGTGCGCTCGATAGCCAGTGCGCTCGATAGCCGCCGGTAGGGCCTCCTCCACATCACGAATGATACTTCCCGGCAAACATACCGAACGCACACTGGAATTCTTTCCCACCTTGCCTGCTACCTCCCTGAGGGGCTCCATCACCCGCCCAACATTGGAGCTCTCAATGACAAGCATACCGTTCTACAGATCATGGCAGCCGTTATTCGCAATTGCGAATTCATTTGATGTGATACGGAATGATACGGAATAGGTTCCCAGACGCGTGAGTGGCTCGAAAACTTCCTAGGTAACAGAATCCAGTATGTTGCCCTCGACGGTGAGTGGTCATCAGAGGCGAACGTATCATAAGGAATGCGCCAGGGAAGTGTGACAGGACTGCTGTTATTTTCTATATACATAAATGATCCGGCGGACAGGGTGAGCAGCAATCTGTGACTGTTTTCTGATGATGTTGTGATGTACGGAAAGATGTCGTTCTCGAGTGACTACGAGGATACAAGATGACTTAGACAAAATTTCTAGTACTTGTGATGAATGGCAGCTAGCTCTAAATGTAAAAAACATGGAAGGTAATATAGATGAGTAGGAACAATAAACCCGTAATGTTCGAATACAGCATTATTACTGTGCTGCCTGACACCGTCTAGGTGTCAGAGCGATATGAAATGAAATGTGCATGTAAGGACAGTAGTAGGGAAGGCCAATGCTCTACTTGTGTTTACTGGGAGAGCTTTAGGAAAGTGTGGTTCATTTGCGTACTGGTCGAGTGTTTGGGATCCCCACCACGTGGCTTAAATGAAGTCATAGAGGCAATTCGGAGGTGTGCTGCTCGATTTGTTACCGATAGTTTCGTTCAATTTGTGAGTATTACGGAGATGCTTCCCTGAACTCAAATGGAAATCCCTCGAGGAGATACGACGTTCTTTTCGCGAAACCCTACTGAGAAAATTTAGAGAACCGGCATTTGAAGCTGCTTGGAGAACCATTCTACTGCCGCCAACGTTCATTTAGCGTAAGGACCACGAAGATAAGGGAAATTAGGGCTCGTAAGGAGGCATGTAGAGAGTCGTTTTTCCCTCGCTCTATTTGAGTGTGTAACGGGAAGGAAGTGACTAGTAGCGGTACAACGTACTCTCCGCCACGCACCTTTCTGTGGGTTGGGGAGTATGTATGTAGATGTAGTTGTAGACGTAGTAGTCTGTCTCCGTAGTTGAGTTCGTTTCCCGGTACGGTCAGGAAATTTTTCTTGGTGGGAGGACTTG
The DNA here is from genome assembly GCF_021461385.2 of Schistocerca piceifrons. Lineage (NCBI taxonomy): Eukaryota > Metazoa > Arthropoda > Insecta > Orthoptera > Acrididae > Schistocerca > Schistocerca piceifrons. The sequence goes on along the minus strand of NC_060149.1, from coordinate 876,130,140 downwards.
CGCAGCGTTCACCAAGCCTCATGATGCTATGTGAGGAGCTTCTAAGACGGTAGGGAAAAGATCATGCGACATGGAAACAAATGTGGATGCACGTAAACAATTAGGAGAAGAATCAGACATAACACATCTGGGCGCTAGAAAGTTAACACTAAGACCTGTGTTAGAGGTTAAAGCAGGTAAAAGCTGACAGTACTATAGCGGCGCACCGAAATATGAAGTCTGTTCAAAAAGTCCGTAACTTTGTCCACAAAATTTTTCTACGCTTACCTTTTACTTATTATGCTGGTCTCATTCGAAATACTCTCTTCCACAATTGGTACACCGCACCCAACGCCATTGCCACTTCCGCAAGCAGTCTTGATCCGCCTCTTATTGGATTGCGCGAAGCACCGTCTGCGAATTTTCTTTTACCTTGTCTGTCGTTGCAGATCTTCGTTCTTCCAACGGGGTTTTCAACTCTGGATATAAAAAAAGTCCGCAAGGGCCCTATGATTCTTTTAAGGAACATCTTGTTATCATTTGCGCGATCCAAAAGCACTTCACAGATTGCGAGGCTAAGGTCTTTCTGGTCTTTACTCATGAGCCATGGGACGAACTTGGAGGCAATACGATGCTGTGTCACGATTTCACGACACCATCCAACTGCAATGTTACATTTTTCTGCAATCTCTTACATAATCAGTCTTATCAGTCTTCGACTGGCACGCACAATTTCGTTGACGTTCCTAACATGAGCGTCATCAGTAGACGTCGAAGGGCGCCATGAAAGAGGGTCATCTTTAACTTCCGTCCGGCCATCGTGCGAACCATTTGTAACATCAAGTACGGCTTAAGCACTCACTTCGGTTACAAGCAGTGGCGCACAACAATAATGTCTGTACAGAATGAATAATAAATTACCGACAGCGTACTATGCGCGCAACGGCATAATGGCTATTTTTGAGGAGGGAGTCCTTATCTGGAAATGTGTAGTTTCGGCTCTGAGGTGAGGTAGCCTCAAAGCTTCTTCGGACAATGTTTGGCAACACCATATTAGTTATGCAGTTATGCTATCCATTAACTATCAGTGTGAAAAGGAAATGCAGACTGCGCCTACGGGACGCTTAGCGTGTTGAATGTGCCGGCAAACTTGTGATTATTCAAGGCGGAACCCGTGCCCACAAATTCATAGCTATCAAATAACAGTTTATGTATGCTGAAGCGTCGATGCACCACAGTTAGTTAAGAAACCCAACGAGAGAAGGGTTTCAAAATTTTGACATCCATCTTCACTGCAGGTCAAAATTTTGAACTACTTTTGTAATGCGCAGTGGTGAACGTGTTATCCAGATTTCCAAAAAGTGCGACAACGGTCAGAGTAATTTCTCTTCTGCATTGTGACTACTAGTGCTGACTTACGCCTACCGGTTTCTAGGAAGAATGGAGACCGCTACGTAACCAAACATCACAGTTTCAAAGGAAGAATTTTGTCTTTAGGTTGACAGCACACCACGTGCCTATTAACATCGCCGCCGCGCTGAAACTGCTGTTCAGTTGAGGAGGAGAGCTTGCATTTTAATTGTGTTCGCAAGGTACAAGAATCAAAGAGGAAACAAATACTACACGTGAAATTGAAAATTATTGATTGTTGCATATTTAAATTTATTAGACTTTCAATTATTTACTCTTACTGCTCTTGTTCATTCATGCGTATAGTTTATGGATTAGGGTTAACTTTGAATCACAGCATACTAAGTTTTTAGTAATAATTGAAGGAAAGTGTCCAGATATTAAGCTGAAGTCGTTCGTAATGTCTTACGCACGAATTAACTTTGATTTAATCCAAAGTGTATGTATCTCCAGCTAAACTGTGCAAATCACTGTGAACGGCGTAGCAGAGAATTTCCATTAACGGTTAGAGAATGGGAAAAATGACTGCTTTTAGGCTTCTGTGAGAGCTGTTATTTAACATCATACCCTATGGGGGTGAAGAATATTCGTAGTTTCTGTCACGAAGGACGGTACTGAAAGTTTCTACATACTTTCTCACTAGATGTAAGGGATCTTGCTTTATCCTATTAAGTCTTTTCAAGATTTCTGTTACATACTCTTGGGTAATATTCTGTTATGGGCTTCACATGTGTTCCGGATACATACATTTTTGCAGACAATCTTCAGTTCTCCAGCATCGTACCACTCAACTCTAGTCTTACATTTGCTTTACCTACAACTCCGCCTATACAGTCGTTTCACTTCATATCTCTGTACGTTGTTCCTCCCAGATATTTGTAGGACACGAATGACTATTTGAGACTCATTAATTTGGTAGTCAAAGGAGATGATTAGTGAAGTCCACAAGGTCCTGTGGTAATATTTTGCTACCGTAGGAATTGAAAGCTGCACGTATCATAATTCTGATAGTCTAGCGCATTACAGTTAACATTTGTTTTGTCTCCGGACTTCGGCTTTGTCTTGAAACTATTCTGCGGCAGGCGCTGTTTCTTAAAGCCTCCTGGGATTCCATCATCTTTAATTTCTTCAGATCATGGTCGACTATTCTTCTGAACTTAAGCCGCAATTCTAAGTCATGTCTGAGAACTAAAATAAACTTCACCTAATCCATGTTAATGAACACCAAGTCTTTCTGCTTATTTTTCTTTTGCTTGTATGAGCGAATTACAGAAACCATTAGAGAATAAAATAAAAATGTTCTCCAAGTCATAACCCGACATCGACCATGTGGTGTCACCGCCAGACACCACACTTGCTAGGTGGTAGCTTTAAATCGGCCGCGGTCCATTAGTACATGTCGGACCCGCGTGTCGCCACTTTCAGTGATAGCAGACCGAACGCCACCACACGGCAGGTCTAGAGAGACGTACTAGCACTCGCCCCAGTTGTACGGACGACGTAGCTAGCGATGCACAGTGACGAAGCCTCGCTCATTTGCAGAGCAGATAGTTAGAATAGCCTTCAGCTAAGTCAATGGCTACGACCTAGCAAGGCACCATTAGCCTTACATAGCTTGTATCTAAAGAGTCTCATCAATAGCGATGTACCAAGGATGGATTAAAGTTAAGTATTCCAGCAGCTACGTACTTTTCTTTATAGTATTCATTACGTATCCTGTTTGAGACCTCACTCCATCCTTCGTGAGCTTATAGCGTGCATTGCGGTCCCCTCAAACCACACTGTGTCGGCACTTCTGTCGACACATCAGACCACAATGAGGAAAAAAACTTACGGCTTTCCTTCTTATGTGAGATTTTTTTCTCCAAACTACTCAGAAGAAATATAACATCAAACTTTCCTTCCGGTACTTTTTGCGGAATTTCAAGACTAATCTGCTACCGTGCAAGGCGATGAACATGTGGTAGCTACTACATAGGACAAATTATGCGCCTGATTCAGGAACGGTGCATCTAATATTCGAATATACCTGTTTTCATCATTAAGCATTACATTTACACAGACCATTAAAAGACATATGACTTCATGTAGCCACATGAAGTTGATTAACTAAATATATTTTTCATAACTAGCCTTCTGGTGTGTCTAAAACGGAAAATTTACTGTCAGTGTGTATTTTCGTGAGTCACGAATATCCCGTGCAGAAACTACCCAAACACTGAGGGCGGCTGACAGAAAAATGGATACTTGCTTATCGGAAATTGTCAGGAGAAATATGAAAAAATATAATTGAGTCAGGGAACAGACTTGAACAGAAAACGAAATTATTCGCCTTCCCCAGAACGTTTTATACGTGATGGTTCCAATTTAATGTGATTGTAATTGTAATCTCTAGGAATTTAGTTGGGTCGACAGCCTCTAAATCTGTGTGATTTGTCGTGTAACCGAAATTTAACGGATTCCTTGTAGTACTCATGTGGACAACCTCACACATTTTATTGTTTCGGGTCAATTGACACTTTTAGCACCATGCAGATATTTTGACTAAATCATTTTGTAATTCGTTTTGATATTCTGATAACTTTTCTAGATAGTAAACAACAGCATCATCTGCATCGTAAGTTGCTCAGAGTGCCTGCTGAACTGTTTCTATAGAAGAAGAGCATCAGAGGAACCGCATATATAACATGGGTTTCACTAGATGTCTTCCAGTCAATTACTACGAAATTTTTGATAGGAAATCACGAGTCTATAGGCTCGTAATTTGATTAGAAGCCGGTGAAGTCGGTGAGTGGATGGTAGATGGAGTAAGGAATTTCTCTCTGCACTCAAAGGGATAGGGAAAGACGGTGACGGCTATCTGATGGTGGGTAGGGAGACGATTTTTACAAAACACGCCGCACAAATATGGTAAAGACAGCTGAAACCGAAATACCGAGAAAAGTGGCGAGAAGGTCTTTATTCAAGAGTGTTTGATGACTGTACATACGAGGATGTGCCGAAAAGCAAAGCCTCCGAATTTCTTACATGAAAACTCTTGACCCTTATTTTTTTAACAAAAGTTATTACCAATCTAGTCACCCTGATGGCGACCACATTTCTCCCGACGAAAGACCAGTTTGTTGATGCCGTCACTGTAGAACATTCGACTTTATTGACAGAACCACAGCCTCCCCTTTGCTTGCACCGCTTCATCACTATCAAAATTGAGTCCTCGAAGATGTTCTTGAAGTTTTGGAAACAGATGAAAATCAGGTGGACTGTATGGAGGATGATTCATGACAGTGAAGCCAAGTCGTCGGACTGTTGCAGATGTCACAGCGTTCGTGTGGGGTCTGGCATTGTCATGCTGAAGCAGAGGGTGTTCTATGTGTGGACGAAATCACAGAATTCGAAACTCGATTACGCGCCGACATACACTGAAGCGCCAAATAAACTGGTTTAGACGTATAATACAGATATATGTAAAAAGGCAGAATACGGAGCTGTGGTGGGCAACGCCTATACAAGGTAATAAGTGTCTGGCGCAGTTGTTATATCGGTTACTGCTGATACAGTGGCAGATTACAAAGATGCAGTGAGTTTGAACGTGGTGTGATAGTCGACGCACGAGCGACGGGAAACAGCATCTCTGAGGTAGAGAGCCTGAGAGTGGCCTCCGGACGATACGATGGACATTTTTCTGCCAAACTGCGGGCGGGACATTTGAATGGACAGTAGTGCAGTACACTCTCACCGAATCAAAAGCACAAGACAATACGGCGAAATCATTCGTTAAACGCCTTTCTTTGCAGATATAATTTACTCATAGTAGCCTGCTACGTACAGCACAGGAAAATTAGATACAGTGGCTGTAAAAATTATTCGTTACTTGCATTTATCTCCTTTAAAGTTCGTTTACTAGACATATTGCAATGAAAGTAACGCAAATAAAAAAAATATAGTGTATAGTATTTGTTTTGTATCGGAAGTGGATAACACTGAAGATTTAACGTACAGTCTTAGACATAAAAACTGACCGCCAGCCGGCCGCCACAGAGACTATGTCCGAGTCGTTCACTTAAGGTGGCCAATAAAACTGACCGCCCCTGTCAACTCTAAGTCCTGCCATCTGCACAATCTGGCAACACTGTAAGATGCGGAAGTGTTAGGAGGAAGTGTTGTCTACTTCCTACATGATGTGGATGGAGTGACCCCGTGGTCTTGCGGTAAGTGTCGTACATTCTAAACTTAAGAGTCGCATGTTCGCGTCCAACTGTTTTCTTTTTCTTTTTTTTTACCACATTTCGGTCTAAAGTTATGAGTCTGATTCAACATCGAAGACAATTCGCTTAACATTCTACCCACTCGCAATAACAAGTATTCCAGAAACAATTCCGCAGGACAGCTCGTGGCTGCGTCGCGATCATAACAGCTTACGCTCGGGCGTTTCCTCGCGCTGCAGCGGCTACCGGCCACCGGCCAGACGCCACCCGCTGCCTGAAATCCGGCGCCGCCCATGTGAAGGCGGCGCCACGCTGTCAGTGTATGTATCAATGCCATTTTCGAATTTGAAGTTCTAGTTATCATCTTGCAGTTAAGCATTGGATTTTGCATACTTGAAAATCATGAACTACAGTTAAGCATTGTAAAATTGAGTGGCAAGTGGGAAAAGGTGTAACATCTGCAATACAACATTTACTTTGGTATAACAGAGGGGTGAATGTAGAGGAGGCAGCTAGAAAGATTTGAACTGTGTTTGGAGCGAGTGCGTTTGGGAAAAATACGCCAGAAAAAGATATTCTTGTTTCAACAAAGATCGTTCTGGCATGAATGATTTTCCACATTAAGGAAGTCTCGACTACTGATATATGTGACAGATTACCATTCTTCCATCATGCGACATTTGCATTCAACAGGCAAAGTTCAGAAGTCTGGTGCAGGAGTACTGCATGCTCTAATTCGAAACAACAAAAATCAACGGAGTGACTATTATTGAACGTCATCAGGTCGCTCATTGAGCGTTCATATGCAGTACTGTTACTGGTGACGTGTTCTGATGCCTTTATCGTTAACTTCCTAAGAAGAAATGAAAGGCTGAGCCCCACCAAAAGACGTAGACTAGAGCAAAGAGTAGTGTGAACATAATATTTTACATCTGATAGCCCCAAAAGTGTGTTTTGGGCTACGAATTCTGGCACAAGGGGTGTGTGCAACACAGCTGGAATTTGTTGTCAACAACTGAGACACCTTTCGGTCGCAGTGTAAGAAAATCGAGCAACAAAACTACATCACCTTTGCAACTGCATGATAACTCACTCTGTTGATTTGAGAAACAAAACTATCCAGGAGATTGATAGGAAAGTCGTCTCTCAGGCACTTGTATTGATAGGGAACTCCTCTCTCAAGCAATTGCCCCTCTCGTCATATATTCGTAAAATATTACCTTTCCCGCTCTTGATCGATCAACCGTCAAAGCAATTCATTTCTAGACGAAAATACTCTTAAAACTGCACTGGTTTAATGACATCGTTAGAACCAGTGGGTTTCTACAGGCGTAGAATTTGCACACAACTTTAGCATTGTCAGATTGTTTTAGATATCGTGAAAGAAAATTCAGCTGCTGATTAATTTCTCATTGATGATTACTGTTGCGATTAGTAAACTAATGGAAAATGCAAGAAAACATTCACTGTACTAATACAAATTAAATTCAGCTTACTACAGAAACATCACGACGGCAGTCGATCTTAATAAAGCATTAAATGACTGTAAGACGATTGAGTCTATTTTAACACGAATTAGTAGGATATTACCGACTTTTGACTTCGAAAAGATCTGTATTTACTTCATTTCCTGTATCATTCGCAAGTATTATGAAAGTGTGGCATTTCATAGATAAAATTATGTATTCACAACAACAACAAATATGTCGGCAGAATACAAAAGTGGCATTATGAAATTGGCAGTACCGTAAGGTTTTCGCTCTGACACTAAGGGTTACTGTAAGTAGCAAGACGAATTTTGCTCGAGCGTTATCTTGCGGTTCCCTTATTGAGTTTGTATCTGCCTTCTTGTAGCTCAGCTACAAAAGAATTAAAAATCTGGCTTTCAGCGAGTCTCGAAAGGCGAACGAAAGCAGCTTGCACCTAGCAGCGATGCATGTTACCTGGGAACTGGGTTTTTCCTAAAGTGGGAAGACATCCTTTTGTGGTTGAATTGTTGGCAAAAGTCAGTCAGACGTGTGCAGTTGGTCTAAGCGTTTCGGTATGTTGAATTTGTACCAATTGTTTTTCTACAGGATTTTTCTGTTCCAAATAGAGAGTTGAAGTCTCCCATTAGTATTTTCACGTCATCTTGGTGAATTTTGCTCATAGTATTTTCGAGTGTGTTCCAGAATTTTTCGACAATTTTGGTGTTTTTCTTATTTTCGATGTTTGTGGGAGCACGTGAATTGATGGGTGTATATTTTTTACTGGGGCTCTGAATGAGCGTAAAGTCGGTTGTTGATGGGTGTGATTTCTTTGACAGAGTTGATGATAGATCTGTGTTCGAGAAAAGCAATGCCGAAGATTGGTACACCTTTCGCTACCTTTTGTTGTATTTTGCTCTTGAAGATGCAATGGTTTCCGTAATGCAAGGTTTCACTGTCAGTTAGTCGTGGTTCGTGAAGAGCAAGGATGAGAATTTTTTGTTGGTCGATTTCTTTTGTGAGATTATTTAGTTTTCGTGCTTGGATCAATGTATCGATGTATAGTTATAAAAAAAAAGTTCTTATGTGTGTGAAATCTTATGGGACTTAACTGCTAAGGTCATCAGTCCCTAAGCTTACACACTACTTAACCTAAATTATCCTAAGGACAAACACACACACTCCCATGCCCGTGGGAGGACACGAACCTCCGCCGGGTCCAGCCGAACAGTCCATGACTGCTGCGGCCAAGACCGCTCGGCTAATTCCGCGCGGCGTGTAGTTTTCAAATGCATGTTTTCTGCGTGTAGGGAAATTTACCAGAGATCTCCGATATTCTCTGCACCAGAATCCGAAATTCCAACTGCCGCCTGTCGACAGCTGGGTTGTGTACCACCTGGGGTAAAGTTGACTTTGCTTGCACAGTTCATGTTTGCTTGTGTTTCATTAGTTTGGCCTGGGTGATTCCAGTACCGGACAGGACCAGAGGGTGTTGAAGCCTTTGGAAGCAAATATTTTCAGCCGAGCTCAATGAGCCAACAGACGGTGACCAGAGTAGCTGTAGTTTTCTCTCAGACGTGTCTGGATTTTGAGTTCAACGGATTGAGTAGCCGTTCAGGATTGTGTTAGTATTTGGTTCACCCCAAGTATTTGATTTCTTCGGTACCACCCATCTGGGGGAGGGTTTCCCCTATCGGCCCCACGAGATTTTTATTACTATTATTGTCGTTATGTCATCAGCAATTCCGATATGGTGCATCTTCCCACCACTGAAATAGATGTGCATTGTTCGATTCAGTATTTCCATCAAATAAATATGGGTTATAATTACGTTACATTGCTGCTAGCTGACATATTTCTTACTTTTTCTTAGGCAGTTGCTACCTGTTACTCCATCATAGGAATTTATGTGCGCAGCATTGTTGCAATACAGACGTTAAAATTATCCGATTTCTGTAATTTCATTTCGATACCAGATCGTTCTAATCGGATTCAGCAAGTCAGGCTTAATGTGCATATACGAATACGACTCTCATCATTTGATAGACTGGGTAAACCACATTCTTAATCGGACGGTTGAATCTAGATCACTTATTTATGACAGGGCCTGAATTCTTAAACACTGTGGAAAATAATAATACAATGTGCTTATTACTAATATGTTATTTAAATATAAATATATGAACGAACGAGATAACAGTTTACTTACAGGAGCAGAGCCCCATCCATCATAGCAGAGCAGTGCGAGATTGGTTTCAGGGCCAAGAGAGGATAAAGCTGTTGCCGTTGTTCCACGATCACCGAACATCAACCAGATAGAGAATATGTGGGCAGAGGTAACAAGGTCATTGCCATGTGGACCTACAAATGCAAGCGACCTTTGGACGGATATAGAAAAGGTATGGTGGGAAGTAAACCATCACGCTACACTGTCGACGACTTAATGAAAATCAATGCCCCTATGCCTTCGAGAAATCTTACGTAATGATTGTGGGTGGGTTGGTTACTAAAAGTATACTCGTCCACAAAACCCATGTGGACAATTATCTGATAGTCAGTCAATGTTTGCTTTGTCGCAGCTCTTTAGATACAAGTCCGTTTACTTTCAGTCTCCTCAAATGGCTCTGAGCACTATGGGACTTAACATCTGTGGTCATCAGTCCCCTAGAACTTAGAACAACTTAAACCTAACTAAACTAAGGCCGTCACACACATCCATGCCCGAGGCAGGATTCGAACCTGCGACCGTAGCAGTCGCGCGGTTCCGGACTGAGCGCCTAGAACCGCTAGACCACCGCGGCCGGCTCAGTCTCCTCCCTACAATTCTTGCAATGCAAGGTAATTGAAAAATCTCATCCACTCGACGCCAACTGAGGAATTGACTGGTGCATGTATTGTTCAACACACAGTAGTTGTCACCCTCACTGGAATCAATGACTGTTTGTGTGTGTGTGTTTTCGTGTACACGCACAATCTGAATCAATACTATTAACATCAGAGACAACAACAAATAATGCATCAAATATGACTGTAAAGCATTTTAATGCGATGGGAAGTTACAAACTGAATTTTTACCCAACCCACGACCTACATATTACGTTAAGTAAGATGTATTAACTCCATAGTATCGTTAGCAGGGACAGTGCGCTCTTGTTGTCGAGGCTCGCGACAAGTGCAGCGATTAGCAGTGCCCAATGCCGCCGCGATTTGTTTATGTTGGTTGAGCGAGGACACTGCAGCAGACGCTTCGTCATAAACTGAAAGAAATCACATTGGCTCTGACTGCAGTGAGCGGACATCACTGCCTGCGTGTTCTTACAGTAACCAACGTGAGACTCTACTCACAGGTGCCATGGAGCAATTGCAACGGGTATCATGTCATTAGTCATCAGAATAATAAGCAGTGATGAAATGTCCACTCTATTTGAATCCCAAGAAAATAGGAACCTTCTCATAAAGGAATGTGAGATGATATCAAAATTTATCCAACATACAAGCATTAACTGTAGGGCTTTCATGTATGCAGTAGTAGCTAACAAGGAAATATTATGCCTTGGAAGTGTGTATTTCATTTCATCTTCTCATATTAACGCCCTTGTTTTAGTATGAAGTGAGAAAATAAACACGAAAAACTAAAGTTCCTGAGAAGCATATCAGTCATTTCCTCTTCTCATAACATATTTTTTTTTGTAATATGAAGTAAAAAATAAACAGTTTAAGGTTGTGAAGTATAATATGACACCAGATTCTTATCCTAGGCGCTATCGGAAACGCAAAAAACGGGTTGGATGCCGTTGAAGTCCCGTTACACTGATGGCAAGACAAATGTTCGCAAATCACATCTATTGCCTCAAAAAACAATTGCATCTTAAATATCGAAGGACCGACGTCCACACTGTCACAGCGCGTTGAAATACAGTTAAGACAGCAGATGAATATTTGTAACCGACTGGGCTTCGAACCTGGACTTCCTGCTTACTAGACAGACATGCTGATCACTGCACTGTTATTTTTTTTAAAAGTTTGAGAAGACTTTCAGTACCAGGTAGGCGGAGGCAAAGAGCGCAGGGGTCGAAGATCCGAGGCCTGGCCTCAATGCCTCCCCTATACCTGTCACTGAGCAGCTTCATTATTCCCATGTATTCCATGTTTGCACCCATATATACCTTTAAATTGTGGAACAAAACTGAAGTGGGTATTAAAGTAAAATAAATTACAGATTGCCGCCTCCAATGGCGTGCGTTCCTTGCAGAACATAACTTATAACAGTGAAGAGGGTGACGGAAAAATACATAACAAACATTCATTCAGAAATATATTGACAATTTAAGTTATTTTGCACTGGATGCATATGAGGTCTGTAAGGAAGCCATATATTTTTCAACAAATGAAAAAAAATTCGGAGCCGGAGGGGTTTTGCCAAATTAGAACAGTTCTGATTTTAGAATCAACGTAAAAGAATATTCCAGGAATAAAAAAAAGGTGAAATAATAGTATTCTGCTTCTAATCAAGAAAACTGTCCACCTCTACATAGCCCACATAAAGCAATAGATAAAAAAATTGAAATCATTCCTTATATTTGTTATTCTTTTTCAAAGTAAAATGTTCTTCTGCAATATAAAACATGTACTCTTCTAAGTTCTGTTTGTTACGACGCAAAATACAAACTATCCCAGAAGCCACGAATAACTGTTATTCTTTGCGGACGGGTAACATTTGCAGTCGGGTTGTAAAGCTTCAGTTATCGGTATATGACTTTCTGCGGTTCTGTTGATAGTGCTAATTTCTTCATAGTCCAGTTCCAAATTCTGATTCTATTTTCACATAAGAAGATGTGCGCTACAGTTTCTACAAGCCGACATTCGCCGCAGTATGGAGTTGGTCTCAATTTGATTTCCCATAGTCGTTCCGCTGAGGGTATGGTTTCGTTTACAACGTTGAACCATACGGCACTGACTCTAGTTGGTAGAATTTTATTGTTGATATTTTTCCAGACGTTCCTCCTGTTTTTTGTAGGTTAATTTACCGGAATTGGTTTGTGAAGACGATGTCTGGTAATACAGGGTGATTCAAAAAGAATACCACAACTTTAAAAATGTGTATTTAATGAAAGAAACATAATACAACCTTCTGTTATACATCATTACAAAGAGTATTTAAAATGGTTTTTTTCACTCAAAAATAAATTCAGAGATGTTCAATATGGCCCCCTCCAGACACTCGAGCAATATCAACCCGATACTCCAACTCGTTCCACACTCTCTGTAGCATATCAGGCGTAACAGTTTGGATAGCTGCTGTTATTTCTCGTTTCAAATCATCAATGGTGGCTGGGAGAGGTGGCCGAAACACCATATCCTTAACATACCCCCATAAGAAAAAATCACAGGGGGTAAGATCAGGGCTTCTTGGAGGCCAGTGATGAAGTGCTCTGTCACGGGCTGCCTGGCGGCCGATCCATCGCCTCGGGTAGTTGACGTTCAGGTTTCATAACTAACCTTTTTCGTAGGACTCTCCATACAGTTGATTGTGGAATTTGCAGCTCACTGCTAGCTCTGCGAGTCGATTTTCCTGGGCTGCGAACAAATGCTTGCTGGATGCGTGCTACATTTTCATCACTCGTTCTCGGCCGTCCAGAACTTTTCCCTTTGCACAAACACCCATTCTCTGTAAACTGTTTATACCAACGTTTAATACACCACCTATCAGGAGGTTTAACACCATACTTCGTTCGAAATGTACGCTGAACAACTGTCGTCGATTCACTTCTGCCGTACTCAATAACACAAAAAGTTTTCTGTTGAGCGGTCGCCATCTTAGCATCAACTGACGTTGACGCCTAGTCAACAGCGCCTCAAGCGAACAAATGTACAACTAAATGAAACTTTATAGCTCCCTTAATTCGCCGACAGATAGTGCTTAGCTCTGCCTTTTGTCGTTGCAGAGTTTTAAATTCCTAAAGTTGTGGTAATCTTTTTGAATCACCCTGTATAATCATAGACGGTTCTAGTGTTGGTTTGTGCTGGTGGAAGTCTTATACAGCTCCAGTTTCCATAGTACTTTCGGACGTAATCTAGATTGGCATGCTACATTAACAGGAGCGTTCCTATCCCCAGGATCTAACGAGAGGAACAGAAGTTTCGTGATGCCTGTCTTAGTGGCATGTACTCGTATTAGTTTAAAAGCACGTCTTTAATTCCAAGTCCTCCGTTTTGCCTCTGCAAAGTCGCCGTGTAGAGGGATACTTTGAAGATATTTTGTTTACACACATACCAAGAGGCTACAGCTAATATTTTTTGTGCAGTGACCTGCGGTATCGGTAAGACTGCTGCGACATGATATATTTTGCTAAGTATGTTTGTATTTATAAGGTGAACTCTCTGCAGTCGGTCTAACAATCGCATGTCATGGTCCTTCAAGAAGGTTCCGATGACATTAAGTTTCCGCTCCCAATTGTTCGTGGACATACGCTTGGGATTCGCCCTTAACCTCAAGCCGACTTGGAGTCTCTCTTCAGTTACATCTAACCAGTGCGCACCTGTTACACTATTGTACAAACCGAGATGCAGGTTCATTTGGCTACAAGAATGCGTATGTTCCTCCAGCATGACGGGGCTCCTGCACATTCTAGTCGTCAGGTGACACATTATCCAAACCTGACATTTCCCGGAAGGTGGATCATTAGATATGGGCACTTTTCTTGGCCTTCAAGGTCCTCGGATCTAATCTCTTTGAATTTTTGCCTGCGGGGATGGTTAAAGGCGAAGTCTACAAATAACAAGTAAACCCAAGAGCCGATTTGATCGCTCGGGTTATGAACAGTGCAGCCCTCATAAAAGAACGCAAAGACGATCTCAGTAGAGCTACACGTGGTGTTATCAAGAGAAGTCAAATGTGCATTGAAGTTGGTTGGTGAATTTTTGAAAATCAACTTTGAATGTCCTCATTTGCCTTGGCTTTGAGTTTGTTAGCGTTACGTACTAACAGTTGTATCTCTGCACTCAATAAAAAGTGGACGCATTTATATGGATTTTTTTTCCGTCTGTACTACCACCTGCTAAAATATCTACTATTCCTCCTGAAACACCCTGTGTATGGATATATGTGTGGTGTCTGTTCTTTCGGACATGTCCGAAAGAAAATGCTTCGTGGCATTCTGCAACGACCTTCGATCTAGTTGCAGGGGCTGTTACAGATTTCAGAGCTGCTTGGCTGTCTGAATAAAAGTAGATGCTACGATTTTTGTCATGTCTACTCTAATTTTCCTCCGTGCACATGCTGACAGAAAAAAAAAACGTGTAATACTGTGGCTATCTTCCCTAAAGAGATTCTAGGCAGTACAACAGTCCTGGTACTTTCATCTGCTTTCGACCTGTCAGTAAACCACTATATTATGTCTCCTGCACGGTGTTGTGGTTCGTTTTTCCACTGTTCCCTGCTTCCAACTGTTACATGGCAAAGTTTATTGAAACAGCTAGAAGTTATTGTGTAGTTAGTCGGCATTTCCTCAGCCATCGCCTTACTGGTTTGGTATTCCGTATATTCTGACTATATCCAGTTATTTACAATTTTTAGCCTTTATGTCCCTGCCGCAGCCCCCATTTTAAGCCACAGGAGTAAGGCGGGCATGTCTAGCATAATATCCATTCCAAGAGTGGATGTCCTGCTAATTCCATCTGTTTGTGAAAGCAGGCCAGTCTCTGCACTTTGCCAGACTCCCTAGCAGCCACCTTCTGTTCGACTTTGTTCATATTATAGGCCAATAAATTATCATTGGTCTTTTTGCAGGGATGTATATCCAATACGTACTGGGTTTACACCCCAGTTTACCCTACAGCAGCTTCTAGTGCTTATAAGATTATCTTTCCCAGTGGAAAATATTCTTTATGTGAGGTGTTCATAATAGTTTTCCATCCAGGGCTACTTCTAGATACACTACAACCCTCTCTAATATACTTTTTCACAATGTTCAGTGCACATAGGTTTAACAGTACTAGCAAATTTTCTAAGTCTTACTGTGAATAGATCGTCTACTTATTCTTTTCAAGAGTAATCTCCCGCATTCATCTCATCTATGAGTTCGTTCACCACTAGGTTCTTCATCTCTAACCATTTACTCGAAGGTCGTATTACTCGACATCCGGGAAGATACAGAGAGCATCCAGAAAGGGTAGTGCTTTTTCAACCTTCCCAACAAGTTGGTGAAGTTTTACTTCACATGATTTGCTTCGCAAGTATTATGAAAATGTGGCATTTCATAGATAAAATTATGTATTCACACAACAAAAAATATGTCGGCAGAAAACAAAAACGTGGCATTATGAATTTGGCAGTACCTCAAGGTTTTCGCTTTGACACTAAGGGTTACTAAAAGGAGCAAGACGAATTTTGCTATAGGGTTGTCTTACGATTTCCTCATTGAATTTTTATATGCCTGCTTGTAGCTCTGCTAGAAAACAATTAAAAATCTGGCTTTCGGCGAGGCTCGAAAGGCGAACAGAGGCAATATGCACGTGACAGGCAAGCACGTTACCGCGAAGCTAGCGGATAGGCGCGGTTACTCCCACTTACTTATCGACCCAGTAAGCGCTATGGCAGATAAACCGCAACATAAGAGGCGACAGTAGTTGTATTTCCCATGTGGAACGACTTTCGTGGACTCAAAAGGATTAACTGATATCCTTATGTCACATCTCAAGCGAAAATCACTCAGTATTAAATTGAAATGACACGATAATTTCAAGTGAATTTAACAGGATAGTTCTGTGCCATCAAGGAAGTAACTCGTCGGTCACAGAGTTGCCAAACATATTCTGCACTGTTGCCAAGTTTCAGTTATACCGCCAGGAAGGATACCAGCTGATGTGTTCTGTGAGTGACCTCGGAAGTGACTATAGCTTCGTTTCAAAGTTGCGGGTGGCAAGGGTCGCAAGATCCTCATTATATGTCAATGAGTCTTATTCGCATTTCTTTAACTAGGTTTAGGGGCTAGAGTGCAATTACTTGTAATACATCGATGCACTGAATGCAAACTAAATGTCATAAATTAATAACTGCGGCAATTATTTGTGTTTTACTGACTTAATCGGACCGAAACCTTGAAAGCGTATTCACCAGACGCGATTTACAGTTTTGGAGCTTCTCCAGTGGTAGAATTGGCAATGTATATTTGCTGTACAATATTGTTACTGAGATCACTGTCATTGCCACATCCACCAGAAGACAGGCATGGCCAGGCTTATTGTTGTCAGCTTTCCTGACGGATATTCTGCCTTTGTTCGAAACGTGAAGACTTAGGGTGAATTCGAACATTACATATGGCGAAAATTTGATGTTTCTATTCTTCCAGCTCTAACATTCAAATAAAAGTTACAATAAGCGGCAGAAAAGCGCCTGTGAATCAACAGTTAATAATGCAATCATAATTAGTGGATCCCGACAAATTCCATCTGTCATCTGATAACTGTGAAAAACTACTTTTTTCATCTTCACAGCACCACAGTATGAACTCAAGGATTTCATAGGATACCTATACTTAATCTCGTTGTGATCGTTTTCAATGACAGTACGGGAGGAGCAAAACCGTCTGACTTGAAACATACTTTCCAGCGGGATTTGAATCTTTGGCTACAGTTGCAGTAGCGCGTCCGGTGAGGTATCATCCAGTGAGGTATCAAGAATGTGAGCAATCACTCATTGTTATAGTTTAGGCTAGAAATGAGAGAAGCAGGTTTCCGACAAAGTAAACGATGAGAGACACTGTCGCTGTCACTTATTAAACAGGAATTGTTCAGAAAATTACAGCTATATGTAGTAAAATGAGTAGGTTGGTGCAGCTCCAGTCCGGCACTATCACTGAGTTGCCAAACATTTTCCGAATAGCACTTAAGATAAATTTTCTCTGCCTCGTGATGACTGGGTGGCCGACCGAAGTGGCCGTGCGGTTAAAGGCGCTGCAGTCTGGAACCGCAAGACCGCTACGGTCGCAGGTTCGAATCCTGCCTCGGGCGTGGATGTTTGTGATGTCCTTAGGTTAGTTAGGTTTAACTAGTTCTAAGTTCTAGGGGACTAATGACCTCAGCAGTTGAGTCCCATAGTGCTCAGAGCCATTTGAACCATTTGATGACTGGGTGTTGTGTGATGTCCTTAGGTTAGTTAGGTTTAAGTAGTTCTAAGTTCTAGGGAACTGATGACCATAGGTGTTAAGTCCCATAGTGCTCAGAGCCATTTTTTTGAACTTAAGATAAAAATGTGTATGCGTGCGTGCGTGTGTGTGTGTGTGTGTGTGTGTGTGTGTGTGTGTGTGTGTGTCTGTTCTTTCGGACATTTCCGAAAGAACAGGAACTACGAATCGAAACAGACAGCCTTGTTAATCAATTAAAGATTGAAGGCCAGATGTCCAGGCTGTAATGCGCATTATAATAGAACAACGGCGCCAGATGAAAATTTGTGCCTGACCAGGTTCGAACCCGGATTCGTAGTGTCTTTTCTTTCGGACATTCCCGAAAGAACAGACACCACACATATATCCATATACAGGGGCTATATGGCATTTTTTCTACAATTCGTCTATACCACCAGCTCCTACAATATTTACTATTCCTCCTCAAACATCCAGTGTAATTATTTGGGTCTCGACGGGTTTTTAGTGCTAGACGCACAACATCGTCCGAACCCTAGCGGGAATACAGTGTGTCCGCGAGCGAGTGGAATAAAGGCCACGGGGGGCGGAGGGGGGGGGGGGGGTACCGCGCATGTGGTATGCGGCAAAGATGGGAATTCGGGTCTGACGAGGAGCGTGTGTAGATAGGTGCTCAAGACAGGTTGGCTGCTGTGTCCCGACAGTGCCCACCGTCGGAGGTTCGAGTCCTCCCTCCGGCATGGGTGTGTCTGTTGTCCATAGCGTAAGTTAGTTTAAGTTAGATTAAGTAGTGTGTCAGGTTGGTCTCATAAGTTGTTACAAAGAATTTACAAAATTTTAAATCCAAAATACTGCATCTCGGTTCTTACAATAGTGCAATAGGTGCGCACTGGTTAGCTGTAACTGATGAGAGACTCCAACTCGTATTGTGGTAAAGGGCATAAGAACTTAAATTGTGAATACATTTCTGGACGAATGTTTGTTATGTATTTTTCCTGTGGTGTCGCCACCAGACACCACACTTGCTAGGTGGTAGCCTTTAAATCGGCCGCGGTCCGTTAGTATACGTCGGACCCGCGTGTCGCCACTGTCAGTGATTGCAGACCGAGCGCCACCACACGGCAGGTCTAGAGAGACTTTCTAGCACTCGCCCCATTTGTACAGCCGACTTTGCTAGCGAAGCTACACTGACAAATACGCTCTCATTTGCCGAGACGATAGTTAGCATAGCCTTCAGCTACGTCATTTGCTACGACCTAGCAAGGCGCCATTACCAGTTATATTGTGAAGCATGTACAGTCAAGAGCGATGTACACCAATTATAGATTAAAGTTAAGTATTCCAAGAACTACGATCTTTTCTTTATAGGATAATTACTTTATGTTGTTCTAGACCTCACGACAGACTGCGTGAGCTTTAAAAGCGTGCATTTCGGCCTCCTCTAGCAAAACGGTGTTGGCTCTTCTGCCAACACTTCATTTCCGTCACCCTTTTCACTGTTATAAGTTATGTTCTACAAGGAACGCACGCCATTGGAGGCGGCAATCTGTAATTTATTTTACCTTAATTACTACTACAATTTTGTTCCACAATTTAAAGGCATATATGGGTGCAAACATGGAATACGTGGGAATAATGCAGCTGCTCACTGACAGGTATGGAGGAGGCATTGAGGCCAGGCCTCGTATCTTCGACCCCTGCCCTCTTTGCCTCCGCCTACCTGGTGCTGAAAGTCTTCTCAAACTTTTAAAAAAAATAATAGTGCAGTGATCAGCATGTCTGTCTAATAAGCAGGAGGTCCAGGTTCGGAGCCCAGTCGGTCACAAATATTCATCTGCCATCTTAACTGTATTTCAACGCACTGTGACAGTGTGGACGTCGGTCCTTCGATATTTAAGATGCAATTGTTTTTTGTGGCAATAGAGGTGATTTGCGAGCATTTGTCTTGCCATCAGTGTAACGGGACTCCAACGGTATCCAACCCTTAGTCATTGCTTTTTTCCGGCGCTAACCCATGTCATATATATGCGAATCAGATTGTAGTTCATATTTAGTCAAATAACGAATGGTCAGTGTACAACTATACCGGCCTTGATGGCCGAGCGGTTCTAAGCGCTACAGTCTGGAACCGCGCGACCGCTACGGTCGCAGGTTCGAATCTTGTCTCGGGCATGGATGTGTCTGATGTCATTAGGTTAGTTAGGTTTAAGTAGTTCTAAGTTCTAGTGGACTGATGACCTCAGAAGTTAAGTCCCATAGTGCTCAGAGCCATTTAAACCATTTATGAAGTATACAAGTAGTCATTCCAGCTGCATAGCTGAGGGTAATATTTGTAAAGCAATTCATTGCAGAATTAATGTAATACCGGCACAATGATCTCTGTAGTCATACTGTATCATTAGCAGCCCGCGAATGGAGTACTATGTTCGTTGGATCGGATTACTCAAGCTGAGGCCAAATAAAGAGAAGCGACGACGCCACAACACTATCTTTACTTAAGTAGGTAGTCAGCGCTAAATTATGTGTGCCACCATTAACGTTACTGTAAGCAGTTTGACAGCATAACACCACCACAACTACTGACAACCTGAGCCACATCATCATGCAGTTGTAACTCGCAGTGATTACAAGTTGCTGATGTTTGTCAAGAATAGCGGAAAGCGCATCTGAAGTTCCATTTGCATTACGTCTAGGACGGAGAGAATCCTAAATAACAGTAATAGGTCACCCAGCGAAGAGAAGAGTCCACGTTTTGTCTCAAGCTCTTGCAGTTTGATATTAATATAGTTCCCGATAGTTTCACACTAACGGGTTCTTTGGCTATCGGAATACTCATATGTGAATTACAAAAGTGTAATTCCTAGAACGCTCAACTACATTAATAACACCTCATTCTGGATTGAATACGACTCGGAAAGCGACTTTAATTTGACGTTTCCATCCATCTCCTGACGTCTTACCAAATGGAGTCTGAAGTGTACGCACAGTTGTGTTGCCTGCCGCATGGATTCTGTGATCTGTTGTGGCAGCTGGCAGTCATTGCTGAATACAGACATTTGCAAATATCCCCACTGCTTTAGGGGAAATCGGCTTTGTTGCATTTTTTCCATACCGTAATTAGCACAATAACATAAGGTTTGTTCTGCTGAAGAACTTGATGCCCACAAGTCCTTAATTAAGAATCTCCTAGCGGGAGTAATACATGAAAGCAGACAGACTGTTGGACAAAAGAATGGACAGCTCCCTGCTTTTTGCGTTTCCGATAGCGCCTACGATAAGAATCTGGTGTCATATTATGCTTCACAGCCTTAAACTGTTTCGTTCTTTACTTCATACTAATACAAAAGTTATGATGTGAGAAGAGGAAATGACTGATATGCTTCTCAGGAACTTTAGTTTTTCGTGTTTATTTTCTCACTTCATACTAAAACAGGGGCGTTAATATGAGAAGAGGAAATGAAATATACGCTTCCAAGACATAATATTTCCTTGTGTGCTACTACTGCATACATGAAAGCCCTGCAGTTAATTTTTGTATGTTGGATAAATTTTGATATCACCTCACATTCCTTTATGAGAAGGTTCCTATTTTCTTGGGATTCAAATAGAGTAGACATTTCATCACTGCTTAATATTCTGATGACTAATGACATGATACCCGTTGCAATTGCTCCATGGCACCTGTGAGTAGAGTCTCACGTTGGTTACTGTAAGAACACGCAAGCAATGATATCCGCTCATTGCAGTCAGAGCCAATGTGATTTCTTTCAGTTTATGACGAAGCGTCTGCTGCAGAGTCCACGCTCAGCCAACATAAACAAATCGCGGCGGCATTGGGCACTGCTAATCGCTGCACTTGTCGCGAGCCTCGACAACAAGAGCGCACTGTCTCTGCTAACGATACTATGGAGTTAATACATCTTACTTAACGTAATATGTAGGTCGTGGGTTGGGTAAAAATTCAGTTTGTAACTTCCCATCGCATTAAAATGCTTTACAGTCATATTTGATGCAATATTTTTTGTTGGTTGTCTCTCTGATGTTAATAGTATTGATTCAGATTGTGCGTGTACACGAAAACACACACACACAAACAGTCATTGATTCCAGTGAGGGTGACAACTACTGTGTGTTGAACAACACATGCACCAGTCAATTCCTCAGCTGGCGTCGAGTGGATGAGATTTTTCAATTACCTTGCATTGCAAGAATTGTAGGGAGGAGACTGAGCCGGTCGCGGTGGTCTAGCGGTTCTAGGCGCTCAGTCCGGAACCGCGCGACTGCTACGGTCGCAGGTTCGAATCCTGCCTCGGGCATGGATGTGTGTGATGGCCTTAGGTTGGTTAGGTTTAAGTTGTTCTAAGTTCTAGGGGACTGATGACCACAGATGTTAAGTCCCATAGTGCTCAGAGCCATTTGGTTTACTTCCCACCATACGTTTTCTATATTCGTCCAAAGGTCGCTAGCATTTGTAGGTCCACATGGCAATGACCTTGTTACCTCTGCCCACATATTCTCTATCTGGTTGATGTTCGGTGATCGTGGAACAACGGCAACAGCTTTTTCCTCTCTTGGCCCTGAAACCAACCTCGCACTGCTCTGCTATGATGGATGGGGCTCTGCTCCTGTAAGTAAACTGTTATCTCGTTCCTTCATATATTTCTATTTAAATAACATATTAGTAATAAGCACATTGTATTATTATTTTCCACAGTGTTTAAGAATTCAGGCCCTGTCATAAATAAGTGATCTAGATTCAACCGTCCGATTAAGAATGTGGTTTACCCAGTCTATCAAATGATGAGAGTCGTATTCGTATATGCACATTAAGCCTGACTTGCTGAATCCGATTAGAACGATCTGGTATCGAAATGAAATTACAGAAATCGGATAATTTTAACGTCTGTATTGCAACAATGCTGCGCACATAAATTCCTATGATGGAGTAACAGGTAGCAACTGCCTAAGAAAAAGTAAGAAATATGTCAGCTAGCAGCAATGTAACGTAATTATAACCCATATTTATTTGATGGAAATACTGAATCGAACAATGCACATCTATTTCAGTGGTGGGAAGATGCACCATATCGGAATTGCTGATGACATAAAGACAATAATAGTAATAAAAATCTCGTGGGGCCGATAGGGGAAACCCTCCCCCAGATGGGTGGTACCGAAGAAATCAAATACTTGGGGTGAACCAAATACTAACACAATCCTGAACGGCTACTCAATCCGTTGAACTCAAAATCCAGACACGTCTGAGAGAAAACTACAGCTACTCTGGTCACCGTCTGTTGGCTCATTGAGCTCGGCTGAAAATATTTGCTTCCAAAGGCTTCAACACCCTCTGGTCCTGTCCGGTACTGGAATCACCCAGGCCAAACTAATGAAACACAAGCAAACATGAACTGTGCAAGCAAAGTCAACTTTACCCCAGGTGGTACACAACCCAGCTGTCGACAGGCGGCAGTTGGAATTTCGGATTCTGGTGCAGAGAATATCGGAGATCTCTGGTAAATTTCCCTACACGCAGAAAACATGCAATTGAAAACTACACGCCGCGCGGAATTAGCCGAGCGGTCTTGGCCACAGCAGTCGTGGACTGTTCGGCTGGACCCGGCGGAGGTTCGTGTCCTCCCACGGGCATGGGTGTGTGTGTGTTTGTCCTTAGGATAATTTAGGTTAAGTAGTGTGTAAGCTTAGGGACTGATGACCTTAGCAGTTAAGTCCCATAAGATTTCACACACATAAGAACTTTTTTTTATAACTATACATCGATACATTGATCCAAGCACGAAAACTAAATAATCTCACAAAAGAAATCGACCAACAAAAAATTCTCATCCTTGCTCTTCACGAACCACGACTAACTGACAGTGAAACCTTGCATTTCGGAAACCATTGCATCTTCAAGAGCAAAATACAACAAAAGGTAGCGAAAGGTGTACCAATCTTCGGCATTGCTTTTCTCGAACACAGATCTATCATCAACTCTGTCAAAGAAATCACACCCATCAACAACCGACTTTACGCTCATTCAGAGCCCCAGTAAAAAATATACACCCATCAATTCACGTGCTCCCACCAACATCGAAAATAAGAAAAACACCAAAATTGTCGAAAAATTCTGGAACACACTCGAAAATACTATGAGCAAAATTTGTGGTGTCACCGCCAGACACCACACTTGCTAGGTGGTAGCTTAAATCGGCCACGGTCCATTTAGTACATTTCGGACCCGCGTGTCGCCACTGTGTGATCGCAGACCCAGCCCCACCACAAGGCAGGTCTCGAGATACGGACGAGCACTCGCCCCAGTTGTACGACGACATTGCTAGCGACAATACGGACGAAGCCTTCCTCTCATTTGCCGAGAGACAGTTAGAATAGCCTTCTGCTAAGTCCATGGCTACGACCTAGCAAGGCGCCATTAGCCTTACATAGTTTGAGAGTTATAGTATAAATGTCTCCAGAAGAACGCTGTATTCATCAACGAATAAAGTTAAGTATAAAGCAGCTACGTACTTTTCTTGCTACCATTCAATAGTTATCCTGTTCCAGAATTCACGCCCGTCTGCGGTAGATAGCGTGCCTATCGGCCCCCTCAAAATAACACTGTGTCGGCACTTCTGTCGACACATCATATGGCGACGATTAAAGAGTTCTTTCTAATTGCTTACATTTACTTGTGTCATGGCTTCACCAGATGTACTGTCCGAATTTTATCGCTTGCAGAATCAGCAGACGCAGGCGTTATTGGATGCCCTTGGACAGCTCGTCCAGGGTCAACGTGCCATTCAAACCGATGCGGCAGCCGCCGCTTCACCGGTACCGCAGCCACAACATGCAGTTGCACCGCCGTTTCGCAGTTTTAATGCGGCGCACGAGTCGTGGCCAGAATGGTCCCGACAGTTCGGCTTCCATCTAGCCGCCTACAGAATTCAAGGTAATGAGCGGCAGCCGTTTTTGCTTTCTTGTGTCGGTGTGTCCACCTACCGTGTGATAGTGAAATTGTTTCCCCGACGCGACGTAGCAACTCTGTCCTACGAGGAAATTTTGTCTGCTTTAGATGCCTATTTCAAAGAAACAGTTAATGTGGTTGCAAAAAGGTATACGTTCTTTCGTACAAAACGTACGGCCGGTCAAACTAATAGGGAGTGGGTAGCAACATTGCAAGGACTTACTAGGGAGTGTTCTTTTGACTGTGACTGTGGCCTTTCTTATTCAGATGCAATGGTGCGTGATGCAATTGCACAGAACGTTTCTGATGTTCGCATACGGGAGCAAATTTTGAAACTAGTTAATCCCTCCCTTCAACAAGTGATAGACATATTAGATAGACAAGACACACTTGACTGTGCTCAGGAATCTTTTGAAACTTCGCCAGCCGTGTGTAACATTAACCGGCCCGCTGGACGCGCTGCGCGGCCCGGTAACCGGGCCTCGCGCACTTTGACGCAGCTGCCGCCGCGCGCTAAAGGCCGGTTCCCACTAGAGCGCGGCAGCACGTCGTGCGGCAACGGCAGCGGCAAGCGTTTTCCGCGTTGACGCGGAGGCTCGCAGAATTGGCGTTCCCATCTGGAAGCGGCAGACGCTAGCGGTAGCCAATGACGGACAGCCACTGAGGTACGGGGAGGGACCCACTGAAACGCCCGGTGCGTTTGATTAACTATATCTTACACCTACATGAAGGAAAGACGAAGTTGGGTTAAGACATACGAATTTTTCATTTTCTGTACAACGTACTGTTTCACATATTTCATTATTCATGTTTTCTCATTTAACCATAAACAGATTTCATGACTACCGTTCATGATTGTTCACTATCTCCTAACACATTGAAACAATGTACGACAAAAGAGATTATTCAGATAGTTAAACGAGGCAAAAATTTAAAATCTGATACGGTAGCAGGTACAGGAAAACACTAAGAACACAAAGGCTTGAGGGAAGGGATGAAAGTGGAAGCCACTGATAGAATTTCGCACAGAGCATAATGTAATCATCGCCAGCACCTTGCTTAAGAATCATGAAAGAATAATACATATTTGGAACAAAGTTTTCGAAACCAGATTTTAAATTATAAGACATTTCCCAGTGCAGGCGCAAACCTATAATACTTTATTGGTTACGAGCTGCAGTTTACAACTAAAGAGACAGTAAATGGTAACAAATTAAGGAAATGGAACTTAAATAAGTCAAGACCTACAGTTTTTCGATAATCTTAAAGTTACCATAATGCAACGACTGACTGAAACAGGGAAAGGAATCCGCTAGAATACGAATGGATATCTTTGAGAGAAGAAGTTGTGTATACAGCAGAGTATGTGAACGAGAAGAAGGTACAGTAGAAATCGTTAAATAAAACGTGATATATTAAATTTGACAAGAGGGGAAAAATATAAAAATACAGCAAATAAAGTAGGCCATGGGAAATGTCTAAACATGAAGTTGACAAAGTCCAAAATTGCAACGCGATTTTGCACTTGGAAAACATAGGGGAATGAAAATGAGAAAGAACAAAGAAAACTTTGCTCAAAGGAGAAGCAACTGTCAAGAACTCATTTGGCAAGCCAGAACTTAGCAAATAAGAGAAGGCTAGAAAGTGGAAGGAATTTGTAGAGAGGAGAGGGGGAGGGGCTGTACAAACTAACATAAGCACAATGTTAGATTCCCGTGAGATGTCTGAACACGCAAGGCAATACTGATCCTACCACTTAGCTAAGTGGACACACTGAAGAACTGCAAAACTGTGTCTATAGCATTTACATGTTTAGAGAAAGGTTTTGACAATCTTAATTAAAACATTCTTTGAAACTCTGGAGATGTCATAGATAAAACACAGGGCCACAAGATTATCTACAACTTGTACAGAAACCAAACTGCATTTCTAAGACTTAAATGACTTGAAAGGGAAGCAGTAATTGAGAAGGCAGAAGTAGAGAG
This sequence comes from Schistocerca piceifrons, assembly GCF_021461385.2. NCBI lineage: Eukaryota > Metazoa > Arthropoda > Insecta > Orthoptera > Acrididae > Schistocerca > Schistocerca piceifrons. Next base: position 876,103,989 of record NC_060149.1, on the reverse strand, counting down.
GATCTAAAATGAAGACTGTGAATAGCAAGAAAAGCGTTCTGAAAAAGAAAATTTGTTCACATCGAATATAAATTCTAATGATTGGGTACTATTTTACAAAGGTATTTGTGTGGAGTGCTGTATTTGTGAGGAGTGCAGCCCTGTATGTAAGTGAAACGTGGGCGATGAACAGTTCTGTCAAGAAGACAATGGACGCTTTCAAAACGTGGTGATCAATAAGAATGCTGAAGATTAGATATGAGGATCGTGTAACTAAAGAAGAGGTACGGAATTAAATAGAGGAGGAAGAGGAAATTACGGCACAACTTTGACTACAAGAGGGGTAAATTGACAGGACATATGAGGCGTCAGAGAGTGAGGACAAAGGGGCTGGGTGATATATTCTGATAATAATCATCTGTTGAAATGCTATTCTACTATTTTATCTATTAATGTAAGCAGAGAATTTACTCTTCCATGCACTCCTCCACAAAACATTTAAACCAAAACTGAAATCAGCTGAACACCAAATCTTTCAATCACTGTCTGACAACTACTGCATTCAGTTTCAACTTTCTATAACTATCACTGGCTAGCCACACACACATACAGATATAAGGAGAACAGAAATAAACAAACATTAGTTTTCAGCATATAATTCTTTAGATTGGCAACATGTACATAAACAAACCAAACAGGAAGGGACATGAGGTGAACACACTGTAGTTACGACTTCAAATCAGTGTTTTCGGTAAAATGTCTACAGCTAGTGACAAGAAAAAAGAGCGAACGTGAAAATGTGCTATGTTCCATAATCTAAGTTTTAGTTCAACCTCCAGCTTGTGACCAGGTGAGGGGAAAAGCAGATGTCTGCTAAAAACTCGATTCACTGTAAGTAATCAGTTATTCACGTAAAAAAAAGATGTGAACTGTTTCATAATCTGCAAGTATCACATATCAAAACAAAACTTAATCATTCTAGATTCCACCGAAGATGCCTTAAAGTAAAAGGCGAAACGCGTCTTGAACCAATAAAGTACACTGGATAAATATAAAAAAAACGTTTGTTACTTACGAAAGGAAATAATCAATAGCTGTAGATACTTAGCAAATGACATCTTATGGCATACCAGCAAATTAGTCTCGGTTTAACTTCTCATTCCACATGCTATTAAATGCCGTTTAAAACAATTCATCTATCCCTTCTGAAAAACTGTAGTTACTTTCATATCTCGGTAGATAAACAGATTTTGGATATTTATCATGCGACGAAATACATGACTTTTCACAAGTTATCGTTTGCAAAAAAACACGTTTCGATTTCTTGAACCGTTTACGAAATTTTCGGTTGATACAACCACATGGTTTACGACGAGCAGGACGAAGTACCGGTCGCGGCGCGAGCAACCCGCGCGCGGTCACCGCACAGCCCGTCCGCCGACATATCATTCAATATCTCGAGAACGGTGATAGCTATCGTTCTGCTCTCAGCTTTAAAAACAATTTGGATATGTTGACTAAATTTCATACGCAATAATGTATTACCTAAAATGAACTGTACGCAAAGTCCACGCAATGCGTTTTTACCTCTGCACACTCATTAAAATTTCGTGTAAAGGTTTACGTAAATGGGATACAGCAAGTAACCACGACGAATAACGAAAAGAAATTCGGTCCTTTATCGAGAGAAGACATCAGGCTGTAACATGCCCAAGAATCAAATTTTTCTACCGAATAGTTTCCGTGGAATCGGATGATAAGTATTTCATAGCTGCCGCCGCGTTCGCGCCAGCGGTTCGGCGAAAGTTCGTGTGGCCCGGGGTTCCGTACCTGACGTCACGCTCAGCGCGTTCTGTGATTGGCGGCGCGCACCTAGAGCGCGGCACGCGGCAGCGGAAGCGGTTCGACATGGTCAAACCGCGACGCAGAGCCCGCCGCGCCTTGCCGCTGACGCCGTTTCCATGGCAACCACGCCGCTGACGCGCGGTTTTGACGCGCGGCAGCCCTAGTGGGAACCGGCCTTAAACCAGGTGTGCCGCGCCAGCCCACAAATGCAGTGAAATCATGCCCGCGGTGTGCTACTAGACATTCGCGTGAATATTGCCCGTCACGCCAAGCTATTTGCTTTTTCTGTAATAGGAAAGGACATGTTCAAAGTGTTTGCCAGAAAAAGCTCCGCTCAGACAATCACAATCATTCCAGGCCCTTTGCTTCGCGCCGGAATCGAACCAAGGACACTCAGGATCGTGGACCTTCGCCCATGGACATTCCTGTAGTTACTTCCACTTCGTCCAGTGCCACTCTTTCTAACAGTGACTGTGTTCGTCCCACAAAAACTGTGCGTCGACGTCGCCGGAAATCACGTCAATTAGCAAGTGATTCTGTACAAGTGTCTGTTCTAATTGCACAAAACAGTCGCTCTTGTCGTCAGCAGGACAATAAACTTTTTGTAGATTTGGACTTTAATGGCAAGGTCATACCGTTCCAGCTCGATACCGGAGCTGCCGTTTCATTGCTCAATCACGACACGTACAAACAACTGGGCGCACCTCCGTTGCGTGCCGCAAATGTTCAGTTAAAAAGTTATTCAGGACAGAATATACCTGTATTAGGACAGTGCAGCCTTCTTGCCACATACAAGGGACATACAAAACTAGTGTCATTTTACGTTCTTCGTTCTTCTACTGCAGTGAACTTGTTTGGTTTAGATTTATTTCAGTTGTTTAACATGTCTATTGTAAATCAGGTCCTATCAGTGAATCAAACTGTGCCTTCAGACAGTGTTTCTCGTCTGTGTGACGAATTTGCAGACATTTTTGCACCGGGCTTATGTTGCGCTAAAAACTATGAAGCACATTTGGAACTGAAAGTAAACGCGCAACCGAAATTTTTCAGAGCGCGCAATGTTCCCCACGCATTGCGTGATGAGGTCGCAAGAACATTAAACGATCTAGAATCACAGGGTGTAATTGAACGTGTGCAAGCTTCTCTCTGGGCCTCACCCTTAGTAATTTTGCCAAAACCTTCCGGAAAATTGAGACTTTGCGTGGACTTCAAGGCCACAGTGAATCCACAACTAGTGACTGCTACTTTTCCTTTGCCCCGCCCGGAAGATCTTTTTGCTAAACTGTGCCCGGGAAAATATTTTTCGAAGTTGGATCTAGCCGATGCGTACTTGCAAATACCGGTGGACGACGAATCCCAGCGCGTATTGGTGGTTAACACGCATCTTGGATTGTACAGGTTCAAAAGACTGCCGTTCGGGTGTGCATCCGCCCCTGCATTGTTTCAGCAATATTTACAAACTATTTGTGCGTCGGTCCCTACTGCAGCAAACTATCTGGACGATATAGTGATCTCCGGACAGACAGAAGAAGATCATCTTGCGAACCTACGAACGTTATTTCAGGTCTTGCGACAAAATGGTCTTTGCTTGAGGAAGGACAAATGTGTGTTTTTTGCTCGTGACTTACCATACCTGGGCCATGTCATCAATGCCCAAGGCATACATCCGAGTCCAGAGCACCTCCGTGCCATACAAGATTTGCCTTCCCCTCAAAATGTGAAACAGCTACAGAGTGTGTTGGGTAAAGTTAACTATTATCATAAATTTGTGCCGCGCGCTTCTTCCATTTCAGCTCCGCTTCATCGCTTACGCCGTAACGGTGTTCCGTTCGTCTGGACGACGGAATGCGAACGCGCCTTTCGCCAGTTGAAATCGGCGTTGCTTTCTAATACTTGCCTCACGCCTTTCGATCCCCGGAAACCCCTTTTGTTGATGGTAGATGCATCGGATTTCGGGATCGGTGCTGTGCTTGCGCACAAAGTTGGATCGCATGATCGCCCTATTGCCTTTGCGTCCAAATTGCTCTCGTCTGCGCAAAGAAATTATTCACAGATAGAGAAAGAAGCTTTGGCTCTCGTGTTTGGTGTTACTGAGTTCCATGATTTCTTGTATGGTCGTCACTTTACCATCATCACAGACCACAAACCTTTGACATCGCTTTTTCATCCGAACAAGCCTGTACCTCCGCGTACAGCGCCGAAATTCATTCGCTGGTCTATTTTTCTCTCGCAGTACCGCTACGATATCTTGTATCGGTCCACTGCTAAGCACGGAAACGCCGATGCGTTGTCCCGTTTGCCTGTTGCTGAGGATAAAGCATTCGATTCTTCCGAACTTGCTTGCATGTTCATTGATTCGGAAACGGATGAAGTGGTCGAATCGTTTCCGATTGATTTTCGTCGTGTAGCTACCGCCACAGCTGCTGACCCTGTCCTTGCTACTGTTTTGCGTTTTGTTGCTACGCAATGGCCTTTGTCAAAGTCTCGGATCGAGGATCCGTTGGTTCGCCGATTTTTTGCTCACAAGGAGAGACTTTTTGTTCGACGTGGTGTTTTGTTGTTGCGTTCTGATAATGATCAGTCCAGAGTAGTGGTCCCACGTTCGTTACAGTCCTCTGTTTTACGGCTTCTTCACCAAGGACATTGGGGTATAGTGCGAACGAAACAACTTGCTCGTCAGCACTGTACTTGGTTCGGAATCGATGCTGCGATTACGAATATGTGTTCTTCTTGCATGGCGTGTGCCGAACAACAATCCGCACCGCTGCGGAAAGCCTTTGCATGGCCAAAAGCCACTTCCCCTTGGCAACGCTTGCACATTGATTTTGCTGGTCCATTCTGGAATGCTCGATGGTTGTGGTTCTGGTCGACGCCTTCAGTAATTTTCCTTTTGTTGTCCGGATGTCTTCCACGACGTCCTCCACCACCATCCAAGCGTTGTCTGCTATCTTTTGCATTGAAGGTCTTCCGCAGACTATTGTTTCCGACAATGGCCCACAATTCATGTCCGCAGAATTTCAGTCATTCTGCCAGGCCAATGGTATTCAATATCTGACATCCGCGCCGTTTTCGCCTCAGTCAAACGGTGCCGCTGAACGATTGGTCCGGACTTTCAAGTCACAGATGTTGAAATTGAAAGAGTCACATTCTCGGGAGGACGCATTGTTGCTCTTTTTGTCTTCGTATCGCTCTCATCGAACCTTGATGTCTTTGCTGCATCCGCCGCATCAGGTTCCTGTGCAGCGGCAGACTCCTGCTTTTGCTCCAGGCGACGTTGTATTTTATCGCAACTATCGAGGTTCACGGCGTTGGCTCGCAGGGCGCATTCTTCGCTGCCTCGGCCGCGCGATGTATTTGGTTTTGGGGGCCTCTGGTGAGCTGCGTCGGCATCTTCATCAGCTGCGCCTCTGTCGTCGCACGGGTTCTGCCGCTCCCCGTCTGCTTTCAGCGACGGTGCCGTCCGGTCAGCGCCCTGGGGACCCATCTACTGGCTCGCCTCATCCCCAGGTGTTACCGACGATGCCTTCCATTTTGCCCCATGGCGACGCGCCGCCGCAGCCGCCGCCGCCGCCGCCGTCGCCTGTTCTCCCGCCGGCGCCGCCCGCATTCGACGCTTCGCTGCAGCCGCCAAGCGCCTCCCTGGGTCACGCGCCGCCGATCGCTTCCCGTGACCAGCCGTCCTCCGCCATGGACCTCTTGCCCGCTCCAGACCACATGACGTCATCGCGCGTCGGGTACCCCGACGCAATGGAGGTCGGCCCTACGGCCCCTCCTGTCTCATTACGGGCGCATACACCGCATGTTGACGTGCACCCTGGACTAGGTTTTCAGGCGTTTCCTAGATCCCCTCGGACCGAATGGCCGGGTGCGGGTGGCACAGCCTCGCCTGTTGTTAGGCTCCCCACCTCATCGCATACGTCAACATGGGGTCCTCCCCACAGCGAGCGGAAGCCTTATCTCACGACCGTTCGCCGATTTGCGGGGGAGGAATGTGGTGTCACCGCCAGACACCACACTTGCTAGGTGGTAGCTTAAATCGGCCGCGGTCCATTTAGTACATGTCGGACCCGCGTGTCGCCACTGTGTGATCGCAGACCGAGCGCCACCTCAAGGCAGGTCTCGAGATACGGACGAGCACTCGCCCCAGTTGTACGACGACATTGCTAGCGACAATACGGACGAAGCTTTCCTCTCATTTGCCGAGAGACAGTTAGAATAGCCTTCTGCTAAGTCCATGGCTACGACCTAGCAAGTCGCCATTAGCCTTACATAGTTTGAGAGTTATAGTATAAATGTCTCCAGAAGAACGCTGTATTCATCAACGAATAAAGTTAAGTATAAAGCAGCTACGTACTTTTCTTGCTACCATTCAATAGTTATCCTGTTCCAGAATTCACGCCCGTCTGCGGTAGATAGCGTGCCTATCGGCCCCCTCAAAATAACACTGTGTCGGCACTTCTGTCGACACATCAAAATTCACCAAGATGACGTGAAAATACTAATGGGACACTTCAACTCTCTATTTGGAACAGAAAAATCGTGTAGAAAAACCAGTGGTACAAATTCAACATACCAAAACGCTTAGACCAACGGCACACGTCTGACTGACTTTTGCCAACAATTCAACCACAAAAGGATGTCTTCCCACTTTAGGAAAAACCCAGTTCCCAGGTAACATGCTTCGCTGCCAGGTGCAAGCTGCTTTCGTTCGCCTTTCGAGACTCGCTGAAAGCCAGATTTTTAATTCTTTTGTAGCTGAGCTACAAGAAGGCAGATACCAACTCAATAAGGGAACCGTAAGATAACGCTCGAGCAAAATTCGTCTTGCTACTTACAGTAACCCTTAGTGTCAGAGCGAAAACCTTACGGTACTGCCAATTTCATAATGCCACTTTTGTTTTCTGCCGACATATTTGTTGTTGTTGTGAATACATAATTTTATCTATGAAATGCCACACTTTCATAATACTTGTGAATGATACAGGAAATGAAGTAAATACAGATCTTTTCGAAGTCAAAAGTCGGTAATATCCTACTAATTCGTGTTAAAATAGACTCAATCGTCTTACAGTCATTTAATGCTTTATTAAGATCGACTGCCGTCGTGATGTTTCTGTAGTAAGCTGAATTTAATTTGTATTAGTACAGTGAATGTTTTATTGCATTTTCCATTAGTTTACTAATCGCAACAGTAATCATCAATGAGAAATTAATCAGCAGCTGAATTTTCTTTCACGATATCTAAAACAATCTGACAATGCTAAAGTTGTGTGCAAATTCTACGCCTGTAGAAACCCACTGGTTCTAACGATGTCATTAAACCAGTGCAGTTTTAAGAGTATTTTCGTCTAGAAATGAATTGCTTTGACGGTTGATCGATCAAGATCGGGAAAGGTAATATTTTACGAATATATGACGAGAGGGGCAATTGCTTGAGAGAGGAGTTCCCTATCAATACAAGTGCCTGAGAGACGACTTTCCTATCAATCTCCTGGATAGTTTTGTTTCTCAAATCAACAGAGTGAGTTATCATGCAGTAGCATAGGTGATGTAGTTTTGTTGCTCGATTTTCTTACACTGCGACCGAAAGGTGTCTCAGTTGTTGACAACAAATTCCAGCTGTGTTGCACACACCCCTTGTGCCAGAATTCGTAGCCCAAAACACACTTTTGGGGCTATCAGATGTAAAATATTATGTTCACACTACTCTTTGCTCTAGTCTACGTCTTTTGGTGGGGCTCAGCCTTTCATTTCTTCTTAGGAAGTTAACGATAAAGGCATCAGAACACGTCACCAGTAACAGTACTGCATATGAACGCTCAATGAGCGACCTGATGACGTTCAATAATAGTCACTCCGTTGATTTTTGTTGTTTCGAATTAGAGCATGCAGTACTCCTGCACCAGACTTCTGAACTTTGCCTGTTGAATGCAAATGTCGCATGGTGGAAGAATGGTAATCTGTCACATATATCAGTAGTTGAGACTTCCTTAATGTGGAAAATCATTCATGCCAGAACGATCTTTGTTGAAACAAGAATATCTTTTTCTGGCGTATTTTTCCCAAACGCACTCGCTCCAAACACAGTTCAAATCTTTCTAGCTGCCTCCTCTACATTCACCCCTCTGTTATACCAAAGTAAATGTTGTATTGCAGATGTTACACCTTTTCCCACTTGCCATTCAATTTTACAATGCTTAACTGTAGTTCATGATTTTCAAGTATGCAAAATCCAATGCTTAACTGCAAGATGATAACTAGAACTTCAAATTCGAAAATGGCATTGATACATACACTGACAGCGTGGCGCCGCCTTCACATGGGCGGCGCCGGATTTCAGGCAGCGGGTGGCGTCTGGCCGGTGGCCGGTAGCCGCTGCAGCGCGAGGAAACGCCCGAGCGTAAGCTGTTATGATCGCGACGCAGCCACGAGCTGTCCTGCGGAATTGTTTCTGGAATACTTGTTATTGCGAGTGGGTAGAATGTTAAGCGAATTGTCTTCGATGTTGAATCAGACTCATAACTTTAGACCGAAATGTGGTAAAAAAAAAAGAAAAAGAAAACAGTTGGACGCGAACATGCGACTCTAAGTTTAGAATGTACGACACTTACCGCAAGACCACGGGATCACTCCATCCACATCATGTAGGAAGTAGACAACACTTCCTCCTAACACTTCCGCATCTTACAGTGTTGCCAGATTGTGCAGATGGCAGGACTTAGAGTTGTCAGGGGCGGTCAGTTTTATTGGCCACCTTAAGTGAACGACTCGGACATAGTCTCTGTGGCGGCCGGCTGGCGGTCAGTTTTTATGTCTAAGACTGTACCTGTATTTCGCCAGATGAATGAAAGTCGTTATCAGTTGTTTACTTGTGACATGCAAAAAGTGTGAGACGTATTAGTACTTCTTGTCACGTCTTCAAACTTTTTGCATGTCACAAGTAAACAACTGCTTACGATTTTCTTTCATATATATATATATATATATATATATATATATATATATATATATATATATATATAGAATACTACTCTTAGATAATAAACGAAAATGATTACAAAAATCAGGTAATGTTAAATGTAGGCTACTGTAATAACAACCAAATATAACAAGAAAACTACCGTATCCCTTCTACCCCATAGTAGGTAGGCCTATTAAAAACTGTCTTCAAGAGTACCTCCAATTATCTACTACGAATAATGTTTCAGCAACTACGACAAGTGCAGAAAACGTGCTTACAACTTGCCTGCGTCAACAGTCAGGCAATAATACTGAAACCAAAATTATGCCTAGTGTTCTGATTCGGAACGAAATAAAGTTTGACGCTATAAAGTCGAATGAGTATGGCACAATAATTACAGCAACTTTTCGTTTCCAGCAAGGACTGTCAGATATTGGCTTCAGAAAAGCTTGTGATGCTACCAGTATGCACGAACTGTTAAAGAAATAAGAGCTTAAATGCAGTAAATTGTAATAAGCCTACCTGTTTTGCGTAACTAAAAATATTTTAAAAAAATTGACACCTTAAAATCAGAGTTTTCTGAGCAAAGTGAAGAACCCAACATTTTTATAGGCGTAATTAAATAAATACTGCCCCCTGCTTTCATCTTTCTTCATTGCGTGGAAATGCTAACAGGCGAAATCCACCTTCGCCTCTATTGGAACAACCAAATGCAGCACAACCTGGCATCGTTTACGAACGTCTGCAGAACGAATTACACATGTCAAAAACAATGCTGTACAATTAATGTTTACTTCAAACATGTAGGCCTATCGACTTCATCACAAAACGCTTCATTATTTCAACTCGTATTTAAGATCGCAAACGCTAATTACGTACTAAATCGTACGTACTTTAATCGTTTCCAAAAGTCCTCTGAACTTCAATTCAACTCAAAAGCACGGCGAACATAGGAAGCACGAGAGACGTTTGGCAGAAAAATGGCGCCAAAGCTGATCAACCAATCACGGGCAACTTCACCTATGGCCACTCTCTTCCTATACAGGCTCTCTACGCCGCGGTAGCGATGAAATGAGTATTTTCCCGTACGACTATTTCACGAGTGTATCGTGAATATCAGGAATCCGGTAAAACATGAAATCCCCGACATCGCTGCGGCCGGAAAAAGATCCTACGACAACGGGTCCAGCGACGACTCAAGAGAATCGTTCAACGTGACAGAAGTGCAACCCTTTCGAAAATTGCTGCAGATTTCAGTGGTGGGCCATCAACAAGTGTCAGCATGCGACCCATTCAACGAAACATCGATATGGGCTTTCGGAGCCGAAGGCCCACTCGTGTAGCCTTGATGACCGCACGTCAAAACCGACATTGGACTGCTGATGACTCGAAACATGTTGCCTGGTCGGACGAGTCTGTCATTCAAACTGTATCGAGCGGATGGACGTGTACGGGTATGGAGACAAACTCATGAATTGATTGACCCTGCATGTCAGCAGGGCATTGTTCAAGCTGCTGAAGGCTCTGTAATGGCGTGGTCGTGTAAAGTTGGAGTGATATGGAAACCCTGACACGTCTAGATACGACCCTGACAGATGACACGTAAGTAAGCATCCTGTCTGATCACCTGCATTCATTCATGTCCATTGTGCATTCCGACGCACTTGGACTATTTCAGTATGACAATGCGACACCCCAAACGTCCAGAATGGCTACAGGAACACTCTTCTGAGTTTAAACACTTCCGATGGCCACCAAACTCCCCAGTTATGAACATTATTGAGCATATCTGGGATGCCTTGCAACGTGCTGTTCAGAAGAGATCTCCATCCCCTCGTACTCTTACGGTTTTACGGACAGTCCTGCAGGATGCATGGTGTCAATTCCCTCCAGTACTACTTCAGAAATTACTCGATTTCATGCCACGTCGTATTGCGGCACTTCTGCTTGATCGTGGGGGCCCTACACGATGTTAGGCAGGTGTACCAGTTTCTTTGTCTCTTCAGTGTATGTAATATATTTAAACAGGCAGAAAAAAATCAAAATTAAAACTTACTTGCAACAGAGTCACATTAGCGTACCAATTTTTAACGTGTCCAATAGCTATGTCACTATGTTCTGGTTTTAATTTAGTGTCCTCCATTTCATGGATTCCACACGGATACGTTTATCGGTTTCTTGTTCAAAAAGCCTTACGGTCTTGACATTTATTCATAATGATGTGGTGGTGGGGGGACGGGCGGGCGGTAGAAAGCGAGAGAGCGTCGGAAGTATGAGGGGGGGGGGGGGCTAAGTTGGGTATTGAGCTCGCTGACGACTTCCCCCTCTTCAGGGTGTTTGATCTTTGACTAAGAACGTAGGAGGCGTCTGGTGCGTTAATATGACAATGTTTTGATTTAGAGCTTTTTCTGCCTGTTTAAATATTTTACGTACGATCTATAAAAATATTAAAATTTATTTCTTAAAATTCTCGAAAAAATTTTAATTTTTTATGGTTTTTGAAAGATTTTTACAGATTTTTTTCATATGTTTCACATGGGATCCTCTCCTCCTTTTATAGTTATCCTGATGATGCTGTTGTAATGCAGTGAAACTGGTTGAGACAGTAAAGAAATCACCAGTTACAGCTGTCTTGCGGTTCATTATACTTCCATTCATTAGAATTTTAGGCTACGGGTTACAAAGAAACCTTTACGCGGTGCAGTCTGTTTGGAATAGATCGAGTGATTTACGAAAAGAGCGGCAAGTTCAATAAAATAAATCACACGCTGCTGAGTGAAAGATTTATTATGGAAACAACCCCTAGGCTGTGAATAAGGCATTTGTCCGCGATATCTTTTATTCCAAGAGTGACAGCCTCACAAGATAAGCAGGAGAGCCATGAAGCGTAGAATGTTGAGGAGATGTACTGGTAGAAATGAAGCTGTGAAAAGTGGGTTGGTGGTCGTCTGTCGTGCCTGTATAGCTCAGTCGGAAAGAACTTTGTCTGTGAAACGTGAAGTTCCGAGTTGGAGTTCGAGTCCGGCAAACAGTTTTAGTCGACCAGGAAGCTTCAGAACAATACGCACTAGGCTGCACAGCGACCATAACGAGGAATGTGGTGCAAAGCATACGCCGTTGTTGGTCCGCGGACCAGTGGAATGTTTTATGGAGTGTCGATTCTCAGGACTTGATGGGACACATGGCATGCGTTGTGCTTACATGAGCGCAGTGTGCTAGAATTTCCGCTCGGGGAAAACGGTATGAAGTTGTTTTCTCTGGGCTGATCTTGTGTCAATTGGTAGATGCTAATCGAAAGTGAACAATCGTGAAAACGTCTTAGATATTAGCAACCTTCTCGTATTATTGAGATAGTCCGGAATAGGATCTCTTTTGAATCAGCATGATAATGATCTTGTAATCTAAACACAGACCATTAACTTTCTAGCGCATGGGTCTACAGTCGCTATAGGCTTTTTGGAACTTAAAAGCATATTGTCACCTTCGTGTGTCTAACATTTTTCAAATGACTGTTTGTTTACTTCATCTTTCACTTGCGCACTATCACCAGTTTGTGGCGAGTGACCATTTCTCAAGCACTCGATAATGGTCACATGACGAAATCAGCTAACCGTTAACTTAAAATTTACGAGAAAGAAAAAGTTGGAAAAATAGCTGTGGCCTTTGGGAGTCATTGCATTTTGGATTTGGTGGACTGGCCTGCACAAAACCATTTGCTGGACCTCATTCTGTGTCTTTGCGATGAACTAGAGCTTCGATGGTGTGTCATTACACTATAGAACTTAGTGGAACGGTTTTTATGGAAGACATAACAGTGCACTTGTAGTAGTAGTAGTAGTGACAAGGGCGAGCTACAGGTTATTAGCAGTGTGGTTTGCGCCTGGAGGATCTTTGCCACACAGTGCTTTTCTGTACGTTTATGTTAGCTCGAGTAATTCGTACTCATACATCTCTTAAAGCCAAAGATTTTCATCTAAGAGCTGTCTTTATAAATTTTGAGATACAGTTCCTTCACATTAGACTAGCAATCAGTCGTTAACAATAATCCTTAATGTCTGAATACATTTTGCAGATTTACGAATACTTGACGTGCGTCAGGATATGACCGATATTTAATGTTATGCTTTATGAGGCGCCATGTGCGCTGTGTTTTAAATTTTTAACACCTGACGAATGAAGTCAACACTGCAGTGCCAGAAATTACGTCTCCTTGCTTGTTAGCGCAATGAGCCATCTCACTGTAAATAAATCGACTTGTATGCATCCGTTTGGTTCAGAATATTACAGCGATTGTCTCTTTGGAAACTGCGATTTTAGCTCACCGAGGCGGAAGTTTATCAGCCAGAACTGTAACAAAGAAAAACCATAACTGTACTCGTTCTCGTCCTCGTCCTCGTCTAACATGTCGTCTACAGCAAACTCCGTATATGAAAAGGTCTCTAGAACCAATAGGTCCACCATCTCATTTTATTCACGAGTCAAGATGTAAACGAGCTAAAATAATTTGACAGTAAAATTTATGTACGGTCTATGATTACTCAGGCTCACAACAGTCAGTTTCAGGAAAAAAGACGGATGAGCATAGACACACTCTATGACAATTAACCTACAGAAATGACGTTTTCCGCCTGGACTGTTATTATGTGTATTTACTCACGATAGCGATGCCATTCTCACGTGACAGCTCACTATGAAGTGCGTCACTCGAGAAATTGTTTGAACGTTCAATTTTTTCCTGTTTGCTTGCTTCCACAGTCCAGCAATATTTTATAAACGACACTTTCTGTCTTTACTGTTAAATGCATTTATTCATGACAGAGAATTCGGCCTATTATGCTATTCCCAATCAATAAAATTGGTAGCGTTCTTGCCGACCGCACCCGACACTGCGAGCGCGCCCCTCCGAAGGTAGCCGAATAATGGACACCGACGAGCCGAAACATCATGACCATCTGGTTAATAGTTTGTGCGTCTTCGGAACGAAACATAACACTGATACTGCGTATCACGGATCCGACAGTTTGTTGGTAGGTGTTTGTGGAGGTACGTGGCATTGGATGTCTACGCACAGGTAATGTAATTCGTGTAAATAACGGGCCGCTGATTTGCGTACGTGGTGATGGCGCCCAATTGCGACCCAGATGGGTTCCATAGGATTTACATCAGGTGAATTTGATCGCCAAAACATCAACGTGAGTTCACTGCAATGCTTCTCCAACCACTGTACCACGGTTCTGGCTCCGAGACACGGACAATTATACTGCTGAAAGATGACATCGCTGTCGGGGAAGACATCAAGAAAGGTGGTTCGCAGCTGTCAGCGTATCTTCGATTACAACAACAGGTCCCACGAAACCGGAGGAGAATGTCTCCCGTAGCATAACACTGCTCCCACCAGCTTGCGTCCGTTGCGCACTGCACGTTTCGAGCCGCCGTTCACCTCGATGATGGCGTTTGGTGGGGTGGAGGCGACCGTCGACCTGGTGTAGCAAAAATTTGATTCATCCGAAGAGCTGACACATTTCCATTGATCGACAGTCGAATCCTGATGGTTCCGTGCCCACTGCATCTTAGTTGACGATGTATTCGGGTCAACATGAAACACATAGGGGTAGTCTGCTGCGAAGCTCCATATTAAACAATGTGCGATGAACGGCGTGCTCCGAAACACTTGTGTGCACCAGCATTGTGCTCGTTCGGCAGCGATACCATATATCACCGTCTACCCTACTTTACGGAGCAGACAAGCCTCCGAACCCGACATTCTGTGAAGAGTCGTCGACGTCCAACCATTTAGCGCCTAGTGTGCGTTTTACTGACATTCTACCTCTTGCCATAGATGCTCACAACATAGCACGTGACCATTCGACCAGCTTCGCCGTTTTCGAGATACTCGTTCACAGGTTTTGCGTAATAATAGTGTGTCCTTTGACAAAGTCGCTTGTTTCAATGGATTTCCCCATTTGTTGGCCATATCTTCGTTAAGGTGATCCCCAACCATCTCTGCGCGCGTATCGCAGCTGCGTCACCAGGCGGCACCCACACTCGCAGTGGGCATTGGTCATAATACACTACTGGCCATTAAAATTGCTACACCACGAAGATGACGTGCTACAGACGCGAAATTTAACCGACACGAAGAAGATGCTGTGATATGCAAATGATAAGCTTTTCAGAGCATTCACACAAGGTTGGCGCCGTTGGCGACACCTACAACGTGCTGACATGAGGAAAGTTTTCAACCGATTTCTCATACACAAACAGCAATTGTCCGGCGTTGCCTGGTGAAACGTTCTTGTGATGCCGCGTGTAAGGAGGAGAAATGCGTACCATCAAGTTTCCGACTTTGATAAAGGTCGGATTGTAGCCTGTCGCGATTGCGGTTTATCGTATCGCGACATTGCTGCTCGCGTTGGTCGAGATCCAATGACTGTTAGCAGAATATGGAATCGGTGGGTTCAGGAGGGTAATACGGAACGCCGTGCTGGATCCCAACGGCCTCGTATCACTAGCAGTCGAGATGACAGGCATCTTATCCGCATGGCTGTAACGGATCGTTGCAGCCACGTCTCGATCCCTGAGTCAATAGATGGGGACGTTTGCAAGACAACAACCATGTGCACGAACAGTTCGACGACGTTTGCAGCAGCATGGACTATCAGCTCGGAGACCATGGCTGCGGTTACCCTTGACACTGCGTCACAGACAGGAGAGCCTGCGATGGTGTACTCAACGACGAACCTGGGTG
Organism: Schistocerca piceifrons; assembly: GCF_021461385.2. Lineage (NCBI taxonomy): Eukaryota > Metazoa > Arthropoda > Insecta > Orthoptera > Acrididae > Schistocerca > Schistocerca piceifrons. The sequence continues at coordinate 876,088,456 of NC_060149.1, read as the reverse complement.
CACGAGTGGCAAAACGTCATTTTTTCGGATGGACCCAGGTTGTGTTTACAGCATCATGATGGTCGCATCCGTGTTTGGCGACATCGCGGTGAACTCACATTGGATGCGTGTATTCGTCATCGCCATACTGGCGTATCACCCAGCGGGATGATATGGGGTGCCATTGGTTACACGTCTCGGTCACCTCTTGTTCGCACTGACGGCACTTCGATCAGTGGACGTTACATTTCAGATGTGTTACGACCCGTGGCTCTACCCTTCATTCGATCCCTGCGAAACCCTACATTTCAGCAGGATAATGCACGACCGCATGTTGCAGGTCTTGTACGGGCCTTTCTGGATACAGAAAATGTTCGACTGCTGCCCTGGCCAGCACATTCTCCAGATCTCTCACCAACTGAAAACGTCTGGTCAATGATGACCGAGCAACTGGCTCGTCACAATACGCCAGTCACTACTCTTGATGAACTGAGGTATCGTGTTGAAGCTGCATGCGCAGCTGTACCTGTACACGCTATCCAAGCTCTGTTTGACTCAGTGCCCAGGCGTATCAAGGCCGTTATTAAGGCCAGAGGTGGTTGTTCTGGGTACTGATTTCTCAGGATCTATACACCCAAATTGCGTGAAAATGTAATCACATGTCAGTTCTAGTATAATATATTTGTCCAATGAAAACTCGTTTATCATCTGCATTTCTTCTTGGTGTAGCAGTTTTAATGGCCAGTAATGTATTTTGGCTTGTCAGTGTAACTCCAGGCTGGCCGAACTAGCTCCGTGTCCTTCACATGCAGCAAGACAGATGGATGGAGATAGAAGTCGCCGCATATGACCATGCCCACAAAGGAGCAAATTCGCTCTGCGCCCCTACATAAAGTCGGTGCAGAGAGCCGGCAGAAGACAACAGAGATGACTCGCCGAACATACGGCGACCCTTGTACGAAAGCCATCGACGCCAGCGCCACAAACATCGGTTAGTAGAAGCAATTGCTCAGAACCAAGGAATCTGAAATTATTGCAAATGCGACAGAAGTAGTAAAGTATGAGTCTTTGCGTCTTGGCTACATGTAAATGTTGTTAACTGTCTTAGCTCCCGCTGCTTCACTCGCGTAATCAGTATGGCCTGTACAGACCTTTCTTGCTTTCCCTTAATCAAATTTTTATGTTGTTCTCAAATTGCAACACCTTCTAAACGTTTCACAGTAATGAAAGCCATAGAAGCATGGTCTTTTCTGAACGTACTTCTGACTAAAAAGCGATTCTGGCAGCTGGAGTCTAAGGTTTTTGTAAATCGTACATTTTGCGTTCTTGTGGTGATATTTCCATAGGAACTTTCATTCCCTAACACATATTTCTTTATATATAACGGGGATGTGAAATACCAGTTTTCACAGATTTATCAGTAAATTTTTTTTAATATTAGGAAATATTTTCTCACAAATACTCACCCCTAAGGTGTTAAACTTTCAAAGGCAGTGAAACACGTATTTTTTATTTTTAACAGAGGTGTCAAATACAAATTTTCATAGATTTAACTCTGAAGATGTTTTCATAATGAAATAATTTCATTAATCTTTTCATCCCCCACTTCACTCCCTTAGACAGCTGAATTCCCAAAAACACTGAAACACGTACTTTTTTATTTCTAAACGCGAAGTCAAACTAGTTTTCATAGATGTAGCTTTAAAATGCTTTAGTAGATCTTTAGTAATGAGTTATTTCCTAAAAATTTGTACCTACTGTTTTACTCCCGTAATTGTTGAATTTCCAAAAATACTGAACACGTAATTTTTATTTCTGATGAGCAACCAAATATCAATTTTCGTAGTTCTATCTTCAAAATTGCCTTAACAGGGACATATTTTCAAAAAGCCTTTCATTCCATATTTCACCCCCTTTAGGAGAGGAATTTCGAACAATCCCTTCTTAAACGCCGGCCGTGGTGCCCGGCGGTTCTAGGCGCTACAATCTGGAACAGCGCGACCGCTACGGTCGCAGGTTCGAATCCTGCCTCGGGCATGGATGTGTGTGATGTCCTTAGGTTAGTTAGGTTTAAGTAGTTCTAAGTTGTAGGGGACTGATGACCTCAGAAAAGGTGCTTGATCGTGTTGGAAGATGCGATCGCCATCGCCGAATTGCTCTTCAACAGTGGGAAGCAAGAATGTGCTTAAAACATCAATGCAGGTCTGTGCTGTGATAGTGCCACGCAAAACAGCAAGGGGTACAAGCCCCTCCATTAAAAACACGACCACGCTATAACACCACCGCCTCCGAATCTTACTGTTGGCACTACACACGCTGGCAGATGACGTTCACCGGGCATTCGCCGTGCCCACACCCTGACATCGGATCGCCAAGTTGTGTACCGTGATTCGTCACTCCACACAACGATTTTCCACTGTTGAATAGTCCATTGTTTGTGCTCCTTACACCAAGTGAGGCGTCGTTTGGCATTTACTGGCGTAATGTGTGGCTTATGAGCAGCCGCTTGACCATGAAATCCAAGTTTCCTCACCTCCCGCCTAACTGTCATAGTACTTGCAGTGGATCCTGATGCAGTTTGGAATTTGTGTGTGATTGTCTGTATAGATGTCTGCCTATTTCACATTTCGACCCTCTTCAACTGTTGGCTGTCTCTGTTTGTGCTTTACGTGTCCCATCACCTTTCCACTTCACTATCTCGTCGGAAACAGTGGCCTAGGGATGTTTAGGAGTGTGGAAATCTCGCGCACAGACGTATGACACAAGTGTCATCCAATCACGTGACCACGTTCGAAGTCCGCATGTTCTGCGGAGCCTCCCATTCTGCTCTCTCTCCATGTCTAATGACTACTGAGGTCGCTGATATGGAGTACCTGGCAGTAAGTGGCAGCACAGTGTACCTAATACGAAAAACGTATGTTTTTAGGGGTGTCGGGATACTTTTGATCACATAGTGTACATAGAGATAAAAGTGTGTGAATTTTACCGATGCAAATGTATGTATTTGTGTTTCAGTACAAATATCTACCTCATATGCGCCGCCTGCAACCGCAGATACAAAACAAGTTACTAACAGTCCAAATGGGAAATCTCATTTCTAAAAAAATTGCAATAGTGTGGACGGTAGTAAAGAGGAAAAAAATGAGCGTTGAGATAAATTCTCGGCTCTTGTCTATGAAGACTGTTGTCAGCGGAAACTTAACAAACTACCACACAATGAGTTATATAGTAATTATTCTTCCGACTGATCTCGGCGGAGGTTAGAGTCCTCCATCGGGCATGAGTGTGTGTGTATGTTTGTCCTTAAGATAATTTAGGTTAAGTAGTGTGTAAGCTTAGGGACTGATGACCTTAGCAGTTAAGTCCCGTAAGATTTCACACATATTTGAACATTTAATTATGCCTCATAACACTGTTCCTCTCTTTGTAAGTAGTCTTGGCTTCTAATGGCTGAAAATGACAAGTAATACATAAACTAGCATGTGAGATTTTTTACAGCATACACGTTTTTTTTCAGTAATGAAGTAAAACGCCGTGTACCTCTTATACAACATGTTTAACTATTATAGGTAGAAACAAAACTGACGAGTAGAGGACAATCAAATAAGCAAATATTCCTAATAAACTTAGGTTTGCAAACCAATGGTTTCCCCGATAAGATGAGTACACAACTGCAGTCATGCCAGTGTTATAACACTGTTAATGTCTAAAACAAACTTTATTTCGAAAAACCGCAAGTGAGACACAAATTACAAAGTGATAAACATCCTTCGTTTGATATTATCATCATTCTGGATACCTAGGTACTGGTAAATAGCGTTTCCATAAAAGTTTCATAGGTTGTGGCACGCCAGAACCTGTTAGATTCTTTGTGTGCGGATATACAGGGTGATTTTTTCCACAGTGTACAAACTCTAGGGATTGATCGATTAGAGGGCAAGGAAGAATAAAGGTCTAATGAACTTACGTCCGGAAATGCATGGTTTCCATGCTAGAGTCCGTTTATTCTATCACACTTTCTTACAAAGACTGCGATCTAATACGAGCTGTAGCATGCAGTCACAGTTACAGTATGAATGGTTTACTCCTAGAGGGTGGTACAGTTTCTCATACGTCATGCCCTAGTGCCCTCTCCTGCCATAGTAACTGGTAATGTTGTATCCGATTCACTTCTCTGGCTGACTCACGTTATAGTGGATGTGATACAACGTTGTGCACAATGGTTCCGTATTCGAATCGAGAGGTTGCCGACATGGTGTTTACGAACGGAAAGGCAAATGGTAACGGGCGGCGGGCAGCAAGGTTGTATCATGAGATTAATACCGCAGGGAACAACCACAGCATTCAATGTTTGCAACAGTGATCCGTCGTTTGTCTAAGACAGGTTCGTTTCAGAAAGCAGGAAATCATGAAGGACGCACCCGAAATGTTCGGACACCAGACGTGGAGGGAACTATCGGCGTTTCTTGCGGGTGACTTTGTCTCCCCTGCTGGGAGAAGTGCCGTTGATGATTCTAAGGGCTATGTGACTGCTACGCAATGGTGCTCCAGCTCACTTCGCCGTTAACGTACGGACGCATCTCAATCGTGTCTTCCCTGGTCGATGGATCAGACGAGGGGGGCTAGTTGCATGGCCTACTCGCTGACCGGCCCTGAATCCGTGCGATTTCTGGTTATGGAGCCCTCTCAAAAATATCGTGTATGCAGAGCCCATTGAAGATGTGAAGACACTGGAGCAGCGTATTCATGCTGCCTTTGACACTGTTCGGATGCAGCCTGGCCGACGTGAACGTGTGAGACGGAGCCGTGCCTAGTGTCCGCGCGGTTTGAGGCGCCATGTCACGGATTGCGCGGCCCCTCCAGCCGGAGGTTCGAGTCCTCCCTTGGAAATGGGTGTGTGTTGTTAGTGTAAGTTAGTTTAAGTTAATTTAAGTAGTGTGTAAGTCTAGAGGCAGATCATCTCAGCAGTTTGGTCCCTTAGGAATTCATACACATTTGAACATTTTTGTGAGGCGGAACTTGCTACTGCGCGTACACGCATGCGTTGAGGCACGTGGAAACCATTTTCAACACATATTCTAACTGTGGTTGTATGGTACAGGGTGTGCTAGACCACAGTCTCTGCAGCAATATATGATTGAATAAATGGTGTCTACCATGGAAACCATCCATTTTCGAACATAAGTTCATTAGACCTTTTTTGTTTCGTATCCTCTGATCGATCAATCCATAGAGTTTGTACACTGTGGAAAAAATCAGCCTGTATAAAAGCTTTTGTGTATTCCAGCGTTATTGATAGTGTCAAGTTCAGGAAATGCATTATGGATAGTTGTCAATGCCTTCGGAATACGCCTGGGATTTCTGAAAGTGTATAGGAACCTGCTTTCACATGAACACTTGTTGTATTGTGTTTGTCTTCAAGTGCGTATCCGCGGTGTGTATCTTTGGGGGCTCTGTTATGGGGTGTTCGTGTAGTCAATCGTAACGCGTGGTATCGGGGAAACCATTTGTTTCCGGATCTACAGGGTGAAAAGTATTTAAACCGACAAACTCTGGGAGGTTGTAGGGGACATTAAAACAAATATTTTTCCCTAATGTCATTTTCTCCTATGAGGAGCATTTAAACCGGTAGAGGAAGATTTCTCTGGCGGCAAATTAATTAAACCAACAAAGACTTTTCATTTTTTTATGACCAAGACACTACACATAACACAACCCAATTTCAGTTACAGTAGATTTTCAAAAATGCCTCCACTGACACGTAAACAAAGGTTACACCGTCGGATCATGTTCTGTCTGACACGGGCAAAAACCTCAGGAGTATCCTGAGTTGTCCCTGCTGCTGCTGCTACTATCCGGGCAACCAGATCCTCTTCTGATGCAACAGGAGTTACGTAAACAATGTGGCGCATCTCTCCCCACACAAAAAAGTCCAGAGGGGACATATCTGGGAATCGAGCAGGCCATGGTACAGGACCACCTCTGCCAATCCTCTTTTCTGGGAACCGTCGGTCCAGGAATCGACGCACACAAACACTGAAATGTGCCGACGCCCCGTTGCATGTTGCAATGCATGTTGGAACCACATGCATTCTCTTGTAGGGAGCGGGACGTCTTCCAGCAATTCTGGCAATGCTCTGGCGAGAAAATTCTAATAGTGCCTGCGATTTAATGGCCTAGGTAGAAGGTACTGCCCAGTTAAACAGTCCCCAACAACACCGACCCACGCATAAACGAAGAACCGCACTTGATGAGCGCTAGTAACTGTGGCATGTGGGTTATCCTCACTCCAAACATGCGAATTGTGCATGTTGAAGACTCCATCACGCCCGAACGTTGCTTCATCGGTAAACAACACAGAGGATGGAAATGTAGGATGCATTTCACACTGTTCCAGGTACCACTGCGAAAACTGTGCTCTGGGTGGATAATCAACTGGTTCCAGGTTGTGGACACGCTGTAAGTGAAATGGACGTAACAATTGCTCTCGAAGGACTGTTCTTACATTCGTCCGATTCGTCCCCATGTTACGTGCAATTGCAAGAATCCTGATTGACGGACCCCGCTCCACATGCTGCAAGACATCTTCCTCAAATTGCAGAGTTCCTACCGTGCGACGGTGTCCCTGTCCAGGTAATCTGCTACATGACCCGGTCTCACGCAGACGTTGATACACCAAAGGTCGTATGACGCGGGATACGGTGATTAGGATATTGTTGTTGATAAACCCGCTGTGCAGCTCGTCCGTTGTGGTGCGCTACGTAGTACGCACCAACCGTATCAGTGTACTCACCCTATGTGTATCGCTCCATTAATAAACAGAGACAATGCACTACTACACTGGTGGACAGCAGTTGCCTACAACTGAAGAGCGTAATACGCCCTCTAACAACTGAAGATCGTAATACGGCCTTTAACAACTGAAGAGCGTAATACTGCCTCCACTGGTTTAAATAATCCTCATAGGAGAAAATGACATTAGGGAAAAGTATTTGTTTTGATGTCCCCTACAACCTCCCAGAGTTTGTCGGTTTAAATACTTTTCAACCTGTATATTTACTGGAATTATTTGCTTGTTTCTCTGTCCTGCACTCGCCCCTCTCAAACTTATGCTTGTAGATGTCAGCACGCCTGAAGTGAGCACTGTAGCCGCATCGTGCTAGAAGTACAGTTAGGAACTGACATCGCCGCGGGTACTATCGGCGTGGATACGTGCGCGGTGGGCGTCATTCGTGACTGACTATAGTGCAGAAAGGTTAGCCTGCAGTGAGGAACGACGGCGGCTAGGTGCTCGGTAAATTACTAGGCCCAAAACACACCTGCATGGCCATCAGAATGCAGACAGTAAAAAGTCAAAATAAAAACGTTTTAACCTCTGCTCTGCTCGACTCGGAAATGCGGGTAATGGAACAAGAGAAAGTTCCAAACTACAGTCAATGCGAGCTAGCTGACTTCTGTTTTTTGAATGTCTAAAACGCATACCCTGAGTTATTCCTCACGTTCAGATCTAACAGCGACTGTGTGATGTGTGCATCTTGTCCTGCACCATTTCTGAGAAACGCCGATGTCTCCTCATCTGCTCGCCAGAGCAACCTGTAAACTCCTGCGAAAGAAATTCCTGCCGAGGTTCCAACCAAAATAAACTGGCGTCGTCGCGTCTTCTTTCACTACAGCTGACTGGTGTCTCCACGCAGTTTTTCGCTCTGTTCTGTTTTCGGCTTATCAAACTGACTATATATGAAGGATATACAACCACAGCGGTACGTTCTTCCTTACAACCACTTCTTTTAAGACAACCTGCTGTTATATCTTACTAGGGATAGTAAAACACAATATTCAGCAATTTTTGTCTCGTTATTAAACGTCGTGTTAATTTGAAAGTTTCCCCGAGTGGTGAATAACACTTACTAATGGATTGGACGAGAGTATCATTAAGGGCCTTTTTCCTGGATGAACTGAGTTTCCTTGCAGGTCTTTTAATTCGTCTGACTCAGATAAATGGTTTCGTCTCAGCTAGATTTACCTGGTCGTTGCACGTTAATTCGCTGCGGCTGGATTCCCCTTCATATCTGAAGTTAACATTTACAGTACGAAGAAAAGTTTGGGAAAAGTATTGAGAGCCGTATCCAGCGAATCAAACCGCGAGTAGATGCCTGTTGTTACCTGACGCACTGATGCACTGGATAAAATGAATGTGGTGAAGGGCAAGTGAACGCACTGACAAAGAAACGCAAAGGATAATTTTGTGTGAAACTGACTAGCGCGCAGAATGGTGGGATTTTCAGGATAAACTCTGCAGAGAACAAAGGTATTCTGATGAGAAAGGGAAGAGAAATAGTCTAAGATCTATATAATGGGAGTACCAGGTGTCGTGGAGGAAAGCTGTCACTGGAATACTGTAGAAGAAGGTAATGAGGAATATGTACGAAGCCGGGACTGTAGCGAGGCGGACGACGTAAAAGCAAATAGCTGTTGCGAAGTATTGTGAAAGAGATAATTTAAACATATTTTATATGCATGTGCCAAAAGTTTGTTCTACGTGATTTTAGAAGGGAGGTACGGAGAAAAGTAAACTTTTAGTTAAATTAATTAGTGTAAATACAACTACAGCTATGTTAATTTTAATGGTAAAACACAAAAAAAACAGTGCTGCATACGTGACATTTCAACGTAGTGAGAACACTTTGGCATGGCCTTTGGACCATCCAGAGGGGGTGCTTCACGTCACGTTCGTGGCTGTGTACTCATTTGGAATAAAGCCTGGAGTAGTGGAGGCGGATAATTTTACCACAACATCAAACAGTTTATACAGAAAGAAAACAGTAATGAAACGCGAATGACAGGAACGAGATAGTGATAGTAATTTTGCACATTCGACTGAAAATGATAACGCTTTTGCTATTAGGTTGATTAACAGCGAGTTACGAAGATATGTGCAGGTCTATAGCAAACAGAAGCCAAAAGTGTCTCTAGTAAATGTCATAAGCTACAGAGTACTGCGCCACGCTATTTTCATGGCCAACACGACCGGGATCGAACAGCAGCCAGTGCAACATTTGAGAGCTAAATGCAGCTTAATACGGGTATTTTCCCTTGAGGTAATAAGTTTACGCCAAGCGGAAGAAATGTAAACGGCAGTGTCCCTAAGTGTCCTAAAGCGTAAGAAGTTCTCCGGTACACTAGTGACTTTACTTACTTTTTAGAATCGCGCAAGAAAATAACACCCGCACCTCAATGTTTCCCTCCATGATGCTTTCAAATCATTTATACCTATTGGTACTCTGTGTGTGTCCTATACATTTTCTTACACGAGAAAACGTATCGTAAATGATATATTCTCAGTCAGCATTTCAAACTTCGTTAAATCGCCATTGTCCGAAATATATACACTAAAGTTCTGTGAAAAGTTATTTTGGGGGTGGCAAACCACAGGTTTGCGTTGGTACGCCTTTTTTTTCACAACTATGCAGGGAATATACTGAAAGGCACGTCGCCATAAAGAAGTACGAACAGGTCCGTGAAAAGCAATCTCCCATTTTTTATTTTGTAATATTTTTATTTCGTAGTTGTAATAGTGCGATCAGTTGGACCTCGGCGTCTATTTCCTAATCTCTTTCTACTCTCTATAGAAATGTCAACAGAAAGCAACATTATATGTATGAAGAAATGGGCGAAGTTGACACGCGTATTAGATAATGGGCTGTGATCGGTTTCCGGACGCTGCTACTGACACTGTCGCTTGCGTTCATGAAAATCTGAAGAATGTTTTTAGGGCTGCTTCAGAGCAATCAGGCGTTGGATTTGTGGCTGAAAGCGATAGATGTTGCTCATTAAATGCAATGGATGCACAAAATAGCCACTGCGTCGTTGACGCGATTCGTGTCGACTGCTGGGTAGCAGATGAAGTGTGTCGCAAGCTTTCTTTCGCCTAAGACATGTATGGCAAATCTTGGGTGACCCGCGGACCCGATTCGCATGCTGACTTACACTGAGTTGACAAAAGTCACGGGACTGCGATATAAAAGGGCAGTGCACTGACAGAACCATCATTTGTAATCAAGTGACTCATGTGAGAAGGTTTCCGAAGTGATTGTGGCCGCACGGCGGAAATTAACAGACTTCGAACGCGGAATGGTAAATGGAGCTAGACGCATGGGACAAGCTATTTCGGAACTCGCTAGGGAATTCAATATTCCGAGATCCACACTGTCAAGACAGTGCCGAGAATACAAAATTTCAGGCATTACATCTCACTACGCCCAACACAGTGCCCAACGGCTTCCCCTTAACGAGCGACAGAAGTGGCGTTATGTAGAGTTGTCAGTGCTAACAGAGAAGCAACACTGCGTGAAACAACCGCAGAAATCAATGTGGGGCGTACGACGAACGTATCCGTTACGACAGTGCGGCGAAATGGGCTATGGCAGCAGACGACTGACGCGAGTGCCTCTTCTAACATCACGACATCGCGTGCAGCACCTCTTCTGGGCTCGTTACCATATCGGTTGGACACCTGACGACTGCGAAACAGTGGCCTGGTCAGATGAGTCCCGATTTCAGATGGTAAGATATAATGGCAGAGTTCATATGTGGCGCAGACTCCCCGAAGCCATGGACCCTAGTTGTCGACAAGGCACTGTGCATGTTGCTGGTGGCTCCATAATGGTGTGGAATCTGTTTACATGGAATGGGCTGGATCCTCTGATCGAATTGAAGCTGTCATTGGAAATGGATATGTTCTGCTACTTGGAGACCATCTGCAGCCATTCATGGACTTCATGTTCCCAAACAACGATGGAATTTTGTATGAATGACAATGCGCTATGTCACCAGACCACAATTCTTTGCAGATCATTCTGGACTGTTACAGCGAATAATTTGGCCACACAGATCACCCGACATGAATCCCATCGAGCATTAACGGGGCACAATCGAGAGGTCAGTTCGTGCACTAAATCCAGCACTGGCAACACTTTCGTAATTATGGACGGCTATAAAGGCAGCACTGAGCCAAGTGTTTCTGCAGGGGACTTCCACGTCGAGTTGTTACATTACGCCAGGAAAAAGTACATCTGACACGATATCGGAATGTATCCCATGACTTCTGTCAATTCAGTGTAAGCTCGCGGGCCGCTTCGCCACGTGACGCGACAGCAGCGCTCCTAGCGGGTTAAATCAAAACTATAGCGTTAATATGTATGGGGTAACGCACCTGTGTAAATGACACCCCTTTTCCCACACGTCACACCCACACAGTATCCCCCAAAACACGTGTTTTTGAGACTAGATTCTTTTTATGTACATCCCATCTTCAGATATTTGTATTTACTTACGTGTCGAGAACGTTTTATCTTCGCTTACGATAGCTGTCTTAAAAACTTCAGTTGCAAAATTCTGTAATGTCGCTACTAAAGAAACATGTTCACTACACGTAAATAAAGGTAAACCTATGAAAATGGATTGCGAGGTATTTTGAATGTCATCACTGAAAAATAAACGTAACTGGTTGCAGCTAATTTATTCTAAATTACCTTCTGGCTCAACTGATGCAATGTGCTACTGCGTCAATAACGGACAATACTTATTTATTCATTTTAGCATGAGGAAGAACAGAATAACAGAATACGGCAATGGGACAGGCAATCCCAGTTGACAAAAATTAGGAGTGTCTTTCATTCGCGGCCCGGATTTAAATGAATCGCTGGCCGCATCCTGTCTACGGACCCACCTGTGGCCTTAGGAGTGTGAGTATCATTATAAATAAACTCTCTGGCTCTTGGTACCAGAGCCTGTTTACGTTGGACACCGTGAAAGTTTTTCAGTCATAAAAAAGATGTAGGGATACCTGTAGCCAAAAACTTGTAGCACCGCTTCAGGATGGTGGGTAGGACTTCTTTTCAGTATGACGCGAATGAGCAATTGCGTTGAAGAGAAATTTGTATATTGATATTTCTGTTCTATTCCGCTTTGATCATGGCAGTGGCTCATCGTCATATAAATTTCACAAGACACGGGAAGCGCTTCAGAAATATCCTCATCGGCGACAGCTCAACAACCGGCCACGGTTAAAAAAGACAGAAACCACAGGGTGCATGATGCTCTGTATCAACAGATCTGGAGGCTGATGACAGAAACCAAGGGATATTGACATATGTGAAGGAAGGAGGGAAGGCGAGGGTTCAATGTCCCATCGAAAACTAGGTTACTAGAGATGGCGCACAAGCTCGGATTGGGAAGATGGGGAAAGGAACTAGAAGTGCCCTTTGGTTGGAAACATCCCGATATTCGCCTTAGTCTAGTTATCGAAATTACGGGGAACCTAAACCTGAATGGCCAAACCGCCCCCCCCCCCCCCTCTCCACCACCACCCGATTCCGAGCGTAGTTTCTCTTACCAACTCTGTTAGGGTGTTTTAGAAAATGCATGTTGAATTTCACACGTTTATTACGACCGGTTTCGGTTGTCGACCATTCTCCATGGACCATACGAAATAGACAGAAATGAACAATACATGTTACCGACGAAAAATACGCGAATCACAGTCGTGAAATACTAAACATCGTACATAAAGATAATCAAAAAGAAGTACTTACAAAGCAGAAAAGAATACGACTTTTACCTTTCATATATCATTCTACAGACGAATGTCATTCTACAGGGCATATTATGACATACATCAATAGCTATCAGTGAAATATTGTGCCTTAATCAACTAAGATACAGAGAGAGAGCATCAAGGATACCTGTAGAACCACAAGTGCAACACCAAAGAATATACCTGTCAAAGATATTACAATCCAAGAAAAACACACTATTTACAATCGATCATTATGAAAACGTCCAAAGTATTATATCAGTATATTCACATCTGCGTATTACCAGGATGTGAAAATAACGTCAGAAACATCAGGCTAATTAACATAAGCACCTACCAGCCTAGGAATTACTGCATATATATGTACAATACCTCATTGTATTGAGTACAAAAATGAAGTAAAAATCCAATATTAAACATAAGATCAAAGTAAATCAGTCTGCAATCAGACCAAAATTGTTTGAGAAATAAAAAGGACAAAAAGATCACATTCCACATAAAATCGATACATGTGTGTGTTGGAGAATATTACATTATAAATGAAGTGACGTTGAAACAAGAAGCGTAGTTCAGTACATGATAGACAAACATGGAGTGTCTGGGTAAATCACCAGTACAATAATCTTTCCAGACATATTTGGAATAATGAAATATATTCATACAGAAATATACCAGTAACTTTATAATTACACCGATGTTATCACACGTGTATCATCTAAACCCCATATTGTCGTAAGAAAATAAGTAACATGATGTGATTATCCAAGGGGGAAACGTGCAGTAATATCAGGTATCTTGTCCGCCCCCGGTAGCTGCGTGGTCAGCGCGACAGAATGTCAATCCTAAGGGCACGAGTTTGATTCCCGGCTGGGTCGGAGATTTTCTCCGCACAGGGACTGGGTGTTGTGTTGTCCTAACCATCATCATTTCGTCCCCATCGACGCGCAAGTCGCCGAAGTGGCGTCAGAGAAAGACTTGCACGCGGCGAACAGTCTACCCGACGGGAGGCCCTAGTCACACGACATTTACATCAGGTGCCTTGACATATTTCTGGGAGTGACCATCATACAGGACAGTCCATCCATAGGTCAGTCACTTAAGTGCAGAACACCTGGGATGATTAGGTAGTTTCTGTATCTGCTGGACGTTGGGCTGTCCACCATGATACTGTAGGTGCAGATCAGCTAGAAGGCCTCTCTAGAACTCGATCGCGTGCCACCAGGTGAAAGCAAGAGACGGAGTCAACAGGTTACAGACGAGTCATAAAACATCCATCAGAACTGATGTGTCCGTACCCATGAATCCATATTATTTTCTCCAATTCTTGTGAAACAGCGACAGAAGTGTATGGAAAAACGACGATAATGTAAAGAGTGCGCGAGTGTAGCACCTAGCCGTGTAAACAGCGCGGCCGCACCTCCTACGCTTGGTTAGCCTCCCGCGGCGACAATTACGCGGAATTACCGCCCCTGCCACGCGTCACCTCCTCTTTTCCCGCTAATCTTAATGCCCGCAAGGGGGCCGGCGCGTCAAAGTCTCTTAAAGAAGAACACCACCACCTCAATGAAGCCTGCCTGCTCCCGAGATGACACGCACAAAAGATTGTACTGTTTGACGATTCTGGGAAACAAACGACGGTTACAGTTACTGTGTATTAACCTAAACAGGTGTGGGAAAGAGAGCGCCATCTCGGTGAAATATTTCTCATTACAGAAGAGGCGTTGACTTGGTAGGACAAGGATTGCTTGGTTGGTTGATTTGGGGGAGGCGACCAAACAGCTTGGCCATCAGTCCCATCGGATTAGAGGAGGATAGGGAAGGAAGTCGGCCGTGCCTTTTCAAAGGAACCATCCCGGCAATTGCCTGCAGCAATTTAGGGAAGTCATGGAAAACCTAAATCGGGATGGCCAGACGCGGGTTTGAACCGTCGTCCTCCCGAATGCGAATCCAGTGTGCTAACCACTGCGCCACCTCGCTCGGTCGGACAAGGACGGGAGAAACGAGAGCTCTTGGGCTTCGTCAGGGAATCGTGTCGGCAGCTACCTTACTATATTAGAGAACGGTCAAAGTATCTTGGCCTGGAGAAACGTGACATCTATATTTGCTTTATTAGGTACTGTAAAATGACATAAATCAAACATAAACTTGATCTAGGGACTATAAGGTGAGGCGACGAAAGTCATGCGATACCTCCAAATATCGTGTCGACGTGGCACGGAATCAACAAGTTGTTGGAAGTCCCTTGCAGATATATCGAGCTATGCTGCCTCTATAACCGTCCATAACTGCGAAAGTGTTGCCGGTGTAGGATTTTGCGCACGGGCTAACCCATCGATTCTGTCCCATAAATGCTTGACGGGATGCATGGATGGCCAAATCATTCGCTCGAGCTGTTCAGAATGTTCTTTAAGCCAATCGCGAACAATTGTGGTCTGGTGACATGGTGCACTGTCATCCGAATTCTATCGTTTTTTGGGAACATAAAGTCCATGACTGGCTGTAAATGGTCTATTCCAGTCAATGATCAGTTCAGTTGGACCAGAGGACCCAGTCCGTTCCATGTAAACACAGTCCATACCATTATGGAGGCACCACTAGCTTTCATCGTGCCTTGTTGACAACTGCAGTCCATGCCTTCGTGAGGTCTGAGCCACACTCGAACTCTACCATCAGTTCCTACCAACTGAAATCGGTACTCTTCTGACCAAGCCACTGTTTTCCATTCGTCTAGGAGCAGACCGATATGGTCACGAGCCTAATAGAGGCGCTGAAGGCGGTGTCATGCTGTTAACAAAGGCACTCGTGTCTGTTGCCATAGCCGATTAACGCCAAATTTTGCGGCACTATCCCAACGCATACGTTCGTCATACGTCCCACATTCATTTCTGCAGTTATTTCATGCAGTGTTCCTTTCTGTTGGTACTGACAGCCATACGCAAACGAAGCTGCTGTCGGTCGTTAAGTGAAGACCGTCGACTATTGCTTTGTCCGTGCTGAGAGATATTCTCGGCACATTCCCAAACGATTTGCGAAACTGAATGCCTCTACATCTTGCTTCATCTATCGTTCCGCGTTCAGAGTCTGTTAATTCCCGTCGTGCGGTCATAATCACGTCCGGAATATTTTTACACGAATCACTCACAGTCACCAGAGTGCAAATGACAGCTCCGCCAATGCACTGCTCTTTAATACCTTGTGTACGCTATACTATCGGCATCTGTATACGTGCATATCGCTGTCCCACAACTGTCTTGAATTCAGTATATGTTGATATCCTTTTCTAAATAATTGTGCCTTTCATTCAAATGGATAAATCTGCGGTCAGAGCGCCTTTACGTTGATCGACAACGTAAATTGATGAAAAGAAAGTGGTCGTACTTCTCAAGAAGATGATACACACCACGTAAGGAACATCGAAAAAAATTACAAAAACAGATGAATGGCACTGAGAAAGTGCGCAATATGCTACATCAGGATGGGTGACTGAAGGCTCATGAAATGCCTCTCTCCGTATGGATACACACTGATGTGACAGACGTCATGGGGACATATACAGATGGCGGTAGTGTCGCATATACTAGGTGTAAAAGAGCAGTACATTGCGGAGCTGTCACTTGTCCTCAGGTGACTCATGCGAAAAGTTTCCGACGCGGCTGTATCCGTTCGACGGCAATTAACAAAATTTGAACGCGGAATAGTAGTTGGAGTCGCACAAGATATTCCATTTAGGAAATCGTTAGGGAATTCAATAGTCCGAGATCCACAGGGTCAAGAGCATGCAGAGGATATAAAATTTCAGGCATTATCTCTCAGCACGGACAACGCAGTGACCGACGGCCTTTACTTAACGACCAGTAGCAACGTCATTTGCATAGAGTTCTAAGTGTTAGACAAGCAACGCTGCGTGAATGAACCGCACAATTCATTGTGGGCGTACGTCAAACGTATCGTTAGGGCACTGAGTCCAAATTTCGGGTTTATGGGCTATGGGACCAGACGACCGGCGCGAGTGCCTTTGCTAACAGAATGAAATGACCTGCAGCGCCTCTGCTGGCCTCGTGACCATATCCGTTGGACCCTTGGCCTGGTCAGATGAGTCCCAATTTCAGTTGGTAAGAGTTGATGGTAGGGTTCGAGTGTGGCGCAGACCCCACGAAGCCGTTGGCACAAGTTGTCAACAAGGCACGGTGCATGCTGGTGCTGGCTCCATGACGGTGTGGGCTGTGTTTACATGTAATAGATTGGCTCCTCTGGTCAAATTGAACCTATCATTGACTGGAAATGGTTACGTTCGGCTTCTTGGAGACCATTTGCAACCATACATGGGCTTCATGTTCCCAAACAACGATGGAATTTTGGAATTTTTATGGATGACAGTGCGCCATGTCACCGAGCCACAATTGTTTGCGATTCCTTTCTAGAACGTTCTAAACAATTCTAGTGAATGATTTGGCCACCCAGATGGCTCGACATCGATCACATCGAAACTTTATGGGATGTATTCGAGATGTCAGTTCGTGCACAAAATCCTGCACCGGCAACACTTTCGCAATTATCGGCCGGGGACTTCATTTCCATTTCCATGGAGGCAGCGTGGGACAATGTATCGGCAGGAGACTTCCAACGACTTGCTGAGTCCACGCCACGTCGAGCTGCTGCACTATTGTGGGTAAAATGAGTTCCGACCCGATATTAGGAGGTATCCCATGACTTTTGTCGCCTCGCCGTACATGAAGAATTAACTTCGAGAGAGATTTGTGCAATCCTTGTTGTTGATTAACTGAAAACGCGAAAGCGAAGTTTTCGGGAAGGTTTGGAGCTTTATTTAAAAAAGGATTCTCTTGTCTTGTTGGTGTCATGACGTCGAAAACCCGCCCGGATAGCCGGGCGTCGGGAGGACGACGGTTCAATCCCGCGTCTGGCCACCCTGATTTCGGTTTTCCGTAATTTCCCTATATCACTCCAGGCAAATGCCGGGATGGTTCCTTTGAAAGGGCACGGCCGACTTCCTTCCCCGTCCTTCTCTAATCCGATGAGACCGATGACCTCGCTGTTTGGTCTCTTCCCCCAAACAATCCAATCCAATCCTTCATTTATGAAATGAAATATGATAGTCGGGTGTGCTAAAGCGCCGCTTGCGGTATACGGGGAGTTGAACCTGGCCCTGAATGAATCCTCTTCGCGTGTTAACGACGAGGGTTGTTGAGCGACCTGCTTGTATGTAGCTTCTCAGGCGGCTTCACATTTCAACTAGGTGAATATCTGGTTGATACCCACATCCTGCTTTAGATACACGTTACGCGAACATTTCGCAAACGTTCTTTCAACTGAAAAGACGCAGACACATGTGGTACATAGATTCCATCCCGGGAGAAGCGCATGCGTTAAAAAGGGTGTCTGGTTACTAACATTGCATCAACCCACAGAATAACGCAGACCCCTAAGCATAAACGGGAAAAGCCAAAAACAGAAGGAGAAGAAGAAGATCGGACATGGATCCATCGTTTCATACGAAAGCTGGCACAACCATCAGATCGTTGGTTGGAGTCCGGTGAGGCATTACCAAAGAAGGCGACGTTGATTTCATGTTGTGGAAAAGTTATGGTACGTGTTTGCTGAGGCGCAAAAGGGTTTCTTTTCATCGATTTCCTTGTTGCTAATGGAAGAATAACTGGTGTGTATAATGCAAAATTTCTGGGACATCTGGATGAAAAAGCGCGTCTGAAGAAGATAAGGCTGCAAAATAAAAAAAAATATTATCTTTCGGCAGGACAATGCTTTATCCACAAAGGTACTCTGACAATGGCAAAACAGAAGACTTTGAAATAAGAATTATTGGAACAGTTGCCCTGACCACTCTATTTGTCATTCTGTGTCTTTCACTTATTTCACCTTCTACAGAAATTTGTTATTGGGCAAAGTTTTGAGAGCAATGGATAGATAGCTAAAGCGCACTGACCTGAAAGGGGACTACATAAAATTGAAAAATAAACGCTGGATAATTAATTTTTTCTTCGTGCTTACCCAAGAAACGGAAAAATTGTTTTCTTCTCGAATAAAAGACTCGGCTTACTTACAGCGCACCTTTCTTGGTCAAGCGGCAGGTACCTGTCATCATGCTCATCTTGCATTGATACATTAATCGACAAAATTTGACATTTCTTCGTTGCAGCTCAGTAACTATTTAAGAGAAATGCATTAGAATGTTGATAAAGGCTCATCTTCCAACAATGGCTAAGAATTTTAGGATTGTAGGGAGGCATAAAATCCGCCTAATTAGCAGATATTTCTGGTGCAAGGTTCTGCGGTGGCGCGTGATTCGGGGATGCTTCGGACCAAGGCGCTGCAAGAAATTTAGTAGGCAAGTGTAGGAATGATGACTGATAATTACCAGACTATGTGGTAGTACAAAAAGTAGCATGCCTTATCTGTGTGCAGAGATGGCGTGCCATATCTCTCTCTAGTCACATCTGTTAAATATCTGAGTGTAACGTTGCAAAGTGATATGAAATGGAACAAGCATCTAAGGTCGGTAGCAGGGAAGGTGAATGGTCGACACCGGTTTATCAGGAGAATTCTAGAATATGTAGCTAAACTACAAAGGAGACCGCGTATGGATCACTAGTACGACCCATTCTCGAGTACTACTCGAGAGTGTGGGATCCCCGCCAGGTCGGATTAAAGGAAGAGATGAAGCAATTCAGAGGTGTGCAGCTAGATTTGTTACCAATAGGTTCGATTAACACGCGAATATTGCGGATATGCTTCTTGAACTGAAATGGGAATCGCTGGAGGGAAGACGACGTTTTTTTCGCAATTGAATTTTGACAAAACTTAGTGGCTGACTGTAATACGACTCTACTATCTTCGAGGTACATTTCACGTAAAAACCACGAAGACAAGTTGGGAGCAATTAGGGCTAGTTCGAAGGCTTATGTTTCTCTCGTTTCATTTGTGTGGGGAGCCGCAAAGGGAATGACTAGTAGTGACGGAAGGTACTCTCCGCCTTGCACAGTATGGTGGCGTGCGGAGTTTGCATGTAGATGTAGTTGTAGATGGCGACCGGCAGTGTTGATGGTGATTCACCGTCGGATAGACAACCGACTGAAGCCGCCTAGCAGGCCAGGCTGTGAGCCGTCATCAGGCTTCAGCCTCTCCCTGCCTTTCATCCATAACGACATAACGAAAACACCAGATTACACAAGCATCATCACAGTCATCCCAATGATTCAATTATAAACTTGGTATTTCATGACAAATCCGCCAGGACCGTGCCCAGGACGCTGGCAATGTCCCCAAAGATTACTTATGACAGTGAGTGTTTCTGCGAATAAGTAGCTTATTACATTCCAGAAGGGTTTTGTTGTGCAGTTAATATATATGTAGTTCTGAGTTCTTAGATAAACATTCCCTGAACGCTGCGCGGGGTGGCTACGCGGTCTCAGGCGCCTTGTCACGGTCCGTGTGGCTCCCCCCGTCGCTGGTTCGAGTCCTCCCTCGGGCATGGGTGTGTGTGTTGTCCATAGCGTGAGTTAGTTTAAGTTAGATTAAGTAGTGTGTAGGCTTAGGGACCGATGACCTCAGCACTTTGGTCCCATAAGACCTTACCAGAAATTTCCTGAACTGTAAAACACTTCAAATGTTCAAATGTGTGTGAAATCTTATGGGACTTAACTGCTAAGGTCATCAATCCGTAAGCTTACACACTACTTAACCTAAATTATCCTAAGGACAAACACACACACCCATGCCCGAGGGAGGACTCGAACCTCCGCCGGGACCAGCCGCACAGTCCATGACTGCAGCGCCTAAGACCGCTCGGCTAATCCCGCGCGGCTGTAAAACACTGATCAGATGTACCGAACAGAAAAGTTACTGTTTTATGACTTTTTTTCTTAAGACTGACGTATTTTCCTTCCTTAAATTTTTATATTTTGTTATACACTCCTGGAAATGGAAAAAAGAACACATTGACACCGGTGTGTCAGACCCACCATACTTGCTCCGGACACTGCGAGAGGGCTATACAAGCAATGATCACACGCACGGCACAGCGGACACACCAGGAATCGCGGTGTTGGCCGTCGAATGGCGCTAGCTGCGCAGCATTTGTGCACCGCCGCCGTCAGTGTCAGCCAGTTTGCCGTGGCATACGGAGCTCCATCGCAGTCTTTAACACTGGTAGCATGCCACGACAGCGTGGACGTGAACCGTATGTGCAGTTGACGGACTTTGAGCGAGGGCGTATAGTGGGCATGCGGGAGGCCGGGTGGACGTACCGCCGAATTGCTCAACACGTGGGGCGTGAGGTCTCCACAGTACATCGATGTTGTCGCCAGTGGTCGGCGGAAGGTGCACATGCCCGTCGACCTGGGACCGGACGGCAGCGACGCACGGATGCACGCCAAGACCGTAGGATCCTACGCAGTGCCGTAGGGGACCGCACCGCCACTTCCCAGCAAATTAGGGACACTGTTGCTCCTGGGGTATCGGCGAGGACCATTCGCAACCGTCTCCATGAAGCTGGGCTACGGTCCCGCACACCGTTAGGCCGTCTTCCGCTCACGCCCCAACATCGTGCAGCCCGCCTCCAGTGGTGTCGCGACAGGTGTGAATGGAGGGACGAATGGAGACGTGTCGTCTTCAGCGATGAGAGTCGCTTCTGCCTTGGTGCCAATGATGGTCGTATGCGTGTTTGGCGCCGTGCAGGTGAGCGCCACAATCAGGACTGCATACGACCGAGGCACACAGGGCCAACACCCGGCATCATGGTGTGGGGAGCGATCTCCTACACTGGCCGTACACCACTGGTGATCGTCGAGGGGACACTGAATAGTGCACGGTACATCCAAACCGTCATCGAACCCATCGTTCTACCATTCCTAGACCGGCAAGGGAACTTGCTGGTCCAACAGGATAATGCACGTCCGCATGTATCCCGTGCCACCCAACGTGGTGTAAGTCAACTACCCTGGCCAGCAAGATCTCCGGATCTGTCACCCATTGAGCATGTTTGGGACTGGATGAAGCGTCGTCTCACGCGGTCTGCACGTCCAGCACGAACGCTGGTCCAACTGAGGCGCCAGGTGGAAATGGCATGGCAAGCCGTTCCACAGGACTACATCCATCATCTCTACGATCGTCTCCATGGGAGAATAGCAGCCTGCATTGCTGCGAAAGGTGGATATACACTGTACTAGTGCCGACATTGTGCATGCTCTGTTGCCTGTGTCTATGTGCCTGTGGTTCTGTCAGTGTGATCATGTGATGTATCTGACCCCAGGAATGTGTCAATAAAGTTTCCCCTTCCTGGGGCAATGAATTCACGGTGTTCTTATTTCAATTTCCAGGAGTGTATTTTGTAACGTATAAGCTAATTACTGGGAAATCATGCAGAAGTACATTAAGCGTGATTAATAGTGCAGATACTAAGGCAGTCGACACTCGCATATGAGAATATGATTTGTAGTAAAGCTGCACTTACTCCGAAGGTTAGTTTCAACACAGGGCACGATCCTGCCGGATAACCTTGCCTTCCTCCGAACTTTGAACTGACTTAGCCATTTGTGGAGACCTACAGTTTATTGTTGACTCGATCTATGAAAACATCACGCGGGATCATTATATTTACTCCATTTAAACAGAATCCCTCGTTTTACAAATCTAAGAAAAACAGCGCTCGTGACAGAGTGGCACAAACGCAACAGTAGCCCTTTCTTACGCACGCAACTCGACTGTAACAGTTGACACGTACAAAAATCAGAATTGTAAATTCTACTTTGCACCTGGTAGGAAGACTTGTACTGCATCTGTTCGTTACTGACGAATAATGAGAAAGAAAGTGAAATAAGTATGATACTGAGCGTACTATAATGCTCGTCCCGTCCTTTGAAGCCCATCCTGGAGAACATAGACCTCTGCAGACACCACGAAATTCAAGCTGACATTGCTCTTATTGTCATTTAGCTGCTGACATTCAATATAAATATCTAATGACTATGTTATCCTGTCGTTACATTATCGTCAGACCGTCTATTATCTCACTTATTGATCACTTCTGAGATACATTGCAAATGAGTCGTGGCCCTATCGAGCACCAATTACACAATAACGATAGTTTCGTTGAAATACCACTGCATCGTCTAAATATTAGTTTGGCGCCGAACGTTGTCACCTACATACTCTCCTGAGTGCAAATCAAAAAAATAATTATGTAGGGTACGTCGTCTTCTCTTATTGTGTCGCGCGTGCATGTATCTGCTCACTTTACCACTGACGTCCTCCAAGGTGAACCAAAGCTCTCTCTGTATACTTTTGCAGGACTATGACAAGTGCTTGCACTAGCTACTGGCGTACTTGTGTTGCTACGGATGAGTAAGAGATGAAATAATGAAGGTTATGGATTGAACGCAGTGCAAACTTTATGCCTGCTCCTCTTGAAAAACGTGAAGGGTGCAGCCGAGGTTAGCTTCCAAATCCCCAACGGATGAGGTAGCATTAGCAGTTTCTTACGCCCTCACTCCACGACATACTATACGGATTGTTGGAATGTACTTTATGTCACTGATAAGTACTCTGGTAACCAGGAACTGTGGGCTGCCATGTATCGATCTCGCCTCTGTCGATCGAGCGAGGCGGACACTGGCTAAAGCATTGGGTTCCCATTCTGAGGCAACGCGGTTAATATCACCGTTCCCCCGTCCCAGTTTAGGTTTCTCGTAGTTTCCCTAAGTCGACTGAGGCTACTCTCTCGATGTGTCATTCTACAAGGACACGGCTATTTCCTTCCTCATTTTGTTGAATCCAGTCTTATGTGCTGTCCATAATGTCCCATCAACGACGAGGTAAGTAACTCTGGTCAACAAATTTCTTCTGGGTTTCCGACCGCATGATCAACTGTAAAAGTCCGACGTTTCAGCGACTATTGCAAGACGTTTTCTTCGGGATGTATTGCAGTTAGCAATACACCTTGAAGAAGGCGTCTTGCAAGGGTCGCCGAAACGTCGGACTTTGTAATTTTATAGAAGAATTTTATTGACGGTGACAACGGCCACGGAAGCCTACGTTTACATTTAACTAAATACTAGTCTCCCTTCTTTCCGTTTGGAAGAGCAATAAGGTGTCCCTAATCGTGTCACTCTTTGCCACATAATTTTTTTAACTTGTCGTACACATTCATCCTAAAATACAGTTTTTATTGAATCGCAGTACCAATTGTACCAAAATTCCCTTACAGCAGTACAATAGGGTCCCTTATTTCGTAGTGCACCAGACACACTGATGGACTAGGAGAAGCTATTCTTGGCATTATACAGCAACACATGTTATTAAAACTGATGTATGAAATAGTAGACAAAAGCTCAACTTGCAGTCTGTGGTAGCTAAGAAGATCGAAACTTGAAGTGGAGAATTTTTGTGCAATTGGTGCTGTGGCTCAATAAAAATATTACTAACTGTTGCGGACGCCCTGTCTCCAAATAAACATATTGAACAAAACAATGAAGACATCACTTATTAATTTTAATAACGCTTCTGAAGACATCACTTATTAATTTTAATAACGCTTCTGACTCTGTTGATAAGGCAACCCTACATAAAGTAATATTTGGAGTTAAAAGAACACTGAAGAGCCAAAGGAACTGGTACACCTGCCTAATGTCATGTAAAGCCCCAGAAGTGCCGCAACACGATGTGGCATGGACTCGACTAATGTCTGAAGTAGTGCTGGAGGGAACTGACACTATGAATCCTGTCCATAAATCCGTAAGAGTAAAAGGCGGCGGAGATCTCTTCTGAACAGCAAGGTGCAAGGCATCCCAGATATGCTCAATAATGTGTCTGGTCTGGGGGAGTCTGGTTGCCAGCGAAAGTGTTTAAACTCAGAAGTGTGTCCCTGGAGCCACTCTGTAGCAATTCTTGACGTGTGGGGTGTCATATTGTCGTGCTGTTATTGCGCAAGTCCGTCGGCATGCACAATGGACATGAATGGATGCAGGTGATCCGACAGGATGCTTACGTACGCGTCACCTGTCAGAGTCGTATCTATACGTATTAGGGCTCTCATGTCACTCAGACTGCACACACCCCACATCATTACAGAGCCTCCATCAGCTTGAACAGTCCCCTGCTTACATGTAGGGTCCATGGATTCATGAGGTTGTCTCCATACCCATACACGTCCATTCGTTCGATGCAATTTGAAACGAGACTCGTCCGACTAGGCAACATGTTTCCAGTCATTAACAGTCCAATGTCGGTGTTAATGGGCCCAGGCGAGGCGTAAAGCTTTGTGTCGTGTTGTCATTAAGGGTACGCGAGTGGGCCTTCGACTCCGAAAGCCCATATCGATATGTTTCGTTGAGTGGTTCGCACGCTGACACTTGTTGATGGCCCAGCACTGAAATCTGCAGTAATTTGCGGAAGTGTTGCAGTTCTGTCGCGTTGAACGATTTCTTCAGTCGTCGTTGGTCCCGTTGTCACAGGATCTTTCTCCGGCCGCAGCGATGTTGGATGTTTGATGTTTTACCGGATTCCTGATATTTACGGTGCACTCGTGAAATGGTCGTACAGGAAAATCCCCACTTCAGCGCTACCTCAGAGATGCTGTGTCCCATCGCTCGTGCGGCGACTATAACACCACGTCCAAACTCACTTACATCTTCATAACCTGCCATTGTAGCAGCATTAACAGATCTAACAAATGCTCGAGACACTTGTTCTCTTATATAGGCGTAGTCGACCGCAGCGCCGTATTCTGACTGTCTACATTTCACTCTCTGTATTTGAATACGCATATCTATACCAGTTTCTTTGGCGCTTCATTGTAAGTTGGCAAACGTAATCTGAGAAACTCTGACAGATACAATGTCAAAAGAAAATTTTTTGTGTGAGATATTTCGACCTTTCCAAACAAGCAAAGGTTTCAGTCTAGGCGCTAGTTTTTCTCAACTTCTCTTCAACTATTTCCGGAAGAAAATTGTAAGAACTTGGAATGGAAAACTGAAAGGATCCAAAATTTCGCTATTCGTGCTAGGGAGAGAGAAAAAATGTTACAGTAAATTACGTAGCATTTTGTGGATGATTTTTCCACACTTTCTGGAAGCCTGACAGAAGCAGCACGACAAGTCAGTCTTCTCGAAGAGACAGCCAATATGAAGAGCTAAAGAATCTCTATAGTGAAAAAAAATACAAGGGTTGTAACTTAAATAGTGGCAACTATTTATTCACAAACGATACAAAAGAGCTACATGTTTGCACCTGTTAGTGTCCTTCAACGTAGTCACCAGCGTTGTGTAGAACCCGTTGCCAGCGATGTGGAAGACGTAGTATACCGTTAACAGAGCCTGTTCTGTTGATGGTGCGAATGGAGCGGTGTAACGTTATGGTGATTCTCGTGTACGACTGTTATGGTGTTATCCTAACGCATTACGTTCCTCCACGGCAGACCGTCAATGCACAGTATTACTGTTCGTTTTTGGAGCATCACCTGCGACCAGCTTTGCGAAAAAACCGGTGACACTTTCTGAACAACCCAGCCATCATTTTGCACGACAATGCGCGGCCGCATACAGCGCAAGCTGTGGCTGCTCTGTTCGGTCGACAGGACTGGGACGTACTGTACCATCCACCATACTCCCCGGAGTTAAGTCCTTGTGACTTTGATATGATTCCGAACATGAAGGAACCACTTCGTGGCATTCGCTTCAGATCTGTTCCAGAGATTCGACTGGCAGTAGACCGCTCCATTTGCACCATCAACAGAACAGGCTCTGTTAACGGTGTACTAGCCTTCCACATCGCTGGCAACGGGTTCTACGCAACGCTGGTGACTACTTTGTAGGGCAGTAACAGGTGCAAACATGTAACTCTTTCGTATCGGTTGTGAATGAATAGTTTCCACTATTTAAGTTCCAACCCTTGTATTTATGACAAATGTAAAAAGTGCTTTAAAACACGTAAGAACAGATAATGGGTAAATTAAAAACATCATCATTATCATAAGTCGTCGTGCTCATTTCTGAGCGTCGTGACTCTATGAACCATGCGTCTCCATACCAGACGGTTGCCAGCTTCTCTTAGTGCCTGCTGAAAAGGTAGACCGAAGATCTTCTTGATTTAATCTATGCATCTGATCGCTGCTCTTCCTGTTGGTCTCGTGTCCTCGATCTTTCAAATGGTTCAAATGGCTCTGAGCACTACGGGACTTAACTTCTGAGGTCATCAGTCCCCTAGAACTTAGAACTACTTAAACCTAACTAACTTAAGGTCATCACACACATCCATGCCCGAGGCAGGATTCGAACCTGCGACCGTAGCGGTTGCACGGTTTCAGACTGTAGCTCCTAGAACCGCTCGGCCACCCCGGCCGGTCCCTCGATCTTTCCTTGCAAGATTTTTTTCTCTAGATTTTCTCCGTTTCTTCTCACAATATGGCCAAAGAACTGGAGAATTTTTTCGGTGACTCGAAAAGAAAGGCGTCTGGATATGTCGAGTTGTTCAAGAATGGACACATTTGTTATTCTTTCGGTTGATTTTATGTGTAGCATCCTACGCCAGCACCAAAGCTCAAACGCATCAATGCGCTGTTTGTCTCTGGCCTTGAGTGTCCATGTTTCGCAACCATAAAAGAAGACAGAAAACACAAGTGTTTCAACTAGACGGATCTTTGTGCTATTTGTTATTGCTATGCTCTGCCAGATCTTGGTGAACTTATTTACAGCCACTCGCCCTAGCATGATCCGTCTTCTTATCTCATCTTCACAACTTCCCGCCCTGCAGATGGTTGGCCCAAGGTAGACGAAGGAATGCACGACTTCCAGTTCCTTTAATCGACCTGTGATCTGGATCTGTTCTTCTCGATCAATTATCATGAGTTTGAACTTGCTGAGGTTGATATCTAATCCATATGCCAGACTAGTGTCCTTTATTCTTGTTAGTAGCTCAGCAAGTTAATCTTCGCTATTGGCTAAAAGCACAGTGTCATCAGGAAAACTGAGGTTGTTGATAGTTCTCCCACCAATTAAGATGCCTTTGGTCCAACCATCAAGAGCTTTGCTAATGACATGATCTGCATAGATGTTGTACAGTTGTGGGGATAGGGCACAACCCTGTTTCACACCTTTTGATACTCTGCAAGAATCAGACGTGCCAGCACTTGCCATTACAATTGCGAAGTGATTAGTGTATAGACTTTTGATCAGTGCTATCAAGTGCGGCGGGACACCGAACTCTACAAGCCCCTGCCACAACTTTTCCCAGACAAGACAGTCAAAGGCTTTCCTATAGTCAAGAAAGCAGATGAAAACAGGAACACAGAACTCTCGCGATTTTTCTATTATTTGTCTTATGTTGAGGATCTGTTCATGAGTTCCTTTCCCTTGAACAAAACCTGCTTGTTCTGTGGATATGGAGGTTCGAATCCTGCCTCGGGCATGGATGTGTGTGATGTCCTTAGGTTAGTTAGGTTTAAGTAGTTCTGAGTTCTAGGGGACTGATGACCTCAGAAGTTAAGTCCCATAGTGCTCAGAGTCATTTGAACAATTTGATTTTTTTCTGTGAATATGGGAGGCTGAATGTATGGCTTCAAACGTTGGTTTAGGATGTAGAGCAAAATTTTACTTGCATGAGGTATGAGAGCAATAGTTCGGTGGTTGGCGCAGTTCCTGATAGACCCTTTCTTGTATAAGGGGATGAAGAGAGACTTTGACCAGTCATCCGGCCACTCCCCAGTTTCCCATACTCGTTTACACAATGAATGCAGCACATCAATACCTTCCTGTCCCATTTCTTTGATCATTTCTGCAGATACACCATCTACACTAGGGGCTTTATAATTCTTCAGATGCTGGATCGCATTCTCAATTTCACTGCGTAAAATAATAGGTTCCAAAGTAAGTTGCTCAACCGCTTGATTGTTCATACTGTTGTTAATTCCAAAGTACAGATTTTCACAATACTGTTTCCACCTCTCAACAACGTCTTCATTGTCTCCGATAGGGGTTACCCTTCTCGTCATCTACCATCCACTTACGAGTATTAAATTCACCAGTGATGCTGCTCATTTTCTTGAAGAGATCACGTATCTGATTGTGATTATGATGCTGTCCTATTCCATTACAGATACCATTAATGAAATGTGGATTGTCCTTTCTACAATTCCGTTGTATTACTCTGCACAGGTTCTTGTATCTGTGTTGATCCTGGGTAGTGTGGATAACAGTTTTCTTCAGATGGCGTCTCTCTTCAGTTAACTGTAGTGTGGACTGCGATATCCTGGGACGTTATGCACTCTGCGATTGTTCTGATGTCGGAAGTGACGAGGAAACAACCTTCTTCATTCGGTCCCATATTTTTGATACTGGTTCTTCCTTATCAAAATTGATCTTGTGAAGTTTTGGTCTTACAAGCTCACCAAATGTGCGAATAGGTTCCTTGTTTGTAAGTGTTAGCTGTCTTTCTTCACCCTTCTTGGTAGATTTAAGCTAAATGCGCATTTTCGTGGATAGCAGAATGTAATCACTACCACAGTCAGCTCCAGGAAAGGTTTTACAATCTAGGACTGAAGTCTTCCAACGTCTTCGCACTAGGATGAAGTCAATTTGGTCTCTAACCAGGTGATATCCAAGTGTACAGTCGTCTTGAGTGATGTTGGAACATTGTGTTACAGATGGACATGTCTTTACTCACACAGAAATCCATTAACTTCCTGTCTCGTTCAGTTCTCTCACCAAGTCCGTAAGGTCGAACGACGGATCGTAAGTGCGAGTGTTGGGTAGTATCTCCAACTTTAGCACTGAAGTCGCCTTGGATTATTGTCTGTTCTTCGGTAGGGACCTTACTAAGGACTTGCTCCAGTTGGTCATAGAACTTCTCCATCTCCTCATCTGACGCTGTAGCTGTAGAAGCATAGATCTGAATTACGTTGAGTCTGCACGGGGAAGCATTCAGTTTGATAGAGATGATCCTGTCATTAATAGGTTCGTAACCTACAACACAGTTGGTCAGATTTCTAGGGACAACTGTCGCAACACCGTTCTTACTTTGGTCACTACTTCCTGAAAAGTACACAGTGTTCCTTCCTTGAGTCATGAAATGGCCACTTCCTCTCCAGTGAGTCTCACTAAGCCCAAGAATATCCAGGCCATGCAGCTCCATTTCTCTTTCTATTATGGCAAGTTTTCCTGTATGAATTAGCCCACGCACATTCCATGTTGCAATCTTTCGTACAGTGCGCAGGGATAATTTGCACTGTGATGTTGGTCTAGTGACTTCTCTCAATCCTGTTCTCCCGGAGAACCGACTGGGGGACTTGAAGCTCCGGATAATTTAGAACTGAGCAAAGCCGTGGGGTTCTCAGGGGAAAAGTATCAGTGGTAGTTTTCCGTTGCTTTCCACTGACCTCCAATTCCTGTCTGCTCACCGACTCAGTTTCCCGCTGGGGTTGGTTACCCAACCTTCCTCTGAGTTGCTCGGCTTAACAGGGCGCCACGTGTGGGTGGGAAGTTGGAGAATTGAGGTGACAGAGGCTAAGAGAAACATAAAATAGTTCAAATATTTTAGGACAGTATTCACGAAAACGGCTTAGAAAAACCTGCTTTAGCGGAAAGGATGTACAAGAATGAAAAGGCATGTGGTACAACTAAGAATACCTACAACAAAAAGAGCTTATCTAAAAAGCTTGAAATAAAGCGCTACAACTCTGCAGTGGAATCAGAATGCCTGTATGCTAGCGAACGTCTGGTATTAAATCATAAACTTGATGACTTAGAAATAATATAAAGGATAATTGTACGGAAAATATTAGGTCCTCAGGAAAAAGTAACATTTCGAAAATTGAGAAGTAACGTGAAATTTATCAGATCATAGAAAATATATCAGAAACAACAAGGAAATGAAGATTACGATTTTTTGGACACGTTAACAGAATGGATGACAATAGAATCACCAAACAGATCTTCAGATATCTTAGGGAAAAAAAAAGTAACAACCACCTGAGGTCAAGAGGTTAGGAAAGACTTGGTAAGGAATATCGTAAGAGAGGAAGTATAAGAAAGGGTAAGTTTTGGAAAAAAAGTTTTAAAACTGGAAGGATTACAAGACAGGACGGAAAATAAAGCCAGCACAGAGTGACCTGAAGACAGGAAAAATGAACAAAGTGAAACAATAAAGGAGTGCTGGAAGGGAAAGAACATCAGAGGGATATGAACTGTAACTGGAACGTAGTCCTTGAAAGATCTTAACGCAAGAAGAAGAAAGATAGTGATAATAGCCGACAAACGTAGAATTTGTGTAAATATTATTACAATCGTTGCCATCCTCCTTAGGACTAGTGAGCGGTGCCCGAAGGCGGATCGACTGTATCCGACAACACAGACGTTCTCAGGGACAGAGTGGGTAACCTCGTTTGTGACCATCTCATATATCCTTTCCGTCCCCAGTCCCATCCCACAAAATGAAACACAAAGAAAGCAGGAGTAGCTTTGTTTTGGCAGTATCTGTGCGGAGATGATTTCCTTCCGCATCGTCCACACAGAAAGTAGTATAATGTGCACTTTCGCGTTTTCTGTCTGGCGTGGTGTCATTTCCGTCGGCTTCCAGGTATGTTATATCACTGATTGTCGGCTACATAACATCCGCAGGGTGTATACGTGGACAAGGAAAAATAATTCCCGGATTTTTCCAGGATTTCCCGGTTGAAAATACACTTTCTCCCGGCTGAAAATACACTTTTTCCGTGTTAAATGACTGTACACTTTTCCTCGGCACTGTACAACTTATCAATCCTTAGAATGTTTATGGTTTTCTACACACACGTAGAATTTGCCGGTACTTTAGAAAACGAAACCCAAGGGGGGAAAAAACACGTTTTGGAAAGATCTTTGATGTGCAGCAACATGTACGCTGCATTTCTTCGTTTTACGAAGTATAAATTCGAATTCCACCAAACAATGCATGTTACTTTCCGAAGCAATGAAATCGAGATTGCGACGCGCTTTTGTAAGCCAGTCATATCTCATGTCACGTGACCTCGGCAGCTGATGACAGCACAGAACACGTAGTGTAGTCAACCAATAGCAAGATCACTCTTCAGTAGCGCGAACACACAAAAAGAAAAGTTAATGGTTTAAATTAATACACATAGTTTTGCTAGAAGAAAAACAAAGCTTTCACAAATAATATTGGTCTCGAAGATTAATAAGCTGCAAGATAAGCTAAGCTTCCACATAAAATGCTGACCTGAAACTTCCTGGCAGATTAAAACTGTGTACCTGACCGAGACTCGAACTCGGGACCTTTGCCTTTCGCGGGCAAGTGCTCTACCATCTGAGCTACCGAAGCACGACTCACGCCCGGTACTCACAGCTTTACTTCTGCCAGTACCTCGTCTCCTACCTTCCAAACTTTACAGAAGCTATCCTGCAAAAGTCCCGAGTTCGAGTCTCGGTCGGGCACACAGTTTTAATCTGCCAGGAAGTTTCATATCAGCGCACACTCCGCTGCAGAGTGAAAATCTCATTCTGGAAACTTCCCCCAGGCTGTGGCTAAGCCATGTCTCCGCAATATCCTTTCTTTCAGGAGTGCTAGTTCTGCAAGGTTCGCAGGAGAGCTTCTGTAAAGTTTGGAAGGTAGGAGACGAGGTACTGGCAGAAGTAAAGTTGTGAGTAGCGGGCGTGAGTCGCGCTTCGGTAGCTCAGATGGTAGAGCACTTGCCCGCGAAAAGCAAAGGTCCCGAGTTCGAGTCTCGGTCGGGCACACAGTTTTAATCTGCCAGGAAGTTTCATATCAGCGCACACTCCGCTGCAGAGTGAAAATCTCATTCTGAAAATGCTGACCATCTTGCGCGTGTTACACTTTAAGATACATCACACAAATGTGCCAGTAAAATTTTTAATAACGACGTAAATGTCTGATCTTCTAGGTTTGAAATTGTTCTAGATGATCGTCCTCAAAGAGTTGATTTTTAAATGAGAGTCAAACGCTCTGTGATTTAAGAAATACATCGTACATTCTCGCACATAATTAATTTTGCGTAAAAGGAAATTTACTTTGAAAGTAACACTTTTCAAACCACCATTCGCAATATTTTCCCGTGACCTGTTAGAAATTGGTTCGTTTCAGCAGTTGCCAGAGAGCGCCAGACAACAGGCGTCACTGCGCCTGCGCAGCTTCGATGACGCAGGAAGCCCGCATGTTCGTAGGTGTAAAATATTAAAAGATCTTGCATTATGTTATAAAAGAAACAAGATAGCAAAGGATACTTCAGGAGCATCGGAATTTCGTGAACTATACTAAAATGCATAATTCGGCTTAACGTGCACAATCGTATGTCCAGATTCGGATGTAAATTTTCTTGAGTACCAGTACTGTATTATCTCATGTGCGGTTCTTTATTATGGCATAATGCCATACGAGCTAGAAGATGGAAAACGTGCACTTGAAATGCAGCGAACAGTTGAAACTAGCCAACAGTGTGAAATTAAACACTTCGTTTCAAATAAATTGACTGCCTCAGCGCAAAATATTAATAAAAGCCAAATCTCTTTAGCAGACCGACAAAAATAACTTCATTGTTCTGCAAGGTGATTAATGCTTGACTGTCAGAAAGGTGGAAATAAAATCTGAAACTAACAACATATTTTAGCCTTCCGTAATTATGTGAACGTATTTTAATTCATTTGGTAGCTCCTGGCCACAGGAATCCGTTTTGTTTTCATTTAATGTGAGAGCAATAAACGAAGAGGAAACAGCAAAATCACTAAACATAAACACAGATCACATGGAG
Organism: Schistocerca piceifrons; assembly: GCF_021461385.2. Taxonomy (NCBI): domain Eukaryota; kingdom Metazoa; phylum Arthropoda; class Insecta; order Orthoptera; family Acrididae; genus Schistocerca; species Schistocerca piceifrons. The sequence continues at coordinate 876,055,100 of NC_060149.1, read as the reverse complement.
ACTACCCACCTCCCCACTACAACTCAGACTGCTCTGTGCATCCGCCCTGGATCTACGATATTTCCGAACCGGTGCAATTTAGATAGTGGCGCCCAGCCACACATCTATAGCCAGAAGCAGGAGAAGGTACTACTCATAGGCGACTCAACTGCGCATGCGCAAGAGCCCGCCCGCAACTGCTCAAATGAATCAAATGTAAACAGCTGTCATGTCACGCTCATCTGAGGCAATTTGTTGTTAGGAAGTACTGCATATTCTTCCTAAAGCCTTTGAGACACTTTGGTTGGCAGACGCTTGTATGTGCACTGTGTTTTGTTGTTGTATATGGCGCATTTCCTTTGCAACTTAAGTTTTATTTTCGTTTTTTTTCTCTCGTTCATGTTTTTGCTGCAGCATTATTCTACAGAAGCGGGATACAGTAATATCCTTCGTTAGAGTATTGGTTCTTATCAGTCAAAATCACAAAAATTTAATCTGGTAACTAAAACAATACCAACAACTGTATGGACAACTGCGTTTACCTACATCTACTGACAATATTTAGCTTCATATTGCAATACTGTTGTCTGAAACAAATAGTTACAGTTAACGCGCAAACTACGTCAGCTCTGATCGAGGATCGCGAGCGAGCTGATGTAAAATGGTTGCTGAAAACGAAATGGTGGAGGCAGAAACTGTAATAAAACATTGGGAAACCCACACATTGACGGAATTCAGAGACGCACTGCTAGAATCGTTACAGGTCAGAATAACCCACACCTACATCTACATCAAAGCTCAGCAAGCTGCTTGACGGTGTGTGGCGGAGGATATTTCGGTATCACTAACTGATCCCAGCTTCTCTGTTCTACTCGCAAATGGCGCGTGGGAAGAAGATTGTCGGTAAACCTCTGTGAGCTATAATTTCTCGAATTTTCTCGTCGAGGTCATTTCGCGAGATGAATGTGAGAGGCATTAATACGTTGTCCGACTCTTACCGGAAAGTACTCACTCGAAATTTCAATAGCAAACTTCCCCGTGATGCACAACGCCTCTCTTGTAGCGTCTGCCACTGGAATTTGTTGAGCATCTGTGTAACGCCCCGTGCCGAAATGGGCCGCTCTTCGTTGGACCGTCTCTGTCTCTTCTATCAGTCCTGCGTAGTAAGGGCCCCATACTCAAGAACAGGTCGAACAAGCGCCTTGTAAGCCACTTCACATTTCCTGGTGGTGGTGGTGGTGGTAAGTTCCTATGGGACGAAACTGCTGAGTTCACCGGTCCCTAGGCTTATACACTATTTAATCTAACTTAAATTAACTTACGCTTAGAGTAAAATACTTATCCATGCCCGAGGGAGGACTGGAACCCCCGACAGGGGAGCCGGGCGAACCGTGGCAAGGCGCCCAAGACGTTTCCTGAAGATTATTCTTTTCTTGTATCAGTGATGAAGCCCTCTTTATTTACACAGCAGTTTTCTAACACGGCTATTAAATCATGGTGAGTCTTTCCCATCTGCTAAGACCCTTTCGGAGCATATTCGTCTAAGATATTCTGAACGATGTTTTCGAATTTTTTTCCCATTTCTGCTCCACATCTATATCATTAGCACTGAATATTTGATCTTGTCTACTCAGATACGCTGAAATTTGTAACCTGTCACTATTTTCCTGCCTTTCCTAAAATTCGTTTAATTCACAGCTTTATGTTCAGTAATACCTTTCTCTGCGTTGATTAATTCGATAAGTTTAGATCTGTTTGTTGGTAGGAGGTTTAAGTCGTTACCTTCCTGAGTTGGTTCTCTAATTAGTAACAAGAAGTAATTTCCGTATAAGACATTCAGAATAACGTTACACGAATCCCTATCTCTGGCACCAATTTTGATAGCACGACTCTCTCGACCTATGCCTGGGAAGTTGAAGTCACCCCCTGTGAAACGGCATAGTCAGGAAACTTATTAACGATAACCCATACGGAAGTTTGACATATACACACATCAAAAAATGTTTTGCATCACCTCGGCTCCGAGAGTTCCGGAATATGTGCGGAAAGTTGGAATAGAGATCAACATAAACATCATTTCCGCCCTTTTTATTGTTCGTGAAAACCACACATTGCATATTGTACCACCACACAGTGAGACCTTCAGAGGTGGTGGTCCAGACTTCTGTGCATACCGGTATCTTTAATATCCAGTAGCACGTCCCCTTGCATAGAAGCAAGCCTGTATTCGTCATGGCATACTATCCACAAGTTCATCAAGGCATTATTGGTCCAGATTGTCCCACTCCTCAACGGCGATTAGGAGTAGATCCCTCAGAGTGGTTGGTGGGTCACATCGTCCATGAACAGCCCTTTTGAATCTATACCAGGCATGTTCGATACGGTTCATGTATGGAGAACATGCTGGCCACTCTAGTCGAGCAATGCCGTTATCCTAAAGGAAGTCATTCACATGACGTGCACAGTGGGGGCGCGAATTGTGTCGTCCATGAAGACGAATGCTTCGCCAATATGCTGCCGATATGGTTGCACTATCGGTCGGATGATGGCATTCACTTATCGTACAGCGGTTACGGCTCCTTCCATGACCACCAGCGGCGTACGTCGGCCCCACATAACGCCACTCCAAAACAGAAGGGAACCTCCACCTTGGTGCACTCGCTGGACAGTGAGTTTAGGGTGTTCAGCCTGATCGGGTTGCCTCCAAACACGTCTCCGACGATTGTCTTGTTGAAGGCGTATGCGACACTCATCGATGAAGGGAACGTGGTGCCAATCCTGAGCGGTCCATTCGGCATGTTGTTGGGCCCATCTGTACCGCGCTGCATCGTGTCGTGGTTGCAAAGATGGACCTCGCCATGGACGTCGGGAGTGAACTTGCGCATCATACAGCTTATCGCGCACAGTTTGAGTCGTGACACAACGTCCTGAGGCTGCACGAGAAGCATTATTCAACATGGTGGTGTTGCTGTCAGGGTTCCACCGAGCCATAGTCCGTAGGTAGCGGTCATCCAATGCCGCAGTAAGTAGTCCATGGTCGGCCTTAGCGAGGCATGTCATCGACAGTTCCTGTCTCTCTGTATCTCCTTCATGTGCGAACAACATCGCTTTGGTTAACTTCGAGACTGCTGGACACTTCCCTTGTTGAGACTCCTTCCTGGCACAAAATAACAACGCGGAAGCGATCGAACCAAGGTATTGACCCTCTAGGCATGGTTGAACTACAGGCAACACGAGCCGTGTACCTCTTTCCTGGTGGAATGACTGGAACTGATCGGCTGTCGGACCCCCTCCGTCTAATAGGCGCTGCTCATGCATGGTTGTTTACATCGTTGGGCGGGTTTAGTGACACCTCTGAACAAAGGGACTGTGTCTGTGATACAATATCCACAGTCAACATCTATCTTCAGGAGTTCTCAGAAACGGGGTGATTTAAAACTTTTTTTGATGTGTGTGTGTTCTGGTAACTTAAATAGCAATATCTCGAAGACAGGTGACAAGCGACGTTGTTCTCGGGCACTCTGCTGCGTAAATTTAGAGAATCTATATTCGAGGAAGGTTTCTGTTGCCATCATCGTATGTCTGGCGTAGGGACCATGAGAATGAGATCAGAGTGTTTAGGGCACATATAGACAATTATTTTTCCGTCTCTCAGTTTCAGAATTAATAGGACAGAAAATTTCTGATGTTTGTACGAAGCTCACTCCGCCACACGCTGTATAGTCGTTTGTGAGGTGCATTTGTACACGGAGGCTCGATCGTTACAACAAGAATGATCACATTGTGCAAAACATACTGACCGTACATTCCATCCCGGTTACATCTTTCAATTTCACCATCCTTAACATGGTGGGAGCGTTGTGCTTTACCCTTTTAGTTTTGTGAAGCCCACTCTCGATTGCTCACAGCCACTCTGGAATAGTGATGAAAAAAAAAATCAATAAAACCTCAGTGCCAGCGTCTGGTTTCTGCTGCAAATCCGAAACTGTACTAGCCGCTGTTGCTAATAAAATCACTTAAGAAGTTGTGCTAACGTTCACACAGAGAAATACATTATAAAATTTCACTTTGGGTTACGAACTTCTGTTATAGCCGGCCGGGGTGGCCGAGCGGTTCTAGGCGCTTCACTCTGGAACCGCGCGACTGCTACGGTCGCAAGTTCGAATCCTGCCTCGGGCATGGATGTGTGTGATGTCCTTAGGTTAGTTGGGTTTAAGTAGTTCTAAGTTCTATGGGACTGATGACCTCCGATGTTAAGTCCTATAGTGCTCAGAGGCATTTGAACCATTTCTGTTATAAATAAAGGCAGTTAGAGAAAAACCAATTTCAAGTCTTTTCTCTTGGCAAGCCCCTTTTGTTCTCAGGAATATCTAAGGCCACATATAACTATGGTAGTCATTATTATAATTTTCCAGACCAACTGGAAATTACGAAATATTATTCTCGTAACGAGAAATAATTTTTTTTACTTGATAGTACTACCGCTGTTGTTCTCTGTGTGATCCATCTTTCCAGACAGACCTGTTGGACGTTTAGCTATATTTACTAGTCTTAGACGTTGAAATATTGCATTCAGGTGTCTTTATTAACGATGTTCATATTTACAGTATGTTATTCAACATGGTGGTGTTGCTGTCAGGGTTCCACCGAGCCATAGTCCGTAGGTAGCGGTCATCCAATGCCGCAGTAAGTAGTCCATGGTCGGCCTTAGCGAGGCATGTCATCGACAGTTCCTGTCTCTCTGTATCTCCTTCATGTGCGAACAACATCGCTTTGGTTAACTTCGAGACTGCTGGACACTTCCCTTGTTGAGAGCCCTTCGTGGCACAAAATAACAACGCGGAAGCGATCGAACCAAGGTATTGACCCTCTAGGCCGGCTATAACAGAAGTTCGTAACCCAAAGTGAAATTTTATAATGTATTTCTCTGTGTGAACGTTAGCACAACTTCTTAAGTGATGACGAAGAAATTGAAGAAATGTATGATGAAATAAAAGAAATTATTCAGATTGTGAAGGGAGACGAAAATTTAATAGTCATGGGTGACTGGAATTCGAGTGTAGGAAAGAAGACTGGCGTTCTACGGATCGGAGCGTGGAATGTCAGATCCCTTAATCGGGCAGGTAGGTTAGAAAATTTAAAAAGGGAAATGGATAGGTTGAAGTTAGATATAGTGGGAATTAGTGAAGTTCGGTGGCAGGAGGAACAAGACTTCCGGTCAGGTGACTACAGGGTTATAAACACAAAATCAAATAGGGGTAATGCAGGAGTAGGTTTAATAATGAATAGGAAAATAGGAATGCGGGTAAGCTACTACAAACAGCATAGTGAACGCATTATTGTGGCCAAGATAGATACGAAGCCCACGCCTACTACAGTAGTACAAGTTTATATGCCAACTAGCTCTGCAGATGACGAAGAAATTGAAGAAATGTATGATGAAATAAAAGAAATTATTCAGATTGAGAAGGGAGACAAAAATTTAATAGTCATGGGTGACTGGAATTCGAGTGTAGGAAAAGGGAGAGAAGGAAACATAGTAGGTGAATATGGATTGGGGGACAGAAATGAAAGAGGAAGCCGCCTGGTCGAATTTTGCACAACATAATCATAACTAACACTTGGTTTAAGAATCATGAAAGAAGGTTGTATACATGGAAGAACCCTGGAGATACTAAAAGGTATCAAATAGATTATATAATGGTAAGACAGAGATTTAGGAACCAGGTTTTAAATTGTAAGACATTTCCAGGGGCAGATGTGGACTCTGACCACAATCTATTGGTTATGACCTGTAGATTAAAACTGAAGAAACTGCAAAAAGGTGGGAATTTAAAGAGATGGGACCTGGATAAACTAAAAGAACCAGAGGTTGTACAGAGATTCAGGGAGAGCATAAGGGAGCAATTGACAGGAATGGGGGAAATACATACAGTAGAAGAATGGGTAGCTTTGAGGGATGAAGTAGTGAAGGCAGCAGAGGATGAAGTAGGTAAAAAGACGAGGGCTAGTAGAAATCCTTGGGTAACAGAAGAAATATTGAATTTAATTGATGAAAGGAGAAAATATAAAAATGCAGTAAGTGAAACAGGCAAAAAGGAATACAAACGTCTCAAAAATGAGATCGACAGGAAGTGCAAAATGGCTAAGCAGGGATGGCTAGAGGACAAATGTAAGGATGTAGAGGCCTATCTCACTAGGGGTAAGATAGATACCGCCTACAGTAAAATTAAAGAGACCTTTGGAGATAAGAGAACGACTTGTATGAATATCAAGAGCTCAGATGGAAACCCAGTTCTAAGCAAAGAAGGGAAAGCAGAAAGGTGGAAGGAGTGTATAGAGGGTCTATACAAGGGCGAAGTACTTGAGGACAATATTATGGAAATGGAAGAGGATGTAGATGAAGATGAAATGGGAGATATGATACTGCGTGAAGAGTTTGACAGAGCACTGAAAGACCTGAGTCGAAACAAGGCCCCCGGAGTAGACAATATTCCATTGGAACTACTGACGGCCGTGGGAGAGCCAGTCCTGACAAAACTTTACCATCTGGTGAGCAAGATGTATGAAACAGGCGAAATACCCTCAGACTTCAAGAAGAATATAATAATTCCAATCCCAAAGCAAGCAGGTGTTGACAGATGTGAAAATTACCGAACTATCAGCTTAATAAGTCACAGCTGCAAAATACTAACACGAATTCTTTACAGACGAATGGAAAAACTAGTAGAAGCCAACCTCGGGGAAGATCAGTTTGGATTCCGTAGAAACACTGGAACACGTGAGGCAATCCTGACCTTACGACTTATCTTAGAGAAAAGATTAAGGAAAGGCAAACCCACGTTTCTAGCATTTGTAGACTTAGAGAAAGCTTTTGACAATGTTGACTGGAATACTCTCTTTCAAATTCTAAAGGTGGCAGGGGTAAAATACAGGGAGCGAAAGGCTATTTACAATTTGTACAGAAACCAGATGGCAGTTATAAGAGTCGAGGGACATGAAAGGGAAGCAGTGGTTGGGAAGGGAGTAAGACAGGGTTGTAGCCTCTCCCCGATGTTGTTCAATCTGTATATTGAGCAAGCAGTAAAGGAAACAAAAGAAAAATTCGGAGTAGGTATTAAAATTCATGGAGAAGAAATAAAAACTTTGAGGTTCGCCGATGACATTGTAATTCTGTCAGAGACAGCAAAGGACTTGCAAGAGCAGTTGAATGGAATGGACAGTGTCTTGAAAGGAGGATATAAGATGAACATCAACAAAAGCAAAACAAGGATAATGGAATGTAGTCTAATTAAGTCGGGTGATGCTGAGGGAATTAGATTAGGAAATGAGGCACTTAAAGTAGTAAAGGAGTTTTGCTATTTGGGGAGCAAAATAACTGATGATGGTCAAAGTAGAGAGGATATAAAATGTAGGCTGGCAATGGCAAGGAAAGCGTTTCTGAAGAAGAGAAATTTGTTAACATCCAGTATTGATTTAAGTGTCAGGAAGTCATTTCTGAAAGTATTCGTATGGAGTGTAGCCATGTATGGAAGTGAAACATGGACGATAAATAGTTTGGACAAGAAGAGAATAGAAGCTTTCGAAATGTGGTGCTACAGAAGAATGCTGAAGATTAGATGGGTAGATCACATAACTAATGAGGAAGTATTGAATAGGATTGGGGAGAAGAGAAGTTTGTGGCACAACTTGACCAGAAGAAGGGATCGGTTGGTAGGACATGTTCTGAGGCATCAAGGGATCACCAATTTAGTATTGGAGGGCAGCGTGGAGGGTAAAAATCGTAGAGGGAGACCAAGAGATGAATACGCTAAGCAGATTCAGAAGGATGTAGGTTGCAGTAGGTACTGGGAGATGAAAAAGCTTGCACAGGATAGAGTAGCATGGAGAGCTGCATCAAACCAGTCTCAGGACTGAAGACCACAACAACAACAACATCGATTTAGAAATTATATTACTCTATCGTTAGACTTCCGTATGGCTGCCCTAACCAGTCGGCAAAGGAGTAAGCTACATCTAACAACTCATGTAGAGAAGACATAGAACACCCACTGTGCAAACCAATTTCAGAAGCAGATTCTGTTAGACAGACGGATGTGTGTCGATGTCAGTATAAGTGTCTTCTTAAATCACCTGCTTTTAAAATAGGCTAGTGCAGCGGTCGTTCTATATATACGGTATTTGAATGCCTCTATGTACTCCTAATGCGATTAATTTGAACAGCGATATGGACGTTTAAAGATGGAATTGTACGATTCCGAAATAGATATGTTAATGTAGGTATGAAAATAACAAATAAAGGCAACTCATGCCAACTGTAGCGATATGTGGCTGATCGCGGTGAAATAATATATGGTGGCGCACAAAAAACCGGCCCCGAGTACAGACCGCTTGACAATTACGCACGATTTGTTGACCGCTTTGAGCGGAATAGGTAAGCATGTAATAATTAAGCAGTAAAGAAATAACAAATAAGCAATGCAAACAACAACTTCGAAACAACAGATGACGACTGGTGGGCGACAGTGAGCAGTTTAGTACTCGGGGCCGATTTTTCGTGAGTCACAATGTACAACTGAAATGATATTGTAGGAGTTATCACATTCTATTCACAAAATGTGACACCAGACACTCGATTATGGAGCGCGAGTTTCATTCGATTGTAAGTCGATCTGACTTCCATAAAAATGAATATGCTCTTTTACCGTGGATCAAAAAAAGACGGAAAATGGCCCTTGTGTGTGTCGTGCCGACTTCCTTTGCATGTGTAATAACAAAACATATCTTACCTTTTTACAAGTATTTCTTCTGCTGTTTATCGAAATAGTGAAGTAAGTTGATATGCTGCTTTGTTACCTGAAAAGATGTACGTAATTTTTATGTAATTTACGTAACTATAAAATACATTTTAATTACTGGTCATGAATTCTGAATAGAATACGAAAAGAACCAGAAGTTCAGAGTTCAGAAAAGGTTTGAAACAGATCTAGAATGGGCGTGTGCAGTGAACGAAACGAATTAACAACTCGATACTGAACTAACTACGAGCAGTCGGCAGTGGAACTGCGACGAGTGGCCACGCGAAGAAGGACGAGTCTGGCCAAGCGAGACCGATACCGAGACAGACGGGAACGGGACCGAGGCTGGAACGAGGCCGGCCGACGTGCTGTTGCGAGAACGAGACCGACCGGTTTATGAGCCCCTAGTGGTTGATTTATGACCCCCTGGGACATAATCTGTCCTTCTGAGAAACCCCCAAACTCTCCCTATCCCCATCCTTTTCCCCCACCCCTCAGGGAAAACTCCCAGCCGTCCTCCTCCCATCCCCCACTTGGAAATTGGCAGGAAAAAGTCTCAGCTGATTGGCTGTTGTGGGATGTTGGTGGGGAAAAGACTGTTGATTGGCAATTTTGTTTGGAATCGATCGCAGCGAAACGAATATTTTTTAAACAATTTATTGTAGACAAGTCAATGTGTAGAATATTGTTTATTTAAACAATTTATTGGAAACAATGTGGTGTATGGTTATAGTATATTTATTTATTTAAAGACTTAGGTGCGAAATTGATTGCAGTGTATGGAATATTGTTTAAACAGTTTCTGGTAGACTAGGCAATGTATGGAATATTGTTTATTTAAACAACTTATGGGGTACAAGGCAGTGTTTGGAATACAGTTTATTTATTTATTTAAATAATTTATCAAGAAATTGACTTTGATGTATGGAATACTGTTTATTTCATCAATTTGTGGGTGTCAAGGCAGTGTGGAATATTTAAACAATTGTGGAACGTTTCTATTCTAATCACATAAGGAATACTGTCAACATAATTACACTTTTAAAAATCTTTTGCACCGACCACAGGGCATTTTATGCCCATGCACCGACTGCTTCGCCAGGCCGGCCGACTCGCATATTCTTGCACATGCAGCACCGACTACACCTGCTCGGGACCCACAATCAATGTGAGCTGTACCACAAACCAGCTTCATCGTGTGGTGTGCCGACCAGAAGTAGCACTATTATCCAAACAAACCGTCAGTTAGTGGCAGCCCCTTGATATTTGATACTTCAGAAATTTTTCTCTCTCTTTCTTTCATTTTCTCTCTCTCTCTCTCTCTCTCTCTCTCTCTCTCTCTCTCACTCAAGTGGTCATGTCCTGTGACATGCCACTGCTGGGCCTTTATGTGCCGTTGGTCAGTTGGACCAAACCACAGACATAGCACCGTTTACCTGGGAAAGCCCCAGCTGTGGATGTCTTGGAAATGTTCCCTCACTCTATCAGATTGATTTAATAATTAATTAAATTGTGTGCTACCAGTTTTGCCTAGCATTCTGATGGTGGGTACTAGGATTGGTATATTTGATGGGACTTCATCTCTCAACTGCCTGGTTTTCTAACCCTCTTGGTTTTTTTCCCTTTCCCCCTATTGCTGGATGCTGACACGCTTAAGTCATTTGGTAGGCAGTCGATTATGTTAGAGGTAGTTGAAAATCTGAAGTTTTAGCTCAGTTGCATTTAAAGTCCTTAAACAATTTGCAGGAGTGGTTGGACTGATGCGTGCTCACAATACCACTATCAGAAACAATAAATTGATCAGTTGGGAATCTGATGTTGTGACTGGGTTTTGAAAGCACTATAGAATTCCTAAATTGGTTCTCTCAGTTACACGAGGACGAAGAAGGAGGAGGAGGAGGAAGAGAAGGAGGAGGTGGAAGATGAAGGTCTACCATGTGATGGGACAGTAACAACAACGAATACCACTGTAAGACAGAATCCACCGTGGTACATAATTTTCCAATCCGTAGCAGTAGTTGTCATTGTTACATGCTGGAGATTGCTGAAACACTTGCACACCCCAAGTGCTCATGTCTCGATGCCCACATGCAGCGTCCCAAGCCGTAGTGTCACATACCGCTAGTTGCCGCAGTGTATTCATGTCTCAGCAATTGCGTAAGGTCAGCAGCTGTACTTGGCCTGCCGGAATGGACCACATGGCTGCGGAGGTCATCTGGGGATGATTGGAGTGGCAAGAATTCGAATGATATCAGTACATCCAGAGGCTGCATTTGGCGGTGATTGATACTGAATTGCTCAATTCTCCACGGAAAATATATGCAACACATGCAATCATGATGACAACCAAACATCTACCGAATAATAGTTCGCTATTCAGTTCTCCAGAGGTCGCCGCCGCCAGGTATCGCCCCTGCAGCTGTGGGAAAGAACTGACTAGCTGGCTGGAACTTTTCTTTGTACCCAATGCTCACGAGAGTGTTAAGCTGAAAATGTCCATATGTTCCGACCACATGCTACCTCCACTCGACACCCCGCACACCAAATGGAGTCGTCCTAGGAAACCAGCCACATATTTATCAACGTAATTACAATTAGATATTACAATTTCAGCTCCAATCTGATGACATTCGAAAATGAACGAAGTATCAGAAAGACCTTCTCATGTTGGATGCGAATCTGGAAATAACAATATCTATATGCCTCGCATGACTGGACATAATTTTCCACATAAAATACTTCATTCTCCTATGGCTATCAGTGCAGTGAAGTCGCGTCTTTGCCTATCAGATCCATACCTTCCTTACGACTGGACACAGACATTTTCTTCACACATTGGAACAATGACCACAGTAAATTTACATCTCATTACAAACTTTATAAGCCTGCTGATCACATAGACTATCACATTTCCCCTGCTGCATATGATACTTTGCGAATAACTGAATGCTCATGGCATCAAAAGATATTAAGCGAAAATCCGCGATGGGTAGCCTTACGTCATTTGTTTTTCTTGCAAGTGGTACCAGTCCATCTTAGGAAGAGAGACGTAATCGTCTTATATGCGAGCAGACGTTAAAAACACGATCGCAGTGACCATGTTACTGTCACCCTGAATAAAATGTGGTCTTGGTTCCACATGCACACGCAAATACTGCCAACGATATCCACATTAAAAACTACATGTGCCTTATAAATCAAGGTATGGTACTGATTCCCAATGAAGTGGTTTTCCACAGAAATACCGTGACATTGAATATTGATGATGATGAGGAGCGCAGATGCACATCAGCAGCAGTGTTAGCTCGTAAAAAAATCACCCTTATCACCGAATTTTGAAAGTGATTCGGCTAAGGACTGCGGAATTAAACCGGTATTTGCAACTCCCTCATGCCAATGCTAGATATTTCCCACGCTAATAAACTGTATTTGGAACACATTCTATCTCAATACCATCTAGACAGTGTAAAAGAGGTTCTCCAGACTCCCTGCAGCTTTGTCCATGTGATCGTTCCAATTTAAGTCAGAACTGAGCAGAAGTTGGAGAGTGCTATATCGAACACCTTCTGCATCCCATGGAGAAAGAGGCTGACCCGTGTTTTGACCACTCAGCGGTAATGAGAACGTGTTGTCATAGCTCCGCCAACCGTATACAATGTGTAAGGCCAGCACCAAACAAAGCCTTCTCCTGCAATACGAAGTAGCAGTGAATGTGGTGTTTCTTATTGAGAAAAATGGGAAGACTCCACATTATATGGGGACTGGAAGAAGGATAAGGATTTTGGTACCGCACTGTGGTGCGCCTTCAAACTACGTAGAGGTACTGCAGTTCGAAGGAGACCTGTGTCCCTCACGAAGCATTCATGTCTGACACCCAAACATTCTCTCTATCCTCGTTATTTTCTACCATTCAACAGAGGAAACCTATGAACTACAAAATCTCCACTAGTCTCACTCAGTAGAGACCTTGATAAGATAGCCGCGTGGGATTAGTCGAGCGGTCTGAGGAGCTGCAGTCATGGTCTGTGCGGCTGGTCCCGGCGGAGGTTCGAGTCCTCGCTCGGGCATTGGTGTGTGTGTGTGTGTGTGTGTGTGTGTGTGTGTGTGTGTGTGTGATTTCACACACATTTGAACACATTTTGATAAGAATTACCACATACCTCTTCTCTGAAATATCGAAAATAAATACTGTGTGTGTGCTGACATCTAACATATGTGGCGAACCTATTAAATATACAGGTGTTGGTCCATTGGAATAGGTAGGCAGTGATCGAAGTCACTTGCACAGACCAGTGAAAAGTTTTGTCGCCCATACTGTAGGAGGGCCATGTCTCATAGATTATGTAGGAGGACCATATCTCATAGATTATGTAGGAGGATCATATCCCACAGACTACCAATCGCAAGAGAAGGTTCCTGTGTTGTTCTTTCATAAACAGTTTGATACATTGTTTTTTTATGCTGTAACACATCCAAGCAGTGTATGACGACAGCTTTGTACACTACCATATATTTTGTTTTCCCACCACGACTGTGAGCTCTGTGTCAAGTGCTAAACTAACATTAACACATATCGATCCATTGACTCTCACAGAAAGCTGAGCATCGCCTTGTGTAAACTATGCTGCTCCCAGAATAAACAGGATGGTTGAAATAAAAGACAGAAGCGGTGTTTCTTATTGACAAAAATGTGGAAGAAATCACAACATATGGAAACTGGCATAGTCTGTGGCATTGTGGAGCGTGTCCAAACAGATGCCCAAATATGATGACCTCTACCTTTAATCTCGTCTTTCACAGTGACAATGTAGCAGCTGTCTAGGTCCTCCATTTTGAAGAGACCAAGAGCATTGATTTCTTGTATTGAAGCCATGTATACAATCACTGTTTCGGTGCTGGCCATCCACAGATGTGGTCGCTCCCACCAGAACTCTCTACATCTCAAACAAATGGCGTTAGTCAATCATTATGTGGTAATTAACAGTGTACCAGTGGACCGATAGGATGGAAAAGACTCCACTGATATAGGATCATGTACTGTAATAAGCACCACAGTTGATAGTGCGATCAATTTTAGCAATTATACCGGTTTTTCCATAATGCCATGGCCGACCAATGATAGGGAAACATAGTTCCCAATTTCTGCTTCATCGGTAAACCACCCCTCCACTACTTTGCTTGTACCATATACTAGATTGCGAATATAAATAGATGACTGTGCAGTATGTCAATTCATGGTTAATTCTCGAACATATACACCAAATTATAACATACAGCGTCCTATACCGATGCAAACTAGGTAATATACATATCTCTAGCACGTCTGTCATAGTGCATAATTTACGATTACGATTGGCCAGCTTTCCCTCTGTGGATGGGAGTCACATAGTATTCTCACATTCTTAAGATCAAGATGGAGACTGAAAGATGTTCCCACAATGGCTTTGACCAACCCTCCCTACAACACTGTCACCAATTTTATTTGCAGCTGACCAGAAGTAGGAGTGTATTATACCCACTATATTCCACATCTCGTGAAGGAACAGAGAGAGCTGAGTCAGTAACTACTGTTCAGCAAAGACTTTTCTGCACCAATCTTACTCATGTCACCCACCCAAGTGCAAAAGATCTCTCCAGATGTGAGCTTGTTGATGAGGTTAGCACCCCTTATCAGTGTATGGTAGATATGGGAGTGTTGTGATGATATAACAGATGTTTAGGAAGAAATGTGTGGTTTATGCATGATGGAGCATCAGACGGATGGAGTTTGAAGCATTTTACACAAACCAACAGTTCTATCAATTCTAAAGTATTGTTCTATTGTCAAGATCAGCACCAAGAAGGTATGAGCAAGAGGGAAATGATTGTAGAACATAAACACACACGCTCCTAAGGCTACGTGTTTCTGCACTTACACATGCTATAATGTTGAAACAACGTGGTTTCTGAAATGGTAGTCATGAGGAGTGCAATGCTCTTAATACTCTAATGCAAGACATATCTGTCCAACATCTGACACAGCCACCTTGCATGTCTTCTATCTCATTCACTACGGTGACAAGCTTTAAGACGATTTAATTACTTCCTTCTACACCAAAGAAAGCCATAGATTCCTTGTAATACATGCACAGTATAGCTTTCTGTAGGTGTATAGCGACCACTGTACACATCCAATTATGGCTCAAGAATTATACTATGTTGGCTTCAATCTTATAAAATGATCGCCAGCAGTGGGAAATACCTCTTACAAGGAAACAGACAGACGCATAGCAACAGTGTTTGACATGTGAAATTATACACTATGTTGCACTAACTCTGTAAACAGGACAACTGTCAAGCTAATGTATGTTCAGGGTTTGGAGTACCTCACAAACAACTGTCACCAACTTAGAAACACTGCAGTTATAAAACTGAAGACCCGATTAATGTAAAGATGTGTCAGAGAAAATGGAGTACTTTGCATACATCTTCGTTCATCTAGAGGAGGGTGTTGAAATAGGTTTTCTGTTGATGGACATGATTCACCATACATGCACTGGAAGCCCTCTACTGACTGTGGCATGGAGACGTTTGCTGTTAACGATTGCAGGTAGCGCTCTAAGTCACACACAGAACACGCAATTGTGCACAATTCGATCACAAGTTATACCAGACCAGAGACAACAACAGAAAAAAATGGTTAAATGCGTGATAAATGACTCCGTCTCTCTAGAATGCGTCAGCCTACCTCATTACAACCCTCCTCAACCAATCACTCCATCTACTTTGTATCATCCTTTAACGCAGCTCCATGTCAACTTAGAGGCAGATAGTTCTCTTTTCCAGGAAAGCATCAAAGACAGCAGACAAATTGCATGTATCACTATTACCTCAACAGACATACAGTAGAATGTTGTTAAAAAACCACACAGAAACTGTTCTGTAAGGTGTTTGTTAGCTGACACGGCATGGTTGTGATTGGTTTAGAGTACACAGAAGCACATTGTAAATACTGTTTGTTAGGGTTTTAAACAGCTAAACAGTCTTGCACAAACTGAGACACACGATCCATTCTGTAGTCGTATGTTACAGCCCCCAGCTGGTAATATAATGCTCTGTAGCTAAGGACACTTTATAAAAATCCAAAAGGGTATTCTCAATAACTTTGGGGTCACATCTGGGCTTGTGATCCGACGTATATAAATTTATTACTCTACATTTTGTAGTCATTCACGTTAAACATTCTATTCCATTCCGTCTTATCGATGTCGACGAAAAATGACCTTTTCTCTGGTTCCCAATGTTTCCATCTCAACTTTTTCTCGTATTCCTCTTGCTGTCACATGCTCGTTCCCATGTACAAGAATTTTCCTGCATCAAGGAAAAGACATACACGTTCTTCTTCATTTCCCCTAGATAGCCCTGCATTTTGGCGTATTTGCTCTAAATTTATACGTACTTTCCGTCAGTTTTCGTAATTTTATCGTTTTTATGTCACTTTTACCCAAGTGATCATGGCATCACTTCTCACCATGTATTCTAAAACTGCTTGTAGATGTAGCACAGTTGTCAGCACCTAGAGCAAATACACTATTTTTCTGGTCAGATGGAATAGTACAGCACACCAATCGAATGCATCCAGTCACTTCCATCCACATATTCCACAGTCGCTGTGCATTTGTTTTCTATGTGTCTGTGTCTATGTGTGTGTAGTGGATGACTCCCATGACCCTGAGTAGACCTGAGTTGATGTTCAAGTGTGGATCTGCCACGTGTTATACCTGGAGTGAAGTTTGGATGGAGATGCACAATACACCACGTATGGGATATGGCTTGAAGGTGGACCCGCCAAGCGTTCTGTCTGGAGCGTTTTTCAGAGGCGGATCCACAAAACCTATGTCGTGGATAGGGTTCGAAGGTGGATCCACCATGCTTTATGTCTGGAGATGTGTCCTTTGTCTGAAGGTGGATCCACCAGCAGGAGGACTGTGTCATGGGAACCATATGCGACACACCCACTGAGACAGACAGATAAAACAGAGGAAATGCCCTGAAACTGTAGAATATGTAGTTGGGAGTAACTGGATGCAGTCGCATACAGTGCTATACTATACCTTTCGACCAGAAAAATAGTGCATTTGCTCTAGGTATTGACAACTGCACTGCCTTTACAAGCTGTTTTAGAATATGTGGCGAGAAGTGATGTCATGATCGCATGGACAGAAGTGACATAAAATCGATAAATTTACGAAAATTGACAAAAAATACGTGTAAATTGAGGGAAAATACGCTAAAATGGAGGGATATTGAGGAGAAATGAGGGAGTACTTGCATGTCTTCTGCTTGGTGTAGGAAAATTCTTGTAGATGAGAGTGAGTATGTGGCAGTTAAGAACAACACAAGGAAAAGCTGACATGGAGGCACTGAGAATCAGGGAAACAGTCATTTTTCATCGACAGTGATAAGAAACCTGGAACGGAATGTTTAACATGGATGACTACCAAATGTAGAGTAATAAATTTATATATGTCGGATCACAAGACCATGTGTGACCCCAAAGTTATTGGCAACGACCTTACAGATTTTTATAAAGTGTCCTTAGCTGCAGAGCGTTTATTACCAGCTGGGGGACTGCAATATACAACCACAGAATGTATCGTGTGCCTAACAAACAGTATTTACCATGTGCTTCTCTGTACTCTCCACCAATCATAACCATGCGGTGTCAGCTAAGAAATACCTTACAGGACAGTTCCTGCTGGTTTTTCAACTACATTCTACTGTATGTCTATTGAGGTAAGAGTGATACATGCAAGCTCACTGCTGTCTTTGATGTTTTGCTGGAAAAGAGAAACATCTTCGTCTAAACTGACATGGATTTGTGTTAAAGGATGATAGAAAGTAGCTGTAGTGGTCGATTGAGAAGGGTTGCAATGAGGTATTATTTAATGGTAGCCTGATGATGCATTCTAGAGAGACGGAGATGTTCCTGTAGGTTATTTATCACGCATTTAACTATTTTTTTCCGTTGTTCTCTCTGGGCGCATCAGTTGTGTGCTGTAACTTCGGATCGAATTGTGCACAGATGCATGTTCTGTGTGTGACTTACAGCTCTGTCTTGCCGATACGTTCTTGGTACTGATGCAGACACAAGAAAGATACTTTAGAATTCATAGAAGAGTTGATTTACGTAGAATGTTTCAAATTTCATTTGTCTGGAGCTCCACTATGCATAAACCACACGTTTCTTCTCAATCATCCATTATATCATCACAACACTCTCATATCTACTATACACCGATAAGGGGTGCACTTGGGTGGGTGATATGAAGAAGACTGGTGCAGAACAGTCCATGCTAAACAGCAGTTATAGACTCAGCTCGCTCTGGTCCTTCATCAGCAGTGGAATCTAGTGGGTATAGTACCCTCCTACTTCTGATCAGCTGAAAATGCAATCGGTGACAGTGTCGTAGGGAGGGTTGGTCAAAGCCATTGCAGGGAGATCTGCATGGCTGGTGTATAAGAAATGAATGCTCTTGGGCTCTTTGAAAATCAAATCGCTCTGAGCACTATGGGACTTAACTTCTGAGGTCATCAGTCCCCTAGAACTTAGAGCTACTTAAACCTAACTAACCTATGGACATCACACATATCCATGCCCGAGGCAGTATTCGAACCTGCGACCGTAGCGTCCGCGCGGTTCCAGACTGTAGCGCCTAGAACCACTCGGCTACTCCGGTCGGCCTGCGCTCTTTGAAATGGAAGAGCTAGACATCTCTACCTTGTCACTGTGAAAGATGAGATTAAAGGTAGAGGTCACCATCTTTGGGCAGCTGTTTGGACACACCCCACAATGCCACAAACTCTGCCAGTTTTCATATTCTGTGATTTCTTCCACATTTTTGTCAGTAAGAAACACCGCTTCTGTCTTTTATTTCAACCATCCTTTGTGTCGTGGAGCAGCATTGTTTACACCAGGCAATGCTCAGCTTTCTGTGAGAGTCAATGGATCGAAAGGTGTTAATGTGAGTTTAGCCCTTGACACAGAGCTTGCAGTCATGGTGGAAAAACAAAATGTATGGTAATGTACAAAGCTATAGTCAATACACTGCTTGGATGTGTTACAGAAAAAAAAATTATCACACCTCTTAGGATAGAGCAACACAGGGACCTTCTATTGTGACTGATAGCCTGTGGGATATGGTCCTCCTACAGTACACATGAGGAAACTTTACACTGGTCTGTGCAAGCGACTTTGATCACTGACTGCCTATTCCAATGGACCAACACCTGTATATTTAATAGGTTCGCCACATATGCTAGATGTCAGCACAGACACAGTATTTATTTTCGGTATTTCAGAAGAGAGGTATGTGGTAACGTCTTATCAAGGTCTCTACTGAGTGAGGCTAGTGGAGATTTTATAGTTCATAGTTTTTGTCTGTGATGGTACAAAATAACGTGGATAGAGAGGAATGTTTGGGTGACATACATTAATGCTTCGTGAGGGACACAGATCTCCTTCGAACTGCAGTATCTATATGTAGTTTGGAGACACACCACAATGCAGTAGCTAAATCCTCATCCCTCTTCCAGTTTCCATATGATGTGGAGTCTTCCTAATTTTTCCAATAAGAGACAGCACAATCACTGCTCGTACTACCTTTTCTGCTACCTCCTATTTCAGGAGAAGGCTTCGTTTGGCGCTAGCCTTACACACCCTACACGGTTGGTGGAGCTACGACATCTTCTCATTTCCGGCAAGTGGTCAAATATGGTCCTGTCGCATTAACTCAGCTCACTCTCTCTCTCTCCATGGAATCCAGAAGGTCTTAGATGTACCACTCTCTGATTTCCACTCAGTTCCAATTTAAACTGGAACGTTAACATGGATAAAGCTGCAGGGATGGGGGGACAGTTACGTGGTGCTGAGGGACTGTCTCAAAGCCACTGGAGTTTTGCTGTATGGGATCCTTAGCAGATAGGTTCGAAAAAGGTGACTGATTTAGAGATATGAGAGTCGCACGAATATGATTTATCAGTACCTGTAATCGTTAAAAAACATTGCATGATATCCAACTCAAGTCTGTACTGGAATGGAGAGACTTCATTCCAAATTGCAGACAGCATCTCTACCAGAAACCAAAACACTATAGATATGAAAAGCCAGTCTACTGTTCATAGGATTTAGTACATTGCTTAAGACCTCAATCTCGCATTTCATTTTTTAAGTGATTGCTCACATAATACACTATCTACTGTATGATCATTCTCAATCAACTACACTACTGGCCATTAAAATTGCTACACCACGAAGATGACATGCTACAGACGCGAAATTTGCCTCGTGTAAGGAGGAGAAATGCGTACCATCACTTTCCGACTTTGATAAAGGTCGGATTGTAGCCAATCGCGATTGCGGTTTATCGTATCGCGAGCTCCAATGACTGTTAGCAGAATATGGAATCGGTGGGTTCAGGAGGGTAATACGGAACGCCGTGCTGGATCCCAAAGGCCTCGTATCACTAGCAGTCGATATGACAGGCATCTTATCCGCATGGATGTAACGGATCGTGCAGCCACGTCTCGATCCCCGAGTCAACAGATGGGGACGTTTGCAAGACTACAACCATCTGCACGAACAGCTCGACGACGTTTGGAGCAGCGTGGACTATCAGCTCGGAGACCATGGCTGCGGTTACCCTTGACGCTGCATCACAGACAGGAGCGCCTGCGATGGTGTACTCAGCGACGAACCTGGGTGCACGAATGGCAAAACGTCATTTTTTCGGATGAATCCAGGCTCTCTTTACAGCATGATGAGGGTCGCATCCGTGTTTGACGACATCGCGGTGAAGGCACATTGGAAGCGTGTATTCGTCATCGCCATACTCGCGTATCACCTGGCGTGATGGTATGGGGTGCCATTGCTTACACGTCTCGGTCACCTCTTGCTCGCATTGACGGCACTTTGAACAGTGGACGTTACATTTCAGATGTGTTACGACCCGTGTCTCTACCCTTCATTCGATCCCTGCGAAACCCTACATTTCAGCAGGACAATGCACGACCGCATGTTGCAGGTCCTGTACGGGCCTTTCTGGATACAGAAAATGTTCGACTGCTGCCCTGTCCAGCACATTCTCCGGATCTCTCACTAACTGAAAACGTCTGGTCAATGGTGGCCAAGCTACTGGCTCGTCACAATACGCCAGTCACTACTCTTGATGAACTGTGGTATCGTGTTGAAGCTCCATGGGCAGCTGTACCTGTACACGCCATCCAAGCTCTGTTTGACTCAATGCCCAGGCGTATCAAGGCCGTTATTACGGCCAGAAGTGGTTGTTGTGGGTACTAATTTCTCAGGATCTATGCACCCAAACTGCGTGAAAATGTAATCACTTGTCAGTTCTAGTATAATACATATATTTGTCCAATGAATAGCCGTTTATCATCTACATTTCTTCTTGGTGTAGCAATTTTAATGTCCAGTAGTGTATTATCCTCCCTCACTGGCAACCCTGTGTACACATTGGAGAACTCTTTTATACTGTCTAGATGTTACTGAGATGGAATGTGTTACGAACACTGTTTATTTAGCGTCGGTAATATCTAACAGCGGCAAATATTGGCTTAATTCCACAATCCTTAGCAGAATCACTTCCTAAATTTGGTGATAAGATTGATTTTATTATGAGCTTACATCTCTGGTAATATGCATCTGCACTTTCGGTCTGTTAATACACACCCTGCTATCACCGTCTGTATTGAATGTTACGGTACGTACGTGCAAGATCACTTCATTCGGAAGCCATACCGAAATCTTGATTTACACTGAAGAGCCAATGAAACTGGTAAACCTGCGTAATATCGTGTAGGGCCCCTGTGAACAGGCATAAGTGCTGCAACACAACATGGCATGGACTCGACTAATATCTGAAGTAGTGCTGGAGGGAACTGGCACCACGAATCCTGAAGGGCTGTCTATAAATCCGTAAGAGTACGGGGGGGATGGAGATCTCTTCTGAATAGCACGTTGCAATGCATCCCAGATGTGCTCACTAATGTTCATGTCTGGAGAGTTTGGTGGGCAGCTTAAGTGTTTAAACTCAGAAGCGTGTTCCTGGAGCCACCGTGAAGCAATTCTGGATGGGTGGGGTGTCGCATTATCCTGCTGGAATTGCCCAAGCGTGTCGAAATGCACAATGGACATGAATGGATGGAGGGGATCGAACAGGATGCTTACGAACATGTCACCTGTCAGAGTCGTATCTAGATGTATCAGGAGTCCCATATCACTCCAATTGCACACGCCCCACACCGTTACAGAACCTCCAATATCTTGAACAGTCCACTGCTGACGTGCAGAGGGCAGGGATTCATGAGGTTGTGTCCATACCCATACCTGCCCATGCACTCAATACAATTTGAAACGAGACTCGCCCGACCAGGCAACATGTTTCCAGTCATCAACAGTTCAATGTCATTCTTGACAGTTCCAAGCAAGGCATAAAGCTTTGTGATGTGCAGTCATCAAGGTTACGTGAGTGGGCATTTGGCTCAGAAAGCACATATCAATTATGTTTCCTTGAACGGTTTGTATGCTGAAACCTGTTGATGACCCAGCACTGAAATTTGCAACAGTTTGCGGAAGGGTTGCACTTCTGTCATGATGAACGATTCAGTCATTGTTAGTCTTGTTCTTGCATGATCTTTTTCCATGCACAGCGATGTCAGAGATTTGATGTTTTACCGGGTTCCTGACATTCACAGTACACTCGTGAAATGGTCCTACGGGAAAATCCCAGACACTTGTGTCATATAGGCGTAGCCGACCGCAGCACCGTATGCTGCCTGTTTACATATTTCTGTATTTGAATACACATGCCTGTACCAATTTCTTTGGTGCTTCAGTGTATAGTATTTAACATGGATATCGTTAGTAATGCTTGTGTGAGTCTGTAGAACCAAGACCGCTTTTTTCTACTGGGTGGCAGTAACATGGTCACTGCCATCGTGTTCTGTACCTATATAAGACGATTGCGTCTGTCTTCCTAAGACAGACTGGTACCACTTGCAAGAAAAACAAATGAGGCATGTCCATCCATCGCGGATTTTCGCTCAATATTGTTTGGTGCCATGAAAATTCAGTTATTATTGAAGTATCGTATGTACCAGGGGACGTGTGTTAGAATCTCTGTGATTGGCAGGCTTATAAAGTTTGTGTTGGGGTGTAAGATTACTGTGGTCATTGTTCCAATATGTATGAAGAAAATCACTATGCCCAGTCCTAAGGGAGGTATAGATCTGATACGCAAGGACGGAATTTCAGTGAACCGGTAGTCACAGGGGGATGAGGGATTTTATGGGGAAAATTATGTCCAGTCATGAGAGGCACATAGATAGTGAATGTTTCAAGAACCACAACTGTCAGGAGCAGGAATTTCTGGTACTTCGGTCATAGTCAAGTATCATCAGAGTCGGGCTGCAACCGTGATATTTAATTGTTGGACAACACCGTTTGGCTTGCAGGGCGAGTGGAGGAGATAGCCTTTGGCTGGAACGAATGGGCGTTTCCTGCTTAAGGCTCTCACATGCAGTGGGTACAATGTCAAGTTATGGCCAGCTAGTCAGTTCTTGCCCCCAGCTGCAGGGGCAACTCCCATCAGCAATGTCCTCTGGATAGCTGAATAGCGAACTCATACTGAGTATGCATTGGGTTGCTCCGCGATTGTGTGTGTTACATATACAGGGTGCTACAAAAAGGTACGGCCAAACTTTCAGGAAACGTTCCTCACACACAAATAAAGAAAAGATGTTATGTGGACATGTTTCCGGAAACGTTTAATTTCCATGTTAGAGCTCATTTTAGTTTCGTCAGTATGTTCTTCCACCTACGCTCAGTGGAGCATGTTATCATGATTTCATACGGGATACTCGACCTGTGCTGCTAGAACATGTGCCTTTACAAGTACGACACCACATGTGGTTCATGCACGATGGAGCTCCTACACATTTCAGTCGAAGTGTTCGCACGCTTCTCAACAACAGATTCAGTGACCGATGGATTGGTAGAGGCGGACCAATTCCATGGCCTCCACGCTCTCCTGACCGCAACCCTCTTGACTTTCATTTATGGGGGCATTTGAAAGCTCTTGTCTACGGAACCCCGGTACCAAATGTAGAGACTCTTCGTGCTCGTATTGTGGACGGCTGTGATACAATTCGCCATTCTCCAGGGCAGGATCAGCGCATCAGGGATTCCATGCGACGGAGGGTGGATGCATGTATCCTCGCTAACGGAGGACATTTTGAATATTTCCTGTAACAAAGTGTTTGAAGTCACGCTGGTACGTTCTGTTGCTGTGTGTTTCCATTCCATGATTAATGTGATTTGAAGAGAAGTAATAAAATGAGCTCTAACATGGAAAGTAAGCGTTTCCAGACACATGTCCACATAACATATTTTCTTTCTTTGTGTGTGAGGAATGTTTCCTGAAAGTTTGGCTGTACCTTTTTGAGACACCCTGTATTCGCTGTGGAAAATTCAGCGACTCAGTCTCTATCACAGCCAAGTGTAGGCGCTGGATGTGTTGATAACATCCAAATTCCTACCACTCCAGTCATCCGTGGATGGACACCCTCCACTCCAAATGGTTCTCTCCGGTGGGTCGAGTCCAGCTGCTGATCTGGTGCAATCGCTGAGGCATGTGTATACTGTGGCAACTAGCGCTTTGTGACTCTCTGGCCGGGGGTGCTGCGTGTAGTCACTGGGACATGAGTGTGTGGCTTGTATGAGTGTTTTAGCGATCTCTGACATTTAACCATGGCAGCTGCTACTACAGATTGGATCGTTGTTTAAATGTGTCATGTTTAGTGCTTCTCAATACATTGCAGTAGACTTTGTCTCGCACTGGTATTTGTTGTTGTTACTGTCCCATCAGGTGGTGGACCCTTCCTCCTCCTCCTCCTCCTCGTCCTTCTCCTCCTGCTCATTCTTCGTCCCAGTATAGCTGAGAGAACCAATTTAGGAGGTCTATAGAGCTTTCAAAACCCAATCGCAATGTCATATTTCCGATTGATCAGTTTATTGTTTCCGATAGTGGTCCTCCCGCAAGTTTTTAAGGACATGCATGCAGTTGAGGTGAAATTTCAAATTTTCAGCTACCTACAACGAAAGGTACTTGCCTCCAAATGACCTAACTGTGTCAGTATCCACCGACAGGAGCAAGGGAAAAAAAATCCAGTGAGTTTGGAAACTGGGCAGTTACGGGAACACATCCTGCCAAATATACCAATCCTAGTATCCAACAATGGGATGCTAGGAGAAACTGGTCACACACAAAGTGCACCAATTTAATTAATTAGTTAATCAATCTGACAGACTGAGCGAATGAGCTGTGACGTTCACACTGGGGGTTTACCAGGTAAATGGTTCTATGTCTGCGGTTTCGTCTGACTGTGACTATTGGCATGTACAGGCCTGGCAGGAGCACATGACAGGACTTGACCACTTGAGTGACATAGAGAGAGAGAGAGAGAGAGAGAGAGAGAGAGAGAGAGAGAGAGGGAGGGGGGGGGGCGAGCATGTGTTTCGACAGGAGGTGTCCATTATCAAAGGCTTGCGGCCACCTGACGCTTTGTTTGGGGCTTAGCGCTACTTTTCATCTGTGCGCCACATGAGGTGGCTGGCGCGTTGTGAAGCTGACAGTGGTTGTGGGGCCCAAGCGGATGTTAAGTGGCCTGCACGAGCAGGAATACGCAAAGTGACCTTCCCAGTAAAGTGTACGGGGTGTGGGCGTGCAATGCCCTGTGGTTGGTGAGAAGGATTTTTAACAAAGTAATTACATGCTGTGAGTTATTTTGATGGCATTCATTATGCACTCTGAATAAAAAAGGGCCACAATTGTTTAAATGTCCTTACTGTCTCGCCACCCTCAAACTGCTTAAATAACAGTATTCCATACACTGCAGTCAATTTCCCGACAAATTCCTTAAATGAATAAATTAACTATATTTCAAACTCTGCTATGTCTCCAATCAATTGTTTAAATAAAGAATATTCCATTCACTGCAATCGATTACCCACCAAATAGCCAATCAACAGTCCTTTCCCCAACAACATCCAGGTGGGGAGGGGAGGGCTGGAGGGTTTCCCAGATTGGGTGGAGTAGAAGGATGATGGGAATGGGTGCAGGGATTTCTCTGGAGAACTGATTAACTCCAGAGTGTCATAAATCAACCTCCAGGGGCTCATAAACCACTTAGCAGAACAATAGATTATGGGAAGGGGAGGGGGTCATAAATCAACCAGTTATCACGATTCAGTTAATTTGTATTTCAATTTGATATCAAAAGGGGTGCAGAACGGATGTTATCCTACTACTCACAATATTGAAAATGTGTAGATTGTATTGAGAGTGTGGTAAAATATATTTTCAGTTTCTGGGCCCTACTTAGTCGACAGAACCTCTTAAAAATGTATGTTGTTGATATAAGTCAACAACAATTAACGATTTTTTAACTTTTTTTGGTGGGCAAAAAGTATTCTCAAGCGCTACGAGAGATAAATACGTTCGCCAACTATTAGGGTCGACTGCGATGCTCCACGGTCCCGGACCTGAGTCTGTGGACCATGTGTATGAAAGCATGAGCCGCAGATCAGGTTGTGTATCGAACGCCAGGGTTGTCACTCTGAGAAGCTCCTCTAGAACAGGCAGGCCAGAGTTCATTCTTTAACCCATGTGTATACCGTTATGTGGAGACTTGAATGCGATGCGATCGTCAAAATTATTTTAAATGCAAACGGTACATTTACGGACATAGCTTCCTTTTCAAAACTTAACAGGAGCTAATAGCATTAAGGGTAGATGACAAATTAGTAACCGATGGGCATAGTGTGGCAAATCTATTTAGCAAGTACTTTATATCCGTTACTGATAGAATGGGATTGTCAGGATCAGTAAATAATGCCCTTGAATATCTGAAACTAGCCTTTACAAATAGCTTCAGCTACATGAATATGACACTCACTTCACCAAAAGAAATAACTTCCATAATAAAATCTTTGAAAACAAAGCATTCTAGTGGTTACGATGAAATATCAACAAAGTTAATTAAGGCATGTTCTTGTGAGTTTAGTACAATTCTAAGTTACTTGTGTAACCAGTCAATTATAACTGGGACATTTCCTGACTGGCTAAAATATGCAGGTGTTAAGCCTCTACTCAAGAAAGGGGATAAAGAGATACCATCAAACTACAGACCGATTTCACTTTTGCCAGCATTCTCAAGTAATGTACAGGCAGCTTCTCAACCATCTGACCACAAATAACATACTATCAAGAACACAGTTTGGATTTCTGAAGGGTTCTGATATCGAGAAGGCTATTTACACCTACAGTGAAAATGTACTTAATTCATTAAATAACAAATTACAAGCAGCAGGTATTTTCTGTGATTTGTCAAAGGCATTTGATTGTGTGAACCACAACATCCTTTTAAATAAATTAGAATTCTATGGTGTCACAGGTAGTGTTGCAAAATGGTTCAAGTCATACTTAGCTAACAGGAAACAAAGGGTGTCAGTACAAGGGACTAGTGAATTAAGTCATCAGTCATCATCAGAATGGGAAGAAATTACATGTGGTGTCCCACAAGGATCCATCTTAGGGCCATTGCTTTTTCTTGTGTACGTTAATGATCTCTCATCAGTTACACTGCCAGAAGCAGAGTTCGTTTTGTTTGCAGATGACACAAGTATTGCAATAAATAGTATGTCGAGTGTAGTTCTAGAAAGATCTGCTAATGATATTTTCATGGATATTAATAAATGGTTTAAAGCCAACTCATTGACATTAAACTTTGAAAAGACTCACTACATGCAATTCAGAACCTGTAAGAGGTTTCCACCCAGCATATGCATTAAGTATGAAGAAGAGTAGATACAAGAGGTTGACAGTCTTAAATTCCTGGGATTACAACTTGATAATGAAATCAGTTGGGAGGAGCACACCACAGAACTGCAGAAACGCCTTAACAAATCTGTATTTGCAATTCGAGTTTTAGCAGACATAGGCGACATAAAAATGAAAAAGCTTGCATACTTTGCCTACTTTTATTCCATAATGTCATATGGTATAATATTTTGGGGTAACTCTTCAAGTCAAACAAAAGTTTTCAGAGTCCAAAAGCGTGTAATACGTATTATTTGTGGAGTAAATTCACGAACGTAATGTAGAAACCTCTTCAAAGAACTGGGTATACTAACCACTGTCTCTCAGTATATTTACTCCTTATTGAAATTTGTCCTAAATAATATATCTCTTTTTCCAACAAACAGCTCAGTTCATACATACAATACCAGGAACAAAAATGATCTGCACAAAGACTTAAAAGCACTTACTTTGGTTCAAAAAGGGGTCCACTACTCAGGAACTCTTATCTTCAATAATTTGCCAGCAAACATAAAAAATTTAGTTACAAATAAAGATCAATTTAAAAGGAGCCTGAAAGACTTACTAGTGGCCAACTCCTTCTACTCCATTGACGAATTTTTTAATAGAAACAAATGATGTATTGTATATATTCATACTATTAGTATTGTTATTTCAGCTAAAAAAAAAAAAAAAGAAAAGTTGACATGTTCCACATCCACAAGGATCTCCTCAGCATGGATCTATGGAACGAAAATCTAATCTAGTCCAATCAACTAATTACGTTGCAGAGCCCCTACAAGCCTGTAACAGAAATTGTAAAACACCCTGTGTAGAAGAAACAAGACATGAGAATGTGAACTGAGACATCACATAGGTTCACTCATAAGGAAAGTAAATGGCAGGTTTCAATTACTTAGTAGTATGTGAGTCAATTTATGAAATAAATTAGTTGTAAATCGGGAGAAGTGGTGCAGACGGTTACACGCTGGATTCGCATTCGGGAGGACAGCAGATCAAATCCCCTTCTGGCCATCTGTGGTTTCTTTAACTGCTTACGGATAATACTGAGTTGTCAATTATTGGGATTCACCACCGCTTCTCTTCCCTACCCACATAATTTGCGCTTGTGTCCCATCTCCAACGACCTCGTCGTCGACGGGACATTAAGCATTAATCTTCCCAGAGCACGAAGTTTCTCGCAACAACAAACTTGCATAAATCATTCTCAGTTCTCTTGCGGCATCAAATTTGGGCAAAACGTCAAGTTTCCCATGATCACCACCATCATCTCGGTCAGGAGCGAACGCCAGTCATAGTTGCTGCCGTGGTGGCCTTTTGTAGCCCATAGGCGGCTTGTGATTGGCTGGTGCATATCATTATTACGTCGTGCTCCCGTAGACTGATTGAACGTCTGTGCTGGTGGCACTACCGCTACCGGAAGGACGTAAAATATTCGAGAACTTTCTCAGAATCGACTTGCAAAGCGAAGCCTTCAGACACAGCCTAGCGATTCGGCTCTTATTCGGCAGTTCTGTTGTATACAACCTAAAATCAAAGGCTGCAAGGTATTATGGCTCAATACCCCTACGATTCTGAGGGAACAACCCCTAAAGTTCATGACACGTAATCCACTCAAAATTGACAGGATCGGTAGATAATCGAAAATTGAGCATTTTTATTCGTCATGTATGGAGTCCTCCAACGCCAATTTTCCTATGAATCGAAGAAAGAATGTTTCTCGACTGCCGTGTTTGTAGCCACAAAAAGGGTAAGCATTGTTCTACGAAAGCGCCCCTGGCGTAGCAATCGAGGCATCTGGCTCAAGAGCCAGCTAAAGTGTTTAAACTCAGAAGCGTGTTCCTGGAGCCACTGTGAAGCAATTCTGGATAGGTGGGGCGTCGCATTATCCTGCTGGAATTGCCCAAGTCTGTCGAAATGCACAATGGACATGAATGGATGGAGGGGACCAGACAGGATGCTTACGTACATGTCACCTGTCAGAGTCGTATCTAGATGTATCAGGGGTCCCATATCACTCCAATTGCACACGCCCCTCACCGTTACAGAACCTCCAATAGCTTGAACAGTCCTCTGCTGACATGAAGAGGCCAGGGATTCATGAGGTTGTGTCCATACCCACACCTGTCCATGCACTCAATACTATTTGAAACGAGACTCGCCCGACCAGGCAACATGTTTCCAGTCATCAACAGTTCAATGTCATTGTTGACAGTCCCAAGCAAGGCATAAAGCTTTGTGATGTGCAGTCATCAAGGTTATGTGAGTGGGCATTTGGCTCAGAAAGCGCATATCAATGATGTTTCCTTGAACGGTTTGTGGCTGAAACTTGTTGATGACCCAGCATTGAAATCTGCAGCAGTTTGCGGAAGGGTTGTACTTGCGTCATAGTAAACGATTCAGTAGTTGTTAGTCCTGTTCTTGCATGATATTTTTCCAGGCACAGCGATGTCAGAGATTTGATGTTTTACCGGATTCCTGACATTCACAGTACACTCATGAAATGGTCCTACGGGAAAATCCCAGAAACTTGTTGTGTCATATAGGCGTTGCCGACCGCAGCACTGTATGCTGCCTGTTTACATACCTCTGTATTTGCATACACATGCCTGTACCAATTTCCTTGGTGCTTCAGTGTATGAAGCATGTATAGTATTTAACACGGATATCGTTAGCAATACTTGTGTGTGTCTGTAGAACCAAGACCGCATTTTTATACTGGGTGGCAGTAACACGGTCACTGCAATCGTGTTTTTAAGATCTGGACGTATATAAGACGATTACGTCTCTCTTCCTAAGACAAACTGGTACCACTTGCAAGAAAAACAAATGAGGCATCCATCGCGGATTTTCCCTCAAAATTGTTTGGTACCATAAAATTCAGTTATTCGTGAAGTATCGTATGTAGAGAACTTGTGTTCGATTACCTGCTGCATTCTGTAGTTTTTTTCATTTATGTATTTTTCTGCATCGAAATTGGTGGGAATAGGAGGGTTAGTTAGGAATAATAACAAGGTACGCAAATAATATTGTCGGACTACTTGGATTGGTAAAGAATTGAAATTTTAAGCTTCGCTGTACGAAAACAATTCCGAGTAAGATTGCAACGAAGATAAATATTCGATGCACGTTATCGCATAAGGGAGAGAATCGAACCCTTTTCACAGTCGGTAGCATACGTAAAATAGCACATTCGTACACGGCCCAGTATTTCAGCACACCGTCTGGAAAGTTTTTGCCAAAATTTTCTGCTGAAGGTAACTGCAGCAACGAATTCGAGAGACGATTGTTAAATGGCGCCGGCCGAGGTGGCCGAGTGGTTCTTGGCGCTACAGTCTGGAACCGCGAAACCGCTACGGTCGCAGGTTCGAATCCTGCCTCGGGCATGGATGTGTTTGATGTCCTTAGGGTAGTTAGGTTTAAGTAGTTCTAAGTTCTAGGGGACTGATGACCTCAGAAGTTAAGTCCCTTAGTGCTCAGAGCCATTTGAACCATTTGTTAAATGGCGAAAAGCCTATCTTCAACCTTGACTATGTTTTAAGAAGTGGAGACATAACTTTAGCAACAAAGATTCGTATAGTAAGGGCTAATGTCTCTCCAGATGTGATGTACGGATGTGAAACCTAGACCAGAAGTAAGGCTGAGTGGAGTAGAATACACACTTTTGAACTGAGTGTTGGAGAAAACTCATTAGAGTTAAACGGGCCGCGAAAAACATGAATAAGTCAGAGTGGCAGCAAATAAAACCAGATTGCTTCTCGGAAGGTCTGATACTGGAACAATAACTGACCTAGTTTGATAACATAATGAGTAGACACGATTCACTGGAAAAGATGTTAATGCTGGGGAATACCGAATGCACAAGGAGACGAGGGCGGGAAAAGATGAGATGGATCGATGGCATCGCAGAAGTAAAGCGTTCCAACCTGGAAGGTCTGCGGGTGAATGTAGGACAGAAGAAATTAGCGTGTTCTAGTTGATGGGGTCACGGAAAGTCGGAATCGATTAAACGAACAGACAGAGAGAGAATATTATTATTTTGAACCTCGGGGCATAGAACAGGTCAATCGTTTAACTAATTTGTGGAAAGATGTTTACGTCACTTGCTCCAAATCCGGAAGACTGACAAATTCGATTTACGAAACATATCTGGAAGATATTTTGCTGATAACACGGTTTGTATGATAACATGTTTACAGATGAAGTGGTTCAATTGGCTGTGCGGTATATGTTCAAAAAGGCTCAAATGGCTCTGAGCACTATGGGACTTAACATCTGTGGTCATCAGTCCCCTAGAACTCAGAACTACTTAAACCTAACTAACCTAAGGACATCACACACATCCATGCTCGAGGCAGGATTCGAACCTGACCGTAGCAGTCACGCGGTTCCGGATTGAGCGCCTAGAACCTCACGGCCACCGCGGCCGGCCGGTAGATGTAACACCGTCAAACTGCACACGTGTATGGCGGTCCTGTAACGTTAATTTTTATCGTCTAGTTAAAAACTTAATTTCGAGGCTTCGAAATTGCTGCCTGCTTATAGAAACGCAGAGGGAATTGGACAACCTCGCGGATGCAATAGCGATTCAGAGCATAATTCGTGACCAACTTTCAACACCGATTTTTTTTTCAGGCAATGTGGTATGCTTCGCAGTAAATTCTCGAAAGAGAAATATTTTTAAATGTAAATCGAGCTTGTTTTCCAACGAATAATCGGAAAGAACGGTGCGGTTGCGCAAAGACTACGCTCATTAGATGTTATTCGTGGAACGGAAAGCCCGCGATCAGGCTCTGAAGACACCGCGACAGTCCACCGACCGCCCTGTCGACCTCTGTCATTCATTATCGGATCAGAGTGGAGGGTACAGGGCAGCACACCGCACTCGTGACCGTAGTCGACCTTTCAGCCTTCGAGCCGCTACTTCTCAAATCAGGTACCTTCTCAGTTCACATCATGAGACTGAATGCACCCCGGTCCATTCCTCCCACCAAGGACAAATCCCTGGCAGTACCGGGAATCGAACCCGGGTCTCCCGTATGAGGGTCTGTCGCGTTAACTATTTTGCTACGGACAGATGCTCTTCGTGGTGTGAGTAAATTTACTTCGAATGTTCGTATGACGAGTACCAACCGTGTAGCTCTTCGAAGGAAACGAAGCACATGTGACAGAGTGAGTGAAAGAGCTATCGTAAAGCAACCAGTGCAAATCGTTTGAGAAATAGCTTTGCCTACCTCGTTATTATTCCATACTGACTTAATTGTTTTATTAACCCTCCTATTACTACCAATTTTGGAAAGAAAAAATACAAATAAAGAACTGCAGAATGCATCTGTGAATCGAACACAGGTTCTCCGCTCCGCAGCCATCTGCCTTAGTCGCTACACTAGCGGCGTTTACCTTACAGGGTACACAAGCGGTGGTCAAAAACATATTTTTCTTCGTTTTCTCGGAAAATAAGCGTTTTCAGCCCTCGTGTATGTGGCATGTAAGTTGATAACGGGTCAAGCGTCAAAAAAGGAAAATCTGAGTTATTGGTGAAGTTTCGCTGTAAATGCCAAGACCAATAACTTATTTTCTGACACAAGCGCCAGAACAGCGTGAAACAATGTTTATAGCTGTCTAAAGATGGCACTCGTGTCTCAGACCAATACCGATGTTCAAATAATGGGTCATGCGCCAACACTCTGTTAGGGTCTTGGCGTGCACTTGTGTTGATTGCTGACTACTGAAGTACCTCTGTGGTTTGCCTGCTGCCAATGGAGCACTGCTGAAGTAATTACTATATGTAGATAATACACAATATTACAAAATGGAGAGGAACACTGCATCAAAACGGACAAAGGGAGGTGAAGGTAGTGCACAAAGTGAAAATAAGAAACTAGGCAGCGAACGAAAGGAATATACTAGAAAAGACAGCTAAAGAGGCTACCGAGCAACGGGCAGACCATGACTGTCATTTTAACATTTGTTATAAGGCTTAGAATCACTGTAAGTAATGTTAAAGTATTTTAATGCGTTTAATTTATAATTGAAAAGAATTTCGTATCGATAAAAATTATCTTTCTGATTATGAGACTGTAGTTAACTACTTGCACGGAATCATATACTTACCTAACAGAAAGGAGTTACTTTACGGAAACGGAACACAAGTTTTGGGTGAAAGAACACTCTTTCATGTCTTGCGAGCTTGATTCTGCTCACCTTGAGAAACGAAAGAGGATAACTCTGAGTGAAGTTCCGAATGATTTAGTCATCCTCATCACTGAATCCACGCGCACAACACTATTCACAGTGACTGCCACGCAAGAAAGAGATTTTTACGACTTTAAGTGAGCCGCTGGAAAATTATCAATTTCAGCAACGCGCGTATTTCAAAAGCACAGTAGATCAGACTGATAACTGAACGGCTAGGGGTACTGCAAGTTAGGTCTATTTCCAATGCCACTGAAGAGTTCAAGAAATATTACATCTTTAAGAGGAACGTGAAGCTTTCTGATCTTCACAAGGTGCAGCTGGAAACACTGTACTGTGAATCTGTATTGTCTGAAGAAGAGAGAAGGGATTTAGCTAAAATGATTTCACTTCCAAAAGAGAATAAGTTGTTTTTCGACAACCTTGTGAAATGAGTGAAAATGGGCATGATGGCACTTGTATCGTTATTTGTGTTGAAGCCATTGCATACAGAACGTTTCATTTACTTCGAATTTTGTATCACTTTGTTCTTAGACTTACTCACGTAGAATAAAAAGACATATATGACACGAAACCTGTATAGTTTTTGTGTTTGTGTCGCGATCCGCATTTTTATACTGCTATTGTTTAACTGCTGTACACATTTTGTTGATGATCTCCAAATAACATTTTTGGCGCTTGAGCCAGTATTTTCGTACATGCCGCATATGATGGTGAAAAATCCTCAGTTTTTAATTGTCTATCGATCCCGTCAGTTCTGAATCGATTGCGCTTAATAAAATTTAGCGGTGGTTTTCTCAAAAACAGGGAGATTTGGGGAGGGGTGTGGAGGGGGGAGGAGGAAGCTGTTGATCCAAAATATCTTCGTCTTTCATTTCATGTCATACATAAGCGACCTTCTCAGCGTCGAGAGCGTGCTTCTACGTTCCTCTAAGATTATAGTCGCTGTCCCGGCTGAAGTTGTTCTCACAAATCCTTATTTGTGCTGCTTCTTTAATAACGTAGTCCCAACATGTTGATGCGTGGGACAAGATTTTAATTGGTCTTTCTTCCTTCCTTGATTCCAGAACACTCACACCCGGTATCTTCAATTCCTTTAAGGAGTACGGGATCCATATTACAGCGAATTATAGTAGAAAATTAAGTGTATACAGAGATCGTCAACGTCCATAATCACAAGCATGTCTTACAGAGAGACGCTTGATATCTCGCAAAGGTGTATTAAGTACACTGATACGTCTACATTGATACTACAGAAGCCGCCTTACAATTAATTCGTGTTCCACGATCATTTCCCACTTTCCTGTTCCATTCACGAATGATGACCAGAGGAACGACTGTCGGCATAAGCCACTGTGTGAAATCTAATTTTTCTGATTTCCCAACGTAGTTATTTCGTGATATGTATGTGGGAGGAAGGACTCGCTATCGGAATATTAACTGTACACACATATGTCTTACAGTGTCTGACACTGGCGCGGAATGTTACAAGGACGGGGAAGGAATTTGTCAGTGCCCTTTCGAAAGAATCATCCCGGCACTTTCCTGGAGCGATTTAGAGAAATCACGGAAAACCTAAATCTGGATGGGCGAACGCGGAATTGAACCGTCGTCCTTGCGAATGCGAGTCCATTGTGCTAACCACTGCGTCACATCACTCCGGTCTCTGTTTTTGCAGTTTCAAGAGAACCTCCGTAACGTAACTTTCTGCTCTTCTTTGGCTCATTTCTACCTCCTTTATTAACCACAGCTGGTAAGGCTCCCAGTAGGACGAGCAGTGCTTAAAAATCGGTGTAACGGGGTTTTTGTACCTGCTACTGTCGTCGGTGATTACACTTTCTTATGACAGAAGAAATACTGAATTTAATTGATGAAAGGAGAAAATATAAAAATGCAGTAAATGAAGCAGGCAAAAAGGAATACAAACGTCTCAAAAATGAGATCGACAGGAAGTGCAAAATGGCTAAGCAGGCATGGCTAGAGGACAAATGTAAGGGAGGACAAATGTAAGGATGTAGAGGCTTCTCTCACTAGGGGTAAGATACATACTGCCTACAGGAAAATTAAAGAGACCTTTGGAGGGAAGAGAACCACTTGTATGAATATCAAGAGCTCAGATGGAAACCCAGTTCTAAGCAAAGAAGGGAAGGCAGAAAGGTGGAACGAGTATACAGAGGGACTATACAAGGGCGATGTGCTTGAGGGCGATTTTATAGAACGGGAAGAGGATGTAGATGAATATGAAATGGGAGATATGATACTGCGTGAAGTATTTGATATATCACTGAAAGACCTGAGTCGAAACAAGGCCCCAGGAGTAGACAACTTTCCATTAGAACTACTGACAGCCTTGGGAGAGCCAGTCCTGACAAAACTCTACCATTTGGTGAGCAAAATGTTTGAGACAGGCGAAATACCCTCAGACTTCAAGAAGAACATAATAATTCCAATCCAAAAGAAAGCAGGCGTTGACAGATGTGAAAATTACCGAACTATCAGTTTAATAAGTCACGGCTGCAAAATACTAACGCGAATTCTTTACAGACGAATGGAAAAACTGGTAGAAGCCGACTTCGGGAAAGGTCAGTTTGGATTCCGTAGAAATATGGGAACACGTGAGGCAATACTGACCCTACGACTTATATTAGAAGCTAGATTAAGAAAAGGCAAACCTACATTTCTAGCATTTGTAGACTTGGAGAAAGCTTTTGACAATGTTAACTGGAATACTCTCTTTCAAATTCTGAAGGTGGCAGGGGTAAACTACAGCGAGCGAAAGGCTATTTACAATTTGTACGGAAAGCAGATGGCAGTTATAAGAGTCGAAGGACATGAAAGGGAAGCAGTGGTTGGGAAGGGAGTGAGACAGGGTTGTAACCTCTCCCCGATGTTATTCAATCTGTATATTGAGCAAGCAGTAAAGGAAACAAAAGAAAAATTCGGAGTAGGTATTAAAATCCATGGAGAAGAAATAAAAACTTTGAGATTCGCCGATGACATTGTAATTTTGTCAGAGACAGCAAAGGACTTGGAAGAGCAGCTGAACGGAATGGACAATGTCTTGAAGGGAGGATATAAGATGAACATCAACAAAAGCAAAACGAGGATAATGGAATGTAGTCGAATTAAGTCGGGTGATGCTCACGGAATTAAATTAGGAAATGAGACACTTAAAGTAGTAAAGGAGTTTTGCTATTTAGGGAGCAAAATAACTGATGATGGTCGAAGTAGAGAGGATATAAAATGTAGACTGGCAATGGCAAGGAAAGCGTTTCTGAAGAAGAGAAATTTGTTAACATCGAGTATGGATTTAAGTGTCAGGAAGTCGTTTCTGAAAGTATTTGTGTGGAGTGTAGCCATGTATGGAAGTGAAACATGGACGATAACTAGTTTGGACAAGAAGAGAATAGAAGCTTTTGAAATGTGGTGCTACAGAAGAATGCTGAAGATTAGGTGGGTAGATCACGTAACTAATGAGGAGGTATTGAATAGGATTGGGGAGAAGAGAAGTTTGTGGCACAAATTGACAAGAAGAAGGGATCGGTTGGTAGGACATGTTCTGAGGCATCAAGGGATTACCAATTTAGTATTGGAGGGCAGCGTGGGGGGTAAAAATCGTAGAGGGAGACCAAGAGATGAATACACAAAACAGATTCAGAAGGATGTAGGCTGCAGTACGTATTGGGAGATGAAGAAGCTTGCACAGGATAGAGTAGTGTGGAGGGCTGCATCAAATCAGTCCCAGGACTGAAGACCACAACAACAACATGATTTTATCAGCGATCTTAACTAGGTACACAATGCATAAAGTGAATCGTGTCCGATTAAAGGCCGAATTCGGTTCCATACAAATTTTCGTGAAACGATATTGAAATCAACACTCGCGAGAATTCTGCACTTTTACTTACTATACAGAACTCTGAGACAAAATCGAATTATCTCCCATCCAAAAACCACTGTTAACGTGTACACAGAAACAAATGGCTCTGAGCACTACGGGACTTAACTTCTTAGGTCATCAGTCCCCTAGAACTTACAACTACATAACCTAACTAACCTAAGGACATCACACACATCCATGCTCGTATACAGCAACAGCACGTCATACTTACGGAGCTTCGACTATTTTTATGCGAGAACTACTGATTATCGCAGAATGTCCTAGTTATTTCGAAACAGTCATCATAATAAAGAAAAAGCGAGTATTTAAACTCCAAAGAAAAAAAATTTATATTAAGCCATTTCTTCTAGGTTGTTGAACAAATTACACGACCTGAAAGCGTCTCTCGCCTTCAGTGTCTGCAAAGAAACTCTCATACACGTGTGTATTACAAACATTTCAAACAATCTTTCACAACATTGGCACACATGTCGGAAAAAAAACATTCATTTAACGTTTGACAACAAGAGCCTATAATTCAAGAAAACGTAGCTGTTTTGTATACTACGACAGGTACCCTTTTACCAATGCAAATGCCTTCCCAGGCTATTACTGCAAGGCAAAACCAAGAATTATCACCTGGATTTGCCTTGTTGCATGCATTTTTAATAACACCCACATTGACGCAACGCGCGCACTCATCTATGTTTGAGACCGGTTGTTATACGGAGTGTTTCCGTAAGAGCGTGCAAAAATGTAACAGGACATAGAGAAAGTTCCACTGAATAATTTGAGGTAGGGAGCCTGGGGTCAGAGAAGCCAGCTTAAGGAGATACGGAAGTAAACTTTTTTACCGCTTTGTCTAACATTACTATTTTCCCGCTTATCTGCAACTAACGTGCGTAGAAGTTGACACATAATTTTCTGTTCATTTGCACGTACGTTCTTTATTTCCTGCAAAGAAACAAGGAAGATGAGCCTGATTAGTAGGAAGTCTACCTGGCCGCCTGAATGACCACCTGTACTTGAGGTTCGTGCAAAGAGTTCTGGGTTGCCGGAGAACGTACTCACAGCTGTTTGTTAGAGTGTGGGTGTCCGCAACCATCTCAGTGCTGTATTTGCTGGTCGCTGGATTGTCAGGGGAGGTCCTATTCTATGGCCTGCGAAGTCACTTGACCTGAATCCTCGTGATTATTTCCTATGGAGATATCTAAAGTCACTTGTGTGTGAGACCCCAGTGGATACGGAGCTGGAATTTCATGCGAGAATTGTAGCTGCTTGTGATGTGATCCGAAATAAATCAGGAATATTTGTCAGGGTGCGTCAGAATCTACACTGCTGGCCATTAAAATTGCTACACCAAGAAGAAATGCAGATGATAAACGGGTATTCATTAGACAAATATATTATACTAGAACTGACATGTGATTACATTTTCACGTAATTTTGGTGCATAGACCTGAGAAATCAGTACCCAGAACAACCACCTCTGGCCGTAATAATGGCCTTGATACGCATGGGCATTGAGTCAAACAGAGCTTGGATGGCGTGTACAGATACAGCTGCCCATGCAGCTTCAACACGATACTACAGTTCATCAAGAATAGTGACTGGCGTATTGTGACGAGCTAGTTGCTCGGCCACCATTGACCAGATGTTTTCAGTTGGTGAGAGATCTGGAGAATGTGTTGGCTAGGGGAGCAGTCGAACATTTTCTGTATCCAGAAAGGCCCGATCACGAGCTGCAACATGCGGTCGTGCATTATCCTGCTGAAATGTAGGGTTTCGCAGGGGTCGAATGAAGGGTAGAGCCACGGGTCGTAACACATCTGAAATGTAACGTCGACTGTTCGAAGTGCCGTCAATGCGAACAAGAGGTGACCGAGACGTGTAACCGATGGCACCCCATACCATCACGCCGGGTGATACGCCAGTATGGCAATGACGAATACACGCGTCCAATGTGCGTTCACCGCGATGTCGCCTAACACGGAAACAACTATCATTATGCTGTAAACAGGACCTGGATTCATCAGAAAAAATGACGTTTTGCCATTCGTGCACCCAGATTCGTCGTTGAGTACACCATCGCAGGCGCTCCTGTCTGTGATGCAACGTCAAGGGCAACTGCAGCCATGGTCTCCGAGCTGAAAGTCCATGCTGCTGCAAACGTAGTCGAATTGTTCGTGCAGATGGTTGTTGTCTTGCAAACGTCCCCATCTGTTGACTCAGGGACCGAGACGTGGCTGCACGATCCGTTACAGCCATGCGGATAAGATGCCTGTCATCTGGACTGCTAGTGATACGAGGCCGTTGGGGTCCAGCACGGCGTTCCGTATTACCCTCCTGAACCCACCGATTCCATATTCTGCTAACAGTCATTAGATCTCGACCAACTCGAGCAGCAATGTCGGGATACGATAAACCGCAATCGCGATAGGCTACAATCCGACCTTTATCAAAGTCGGAAATGTGATGGTACACATTTCTCCTCTTTACACGAGGCATCACAACAACGTTTCACGAGGCAACGCCGGTCAACTGCTGTTTGTGTACGAGAAATCGATTGGAAACTTTCCTCATGTCAGTACGTTGTAGGTGTCGCCATCGGCGCCAAACTTGTGTGAACGCTCTGAAAAGCTAATCATTTGCATATCACAGCTTCTTCTTCTTGCTGGTTAAATTTCGCTTCTGTAGCACGTCATCTTCGTGGTATAGCAATTTTAATGGCCAGTAGTGTAGTTCGCCGATGTCACACTTGCACTGAGATTGATGGCCATCTGTTTCAGCACATTTTGTAAGATACAGTACAACTGGAACTTTCATTTCGTCAGTGATAGTGTTTGCAGTTAACTGTCTGTGATGTCACCGCCAGACACCACACTTGCTAGGTGGTAGCCTTTAAATCGGCCGCGGTCCGTTAGTATACGTTGGACCCGCGTGTCGCCAATATCACTGATTGCAGACCGAGCGCCGCCACACGGCAGGTCTAGAGAGACTTCCTAGCACTCGCCCCAGTTGTACAACCGACTTTGCTAGCGATGGTTCACTGACAAAATACGCTCTCATTTGCCGAGAAGATAGTTAGCATAGCCTCCAGCTACATCATTTGCTACGACCTAGCAAGGCGCCATTATCAGTTACTATTGATACTGAATCATGTACAGACAAGAGCGACGCTCATCATTTATGGATTAAAGTTAAGTATTCGACCAGCTACGTCCGTTTTTCTAAAGTCTAAATTTCTTGTCCTGTTCCAGACCTCACGCCAGCCTGCGTGAGCTAAAACGCGTGCCTTTCGGCTTCCTCTAGCACCCAGTGTTGGCTCTCCTGCCAACCCACAACATTGGCGACGAGGCAACACCGCGTTCGTAACTATACTGCCCTGACTTACTTGTGTAATGGCTTCGCCACCATCTCCAGATGTACTGTCCGAATTTTATCGCTTACAGAATCAGCAGACACAGGCCTTACTGGATGCCCTTGGACAGCTCGTCCAGGGTCAATGCGCAATGCAAAACGATGTGGCAGCCGCTGCTCCACCGTTAACGCAGCTACAACGCGCAGTTGCACCACCTTTTCGTCCTTTTGTTGCGGCACTGGAAAGCTGGACGGGGTGGTCACGCCAATTTGGATTCCATCTCGCCGCCTACAGAATTCAAGGTAACGAACGGCAGCCTTTTTTATTGTCCTCCGTCGGGGTGACTGCGTACCGTGTGATAGTTAAATTATTTCCCCGACGCGATGTAGCAACTCTGTCCTACGACGAAATTTTGTCTGCATTAGATGCATATTTCAAAGAATCAGTCAATGTAGTTGCCAAACGGTATACCTTCTTTCGTACAATACGTACGGCAGGTCAGACTACTCGGGAGTGGGTTGCAACCTTGCAAGGCCTTACTAGGGATTGTGCTTTTGAGTGTCAATGTGGACTCCCTTATTCAGATACTATGGTACGTGATGCAATTGCACAGAACGTTTCTGATGTTCGTATAAGGGAACAGATTTTGAAACTGGTCACTCCCTCCCTTCCACACGTGATGGACATATTGGATCGGCAGGATACACTTGACTTTGCTCAGGAATCGTTTGAAACTTCGCCACCAGTGTGTCAGGTTAACCAGCCCGCCGGGCGAGCTGCAGAGAACAGTAAACAGTCCTCGCGCCCGGCCGCGCCGCTGCCACCAGGCTGTCAGCCACGAGTACCGCGCCGGCAAGCAAATGCAGTGCTAAAATCAAGCCCGCGGTGTGCTACTAGACATTCG
This sequence comes from Schistocerca piceifrons, assembly GCF_021461385.2. Lineage (NCBI taxonomy): Eukaryota > Metazoa > Arthropoda > Insecta > Orthoptera > Acrididae > Schistocerca > Schistocerca piceifrons. Next base: position 876,013,048 of record NC_060149.1, on the reverse strand, counting down.
CGTGAGAATTGCCTGTCATACCAGGCTATTTGCTTTTTCTGTAATAAAAAAGGACATGTTCAAAGTGTTTGCCAGAAAAAGCTCAGATCGGAAGCTCAAAACCGTTCCAGGCCCTTTGCTTCACGCCGGAATCGGAATCGAACCAAGGATACTAAGGCTCGCGACATTTCGCCCATGGAAATTCATATAGCTCATGCCACTCCGCCCAGTGCCACTCTCTCTCACTGTGACTGTGTTCGTCCCACACATGTTGTGCGTCGACATCGCCGGAACTCCCATCAAGTCGCAAGTGATTTTGTACCAGTGTCAGTTCACGTTGCACGAGACAGTCGCTTTTGTCGTCAACAGGACAATAAACTTTTTGTGGACTTGGACATTAACGGCAAAGTGATACCTTTCCAGCTCAATACTGGGGCTGCAGTTTCACTGATCAATGAAGACACTTACAAACTGCTGGGCACACCTCTGTTGCATGCCGCAACTGTGAAGTTAACTAGCTATTTAGCTCACAAGATTCCTGTGTTAGGACAGTGCAGCCTTCTTGCAACATACAAGGGACAAACAAAACTTGTGTCATTTTACGTCCTTTGTTCTTCTTCTGCAGTGCACTTGTTTGGTTTCGATTTATTTCAGTTGTTTAACTTGTCTATAGTAAATCAGGTCCTATCAGTGAACCAGACTGTGCCTTCAGACAGTGTTTCTCGTCTATGTGAAGAATTTGCAGACATTTTTGCACCGTGCCTCGGTTGCGCTAAGAACTATAAAGCACATTTGGAACTGAAAGTAAACGCGCAACCGAAATTTTTCAGAGTGCGCAATGTTCCCCACGCACTGTGTGATGAGGTCGCAAACACATTACACGATTTGGAATCACAAGGTGTAATTGAACGTGTGCAGGCTTCTCTCTGGGCATCACCCTCAGTAATTTTGCCAAAACCTTCCGGAAAATTGAGACTTTGTGTGGACTTCAAGGCAACAGTGAATCCACAACTAGTGACTGCAACTTTTCCTTTACCCCGCCCAGAAGATCTTTTTGACAAACTGTGCCCGGGTAAATATTTTTCGAAGTTGGACCTAGCAGATGCGTACTTGCAAATACCGGTGGATGAAGAATCCCAGATTTTTTGCTCACCAGGAGAGACTTTTTGTACGACGTGGTGTTTTGCTGTTGCGTTCTGATAATGATCAGTCCAGGGTCGTGGTCCCACGTTCGTTACAGTCCTCTGTCTTACAGCTTCTCCACCAAGGACATTGGGATTTAGTGCGAACGAAACAACTTGCTCGCCAGCACTGTACTTGGTTCGGAATCGATGCCGCGATTACGACTATGTGCTCTTCGTACATGGTGTGTGCCGAACAACGATCAGCACCACCGTGGAAATTCTTTCCATGGCCAAAAGCCACTTCCCCTTGGCAACGCTTACACATCGATTTTGCTGGTCCATTCTGGAATGCTCGATGGTTGGTTGTGGTAGATTCATTCAGTAATTTTCCTTTTGTTGTCTGGATGTCTTTCACGACGTCATGTGCCACCATCCAAGCGTTATCCGCTATCTTTTGCATTGAAGGTCTTCCACAGACTATTGTTTCTGACAATGGCCCACAATTCATGTCCGCAGAATTTCAGTCATTCTGCAAGGCCAATGGTATTCAACATCTGACGTCCGCGCTGTTTTTGCAACAGTCAAACGGTGCCTCTGAACGATTGGTCAGGACTTTCAAGTCACAGATGTTGAAGTTGAAAGAGTCGCATTCTCGGGAGGACGCGTTATTGCTCTTTTTGTCCTCGTATCGCTCACAGCCCCGAGATGGTCGCTCGCCGGCTGAGTTTCTCCACGGTCGCCCTCATCGAACCTTGATGTCTTTGCTACATCTGCTGCATCAGGTTCCTGTGCAGCGGCAGACACCTGCTTTTGCCCCAGTCGACGTTGTCTATTACCGTCACTACCGAGGTTCACGGCGTTGGCTCGAAGGGCGCATTCTTCGCTGCCTCGGCCGCGCTATGTATCTGGTTTTTGGGGCCTCTGGTGATGTGCGACGGCATCTCAATCAGCTGCGCCTCTGTCGTCGCACGGGATCTGCCGCTCCCCGCCTGCTTTCAGCGACGGTGCCGTCCGGTCAGCGCCCTGGGGACCCATCTACTGGCTCACCTCAGCCACAGGTGTTACCGACGCTGCCTTCCATTTTGCCCCATGGCGACGCGCCGCCGCCGCCGCCGCCGCCGCCGCCGCCTGTTCTCCCGCCGGCGACGCCCACAGTGGACGCGTCGCTGCAACTGCCGGGCGCCTCCCTGGGTCACGCGCCGCCGATCGCTTCCCGTGTCCAGTTGACCTCCGCCATGGAACTCTTGCCCGCTCCGGACCATATGTCGTCTTCGCCCGTCGGGTGCCCCGGCCCGATGTAGGTCGATCCTTCGGACCCTCCTGTCTCTCTGCGGGCGCATACACCGCATGTTGGCGTGCACCCTGGAGCAGGTTTTTCAGGCGTTTCCTAGCTCCCCGCGGTCCGAATGGCAGGGTGCGGGTGGCACAGCCTCGCCTGTTGTTAGGCTCCCCACCTCGTCAACATGGGGTCCTCCTCACGGCGGGGGGAAGCCTTATGCCACAACCGTGCGGGGGAGGAATGTGGTGTCACCGCCGGACACCACACTTGCTAGGTGGTAGCCTTTAAATCGGCCGCGGTCCGTTAGTATACGTCGGACCCGCGTGTCGCCACTGTCAGTGATTTCAGACCGAGCGCCGCCACACAGCAGGTCTAGACAGACTTCCTAGCACTCGCCCCAGTTGTACAACCGACTTTGCTAGCGATGGTTCAATGACAAAATACGCTCTCATTTGCCGAGAAGATAGTTAGCATAGCCTCCAGCTATGTCGTTTGCTACGACCTAGCAAGGCGCCATTATCAGTTACTATTGATACTGAATCATGTACAGACAAGAGCGGCGCTCATCATTTATGGATTAAAGTTAAGTATTCCACCAGCTACATCTGTTTTTCTAAAGTCTAAATTCCTTGTCCTGTTCCAGACCTCACGCCAGCCTGCGTGAGCTAAAACGCGTGCCGCCGAAAGGCTCTCCTGCCAACCCACAACACTGTCTAATGTAAATAATGTAAATAAACTGGGTCCCAGTAATGTGATTTTATTCCTATAATCTCCTTAAGCTGGCTTCTCCGACTCCCATGTTCCCTGCATCAAATTATTCAGTTGAGCATCCCGTATGTCCTGATAAATTTTTGCACTCTCTTACGAAACACCCTGCAGGTACACATTGCGCTATCAATTGTAATACAGATGAGGATAAACACACACAATTCAGGTTCCCAGCGTGAGCTTCCTCCCTTTCATGGAAAATATAAGTGCAAATAATATGAGCAAATGCAGGCAGAGAAAAGATTACCTGCCGACCTCGATACAGCTAGATCACAAAATTATATGAGAGGTGGATTGATGGACATCTTTCAACGGAAAGAAAAGCAAACAGTATACATAGCCTTCCAATACTTCCCGCAGAATCAAAAATATACAAGCTCAAAAGTGATCCACACTCAAAGTTTTACATTGGTCAGACAGGATAGAAGGTACAAAGGACACCTTAACGCTTTAAGACTTGATAACTTTGACAGATATACAGTTTCAGCCCACATTGCTGAAGAAAGGACTCAGTGTGAAGCACGTACAACAGCATGAACGTATTACACTTCGCCGATAAGGAAGTCGTTATGAATATTTTAGAAGATACACAGATACGATCATAAACTAACAGTTTTCCTGACCTTATCTCCAACGAGAGGACTGAGTCGGTTAATACTACTTTCGTTAAAAATTAGCAGAAGACACTTTCCACGCTCTACTATAACTGAATTTTTCCACATATTTTCAGATCAAGTTACAAATCTTGTAATATTCTGCGTCTGTGGTATCGTCAATAAATTCTACGGCATTAAATATATTAGTACAACAAATTTGTAATGTACTGACGGCAGCACTGTTCAAATACCACATATTGTTTTACATGCTTTCTTAATCACATTTAGTTCTACGGTATTTTGTGCATCGTCTAATGCCAATTTATGTTCCTGTGTCTAGTGCCCTAGTTTTAATGCGATATACCTGCTTGAATTTTGTCAGCAGTAATATAACGCATACTGTTCCTGAAGCGACACATTTTTGTGTTGTATCACTGTAACACATCTTTGAGGCTTGCGTATCTTGTAAGTATTCTGTGTTTTTTTTCATCAGATGTGAGTCAAAACATGTCGTGCGTCTAGTAAATTTTTCTTGTTTCCCAACTAATGAAACTAGTAATGAAGACCACTGTGGGTGTATGTGAAACAAATGAAGTACAACGTGAGTGTTATTCACTGAAGAAAAATGTTGAAAACAAATGTTACAGGCAGTCACTTTTGAAACTGTGAATTTTCCTTTATCCTGGACAACTCATCTGTAAACTACCGTACCAAGTGTTTTGAGAGACGCATGCAAGCAGCCTGGCGATGAATGGATGGATATATACATCTGAAACCAGTAACGGTGATTTTTTAATAAAGTAAACCAAAACCAAATTGTAACTGTTAACTACAGAACATTATAAAAACATTCTGCAACACTTAACAACCACAGTTCTCCAAAAAAGTCATTATTTGGCAAAATAGAATCAAACAGTTAGTTTTCAGGGTGGAATCGAAGTATAGGATTACTGTTTCTAGATTCCCGCATGAATCGTGAAAAAATGGACAAATAACATCTGATACAAAGGCGTATAACAAGTCATTCTTCGCATGAAAATAGCCTTCCGAAATGCCTTCACGATAGAAACGAAGTAAATATTCCAAAATTCGAATCGAGAATAGCTGCCAACATGAGTAACGTAGAAGTAAATATCCTCGGAGTAGTTGTTGTTGTTGTTGTGGTCTTCAGTCCTGAGACTGGTTTCATGCAGCTCTCCATGCTACTCTATCCTGTGCAAGCTTCTTCATCTCCCAGTACCTACTGCAACCTACATCCTTCTGAATCTGCTTAGTGTATTGATCTCTTGGTCTCCCTCTACGATTTTTACCCTCCACGCTGCCCTCCAATGCTAAATTTGTGATCCCTTGATGCCTCAAAACATGTCCTACCAACCGATCCCTTCTTCTAGTCAAGTTGTGCCACAAACGTCTCTTCTCCCCAATCCTATTCAATACCTCCTCATTAGTTACGTGATCTACCCACCTTATCTTCAGCATTCTTCTGTAGCACCACATTTCGAAAGCTTCTATTCTCTTCTTGTCCAAACTGGTTATCGTCCATGTTTCACTTCCATACATGGCTACACTCCATACAAATACTTTCAGAAACGACTTCCTGACACTTAAATCTATACTCGATGTTAACAAACTTCTCTTCTTCAGAAACGATTTCCTTGCCATTGCCAGTCTACATTTTATATCCTCTCTACTTCGACCATCATCAGTTATTTTGCTCCCTAAATAGCAAAACTCCTTTACTACTTTAAGTGTCTCATTTCCTAATCTAATCCCCTCAGCATCACCCGATTTAATTTGACTACATTCCATTATCCTCGTTTTGCTTTTGTTGATGTTCATCTTATATCCTCCTTTCAAGACACTGTCCATTCCCTTCAACTGCTCTTCCAAGTCCTTTGCTGTCTCTGACAGAATTACAATGTCATCGGCGAACCTCAAAGTTTTTATTTCTTCTCCATGGATTTTAATACCTACTCCCAATTTTTCTTTTGTTTCCTTTACTGCTTGCTCAATATACAGATTGAATAACATCGGGGAGAGGCTACAACCCTGTCTCACTCCTTTCCCAACCACTGCTTCCCTTTCATGCCCCTCGACTCTTATAACTGCCATCCGGTTTCTGTACCAATTGTAAATAGCCTTTCGCTCCCTGTATTTTACCCCTGCCACCTTCAGAATTTGAAAGAGAGTTTTCCAGTTAACGTTGTCAAAAGCTTTCTCTAAGTCTACAAATGCTAGAAACGTAGGTTTGCCTTTCCTTAATCTTTCTTCTAAGATAAGTCGTAAGGTTAGTATTGCCTCACGTGTTCCAACATTTCTACGGAATCCAAACTGATCTTCCCCGAGGTCCGCTTCTACCAGTTTTTCCATTCGTCTGTAAAGAATTTGCGTTAGTATTTTGCAGCTATGACTTATTAAACTGATAGTTCGGTAATTTTCACATCTGTCAACACCTGCTTTCTTTGGGATTGGAATTATTATATTCTTCTTGAAGTCTGTGGGTATTTCGCCTGCCTCATACATCTTGCTCACCAGATGGTAGAGTTTTGTCATGACTGGCTCTCCCAAGGCCATCAGTAGTTCTAATGGAATGTTGTCTACTCCCGGGGCCTTGTTTCGACTCAGGTCTTTCAGTGCTCTGTCAAACTCTTCACGCAGTATCTTATCTCCCATTTCATCTTCATCTACATCCTCTTCCATTTCCATAATATTGTCCTCAAGTACATCGCCCTTGTATGAACCCTCTATATACTCCTTCCACCTTTCTGCCTTCTATTCTTTGCTTAGAACTGGGTTGCCATCTGAGCTCTTGATATTCATACAAGTGGTTCTCTTCTCTCCAAAGGTCTCTTTAATTTTCCTGTAGGCAGTATCTATCTTACCCCTAGTGAGACAAGCCTCTACATCCTTACGTTTGTCCTCTAGCCATGCCTGCATAGCCATTTTGCACTTCCTGTCGATCTCATTTTTGAGACGTTTGTATTCCTTTTTGCCTGCTTCATTTACTGCATTTTTATATTTTCTCCTTTCATCAATTAAATTCAATATTTCTTCTGTTACCCAAGGATTTCTATTAGCCCTCGTCTTTTTACCTATTTGATCCTCTGCTGCCTTCACTACTTCATCCCCCAGAGCTACCCATTCTTCTTCTACTGTATTTCTTTCCCCCATTCCTGTCAATTGTTCCCTTATGCTCTCCCTGAAACTCTGTACAACCTCTGGTGCTTTCAGTTTATCCAGGTCCCATCTCCTTAAATTCCCGCCTTTTTGCAGTTTCTTCAGTTTCAATCTGCAGTTCATAACCAATAGATTGTGGTCAGAATCCACATCTGCCCCTGGAAATGTCTTACAATTTAAAACCTGGTTCCTAAATCTCTGTCTTACCATTATGTAATCTATCTGATACCTTTTAGTATCGCCAGGATTCTTCCAGGTATACAACCTTCTTTCATGATTCTTGAACCAAGTGTTAGCTATGATTAAGTTATGCTCTGTGCAAAATTCTACAAGGGGGCTTCCTCTTTCATTTCTTCCCCCCAATCCATATTCACCTACTATGTTTCCTTCTCTCCCTTTTCCTACTGACGAATTCCAGTCACCCATGAATATTAAATTTTCTTCTCCCTTCACTACCTGAATAATTTCTTTTATCTCATCATACATTGCATCAATTTCTTCATCATCTGCAGAGCTAGTTGGCATATAAACTTGTACTACTGTAGTAGGCATGGGCTTTGTGTCTATCGTGGCCACAATAATGCGTTCACTATGCTGTTTGTAGTAGCTAACCCGCACTCCTATTTTTTTATTCATTATTAAACCTACTCCTGCATTACCCCTATTTGATTTTGTATTTACAACCCTGTAATCACCTGACCAAAAGTCTTGTTCCTCCTGCCACCGAACTTCACTAATTCCCACTATATCTAACTTTAACCTATCTATTTCCCTTTTTAAATTTTCTAACCTACCTGCCCGATTAAGGGATCTGACATTCCACGCTCCGATCCGTAGAATGCCAGTTTTCTTTCTCCTGATAACGACGTCCTCTTGAGTAGTCCCCGCCCGGAGATCCGAATGGGGGACTATTTTACCTCCGGAATATTTTACCCAAGAGGACGCCATCATCATTTAATCATACAGTAAAGCTGCATGTCCTCGGGAAAAATTACGGCTGTAGTTTCCCCCTGCTTTCAGCCGTTCGCAGTACCAGCACAGCAAGGCCGTTTTGGTTAATGTTACAAGGCCAGATCAGTCAATCATCCAGACTGTTGCCCCTGCAACTACTGAAAAGGCTGCTGCCCCTCTTCAGGAACCACATGTTTGTCTGGCCTCTCAACAGATACCCCTCCGTTGTGGTTGCACCTACGGTACGGCCATCTGTATCGCTGAGGCACGCAAGCCTCCCCACCAACGGCAAGGTCCATGGTTCATGGGGGGGCTCGGAGTAGTGAAACAACATAAATCACTTAATAAAAGCAAGTCTTCTGGCCCAGACTGTATACCAATTAGTTTCCTTTCGGAGTATACTGATGCATTAGCTCCATACTTAACAATCATATAAAACCGTTCGCTCAACGAAAGATCCGTACCAATAGACTGGAAAGTTGCACAGGTCACACCAATATTCAAGAAAGGTAGTAGGAGTAATCCTCTAAATTCCAGGCCCATATCGTTAACGTCGATATGCATCAGTATTTTAGAACATACACTCCTGGAAATTGAAAGAAGAACACCGTGAATTCATTGTCCCAGGAAGGGGAAACTTTATTGACACATTCCTGGGGTCAGATACATCACATGATCACACTGACAGAACCACAGGCACATAGACACAGGGAACAGAGCATGCACAATGTCGGCACTAGTACAGTGTATATCCACCTTTCACAGCAATGCACGCTGCTATTCTCCCATGGAGACGATCGTAGAGATGCTGGATGTAGTCCTGTGGAACGGCTTGCCATGCCATTTCCACCTGGCGCCTCAGTTGGACCAGCGTTCGTGCTGGACGTGCAGACCACGTGAGACGCCACTTCATCCAGTCCCAAACATGCTCAATGGGGGACAGATCCGGAGATCTTGCTGGCCAGGGTAGTTGACTTACACCTTCTAGAGCACGTTGGGTGGCACGGGATACATGCGGACTGCATTGTCCTGTTGGAACAGCACGTTCCCTTGCCGGTCTAGGAATGGTAGAACAACGGGTTCGATGACGGTTTGGATGTACCGTGCACTATTCAGTGTCACCAGTGGTGTACGGCCAGTGTAGGAGATCGCTCCCCACACCATGATGCCGGGTGTTGGCCCTGTGTGCCTCGGTCGTATGCAGTCCTGATTGTGGCGCTCACCTGCACGGCGCCAAACACGCATACGACCATCATTGGCACCAAGGCAGAAGCGACTCTCATCGCTGAAGGCGACATGTCTCCATTCGTCCCTCCATTCACGCCTGTCGCGACACCACTGGAGGCGGGCTGAACGATGTTGGGGCGTGAGCGGAAGACGGCCTAACGGTGTGCGGGACCGTAGCCCAGCTTCATGGAGACGGTTGCGAATGGTCCTCGCCGATACCCCAGGAGCAACAGTGTCCCTAATTTGCTGGGAAGTGGCGGTGCGGTCCCCTACGGCACTGCGTAGGATCCTACGGTCTTGGCGTGCATCCGTGCGTCGCTGCGGTCCGGTCCCAGGTCGACGGGCACGTGCACCTTCCGCCGACCACTGGCGACAACATCGATGTACTGTGGAGACCTCACGCCCCACGTGTTGAGCAATTCGGCGGTACGTCCACCCGGCCTCCCGCATGCCCACTATACGCCCTCGCTCAAAGTCCGTCAACTGCACATACGGTTCACGTCCACACTGTCGCGACATGCTACCAGTGTTAAAGACTGCGATGGAGCTCCGTATGCCACGGCAAACTGGCTGACACTGACGGCGGCGGTGCACAAATGCTGCGCAGCTAGCGCCATTCGACGGCCAACACCGCGGTTCCTGGTGTGTCCGCTGTGGCGTGCGTGTGATCATTGCTTGTACAGCCCTCTCGCAGTGTCCGGAGCAAGTATGGTGGGTCTGACACACTGGTGTCAATGTGTTCTTTTTTCCATTTCCAGGAGTGTATATTGTGTTCGAACATAATGAATTACCTCGAAGAAAACGGTTCATTGGCACACAGTCAACATGGGTTTAGAAAACATCGTTCCTGTGAAACACAACTAGCTCTTTATTCACATGAAGTGCTGAGTGCTATTGACAAGGGATTTCAGATCGATTCCGTATTTCTGGATTTCCGGAAGGCTTTTGACACTGTACCACACAAGCGGCTCGTAGTGAAATTGCGTGCTTGTGGAATATCGTTTCAGTTATGTGACTGGATTTGTGATTTCCTGTCAGAAAGGTCACAGTTCGTAGTAATTGACGGAAAGTCATCGAGTAAAACAGAAGTGATTACTGGCGTTCCCCAAGGTAGTGTTATAGTCCCTTTGCCGTTCCTTATCTATATAAACGATTTGGGTGGCAATCTGAGCAGCCGTCATCGGTTGTCTTCAGATGACGTTGTCGTTTATCTACTAATAAAGTCATCAGAAGATCAAAACAAACTGCAAAGCGATTTAGAAACGATATCTGAATGGTGCGAAAAGTGACAGTTGACCCTAAATAACGAAAAGTGTGAGGTCATCCACATGAGTGCTAAAAGGAACTCGTTAAACTTCGGTTACACGATAAATCAGTCTAATCTAAAAGCCGTAAATTTGACTAAATACCTAGGTATTACAATTACGAACAACTTCAATGGGAAGGAACACATTGAAAATGTTGTGAGGAAGGCTAACCAAAAACTGCGTCTTATTGGCAGGACACTTAGAAAATGTAACAGACCTACTAAGGAGACTGCCTACACTACGCTTGTTCGTCCTCTTTTAGAATACTGCTGCGCGGTGTAGGATCCTTACCAGATAGGACTGACGGAGTACATCGAAAAAGTTCAAAGAAAGGCAGCACGTTTTGTATTATCGCGAAATATGGGAGAGAGTGTCACAGAAATGATACAGGATTTGGGCTGGACATCATTAAAAGAAATGAGTTTTTCGTTGCGACGGAATCTTCTCACGGTTGACACCGACCTACATAGGGAGGAACGATCACCCAGATAAAATAAGGGAAATCAGAGCTCGTACAGAAAGATATAGGTGTTCATTCTTTCCGTACGCAATACGAGAGTGGAATAATGGAGAATTGTGAAGGTGGTTCGATGAACCCTCTGCCAGGCACTTAAATGTGATTTGCAGAGTATCCATGTAGAGGTAGATGTAGACGTTGCATCTGTGAATGGACGTGAAAGAAATCTTAATATAAATTGCTATAAAGGTACCATCATCCACACAGGTTATTGTAACTTACATAGCATACACGTAAATGTAAAGGCAGATGTAGCACTGACTGAGTGTGTTAGTGCTTTGTCATCCGTCATCCGTGCTCCACTGCTGGGGAACAGGGTACATAATGCGGTACGCGTGCCGTGTTTGTCCTTATCGGTTTAGCAGCGTTTGTGATGCGAATACTGAGGCGCAGCTCGCGCCAATGGTTTCGGCGCGCAGATAATCTGCCTCCTGTGTTCAGTGCCGCCTTGCTCAAACCTGTTACGGTCCATATCGCTCTCTGCAGCTAACCTGACCGCTGCACCTCCGTGTTTTATGTCAGTCTGTAGCGATGCGCTGTCGTGTCACCATCTGCATTAGTATGAAACTTAGCTTGAATAGAAGGATTGGGGAATGAATCGACGTATAATTCAGCAAAGATTCCCTAGGTATTACCGAAGCTAGGTTCGGTAAACATAACTGAGGAAGAACGTGTCGCAAATCGAGCTCTGGTCGTCCACAACGCGAGAGCAGTAATTGTAGTGTTCGATAGTCTCGCTCAGATGTGGAAGAATCCACCTCATCTCCTGAACGTGCTCGTGTGCAGCTCGGGGGGAAAAATTATGCGAGGAGCCTCGCCAAAGCATCCTGTGAGTCACATATCCCGCGAGGACTAAAGCAGTTTGTTCAGTGGGTGTGACGACTTCCAAAGGATGGGAAACCACGCTGCTACGATGGTGGCAAGTGATGGGGTCCTGATCATCGAGATATATAAAAAAGGAGGTGGGTCATTCCGGTCCAGCGCAACCACGGAAAATTATTCGTTTCGTTTCAGTACGAGCAAGGGATACTGTAATTGCACCGTGGCACAATTCATTATGTTGCTCGAAAGACGAAAAAAGTTACTAACCATAGTTTTCCCAAAGATGAGAGCACATGCAGCGTGAGTGAATAGTTCGATGCAACCCACGTACAATTTCACTTTAAGGGCATAATTACTTAAGAAAACGCATTTTCATTTTGTTACTTTGATCATTATTTTTATTCAGTTAACTGATTTAAATGTATTTTTTACTTCTAATATTTAGTTCTGTAAACTTATCATCATATTACCTTTTTTATTTGCTCTAATTTTTTCTTCCTATTATTCGCTTTTCATTTGGGATCTCTGTACATATGATTTCAATCATTTTTATTTATCTGTCATAACATTTAAACATTTGAAAACGCCACTCTAGCTGCTACAAAATAAAAGACGAAATAATATATTTATATTGGTTGTGGAATGGTGTAAGAGATGTATTTTTATTTACAAGATGTACATTATTTGGGATGGTAATCGTCATAAAAATATTTACAACAAAAATTCTTGTTGTACTATGGACCAAATAGCACTGATGAAGCTTTCAACGAAAAAAGGGATTACAAATAAAATGAAATTCAAGCAACATGAGGAATGGAAATAATGAATGCAATCACACGGATGAAAATATAATGATAAAACGGAAGAAATTAAATGAAAGTTAATACATAAAAATAATTACAATCACACAAAGATTCCAAAAGAAAAAAAAAGAAAAAATTTAATACAATGTTTAAAATGGCAAGGCAAAGGATTGTAGGTTTCTACCTGGCTACAGATGACAGGGTAGCTCGCGTTCTGCTGTGAAAATGGAAACAGATGGATCGAGATGCCAACGGAGTTCTGATAATGCTTGTGTTACATTACCTTTACGATTCCCTGCGCAGGCCTCATCAATGTTCGACGATACAGAATTTCCATTTATTGACTGATTTAACAATGCGTGTAATATTTGATCAGCTGAACTATTGGCAAGGACCTATCTGCTGCTATAGACTTACAAGTTTAAACTACGTACGCTGATATAGGTCAGTCAACACTAGCTGTCTTCACTGCTATACGACAGAGGCTCGTCACACATTCTACATTCATTTGCGTCTATCTAACTGCACGGGTGCACATTTAACGCACCGCCTGTGTAGTACGTAATAACGTCCTAAACTGCAATGACAAACGACAGTCGAAGCACGCGAATAACCAGTACTGCACATCTCATACATGCTGTATTGCATTTACTTTGATGGTAATCCTTATACAGCTAAATACGCAAGCAAGCAATACGTATTGGCAGCAGCCAGAAAGATGGAAGAAGGGAAGTGCGCGAGACAGCCGCTGGCAGGGCTAAGAGCATCGGCCTGTCTCCTGCTAGCTCTCACTGTCCACCACTTCTCCGGCTGTTGATCCGAACTTTGCAAGACCAGCGACGCAAGTTTGACGCACTAGTTTCGTAGTAGTGGCATCCACCGAACAAGTTACTAGTCTCCATACAGCAGCGACATACTATTTTCATTAAGAATGCATTCGACAGCTTTGTCATGAACTTTACAAAGGCATAAAGCTTGTCCTGTATAAACACCAATTGGGTCAGTAGTAGAGAGAGGGGGTTCTCAGTGCAATTGTGATAGCAAATTTCTATGCAAATTAATTAAATTGATCAATTAATCACCCCTGCCCCGCCCACCCCCCGGCCCTGGCCACGACCACCCCCCACCTCTGGATGACGTCACGTGTTTTCCTCAGCTGCATCTGTGCCCCAGTCCCCTCCTCCCCTCCCCCCCCCCCCAGCCCTCCTCCCCCAAACTACCCTATTGGTGGGAGTTTCGAAGTTTGGCGGGAATTTCGAATTTTGGTGGGAATTTCTTAGTCCCAGGGCTGTGCTGACATCCCACGCCACCTCCCACCTGGGAATCGTCAGGAAATTAAAATTGGCCGTACCCTTTCTGGGACACAAACCCTGATCCTCCTGGATGAAACGCCCCATTGCACCGCCCCCCCCCCCCCCCCCCCGCAATGGCTGTTCCCTTTCCGGGATTGGAATCCTGATTCTACTGGATGGAAAGCCCAAGTGCACCCCCTAACACATGTAAACTGTCCAGATGCGGGAGAGGAAGGTCAGGTTAATGTACTTTATTTATTTTGGTAGGGAAACTGACGCAAATATCGATACCAGTCGAAAATAGCGACAGACACACTGAAACTTTACCCTACACCTACAAGCTGGCAGGAAAAAGGCAGGGGTGAAAGGTACTATCTTTATTCCTTTTGGTGGGAAATACGTTCAACTGACGAGACGCTAGTGTTGGACGGAGACGGGCTTAGAAAGTCTATTACCTGTAAGCATACAGTATCTATCACTGTTTGATATCAGATCGCTTCAGATGCGTACTCAAAAACCATCCTGGAACCCAGGTAATCGAATCCGATACACGCTACCACAATTGATGGGAAAAAATGAGTCACAGTTCTAATTACACTTCGAAATTGTCGTGAAAAAACCAGCACTCGTAATGAACAGGTCATAACGCAGCACATGTACTGGGGGAAACTCGTTGGCAAGACAGCCAAGCCACTAGGAGAGGAAGCCGAAAGGCACGCGTTTAAACTCACGCAGGCTGGCGTGAGGTCTGGAACAGGTAAAGTAATTGAGACTAGCAAGTAAAGTACGTAGCTTCTTTAATACTTAACTTTAATCCATAATTGGTGAACATCGGTCTGACGGTACATGCATCACAAGATAAATAGCAAATGATAATGGCGCCTTGCTAGGTCGTAGCAAATGACGTAGCTGAAGGCTATGCTAACTAGCGTCTCGGCAAATGAGAGCGTAATTTGTCAGTGAACCATCGCTAGCAAAGTCGGCTGTACAACTGGAGCGAGTGCTAGGAAGTCTCTCTAGACCTGCCGTGTGGCGGCGCTCGGTCTGCAATCACTGATAGTGGCGACACGCGGGTCCGACGTATACTACCGGACCGCGGCCGATTTAAAGGCTACCACCTAGCAAGTGTGGTGTCTGGCGGTGACACCACACTAAAAGTCTGCAGAGGGCAGAGGAAATGCTAATGGAACGAGCGTTCTTCTCGATGTACAATCACAAACTGTCAAAAACCAAGTCCTTCTCACTTCCCCTCATGCCTCCCCCTCCCCCTCCCCCCTCTTCCATGCTGCACTGAGCGTCTTGCGCCCCTGCTACCACCCCCTAAGGCCGCTGCTAACACTCAGCATTCCACCATCTGGCCGCCGCCTTAAGGCGACGTTCCGTCGCCTGCACAGTGGCGTGTATAGTCTACTAAAACAATAGGAGAACAAAGTACGGTCACCTCAAGTGCCAATAGCAGCTCGCCGTTTGGCGCTGAAGAACAATTGTATTTGATGTCAACCCATCTATAATTAAGCATCTATTTAAAAAAGCACAACACATTTGTGACAATAATAAATGTCCTCTTTCCACGAAAATAGGTAAAGTCCATTTTCTTTCAGTTTTATGAGCAAAATCACTATAGTTTTTAGGTTCGAGTGCGGTCGCATCTCATTATTTTGTGGCCTCCAGCGAAGTGTACCGCCACCGATTACAAATGATCAGCAGAGAGAAGCCCACCCTGCATAAAATCAGGAAAAAAACTTCGACTATTTTGATGCGAGAACCACCGATCATCGCAGAATGTCCTCGTTATTTCGAAACAGTCATCAGGATAAAGAAAAAGGGAGAATTTAAACTCCAAAGAAAAATAAATCAATATTAAGCAATTTTTTTCAGGTTGTTGAACAAATTACACGACCTGAAAGCGTCTCTCGCGTTCAGTGTCTGCAAATAAACTCTCATGCACACGTGTATTACAAACTTTTCAGACAATCTTTCACAACATTGGCACACATGTCGGAAAAAATACATTCATTTAACGTCTGACAACAAGAACCTATAATACCAGAAAACGTAGCTCTTTTGTACACTACGACAGGTACCCCTTTACCAACGCAATGCTATTTCATAATAGCGTTTATGAAACATATTTTGAGAGCCTATCACGCCATTTATAGGTGGGATATTGAAATTTCGTTAAAAGATATCGCCGCAACTAAAACAAAACAAAAAAGGGAAAGCTTGTCAGGAATCTTTCCGTGGGGCCCTAGCCATCTCTTCCACCCGCCAGGCAGCACTTCATTGATATCAATTTGATAGGCTAATTAATTAAATTGATCATGAGAGTCACTTTGTATGGATAGCAATTTTTTTTCCAGCAGTCGGATTACACTCGCCAAGTAGGACAACTGGCAATCCATGGAGTGATCACGACGTTCTTTTAGAGGAACACTGTTGAGAAATGGCACCTCAAGTAGATCACAGAGGAATTCTACAACCCAAATCATACATTTCGCGTAAGATTCGCGCTATTAAAAGACACGAGCATAACGCCTGTGTTACCATCTCACTGAATAAAAAGTGGTCTTGAGTCTACAGGCACACACGGTCACTGATAGTGTTACGCTTTCAGGCAGAAATTCTGCCCCAAATGCTATCTGCAATTTGGAACCAAGTCCATGCATTCAACCACATATTTGCGTTGAATCCTGTAGAGACGTCTTTTAGTGATTACAGTCACTGGTGAATCATTTTCGTGCCAGTCTCGTCTCTCGAAACGAGTTATCTTTTTCTTTTCCAAACCTATCTGCTAAGGACCCCATTCACCAAGAACTCCAACGCTGTTTGTAGACAGTCCCTCCGCGTTTTGTAACTGCTCCTAAGTATCTGCCACGCCCTCGCTGCAGCTTTGTCCATGTGACCTCCGAATTAAGTCTGACCTGTACGAAAGTCTGAGAGTACTATATGTAAGACCTTCTGCATCCTGTGGGGAAAGAGGACGAGGTGAGTTAATGCGCAGGAACGTGTTTTGACCACTCGGTGGAAATGGGAACATGGTGCCATTGCTCTACCAACCGTGTGCAGTGTGTAAGGCCAGCCCCAAACGAAGCTTTCCCCTGCAACACGAGCTAGTAGAAGAGATAGTAGGAGCAGTTACGGTGGTGTTTCTTGTTGGGAAAATGAGGAAGACTACACATCATACATGGCATGGAGGAAGGACGAATATTTTGCGACACACCTCAAAACTACATACAGGTAGTCTAAAGGAGATCCGTGTCTCTCATATGTGGCGATCCTATTCAATATACAGGTATTGGTGTATTGGAGCAGGTGGTTTGTGATCGACCGGTGTAAAGTTTCATCACCTGTACTGTAGAATGACCACATCCAACAGACTTATCAATCACACTAGAGGGTTCCTGTATTGCTGCTTCATAAGCAGTTTAATACATTGTTTTTTTTTTTTGCGGTTGTAACACAACCAATGAGTGTACACCGCCATACACTCTGTTTTTTCTACCGTGACTTAGAGACCTGTGTCAGCTGCTGTGAAACCGACATTAACACGTTTCGATCCTCTGGCTTTCACAGGACACTGAACATCGCATGGCATAAACTATACAGCTACCACACCACAGGCTGGTAGAAACAAAACACAAACATGTGTCTATCATTGACAAAAAATGTGGAAGACATTGTAACATATGGAAACTGGAAGAGTTTGCGGTATTCTAGAGGGCTTCCAACAGCTATTCGAAGGTGATTACCTGTACAGTTAATACCATCTCCCCATCGACATGAGCTGGTCGTTGTGGCCGAGCGGTTCTAGGCGCTTCAGTCCGGAACCGCGCGACACTACGGTCGCAGGTTCGAATCCGGCCTCGGGCATTGATGTGCGTGATGTCCTTAGGGTTTAAGTAGTTCTAAATTCTAGGGGACTGATGACCTCAGATGTTAAGTCCCATAGTGCTCAGAGCCATTTGAATCATCGAGAGGAAGCGAATGTCTCGGTGCTCAGTTTCGGGAAGCATTGTTCCTTCACTTTGCAGTCATGTACATGATTACTGTTCCGGTGTTGACCATTGCTGGAAGGTGCTGTTCACAACACGCGTGAGGTAGCACAAATAAAAAGAGGTACTTTTATCTTATTGGTGAAAAAAATAGGAATAAAAACGTGTAGGGTATCGCAGCATCTGGAGATACGACTAGTTTGTAGCAATGAGGAACGCTTCCAAACAACTATATTAAGGCAATGAGCTCTACATTTAGTGGTTAAAAACAGTCTTGGTTGCAAGTTTAGTTTTTTATTTTTCAACGACGCGTTTCGCCTTATTTAGGCATCTTCAGGTTATCTTTTCTAGATGGACGCAAGAGGCACCAAGATCTGCATAACGCGTTCCTGTTCACAGGAGCGAGTAACAGTGTATGATTGGGGCTCAGGTAGTAAGCATAATGCCAACCTCTACATTTAATCGCATGTTCCACAGCGACAAGTAGCGGATATCCAGTGTTCCGTCAAGTTTCCCTCCATCTCAGTGGAGTGGTGTCACTCAATCATTATGCGGCAATCAACAACGTACCCAGTGGACGGTCGGGATAGGAAAGACGCGATTGATATGGAGCGAATAACTTTAATACACACCACAGTTGATAGCGAGATCAATTTTAGCAATTTTACCCAGAAGTCGGAGTGAGCAATATCCACCCCATTCTGCAACCTGTTTAGAAACAGAGTGAGCTGAGTTAATGCTATAGGAGCGTGTATTGACCACTCGGTGGAAGTTGGAACATGTTTCCGTAGCTCCACCACCCATGTACGATGTGCAAGGTCAGCATCAAATGAAGCCTGCTCCTGCAACCCGACGACAATGCAGACAGTTACGCTGGTGTTTATTGCTGGGAAAATTAGGAAGACTCAACATCGAAGCAGATCCGCATCCCTCAGGATCCATTCACGTCTTTCACTCAAACGTTCTGTCATCGTTATTCTGAAGAATCAAGCAGAGAAAATTACGAACTATAAAAGCTCTGTTAATTTCATCCGATAGATTTTTACCACATCTCCTCGACATTCGCGCGTCTGGAGAAATCTTGTGCTCTTGGATGAGTGCGGGACAGCAGTTACAGGCACGATTCGTACTGTTCCTACACTAAAATGGTTCAAATGGCTCTGAGCACTATGGGACTTAACATCTATGGTCATCAGTCCCCTAGAACTCAGAACTACTTAAACCTAACTAACCTAAGGACATCAAACACATCCATGCCCGAGGCAGGATTCGAACCTGCGACCGTAGCAGTCGCGCGGTTCCGGACTGAGCGCGTTAACCGCGAGACCACCGCGGCCGGCTCCTACACTAAACTTGGAATGTAGTGGTCTACTTCTGGTCAGCTGCAGGGAGCGTTCGTCGAAGACAATGTGAAGAGATCTTTCGGTCTCTAACTTCATCCTAAAATTGCGAGAATGCCCTGTGACTCCCATCCACATAGAGAAAGCTCGTAAGTTACGCACTATGATCGAAGTGCTAGAGTTAAGTAGGTCGCTGTCTGGTATGCTTTGGTGTATATGTTCGAAACCACAGTGCACGCCTCCAGTTAGCTGCTGCACAGTTTGTGCCGTCTGGCCCATTGAAGACATGCAGTCAGTTCCACAAGGAATTGTAAGCCGTTATCTGTATGAAATAAAAACACTATTATTGTTGTGGCGTAACAAGCTAGTTACGCCACACTGAGAAGGGAGCCGAAAGGCACGCGTACACACACGCCGACTGGCGTCAAGTCTGGAACAAGATACGTTATGACTGCTATAAATAAAATACGTAGCTTTGGAATATACTTAACTTTATTCTTTGTTGGTTTACAACGTTCTTCTTGAGACATTTATACGATAACTCTCAAACTAGGTAAGGCTAATGGCGCCTTGCTAGGTCGTAGCCATGGACTTAGCGGAAGGCTATTCTAACTGTCTCTCGGCAAATGAGAGCAAAGGCTTCGTCCGTATAGTCGCTAGCAATGTCGTCGTACAACTGGGGCGAGTGCTCGTCCGTATCTCGAGACCTGCCTTGTGGTGGCGCTCGGTCTGCGATCACCCAGTGGCAACACGCGGGTCCGACATGTACTAAATGGACCGCGGCCGATTTAAGCTACCACCTAGCAAGTGTGGTGTCTGGCGGTGACACCACAATTATAAATATATGTTTACATAAAAATGCATGTTATTACTAATTGCACAATTACCTAGTAGTTAATCCAATCGCCGCCATTATCGGTTGTAGCTTGGTACCTTAACCCTCTCTCCGGTAAATTATCCACGTTTCCAACCCCTAAATATAGTTTGACCCATTTTGTAAAGAAAGGCTTTGACTTCCTAAGAATTTTAGCAGCAGTTCCATATGAAAGCTTCGGTCCGTTTGGATGATTTTCAAGGAGCACTGTCTCGTGACGCTTCAGATATTTTGCATTCATTTTAAACTACAACTGACAAAACAAAATATTCAACTCTCACACTATTTATCTGTACACCGTGCGAAAGCGCATTGATTACAAATTCGAGACCACTACCAGAGATGTCGCTGCGGACATTACATTTAAAAATTGCGGAGTACACTTTCTTGTGGAAGTGACTGCATATGCTGATGTGCAAAACTTACTGACGAAAGTAAATTTCGCACGCTGTGCCACTGCAAACTAACAAAGTTCGCTGAAACTTGGGCCATCCGTACGAAGGTAGTACCTCCGAATTCGTTCGTGCGAAAAGTCTTACAGCTGTTTAAATAAAACAAACGTTATTAACATTCTGAATCTTTATTCTTCACGTTCACGTATTTGCAGCCTTTTGCACTCGACAGCTCCGAATTGTAGCGTGTAACATGACGGTGTGTGACGTCCTCATAGTTACGTCGGTGCGTGAAAAACAGCGTGTTAGGGTTAGCGCATGCACGGAGCACCCTCTCCTTCAGCATGACCGTACACGTCCGCTGCGACATCTACAACAGTCCGACGCCTCGGCCTCACCGATACCGATCATCAACCACACAGTCTCGACTTCGCCCCATGCGATGTTCATCCGTTACCAAAACTTAAAGAATAACTTCGAGGATTTTAGTTTGACAGTGCTGAAGCGGTACAAAGGGAGGTTAGGTTGTCGCTCACTCAAAACCGCCAAACATGCTACAGTGACGGTAGCTGGAAACTGGTCTCCCACTGGGAGAAATGTGTTCGTTGCCGGAGTGATTATGCTGAAAAATAAATATGTAGAAAGCTTGAAAAGTTTTCACGAAAAAAATTCGGAGGAACTACTTTTCAGAACGCCCTCATAGAAAGAAGTGCTACAGAATAGTACATAAGGTAACTGAAAGAAAGATAAGAACAGAAATGAGACTTTTATTCAAAGACAATAATTACACTGAAGTGACACCGATTTATGATGGCCCCCTGCGCATTACAAAAGGAGAGATATAGTTCTTAAGAGGGTGTGTGATCACCACGTACAGCAATGCGTGCCCTGCAACGTGCCCCCATACTGATCACAAGGCGTTTGTAACAGTCCAGAGCAGTTTCTATCTTGTCTAAATTGAATCGACTTATGCCTGTCTCTCTGTATTTATGTGTTCGATACTTCTTTTGGTCGCTTTTGTGCGGTTCGCAGTTTCCGTAGGGGAGCTTGAATTTCCACCACAGTTATTCGTTATTACTTTTTTTATTCATCCTTTTTGATAATTATGAACCAATAAGTATGTTTTTTAAGGCAGCATATGAGCAGTCTAAAAATTTTGTCATCCTGATACCTTTTTTACTTACAGTTTAAATAACAGTAAATAATCGTATATTTTGTAAAGTGAAATAATCCAGTGTAACAAATAAATACGTGAATGATAATATTGCTTGTGTCGGCATTCAGAATCATAGAAAATATTTATCTCGATACGAATACTTAAATCTTTTATGTTTGCAGTAACAATGTGTTTAGATTGGTGCTCGCGCCATTAGCGCAGTTTTTTTATGTCATATAATTGGTTGGCTTTCTGTTCTGGGGCTTGGTAGTTGTGATGTATTAAGAGTTAAATATATATGAAAGATTTTTCGAATGCATTTACAAGACTGTGTGAACTTTTTGCTCGTCACAGAGTGGCTGTAAAAATAGATTTAACGATGTGACTATGGTGGTCTCTCATCAAATAAAATGTAAAGTGGAATAACGAAATTGGTGTTTCAATCACAAAAAATACAACCGGGCCCTAGTTATTAGAGAGCTTTTCAGTAAGTCTGCAGACCCTAGACATTGTTGCCAGAAATTGAGATAAGTATCATCTGTAAAGACATTTTAAATATATGTTGTTATACCGAGACGCTGCTATTTTCTGAAGCTTTATTCGAGAGTTTTACATTGAGGCGATAAACTTATTTAGGCTCCATTGCCATTTTCAAGCGATCTGTAATTATATAGCGCAATTGCTACGTATAATTTTTACGTTATATATGTGATTTGTTTATTATAAATATCACCTCTGCGATAAAACTGTCATCACAATTGCCCCAACGTGATTTTACACTTAGCTTACAATTTGCGAAACTTTTGATATTTCAGTTCTTCAAAACCCAACATTGTAGTACGTGGTTATAAATTCTTGTGGTAGGGCGTTGCATTCCTCCACCAGAGCAATTGACAACTGCTAGGTGGTCATTGGTGCACGTGTCTCCCGAACGCATCCCACACGTACTTCGTGGGATTTAAGTCGGGAAAACATCAGGCAAATCCATTCGCCGAATGTCGTCTCGTTCCAGTAGCCTGTCCACCTGCGCTGTTCGATGAGGTCGCACATTGTCATCCACAGGAATGAAGTTAGGGCCGAATGAACCCCTGAAAAGACTTACACGGGGAAGGAGTACAGTATCGCCCATGTTCGAGAATATTCCTGGGTGCATTACGTGTTCCTTACGCTTACCATATGAGGGTACATCCAGTTTACTACTCAGACTTAATGTGCTCCCACGGGAGCCCCCTTCCTCCTTGGTCCGGTCTCTAAGATCTCTATGGCGTAGTGCGGCGCGATCCCAGCCAGTTAAATCATAGGCAACATGTCTGAGCGTGCTGTCGGTTAAATCTTAGTGATGAACGATGGGACTTGGGTCTCAGCATTCACTTTGTTGCGCCATGACTGTTTTAAAAAAATAAGAAAAGTCATACCACCTGAAGATGCATCTCCAGTGATGCGAACCAGTCGTGACTTTTTAATAAAAGTATTTTAACAGGCAGCGCGGAAGACTTTATTCACCATGTGCAACTATGGCTGCGGTTGCCCGACACGTAAAACAATTCATTCGTTGGCTTGCCTATCGGTAGTCGCGAATTAATTCCATGCGACAATATAGAGCGGAGTGGAGCAGAGGGTCAACTATGAAACTTGGAGACATCACAACCTACAGACGCAGACGCAGACTGTAATTACAAGAATTCTACAAACCACTAGCTGGCTTCCCTTTACCGGTGGGCCACTGATACATAGCAATAACATGCACCAAATATCCACTGGTGCTCTGATAACTTATCCTGGGACACATACGTATCAATGGTGGTGAAAGGTTTAACTCACTTCATTTACGTAGCTCAGGAATTTCTGTCGGCCTGTCGCAAGATTCTCTTGTGAACTGAAAGGTAATCGGGTAATATATTTGAAAAACATGTAATTGTGTTTGTATGATTCTCTTATTCGAGGGCGATGATACTGAAAAAATGCATTTAAATGATTTTCCTATCTGCACTTGAATTTTCGGTAGTATTATCCTAAATTGGCAAAATGAATAAATACGATCAAATTATGTGTACAGCAAGTCGGAAAGATTTCTCTGGCCGGCCGTTGTGACCGAGCGGTTCTAGGCGCTTTAGTCTGGATCCACGCTGCTGCTACGGTCGCAGGTTCGAATCCTGCCTCGGGCATGGATGTGTGTGATGTCCTTAGGTTAGTTAGGTATAAGTAGTTTCTAAGTCCAGGGGACTGATGACCTCAGATGTTAAGTCCCATAGTGCTCAGAGCCATTTGAACCATTTTTGAGATTTCTCTGGCAGGAAATTCATCAACTGCAGACAGTTGATGTTTACAGGAATTATTTCAATAAAGAAAGAGTATGGACTAGCTTAATTTCTCTAAAGTCACGCATTATATTTAAATGACTCATTCTACAGTGAAGTGGCAAAAGTTACGGGATAGTGATACGAATATATACAGATGTCAGTAGTACCACGTACACAAGGTATAAAAGGCAATGCACTGGAGGAGCTGTCATTTGTTCTCAGGTGGTTCGTGTGAAAAAATGTCCGATATGATTGTAGCCGCACGACGGGAATTAACAGACACTGAACACGGAATGGTAGTTGGAGCTAGACGCATTGCAATTCCATTTTGGAAATCGTTAGTTCGAAATAGTCAATGTCAAGAGGGTGCCAAAAACACCAAATTTCAGGCATTACCCCTCATCTCGGATAACGTAGTCGCCGACAGCCTTCATTTAACGACAGAGAGCAGCGGCGTTTCCGTAGAGTTGTCAGTGCTAACAGACAAAAACCATTGGGGAAACAACCGCAGAAATCAATGTGGGACATGTGACGAACGAACCCTTTAGGACAGTGTGGCGAATTTATGACAGCAGACGACGCGAGTGCCTTTGCCAACAACACGACATCGCCTGCAGCGCCTCTCCTGGGGTAGTAACAATATCGGTTGGTCCCTCGAGCCGGCCGGAGTGGCCGAGCGGTTCTAGGCGCAACAGTCTGGAGCCGCGTGACCGCTACGGTCGCAGGTTCGAATCCTGCCTCGGGCATGGATATGTGTGATGTCCTTAGGTTAGTTAGGTTTAAGTAGTTCTAAGTTCTAGGGGACTGATGACCTCCGAAGTTAAGTCCCATAGTGCACAGAGCCATTTGAATTTTTGAATTTGGTCCCTTGACTGGAAAACCGTTCCTGGTCACCATTTTAGTTGATAAGAGCTGATGGTACGGTTAGAGTGTGGCGCAGACCCCATGAAGACATGGCTCCAAGTCGTCAAGAAGGCACTTTGCAATCTGCTTGTGGGTCCTTAGTGGTGTAAGCTGTGTTTACATGAAATGGACTGAGTTCTCTGCCACAACTGAATCGACTATTGATTGGAAATGGTTATGTTCAGCTAGATGAAGATCATTTGCTGCCATTCATGAACTTCATGTTCCTAAACAACGACGGAATTTTTATGGATGGGAATGCGCCATGTCACCGGGCCACAGTTGTTCACGACTGGTCTAAAGAACATTCTGGACAATTCGAGCGACATAGGACATAATGGTGAGGTCAGTTTCTGCACAAAATCCTGTACCGGCAACACACTCGCAATTATGAGGGGCTATACTGACAGCATGGCTCAGTATTTCTGCAGGGGATTTCCAACATATTGTTGCACGTCGAGTTGCTGCACTACGCCGAACAAAAGGAGGTCCGACACGGTGTTAGGAGGAATCAAATTCAAATGGCTCTGAGCACTATGGAACTCAACTGCTGAGGTCATTAGTCCCCTAGAACTTAGAACTAGTTAAACCTAACTAACCTAAGGACATCACAAACATCCATGCCCGAGGCAGGATTCGAACCTGCGATAGGAGGAATCCTACGACTTTTGTCACCTCAGTGTTTACCTCTGAATTTGAACAGTATTCGTTCGAATACCAACCAAGATACAAAACTGCGTGCATTCATCCTACATGATTCCATCCCTAACGATGATTCTAGCATTACCGACGTCGTCTTTTCTCCATGGTTTTCTTATACTCGTACCAATTAATACTTTTCGTCTTAAGATATATGCGAAGATATGCATTCCGAAAGCCGGCGACTGATTCAACTGTGGAGAACACATTTCTCTTCGCCCAGTAGAATCGATACTAATAGATTCCGCAAGAAACAGAGCCGTCATTGAGCTGCTGCTAGTGGGTCTCACACTGCTGGACGTGTCTCACAGAGCAGCTTACATGAGCCTACGGTAACCACAGCCTCACAGGAAACTACTACTTTTTAGCATCTATAAACTCTACAGCCAGTTGGCTTGCAGAATTCGATACCACTAAGCGATAATTATCGGGTATATTCTGTGCTAAGAGTGAGGCAGCAATCTGTATCCGATGTGCTACAACGATCCCGAGAAACAGTTCCGAGATGGCTTCTTTCTGGTATCATATTGTAAACTTCACCAAAATACTACACTCTATTCGCAACGAAAGTGAAAACACTACGGAAACGTTATCGGTCTAATCTGAAATTTTCCGTTTCTCGTATCTTTGAATCACGTGTGATGTATCTTCTTTTTTCCGTTGTCACTTACTCTGACCACCAATGAAGTGTCAGTTGTATCTCATTAGTCCACTGCAAAATGTTTAAGAAGCCGCTGCCATTGTGGCAGGTACATATCGCCGAGCGCGTGGGAGCTGAAGAAACGGGGAATGCGGCGACTGAAAGCATTGTCATCCTCTCGGTCACTGCAAACGACGATTGCACTTCACAAATATCTCTGAAGGACCGTTGCCAAAGGCGTGTAAACTGCAGCACTTGTATTCGTCTTGCCCTACAGGAAAAAACGACGGTCAGCAAGGGCAGGCCTGAACCATAAGGTCGCTTCTTCCTTTGAATGAATCATCCAGCGTTTCCCACCGTCATCAACCGATGCAGGGCTTCATATACAGGATAGCGCAGGCATTACGCCTGTGACGCTCTGATATCACTTGTCCACCGTACAGCTGTCCTGACGCACCA
The DNA here is from genome assembly GCF_021461385.2 of Schistocerca piceifrons. Taxonomy (NCBI): domain Eukaryota; kingdom Metazoa; phylum Arthropoda; class Insecta; order Orthoptera; family Acrididae; genus Schistocerca; species Schistocerca piceifrons. The sequence continues at coordinate 875,986,451 of NC_060149.1, read as the reverse complement.
GCCAACGCTTCCTGGAATCGTACCAATTATCGGTTTGAATGCGCGGCATTATACCATATGGTGGCCCGTTTACTGGAACCAGCGCAGCCACACTGCTGCATATGACAGCCTCCTGCTCAGGCAACGAGGATCTTTAGAGGGACGGGATGTCAAAAGATAAAGGAGCAACCGAACAAAGGAGAACCGGTCCCGGTAACGTTGTAATTGTCACTCGACTGAAGGTGTGTGAAAATTTAAGAGGTAGCCAATCGTGGCTAATATGCTGCCACTGATAAGCGCCACCTGACGTCACTACAAACACAGCAGAGACTAAGACGTGAGTTCTCCTTTGTGCTAAGCGGTGAGGCGGCTATTATTTCTGTGCATATTTCTTGCTCCGGTCGTAAACAATTGCGCTTTTTTAAGGCCGGTAAATTGTAAGATGATTACTGCTATAGATTTGTCGGTTTGACGGAGCCAGACAGCAAAACGGTTCAGAAATAGAGTAAAATTGATCGAAATAAGTTCATTGTCTCTTTCATAAAAGAATATCAGGCAATACGAATACTATGTTTGCATGACCATCTTCCGTAGTAGCTGATGTATATCAATTATAATTCCTTTTTCTGTCTTAAGTTCACTGGAATTTAAGAGTGTCATACACCAGACACGTTTCGCTTTCATCCGTAGCATTCTGTAAATATGGTATACATAAGGTTTCTACTTTTTTCTATTTATAGATTTTAAAGAAAATCTATTTTCAATCTATAATAGCAAAATGTATAAACGTACTATACATACTATATTTACAGAATAATCACTAAGCTTAAGTCGGAAAAAAACAAATAATAATTGAACCATAAATACTATACTCATTGTCGTAATGTCTCGTATCGGATACGTCTCGCAAGCAAAATAAGATCGATCTTAAGGAGCGATGTTTAATCCGTGCTTTCATGAGCTGGTTTCTTGTTGCTACTGTAACCGAGTGAGGCGGCGCAGTGGCTAGCACTCTGGACTCGCATTCGGGAGGACGACGGTTCAAACCCGCGTCCCGCTATGCTGATTTAGGTTTTCCGTGATTTCCCTAAATCACTCCAGGTAAATGCCGGGATGGTTCCTATGGAAGGGCACGGCCGTCTTCCTTCCCCAATCCTATGGGACCGATGACTTCGCTGTTTGGTCCCATACCACGAGAAAAAAAAAAAAAAAAAAAACAGTTTATACCGATGGATGTTTCTAAACTCCTGTTAAACGTTTTAAGGGCTTGTTATGAGGACAGAGTAAGTTTAATTTTGAATGAGAACCCATATCTAGGACATTTAAGTACAAGAGAAAACATGGAAAATAATGCAATCCTCTCTCCTTAGTTTTTAGAGTGAAACAGCGACATTAATCTACTGTGGCTCTGGTAATACACACATCAAAAAAAAGCTTTGCATCACCTCAGTTCCGAGAGTACCGGAACCTGTGCAGAAAATTGGAATAGAGATAAACATATACATAATTTCCGCCCCTTTTATTGCTCATGAGAACCACACATTGCATGTTGTACCATCATACGGGGAGACCTTTAGAAGTGGTGGTCCAGATTGCTGTACACATCAGTACCTCTAATACCCAGTAGCACGTCCTCTGGCATTGATGCATGCCTGTATTCGTCCTGACATACTATACACAAGTTCATCAAGGCACTTTTCGTACAGGTTGTCTCACTCCTAAATGGCGATTCGGCGTAGATCCCTCAGAGTGGTTGGTGGGCCACGTCGTCCATAAACAGCCATTTTCAATCTATCCCAGGCATGTTCGATAGGGTTCATGTCTGGAGAACATGCTGGCCACTCTGTTCGAGCGATGCAGTTATGCTGAAGGAAGTCATTCAGAAGATGTGCACAATGCGGGCGCGAATTGTCGTTCATGAAAACGAATGCCTCGTCAATTTGCTGCCGATATGGTTGCACTATCGGTCGGAGGATGGTATTCACGAATCTTACAGCCATTACGGCTTCTTCCATGACCACCAGCGGCGTACGTCGGCCCCACATAATGCCACCCCAAAACGGCAGGGAACCTCTTCCTTGCTGCACTCGCTGGACAGTGTGTCTAACGCGTTCAGCCTGACCAGGTTGCCTCCAAACACGTCACCGACGATTTTCTGGTTGAAGGCATATGCGACACTCATCGGTGAAGAGAACGTGATGCCAATCCCTCGCCATGGACGTCGGGATTGAAGTTGCGCATTATCCATCCTATTGCGCACAGTTTCAGTCGTAACACGACGTCCTGTGCCTGCACGAAAAGCGTTATTCAACATGGTGGCGGAGTCATAATCCGTAGATAGCGGTGATCCACTGCAGTAGTAGCCCTTGGGCGGCCTGAGCGAGGCACGCCATCGACAGTTCCTGTCTCTCTGTATCTCCTCCATGTCCGAATAACATCGCTTTGGCTCACTCCGAGACGCCTGGACACTTCCCTTGTTCAGAGCCCTTCCTGGCACAAAGTAACAATGCGGACGCGATCTAACCAAGGTATTGACCGTCTAGGCATGGTTAAACTACAGGCAACACGAGCCGTGTACCTCCTTCCTGGTGGATTGACTGGAACTGATCGGCTGTCAGACCCCCTTCTGTCTAATAGGCGCTGCTCATGCATGTTTGGGAAGGTTTAGTGACAACCTGTGAACAGTCAAAGGGACTGTGTCTGTGATACAATATCCACAGTCAACGTCTATCTTCAGGAGTTCTGGGAACCGGAATGATGCAAAACCTTTTTTTGATGTATGTATAACAGAATCCTTTTTAGAGAAGCAACACAAAAGGCAGGATTTCACGGAAGAAACAGGTGTGCAAAAGAATGAAAGTGGACCCAGGAAGAAGAGGAACAATATTCTCAATTGATGAAGGAAGTCTGGGGGCAACGGAAATTGAACACAGAGGTACGAAACCAAAGTTTATTTATCATACTCTCCAAATGGATTATCCAAATAAATAAATAAATAAATTAACATGAACTTCAATTCAAAAGCGTTTATTTTCCAGACCGATATACAAGCATACAGCCGTTCATCACTGGTATCTGGAACAAGAAAGGGAACAGCGCCTGTTTGAGGAAAATGATTTATGGGCCTTGTTTAACAAACACTGTTTGTTCACTGAAGGCCGCTCTCCTCCCGTCCCCCTGCCTTATCCTCTCCCCTTCCCTCCCCTACCCTCTCTTTCTACGTAAGGTGGCTGAAGTGTAAAAAGTAGGAAATCAAAAAATGAGGGGTGAAGCATTATCCTATTGGTTGGGGCCTAGTAGCCCCCACCACCAGTGATAGCCGTCTAGGCTACTAAAACACATAGAATAAGGCGGAGTTGAAGTGTGCTACAATATTAGTTACCACACTACAGACAGCTGTGTGGAATTCAGCTATTTTAAATGTATCTTTATGCTTACTGATTCTTATAAAATCAAGCTCCATGACAACGACGATGGAGCTCTGTTTTACTAGCTACATGAAAACCTAACAACGATGAAACTCATTTTTACTTTTTTGTACGTTGAATACTGACCAACTGCAGTACTCTCAAGATCTATGATCTTAACATTTCCTTCCAAAAAACTGACTCGTACATTTTCAGACACGAGTATATACAGAGCCACCATTTCTCGACATAGACAGTCTTCCACAGGGTAAAAAACATGATTTTATTCCCTGCAGGATACTCCTCTTAATACATTTAGACAAGTACTACACAGATACCTGTCAACCAGTAACAAGTGTTTTGCGATGTGGGAATAGCATTCCAGAGGCAACTTGTACCCTCTGTTAACCTAGTAACGACTCGAGGTTGCAGCAGTAAGTATACCGTGGAAAATATCCCTTTCTGTTATCACAGTAGTACTCTAAAATGTAGCAATTATATATTTTGTTTCCTACAACCATGTTAGAATCTTTTAAAATTCCCACTTCAGCGAAAAACTATTAAGATGTCAGAATTATGAGTTAAAAAAAGAGCCTATTTATCACATATTCTCTCATCTTTCAGCTAATGATCACTAAGCGATATTTTTTTAACTGAAGTTTTAACATCACATTATTACAGTGATGAGAATTTCAATTGTGTCACTGTATGTTGCCTGGAAACATCATAGTAATGGTAAATGTACAATTGAAAAAAAAGTCTGCATCACCTGGTTCTTTAAAAAATAGAGTCGTGAATGCTTTTATAAGCAAAGTGATCAGTGGCATCGTGCCAATGGTTTGTGAATAATAAAGTAGAGGTGGTTTACTGCTGTTCCTGTAATTACCGTTGAAAATATATTGTACAGTACACATTTTAGATGTGTCACACAGTCCAGAACACTGATCTCTTACCCAAAACTCCACACAACATGAATTTTTTTAATGAGTGCACAGTCTGAGGATACTTCACCCACCAGTTAACTACTTCTGCAAGGGAAAGACATGTTTTGTGTAACAGCTGTTTATAAGATCATTAAGGTGTTACCAAATAGTCAATAGTCTTGGAGTCTGTTTAATCAGTTTCTAGACATTAATTGTATACAGTTGATGTTCCTGAGACATGCTGAGTCTCACCTTTACCTACGATAATGATGTAGGCTGAGCAATGAATTAAAATATTTACCAGCACCAGGATTCGAACCCCAGTATCCTGCTTACTAGACAGATGCAATAAATGCTGCACCGCAATGACACTGCAGCTACCACACCTGCACAGATTACCCCAGTACGTCTCCCTCCCTGATAAAAATTCCAATTCACGCCTCAGCCCATTGCTAATAGCAATGCAGGCTGTCCCAGCTCTCCCAGCCAATTAGATAGTACCCTACACTCCAATTTTTAATATCCCACCATCTACACCTCACCCAATTCGGCTAGAAAGCAGAATAGGATAAGGGCAGGGAGAAAGGGGAAAGGTGATGGGGAGGAGTTGAGGGAGGAGATCTGGCAACAATGCAGGCTGGCCTACAATGGCTAAGACAATAGGATAACACCCACCCCAATATTTGAATTTCCCATAGTTTATACTTTACCAAATTCGCTTGGAAAGGTGAGGGAGAGAGGAACGAATGGGAGAGATGGACTGGAGGGGTGACTTTGAATGTGGCAGGTTTTGTTTGTTTACATAAGGATCATAAATCATTATCCCTGAACAGGTTCTACCCCGTTATAAATAACGGGCTAAAGGGGACAAACGAACAATTGTATACAAATCAATGTCGATAACATAGGAACATTTCGTTCACACAAAAGTAGAGACACATAATTACTTAGATAGTGTGCACATCTACATAGAATGACGTCTGTGAAGTATAGCATTTTTACGATGGTTAATATTATCTGGATCTAGAAAACATAGAAGACCATGAATACTTATAACCTAATTATAAATCTGTACAAAACCATGCCTATATGACCATGATAGGGTGTCTTATCTGCCACACAGATCAATGTGTGTACATGTAACTCTGAAACGCTAAACGGCCACAATTCCTGGTCGTATCCGACACTAATGTTACATGTAAATAAGTTATACACAACTGCAACCAGTCACTTTTTTTGAATAATAATGCTTTATTACATGAACCGGTTTTCGAACCTTTTCAGGTTCATCTTCAGATGGTTTCGGGAGGATCCGGGAAGTTACATAATTACTGGTAGTAGCATAATGCTGGGTGCTGGTTCTATGGCAGAAAGATGGGTCACACTTTAATGTATCGCCATGACTATAGCTTATCTGTCGATATGGATGTAAATTCAGTTTTTACTTACTGCGACAGTATAGGCGGCTTTTTTCCGATCTGTCTGCCCCCATTTTGATGTCCAGAACACTTTCACACAAACTATATTAGTTTACACTTTGACAGTGACACTTTACCAGCATCCAGCATGCGCTTTACAACTGTTGCTTGTAACAAAGATCTTGACAGAAAGATATGGCATAAGCCTACTTTGTGCAGAGATGTAATTTGTTGTTCTTTACATGTGTTAAAGTCGATATAAGGGCAAGTATTTTAATCAGAATGGCGATAACATGAGAGCACAAGATAAAATAAATAAATAAATTACTACAAGAACAAATTTCAGGTGATCTGATATCTTATTTCTACTTGTATATTACAGGCAGTCTTACAGGCAGCTTTTTTAAAGCAATTATGTTTGACATTAACATGAATCCCAAGGAATCAATAATACAGAGTTATTGTATCTGCAGTAAGGTGCAGCTTTCTGTATGACTAGGACCTGTATATTTAAATTAATAACAAATCTTCAGATGAACTGTTGGCTTATTTCTGTTGTTACGTTAACATGATCTGGGGTATTATCAAGAGCAGATTCTGTTTATTTTAGCTAAAGATATATGTATAATAGTTATAGTGACTGAAATGGATTGAAGCTGTTTGTATGGCTGTACATTTAATATTTAAAAAATCATGAACAAAAATTCTTTAACTGTTGACTTATTTTTATTCTAACATTAGAGTGATCTGGGATATTGGTAAAGGCAGCTTCTGTTTGTTCCAGCTAGAATTAATATGTATAAAGTACTGATTTATGTTAGCAATGGAGGGCTCTAAGATTTAGAGATATGGTGCAGGTCTTATTCTGTGGCAGTATATTACATTGACATCGGTGTGGTTTTGATGTAAGGAGAGGGAGGGGGTGGGTCATTGGGAGGGGGGGAGGTCAGGGGAGCCGGTGTAGGGTTCCTTGGGTGGTTACTTGTTTTGAACTAGTAGATCTTCAAAGTTCTGAAGGAAAAATTTGTTTCTCAGTTCAGTTTGATCATTGAGTAGGTAGTCAGGTGCTGTATTTGTGTAGTTACAGTAACAAAATATGGGAACTGGTGGTCAGGGAAAAGAGTCTCATAGCGCAGGACTCTTGTTACCTCGGAGACCATACCTAGATAGATCTGTGACTTGCAGTCACTATGTATATTAGATACTCCATTTGGGCAAACAGTAGGGGAGAGAGTTATATGTTGGTACACTTTTCAAACTTTCGCCTCTAGTCAGTCCTGTAATGGAGGTTTAATTTATCTTCTTATTCCATTTTTAAATGATGCCATTCAGTTTTTATGTGGTGCAGTCTTTTTCTGAGATTACAAAAATTACTCGTGAAATTAGGGTTTTTCCAAATGTGACAACATGTTCCAAGGTACAGCATGATCATGTAGCTAGGGGCAAATATTCGAGTGAAATTTAAAAGCGTTGCAACCGAAAAAATCTTGTCAAAACTGCATTTAATAGTCTCTCTGTTACATTATTATTGTTCCACAAACCAATAATCAGTAACTGAAATCAAATTAAGCAGACGCATTTACCAAAACCCAGTTACGAATTAAATACATTTAGAAGTAGAAGCTCTTGGAAACTACCACAAATTTCCATTTTTAAAGCAAGTAAAACTATTAAGACATTAAATAAACTCAGTTCATTTAGAAGTATCATATGCCTCGTGATAAAAGACCTTCTGTTTCAAGGTACAATATGGTGCATTAATGCTACTAATTGAGAAAAAGTATTTACTGATAACTTTTTTATATAATCAGTATCAGAGTCTCACAAAACTACGATAACTGTAATGAGCTTCAATGCTACCCCTCAGTAGGTGATTACTCCCAGGTTGGGAAGCACTGCACTAGGTAGTCCTCTTTCTCAGATGCCACTGATGAGGGGCTGTACGTCTCACAAACACTTTTGCAGTGCAGCTCATGGTGTACAACATGACGTCCTTTATGAAATTCATACGAGCTGCGGAAGACCAAACATACAAGATTTTCACTTTCTTGAATACCGTTGACTGATGGCATTTGCTTTATCCGTCAAAATATCTCTGAGCTTCATCAGTTATAATATGAGGAGAGACAGAGACACTGACAGATATTAAGTTTTCCACATTCACTGAAAACAACAAAAAACCAATGAAAGTGCCGAAAATCTCCGTCCGTTCAATACAGCAGTTTTCAGTTAGTGCACTCTAGATGGTTCTGATAAACCCCGCGGCTCGTAAGTAATTTTTCGGTGGCAAGCATGCGCTACATATCCATTACTCGCCTAAAAGTTTTTTCAGGTATTAAAAACACAAAGACACTATTACACGCAGCACAGGCGAAGCGGGCGCTGGAGAGTCAACCCGGCAATGAATACTGTGCCACCCAAAAAATGCTTGGTCTTATCACGTCGTCACGTGCTGCCATCTCGTAGGCATTTACATTTTATTCCGGGACTTACTATCGAGGCCAGATTTAGCAAGCAGTATGTGTACTTGTCCTTTCTGCCAATATGTTTTGCGGTTAGTTTCGTTGGAAGACTCTTATTGTACAGAAATACTAACTCTCAGCCCGGAAGACACCGTTCCTCACAAGTGACTTCTAATCAAGCTGCGGGCCTATGGGGTATCGTCTCAGTTGTGCGACTGGATTCGTGGTTTCCTGTCAGGATGGTCGCAGTTCGTTGTAATAGACGGCAAATCATCGAGTAAAATTGAAGTGATATCAGGTGTTCCCCAGGGAAGCGTCCTGGGACCTCTGCTGTTCATGATCTATATAAATGACCCGGGTCACAATATGAGCAGTTCTCTTAGGTTGTTCGCAGATGATGCTGTAATTTACCGTCTAGTAAGGTCATCCGAAGACCAGTATCAGTTGCAAAGCGATTTAGAAAAGATTGCTGTATGGTGTGGCAGGTGGCAGTTGACGCTAAATAACGAAAAGTGTGAGGTGATCCACATGAGTTCCAAAAGAAATCCGTTGGAATTCGATTACTCGATAGATAGTACAATTCTCAAGGCTGTCAATTCAGCGAAGTACCTGGGTGTTAAAATTACGAACAACTTCAGTTGGAAAGACCACATAGATAATATTGTGGGGAAGGCAAGCCAAAGGTTGCGTTTCATTGGCGGGACACTTAGAAGATGCAACAAGTCCACTAAAGAGACAGCTTACACTACACTCGTTCGTCCTGTTTTAGAATATTGCTGCGCGGTGTGGGATCCTTACCAGGTGGGATTGGCGGAGGACATCGAAAGGGTGCAAAAAAGGGCAGCTCGTTTTGTATTATCACGTAATAGGGAAGAGAGTGTGACAGATATGATACGCGAGTTGGGATGGAAGTCATTAAAGCAAAGACGTTTTTCGTCGCGGCGAGATCTATTTACGAAATTTCAGTCACCAACTTTCTCTTCCGAATGCGAAAATATTTTGTTGAGCCCAACCTACATAGGTAGGAATGATCATCAAAATAAAATAAGAGAAATCAGAGCTCGAACAGAAAGGTTTAGGTGTTCGTTTTTCCCGCGCGCTGTTCGGGAGTGGAATGGTAGAGAGATAGTATGATTGTGGTTCGATGAACCCTCTGCCAAGCACTTAAATGTGAATAGCAGAGTAATCATGTAGATGTAGATGTAGATGTAGAAGAAGTGAATTCATCAGCCCAAAAGATTTCTATCTAAATGAAGAAACAACGTAGGCTGTGTTTTCCTTCTGTATTAAAATGTTGCGTATTGTTAGAGAGATAAGAAATTCCGTCTGTGACGGTATTATTCTCGTGGGTTTAGCTAATAAAGAGCAGTTCCATCTCAGTGAAAGATGGCTTGATTGTCTTGCTACAGTACTTCACATGTTACTTAATTTTATTGAGAGTTACCACTTCTTTCTTTTCCTCGTTCTCGTTGTAAGACTATAAGGTTTTACTGTGTATCATAGTTTACCAGTTGATTTGGTCAATTGCAATTTTCGAGAATATTTTCTTTCGAGTCCGTTTATAGTATCTTTCGTCTCTGTCTTTGCCTTAGTCTATCCATGATTTATTTCTACCGACATATTCCACAAGAAACTACACTTTGCATAGCGCAGGGTAGTCATGGTAGTGGGAAAATGTCTGTCTGCCTCTGTACCCTGTCATCTCTTATTTTAAGGGCCTCTACGAGAGATATACGATCTATTCAGCAGAACCGTTGCCGGTCAACGTCTGATATTGCTTCTTTGCTTTTATACAACAACATTTCGCGGGAGCAATGTTGCTTTAATGACAACGATATCCTTAAGCATCTCTGTTAGGCTTCCAAAGAAAATATACCACCTTGTTATGGTAATGGAACCGCTTTCGAAATTTCTTTGATGGTTTCATAACAGTAAACACTTCACGTTCTTTAAGACAGGTATTGCTGTAGTCACGGATTCAGTATCTGTAGGTAACACCAGTCGGATGTAACATATTTTTTTCTGTATGTCAGAAACGCATTGAACAACTTTGTTTCCTGTAAGTTTATGGTTGTCAAATTCTTCTATTCATATTGAGTGACTTGCTAAAATGTGACTTTTTCATTGTACCTCATCCTCTGTTGCAACTTTCTTCCTTTATTTAAATTGTGCTAAATGTATGTAATGCTGGATTTACTCTGCGAAGGAGAGTGAAAACACTGTAGCTACCGAAGTTTAGCAGAGTCAACGCAATGAACTTCTGAAAGAGTGAATGTTAGTGGTCACTGGTCACAGTACGGGATGTATAAAAACATGTGTCAGAAACATTAGACATTTAGTCTGGACATTAAAACATTACAAAAAGCTCGTATGAACAAGAATCTAAAAGTCCTTCGTTATGGAGGCATAAAGGGGATCGCTACGAGCTTCGTGGTTCACCGACCCAGGACGTCAAAGTTGAGTAGTGGTTTCAAGTACCCAAGCCACGTCCATTCATGTTGTGTGGTTCGTTTGGATGGTTCGCTGTTGGGGAGGTTTTCCTGTGAGCAACACCGAGTGTTTGTATTTCTAAAATTTAGCCGCCATGCGGTAGAATTAACTATATTGGTTGACTGCAATTCAAGTGCACCAGCAGAATTTTCTGCCTTGTGGCCGTTAGTGTTCCGGTTACCTGCCCTGTCCACTAACGTAATTTCAGGCAGTGTCCTTTTCTCACCTGTTGTTGTTGTCCAACGCGGTGTGTAGTTTTGACAGTTTAATACACATAAATATTTGATTGTGGATAATCACGCCAGCAACATTCTGTGTTTAAATTCTCATGTACCGATTGGTGGCAAGTTATTCGTTTGTCGGTCGGTCCGTGGCTGTCCCTTGGTTGGGTTCCGACGGATCAAGTGTAGTTGGGTTCAAAAATGGTTCAAATGGCTCTGAGCACTATGGGACGTAACTTCTAAGGTCATCAGCCCCCTAGAACTTAGAACTACTTAAACCTAACTAGCCTAAGGACATCACACACATCCATTCCCGAGGCAGGATTCGAACCTGCGACCGTAGCGGTCGCGTGGTTCCAGACTGTAGTGCCTAGAACCGCTCGGCCACCCCGGCCGGCTGTAGTTGGGCACACCACCTGTCTCACCTAAGTGAAAGAGGGCAGACCGACCCCCTGGGGGGTTCTGAGTGCTGTTGTCTTTACTGTCTTTCTCACTGGTGTTTAGTTGTCCGCTTATAATCTATCACAGCCAATGATAAAAAAATTCTTGGTTTTACTGTGTTTTATGTAAGTAGGTTTGAATTCCGGCAAGTGGATATTTGCTGAAAGATCATTGCCGTTGTGTTGTCTTTTCTTTTAGTCTGGTTTCAGCTACTTAAAACTTAAGGCTTATGGTTATATTTTTTTTAATTTTGTAAAATTAATTGTGGGCCTTCAGCCTTGGAATCTTATTATTAAAATTACATTTTCAAGCTTAAACATTGCGGCTTGGAACCGTATTCTTAAAATTACCCCCGGGTTCCCGGGTTCGATTCCCGGCGGGGTCAGGGATTTTCTCTGCCTCGTGATGACTGGGTGTTGTGTGATGTCCTTAGGTTGGTTAGGTTTAAGTAGTTCTAAGTTCTAGGGGACTGATGACCATAGATGTTAAGTCCCATAGTGCTCAGAGCCATTTGAACCATTTTTTTTTAAATTACCCTTTAAGCTAAACAGTGCGGCCTTCTGCCTTTGAACGGTTATGCTAATTTATTTTAAAATCATCAAAATTTTATTGTGGGCCTTCAGTCGTTTGTATTGCATCTTGTTTATGTTTGTCTATCCACTTTTGCCTTGAAGCTTTCGGCCTAGCTGTGATAAAAATATATTTGAATTATTTTATTTGCTATTTTAACTGCATTTTTATATTGTTGATTTTTAAGATTTCTTGTTTTGAGGCCTTCAGCCGTGAAAGAATTGCATTTTGGAAACTCGTAGTTGTAAAAGTTCAACTATGTGCCACTTTGGTTGTAAATGTGTTAATAAATTACAATAAATTACAATTTTAAGGTGAAACTGACCCCAACCTTATTTGGCCCTTTCCACGCTCCTAATCCCATGTTCTGCCCAGCGTGTTTCGCGGGTGTCTCAGTTTTCTTTTTACAGGGTGGAATGTTGGAGAATGCAACGTGGCAGTCAGTGCGATGCGACAGTAATTCTTCAACACAAACACTGCTTCTTCTGAGTCGAGGAAACCGTAGACAGGGGTAATTAACGAGCACTTCGCTGGAGCCAATATGAATGTGTAGACTTCAAGGGTAACAGTACTGATTTAAAGGCACATATCGAGTACGCCTCATGGTAGTAAAGACCCACCAGCGCGGCAATCCGTCGCTTAGCTCCTACTGGGAACAGATCTAGCGACCTTGCCGGCCTCAGGAGTACCTCAGCATCACGCAGACGGTTCATAGACACACATGTCATGTATGGACGAGCATTGTCCTGTTGAAAAATGGTAACACTGTGGTGTCACCGCCAGACACCATACTTGCTAGGTGGTAGCCTTTAAATCGGCCGCGGTCCGTTAGTATACGCCGGACCCGCGTGTCGCCACTATCACTGATTGCAGACCGAGCGCCTCCAAACGGCAGGTCTAGAGAGACTTCCTAGCACTCGACCCAGTTGTACGACCGACTTTGCTAGCGATGGTTCACTGACAAAATACGCTCTCATTTGCCGAGACGATAATTAGCATAGCCTTCAGCTACGTCATTTGCTACGACCTAGCAAGGCGCCATTACCAGTTACTATTGATACTGAATCATGTACAGTCAAGAGCGACGCTCATCATTAATGGATTAAAGTTAAGTATTCCACCAGCTACGTCCGTTTTTTCTAAATTCTAATTTCCTTGTCCTGTTCCAGACCTCACGCCAGCCTGCGTGAGCTAACACGCGTGCCTTTCGGCTTCCTCTAGTACCCGGTGTTGGCTCTCCTGCCAACCCACAACAAACACTATATGGTCGCATGAGAGGTAAGACATGAGGTCGCAGAATGTCCGCAGTGCATCACTGTGCCGGTCGTGACCTGACCTGTGGTCACACCGGATGGCTCCCCGCACCATGACGCCAGAGTAACACAGCTCTACCTTTCCAAAACATTGGAAGAATGAGAACTCATCCCAGTTCGGACGGAAAAAGGAAAGCAAAAATCAAAGCGAGCTATCGATCGCGATGAAGCCGGAAAAATGACTCTGAGCACTATGGGACTTAACTTTTGAGGTTATCAGTCCCCTAGCACTTAGAACTACTTAAACCTAACTAACCTAAGGACATCACACACACCCATCCGCGAGGCAGGATTCGAACCTGCGACCGTAGCGGTCGCTCGGTTCCAGACTGTAGCGCCTAGAACTGCTCGGCCACCCCGGCCGGCTGAAGCCGGAAAGAAATCTTATCTAAACAAACTAAGAAAATACTATCTCCATCTGTTAATTGATGGGCGGAAGCGAATGAGATGGCACTACAGCCGCCGTATGTTCATCGAAGATCGGAAAATCTACAAAACATCGAAAAACTTTCCAGACCGTTTGACGATAATGCTGCGGCCTGGCGCATAATCGTTAACGTCCAGGGAACTGGTCTTGCCCCATATAAACGAAAAGTTTAGTGCGGACAGCTACAATCCTTTTAATCATTGAGTAAAGTCGTGGCACCCATGTGAGAGTAAATTATGCAAACGGTGGGAAATTTAAAAGCGAAGCTAAAATATTTGTGGCAGCAACATGATGAGTTCCAGCCTGTGACCTAGAAACAGAGAAGGGATGTCAGAGTTGAAAATAAAAGTTCAGCTGAAGCCAGAATGATGCCACCGTAGTTTATTACACAGGACATAATAGCACAAGGAAGTGGCACTGGTATCTAAGAAACTTCGTTCTTACTGTATTGGTGCATTGCACAACAACATGGTAAGCCTCAGCTAGATCTGTAGAACGGTTTCATTTATACAGCGTTTTAAATTAGTGATGTAGCTTGTGTTTCGTTCAGACGAATAGACTGCTATACTGTAATGTCATAAAATTCTTTGTTTGCTGTGATTTATCAGCTGTGGAAACTCATCCAAGGTTGGTGAAGGCTTGTAACTACTGTGTTCCTTCATGTTCATGCTTTAAGAAAGGTTTATAGTACATTTTACGTCTAGAACTGACTAAGAGAAGTGCTTATGCAGGATAGGTGCTCTATTTTTTTGAACGCTGACCAAAAGCAAATAGAAAAACTAATTTATCAGCAATGACTGGACTACTTTAAAAAGAATACAACTGATTTTGTGTGGCGATATTCTACTATAAAATATACGCGGGTCCACCAGTCCGTCAGAGATATAAAACAGCAAATCAAACAGGAGTCAGAAACATGTAGCTTGCACCACAAAGAATTTAGTTGGTAACATCCGTCGAAATGTATGTAGCCAGTGGTTTCTGCGGGTGCTGAACGGGTACTTCTTCCTCGTTACCTTACAACAGAATACAACAGGATCTAGAAAATACTACATAAGTCTTTTGGAAAAACCAGATGAAAAATACGTCAGAAAAGGCTAAAGCTGTATATGGAAAAGTCATCTTTGATCTGATTTGTCACTGAAAAGTATTTGATACTAGTGGAGAGAGTAGTACGGCCATAGGTACATATTTTGCAGAGATGGAACCCACTCGCATCAATAACTACTAACAAAGTTCATTGACTTAAAATAGGGCTACATCAAAAACATATGTATTTTATAAACAGTCGTTCACTGCCAGGCCGAGAAATTTTTCCTTGCGTTAACTGTGGCTGCTCGATTCCAGGGGCTATCTGCAAGTGGGTATGCAGTGAGCAGCCTGCAGAATCGTTCTTTGTTGTACCACGTACAGCTGAATCAAAACGCTCCAGTCTCGTTACTAAAATCTATTTGCCGACATTCAGTGCTCACTCGCAGAAAAGCGTACCAGTTCACGGCAGTTCTTCATGCTGTAGCTCAAGATCACAATCATATCCTTCCGAAGCATTTCGTAATTTATTATAACCGGCAAGAAATTGTCTATTAGCATTTTGCACACCAACTCAAAATGTTTCCCGGCTAGTGTGAGACTGATTATCGTACTGGCACCTAAAATATTTCAGTTACCCAAGAAGGGTACTTCTCATCGACAACAATGAATACTCAGTTAAGAACATGTATTAAAAATTCGGAGTCTTGCCTGCAAGATCGGTAGATCTGTCCCCAATAGCAGATAAGCTACAGGTTCCAGCATTGGTGGGTCTTAATTATCATGAGGCGTGCTCGATATACGAATTTACATCAGTAATGATACCCTCGAAGTGTGCAAATTTATTCTGTCTGCCGCTAACTTCTCGTTAATCATCCATATCTACGATTTCCTCAACACAGAAGTATTCGTTGTGAAGAATTACTGTCGCATAGCACTGACTGCCAATAGAAAATGTTTGTGGCCAGCTCGAACGACAACTCCGCCCCAGTGCCAGAATCGAGGATATCAAGGACCATTTACAAACAGTTGTTGCGCAGCATGTCTCAGGAGAAGATACAACGATTTTATGACACACTTCCCAATCGAATCTGTGCATGCGTCCAGGCTACATGGAGTGCAAAGTCATACTGATAAGCAGGCTCACGAAGCCAAGTTCTTTGTAAATTTAACTCGGTTTTGTAATCACTGAAATAACACGACCCACCCTTTCAATCCATGAAACTGCATTTTGTTTCTTTCTCCCCTTCTGGGTGCTTCAATTTTCTCGGAAGGCAGTATACGAAGCCCATGGACTGTGCGGCTGATCCCGGCGGAGGTTCGAGTCCTCCCTCGGGCGTGGGTGTGTGTGTTTGTCCTTAGGGTAATTTAGGTTAAGTAGTGTGTAAGCTTAGGGACTGATGACCTTAGCAGTTAAGTCCCATAAGATTTCACACACATCTGATCGTCATCATCATCTATACGAAGCCCGTCCTTCTAAAAGTGAACGGATGTTGTAACCAGTATGCAGACAGACTAAATCTGAAAGTCGAACTCCTCGGCTAACAGACTACAGTTCCAAATACATGGTGCACAGGTCTTCATAAGCCCACTTTACATTTCATCAAAGGCATGTGAGTCTTCAATGCTTTAATAATTGATTTAAATCCCTGTCTACTGGTTGCCAGTGACATAATTGTCTTGCAACAGCACCTTTTCAAAGTTTGGCATATTTGTGTTCACCATCAAAATTTTGGTTTAATTTAGCACTTACTGACAACACGTAGTTATTAAATGTATTTCACAACTATATCAGATTAGTAACACTTATTTACCCCGAGAATAGATACAATATCTTAAGAACCCGTCTACGTCTTTGCTCCTTCAATACTTCGATAGCATCTGAGCATATAGTTTCATTCCGAGAGCTGCCTTTCCAATGTTTTAGTCTCCCTGCTGACACTCTTCAGCATTTTGCAGTATCGTCTGCAGTGAAATTTTGTAATTGTGATTTCTGTTCAAATATCACGATACAATTACTGAACTTCCATTCGAAGATCATTATTACTGAAAAATCGGGTAGTGCATTGCACAAGTCTAGACCTGAATACTGGAAGACACGTTAGACGCTGCTTTCTTCGAACACGTTCGACTGCTGAACAACTGGATCAATGCTGCTGCAGTCTTAATGCTGTCGGGTCTGGCGCGCTAGTGCTGTGCGCTCGCCCGCCACCGTTTGTAGTTGGGCTCCACAGCCAGAGAATCACCGTAATTTTTAATTTGTTACATAGTTCGACCATTCACAAGGGCAACCTTACCTGGAAGTTCCTAACTGATGTGACTCCATATTTACGTATCTATATGGAAGCAAAGGAACAGCAATATATAGGGATTGGACAAAATTATGGAAATATCAGAAACACAGCACATTACGATGCCTAATACGGTGTAGGAAAGTTCTTCCAGTCATCCAGGAATGGATAAATACAGGTCCTGTATGGTTTTGGAGGGACTTTTATAGCATTCTTCCTGCAAAATAATGGTTCAAATGGCTCTGAGCACTATGGGACTTAACATCTATGGTCATCAGTCCCCTAGAACGTAGAACTACTTAAACCTAACTAACCTAAGGACAGCACACAACACCCAGTCATCACGAGGCAGAGAAAATCCCTGACCCCGCCGAGAATCGAACCCGGGACCCCGGGCGCGGGATGCAAACTAATGGCAAGTTCAGATAACGATTATGGAGGTGGATAGCGATCTGGGACCCTTCTCACCAACTTAGACCACAAAGCCTCAACGATAGTTAGATTTGCTGACTGTGGCGCCAGGGGAGATGCGGCAATCCTTCCTCGTGCTCGCGAAACTAGGAGAATGTGTGAGCAGGGGCCCTGTCGCATTGGAACCCAGCGCCACCAGTACTCTACCATGGGATAGGCTCGATCAGCAGAAATGGTCACATAACCCTTGGCAATAATGCGGCTCGCAGAGTAACCGTGGGTCTCGTGGAATACCACGATATGGTAGTCAAAATAATCACCGAACTCCCATCAAGTTTCAATCTTAGGACGGAAACTCGGCCAGAAGTTGGAAAACAATGTGAAACCAGAGTCATGAGCAAATGACTTTCTTCCATGCGCCGTAGTCCATGTTTTATTGTTTCAGCACCACGTTTTCCTGTTACCGGCATTTAGATCATTGGTTTTAGAATTTCAGCTGGCCCTGCAATTCGCGGGTTAATGCAGCTCTCTTCGTGTTGTTTTGGTGCCGACAGGGTTCGCGAGTACGACAATCAATTCTGCAGTGACTTCTGCAGCTGTCATCCTCTTATTTTTCGCCACAATCCTCTTCAGTGAACGTCTGTCGCAATCACTCGACACATACTTTCGTCCGCATTACGGCTTAGCGGATGATGTTTTTCCGCTTTCCCTGTATACGGCATAAATCTTCGATACGGTGCCTCTTGAAACACCAAACACTTCCGCTCTTTTGGCTACGGAAGCACCACCATAAGGTACCCAGCAATGTGTCCGAGTTCGAATTCACTTAGTTCTGAATAATGCACTCATAACTACACAGAAAACTGTTCTGATCACGACTGACAGTTACAACGTACTGAGATCAATGCACAGATGCCGTTCAGACCCAAATAAGACAGTTCAATCCCGCGTCCGGCCATCCTGATTTAGGTTTTCCGTGATTTCCCTAAATCGCTCCAGGTAAATGCCGGGATGGTTCCTTTGAAAGGGCACGGCCGACCTCCTTCCCCGTCCATCCCTAAACCGATGAGAACGATGAGCTCGCAGTTTGGTCTCTTCCTCCTAAACAACCCAATCCCCAAATACGAGAGTGCAGTCTGCAGATTCGACTAGCACCTGCAAACATGAATTTCTCGCGGTGTTCCCTTACTTTTTCCAATGCTTCTACATGTCGGAGCTTGTGGCCGAGAACAGGTTGCACAACAGTCTTGTACACGGCCTCCTTTGCAGATGTACAGCATTTTCTCTGAAATCTCACAGTACACGATCTATTTTCCCCACTCACAATGGATTTTATATGATCTTACTACCTCGTATTACTTCCTAATGCCATCTAGAGAAATGTAATCGATGTGAGTGAATCAATTGATAAATCGCCAATGCTATGAATTCTTTATCATCATTTAAGTCTACCTAAGATTTTACGAAGTACGTTACAGCTACTGAAAAATGTAATTACACTTTACCATCTAGATCAGAAAAAATCCGTCTTTTGCAGTTAGTGCTTTATTTGTGTGCAGCAATCATATTTGGCCTGTGGATGCTAGGCATCTAGAGTGATATTCATTTTTATGTCCTTTACATGTATGCACATTTGTTTTTCTCTATGTTCTAGGTGCACGTAATGCAGGTTTCCAATTGATAAGTCACATTTAAACATTTCATTGCCCACAATCTATATTATAGCACACCGCACATGGCATTTCAGCACTAAAGCAAGTCAGCGAGACCACAAAAATGACTCTCACCGAAGATACCTAGTATGAATAGGTGAAACATAATTGCTACAAGCAAATAAAACATTCAGTTGCAAAAGACGAAATTTCTCTTACCTAGAAGTAGCAAATAATGAAAAAGTCTGTAAATACTGACAATATAATTGCTAATATTCTTAATATGAAACTGCGGTCTGCCTGAAAGTTGCTACCCTATTAGTCCATGTTTGCAAGGGATAGAGCTGTGAAAGGGCTGTGCTGGTAGTTGTCGCCCATACGGCTTGCATATTTTACTGCCTGACAGAAAGAGTGAAACACCTGGAAGGGGGGCTGGGGGAAGGGGAGGGCAGGGTGAGGGGGAGAAAAGGAAATTAAACCTCGTGGCTTGGGAAGGTTATTTCATCAGTGATTACGAAATCGAATCAAATTTACGAAGAACTTGGCAGTATCAGCTCACTTACCAGTATGACATAGCACTCCGTCTAGTCGGGACGCATGCACTGATTTGCTTGGGAAGGGCGTCATAAGGCCGCTGTGTCCTCTCCTGAAACAAGCCCTGTTTGTAGATATCCTGGAAACTGGCACTGCGACGGAGTTGACGTTCGGACTGGTCGCACACATTTTCTATTGAGAACGGATCTACCGATCTTGCTGGCCCCAGGAGTAATTCACGCCGACAGTTCGTAGAGACACGTGTCGTGTATGGACGACCATTGTCCTTTTGAAAAATGGTACCACGATATGATCGCATGAGAGATAAGACATGAGGTCGCAAGATGTCAGTTATGTGCCACTGTGCCGCCACAGTTCCCTCAATTTCTACCGTCCATTACGCCAGGAGCAACACAGCTGTGTCTCTCCAAGATGTTGGAAGAATAGGACCTCACCCCAGTTCGCCGTCACTCGCATGCCGGTCATCTGGGATAGAGTAGAACCTAGATTCACCGCTGAATTCATTGCGAAGCCATTCACCAGCAGTCCACGGTTCCTGATCGTGGCACCACCCCAAAGGTAGCAGTTTGCATTTGGTGCTAACGGCACACTAGAAATGGAACGGTAATTCCCAAGTAGGTGTGCTGCTAGTCTGTAACCAATGGTACTGAATGACACAGAATGTTGCAGGAATCCACTTTTCGTTCTCGGATAGCGGGCGCAGATGTGAAGACCTTAACGATGTGCTCGGTGCACAATCTGGCGATCATCCCTTGTGGTGATCGGGCGTGGTCGACCAGAACCTTGACAAGTATGCTTGCCCTCTCATTCCAATGTAGATCAACATCAGACCACTGTCACATCCGAACGCTCCACAAATCTGAATAATACGCGATTCGACCACCTGACCAAATGAAGACCCGCAATGAGGCCCCTTTCCCACTCAGGAGTGGTTACTCTTTCTCTCTCATACGACATTAGTGCACTCTTGTGGCTGTTATATCTGTTACAGAGAATTGAAACTCTAATAATTTACATATCCATCATTGGTGTGTATGTGAACGGAGTCGCATTTATCGCCAATCATTTCTTCTGGGTGAAATGTTTTCTTTGTTAGTTGTACGCAGGGTGCTACAAAACTATACCGACAAACTAAAGTAAATGGTTTAAAGCTAATTTGCTGTTATTAAGCTTTGAAAAGACCCACAATATGCAGTTCAGAACCCCTAAGAGATTTCCTTCCAGGATGTGTATAAAATATGGAGATATGCAGATCGAAGGGGTTGACAGTGTTAAATTCCTGGGATTACAAGTCGATAATAAATTTAGTTAGGAAGGGCGTACCACATCATTCTGCATGTTTTCCACACTATTCTGGGTGTTAGTCATGATAATTATTTAAACACTGTCTTGCAAATTGATCTAGGTTTACCTAATTTCCTCCCCTTTTCTCTTACACATTTAGTGCACTTTTTTAGTGTCACCTCCATATCATTGATACTATTCAGTATGCTACTCTTATTATTCTTTTTTTTAATAATATCTACTAAGCTGATTCTTATTTATACACTTTTTACAAATCAATCTAGGTTTATCTAACTTTATCCCATATTCAGTAATGTATTTCAATGCACAACATTTAGTACATTTCTTTACTATCTGCTCTATGTTGTCTGTTTAGTACATACGAAAAATATAAACTGTTGTCCAGTTTTGTTGTTCTCGTTTTTCATCAATCTCGATTTACTTCCATTTTGCATTCATTTACATTCTTTCACCTATGTTGTCCATTTTTTGTTGTCCTCCCAGTCTTCATGTACTTCCATTTTTCATTGATTTACCTTCTTTCACATATGTTGTCTATTTTTTGTTGTCCTTTCAGCCTCCATTTACTTCCATTCAGTTACTTTCTTTCTCATGCGTTGTCCATTTTTTTGTTGTCCTTTCAATCTACATTTATTTCCATTCATTTCCTTTCTTTCACATATGGTATCCACATCTTTGTTGTCCTTTCAATCTCCATTTACTTCCATTCATTAATTTCTTTCACACATGTTGTCTATTTTTTGTTGTTCTTTCAGTCTCCATTGTCTTCCAATTTTAATTCATTTATTTTCATTCATTTACTTTCTTTTTCATATGTTGTCCATTTTTTGTTGTCCGCATTTTTCATCAATCTCCACTTACTTCCATTTTATCATTTACTTTCTGTCAAAAATTAAAATGTTTCAATTTTTCAAAACTTAAATTTTTTCTATATAAATGAAATCAAAACAGAATGAACATGAATGGCAGCATTGAAAATCTGCTAACTGAACTTAACAGTTATAGTAATGGTTGTGTAGAAATATTAACTGAATTATCATAACTGAAAAAAAAAGAAATCTTACAATGTTTCAATAGCTGAAATTATGTCAACTAAATATGGTGAAAAAGTCTTATTACTTTTAGATAATGAATTTAAAATTACTCTTCCAGATATATATACTAAAAGCTTTACAAATGACGAAGATAAATTAGATAAAATTATTGGATTAAATTTTATTTATCGAGGTAAAAAAAAATAAAGATGGTCTGATTCATGTTATTGAATCTGAATGAATTTTAGACTTTTATTTTAATTTTTGAGTATTAAACTTTAAATGAATAATTTACTTTTAATTAAATGAAAATTTCGTTTTGTGGGTATAGATAAATTTTTGGTGCCAATAATCCACAGTCTTATTTCGAAGATCCTATGTCTACTGCAATCGCAATTGACAGTGTCATTGGGTCACTGTAGGAACACGTATGGGTTGTCTGTTGTGGAGCCCCCATGTTCAACAATGTTTACTGTGAAACACTTGTGCCTGCGCGGGGTTTTACTCAGTCTTCGGATATGCCACAGATCACCGCATAATTCTGCTTTACAGAGCGGCCTCCGATCTCCACTTTCTGTGATGTGGCATGGACGTCAAACACCTTGTCGCCAACTCTTGGTTTCACAGTCCTTCAACCACTTTCCATTAATTCTCACGACAGTAACACGCGAACAGCCGACCAGCTTCGCCAGTTGCGAAATTTTCGTTCCCACGTGTCGGGCCGTAAGAAACTTCTATTTGTCAAAATAGGTTATGTCAGTGGATTTCCGCTGTTGTGGCTCATATCGTCGCTGGAATGATTCCCTACTTGACAATGCGACAGAAATTCACGGAGTTGTGCCTAATTCTGGAGTTCGCAGCATGTATATATTTTTCCTCCTATCCTTTGTCGATTTTTTGTGCGTGTCTTCTTGTTATCCAGTTTGTCTCGAGTCATTAACATCTGCCTACGCAGCTAGCTGATGTGCTCATCATATATGGGTGCAAAGCTGAATTTTTCGCCCTAGTGCCTGCATTTCCGTGGTGTACGATCGCCACGTTTTTTCGTAGAAGATGTGTGTAGTCGCACTAAAACGGTCCCCTACACATAGGACGTTAGCCATTTCATGAAGATGAGCTGGCGGAAAGGTCCTTAGTAGGTACAGAACCAACTGTGTGTGTGTTTCTGCACTCTTCGCAGCGTCTGTAAGTGCGTTTTGGCGGCTTGACGGAAGCATATTCAAGTAATGGGTGCAACTTGCTGAGCCGACAGTTGGCTTTGTTCCTGACGTTTCAGACATGCTGGCGCTACCTTAGACGGCAGTTTAGCATGACACGGAGATACCACACCGTATCACTCCGTGAAACAGGGCTGCCTGCAATGTTGACGTGTAGCCGTGCTGCAGAGATAGCGCGGCGAATTTACCAACAACTGTGTATTGGTAGCATTCAGTTTGAGGAGCCACTTGGCGCATGTGTACATGTTGCCGGAGGCTAGTTGCATTCGCCTATGGAGAGTGTTGCGGCTGGATAGGGAATGTTATAAGCTTATCCGTCCAAAACTCTAAGCAGAGCGCATATTTTTGCGAACATTCGGTATAGCCAGTGTCTATGCATGCTTCCACGCTAACGGATAGTGACTGGACTGGAAAATCTCAATAGATATTTTGGCCAAATGTGCGGTGACGTCCAGTGGCATTTGCTTCAGTAGGGCATTATTGTCTTCGTCGGGACCTCCATCCTGCCTGGTGATGAGGATGTGGAGTACCGACGTGACCTCTGCAGCTGACGTTTCTTTTATGTCATCCTCTTCATCTCTTACTGTGAGGCTGCGTGGAAACCGCTCAGCTGCTAGTGCGATATGCGCTGCATTCACGCGATCGTCCTCTGGTGTGAAATTTGCGGAAAAAGGGGTCAGACTGAGCGTTTGTTTTCTAATTTGTTTCACTGATTATGCTGTTACCGTCTTGGGACGAAGGTTTTCGCTGAGTGTATCAAGGAAGTGCTCGGTTGTCCTCCAGGCAGGACAATCATTAACCTGGAGTGTAGGGGCCTTACTGACCTATTCCCGGTTCCGATGTGCTTCTATTGGCCCCCTGATGTTCCAGCGCAGACGAATGAGCAACCGTTTCCACATAAGTTTCTATTCTCGATATATTCTTTTCTTCTTTGTTACGAATGCAAGAATATTGGTGGTATCTGTCGTGATTTGTCCCACGAAGTGCCCTTGCTTCCGTAGCAGCGGCTAGTGCTGCCTCAGCGAACTGAAGCGGCGTCGCGTCGATTCCGGTTTCCGCAGATGGAGAAACTGTGGGAAGCATTTCAGTGATTTTCACACAGTAGTGGCCCCAGTTGATGCCTCAAAATGGTTCAAATGGCCCTGAGCACTATGGGACTTAACTTCTGAGGTCATCAGTCCCCTAGAACTTAGAACTACTTAAACCTAACTAACCTAAGGACATCACACACATCCATGCCCGAGGCAGGATTCGAACCTGCGACCGTAGCGGTCGCGCGGCTCCAGACTGTAGCGACTAGAACCGCTCGGCCACCCCGGCCGGCGTTGATGCCTCTCAGTGATATTTCGCGTCCGGGCAATGGCAAGACGTGTGCATTAGTGTCAACAATGACTGGGAGATGGTCTCAAGATAACGCGTTGTATGTTGAGGCGCAAATTTGTTGTGGTATGCCTCGAATGATGACGACATCGATGACATCAGATTGTCCTTTGTTCTTACGGAATATAGAGGGTCGTATGGCGCCATTACTAAAGCTACGTGTCGTACTGCAACACACAGTAGATCTCGTCCGATGACATTTGTAAGTCGTGAGAGTGATGTGACGAGCTTGGTGTTTAGGTCACCCAAGATGAAAATTCTGCCACGTAAGTTCAATAAGGCGATACACGTAATCCATCCATTAGAAGTATGGACGACGATGCCAAGGGCCTCCAGTATCGCCAGTTGCAGGAACTGAACTGGGTAGTGGTGGATGCTGTTTCGCATTTATACGTCTGTAGCGCCACCTGCCGTTGGTTTATCCGTGTGGAAACAGGAATAATTTGGCGCACGAACATGTAATCCAGGATTTAGATGCGCTTTACACACCAGACAAATGTCAGTAACTTAGTTAGAGAAATTGGCGAAGTCCACCAGCTCGAGTGCGGACGCCATTACCATTCCAAGCGGCTCTTGTCAGTCCATTAGTGCTACCCGCAATGTGGCCGCTGTGGTTTAGACTTGATGGGCTGCTTTCATAGCTGGCAGCACGAAGTTGCTGCGGAAGGAGCTCTGTCAACTTTGTTACGCTGTTCACCGAGCAGTGACTTTCGGAATTGACCTGCACATATTGTCATTTGGAGAAGTGTTACGAAACTGATGATCCTTCTACTTCCTCCGCTGCTTCAATGACGGCGCTCGTGGATGAGCTAACTTCAGCTGGATATTGTTTTCGGTATTCATCCTTATTTCGGCCCACGTTACGCCGAGACGCAGCGATCAGCTGCACCACTAGTGTGCTGGAAGTAAATTGCTGCACTGTTTCACGTTATGGCAGCATTTGCAGGCGTGTGTGAGTAGTCTGCTGCGCGGTGCTGCTGCTGTTTTCCTTCTGTGACGTGCTGGGCAGATGCTCCTGTTTCGGCTGGCGCCGTCGACGCGGCAGCTGCGGCGAAGGATACGCCAGGACATGTCTCGGCCGTTTTCTTTTGTTGCAGCCCAGTAGTTGGTTCATGTTGGCGAGCATAGCGTGCTTCCATGCGGCAGGTGGTCACGTGGGCTTCCTCGCGACAGAGCGCGCATGTCGGCGTCAAAACACAGAGGAGACTCGTGTGGTTGGCCGCACACTTCTGAGGCACGGAACAGTGCCGTGCAACGTGCTTGGTATCCTGGCACACGTTACAGAGCACTGGGACCTCAGTTAGCGCTTCTGTTTCTACTTCCAGAGTGAGACTGGCGAGGCGAGTCAGTTTCAGAAGCTTCTTGTTTTCCAGACTGTCAGTTGCAATAACCAGGAACAGTGGAATATCGAAGGGCAGATCGTGAAGTGTCCTAAGGTGTGGACGCGTGAGTATAGGAACGTATCTTTAAAAAAAAAAAAGTTCAAATGTGTGTGAAATCTTATGGGACTTAACTGCTACGGTTATCAGTCCCTAAGCTTACACACTACTCAACCTAAATTATCCTAAGGACAAACACACACACCTATGCCCGAGGGAGGACTCGCTCGAACCTCCGCCGGGACCAGCCGCACAGTCCGTGACTGCAACGCCTTAGACCGCTTTTTTTTTTAATCTCATTTTGTTCGTCGTCGTTCTTTGTATCTGCTCGGGGTGGACGTCGCATGACACCCGTTTCAGTTCGTCGCTGATCCATTAACTCAATTTTTTTGTTACAGAGGGCAGCTAACCCTCTGACCGAACACGCTGAGTTACCGTGCCGGCGACCGCTTGGTTAATCCCGCGCGTCTATCTTTCATCCGACGCTTCATGTGCCACTCGTCGGAAATCTTCAGCAGTACGCAGTGATATCTTGTAAAGGTCTCCGCCGGTCACCTTCTCGCAAAATTTAGGTACTAGCGGTGGTTGTAAACCAGATTTTGTCACTGTAGAAGCGCTTTCTGAGGCATCTTGGAGATATGATAGCAGTGCAACCGAATTAGAAGTTTCTGCTGGAGGAATGGTTAATAATTGTACTCGTAGAGCAGTTCTCGGCTGCACAAAGCTGTCGGCATCGGGTGCTGCTGTCCTCCTCGCTATTTTTCCCCTTTGGCGAGATTGCGAAACTGCGGTCACAACCGTAGGTGGAAACATAACCGACCAAAGATACTCCTTACTAGGGACGCTTAACCACCTGTGGCAAGCTGAAGGTACACAAATCTCGCTGAACCCTTGTATCTCAGCGAAGCTGACTGGCACTACCAGCTGAACGCACACAACCGCCCAACCGGCAACAGTAGGGAAGACAATTTGCACATTAAACACAAACAAAACATTCGCAATGTGCGATCGATTTGTAGCCATCGACCACTCACTTGACAACCGTGGTACATTGTAGTTATGCAGACGCTGCAGCTGGCAAAGGAGATATCGTCGGTGCTCAGTCCAGCAGTACCTCACGTCGATACGGATTGATACTCTTTATGACGAACCTAAGCTACGCCATTGGTACCAAACATTGCACGAAACCCAACAACGAACCATCACCTTGCCCTTGCATGATCTGATGCAGCAAACTAGAAAACCCGCTACTGCTCTTAAAACCCGTCCAGAATGTGGCAGAAATTTTTCTCCCTTGGCTCTTGCCTTGCCACTTTTTCCCCCCTGCCCTTTAAGTCCGCTACCCTTCAGTCGCTTTCGTGCATTTTCTATCCTCTCGATAGATGAGTGTTAGTGGGTAATTTCACCCACACCCAACATCACAGGCCCGCATCGTGTGAACTCCTACACTAAAAATAGCAAACATAGAGGTGGCAGTAGAACTTTTGTGATGGCCACCATGCCGGTGCAGCCGTTCAGGGGCTCCATCTTTCTCTCTCTCTCTCTTTTTTTTTTTTTTTTTTTTTTTTTTTTTTTTTTTTTTTTTTTTTTTTAAAAAAAAGGAGAAGGCGAGCTTCGTACGTGCACGGTAGTATTCGAAGCTCTTACTTTATTTCGCACTACAGTTTCAGCTGGTGGAGGTCTTTCGCTTATACAGGATGTTTCACAATTCTTGTTATACTCTTCTAGAGCTTGTAGAGGGGACTTAGTAGATCAAGTTTTACATACACTGGTGTCCAAAATTAAAGCAACAAATGGAAATTTTGCAAGGTAGCGTTTATTTTACCATAAAACAGTATAAACAGGTGATAGTACAGTAGAAACAATGTAAAAAACACAGAACGTAATCAGCTGCAACATGTATAGCGGTAGAAAAAAAATGTTTTTGGTTTTTTTCATCTTAACGGATTTGCACCCACTTTCCGATAACTGGTTAATGTGCTCCGTATGGGGTGTGGCCACTTCTGGCACCAATACAGACCTGATAACGAGGGGGCATGCTGTGAATGATGCCATCAATATTATGCTGAGGCATTCTTCCTGCAGAGCTGCTCACAAGACTTGGAGAGTGTTTGGTGGATGCTGACGCGATATGTAACCCGTCTCCCTACTGCGTGCCAGACATGCTCTTTGGGAATCAAATCGGGAAGGCGAATAGGCCACGCCATGCCTGCAGTATCTTCCGTTTCCAAAAAAACGTCAACCATCGGTGCTGTATGAGGTTGACCATTATCGTCCATCAATACGGAGTCTGGGCCCACAGCACCTCGCAACAAACGCACATGAGATCCCAAGATCTCCTCACAGTACCTGACAACAGTTAAATTTTGCTGTTTCAACCGTACAATTTCATGAAGAAGTGTTCGAGTGGTCAACATAATCCATGTCCACACTATTAGGGATCCACCTCGATATCGGTTTCTTTTCACAATCTTTGGGTCCCGAAATCGCGTTCTACGTGCACTCCAGATGCGAATCCGTCGGGAATCACTCTCCACCGCAAATCGGGACTCATCTGTGAAAAGAACATTGGCCCACCGTTCGACCGTCCAGGTGGCATGTTGACGGCTACACTCTACACGTTCCCTTCTGTGAAGACACGCCAAAGGTAAACAGACAGAAGGTCTCCAACAATGAAGGTCATTCTGCTGGAGACTTCTGTACACTGTTTACCTCGATACAACACGTCCACTGGAAGTTAGATGCCAGTTGCAGGACAGTGCTAAGGCGGTACCGCCGCGCTCTTACAGTCAAATAACGGTTCATTCTGTTTTGGTTGGCAGGAGAGCCAACACTGTGTTACTAGAGGAAGCCGAAAGGCACGCGTGTTAGCTCACGCAGGCTGGCGTGAGGTCTGGAACAGGACAAGGAAATTAAAATTTAGAAAAAACGGACGTAGCTGGTGGAATACTTAACTTTAACCCATTAATGGTGAACGTCGCTCTTGACGGTACATGATTCAGTATCAATAGTAACTGGTAATGGCGCCTTGCTAGGTCGTAGCAAATGACGTAGCTGAAGGCTATGCTAACTATCGTCTCGGCAAATGAGAGCGTATTTTGTCAGTGAACCATCGCTAGCAAAGTCGGCTGTACAATTGGGGCGAGTGCTAGGAAGTCTCTCTAGACCTGCCGTGTGGCGGCGCTCGGTCTGCAATCACTGATAGTGGCGACACGCGGGTCCGACGTATACTAACGGACCGCGGCCGATTTAAAGGCTACCACCTAGCAAGTGCGGTGTCTGGCGGTGACACCACACATTCTTTCGGATGTCATACCTGATCGGCAATGTCCTGGTCTCCGGGATATGGATTCGGTCTCTATAAACTGTCGCGTTATCCGAGAACCAACATAACGACTCACATTAAGCCATCGGGACACATCAGTTTGCTACTCTCCTGCTTCCCTTCTTCCCATGGACCTCCACAGCAGAGAGTCTGCAAACGTCTTCTCTACCATACTGCACCGTATGTGACTGTGTACACAGCTATTGTAGATGTGGGACTACCCTCCAAACACTACCTGAACTGGCAGCTGCCTTGACGTCATTGCTGGCGCGGTTGTCCGTTGATCGGAATGCCATCTTTTGTGCAGAACACGATTGTAACGACATCTGTAGACAGTTTGTATGATTATATCGTGAATTAGACATAGGACGCCGGCCGAAGTGGCCGTGCGGTTAAAGGCGCTGCAGTCTGGAACCGCAAGACCGCTACGGTCGCAGGTTCGAATCCTGCCTCGGGCATGGATGTTTGTGATGTCCTTAGGTTAGTTAGGTTTAACTAGTTCTAAGTTCTCGGGGACTAGTGACCTCAGCAGTTGAGTCCCATAGTGCTCAGAGCCATTTGAACCATTTTTTAGACATAGGACGCGGAAATAGCATTTTGTTGCTTTAGTTTTGGACACTAGTGTAGAAACCCACGTCCAGGAACATCATACAACGACGCTACAGACCGTCAAAGTTATAGGCGACAACGTCTGGAAACCTGTGTATATACAGGGTGATTTCGTGATGATGTTGCAAACTGCCTAGGATGAAGGAGACTGATAAATGTATCAATATGAGGTAAGAGGTGCTGTACCGGAAGCTATAAGCGAAAACCATTATGATACTTCTGACAGCGGAATACACGCACTAGTACATTGTTGCTAAGACTGTTTGGTAGGAAACTTTCAAAGGTGATAGAACGGACCAAAGCAATGAAACAGCGTCCAGTAAACATGTGCTGCAAAATGCATACCTTAGGAGCCATGAGCACTTGTCCATCTTTGCTACTGTCAAACACATCTCTTGTATTGAACAAGTGCTCATAGCTCTTAAGGTATGCATTTTAGAGCCCATATTTACTGGACATTTTCCCTTGTTTAGGTCCATACTACTACCACATCTGAAAGTTTCTTACGCCACAATCTTAGCAACAACAGTACCAGTACATGCATTCCACTGTCTGAGAGCCGCGCAGGGTAGCCGCGCGGTCTGGCGCACCTTGCCTCGGTTCGCGCGGTTGCCTCCGTCGGAGGTTCGAGTCCTCCCTCGGGCATGGGTGTGTGTGTTGTCCTTAGCGTAAGTTAGTTTAAGTTAGATTAAGTAGTGTGTAAGCCTAGGGAACGATGACCTCAGCAGTTTGGTCCCATAGGAACATACAACCACCACCACTGTCAGAGGTATCAGAACGGTTTTCGCTTGTAACTTTCAACTCGATCGTATCCGGTACAGGGAATTTCACCTTAAATTGATACATTTAACCTTCTCCATCATCCTTGAAAGTTTGTAACATCATCACGGAATCACTCTATAACATCGGCCATCTGTAGCGTCAGCCGGCCGCTGTGGCCGAGCGGTTATAGGCGCTTCAGTTCGGAACCGCGCTGCTGCTACGGTCGCTGGTTCGAATCCTGCATCAGGCATGGATGTGTGTGATGTCCTTACGTTAGTTAGGTTTAAGTAGTTCTAAGTCTAGGGGACTGATGACCTCAGATGTTAGCCATTTGAACCATTTTTTTGTAGCGTCCATGGACATGTATTCCTATGTAAAACTTAATCTAATAAGCCCCGTCTATAGCCTCTGGAAGTGTGAAACATGTATTGTGAAATAACCTGTACAATTTCCTTACCGCATCATGCACCCGCAACAACACCAGACGCCAGCCTGTCTCTCTGGAGAATGGTCAAATGCTTGACTCATCTGTGTGTGTGTGTGTGTGTGTGTGTGTACACGTGGTCCACTCACAGTGATGCGACCACCGCCTATATTCGACATCAACGTGCAATAACCACTCACAGACGGCAAGTGGCAACTCTAGCATTGGACATTGGAGGGTATACAAAGCGTCTGGGGGAGATGCGGTAAACAATGCAGTCGTTCTCGTATTGCGGAAACAAAGCGATTGATTTGACGTCTCAAAGGGAATGATCATTGGCTTTTGGCCCAAGAGTGGAAGCATTCCCGAACCGGCTAAGTATGGCTCTGAGCACTATAGGACTTGACTTCTGATGTCATCAGTCCCCTAGAAAATAGAACTACTTAAACCTAACCAACCTAAGGACATCACACACATCCACGCCCGAGGCAGGATTGGAACCTGCGACCGCAGCGGTCACGCGGTTCCAGACTGTAGCGCCTAGAACCACTCGGCCACTCCGACCGGCGGCTAAGTATGGAAACAGTTCGTGTACCGCTGTGAAGTATACGGTGCATGACCAAATGGCGCTATTATGCAAAATGGCCATCGATTCAATTGTGTTGCCCTACGGGCCATAGAGGAGAGGGCTGAACGACGGTTACAGATATGCGTACGGGCGAATAGACGTGCAACTGTTGACCAACTGACCGCTCAGATGAACCAAGGGCTATGAACAGTGTCTGCTCAACGACTGTTCAGCGAACGTTGCTGCGTATGGGCTTCCACAGCAGGCGCCTGATTCATGCTCCCGTGCTCACTGCTGCTCATCGGCGACGAACGCTGGAATTTTCACTCCAGTAGCGCAACTGGATGTCTACTGAGTGGCAACAGGTGGCCTTTACAAATGAATCACGTTTTACGGTCCACTGAACTGAAAGCAACCACCCTGCAACAACCGTCGGAAGGGTCCAGGCTGGAGACGAGAGCGTTATGGTCTGGGGAATGTTCTCGTGGCATTCCCTGGGTGACCTCGTCATTCTGGAAGGCGTGTATCAATACAAATATGTAGCTATACTTGGCGGCCATGCCCAATCTTACATGCAATTTTTTTCCCCTCGGCACGATGGTATCTACCAGCAGGACAATGCAACGCCTCACACAGATCGCAGTGCACCTGCGTGGTTCGAAGAGCACTAGGATGAGCTTTTTGTGCCCCCTGACCACCAAACTCTCCAGATTTAAACCCAGTCGAGAATGTGTGGGACCACTTCGATCGTTCTGTTCGCAATGGAATCAGCATGGCTCTTGATTCCTGCCAGTACCTTCCAGAAGCTCAGATTCTCTTGCTTCACGTCTCGCAGCGGTCCGTCCTACAAAATGTAGTTGGTTGGTTTGGGGAAGGAGACCAGACAGCGAGGTCATCGGTCTCATCGGATTAGGGAAGGACGGGGAAGGAAGTCGGCCGTGCCCTTTGAAAGGAACCATCCCGGCATTTGCCTGAAGCGATTTTAGGGAAATCACGGAAAACCTAAATCAGGATGGCCGGACGCGGGATTGAACCGTCGTCCTCCCGAATGCGAGTCCAGTGTCTAACCACTGCGCCACCTCGCTCGGTACAAAATGTAGTTATTCACACTTTTGGGCAGGTGCCATAATCTAACTAGGTGATCAAAAATAACCTTAAAAGCTTCTAAAGGAGCTGCAGGGTACTTAGCGCTGAGAAATAACTGGCAGAAAAAAAGTCGGTACGTTGCGACATTTTCGAGTTAATTAGTGCTGAAGTTAGCCAATCAGGCCTCTGGCGCGAAAATTCATGCGGCCCACCAAAGATGGTGTCGCAAAACGTTTGCTTCGTTTGGTTTTCTAAATTCGAACAAGATAGCGATACAAAAATTGGTCATGGGACGCTAGCAGGGACTGAAGCAGAACCAAAGGCTGAGCAGCCTCGTGCGCTATTATCTACGCTATGAGAACAACCGATACTAATTGTATCTGG
The DNA here is from genome assembly GCF_021461385.2 of Schistocerca piceifrons. Classification (NCBI taxonomy): domain Eukaryota; kingdom Metazoa; phylum Arthropoda; class Insecta; order Orthoptera; family Acrididae; genus Schistocerca; species Schistocerca piceifrons. The sequence goes on along the minus strand of NC_060149.1, from coordinate 875,953,389 downwards.
CGGGCCGCTTGAATTTGCGCGGGTGCAACAGCCTAATTGGCTAACTATAATGATAATTATCTCTAAAACGATGCCACGTATCGAATTTCTTTCTTAACGGTTACCTCTCAGCAAAACCTACCCTCATTCGGGCGAATGACGTTTCCAACTCAAAGACGACCGTCTAAACCATCTTTCATTACTAATTAATCGTCATTATTCAACGTTCTATATAAACTGCACAGGAATGTGCCCTGTATCTTAATATCTTGTCAGCAGAATGCGCAGTGTGTGTGTGTGTGTGTGTGTGTGTGTGTGTGTGTGTGTGTGTGTGTGTGTGTGAAAGTTTATTTCATATTTCTCGGCCAGATTCCCTTTATTACCTCCTCTCCATGTAATGCCTGTGAGTTCAAGTATCTAGATCGACAAGTGAAGGAAACAAAGTTCTTCTTGCTATGATATCGATTCTTTTACCCTCTGTCACAGCAGCCTACTCTTTTTTTTTCGACGAATGGGAGGGCCTCCCGCCCGTTGCTACTGGAAACTTTTTGTGCAACGTTCCGCTGAGTTCTTTTTCGGTTAACCAGGACAGTTCCTTCTTCCTAAGAAAGGGTGGTTTGAGCGGTTGACCTCCCATCATTAGAAAAAAAATAAAAAAATAAGAAAAATAAACTGCTCTCCGGAGTCTAGGGTTGAGTCTGGCTGTATTTAAGTGGGGCAGTCGTGGGTGAGTCACTGTACGGTGAGACTCACTGTTCCATAGGAACATAGTTTAAGATTTGCTTATTTCAGTTAGGGCGGACCATTGGTACGTAAGTTACTTTCAGTAATGTTCGGGTGCGTTATTTCAATTTTTTGGGGAACAGATTTAGTTAATTCTTATGGGTGCGGACAAGCTCTTTGTCAGTCATTTAGACGACCACATGTAATCAGCAGTGGTCTCTTATTTGGATAACCCCATACCGCGTTTCCTTAAATGATCGCATATCATGTTACTTCTGATAAAACCTACGTCTTGTTTTGATTTATTTACGATTGGTGTGCAGTCTTTCGTTGGTCTGTGTGTTGCGTGTGAAGCACTGTAATCTATGCCTGACCAACCATATGAGTTCTTTGCCATCAGCGTTCACGTGAGGACAAGTAATGATGCTACGCGAATTATTTTGTGCACTGTGGGAACGTAATTTTGCCCTGAAAGACGAACACGTGCCCTACCACATTGGCAGGTGCCGTTAGTAGCTCTTGTCTCGGAATGTGCAGACCCCTCTGTCTTTTGAGTAGCTATTTGCTGGAGGAATACAAGGTTTTATGCATGTTAAGAGTAGCATGATTCAGGCGGTACTTGAATTCAGTGTTATCTTCCGTTTCCCCGCATATCCAGGCATCCCTTCCCCCTCTTTCATCCCACTGCAACATTCATGAGGGGTTTCATTTACGATTAACTTCTGTCCCTATGAATCATTACAGTAAAGGACTATCCGTTGATTTCATGTCCAATTATGCCTGTTTCATTTACAGATGGTCTGCGTCCCAGAGAATAAATTAATCCATTTTTTTCGTTGTTGCGTACACGCAGCACGAAGTTAAACTTAAAAAAAAGTCATAATGAATTTATTACACAAAATTCATGATGCAGGTTAAAAGGCATTTACAATTTCTCTGTCTATGTTTTTCTATATTTCACAATTAGCTAACACTTCGTGAAAAAATAACCGAAAACTTCGTGTTTCATGTACGCAACAATGGGAATAAACTGATTAATGAAATTCGGCTACTGAAAGAAATTTCACCATCAGTCATTTCTGTGTCCTCTTATAGGTTCTCCTTACGCAAAGCAAAGGGTAATGTAATATGCAGTGAGAGGTAGTAATATATTTATGAGAAACGTTTGATTTCTTAATCAATTTAATCCACCAATATGTAGTTGATTCGATGGAAGAGAGCGTCACCATTGCGCGTAATTGTGAACCGAGGCCCATTTTAATCACTTATCACGATCGAACGACTTCGGATACAGAAGAAGAGCCGAACACTCTCACGATCACCGTCTTGCCATCCAGATTTAGGTTTTCCGTGATTTCCCTAAATCGCTCAAAGCAAATGACGGGATGATTCCTTTGAAATGACATGACCGATTGCCTTCCACAAACTTCTTTTATCCGACCCTGTGCGCCATTTGTAATGACTTCGCTGTCAATGGGGTTTTAAACTCTAATCTTCTTTCCTTCCCAGACTACAGTTGTAATTCGCGACGCATAGGAGGCAGGAGCTGAGAAAGAAGTGAGGGGAGGCTGTAATCTAGCCAACATGTTATTCAATCTGTATAGTAAGCAGTAAAGGAAATTAATGGTTAATTTGGTAAAAGAGCTAAGGCTCAGGGAGAAGAAAAAATTCTGTAAGGCTTGCAGTTTTGTTAGACACGGGAAAGGGCCTGGATGTGCTGTTGAGTGGTATACCACTAGAGTCTTGAAAAGAGATTATACAGTGAGGTGACAAAAGTCATGGGATAGCTGTACGCACACATACAGATGGCGGCAGTATGGAGTACACAAGGTAGAAAAGGGCAGCGCATTCGCGGAGCTGTCATTAGTACTCAGGTGATTCATGTGAAAAGGTTTCCGACGTCATTCTGGCCGCACAACTGGAGTTAACAGACTATGAACGCGGAATGGTAGTTGGAGCTAGACGCATGGGACATTCCATATCGGAAATCGTTCAGGAATTCAATATTCCTAAATCCATAGTATCAAGAGCGTACCGAGAATGCCAAATTTCAGGCATTAGCTCTCATGACGGACAACGTAGTGGCCGACAGCACTCTCTTGAGTGCAGAGAAGCAACACTGCATGAAATTAGCGCAGAAATCAATGTGGAACGTACGACGAAGGAATGCGTTAGGACAGTGTGGCGAAATTTGGCGACATCGCCTGCAGCGCTTCTTCTGGGCTCGTGACCATATCGGTTGGACCTTAGATCACTGGAAAATCGTAAGATGGTCAGATGAGTCCCGATTTCAGTTGGTAAGAGCTGATAGTAGGCTTCGAGTGTGGCGCAGAGCCCACGAAGCCATGGACCCAAGTTGTCAACAAGGTGCTATGAAAGCTGGTGGTAGTTCTGTGTTTACATGGAATGGGCTGAGTCATCTGCTCCATCTGAACCGATCACTGATTGGAAATGACTATTCTTGGACTTCATGTTCCCAAAAAACGATGGATTTTTATAGATGACAACGCGCCATGTCAGTGGCCCACAATTGTTCGCAATTTGTTTGAAGAACATTCTGGACGATTCGGGCGAATGATTTGGCCACCCGGATCGCCCGACATGAATCTCATAGAGAATTTATGGGACATAATCGAGAGGTCAGCTCGTGTACAAGATCATGCAACTGCATCTCTTTCGTAATTATGGATCGCCACAGGGCGCCATTTCTGCAGGGGACTTCCAACGACTTGTTGAGACCATGACACGTTGAGTTGCTGCACTATGCCGGGGAAAATGAAGTCTGGCACGATGTTAAGAGATATCCTATAACTTTTGTCACCTCAGTGTAAGATGGACGTCAACAAAAATGAAATAAGGGTAATGGTATGCAGTTGAATTAAATGAAGTGATGCTGAGGGAATTAGATTAGTAAATGAGACACTAAAAGGAGTCGAAGAGTTTTGCTATTTAGGCAGTAAAATAACGGACTATGGTTGAAGTAGAGACGATATAAAATGCAGATTAACAGTAGCAAGAATGTCGTTTCCGAAAGATAGGATTTCTTGAATATCGGACATAAATTTAAATGTTAGGACTTCTTTTCTGGAGATTTTCGTCTTGCGTAGCCTTCTACGGAAGCAAAATGTGGAGAATAAACTGTTAAGACAAGAAGACAGCAGAAGTTTTGGATACGAGGTGCTATAGAAGAATGCTAAAGTTTAGAAGGGCAGATCGAATAAGTGATGACGATACATTCAGTCGAATCATAAAGAAAAGAGCTTCGTGGTACAATTTTACAGACAAAATGAAGGGGCAGCTTGGCCAGGACACATTCTGTGACACCAAGGAATATTCACTGTGGAAATGGAAGGAACTTTAGAGGGAGCCTAAGGCTTGAAGGAATTGTAGAGGGAGCCTAAGGCTTGAATACAGTAAGCAGCGTCAGATCGTTGTTAGTTCAAATGGCTCTGAGCACTATGGGACTTAACATCTGAGATCATCAGTCCCCTAGACGTTAGAACTACTTAAACCTAACTAACCTAAGGACATCACACACATCCATGCCCGAGGCAGGATTCGAACCTGCGACCGTAGCAGTCGCGCAGTTCTGGACTGAAGCGCCTAGAACCGCTCGGCCACAACGACCGGCGACGGTTGTTAGCTGCAGTAGTTATGCAGTTATAAATATACTTTCAAGGGTTTGTTTCAGTCACGGAAATGCTGAAAAAGAGGCAGAACCTTGTATAATGGCGCCAACTGAGCGGCGAAATCATATTTACAAAGCTATCAAGAACTAGTATTAAGAGGGGAATCTATGAATGTGTTAAAAAAAAGTGTGTGAAATCTTATGGGACTTAACTGCTATGGTCATCAGTCCCTAAGCTTACACACTACTTAACCCAGATTATCCTAGGGACAAACAGACACACCCATGCCCGAGGGAGGACTCGAACCTCCGCCGGGACCAGCTGCACAGTCGATGATTGCAGCGCCCGAGACCGCTCGGCTAATCCCGCGCGGCTATAAATGTGTTCCAACCGCTGTGTATCGCTCTCGTGAAGGCCGCCAAAGTACGTTTAGACCAATTAAAGTGCACACAGAAGCACAGAAGCATTTAAGTAGTTATCCATTACGCGCTCATTCTGGAAACATCCCCCAGGCTGTGGCTAAGCCATGTCTCAGCAGTATCCTTTCTTTCAGGAGTGTTAGTTCTGCAAGGTTCGCAGGAGAGCTTCTGTAAAGATTGGAAGGTAGGAGACGAGATACTGGCAGAAGTAAAGCTGTGAGGACCGGGCGTGAGTCGTGCTTCCGTAGATGGTAGAGCACTTGCCCGCGAAAGGTAAAGGTCCCGAGTTCGAGTCTCGGTCGGGCACACAGTTTTAATCTGCCAGGAAGTTTCGTAAAACAACTTCTTCCTTTGTTCCGTGCGTCAAGTTTCGCAAACTTATTTGTGTTATTTCTTAACTTACAACGAATAGTTTGCATCTTTTTAGAGAGGGTATTCTTAGTTTCCGTAGCAATATTCACGGTAGGTGGAAAGGCCCATTAATTTTCAACTGTATTATTGACAATGAAATGCTAGTAACAACGACAACCGTATAATATCGACAAGTGTTCGAATGGAGCTATCTTAAGTGGAACGGTCTGTTAGTCGGTGAGTCTTGGCAGGTAAGTACGATTACTAGAGAAAATCCAGGAAATAGCGCTTTGTTGCGTCACGAGTTCTGTTAGTATGTCACGGAGATGCTCATCAAACTCGAGTGGCAGGCACTACATGAGAGGTGCTTGGTATCACGGAGAGGTTTACAGTTAAATTTCAGAAAATCCGCACGTTCGAAGAAGTCAGGAACATTATTGTGTCCTGAGAGAGAAGAATCAAGCTTCAAGGTGAATAATATGAATGAATAATAGTAAGCAACAACCAAACCATGTGAAATGTTATAACTGTGGTAAAGCACGACATGTAGTCAAACACTGCCGCAACAGTACCAAAGTAAGATGGGCACAGACACTCGACAGGGCAGAGGAAGCAAGAAATTCCAAAATTATTGTTACCATTGTGATGAGCCACAACATACAGATGCGAAATGTGACAAGTTTATCATATGTGAAAAATGCCATAAGCATAGGTTCTGTGTAGAGTGAAAGTAGGAAAGATTCCAGGGAATACGACGGGAAACGAAACAGGTGTTAAGGGCAGCAGTCACGCGTAGCCACCGTTAAATGGCCCAAGGTGAGGATAGTTGGGTGCCAGGCTAAAAATGACATAATATCGACTTATTCCAGGGAATTCGGTAAAGAAGGTTAAAAGGGGTAACATGGTACAATGATCACGCTGGGTGCAGCGACATTGAATCTGAGAATAACCAGAAAAGTGTTACGAGAGCATGCATTCCATGTGTTAAGAAACGGACAGGTGTAACAGATGTCCCACATAATGGTCTGGTAGGTAGCGCTTTCTTACAAAAACAGAGAGCCGTCATAGACTATAGCCAGGAACGAATAGTAGTGAATGGGTATTACGTTCCGTTGTTGACAGTACCGGAGGAGGAGCTATCACCAGGACGGAGGGAACCCCGAAACTCTCTGATACAGGCAGGGAACAAAATATATATATGGAAGCTAAGATCAGGATAAGCGAGTTCCGGCCGGCCAGAGTGGCCGAGCGGTCTAGGCGCTACAGTCTGGAACCGCGCGGCCGCTACGGTCGCAGGTTCGAATCCTGCCTCGGACATGGATGTGTGTGATGTCCTTAGGTTAGTTAGGTTTAAGTAGTTCTAAGTTCTAGGAGACTGATGACCACAGCAGTTAAGTCCCATAGTGCTCAGAGCCATTTGAACCAAGCGAGTTCCGCGAACGGTAGCGTTCTCGCTTCCCACGCCCGGGTTCCCGGGTTCGATTCCCGGCGGGGTCAGGGATTTTCTCTGCCTCGTGATGACTGGGTGTTGTGTGCTGTCCTTAGGTTAGTTAGGTTTAAGTAGTTCTAAGTTCTAGGGGACTGATGACCATAGATGTTAAGTCCCATAGTGCTCAGAGCCATTTGAACCATTTGAACCAGTTCCGCGAAGGAAACGATGGCACAAGAATTTAAAAGACATCGCTCTATTAGGTGAAATAACGGAATAGAGCAATGGTTCGGCGAAGAAGGTTCACCTGTCAAAGAAAGGGAAAGTTGTGAACAAAAGGAAATGGTAGGACGCAGAGAAGGATACGTCGTGAGAATCCGACTAAAAAGACAGGAGATGATTCCGGAAAGCCAAGAGGTAATAGTGTCGAGACAGGAAGCACTAAAAGGTGTATACATTCCAAAAGCTCTAGTACAAAATACTCAAGGTAAATGCATTATTAGTGTAGTGAACAATAATGAGGCAGAATGAGACGTTAATTCAGAGTAAGTAATTACTGCACCATTATGCGATGAAGCAACAGTAAGGAGAGTAATAGAAACGTCGGAAGAGGCACCAGATTACAAGACTTACAGCGCAGGTCAGAGGTGCTTTGTGAATGGAGCATCTAAATGAGGAAGAGGAACATGAAACAGAAAAATTGTGTAGCGCGTATTGTGACGTATTTCATTTGAAAGGGGACACGTTGTCATTTATGAAGACACAAAGCATACGCTTCCGATATTACCCAAGCACACAGACAAGATTATAAATTATCTGTAAACTGAAGGTCGAGAGGGTAAGAATGGAAAGGGATTACTGATATAAGCTGCATCGGGACATTACGCGGAATCAGCGATGACGAGTCAAATCGTGTGCAGGGCCGGGATTCGAAGCCACAACCCCCCGCATACTAGACAGGCGCTTCAACTACTGCGTCACTGTGGACACGGTGGTCATGACCAGAGCGCGGGCTATCTCGGCACGCCTCACATTCCCACCGAGCGCCACCCGTCCTATCGGACATGTCCGGAAGAACAGACACCTCGCATTCGTATAAAAGATTATAAGTGCCAAACCATACCAGATACGGAATCCAAAAGGGAAATATTAGGTGAACACAGAGAAAAACTTTTGGCTGTCTATTTTACTGTATAAAGTGAAAGTAAGTGGAACGCTTTAGTATTACTCATTCTGAAGAAAAAATATAGACAGAAGCGCCAAAGAAGCTGGTATAGGCATGCGTATTCAAGTACAAAGATATGTTAACAGGCAGAATAAGGCTCTGCGGTCGGCAACGCTTACGTAAGACAAGAAGTGCCTGGCGCAGTTGTTAGATCCGTTACTGCTGCTACAATGGCAGGTTATCAAGAGTTAAGTGAGTTTAAACGTGGTGTTACAGTCGGCGCACACGCGATGGGACACAGCATCTCCGAGGTAGCGATGAAGTGGGAATTTTCCCGTTCGACCATTTCATGAGTGTACAGTGAATATCAATAATCCGGTAAAACATGAAATCTCTGATATCGCTGGGTCCGGAAAAAGATCCTGCAAGGACGGGACCGACGACGACTGAACAGAATCGTTCAACGAACAGAAGTGCAACCCGTCCGCAAATTGCTGCAGATTTCAATGCTGGGCTATCAACAAGTGTCAGCGTGCGAACCATTCAGCGAAATACCGTCGATATGGGATTTCAGAGCCGAAGGCCCACTCGTTTACCCTCGATGACTGCATGACACGAAGCTTTACGCCTCGCCTGGGCCCGTCACACCGACATTGGAATGTTGATGAATGGAAACATGCTGCCTGGTTGGACGAGTCTCGTTTCAAATTGTATCGAGCGGATGGACGTGTACGGGTATGGAGACAACCTCATGAATCCAGGGACCCTGCATGTCAGCAAGGGACTGGTCAAGCTGGTGGAGGCTCTGTAATGGTGTGGGGCATGTGATCTGATCACGTGCATCCAGACTCTGACAGGTGGCACGTACGTAACCATCCTGTCTGATCACGTGCATACATTCACGCCCACTGTGCATTCCGACGGACTTGGGCAATTCCAGCAGGAGAATGCTACACCTCACACGTCCAGAATTGCTACAGAATGGCTCCAGGAATACTCTTCTGAGGTTAAACACCTGAGCATATCTGGGATGCCTTGCAATGTGCTTTTCGGAAGAGATCTCCACCCCATCGTACTATTACGGATTTATGGACAGCACTGCAGGATTCATGATGTCAATTCCCTTCAGCACTACTTCAGACATTAGTTGAGTTCATTGCCACGTCATGTTGCGGCAATTCTGCGTGCTCGCGGGGGACCTAGGCCTACACGATATTAGCCAGGAGTACCAGTTTCTTTGGCTCTTCAGTATAGGTTGTTGACATTACCGTAGCACGCAGCTCGTGGTCGTGCGGTAGCGTTCTCGCTTCCCACGCCCGGGTTCCCGGGTTTGATTCCCGGCGGGGTCAGGGATTTTCTCTGCCTCGTGATGGCTGGGTGTTGTGTGATGTCCTTAGGTTAGTTAGGTTTAAGTAGTTCTAAGTTCTAGGGGACTGATGACCATAGATGTTAAGTCCCATAGTGCTCAGAGCCATTTGAATCATTTTGAACCATTATCGTAAAGTAAACGAGATTTCAGTCGGGGAGGCACCTCAAATTGCGCATATATCGGAAATTCTGGACCAGAAGGGAAAAGCTAACTATTTTTGCACATTGGATTTGGCCAGTGGATACCACCAGATTTTAAAGGACCCCCAGGACAGGGAAAAAACTGCATTTAGTGCAAATTCTCTGGTCTACAAGTAGAATATGATGCCTACGAAATTGAAAGGAGCACACAGTACGTACATTTCAGACACTAATGAACGTTGCACTGGCAGGATTACAGGGAACAAAATGCTTAGTGTATTTAGACAATATTATCTGTTGCGAAAGTTCTTTAAGAGAAAATAATAATAAGTTACGACAGATTTTCGATCGACTTATGGAACACTGGCTGAAATTATAGCCAGAAAAGTGTGAGATTTTACACAACGAAGTAATAGTTTTGGGATATAAAATACCCAATACAGGAGCACAGCCAGCAAATGGAATGTAGAAAAGGTAAAGTGATTGCCAGTGCCAAAGACAAAGATTTAAAAGGATACTTAAGTTTAGTTGTATACTATACAAATTTGCTAAAAGGTTTCAGAAAAATTGCAGCCCCTTTGCATAAGTACACTACTAGCCATTAAAATTGTTACACCACGAAGATGACGTGCTACAGACGCGAAATTTAACCGACAGGAAGAAGATGCTGTGAGATGCAAATGATTAGCTTTTCAGACCATTCACACAAGGTTGGCGCTGGTGGTGGCACCTACAACGTGCTGACATGAGGAAAGTTTCCAACCGATTTCTCATACACAAATAGCAGTTGACAGGCGTTGCTTGGTGAAGCGTTGTTGTGATGCCTCGTGTAAGGAGGAGAAATGCGTACCATCACGTTTCCGACTTTGATAAAGGTCGGATTGTAGCCTATCGCAATTGCGGTTTATCGTATCGCCACATTGCTGCTCGCGTTGATCGAGATCCAATGACGGTTAGCAGCATATGGAATCGGTGGGTTCAGGAGGGTACTACGGAACGCCGTGCTGGATCCCAACGGCCTCGTATCACTAGCAGTCGAGATGACATGCATCTTATCCGATGGCTGTAACGGATCGTGCAGCCACGTCTCGATCCCTGAGTCCACAGATGGGGACGTTTGCAAGACAACAACCATCTGCACGAACAGTTCGACGACGTTTGCAGCAGCATGGACTATCAGCTAGGAGACCGTGGCTGCGGTTACCCTTGACGCTGCATCACAGACAGGAGCGCCTGCGATGGTGTACTCAACGACGAACCTGGGTGCGCGAATGGCAATACGTAATTTTTTCGGATGAATCCAGGTTCTGTTTACAACATCATGATGGTCGCATCCGTGTTTGGCGACATCGCCGTGAACTCACATTGGAAGCGTGTATTCGTCATCGCCATACTGGCGTATCACCCGGCGTAACGGTATGGGGTGCCATTGCTTACACGTCTCGGTCACCTCTTGTTCGCATTGACGGCACTTTGAACAGTGGACGTTACATTTCAGATGTGTTACGACCCGTGGCTCGACCCTTCATTCGATCCCTGCGAAACCCTACATTTCAGCAGGATAATGCACGATCGCATGTTGCAGGTCTTGTACGGGCCTTTCTGGATACAGAAAATGTTCGACTGCTGCCCTGGCCAGCACATTCTCCAGATCTCTCACCAATTGAAAACGTCTGGTCAATGGTGGCCGAGCAACTGGCTCGTCACAATACGCCAGTCACTACTCTTGATGAACTGTGGTATCGTGTTGAAGCTGTACCTGTACACGCCATCCAAGCTCTATTTGACTCAATGCCCAGACGTATCAAGGCCGTTATTACGGCCAGAGGTGGTTGTTCTGGGCACTGATTTCTCAGAATCTATGCACCCAAATTGCATGAAAATGTAATCACATGTCAGTTCTAGTATAATATATTTGTCCAATGAATACCCGTTTATCATCTGCATTTCTTCTTGGTGTAGCAATTTAATGACCAGTAGTGTATATTAAGGCCAATGAAAATTACGAGTGAAAAACACCACAGCAAGAGGCATTCGGGGAACTGAATGCGGAGTTCAACAATCCTCCCATATTATAGTTCTCTTACTTTGAGAAATCTTTTGACGGACACAAGTGGTGAGGCACTTGATTCAGTTTTATCACAAGGCAAGGTCAGAAGCGATCTATCATTAGCATGCGCGCCTGGGTCACTAAATAAAGCAAAGAGGAACTGTTCAGCTACCGAACTGGAGACAATTTCGACCATACATTTACGGAAAGAGATTCACAATAGTAAAAGATCACAAGCCATTAACGACGATTTTTAGCGTAAAAGACCCATGTTCTTGTTTATTAAAATGGAGACAAACTAGAAGACTGTTCGTACAAGATTATGTAGAATCCAAGTCGATTGAATGCCAATGCAAATGCAGTAAGTAGAATGCGACGAAGGGATGAAGAGGCACATGCAAGGGAGAACGAAGAGCCCATCAGATGGATAACAGAGACTAGTGAGTGTGGTGAAGAAATGGCAGACTATATATAGTTAAAATATGGCTTCCCGGCCATTGACCTTCTTGTGCGAACGCACACGCTATGACCGAACTCGTACGGGACTTGGTAGATTAATCTGCCACGAGTAATGAGTATGATGGGCAAACATCTATTAGGCGCACTACGAATGTAGTGATGTGGACATGTTGGGAATGTGGATCTCACGGGGAGCGTGCAAGGGATAAGTCCCTGCAGACGCACTATCCTCTGTGCCCGCGGTGGCTCAGATGGATAGAGCGTCTGTCATGTAAGCAGGAGATCCCGGGTTCGAGTCCCGGTCGGGGCACACATCTTCACCATGTCCCCAATGAAGTACATCAACGCTTGTTTGCAGCTAGGGTGTCCATTTAATTATCATTTCATTTCTAGCAAAGCTGCATGGTCATCCACGATAACTGTTCTTTCGGGAACAGATACTACCGTCATTTATGATGGAAGTGCATGACAGTCCATTGGGTGGACATCAACGCATTCACCGAAAGCTGGATCGTTTAAAGAGATATGGCTCGTGGAAGGGAATGACAAGAGATGCCGAGGAGTAGTTCAGGACGTATGATAAATGTTCACGAAATAAATTTGCTCAGAGTAACACCAAAGTGCTATTAGTTATTACGGACATGACAGAAACATTTTCAACAAATGTCATATATACGTAGTCGGTCCAGCAGACGCAACTGCAAAAGGCAACAGATATATTTTAACTTTTCTGGATGATTTAAGCAAGTTTACCTTAGCAGTCCCGTTACAGAGACAAGACATGGACACAGTAGCGAAAAAGTTCATAGAAGAAGTTATGTTAAAGTACGGTAGTCCTTCGAAATTTTTGGCGGACCGAGGTTCGAATTTTTTAAGTCAAGTGCTATAGAGTGTGCAGATTATTGAGAATAAAGAAGCTACAGACAACTGTTTTTCATCCCCAGGCGAAGGGAGCGTTAGAAAGGACACACCGAAAACTGGTGGAGTATTTGAGGCATGTTATAAATGTAGATCACAGTAACTGGGATACGTGGCGTTCCTACAATATTTTTGTTTTCAGTACCACACGACATAGCAGTACACGATATACCCTTTTGAATTAATGTTCGAAAGAATGGTGAATTTTACCAGGAGTATTACAAATGGAGGCAGCCACCATAGGATATAATAGTGATTATTATGTATATCGGTTCAGAGCTAGGATGTAAGAAGCGCATCGAGTAGCGAGCAAGCAAAGTCCATTATGACAAATGGAACATTGCAGAACATTTCAGGTAGGGGATAGAGTTTTACTGCATGATGAGTCAGTATGACGAGAGATCAAAGAAGTTGGATTCCCAGTTCAGAGGCCCATACGAGGTAATAAAAGCAGACTTCCTAATGTAGTAATAAAGACGAATAGGAGACTGGAGGTGAATGTGCATGTAAATAGATGACAGCCGTATTATTAACGTAAGTTAAGAGGGTTTCATGCCGTGAAACGGGTAGCACTGAGTGGAATAAAACAGTGTAAAGATAGATTGGAGACGCTAAACTTTAGCTAGGTAAAACGTAATATGCTAATTAACCGATTTGCACACAATGTAGAACAACTACAAGAAACCAAGGCCCTAATAAATGAATTAACAATGTCAGTATGGGAGAATTCTCACCTTTGTAAGAGAAATCGGTAAAATTTTATTTCGAAGCTTGGATGAGGCAGATGCTGCTTATTACAAGCCGCACATCGATAATATGGAGTCTAGATCAGAACAACTGTCGAAATTATCCAAAGAACAAGTAGCTGCAGTCAGAACAACGTTGTCGGGTTTGAACAGAACCGTGTATTCGATCTCCGCAAATGAGCAGTTGCTCAAAAATGGAATGACTAAACTAGAACAATTTATTACATATCCTCTGAGGACTAAAGATAATGGTCTAAAGAGGATTGCTGCATTCATGACGATCGGTGAATAACTTTTGGAATTACATATTTTATTTAATGAATTAAAATGGTTCAAATGGCTCTGAGCACTATGGGACTTAACTTCTGTGGTCATCAGTCCCCTAGAACTTAGAACTACTTAAACCTAACTAACCTAAGGACATCACATACATCCATGCCCGAGGCAGGATTCGAACCTGCGACCGTAGCAGTCGCGCGGTTCCGGACTGAGTGCCTTAACCGCGAGACCACCGCGGCCGGCTTTAATGAATTAGATATGGAATATCACCAGTTAGTAAACGCGATAATTCATCTTCAAAAGGGCATTGTTTCCCCTCATATTGTAAATCCAGTTAAAATTGTCAAATATCTAAGAGAAGTAATGTTCCCAATACCTCTAATATTGTTTAAAGTTATGGGTGTATTTGTCACCAATAATGTATTAGTATTCCACTAACCCAAAATAAGGATTTTAATTTGTATCAAGTGCTACCATTGAGAATTAAATTGACTTCTCTTTCAGATCAGTATGCGTACATACAACCAGAGAAAGAATGTTTGTTGCTAGACAGCTGCAAGAATCTGTACGCTGAACTATCACCTAATCAGCCAGATTGTACAAAAATGGACAAACAAACAAATATTTAAACAAACATTCGGTTAATTTCAATGTAGAACCAGGAGGATTGTGAAGTGAAATTATTAGAAGACAGTCACAGACCTAGAAATTGTGCCAAGAAAGTGATTTCGTTAGAAAGAAGTTTATGGAATAAAATGGTTCAAATGGCTCTGAGCACTATGGGACTTAACAGCTGTGGTCATCAGTCCCCTACAACTTAGAACTACTTAAACCTAGGACATCACACACATCCATGCCCGAGGCAGGATTCGAACCTGCGACCGTAGCAGTCGCGCGGTTCCAGGCGCGCAGTCCGGACTGCGCGCCTGGAACCGCGAGACCACCGCGGCCTTCTGTTTATGGAATAGTTTAAGTATTAATGAATGGTTATGTGTAATACCTAAAGAGAAAGACATCACCGCTTTGTGTACCAAGTATTCATCTAAGGATATTAAATTAAATGGAATAGGAAGAATAAAACTTCAGAAAAACTGTAAAGGATACGAATCACACATATATATTCAATAAGACAAAGTGATCCAGTCCGACTATATCAGCTGAGACGTAATACAAAATGTAGACGTGAACTTAGATTGCTGTGACGAAATGAAAAAAAAAAAATCAATACTTCAGAAATACAATTTGCATTACCTTCGAAGTATATCACCTCCAACTTAGATGACGTAAGAGTAGCTGGAAAAAGATTAGAAGATAGTGATAAATTCATAGTAAAGAACAACTTGAATTAGAACGGGAAAAGAACGTCCATACTTATTCCATTGCTTCATACCTTATTTAAGTTTAGTTTTGTTATTATATTTCTATGCTGTGAAAAATGTAACTGTTGTAAGAATTTGAATAAAAAAATGGTTTCATGAGCATCGAGATGGAAACTTCTGTTGGTCTATTTGTCTAGAGACGACAGTAGTGCAAACACCCGAAATAAATAGAATACCCTTACTGTCAATATATAGAGGGAAGGGAATGGACATCCGAGAAACACTGATTACAGGGTAGTAATAACAAATATACGTTAAGATGTTTTCTTTCAGGTGTAACATAAGAGAAAATTTGTGTAAAAACTTGATAACTATATTTTAATTGTATTAACGGCACTTTGGATAGTGCACTTTAGACTGCGCAGAGTTCCATAGTCGAGCTGACCCGCGAATGTGACAGATAGAAGACAAACACGATACTGGGAGAAGATAACGCTTCCTGGAGCAGCTGGACATTATTTCTAAGAGGCTGGTCAAATACGCCAGTAAGCATTACATTTGACATCTCTCCAAAGGAGCCGAGGATCTAGGTTAATGGAATAGGAGAAAGCGTTCCTACACACGTGATGAAAGAATTCCGAGTGGAATTTAGAATGGGCAAACATTAAGGCGATCGCGTCTCGAGGGAAGGTTTTAAGGGATGTTCCACCCAAGTGCAGAAGAGGGCCGTGTGCACCCAGAATCAGTTAAGAACGAAATAAAAGGTCAGCTAGCGGCAGATTAGGGTAGTCAGTTTCGAAGGGAACTGACGCTCCGCAGTAGACACTTCAACTACAGGGTGATGGCGATACACTCTGGTAGAAGCGATGGTGGTGTTAAGTTCCTATGGGACCAAACTGCTGAGGTCATCGGTCCCTAGGCTTACATAGTACTTAATCTATCTTAAATTGACTTACGCTGCGGACAAGACACACACTCGTGCCCGAAGGAGGACTCGAACCTCCGACGGGGGCAGCCACGCGAACAGTGGCAAGGCGACCTAGGTCGCACGGCGGTCCCTGCGCGGCACTGGTAGACACACAGCAACTGCAAACTAAGTAGCATTTTACAGTATTCATTGGAGTAGTGCTAAACAGGGACTGCCTGTCTCTGTTTCAAGGAGTTCGAAGAGGAATTTCGGTGATTAGCAGGAAAAAGTCACTGCTTGATATTTATCTTTTGTGCGGAAGGCCAAATGGCCTTAGAGTACTAGTGAATTAATTCAAAATGGTGATGATTAGTTAGTCCAAGTGTGTTACCATCCTTCTGTAGCCTAATCCCGTCCAACCAACGAGATTTACTCCCTCTCATTTCCGGAATAAGGGTTTACAAAGGGGAAAAAAAATTAAATCCACATTGTCGTTAAATTCCTGATTGCGCCATACAGGTCACACCGAGTCCAGTTTGGTATAGTGAACCTGTGGCGGGCTGCGACAACATAGTATTTCCTCACATATATATCTCGCGAAATAACCGTGACTCGAAAATCACGGAAAGTAGAGATCATACAGTGGTTACGGACTATGGTTTTTACTATGCAGTATTCACGAACAGAATAGGGGAGGGGAAATTATAGCAGTACCTCAAACAAACATGTACGGAGACTCACCAAATGGCAACGGAACTCTGTGGGTGCTGCCTTCTACCGGCAAGTTCCTGATAACGTGCACAACATTTGAGTTTGGCAGAGCTTGTACAGGTACAGTTCGCGAATGTGAAGCTGGATGCCCAGGTCGCGGTAGTTGGGCAGCCTGCTAGCACTAACCGACTTACAAAAGAGACGCACTGGGACAATGGAAGTATTTTGGTACTTTTCGTGCCCATTATTGCCATACCTAACATGTGTGGAAGTGTTAAGTTCTTTCAGTTCTTGCGGCAAGCACGTGATCGAGGTAATTATGAAATAAAATGTCAGATGCGTTCGCAACTTTGCCATTTGAACAAAACGTACTCTGTAAAGTAGCCGGAAACTGAAAAACTTACTTATTCCCTATTACACATTCGAAAAGAGACATTCCACTCAAAATACACATCACATTACTGAAAACGTCAAAAACACTTACATTCACTGCTTAGTACCTGGCAGCTTCTTCATAACAATGAATCAGTTTTTGCCAGAACTACACTGTTTTGTGTACTCAGTTGCTCGACAGTCCCATTGACCATTTTCAGTGACGCCATGTCCTGGGAATCAGATTGCTCTTATTTCTAAGGGAAAATTCAGATTTGTTTTGTTTTTGTTTTATTCCTTTTACGGTTTCTTGATAGTCACTGAATGAGACAAATACATCAATTTCACTATTGACGGCGGGTTTGAAAGACGTTCCTGTAACTGAATACGACATATCGTGTACTAAGGGCATAACTGTATGTTAATTATGATCACAAGATGAAAACGAACATGAAATTATCATTTTAAACAAGCATTTTGTTGAATTTCGTTCAGCGGGAGGCTCGTTGGTAAATGTTGTTAGCTTTTTTTGGAAGATTAATATATCCTGAACTACGGAAATTGTATGCTAAACATTTACCTCATTATACATCGCATATCTCTCACAGCTCTTGTTCACTGACATATTTCCAAAATAGTAGGAGATAACTACTTACCTCCAACCTCACACTCCTGAATATTTAACAACACGTATATGAAAAGCACAATATTGTGTATGTTCGACAATATTAACTTATTTTGTTAGCCGGCTTTCGGGTTACAAGTCCATCAACAAACGTTAACAGAGTATCGGCGTCACAGAAGATACAGTATTCATGATCAATATTGTGTAACATCTTTTTCAGTGTTTTTCAAGAATATTTTATTTTCTTCGACGACGATAATCAGTTAATGTCTGATAATGACCCTGTAAGCCGAAAATTAGTTAACAAAATAATTTACTTACAGTGAAGACTTCAATGGCAGCGAAGGCGGGTAGAATGGATTTTGGAACGGCGGCACTAGCGGAAGAAGCAACACAAGAAAAAATACACTATGCGTCTGAACTGCTATTGACGGAAAGTCATCGAGTAAAACAGAAGTGATTTCTGGCGTTCCCCAAGGTAATGTTATAGGCCCTTTGCTGTTCCTTATCTATATGAATGTACCCGTGGTCTAGGGATGCCGGCACGGTAGCTCAGCGTGCTCGGTCAGAGGGTTAGCTACCCTCTGTAATAAAAAAACTGAGTGAACAGATCAACGAACAACCTGAACGGCGTTTATCGGAACAAATTCACCGACCAATACAGAGCAAAATGATATTAAAAAAAAAAAGGTATAGCGTCTTTGATTCATAATCAAAACGTCTTCGGTCCCGGGTTCGATGCCCGCCACTGCCTAAATTTTGATAAATAATCAGCATTGGCGGCCGAAGACTTCCGGCATAAGAAGTCAGCCTCATTCTGCCAACGGCCTTGTCAAAGAGGGCGGAGGAGCGGATAGAGGTTCAGGGCACTCTCTTGTCCTAGGGGTGGGAAATTGCCCCTAAAGGCGGAAGAATCAGCAATGATCAACGACATGAGGATGCAGAAGGCAATGGAAACCACTGCATTAAAGACACGTAACGTGTATCCACAGGACATGTAGCCTGTATTTGAAGAAGTGTCATGATGATCTCTCCATTGGCAAAAGATTCCGGAATAGTCCCCCATTCGGATCTCTGGGAGGGGACTGCCAAGGGGGAGGTTACCATGAGGAAAAGATTGAATAATCAACGAAAGGATAACGTTCTACGAGTTGGGACGTGGAATGTCAGAAGCTTGAACGTGGTAGGGAAACTAGAAAATCTGGAAAGGGAAAGGCAAAGGCTCAATCTAGATATATTAGGGGTCAGTGAAGTGAAGTGGAAGGAAGACAAGGATTTCTGGTCAGATGAGTATCGGGTAATATCAACAGCAGCAGAAAATGGTATAACAGGTGTAGGATTCGTTATGAATAGGAAGGTAGGGCAGAGGGTGTGTTACTGTGAACAGTTCAGTGACCGGGTTGTTCTAATCAGAATCGACAGCAGACCTACACCGACAACGATAGTTCAGGTATACATGCCGACGTCGCAAGGTGAAGATGAACAGATAAAGTGTATGAGGATATTGAAAGGGTAATGCAGTACGTAAAGGGGGACGAAAATCTAATAGTCATGGGCGACTGGAATGCAGTTGTAGGGGAAGGAGTAGAAGAAAAGGTTACAGGAGAATATGGGCTTGGGACAAGGAATGAAAGAGGAGAAAGACTAATTGAGTTCTGTAACAAGTTTCAGCTAGTAATAGCGAATACCCTGTTCAAGAATCACAAGAGGAGGAGGTATACTTGGAAAAGGCCGGGAGATACGGGAAGATTTCAATTAGATTACATCATGGTCAGACAGAGATTCCGAAATCAGATACTGGATTGTAAGGCGTACCCAGGAGCAGATATAGACTCAGATCACAATATAGTAGTGATGAAGAGTAGGCTAAAGTTCAAGACATTAGTCAGGAAGAATCAATACGCAAAGAAGTGGGATACGGAAGTACTAAGGAATGACGAGACACGTTTGAAGTTCTCTAACGCTATAGATGCAGCAGTAAGGAATAGCGCAGTAGGCAGTACAGTTGAAGAGGAATGAACATCTCTAAAAAGAGCCATCACAAAAGTTGGGAAGGAAAACATAGGTACAAAGAAGGTAGCTGCGAAGAAACCAAGGGT
The DNA here is from genome assembly GCF_021461385.2 of Schistocerca piceifrons. NCBI lineage: Eukaryota > Metazoa > Arthropoda > Insecta > Orthoptera > Acrididae > Schistocerca > Schistocerca piceifrons. The sequence continues at coordinate 875,933,700 of NC_060149.1, read as the reverse complement.
AACAGAAGAAATACTTCAGTTGATTGATGAAAGGAGGAAGTACAAACATGTTCCTGGAAAATCAGGAATACAGAAATACAAGTCGCTGAGGAATGAAATAAATAGGAAGTGCAGGGAAGCTAAGACGAAATGGCTGCAGGAAAAATGTGAAGACATCGAAAAAGATATGATTGTCGGAAGGACAGACTCAGCATACAGGAAAGTCAAAACAACCTTTGGTGACATTAAAAGCAACGGTGGTAACATTAAGAGTGCAACGGGAATTCCACTGTTAAATGCAGAGGAGAGAGCAGATAGGTGGAAAGAATACATTGAAAGCCTCTATGAGGGTGAAGATTTGTCTGATGTGATAGAAGAAGAAACAGGAGTCGATATAGAAGAGATAGGGGATCCAGTATTAGAATCGGAATTTAAAAGAGCTTTGGAGGACTTACGGTCAAATAAGGCAGAAGGGATAGATAACATTCCATCAGAATTTCTAAAATCATTGGGGGAAGTGGCAACAAAACGACTATTCACGTTGGTGTGTAGAATATATGAGTCTGGCGATATACCATCTGACTTCCGGAAAAGCATCATCCACACAATTCCGAAGACGGCAAGAGCTGACAAGTGCGAGAATTATCGCACAATCAGCTTAACAGCTCATGCATCGAAGCTGCTTACAAGAATAATATACAGAAGAATGGAAAAGAAAATTGAGAATGCGCTAGGTGACGATCAGTTTGGCTTTAGGAAAAGTAAAGGGACGAGAGAGGCAATTCTGACGTTACGGCTAATAATGGAAGCAAGGCTAAAGAAAAATCAAGACACTTTCATAGGATTTGTCGACCTGGAAAAAGCGTTCGACAATATAAAATGGTGCAAGCTGTTCGAGATTCTGAAAAAAGTAGGGGTAAGCTATAGGGAGAGACGGGTCATATACAATATGTACAACAACCAAGAGGGAATAATAAGAGCGGACGATCAAGAACAAAGTGCTCGTATTAAGAAGGGTGTAAGACAAGGCTGTAGCCTTTCGCCCCTACTCTTCAATCTGTACATCGAGGAAGCAATGATGGAAATAAAAGAAAGGTTCAGGAGTGGAATTAAAATACAAGGTGAAAGGATATCAATGATACGATTCGCTGATGACATTGCTATCCTGAGTGAAAGTGAAGAAGAATTAAATGATCTGCTGAACGGAATGAACAGTCTAATGAGTACACAGTATGGTTTGAGAGTAAATCGGAGAAAGACGAAGGTAATGAGAAGTAGTAGAAATGAGAACAGCATGAAACTCAACATCAGGATTGATGGTCACGAAGTCAATGAAGTTACGGAATTCTGCTACCTAGGCAGTAAAATAACCAATGACGGACGGAGCAAGGAGGACATCAAAAGCAGACTAGCTATGGCAAAAAAGGCATTTCTGGCCAAGAGAAGTCTACTAATATCAAATACCGGCCTTAATTTGAGGAAGAAATTTCTGAGGATATACGTCTGGAGTACAGCATTGTATGGTAGTGAAACATGGACTGTGGGAAAACCGGAACAGAAGAGAATCGAAGCATTTGAGATGTGGTGCTATAGACAAATGTTGAAAATTAGGTGGACTGATAAGGTAAGAAATGAGGAGGTTTTACGCAGAATCGGAGAGGAAAGGAATATGTGGGAAACACTGATAAGGAGAAGGGACAGGATGATAGGACATCTGCTAAGACATGAGGGAATGACTTCCATGGTACTAGAGGGAGCTGTAGAGGGCAAAAACTGTAGAGGAAGACAGAGATTGGAATACGTCAAGCAAATAATTGAGGACGTAGGTTGCAAGTGCTACTCTGAGATGATGAGGTTAGCACAGGAAAGGAATTCGTGCCGGGCCGCATCAAACCAGTTGGTAGACTGATGACAAAAAAAAAAAAAAAAAAATCTATATGAACGATTTGGGAGAAAATCTGAGCAGCCGTCTTCGGTTGTTTGCAGATGGCGCTGTCGTTTATCGACTAATAAGGTCATAAGAAGATCAAAACACACTGCAAAACGATTTAGAAAAAATATCTGAATGGTGCGAAAAGTGGCAGTTGACCCTGAATAACGAAAAGTGTGAAGTCATCCACACGAGTGCTAAAAGGAACTCGTTAAACTTCGGTTACACGATAAATCAGTCTAATCTAAAAGCCGTAAATTCAACTAAATACCTAGGTATTACAACTTAAATTGAGAGGAACACACAGAAAATGTTGTGGGGAAGGCGAACCACAGACTGCGTTTTATTGGCAGGACACTTAGAAAATGTAACAGACCTGCTAAGGAGACTGCCTACACTACGCTTGTCCGTCCTCTTTTAGAAGCTGCGCGGTGTGGGATCCTTACCAGATAGGACTGACGGAGTACATCGAAAAAGTTCAAAGAAAGGCAGCACGTTTTGTATTATCGCAAAATATGGGAGCGAGTGTCACAGAAATGATACAGGATTTGGGCTGGACATCATTGAAAGAAAGGCGTTTTACGTTGCGACGGAATCTTCTCACGAAATTCCAATCACCAACTTTCTCCTCCGAATGCGATAATATTTTGTTGACACCGACCTACATAGGGAGGAACGACCACCACTATAAAATAAGGGAAATCAGAGCTCGAACGGAAAGATATAGGTGTTCATTCTTTCCGCACGCTATACGAGATAGCAATAATAGAGAATTGTGAAGGTGGTTCGATGAACCCTCTGCCAGGCACTTAAATGTGATTTGCAGAGTATCCATGTAGATGTAGATGTAGAAGCGGCAAAGTGATCAGCGTCTGTTCACCAGAGGACTGCTGGAAACATATTCCTGAGAGCTAACGCACTGAGCAGTATCTTTAGGGGAATTGACCCCCTAATTGAACAAGCAATCAACAAGGGAGATGCACTTTGTAAAAGATTTTAATCCAGCGAGCACGCAATCGCCCATTTCCTAGGAAATGATAAGTAGGCATTCGTATTCTGGGGGCCTACGAGGTTCTGCAAAGGATGAGTCGGAGCATTCTGAAGCCTGCGTTAAACAACAAACCCATAAAATCAAACACAGAAACGTAAGTTCCCGAGTCACTTTTAATGTAAATTCACTCTCAGAAACAGGAAAATTTAAAACTTTAATAAACTCTCTGAAGGAAAGAAATGTAATGATAAAAGCACTGTAAACAACAAGATTTACTGATGAACGTCTTTTAGATTCAGAACGATTCAGAATATTTGAGGGAAAACGAAGAAAAGAAGAACGTACCCAAATTTGGAACAGGTTTCATTGCAAACGAAAATTTATTAAACTTAATAACGGAACTTAAATAGATTAATGAGGGACTTTCCACACTAACATTTAAATCATCATACAAAGATTACACCACTTTAAATACACATGCAGCAACAAATGAGAAAAACATAACACAAAAAGAAAAAACAGAAAATGTTTGGCAAAAATGTGTCAAACACGCTAGATCACAGCCCATTGAAAACCACAGTACTACTACTTGGAGACTTTAATGCACAAATTAGCAAAGAGCGTCAGCACAGGTCAATAGTAGGAAAATTCCCTGCACATGAAAGAACGAACGCAAACGAAGAAAGACTGTTAAGCCTATGCAGACAGCATAACATAGTACTAAAATCTACATTCTTCAATGAACTTTGTAGAAAAAAAACTAAATTCGTATCTTCAAATCCGATTTGTGATGCAAAACAACTCGGTCACGTTTTCACCGATTTAAATTAATAGCACTACCTGGCTACCATTATATTTGAGATTATACTAATATTTAGAAGAGAGAATCAATTCAAACCCAAAAAGTTTGACGTGCAGAAGTTATATACACAAAAGGTTTACGAAATGCAATTGGAAAAAAGAATACCCAAGTGATCGGAACAACTTCATAAATACATTATTCAGACTGAAGAAAACTATTTTTCTTAAAAACAAATTGAAACATGTCCGATGGAATGATGACTGTGATGAGCTAATTATGATGAAACAACGAGCTTGGAATATATGGAACGCAAATAAAAATGATAAGAAAAGGGAAACATTTGTAGAAACGAGGAAATGTGCACCTAAAGTTCCCAAAAAAATCATAGTACAATATATAAAAGATCAACTAACGCCAATTGAGTCACACTATAAGCAGGACAAAACAAGGAAATTTCATAAAACACCTAAAAATAGTTTACAGACGTATACACCACCAACTTTACCGTTTATAGGCCCAAAAACAGGGAAGACTGCTGCACTAATCAAATTTATAAAGGAATTCGGACTCCACAATAAAAACATAAACAATTAAAGGATCTTTAACAAAAACATCATCTAAAGTAAAATTTATGGGGAACTGTCAAACCCTTTCGAAATAAAATCAGGAGTCAGACAAGGAGATTGGTTATCACTCTACGCATTCGAGAAGATAATGAGGGAATGGAGAAAATCCATGAATACTAAGGATGTTCAACTAGGCAGAAACTGAAATAAAATCAACATAGACTGTATAGCTTTTGCAGATGACATGGTAATAATTAAATTACTGACTTACTGGGTAGTACCAAAGAACAAATCACAGAGCTACAGAAACTACCAGACAAAGCAGGGCTAACAATATCATTTGAAACAGATCACACACTTCATGAAAAATATCACTGATGCCCCTCCAAATCTTAATATTCATAGTACAATGGATGACAAACATTACAAAAGAAAAGGTTGTTGTTGTTGTGGTCTTTAGTCCTGAGACTGGTTTGATGCAGCTCTCCATGCTACTCTATCCTGTGCAAGCTTCTTCATCTCCCAGTAACTACTGCAGCCTACATCCTTCTGAATTTGCTTAGTGTATTCATCTCTTGGTCTCCCTCTACGATTTTTACCCTCCACGCTGCCCTCCAATACTAAACTGGTGATCCCTCGATGTCTCAGAACATGTCCTACCAACCGATCCCTTCTTCTAGTCAAGTTGTGCCACAAGCTCCTCTTCTCCCCAATTCTATTCAATACCTCCTCATTAGTTATGTGATCTACCCATCTAATCTTCAGCATTCTTCTGCAGCACCACATTTCAAAAGCTTCTATTCTCTTCTTGTCCAAACTATTTATCGTCCATGTTTCGCTTCCATACATGGCTACACTCCATACAAATACTTTCAGAAACGACTTCCTGACACTTAAATCTAAACTCGATGTTAACAAATTTCTCTTCTTCAGAAACGCTTTCCTTGCCATTGCCAGTCTATATTTTATATCGTCTCTACTTCGACCATCATCAGTAATTTTGCTCCCCAAATAGCAAAACTCCTTTACTACTTTAAGTGTCTGATTTCCTAATCTAATTCCCTCAGCATCACCTGACTTAATTCGACTACATTCCATTATCCTCGTTTTTCTTGTTGATGTTCATCTTATATCCTCCTTTCAAGACACTATCCATTCCGTTCAACTGCTCTTCCAAGTCCTTTGCTGTCTCTGACAGAATTACAATGTCATCGGCGAACCTCAAAGTTTTTATTTCTTCTCCATGGATTTTAATACCTACTCCGAATTTTTCTTTTGTTTCCTTCACTGCTTGTTCAATATACAGATTGAATAACATCGGGGAGAGGCTACAACCCTGTCTCACTCCCTTCCCAACCACTGCTTCCCTTTCGTGTCCCTCGATTCTTATAACTGCCATCTGGTTTCTGTACAAATTGTAAATAGCCTTTCGCTCCCTGTTTTTTACCCCTGCCACCTTCAGAATTTGAAAGAGAGTATTCCATTCAACATTGTCAAAAGCTTTCTCTAAGTCTACAAATGCTAGAAACGTAGGTTTGCCTTTCCTTAATCTAGCTTCTAAGATAAGTCGTAAGGTCAGTATTGCCTCACGTGCTCCAATATTTCTACGGAATCCAAACTGATCTTCCCCGAGGTCGGCTTCTACTAGTTTTTCGATTCGTCTGTAAAGAATTCGCGTTACTATTTTGCAGCCGTGACTTATTAAACTCATAGTTCGGTAATTTTCACATCTGTCAACACCTGCTTTCTTTGGGATTGGAATTATTATATTCTTCTTGAAGTCTGAGGGTAGCCACAGAAAATAGAGTACATAAAATGGAAATAGCATTCCATATGACAAAAAGCACATATAACAAAAAAACTTTGTCCTGTAACACAAAAGCAAGACACTGCCAAACAGTGGTGAAGCCTGAAACACGGTATGCGACAGAAACACTTAAACTAACAGGATTTGTGTGTCTTGAAAAACCGGAAAAAGTTGAAAGAAGAATTCTAAGGAAAATACACAAATTAAGATCAAACAGAAAGCTCTATTTGAAAATGTAAAAGCTAGCTAATGTAATGAGAAAAAGTAGACCACAGTTTTATGTACACATAAACCGTATGGATAATAACAGACTAACCACGCCGATCTTCAACTTACTGTACAGCTACAAATCCAAGCCCACATGGTTCACTGAAATTTTCAAAGATATGAAACACACTGTTATTAGAATGGACATAATCGACAACAGAATAGTTTTTAGAGTAGGAACACAAAAGGCAGGCTTTCAGCAGAGAAAGAGGTCTTCAAAAGCGAGAAAGCGGACCCAGGAAGAAAACGAACGACACTGCCGAAGTATGAAAGAAGTCTGGGAGCAACGAAAATCAAACACAAAGAAGCAAAGCCAAAGTAGATTTATCGTACCTTCCAAAAGGGTTATTACAATAAAAAAAGTAAAAATATTTAATGCTGTGGAACATACAAAATATTCTGTTTTCATTTTTAATTTCAGGTTGTTCTACAAACAAGCGACAGAAGAATCAATTAATTTAATTAATTAATAACTGAAGATCGGCGTGGTTAGTCTGTTATTATCCATTCGGTTTGTGTGGTCTACTTTTCCTCATTACATTAGCTAGCTTTTACATTTTCAAATAGAGCTTTCTGTTTGATCTTAATTTGTGTATTTTCCTTAGAATTCTTCTTTCAACTTTTTCCGGTTTTTCAAGATCCACAAATCAAAAAATAATTTGATACGATATTATACAGACATTTCTAGTTAGCTCTTTCTCATTTTTGTGGAGGCCGCGCACTGTACATTTCAACGTCGTTCAGTTTGCTTCACATTATACCGCTCATTACTTATAGTAATCATTAACTGAAGTATTGTATTAATCGGGTCTATTGGTACTAAGTTAATTATTGACTGATCTTGCCACCACATATATCACGCGACTATTTATCCTGCAGCGTAGGTCAGATTGTTCCACACTTACATTTACAATCTGATTCTCGTGCATGGGCTATTTGTGATAAATTACAAAAACTATAATAATATTCTCGAAGACACTCACTCTCCAAAGCATTCAACGTAGTACCGTTTTCCTGGTTGTTTCCTAGAGGACCTGCTATATGCTCACTCGGATATTCTGTACATGTTACCCATTCATGAAAAGAACTAGAATACCAAAAGTCCAATCTCATTTTAAGAGCAAGTGCTTGCGAATGTGAAGTTGTGAAACCGAAAGAAATTCTAGCAACCATAGATTTCAACACTAAGTCATCTAGATTATTAGTAATCTGCCGAGTTTTGTACACAGGTAAAATTTTTCCCTAGTCAACTGTTTTCACGCTCTTAACATTTGTGAGAAGTTAGAAACATGTGACAGACCGGGAGTCGAACCAAGTTCCTACACGCCGCGGATTCTGCACTGTCAGTTGTACCATCCGACATTACCTCACGGATCGAATCAATGCTTTATCTTGTTACTAGCTGCTCTCTAAACTTTCCAAACGCGACTGAATCTCCCGCATGCTGCCAGGATAATACCCCTGGGAGATGTAGTGGAGGATTCCACTTAACGACAAATTCGAGGGTGTCGCTAAGACGGCAATTACCCCAAGAACTGCTAGTTTCACATCATATTCCAAACTCTGTGGAGAGAACCCAGTAATACATTCAGGTTCTGAGTCGTTCCGTCCGCGAAAAGCAAAGATCCACTTCGACTCCGATCCAGCACACACTATCTAATCAAAACTATTCGGACACCCCTGTGTAGTGCGGAACTGATGGCTAGATGCTACGGGAGGAGTATATGCCAATATAGAAGGCGGTGGGGCTGTTGTGTTGCAGTAACAGCACAATACGTTGGTCAGGAGAGGTCAGTCACTTCGAACGTGGACTAGGCATTGGATGTCACCTGAATAACAAATTCATCAGGGACATATCAACCCTTCTGAAGCCGTCCAAGTCGGCTGTCGGTGGTGTGAGTGCGAAGTGGAAACGCGAAGGAACAACCGAGACCAGGCAGACCTCATGTGCTGAAGGACAAGGACGGTCGGGCCTTGCAGAGCGTGGTTGTAAAATATTGCATGAAATCAGTGGAAAGCATCAGTCGTGGCTTCCAATGTGCTACCAGCAGTCCATCTAGCACAATGACTGTCCGTACGGAGCGAAAGAGAATTGGGTAGAATGATCGAGCAGTTCCTCATGAGCCACATGTTTTTGTAGTCAATACTAAGCGACGCTTGACGTGGTGTAAAGAGTGACGTCACTGGTTAGTGGATGATGAACGTGTGATTTGGAGTAATAATCGTGGTACACCCTGTGACAATTCAGTGAAAGGGTGTGGGTTTGGTGAATGCCTGGCGAACGTTACCTGCCATCATGTGTAACGCCAACAGTTAAGTACACAGGAGGTGGTGTTACTGTGTGGGCGTATTTTTCGAGGTAAGGGTGTGGTCCCCTTATTGTGCTTAAGAAAAGGCTAAATGCTGAAGGATATGAACACATTTTACTGCACTGTGTACTGAGTACGCCAGAGTTCGGAGACGCTGATTGGTGTATCGGGTTCCAAATCCTTATAAAAAGCAGGTTTTTATGAACGGGCTATGGATATGTGTGTCATAACACTACAAAACAATGATGACTCTAATGACACTATTACTTACAGTTTATGTAAAAAAACATTGATCACCATCGAGGAGGAAGAGGGATGCTGAAAAAGAGAGGAATTTCAGACAAAAGGTGAGCAGCTAGTACCACTGAAAAGAGCGTACGAAGCAGGCCGAAGTAGAGGTTCATCCTCCTACAAGAAAGCAAGATACTTTTAGGCAAAAAGTGAGCAGCCAGAACCATTGGAAAAAGCATGCGACGCAGACCGAAGTAGAGGTTCATCTGCCAACAAGAAAGCGAGAGAGAAGTTTTTGGTGAAAATTCAGAACTATAAGGTATAATGGAGAAGCAAGATCAAAGGCAGAAGCAGAATTGACATATAATACAGGCGAGCAAGATTTGGTGACAGAAACTGGGCAGCTGTATGTAGAACGCCGGCCGAAGCGGTTCTAGGCGCTACAGTCTGGAACCGCGCGACCGCTACGGTCGCAGGTTCGAATCCTGCCTCGGGCATGGATGTGTGTCATGTCCTTAGGTTAATTAGGTTTAAGTAGTTCTATGTTCTAGGGGACTGATGACCTCAGAAGTTAAGTTCCATAGTGATCAGTGCCATTTGAACCATTTGCATGTAGAACGTGACAACACAACCTGAGGAAACTATAGTGCTACCTTCTGAAGCAAAATAAAATTTACAACTGCAGGATACGAACCTGCAACAAAAACAGCACGAGGCTCAGAGCCACTTAGTACAGCGAACAAACACCTGCTACAAAGAAGTAAACAACAGAACACAGACCAGGACAGATCCACGACAGATTTATGGAAGAATTGAGAACGTGATGCAGCTCACTAGGTTGGAAAAGCCAGTGACGCTTACTACAGCGTTAAGGCATCTAGTATGGAATATACGTCCAGAACGAGAGTATACTACATTTCCTGTACCTAATTCCGTACATAGAATCCATCTCAAATTGAACACTTTGTCAACTGCAGTAAAAAACTAGAACAGTTACTGAAACAGGTTTCTACCAGAAGAAATAAACCTGTCTCCTTAGATACGTCATACAAGCCCTTTGTGATGGGGCATGGTCGTATTGGTTGGGATTATAGGCGAGACTTGCCAGATTGTCGAAAATATATCGATCATCCGTAATGGAGATAAAAATACGACAGCTTAATGCCATGAGAACTGCCAGCGTAATGTATGAGACTAAAAGAGTAGCAGAAAAGTTAGATGTATTGTGCCTCCAAGGACCCTACACTAAGGCAGAAAGGTCCCCGGTATGCCAATAACTGCGCTAATTGTCACCCAAGGGTAACATCATATGGGAGCAATAATGGTATTTAACATGGCCATCGTAGTGACAAAAATATGACGACAGTATTGTTCAGAACACGTAATCCGTGTGTCAGTGTTAACCAGAAAGGAGATTTGCATCCTGGCTTCTGTATATTTTCTGTTTAGTGACGAAATCGATGAGTATTTGCAAAAGTTAAAGGATATTAGTCACCAAGGACGAATTAAGACCCTCCTGTACGCCACTGATGCAAAAACGAAGTCAGTATTGTGGCACAGCCGCTTGACTGAAGATTGTGGAAAACAACTAGAAGAAACCATCATGGAACTCAACCTACAGATATTGAATACACCTCGCAATCCGCTGATATATGAAGGGAGGGTCGAACAACGTCAAACGTAGACGTCACTCTAGCAAACATGTGAGAGGCGCGCTGTGTGAAAGGCTGGAAGGTTAGAGTGGAATGACATAGAGTGATCCCAGTATCATACATTATATCATCACGGGAAGGGAAATCCAAGATACTACAGAAAATGTGTGCATAAGGCCCAAATATAACATCGAGGAGGCTAACTGGGAAGAAGAGTGTTTCACTGTCCAGGAAGTCTATCGCTGGGTGGTGATGTAGATGCTAAAGCGCAAGAACTGACAGCGGCCATACCTACTGCAATAAAGGCGTCGCGACCGACCAGTGGAGATCCTCCTAGAGAATTACCTTGCATCTAGACTGAGACGCTGCAAAAATGAAGACGCGAAACACGAAGGACGAGGAAGCTATGCCATAGCAACATGACCCAAGAAGAAAGAATCCGAAGGCTGCATAGATACAGGCACCTTAAAAACGTTTTAAGGGAGAGTTATGGAAATCAAAAATGGAACGATGGAAACAATTCATGGAAACTAACTCAGAAATCGATCCCTGGAGAATACCATAAAAAATAGTCTGCAAGAAAATAGGATCACCAACAGTCTTCTCCGCGCTCAAAAGAAATGATGGGACGATAACAGAAAGCTGAGAACAGTCAGCTGCCCCGCTAATGGGAACACTGCTTCCTGACGACGAAGAAGAAGAAGACGAGACAAAAGATCGGCGTCGATTACGAGCCATGTTCCAGGAACACCATAGAAACAATAAACTTGTGTTCCCCTTCGCATGAGAAGAAATTAGGCAAATAATTGTAAGGGGTTGAAAAAGGAAAAAAAAGTTCAGGACTGGATGGAATCGCAGCCGATGTAATACAAGCTTTGCCGGACGCGGTGGTCTAGCGGTTCTAGGCGCTCAGTCCGGAACCGCGGGACTGCTACGGTCGCAGGTTCGAATCCTGCCTCGGGCATGGATGTGTGTGATGTCCTTAGGTTAGTTAGGTTTAAGTAGTTCTAAGTTCTAGGGGACTGATGACCACAGATGTTAAGTCCCATAGTGCTCAGAGCCATTTGAACCATTTAATACAAGATTTATATGAGCAAGTAGATATCTACCTGTGTGAACTGTACTACGAGTGTCTCTTGCAAGGAAGGGTCCCTGCACCGTGGAGGAATGCCGAGATATTGGTTATCAGTAAATGGGAAGATAAGGATCCGATAATACCAATATCCTACTGACCAATTTGTCTGCTGAACATTCTTGGTAAGATATTCGAAAAACTATGATGCAAAAGATTACAGGCTGACAGACTACTTCAAGGGACGAGCACTCGCCAGTAAGGGTTTAGAAGACGCAAATCAACTGAAGACACAATTAATAAGGCGATTTCGCCAGCGACAGATCTTGATTTTATGTACACTCTAGCGATAATGATCGATATTACTGGTGCTTTCAATAACATGTCGCGGCCTCTTTTCTTTCGTCTCCATAGGGAGCTGGAGTGTCCAAAGGCCCTGCATAACTTCCTGAGAGACTGTTGCCGCAGGAGACATGCAACTTCAGTATGCCCAGAAAAGGAAATAACGACGTCCATGACAAAAGGCTTTCCGCAGGGATCAGTGTGTGGACCAGAATTTAGGATATAGCACTGGAACCCATACTACAAAAGTTACATGACAGCAGTAATGTAAGTGCTCTGGCAGCATTTGAAGATGACTTGCCATTCGCTGTGTTTCATGCAAGAAGGAGCTCGACCCCATCGAAGCAGGAGAGTGTTTGATGTCCTGGAGGAGTACTTTAGGAGCAGCATTCTGCCTTGGGATACCCAGAGGCCACTGGCCTGGGCCTCGATTGGCCGCCATATTCTCCAGATCTGAACACATGCGACTTATTTTTGTGGCGCTATATTGAAGACAAGGTATACAGCAATAACCCCAAAGTCATTGCTGACCAGAAAACAGCTGCTACTCAGGAGGTCATCGAGAGCATCGATGTTCCGTGTTCCGACATTTCAGTGGGCCATGCAAAATTTCGCTATTCGTCTACGCCACATCATCTCCAATGGTGGCAGGCATATCAAACATGTCATAACCTAAATTCGAATATCTGTAGTGACGTTTACATGTTGAATAAAGTGTGTAGCCGGCCTCTGTGGCCGAGCGGCTCTAGGCGCCTTCAGTCCGGAACTGCGCTGCTACTACGTTCGCAGGTTCAAATCCTGCCTCGGGCATGGATGTGTCTGATGTCCTTAGGTTAGTTAGGTTTAAGTAGTTCTAAGTCTAGGGATCGATGATCTCAGATGTTAAGTCTCATAGTGCTTAGAGCCATTTGAACCATTTTGAAAGTGTGTACACGCGGTAGTTTGAAACTAATTTACGTTTTTTTCCTGTATAGTTCAGTACTTGTCATCAGGTATCTATAGGTATTCATCTCCATCTCAGCTAGAGGAGATCCTCAACATATAGAGGGAAGATAACTGAGATCCACGATCACTGATTGAAATGGTTTTTCAAGCATCTCCATTGCGTTGGTGCAAATGATAATGGAAGTGTGAATGCTAAGACGTTACAGTGAAATGTAGAACCATTTGTAAAGTGGAAACGCTGCTAACGTGCTGCCCTATGCTCAAGGAATACAGTAGACAATGGCGGTTGACATGGGCAGCATAAGGGCGGATCCAGCAGCAGAAACAAATATGAACAGTTTAGATTCACCCTAATTAATGAACATAAAGAGAGCCGGATCTATAGCACTAAAGTTGTATTAATAGTTGAGTAACTAATTAAGGTTTTTCTATTGTAGTTTTGTAGTGGTAGGGAATAATTGTAGCATTAGAATTTTTGTAGAATTAGCATATTCTTTAAATATTAAAGTACCAGAAATAAATAATTAATAAATGTATTTATTACGATCCGTTAGCTTTCTATATAACAGGTTGTAATGTGAAGAACAAATAAATAAATTATTACTGGTTTCAGCTCTTGAAGAAGAATACGCTGACATTCCTTCATAGAGATTCACACAGCTCATAGAAAGTGCCCCTAATAGAGTTCAAGTCGTCAGAAGCGCGAAGTGTGGGCATACTCCAAATTAATGACCACTAATAGATGTCCCTATACTTTTCATCAGAAGGTAGGTTTAACGTCGACACAAATATTCATCTCAAGACTAAGATAAAGAGTAAGAAAGTAGCATTTCAGTTGTCAAGTACTGCTTATCTGGAATGGCACAGACCCTTTCCCCTCTCCCACCTTTTTCCCCCGCCACAAATACATTACACCCTACATTACATTTCCGTTAGTCTCCATTTTCGTGTTGGTTGAGTCAGTGTAAGAAGAGTTCTTTGATAACAACCGAAATTATGTCAGCTACGGGATTTTACTGTCACCCAACACCCCACAGATTTTCTTTAAAGTAACTCCTCAGTAATTGGGTAAGTTGGTACGTATTTCACTTCACCGGTTTTCCTTCGAACGAAATTATCAGATTTTTCTTTTTTTTTCTTTTAGAACTTAACGTCCATTCGGAAGCGTTTGAGACATACCACTTAAAAGAGAAAGTGTTATTCTCTGGCCCATGAGTATTTCAGCATTTATATTTCTCAGCACAGTTTATTTATTTTGTGGAACGCTTTCCTATAGCTATATGAAAGTGAATCTAATTCCATTTACTTAACAAGTAACATTATTACATTCACTTTAACTGCTTTCTGGTGGCTTTTGTATAGTTTCAGATCGCTTAATGCGTAAAATATGAGTCTCGGACTCGAATAAGCATAGATAACAAATCGTGAAAACACTGCAGTTCTGGGCAATGACGTCTTTGGAGTCGTTTCCTCCGATCTGTCATCAAATATAACTTTGGTGATGACTTAGCGGTTGCAATGCAATGTTGTTTTAGTGTATTGTTAGGTAACTGCGGTTGATTCTAGAAAGAAAGAAAGATAGACAGAGAGATACAGGAAGTTGGCGTACACAGTTACTCTAGGGGTTTTGTGTTGATCTATGACGGTTTGACGAATTTGTAGCTTTGTGAGATGAAATAATGAAGGCAGGTAAAAAGGCAAGGCCTAGTAGAAATCCTTGGCTAATACAGGATATAGTTAATTTAAATGATGAAAGGAGAAAATATAGATATGAAGCAAATGAAGCAGGTGAAAGGGAATACAAACGTACAAAATGAGATTGGCTAAAAGTGAAATTGGGTAAGCAGGAATGGCTAGAGGAAAAATAGAGAGATTTAGAAGCGTGTTTCACTAAATGAGCTCAGGTGGGAAACCAGTCTCACGCAAAGAAGAGAATGCTGAAAGAGTGCAGAGCGGGTCTATACAAGGGAAGTGAACTTGAAGGCAGTATTACAGAAATCGAAGAGGACGTAGATGAAGATGAGATGAGAGATGCGAAACTGCGAACAGAATTTGATATATCTATTGATAGTCTTGGGAGAGCCAGCCATGACAAAATTCTTCCATATCGTTTTCAATATGTATTAGGCAGGCGAAATTCTCTGAGACTTCAAGAAGGATGTAATAATTTCAATTCCAAAGAAAGCAGTTGCTAAGAGATGTAAATATTGCCGAACTATCAATGTAGTAAGTCATGGTTGTAAGATTCTAACACGAATTCCTTACAGAAGAGTGGAAAAACAGGGAAAAACCGACCTAGGGGAAGATCACTTTGGATTCCGGAAAAATGTAGGAACACGTGAGGCAATATTGACCCTACGACCTTTCATAGAAGATAGGTTAAGGAAAGGCAAACCTAAGTTTATAGTATTTGTAGACTCAGAGAAAGTTTTGACAATGTTGACTGGAACACTCTCTTTGATGTTCTGAGAGTGTCAAGGGTAATATGCAGAGAGCGAACTGCCATTTACAATTTGTACAAAACCAGACGGCAGTTATAAGAGTCAAGGGCCATGAAAGGGAAGCAGAGGTTAAAAAGGGAGATAGACATGTTTGTAGCCTATGCCCGATGTTATTCAGTCTGTGCGCAGCACAAGTAGTATCAAGACCAAACAAAAAATTTGAGTCGAAATTACAGCTCATAAAGAAGAAATAAAAAAAACTTTAAGGTTTTGACAGCAAAGGACTTGGAAGAGTAGCGGAACGGAGTAGACAATGTCTTGAAAGGGGGATATAAGATGAACATCAACAAAAGCTAAACAAGGATAATGAAATGTAGTCGAATTAAATCAGATGATGCTGAGAGAATAACATTTGGAAACGAGACACTTAAAGTAGTAGGTGACTTTTGTTATTTGGGCATCGAAATAACTGATGATGGCCGAAGTCGAGAGGACACAACATGTAGACAGGCAATGGCAAGAAAAGTGTTTTGGAACAAGAGAAGTCTTTTCTGAAATTATTTGTGCAGAGAGTAGCCATCTGTGCAAGTGAAATGTTGACGATAAACAGTTTAGACAAGAAGAGAACAGAAACTTGAAATGTTATGCTACAGAAGAATGCTGAAGATTAGATGGGTAGATCACGTAACTAATGAGGAGATACTGAATACAATAGGGAAGAAAAGAAATTTGTGGCACAACCTGACTAGAAGAAGGGATCGGTTGATCGGACACATTCTGAGACATAAAGGGATCACCAATTTAATTAAATATTTGAGAGAAGTGTGGGAGGGGGGGGGGGGTAAAAATCGTAGAGGGAGACCAAGAGATGACTACAGTACGCAGATTCAGAAGGATATAAGTTGCAGTAGTTATTCGGAGATGAAGAGGGTCGCACAGGATAGAATAGCACGGAGAACTGTATCAATCCAGTTTTCGGACTTGACACCACAACAGCAACAACATGGAAAAAAGTAGGTAAACTGTTCACTACTTCAAAAGTTGTGAATGCTGTTTCGACTACGCTGTAGGATTTTCGATGAAAACCCGTAAACATCCTCCCCATGCGATTTCCATAGTTTTGGAACCATGGAAAGACATTCGTTGCCGCTGATGTGCTTTGGATGAAGATGTGCATGCCTGGGTATGATCATGGTTCCGTGGCAATCGCAAACATTTTTCCATGGAGCCACTGACCGTTTTCTCTCAAACTGGGATAAAGTAATCAACATTTACGACAATTACTTTTGAAATATGTTTGCTCCCTGTTTTCCGTTTGTCTCGTTTTCATTTGACTGCCCCTTATACATGTGATCGGCACGCCAGAAACTATGAAGGCCACACTTCACATCAGTTATTAGGTTCCATAATGCACGAAGAGTCTCTGTTCTGTTATTTTACAAACAGTTCAACAGTACAAAGCCGAAACCCAAAACCAAATTACATCACATAATTGCTACAAGACTGAAATGAAAAGACAGTGGTAAAGGAAAAGAAGAGAGAGAGAAAGGAAAAATAAATTTAAAATGTGAGTGCGAATTGGGGTAGAGAGAGAGAGTTGTGGGACATTGGAATTTTAAAAAAATTGTAATAAACAATAAAAAGAATCTGGCGATACAATGGAAAAATAAATAAATATGAAAATTATTGTTCATTGTTCTGTTACAACATTATCTTCATGTAATGAAGGGCAATGCACCAATCACATTTCATGACTTCGTAATGGGGGCTCTACACGGCCACCTACCCCAATCCCCCCATAATGAAGCCTTGTATTTAGATACCATGGCTCGCTTCATTCTGGCAGGTTCCCTCTTCAATTTTCAGGTTGTTTGGCATGTAAGAGCGGTAGTCATAAAGTTTGAACCGTAACACAAAAAGTAAAGTTACGTAACCAATTTTTTGTTTCTTTGCAGATTCACATCTGCGGTCCTGATACACGCAGCATTCTACCGTAGCGGGCCATAGAAGAGCCAAAACTTAACGCTGCTACCCATTCACAAAGTGGAGATGGACTGCGTCATTCCGCTAACGGCGTGCTACTGTACTGTGGAGTCAGTATTTAAATCTGTACCAGCACAGTGGACATGTACCCGAAAATAAAGAAAAATATTTTCACATTAACTTCATTTTTTCGACATAATAATTAAAATAGTATTTACCATTCATAATGTGTCGTATATTGGGTATGAGTATGCTCCTCTCCATTGTGGTGTTCTTCCAACGTAGAGCAGCGTGTCTGCAGAGCGTTTTACATGCATTATTTTCGCAATTTACGAGTTGTTTGCATGTCTGTACATCAGTGTACTGCATTATTTCGGTAATTTACAAGTTGTTTGCGTCTCTGTACATCAGTGCATTGCAGTATTTCGGTGATTTATTAGTAGTTTTCAGGTCTGCTGTGCAATGCATTATTTCGACACATTACAATTAGCGAGCTCTTTTGCAAAGCGTTATGCATGCATTATTTTGACAAGTTACGAGTTGTTTTCCTGTCTGCACATCAGTGGACTGCATTGTTTCTGTAATTTACGAGTAGTTTGCAAGTCTGTAGGCTATTTACTGTGACCTCAGGCACGACAGGGCGAGTGTTTTGTATTAGCATAATAAATATACTGCGTGAAATCCATCCCTAGATGAATTGTTCGAATTTCACCCTGACAGTCCTCCCTCTCTCCAGCAGCTGGACACAGACTGAATATTTTTCCTGCCATTTTCCCCATACCACCATGGGATGACAGTGCCATCTGGTTGCAGAACTGTGTACAAGGTCAGTTGGACTCTGGACCTCGTGGTGAACACATTGGATGGAGCTACTGCCTATGACTACTCAAACTGTTCAAATAAACACTGCATGCAAAATAAATACTTATGTTTATCACAGCCAGCAGCCGAGCACAGGCTGAGTCCTTTTCCCGCCAATTCCAAGGAAGAGGTGGTGGTTGGATGACTTAGGTTAGCGGAGGTAGCCGAAATGACCTTTTTTCCCACCAAAATTTTCCCTCCATTTTCTTAGGTTAGTGGAGGTAGCCTAAGGGACCTTTTTTCCACCAAAATTTGAACTTCCGCCATTTTCATGGGGAGGGGTGGAGGAGAGGAGGGGATGGGGTTAGGTTAGTAGAGTTATCCAAATTGACCTACTTTCCTGTGGAAAATTTGAACTTTCTGCAATGATGTCATTGCCAAAAATGATGTCCCACCAAAATTCTAACTTCCCGCCAAGATGTCATTGCGACACTGCCACATCTATCGCCGCTGTCTTTGATCCGCCATCTTGAATAAATCTGGCAACAATGCAGAGTGGGTGACACGAACTTTGCCCTACTACTCAAGTTTTCTACTGTCTGAAACCTCTGTGGCACTTTATGCCAGGCTATTCACAAAGAGACTACAGGCTACTCACAACTGACATGCAAACATTATAGGTAACAGGCCTGTTCCAAACAGGGAATATTTCATTATTCTACAAATCGGATAATTCCACTTTAAGGGGAAATCTGTTCTTATTTTTCTCTTTTCTTGAGTATACTGAGTTCATTTAGACATTAGTGTAGAGCCACATGTCCCGGCATGGTGCGGAACTTAGTTATGAATGTTACAATTGTTTCCCAATTTTGATATATTATTCACAACAAACTTAATAAGGAAGCAAAAGTATTCTGAGGTTGTTTATCAGTTTACCTGTAAATCAAACAACAAGTATCCACAATGCTTTAGGAGAATGAAAACATTTTCTACCTTCTACGTATCAGAAGTACACGGCCTTCCTGAGGCTAAGAACTGGAATTCTGGCAAAGGAATGCTCGCTTGCTACTAGTTAAAAGGCCGGCGCCCGTAGAAATAATGACAGTGGCTGTCAATTAGTGTACGTGTCAACTAAAATTTCTGTTATAGTAGAATATAATTACTAAAGTAATCGCAACACGAATGGTCCTCTGCAACAAAATGAAACACTCCTATACAGAAGGCCATAAAATAATTAGTTGCCGTTTTCTTCGGTGTCGTCACATTTTCAGCTACAATTTTCAGCGCAAGCTGTATGGAAGCGCCACTTGCAACGCGCAGCTTGCAGCGAGTGTTCGCAGGAGAGCAGGCAAACGGAAGGGAGCTGCTTTAATAGCGGCGCCTGCTGCAGCTGGCTTGTGTCCCCGACTTGGGCGACGGATATAAGAACTCCCACTCCCTTCTCGATAAGTCCGGCGTGTACTACATAAATTAAATATTTGCTCTCCTAAATGTTGTTACTGTAGTTCTCAGCCCGCAGACGTGTTTGACGCAGCTCTCCAGGATAGCCTATCTTGTGCAAGGCTTTTCTTTAGAACCACTACGATTTTAATGCACCCTACACTATACCCCGTTATCAAATTAACCATTCCTGAATGTCTCAGGATTTTTTCTGTTCCTCAAGTTGTCTCACGATGTTCTTTGGTTCAAATGGCTCTGAGCTCTATGGGACTTAACATCCGAGGTCATCAGTCCCCTAGAACTTAGAACTACTTAAACCTAACTAACCTAAGGACATCACACACATCCATGCCCGAGGCAGTATTCGAATCTGCGACCGTAGCAGTCGCGCGGTTCCAGACTTAAGCGCCTAGAACCCCTCGGCCACAACGACGGCTCATAGTGTAAATTCCAGAGATTCTGATGATTTTACAAAGCGAAATCGGTTAATGAAACCTACTGAGTGCGACTTATGGCTACCCTTGAAAAACTTAAATTCACATCATCAGAGAAGTCTGTTATTTGGTACTGGACTATAGACGGGTAAACAAATACGTACATAAAGAAGTGTAAAATATAGGACAAACAACATTAAAACTAGTACAAATTACACGACATCTTAGGCATATCAGGAAAAATCACTTATCATGAAGAATCAACTGTGAAAAATTGTTGCGTAGAATGAGTGTCGCGCTTGTTGAGTACGGGTCCAAAGAAAAAGCTGAAACAAAAAAAGACAGTAATGTTTCGACCGTTTCTAATAGAACCCAAATGAAATATTAGGCTATTTGTTACCACAGATGATACGTGGCTTCACAACTTCACACCAGTAACGAAACAGCAATCGAAACAGTGCTTAGAAGACGTTGGCCTTGCACCAAGAAAAGGCGAAGTTGATATCATCTGCCTCCAAAGTTCTCTTGCGAAGAATAAACCGTGGCTGCTGAGTAGTACTGAAGAACTGTATAGCAAAGGGTGAAAAAATAACGACTGAAACTGAAAGAAGAAAGTGATCTTTCATCAGGACACTGAAAATTCTCAAAAATATGCTTTGGAAATGGAAAACTGGCATATTCCAAGCCCGAGTGGTTGTAACGTCCAAGCTGTGCACCAGATTTGGCCAACTCACGCTTTCTCTCATTTCTTCTTCTAAGGAAATCTATGATTGGAAGACATTTTGAGTTTAATGAAGAGGTTATGGTACTAGCAGATGGGTATTTTGCTGATCTTTCACAATCATATTACAGAGGTGGAACCTACTCAATGGAAAAAAAATGGATAAAATGTGTTATTCTAAAGGGGTACGATATTCAAAAATAAGCTCCTATCCAAACTAAAATTGATAGACTAGGCTCAGAAATTTTCTTCTCGCCCACGTATAAGAAATTACTGTAATCCATACATATTATAAAAATGGATGTACTAATATATTAATGGATGTTCCACATCACCAAAACCATTGGACAGATTTGAAACAAACTTGCTACACACGTCAGTTACTGTTTGGAAATCATCGCTGTGGGGGCAAGAACCACCTACTTATTAATAGGGTCGGGGTGAAAAAGCAGTATAGTCCACGACGTGCAAATATCCATAGTTTATTTATTCAGTATTTGAGAATGAGAGCACTTAGAGATTTGCAACAAATTTTACGCATAATTTCAAACCTGTACGAAATTTTTTTCTCTGACGGCCCTCCACAAAACGATGAAAGGAAAAAAAATTTATCGCTTACCACATTTTCGCTCTTCATGCAGTAAAGCTGCCGCATGAAGCATCACGTTTTAATTTATTACTTAATTACCACTAACTCTATTCGCAACACATTTTGTACACAATAGCCACATATATCACTAGATCTACCTGCAAAATTATATCATTGTACACAACTTACTTCAGCAGATAGGACATCATCAACATTGAGCTGCGTAAACATGAAATTTCATGGCGAAATTCTGCAGGTCGAAATTCGCTAGAGATACGGGTGAAATATGTGTACAAATACGTGTGAAATATATTTTATATCTATGTGAAATATATTTGACATCTGCGAACGCGGCCAAAACTATGGGTAAGAAGCTCATCCTAAACCACTGGAACAATTTCAGCTAAATTTGGTATACACATTAGTTACAGTGTGGAAAGAAATACTGTGGGGGTACGAACCACCAGTCTCTTATTGGGGTGAACGGAACCAACTGCCTGTTATCTGGGTGAATGTGGTAACGTGGAGAAAAAAGAGGGAGAAGGAAATGGACAGACAGTGAGGATAAAGGAGGAGATGGGCAGAGACAGTGGAAAGGAGCAGATGGACAGAGTAGAGGGAAATGGACGGAGAGGGGGAGAGGAGGAGATGGACAGAGAAAGGAAAGGGGAGGAGATGAATAAGAGAGGGGGAGGAGGAGATGAAAAGACAGAAGGGCGGAGGATATGGACAGAGAAAGGGAGAGGAAGAGATGGACAAAGAGATGGGCAGGCGGAGATGGACAGAATGGGGGGGGGGGGGGGGAGGAACTCACAGAGATAGCGGGAGGAACACCTGGACATTGACAGGGGCAGGAGGAGATGGACAGGGAGTGAGGGTTGAGGAGGGGGCAGGGAGAGATGGACAGAGAGAGGGAGAAGGAGGAGATGGACCAATTTGAAATAAAATCATTCTGCAGTCTAAAATATTGTTCCATATGGGCCATTGTCTCTAAAGTGGTTTCGCAATAGTGAAATGTCAAAATGTGTGTTAGATGCCACACTACCTTAAATACTTCTTCCATCTACTGCGTTACATGCAGCACCAGACGGTACACGAAGACCGCCACCAAGATCAACAGCACGACCACAAGCTGTACCAGGGCCACCTTCTGCATCATTACCTGCATCTGCAACAATCGGAGTGGAAACACCATCATACAACACCCCTTCCAACTTCAAAATACAATAAACACAAAAAAGACACTTGACACTTATTACTGACGCTTTCATCACTTTCTGCACTGTAGCTCTCAAGAAAATCTATGAACGTTTCAAAACAAAACGGCCCTTTCTTCTGAGCCAAAATAAGCGCCTCTACAAACGTAGCACACAGAATATGCCTACTCACTCTCCATCTCAAGTAGACTCACACCATTCGAATCACTACACTCTACATTTCCACACTTGCCGAAAGTTTGTACTATCGAAACAGTATCTAATACAGAGATAGCATGAGGGCTCCACCCTCACCCTCAGTAATAACCAAGAGAATCCTCACACAGGTTAAGCTATCAAGTCTGGCTGCATTACGTGTTCCCAGCTTGCGCCATACGAGCGTACGCTGCACACCAGGTAGTCCAGGTGTTATGATGTTTTACACGAGCGCATTCACCTACAAGTCATCGAACACGGTACACTCATCAGTCAACGTTACTTTGACACTGTAATCCTTCCCCATGTGCGTCTTTTAGGGTTGTATTCGGTGCTGACTTTGTTTTTATGGATGACAATGCGCGAGCACATCGAACTGCGCAGGTGTAGGAGCTCTTGGAACGACAGGATTTTTGGCGAATGGACTGTCCTGCTCATTTCCCCGACATAAATCCAATCGAGGACACGTGCGCTTCGTTGCGGAGACATTTTGTAGCAGGTTCACATGCACCGACGACCATCCAGCAGTTGTTAGCCGCGTCGATGGAGGAATGGGAAGATAGAGCCCCTCCATAGTCATGGAACACCGTAACTGTGCTTTTCTTGATCAGTGTATTGGTCATATTACCGTTATCTCGTCGTCAACCTCTCAAAGCATAGCGCCATTATGTTTGTTTTTATGAAGTTGTATGAAGAGAGAAGTTCGATATTATAGTGTCTCTGTTATTCGGAATTACGATGCAAAGGAACTTAATAAACAATGAATGTAGGTCGTAGACGCAGGGATGACGACATATGGAAGTTTGGCTCTCGCCGTGGGTCATGCACGGATAGTCAAATGGTAAGGCGACTGTTCGCGATGAGCGGGAAATACGGAGTCGAGTCCTGCTCCGTCACAAATTTTCATTGTCGTCATTTCATTCTACAGCTTGTGCCTGTCCATATTCGCAACTGCGAATACATTTAATGAAGAGAGAAATGGATAGGAGAAAGGCGGAATACGAGATGAACTTCTAGGTCACATCGGTGCCTTCATGAGGGAACACAGAGAGACACTAAATTAAGCAATGAAACATCATTTGCCGATGGTTTACTGAAGTTTCAAAATTTATTATGAATTGCCCGAAATGGCGCGGTGGTGAAGTGCCAGACTACGGAAAAATGTCACGTTTTCGATTCCTGGTCGGCGCTGGAATTTTTATCTGAAACTTACCACTTTTTATTCTCTGGCAATTTTTCTTAATTTCAAAGATGCCAAGCTCTAGTGTGATTCGAAGTGCGTGTTAAACCGTTGCTTCCCCTGTAAATGGCCGAGTATGTCAGTTCATAAGGTCTGCTTACCACTACCGACAGGTCCATACAGTGTAACGTTCAAAACAACGTTCGGGTTGACGTTAGCTTTAATTTCTTTTAATCAAATATCATTGTGAATTGCCGCAATCATTGTAATATATGCTACTGAAAATCTGCAGTATATCAAATGGATAATAACAAACACACAAAAATAAACTATCGAATAAACACTTCTCGTAATGGTACTGAAGGCTCATAAGCGTTTATCAAGGGTAGTTCGAAATTGGGAATGTGTCTACATGAACTGCTTTGCTTCAAGCGACCTTTGCTTTTACCTCTGTGGATCTGATTTTTTGTCGTAGTACACCCTTTGATATACGAAGCAGCTGCATCCTTCACCTACCCGCTCAGTCTGCTGATAGACTTGGTTTGTGTAACTGATCATCTACTACAATCGGTGTCCATAAACACTGTATGAGATGCAGCACCGAACTACCTAAATCAGCATCACGAACGTGTGGCTGCGAAAGGTCTCTGATATACAAATGTGGATCCATCTTATAAAACAGGAACAGGTGGATAAAGGTAAATTTAAAGCCAAGAAGTTGAGATATGAGAATGGGAAAACCGGTCAGGTTATGTTATCAACTTGGCTGCTATTTTGGAAGCCGCCATCTTGGATGCATCTTGTAATTTGTAATTGAAAGGGGTCATGTGATATAGCAAAGAGTTGGAGAATTACACAGGAAGAACAATGAGGCGTTTCATTTGAGCATAATTTTAGTCATTTTCGAGTTATGACCGATTTCTCTTCTTCACAAGTGACGTGGAAGATGATGGCATTAACACATGCCGAACGCATTGAGATGTTTCCGATATCAGGATAGAGGAACAACCGTGTAATCGCAGAGGATTTCAACCAACGTCTTGTAGACATGCTACCCATTGTTCACAATGCGATGGTTAACTTGTCACGAAATTTCGTAAGCACGCTGTGTCGCAGACAACCCGTAAGCGGGGCGATCTAAAACGGCTACGGACGAAGCAACTTGAACCGTTGTCCTGGCATCATTCAGCAAGAAGTCAGAGCACAGTAATCCTCGTATTTCGCAAGATACTGGCGTCAAGCAAACACCGATAGTAAAAGTTTTCACCACACATAAACGACATCCTTAAAAATGCAAATGTTATATCTCACCGAGGACGACCCAGATCGTCTGGGTTCAGTTTGCAGACTAGGTGGCGCTCAAGCTAGACGAAAACCGTCGTTTCCCATAGGACGCGCTGTTTACAGATGAAGTTAATTTTTACGTGAATGGAGATGTAAGTGAACAAAATCATACATACTGATCGTATGTCAGCCCTCACTGGATCGGTCTATCGAAAATCGTTGGTGATGGTTTGATGTGGAATATGGGGTTCTCGTATTGTGGAGACCTTTTACATTCACGGTACATCAATGACTGTCCATTGTCTGCAGTTGTTCGGTGCCAATGTGTGTCTCACTGCTGTCTGGAGACGCAACTTTTCAACTTTCTTTCAGCACGAAGGTTTTCCAGCTCATTCATTACGCGCTGGCTGTCCGGGATAACCAGTTTGCCCGGTGGATTGTCCGCCACGTTCTAAGGACTTCGGTTATTAGATTTCTATCTGTGGGGATACGTGAAACCAATATTGTATGCGGTGAAGATCAGGAACCTTCCACAACTCAGATAGAGGATTGTTATTGCTCGTGTTCGGATTCCGGTACACGTCCATGAAGAATAGCTGAAGTAGAAACAACGTTCTGGACAAGATGTCGAACACATCACGTTGCCTCTGTACGTTATCGCCGGCCTCTGTGTCCGAGAGGTTCCAGGCGCTGCAGTCTGGAACTGCGCGATCTCTACGGTCGCAGGTTCGAATCCTACCTCGGGCATGGATGTGTGTGATGTCCTTAGGTTAGTTATGTTTAAGTAGTTCTAAGTTCTAGGGGACTGATGACCTCAGACGTTAAGTCCATAGTGCTCAGAGCCATTTCAACCATTTTTTTTGTACGTTATAACCACCATTTGCCCTATTCTGTACAAAATGCGACATAAGTCGATCATGAATTAAGCAATGCGTAAATGAAAGACACCGTTGTTTTACTCATGATATTCTCTACCTATATGATATGCCATGTGAACACCATTCCATCTGAAAATAACGAACTGCGTTTAAGATAGTGGCTTCCAAAATACCCGCTACGCATAGTTTCGTAGCTTCATATGTAGTACAATAATCTCTAATCTGCCTCCGTCTGAAATGTGAAGCATTTTTCCCTGGTAAATGTACATTCACAATTTACCACGAGGAGCGGGAAATAACTGTACTCATCCAATCAGTCGCCGCATACCTCCATCCTAACTAAACCCTCTCTTACCCACCCATAGCTGAAAACTTCTTCATTAGTTTCATTGTAATTCCAAAGTATAAACATCATTTACACAGAGCCTGTTGTTGAATACTCAAAGTCCCCTATAAGAACAGGACCAACGACGACTGCAGAGAATCGTTCAACGTGACGTAAGTGCAACCCTTCCACAAATTGCTGCAGATTTCAATGCTGGGCCGTCATACAGTGTCAGCGTGCGAACCATTATCGATATGGGCTTTCAGTGCCCAAGGCCCACTCGTGTACCCTTCATGACTGCGCGACACAAAGCTTTACGCCTCGCCTGTGCCCGTCAACACCGACACTGGAGTGTTCATGATTGGAAACATGTTGCCAGGTCGGACAAGTCTCGTTTGAAAGTGTATCGAGCGGATGAATGTGTGCGGGTACGGAGACAACCTCATGAATCCATGGACCCTACATGTCAGCAGGGGACTGTTCAAGCTGGTGGAGGCTTTGTAATGGTGTGGGGCGTGTGCAGTTGGAATTATATGGGACCACTGATACGTCTAGAAACGACTCTGACTGATAACATGTACTTAAGCATCCTGTCTGATCACCTGCATCCACTCATGTCCATTGTGCATTCCGAAAGAAGTTGGGCAATTTCAGCAGGACAATGCGACACTCCACACTTCCTGAATTGCAACAGGGTGGCTGCAGGAACACCTTTCTGTGTTGAAACACTTCCGCTGGTCACCAAACTTCACGGACATGAACATTATTGAGCATATCTGGGATGCCTTGCAGCGAGCTGTTCAGAAGAGATCTCCACCCCCTCGTGCTCTTACGGATTTATGGACAGACCTGCGGTATTCATGGTGTCAATTCGCTCCAGCACTACTTCAGATATTAGTTGAGTCCATGCCACGTAGTGTTGCGGCACCTGTGCGTGCTCGCGGGAGCCCTACACGACATTAGGTATGTGTACCACTTTCTTTGGTTCTTTTTAGTATCTGACGGACGGTCGGAGATACAAACCATATCTTACGCTCATGTGCGTAGTATAAAGCTGCCAGGGAAGAAAACCATACAACAAGCAGGAATATTGCATATTCAGTTAGCAGAAAGTATCAGCTCTATTTTCACTCAGGAGAAGAAGTTTATTTAGAAAAATGATTTTGTTGTATCAGTTACGGTTTACGTAAATTGTTTTGATTCTTTTGTGAGATGTCATTATATAAATTTTTAAATGTGCCTCTCCATTATGTATGAAATCTTGTTGTGAAGTTTAGTTACATCGGAGAAAGATGCGTGACATCACAAACAGATTTTAAAAAATGTTGATTTGAAATGTAAGATAATTATTGTATCGTACTAATATTAATAATGAAAGGATGACTGTGAGGCCTACTGAAACAAATGTCAAAACTTTAATTAATGAAAGAAAGAAATATAAAACAGTCTTCATAGCTGATATTACCTTAAGATAAACTGGGAACCTTGGAACATCTTCCATCATCCATTTCAAGAGAGGGAAACTGTTCAGTATTCTATCGGAAATACGAATATTTTAAAATGATTTATAATTTACTCCATTTCAGGAAATGAGAATTGTGAGCACTGCATATAATTAAATTTTATAGCAGTTTCTGATTCAAGATAATACCTTGGTTGCTCTGGTAACACGAATAGGCTGTGTTGACAGCCCAGTAATAGCTGTGAGGTTGCTGAAAAGCCAACCTCACCACGCTAAATCCAAACTCCCAGTGTGCTAGACGAGAGAGTCGCTGCGGAGGTACGAAACCATGACTTTAATTAAGGCTCAAACTTTGTATTAGTCAATAAGTTGTGCTGAGATAAGTCAACTGGTAACGAACGGTATGTATCCACTCTAGATCTGCTCCAGTACAAACTCAAAAGTAATCCGCGCAGTGTATACTTTGCAAAAAAATGCAGCTTTAATAAATACACTAAATGTTATGGTATATTTATACGTCGTGTTTCATATTTTATTTCGATCATCGTAGACGAATTGCTGGTAACGCCATAAGCTAAAGAGCTTAGTTGCGAGAAGAACGTAATTTTAGAGTTTGATTTAGTTCGTCCAATGACAGGTAGCATATTGAGAAACAAGTTCCCTCCAGATAACTCGATCAGCTGCCAAGTTTTCAGCTTCTTCCCAGTTCATGTCCATGCATTGATCATCCTTTGCAAAAGTTCGTTTCCAGGTGTTACAGGTTCTTCCTCTACTTCAGCATCAATCCGTTGGTTTCCACAACAGTACTGATTTGGATATTCTTCCATCTTTCATGCGTAGAACTTGCCGCAAAAGTTTCAGTCTTCATTCAGCCACTATTTTGTGTAGGCTATGTATACCACGTCTTCTAAGCACTTCATCATTTGAAACGTTGTCCCGAAAATTCACCTCAAGCGCTGTTGGTGGAAAACACTGAGCTCGTATGTTGATTTTACTGGCATTTTTCATGTCTCATATGCGTATATGGCCTTCGGTGGGATGATAGAGGAGTACAGCCGAAGCTTTGTGTACATACTTATATTGTCTAATTACCATATGGATCACATTCTTTAGAAGAGTACAGAAGTTTTCCCAGTTCTGCGGTGCTGTCTGCGTCTACGTCCCGTTATCGCAGATACGGCTGCCTAAATATGGAAATCGGTCAACATCTTATAGTACCTTCTGCTGCCCTATAATTTGAGTAGATACATTTCCACTTTTTATGCAAAGTGTACTTATCACCATTTACTTTCAACCCTACAAAACTGACCACTCCATCCAGCTTAGTAGGCATTAGTTGCAAACTTCATGGTATTTCTGCCAGAGGAATGATATCATCTAGAAAATACAGATCTGGAAGCCTAGCCTGCTCATTATAACGTGTGCTCATGTTGGAGCTGTCCAAATTTATTCATATTATTAAATTTGTGATTAATATTAAAAGGAATGGTGACAAAATGCGTCCTTGTTTGACGCCTGTCAGAATGTTACAGAAAGGGCTGCTCCGATCTTCCGTCCTTACACACCAGCTCAGGTCTAAATATACGGTAGCTTTCTGAAAACATCAGTGAGATAGTCAGGGAATCCACGTGGGTTTACGATATTTCACAATGATTCTCGGTGTATACCGTCAAAAGCTTTTTTAAAATCAGCAAAGTTTGGATGAAATGTACAGATGAATTCTGTGCTTCGTTCTATTACATTTCACGTAACAAACATTTGTTCAGAGCAGGATCTCCGACTTCGAAATCCAGCCTGTTTTTATCATAGTCGAAAATCTGCCGCATTTTGTATCCTTTTCAGAAGAACGAGGCAAAAAACCTTGCCTACCACCGACATAAGCATGATACCTCTGAAGTTCGAATATACCCGTGGATTCCCTTTCTCCGATAATTTCTCAACGATGCCACGGCCTCAGTCTTCTGGAACTTGCACTGTTTGCTAACAGGTATTGCACAGTTTGATAAAGTGTTGAATCAAGTAGGGGCCTTCATATTATAAACCAGCTGCTTTATTGTATTCGAGTGTTGCGATTGCCCCGTATGACTGTGCATATGTGATATCACCGGTTTTTACCATCAGCTCTTGCGTTTTTGACTCATTTTCGAAGCAATAAGCATTTCAGTATTCGGTGTATGAGAAAGATTGGAGCTGAACGTCCTACAGGCGACGGGTTATCACACATGGAGTACACTCCCGAATTAAAGAAGGATTTTGAAAGTAGCCATTCCTACATTTCGCCGGCCGGAGTGGCCGAGCGGTTAAAGGCGCTACAGTCTGGAACCGCACGACCGCTACGGTCGCAGGTTCGAATCCTGCCTCGGGTATGGATGTGTGTGATGTCCTTAAGTTAGTTAGGTTTAAGTAGTTCTAAGTTCTAGGGGACTTATGACCACAGCAGTTGAGTCCCATAGTGCTCAGAGCCATTTGAACCATTTTTTTCCTACGTTTCCCTTAACTAATTTAGGGAAACTCGGAAATCCTGAATTTGGATGGCCGGGCAGTAATCTGAGCCACCATCCTCCCAGAGTCTGACCACGGTGTTAACTCGTTCCGGATTAGCCGAGCGGTCTAAGGCGCTGCAGCCATGGACTGTGCGGCTGGTCCCGGCGGAGGTTCGAGTCCTCCCTCGATCATGGGTGTGTGTGTTTGTCCTTAGGATAATTTAGGTTAAGTAGTGTGTAAGCTTAGGGACTGATGACCTTAGCAGTTAAGTCCCATAAGATCTCACACACATTTGAACATTTTTTGAACTCGCTCCACTGACGACTAGGCGCTTTCTCGTCGTTCAGAGAGCAACACATTATCGCGTGAACCAAGTATTTCATGCCTTGCAGTCTAAAGTTATCTTTAATCACTACAGCAGTGCAAAACTTGAAATGAGGCCAAGGTGCATCAAAATCTTCTTCGACTAGTGACAGCTGCTGAGGTATCGTTACGGAATGTGTATTTCGGATAAGGAAACTGCGAATTTCTTCAACATACCCAGTTATACGGCAGACAACAACAGAGACTGGTAAAGGAATGAAGGTACACTCGTTGTTCGATATAGGCTGATTATGGAAGATTAGGTCCTTGCTTGAACACGTCTCAATGCGCAACTGAACTTAGTAAGGAGAGCGGAAAGAAATTCAATCCATAGAAATGTGCGAGTGTAAATTTCCGCAGTCACTTTCAATAAAGTGTCATTTTCAATAAAGTATTTACGAGTACACAATCGCGTTGTGCTCTACTTGCACAGACCCATCTCTCCACTCCTGAATTCCAATTAAAAATCACATAAATGAAATTCTGACACTAGGAGCAGCAGAAGATAACACTACAAAAGCTCTGAATATGTCCTCGCGACGCCACTGTAGTGGATTGTAGCGACCCTAGATTTACTGCTAGGGGAAGGTCGAACACATACCACAACACACATAAAACACAAAATCACTTTATAAAAGTTTGAGCGATTTAAAGTACTTAACTTGAAATAATCCATGTCCGCAGGTATGACAAATATATGCGCTACTATCGCTGAACTCTGTAACTTACATTTACGAATCACTGGCTGATCGTTCCAAACTGCGTAACCACCAAGATCACTAGACTTGAATCCTCTCATGTGGAAATGGAAATGTGTTTCTTTCAATGGTTTATTCGTTAGTTCTCTTCCGTATGTCCTTAAAGATATTTCCACAAAGTTACATTGTCCTACGATGACTCGTTTTTCATGGGGGCCCTATCAAGTAGCGAAAGTCTCATTATAACCAACCTGTATATTCTAATCAGAATTTATGATTTCGCTGCTGTCAGTTCCGGTTTCAGCAAACTTTCTGTTGCTAGCACGATGTGGATATTGTTATCTTTAATAAGTGTGACTAATTCTGAGCCCTTTCTATAGATGCACCAGCGGATTACTAACAACTACTGCTGCTGTTGTTGACTGTGTGTTTAATGTTTTATTTCTTTCATAAACTTATAAGAAGTTCTCCGTCTCAGGGACGAAAAAGCAAAATAAGACTCTGTAAATAAAATTCCAGTTTCCTAGCGTTCTCCCGACTACGTTCTATACAGACAACCAATTTAAGGCATTCAGCTTGCTAAAAGACCGTAAGCTTACTTTTAACAATACGTACTCCAAAGCTCGAACATTGCTTCGGTTGAACGTTTCAACAGCTTCAGCTTGTAGCACTGTGAAAATGTCAGTAGAGAACTGTTAAAAAGAAACAGTACTGCACGTTCACGTCGGTTTGCTCCTCTCTGTGCCTGTAACCGCAGAGCGAATCAGAGCAAGCCGTGGTAAAACTGAGCACGTAAACGGATATGTGTGTAATTTTCCGACGGGTCTCGGAACGGAAGCCGCGTCCCCGGAGCGTGTAAGGGCAACAGGAGGAGATAAATGGAAAGCGCAACACGTGCCTGGGGGCGGCGTGCGCAGGTCGCCGCTGTTTACACAAGCCCGCCTGGGATCAACAGCAGGCGTCACAACACGCGCACGCGGCTCACGCTCAAACACAGCCCACGGCTCCAGATTCGCCGTGCGAAGCGACTCCGATAAACATTGACACACCACCTGTACATCAGCCCGGCGGCTACCTAAAGCTCAAATTCCGCTCCCGCACGGCGTATTTAGCACTGGCACGTTCACGGAGTGATCGGAAATCTGAAAACTTCTGTGCCTCATTAAAGGAGAGGATGCCGTGTAAAATTTCTTCACAGTTAAAAACTATGTTCCGGAGCGTGTTTCGATCCCGGACGTTCGCTGTTCGCATGCTGTACCGGGGGACTAAGAGGGCTAGTCATAAAGTTCTAATTACCGTCTCGAAAAAATGTAGCCATATAATATTTTTTGTTTTTTAGCAGGTTTGGTAAAGATTGAAATCCCCGCACCACAATATCGTAGCACCACTTGACAGGAGTCAAAACAAATTGGCGCCACTCATTGAGAGAGCTGCTCCTGGAGAAGGGTACTGCGACATTTTTTCGAGGTGATATGTAAAACTGTATGACCACCCCTCGTACAGTCTGGAGTAATTATGACTAGAAACTCCAAACCCAATAATCAATTTCTTTTTGTCTCATGTCTTCATTAGGACACCACACGACTAATATATAAAAGCAGTCACTGTTAATCATACGAATAACTGATAATCGTGATTTCATTTATGTATATTGTGTCTCACTAAAATATTAAGAAAATATTCCCACCATTGAGTGGCTGAACTTTACTCGCACAGTTACTATCAAAACCAATAACTTGCAATACACATTTGATTCACCGATATTAATTAAAAATTAAAAAATAAAAAGCCACAAATATAAATGTAACGTAACAGAGACCATAAATGGGCGTGGGAAAGGTGTTAGTGTCTTCGGTGGCTGCATATTTAAGTATGGCAACTGAAAGCTACAAAGTTTGAAACAGTGGGCTTACATGCTTGGACACAAACCTTCATCATGCCATCATATACTTTCTATTTAAGGGGAGGTTTCAATCGAGAGGCAAGAAAAATTAGTGAAGTTTAAAATGCTGTTCACACAAGGATTGCTTTTATTAAAATGGGAAATTACCACTTTATTATACACAAATTCTTGTATGAAAAAAATTATCTCGTAACAAATTAAAAATAGGGGCTGCAGCCCTTGTCAAAGTACGCCGCTCGCGGTGCGTCCTAATTTGCGCCAAGCGTTTACAGAATCGTGGGTATTTCTGAAACATAGACATAGAAAATTCTTAATTCAGAATGAACTTGGGAGGCCATCACGAGGGGTTTTAGAAAATACCTTGAAAAATGGCAGGTATTTGACAAACATGTCAATTACTTGAAATGTTTTTCTAAGTTCAAATGTTTAAAAATATTTAAAATTCGGATAAAACCAAAAGCTCTCGCTAAGCTCGGCTAAATTTAATCGTTTACCATTAAGAAAATCAAATGAATCGGTTAATCTGCCGAGACTCTATAGCTCTTCCCGAGCTGAAAATGTTTCGAGAAAAACGCGTTTGAAGTTCGGAGTAACCAAGAAAACCTTGTTTGAAAACTTAGGTTAATCTGCGATCCCAGAATCATACAACCATCTTTCCTCTTTCTCGCACATGCCCTGGTTCTGAATCGGGTGCTGTGTTTTTCAGCCCAGGTTCTTTTAACAAACTGAGACATTCCTCGCCACGCGTTTCCTGTCAGATAACTCCGCGAAGTTTTGCTGTTCCCCCCTGTGACGATTCACAACACGATGGTGATCTTCAAAATAAATGAAAAATCTTCATAGAACATACCTGCTGCTATATCAACAGTTTTTGCCCCACAATGAAGATGTTTCAGTGCCTGTTTCCAAATGCACGCGTTGAAACTCTCGTTCTCACTTTGCGTATTGGCACCGGTGTATCTTTTAAGTAAATCCTCATCGGACAGAAATTCATATACTAGACGAATCTTTTCTTGAATCAGTTCATCGGGTGCCTACAGCTGCCTATATTTCGGTCGGCACACGGTTCGTCAACACACTGTAAATTCTAAAATACTTTCACAATGAAAAGGGCATAATCTATATACCTCAGGGATGCAAAGTGTGCAAAAAAATCCAGTGTTTATCTGCCTCGAGCAAAACCTCCCCTTCGGCATGTATTTTCTGAAATACTGTACAGAAACATTAGCTTAAAACGGTGCTGCGAGTCTCACACACTATACTTCAAAGATAAGTTGCTTCACTAATACCGAGTGAGGTCGCGTAGTTCGCAGCTGTGAGCACTGCGCTTAAATACCCGCGCAATCACCGGGATTTATATTTCCATTCGTGATGTGTGACCGCATACGGCAGCCCTCCTCCGGCAATAATGTTGCTCCCTTGGAACGGGGGGCTGGCCCCTTGCAATCAGGGAGCCAGCAGACAACACCAGAGTCGCTTCCCATCACAACGCCCACTGTAGCGCGCAGAAAACCGATGGGATGATGCCACAG
This sequence comes from Schistocerca piceifrons, assembly GCF_021461385.2. NCBI lineage: Eukaryota > Metazoa > Arthropoda > Insecta > Orthoptera > Acrididae > Schistocerca > Schistocerca piceifrons. The sequence continues at coordinate 875,898,877 of NC_060149.1, read as the reverse complement.
ACTGGCGAGCGATAGGGTCTCTTTAGGGATGTAGCGCCGGCCGCTGTAGCCGAGCGATACTAGGCGATTCAGTCCGGAAACACGCTGCTGCTACGGTCGCAGGTTCGAATCCTGCCTCGGGCATGGATGTGTGTGATGTCTTTAGGTTTGTTGGGTTTAAGTAGTTCTAAGTTCTAGGGGACTGATGACCTCTGATGTTCAGTCCTATAGTGCTTAGAGCCATTTGAACCATTTAGGGATGTAGCAAAAAAAAAAAAAAAAAAAGAATCCAAGCGTTGCTAATGTGGTGTTACAGAAGAATGCTGAAAATTAGATGAATTGACAAGATAAGAAATGAGGCCCTACGCAGATTCGACGAGGAAAGTAGAAAACTATACGAAGAAACTGGCTGAAGGGACAGCGCGAGACGCTTGTGTTAATACATAGGGGAATAACGTCCATGGTACTAGAGAGAGCCGCAGAGAGCAAACTTCGTAGCGGAAGACAGTGATTGGAATGTATCCAGCAAATGATCGAGGAAGTTGAATGTAAGTGCTACTCTGAGACGAATGGATTGGCAACAAACTGAGGATTAAAAAATAAATTATAAAATTTCAGTTAGGCACAGTGACCAGTAGCGACAAGACAATAGTGAAGATATGTAAACTTTCTGTGTCTCCTCAGATTTTATTAATCGGAAAATAATTAAAACTTTTGTATAGGTAAATGCAGGCTTGCGTCTTACGACTTTTTTTTTTGTTGATCTCATTACGTTCGTTAATGTTCGTTGTACTTGTTCCGGTGGAGGGGGGGGGGCTACGTCCCATGACACTTGCTGAATTTAATCGTTGAACGATTCACTCAGTTTTATATTACAGAGGGCAACTAACCCTCTGACTGCACAAGCTGAAGCGCTCGAAGTATTTCTGAGAAATACGTCTGCGTATAATTTCACTTTTGTCAGTCTTCAACTAACGATTCCGTAGAATGATTTCTCATTGTTCACTTTTCATGTAAAATATACCATAAATCTTCCCCTCTTCAACATAAGCACTTGCAGGTCCGAATTCGACTGTTACTTCTGAACCACTGAAAATAACGGAACTAATTCTTACAGACACTGAACAACTTAGGGTGAATGTCAGTTGTTGGTGAACCATCCAAAGCAAAGAATTGTATGACGGTACAATATTGGCGTTATTTATTTTAACAAAACATACGTAATCCTAATACTTAAAAAACCATACAAACGAAATATTCCGCAGTTCAATTTCGCTCTTAATTGTATTATAGTGCATCATAAAAGTAAAATTTCACTGATATCAACACACCTTTATGTCAGGTCGAGAAAGTTCTACGTTCTCCAATTGGCTTTTGCTGTAGTTGCGCGGCTATCAAATGCAACGGATGAAGGATGCTGCGTGGACACTTCTAACATTTCATAAGTGGTTTAAGGGGCCGAAAAACTCATTTTCGAGTAGTAATATTATGTTGTATTGTATTGTATGTATGTTAACCGGGGGCCTAGATACGACGGAGAGGCTCCGTCCCGCCTCAGCCGCAGTGGTCCACAACCTCAGGACGACTACCGCAGTCCACTTCACCACTCCGTCGCCCCACTCCGAACCACTCTTTCAGGTTATTGTGCGGTTTGGTCCCCGGTGCCACCCCCAGGGAACGTCTCACACCAGACGAGTGTAACCCCTATGTTTGCGTGGTAGAGTAATGGTGGTGTAGGCGTACGTGGAGAACTTGTTTGCGCAGCAATCGCCGACATAGTGTACCTGGGGCGGAATAAGGGGAACCAGCCCGCATTCGCCGAGGCAGATGGAAAACCACCTGAAAACCAACCACAGACTGGCCGGCTCACCGGACCTCGACGCAAGTCCGCAGGGCGGATTCGTGCTGGGGACCAGGCGCTCCTTCCCAATCCAGAAAGCCGTGCGTTAAACAGCACGGCTAACCGGGCGGGCGATAGTACGTTAATCGTTGGATATTTTACTTCATTACACGTAACTTATAATTACCGACATCCCGAAGAAACTAATTTTATTACAAAAGAGATTCTCTTGAGTTGCACTCAACCGCTCTTTAATAAGAGTATTAGTTCTGTGATATATCGCTTATTAATGTTCACAATGAAAATATTCGCAAAAATAACAGAAAAGCTTTAAAAGTGAGAGCAAAGATACCACTCCAAACTCCGTTTCGCGATGTTCATAAGTTAACGGAAATAAACTGAGTTGGTTGACTTAGCCTCCCTCATATTTTAGTTTTACTCTAAACACTAACATGTATTTAAAAACTATACCTTTACTTCACAGATATTACGAAATCAGTTATGAAAAGTATATCGTTCAACACAAAGACCAATTGTGTCACTATATTTCTGGATTAAAAATTTACGACTATTAACCGTAAAGCATGATCTTCCGATTACACGCATTATGATTGATTGAAAACCATATCTTTAACTACCGGTAAAATTCAAACGACAATAGTTTATCACAGTAACAATACTGTAATTATAGAAATTACGTTTTTTAAGTTAAGAGGTCAAAGATGTCCAGTAACCTCTAAAAGATAGTAAGAAGATAAGGGGAAAGATAAGGTTCTCCTAGGTAAATAATGGAGATGGAAGATTTGCATGAAGAGAGGCAAACGGAGGACCAGAAGAAAGTATTCAGCAGAGAAACGAAAGTGACACTAATCGTAAAAAAAAAAGAAAAAATCTGGGGAAAGAGAAAAGAAGGCAATAGTGAAATAGCGAACGTATATGAAAAACTGCAGTAATTATAAAAGAGTAATAAAAGAATTTCCGAACTATTCTGCGCATTGGCAGCTAACATCACGAACCACGTATCCACTATGGTGAGCAGGTTCGGTGTCAAAGGAATAGAACAGTCGGGAACTAACTGTAGAACAGTATTCCTTTGGGGAAGAAGCTGCTGCCGCTTTATGTCACTGAAGAAATGTGCGTCCTTAGCGCCGAAGGAGTGGCTTCATCTTACGGAAAGTTCTTTATTTCCTTCAAGTGTTACATTTTCTGTGATGTCTAGTAATGAAAGTGTAAAATCGACTGTACAATAACAATAGTTTAGCTTCACCCCTCTACCGTTGTGTAGTAAGTGGAAATAATAGTCGTATTTGTTCCCGTCACCTGTGTGCTGATGTTCTGATTGCTTTGATGCTTTATAGATATTTCTCCTTCGGGTATCTTGTCCAGAGCTGAAAACATCAAATTTAGCTTCACCTGTTCTTAAAAATGCATGCAGCTCAAGTTATTTTTAGGAAAAGTATCCCATTTCTGCAGACTTAAGCATCTCCGTAGGAGGATAATGGAAAACATTTCTCTCTTCGTTATTTGGCTGACAGAGAACCACTGATACGATACTGCATGCCGATGTCTTGTGTTAAAAATTAAGCAATTCCTCATGGTAAGTGAATGGTACAGTGATTATGGCGATCCGACCTGTTCACTTGGTGCAACGTGCGACAGGACTTGAGGCAGTCGTTGGTCCTTTCGACGCGGCGGATCAATACCCACTCGTCCCGTACCGCGTCCAAATGAACGCTCGCTTTTACGCGCCCATTGTAGCTAATGAGTGTCTGGAGTGACAATTCCGCTTCAGCTACCGTACTAGAGCAAGCAGGAGGAAGGTTGAAGGAGTTTCAGGCATCAGGCACATGGCATACACCAACACTTCCTCCTTCTGAGTCTGGATTTGCTCCTTGCTGGACTCCAGACAGAAGGCGAAATTTGGAGATAGGAAGGAAACCCAAACACCCGTAGTTTACACAGGGATGATCAGCTAAGTTGCTCACCTCTAACACCACTGGCAGCGTTTAGGGTATCGTATTCCTATTTTCTTTCGCCTCCGTAGCTCCGTGATCAGTGGTCTGGTCACTATGGGGAGGACCCGGATTCGATTCCCGGCACTGAAAGGAATTTATCCTTGGTGGAAGGACTGAAACGGGGTGCATTCAACCACTTTATGCCAACTGAGGAGCTGGTTGAGTGAGAAGTGGCAGCTCCAATGCCGGGAGAGCCCTATGCTGGTCCCACGCCCCTCCATATCGCATCCAACGTAGCCAAGGGCGTAGGATGATACAGTGGTCAGTCGGTCTCGATTGATCCATCAGGGCCAGTACGCGAAGTCCTTCTTGTTTTATTTCTGTTTTCACTCAGATGAATTAAAGAAAGTCCTCACTAAGTGACGTATGCCGGCCGTAGTGACCGAGCGGTTCTAGGCGTTACAGTCTGGAATCGCGCGACCGCTACGGTCGCAGGTTCGAATCGTTCCTCGGGCATGGATGTGTGTGATGTCCTTAGGTTAGTTAGGTTTAAGTAGTTCTAAGTTGTAGGGGACTGATGACCTCAGAAGTTAAGTCCCATAGTGCTCAGAGCCATTTGAACCGTAAGTGACGTATAGTCTCGTGTCGTTGCTATATAAATTAATCTGCTTCAAATGTAACCATAGTAATTTCTGCTATTTGACTGCTGCATAAACCTTAAAAAACAATCTTACCCAGGCACGAAATCTTACCCAGGCACGAAAATCAAAAGACCACTAACATAGTCTGCCTGCATATTTAAAAACTTGTTGATGTGCCCAACCACCAGAGTCAGGTGAGCGTATTACAGGTAGACCATCATTCTTACGATTATATATTTTACAGATTTTACCTGTTTCAGACATACATTAAATATACTTTTAGATCATTTGCAGTTTGATATATAATTATTACTGCTAAACATCTCAAAATGTCTAACTTTTATTTAGACTTTATCTACCAAAAATGAAACGGCAAGAAGCTAAGTTCATGTCTTTATTTAGCTTTCCGCTTCTGTACTACGCTACTGAAATACACTCCTGGAAATTGAAATAAGAAGACCGTGAATTCATTGTCCCAGGAAGGCGAAACTTTATTGACACATTCCTGGGGTCAGATACATCACATGATCACACTGACAGAACCACAGGCACATAGACACAGGCAACAGAGCATGCACAATGTCGGCACTAGTACAGTGTATATCCACCTTTCGCAGCAATGCAGGCTGCTATTCTCCCATGGAGACGATCGTAGAGATGCTGGATGTAGTCCTGTGGAACGGCTTGCCATGCCATTTCCACCTGGCGCCTCAGTTGGACCAGCGTTCGTGCTGGACGTGCAGACCGCGTGAGACGACGCTTCATCCAGTCCCAAACATGCTCAATGGGGGACAGATCCGGAGATCTTGCTGGCCAGGGTAGTTGACTTACACCTTCTAGAGCACGTTGGGTGGCACGGGATACATGCGGACGTGCATTGTCCTGTTGGAACAGCAAGTTCCCTTGCCGGTCTAGGAATGGTAGAACGATGGGTTCGATGACGGTTTGGATGTACCGTGCACTATTCAGTGTCCCCTCGACGATCACCAGTGGTGTACGGCCAGTGTTGGAGATCGCTCCCCACACCATGATGCCGGGTGTTGGCCCTGTGTGCCTCGGTCGTATGCAGTCCTGATTGTGGCGCTCACCTGCACGGCGCCAAACACGCATACGACCATCATTGGCACCAAGGCAGAAGCGACTCTCATCGCTGAAGACGACACGTCTCCATTCGTCCCTCCATTCACGCCTGTCGCGACACCACTGGAGGCGGGCTGCACGATGTTGGGGCGTGAGCGGAAGACGGCCTAACGGTGTGCGGGACCGTAGCCCAGCTTCATGGAGACGGTTGCGAATGGTCCTCGCCGATACCACAGGAGCAACAGTGTCCCTAATTTGCCGGGAAGTGGCGGTGCGGTCCCCTACGGCACTGCGTAGGATCCTACGGTCTTGGCGTGCATCCGTGCGTCGCTGCCGATACCACAGGAGCAACAGTGTCCCTAATTTGCCGGGAAGTGGCGGTGCGGTCCCCTACGGCACTGCGTAGGATCCTACGGTCTTGGCGTGCATCCGTGCGTCGCTGCGGTCCGGTCCCAGGTCGACGGGCACGTGCACCTTCCGCCGACCACTGGCGACAACATCGATGTACTGTGGAGACCTCACGCCCCACGTGTTGAGCAATTCGGCGGTACGTCCACCCGGCCTCCCGCATGCCCACTATACGCCCTCGCTCAAAGTCCGTCAACTGCACATACGGTTCACGTCCACGCTGTCGCGGCATGCTACCAGTGTTAAAGACTGCGATGGAGCTCCGTATGCCACGGCAAACTGGCTGACACTGACGGCGGCGGTGCACAAATGCTGCGCAGCTAGCGCCATTCGACGGCCAACACCGCGGTTCCTGGTGTGTCCGCTGTGCCGTGCGTGTGATCATTGCTTGTACAGCCCTCTCGCAGTGTCCGGAGCAAGTATGGTGGGTCTGACACACCGATGTCAATGTGTTCTTTTTTCCATTTCCAGGAGTGTAGTTGTCTTTGAAACATTAATTTTCTAAATTCTCACTAAATAAACAAACTGGGATAAATGTTCAAATGTATGTGAAATCTTATGGGACTTAACTCCTAAGGTCATCAGTCCCTAAACTTACACACTACTTAACCTAAATTATCCTAAGGACAAACACACACACCCATGCCCGAGGGAGGACTCGAACCTCCGCCGGGATCAGCCGCACAGTCCATGACTGCAGCGCCTAGACCGCTCAGCTAATCCCGCGCGGCCAAACTGGGATAATAGAACAAATCATTTACGCAGTTGCTGGTCTATAGTGTATATACGGAGAACCCTCTGTTTCGGTACTAGTTTCTGAAATACACATAACTGATTTATAACAGTTTGTGTATCCGTTAAATAATACTATAAACATGGTCACTCAATAACTGCCTTCAATATCTACCTAACTGTGTGTCTCGTACACGTAAGTATCGTGTCTGTAGCATTTGTTACTGATTTAGTGAACAATTTTGCATATAAATGTTAATAACTTTTTTAATGTTTACTCAATGAATACAGTACGGTAATAATTTTAGTGAGCTCATCTCTTTTCTGTAATATCGTTGTTATCATTAGATTTTCTGTAGCCTGTCCGTAAATGGTTTTACTGTTTTTAGTCGATACTCGAAGTTTTAATTTTGGCACAGAAACTATCTGGACTTTTTGCGTCGCGTCCATGAGTATGCGCGGTTCTAGGCGCGCAGTCCGGAACCGCGCGACTGCTACGGTCGCAGGTTCGAATCCTGCCTCGGGCATGGATGTGTGTGATGTCCTTAGGTTAGTTAGGTTTAAGTAGTTCTAAGTTCTAGTTGACTGATGACCACAGCTGTTAAGTCCCATAGTGCTCAGAGCCATTTGAACCATTTTTGAACCATGAGTATGCGGCGGCAAAGTTTAACCAACCGCGATGGGATTTCCAATTACCGTCGCCACAGCGATCCACCGGACAGCTACCCCTCCTACACACACAGCTCACTGATATTTGAACAATGCGAAAAGTGGAAATTAAATAATACAAAATGTGAAGTCATCCATATGAGTACTAAAAGGAGTCCGTAGAAGCTCGGTGCCACAAATCGAAGGCTGTCAATTCACGTAAATACATAAAGATTACAAGACGAATATCTTATAATGGAACGATCACATAGAAAATGTGAGGAAAGCGAATCAGAACTGCGTTTTTTAGCAGAATACAAAGAATATGCAACAGATCTACTAAAGAGACTGCCTACTCCATGTTTGTCCATCCTCTTCAGTAGTAATGCTGCGCAGTATTGGATGCGTATCAAATACACTCCTGGAAATGGAAAAAAGAACACATTGACACCGGTGTGTCAGACCCACCATACTTGCTCCGGACACTGCGAGAGGGCTGTACAAGCAATGATCACACGCACGGCACAGCGGACACACCAGGAACCGCGGTGTTGGCCGTCGAATGGCGCTAGCTGCGCAGCATTTGTGCACCGCCGCCGTCAGTGTCAGCCAGTTTTCCGTGGCATACGGAGCTCCATCGCAGTCTTTAACACTGGTAGCATGCCGCGACAGCGTGGACGTGAACCGTATGTGCAGTTGACGGACTTTGAGCGAGGGCGTATAGTGGGCATGCGGGAGGCCGGGTGGACGTACCGCCGAATTGCTCAACACGTGGGGCGTGAGGTCTCCACAGTACATCGATGTTGTCGCCAGTGGTCGGCGGAAGGTGCACGTGCTCGTCGACCTGGGACCGGACCGCAGCGACGCACGGATGCACGCCAAGACCGTAGGATCCTACGCAGTGCCGTAGGGGACCGCACCGCCACTTCCCAGCAAATTAGGGACACTGTTGCTCCTGGGGTATCGGCGAGGACCATTCGCAACCGTCTCCATGAAGCTGGGCTACGGTCCCGCACACCGTTAGGCCGTCTTCCGCTCACGCCCCAACATCGTGCAGCCCGCCTCCAGTGGTGTCGCGACAGGCGTGAATGGAGGGACGAATGGAGACGTGTCGTCTTCAGCGATGAGAGTCGCTTCTGCCTTGGTGCCAATGATGGTCGTATGCGTGTTTGGCGCCGTGCAGGTGAGCGCCACAATCAGGACTGCATACGACCGAGGCACACAGGGCCAACACCCGCCATCATGGTGTGGGGAGCGATCTCCTACACTGGCCGTACACCACTGGTGATCGTCGAGGGGACACTGAATAGTGCACGGTACATCCAAACCGTCATCGAACCCATCGTTCTACCATTCCTAGACCGGCAAGGGGACTTGCTGTTCCAACAGGACAATGCACGTCCGCATGTATCCCGTGCCACCCAACGTGCTCTAGAAGGTGTAAGTCAACTACCCTGGCCAGCAAGATCTCCGGATCTGTCCCCCATTGAGCATGTTTGGGACTGGATGAAGCGTCGTCTCACGCGGTCTGCACGTCCAGCACGAACGCTGGTCCAACTGAGGCGCCAGGTGGAAATGGCATGGCAAGCCGTTCCACAGGACTACATCCAGCATCTCTACGATCGTCTCCATGGGAGAATAGCAGCCTGCATTGCTGCGAAAGGTGGATATACACTGTACTAGTGCCGACATTGTGCATGCTCTGTTGCCTGTGTCTATGTGCCTGTGGTTCTGTCAGTGTGATCATGTGATGTATCTGACCCCAGGAATGTGTCAATAAAGTTTCGCCTTCCTGGGACAATGAATTCACGGTGTTCTTATTTCCATTTCCAGGAGTGTATAATCTAAATACGTTGCCTTGCCAAATTTCGGCTTTTTCAAGTTATTCCACAGTGATATCAAGGTAATGTGTCTAGTTTCCACGTCTATTGTGTGTTTTGGCTTTGCCCTGTTACGTGGCCCCCAAACTATTTTAGTTAAGCAAGAGACGATGAGAAATATTATCAGGAGACAAACTAATGTGCGCAGGACTATCATGAAAGCGTTATTTTAGCCTTTGCAACAGTCACCGAGAGGAAATGTCTTTGACAATTTTCATACGAAAGTTCTGATAGCCAAGGGCATCGCTAATGCAAAACAATCAGGAAATAAACTACGAGGAAAATGCGAGAAGCTGCCTACAAATTCCATACCACACTCACCCAAGTGAACCTCTTTCAGTTACTTTGGTTTTTGTGTCTTAAACTGTATTGATATTCGAGTTGCAGTTGGTGCATGAGGATATTATTATTCGTAACTATGCATTCGACACGAAGTGCAAGGTGATTTTTCTCCCGTGTACAAACTCCACGAATTGAGCGATGAGAGGACACTGAACAGAAAAGGTCTAATGATTTAAGTCCGGAAATGCATGTTTTATTCGGTCATACATTGTTATAGAGACTGCGGTCTAATACGCTGTGTACCATGTAGCCACAGTTGCAGCATGTGTTGCAAACGGTTTCCATGTGCCTCAACGGATGCGTGTATGCGCCGTTGCATGTTCTGTCTCACAGGTTCACATCGACCAGACTGTTTTCGAACAATGTCAAAGGCAACATGAATACACTGCTCCAGTGTCTCCACATCTGGCATGGGCTTTACATACAAGATACTTTTCAGATGGCCTCATAACCAGAAATCGCACGGGCTGAGATCCGGTGAACGAGCAGGCCATGCAAGTGGATCCCCTCGTCCGATACATCGACCAGGGAAGATACAACGGAGAAGCGTCCAGACGTTAACGGCGAAGTGGGCTGGAGCAACATCATGTACCAGCCAAATAACCTTCGAATAATCAGTGGCACTTCTTCCAGCAGCGGAGGCAAAGTCACCCGCAAGGAATGTTGGTACGTCCGGCCTGTTAGGCGACGTGGAAGGAAGGCTTGTCCCAAAATACGGTCGCCAATTATCCCGGCCCACACATTCCACCTGCACCGATGCTCATGATTCGCTGTCACCATACCATGTGTATACTATCCCACAGATGACTGTTATGAAAGTTGAAGATACCACTCTGCGTAAAGGTGGCCTCATCTGTGAATAGGATGTATGACACAAATCTCGGAATCGTAGTTGCCTCGTGAAGAAACCAGTAACAAAACTGCTCCCGATGTGGAAAGTCTGTCGTTAGTAAGCCCCACACGCGCTGTAAGTGATAAGGGTAGTAACAATTGTCATGGAGAATGTTCTACAAGGTCGTCTGGCTTACCCTATACTGGCGGGCCAACTACCTGGTACTGACACGGCGGTCGCCTTCTGCAGTGTTAATCACATCTACCTCCAAGTCTTGTGTCCAAACATTTCGAGTACGTTCTTCATGATGTCTTGTTCCTGAAACGACCCTATCTGAGACAAACGGCGAAACAACGTTACAAACATTGAATGCTGTGATTGTTGTCAGCGGGGATAGGTCTCCTGATACTACACTGGCCGCCGCCCGTTGCAAACACCATGTCAAAGCTCTGGATTCGAATACGGAATCACTGTGTGCAACGCTGTATCACATCCGGTATGAGGCGAGTCAGCAAGATTAGTGAATCGGTCACAACATTACCAATTACTATGGCAGGACGTATGAGGAACAGTACCACCCTCTAGAAGCAAACCATGCATACTGTAACTGCGGCTGCACGGTACAGCGCGTATTAGACCGCAGTCTCTGTAACAAAGTATGACTGAGAAAATAGTCTCTAGCATGGAAACCATGCATTTCCAGGCATGAGTTCATTAGACCTGTTTTGTTCCGTATCCTCTCATCGATCAGTCCCTACAGTTTGTACAGGTTGGAAAAAATCAAATTGTATAGTTACAAAAATGTGAATGATACTGACTGGCCTACATTTGAGGTATTTTGGCTCCCAGGGTTGGCACCCGACAATCTTACGCCCTTCAGGAGCGAGACATCTCGAGACACATATCGGGTATGTAAATTTATCTTCCTGTCGCTAGTCCAATGGAGAATTCACAGCATTGTTGAATATGTTATGAGACTATGTGATCGTCAGTTTATTTCCTGGACTGATTCAAAACTATTCTGTTAAATTCACTTGGTAGTTTCTAGAAATTTCCAATAAATAATCTGAATGATTCTCACTTAAGGTGTAACAGTGGGTTGTCATGTTTATTATTTGAGTCCCGGAAGTCTATGCAGAATATACAAGCAATCTCATATTTCACGTTGCGAATCATCCGAGTTATCAACCACCAGCATACTAGGTACGTCGTATCATTACCACTTTGTGAGGGAGGAGATGTGACAGCTTTTGGTTCCAATCTCACTGGAGACTTAGAGAACTTCTCATATTTTTACCTCTTCTCTTAATGAACTACAAACTTCCAGATCGATAATCAGCAATCAAATTGAAACTTCTAATTTTTTTTCTTCTTGCAACCTTGATTAAGTATCTCCTAGATCTAAAGGTGAAAAATTATAAAAATCCCGACGTTGCACTATTTCCGAAACTAATATTCTCCTGCTTATACCGACATAATTTTTAGTTTTCTGTGAATACACAGTTTGATTAACTTACGTGTGACACTGAATAATTAGTTAACGGGGGTTAATTGTGAGTCTGTTCTCATGTAAATATTTTCGTGCTGGCCCCAAAATGTTTCTCGAGTAATACAAAAACTATATCTAGGTCAAAAGTGGGGAATATCTTACTAATACATTAAGCTTTGGGCAGGCTCGTATTACGGATACTACAATGAAGAGCCAAAGAAACTGGTACACCTGCCTAATGTTGTGTAGGGACCCCGCGAGCACAAAGAAGTGCCACAACACGACGTGGCATGGACTCGACTAATGTCTGAAGTAGTACTAAAGGGAATAGACACCATGAATCCTGCAGAGCTGTCCATAAGTCCCAAAGAGTACGAGAGGGGGGAGATCTTTTCTGAACAGCACATTGCAAGGCATCCCAGATGTGCTCAATAATGTTCATGTCTGGGGAGTTTGGTGGCCACCGGAAGTGTTTAAACTCAGAAGAGTGTTCCTGGAGCCACTCTGTAGCAATTTTGAACGTGTGGGGTGTCGCACTGTCCTGCTGGAGTTGCCCAAGTCCGTCGGAATGCACAGTGAACATGAACTTATGCATTTGATCAGACAGGCTGCTTACGTACGTGTCACCAGTCACAGTCGTATCTAGACGTGTCAGGGACCCCATGTCATTCCAACTGCGCACGCCCTACACCATTTCAGAACCTCCGTCAGCTTGTAACAGTCCCCTGCTAACATGCAGCGTACATGGATTCATGAGGTTGTCCCCATATCCGTACACGTCCATCCGCTTGATGCAATTTGAAACGAGACTCGTCCGATCAGGCAACATGTTTCCAGTCGTCAACAGCTCAATGTCGGTGTTGACGGGCCCAGGCGAGGCGTAAAGCTTTGTGTCGTGCAGTCATGAAGGGTACACGACTGGGCCATTGGCAAGCCCTATATATGTGATATTTCGTTGAATTATTCGCACGCTAACACTTGCTGATGGCCCTGCATTGAAATCTCCAGCGATTTGCGGAAGAGTTGCACTTCTGTCTCGTTGAACGAATCTCTTCAGCCGTCGCTGCTCCCGCTCTTGCATCATCTTTTTCCGGCCGCAGCGATGTCGTATATTTGATGTTTTACGGGACTGCTGATATGCACGGTACACTCGTCAAATGGTAACACGGGAAAATCGCCACTCTGATATGCTGTGTCCCATTGCTCGTGCGCCGAGTATAACACCACGTTCAAACTCACTTAAATCCTGATAACCTGCCATTGTAGTAGCAGTAACCGATCTAACAACTGCGCTGCATTCTGCCTGATTACATATCTCTTTATTTGAATAGGCATGCCTATACCAGTTTCTTTGGCGTTTCAGTTTATCTCCCAACTGGTGAAATAAATCGATATTTAAAATCTATTTGTGGTTAGAAAATGGCAGCGTTTGAGTACTGTAACAAGTGATTTGAATGTTCAGTTTTACATTTTACATGATTTACAGTTACTGATCCTGACATGTCCAGAGCCGAATGAATTGCGATCTCTCCTACGTCAGCTCCTTGAAGGACAGTGGTTTCGCTGTGAGATCAGATTAAGTAGCAAAAATACACATTTTCAGTTCAAAGTCATCGTAATTTTTTGTGTACTGCATGCTAGTGATGCGTAGCTTCTTGGCTACGTTTAATAGTAACCTTAAAACTGGTGTTCAAATAAGAGAAGAATGAAAATTTTGCATAAAGCATTCATCTGTAGAAATTGTCGCATCAAGCTGCCACATTTCAAGAGTAATGGTAGAAACTAATATAAAACTGAGGCTGTAACTTCAAGTGGACTTTCAGAAACGTTTCGTCATCGTAGTTATAGGTTTGAATCAGACTAATACGCAATGTTGGCTCCCGTCATTGCTTAGTGGTATTTGACTGCGTAAGTTATTTAAGTTCAAGAATATTTGGATAGTAATTCAAATATAATCGGACATCGTTTTGAATGAAGGATGCTTCTCTCTGAAATAACAGAAAATATTTAACGATAGTGTGCGACTGGTGCACGATCGTTTCAACCACCAAACAAAAAAAATGGCTCAAATGGCTCTGAGCACTATGGGACTTAACTGCTGAGGTCATCAGTCCCCTAGAACTTAGAACTACTTAAACCTAACTAGCCTAAGGACATCACACACATCCATGCCCGAGGCAGGATTCGAAGCTGCGACCGTAGCGGTCACGCGGTTCCAAACTGAAGCGCTTAGAACCGCACGGCCACACCGGCCGGACGACCACCAAACAGACCGGTCCCAATCCTTTATATGGACGTCAATTACAGACAGATTGAATTGATATCTTTGCCCGACAAAAATACATGATTTTATGAATAAGTTTCTTGAAACACAATTTAACAAGAACGCTAATTGTTATTGAGATAAGGCTGGTCCCGGCGGAGGTTCGAGTACTCCTTCGGGCATTGGTGTGTGTGTTTGTCCTTAGGATAATATAGGTTAAGTAGTGTGTAAGCTTAGGGGCTGATGACCTTAGCAGTTAAGTCCCATAAGATTTCACACCAAACTGAACATCTTTTGATATTGAGATAATAATACATACATCCGAAATGTCGAGCGCTAGAGACCAAAGCAAGCCAGAACAACAGTTACTGACTATCTAAAAAAAGATACAACCGATGGGCGCTTCAAAGAAAAAGTTTTTTATGTTACTAATATAGCAGTTGATTACATATTTGCAGTACTGGGTTTTTGTCAGACGCTGGCTTATTTTTATTCGATTTCATCTTCATACACAGTTTTACAGAAGATATTTGTGTCCGACGGAGGTAACACAAAGGAAAAATATGTAACGCTACGGTAGCCAAAGAAAAACTGGCACTAAAAGTGCTTTAGACATTTGTGAGAATTTATGGATGATTTCAGGGAGCTGAAGGAACAGCACATGCTGCACGACTTCGTTAAGTGATGAGGAGAAGACAGCATAGGCAGTAAAACCTCCAGGCCCTCGAGATAGATTAGTATCTCTGTCCATGATTTTTGCTTGTGGAGCAGTTATAAGCACCAGTCGTACACCGTACACAGGAAGAACTACAGTAGTATACTGAAAATGTGTTACTACCAGCCCTTCTGCAGAGCATGTCTCGTCCGCTTCTCGTGGTCGTGCGGTAGCGTTCTCGCTTCCCACGCCCGGGTTCCCGGGTTCGATTCCCGGCAGGGTCAGGGATTTTCTCTGCCTCGTGATGACTGGGTGTTGTGTGCTGTCCTTAGGTTAGTTAGGTTTAAGCAGTTCTAAGTTCTAGGGGACTGATGACCATAGATGTTAAGTCCCATAGTGCTCAGAGCCATTTGAACCATATTTTTGAGCATGTCTCACAATCCGGCAAATCACGTGCAGTGTTGCATCACCGACAGTGGTGGCGATTTTCAGCGTCCTTTACAGAGAGCAGTTCTCCAATAAATTAGTTTACTTCGTGTCAGGCTTATAAATATTTTCTGAACAATTTTTACATTGGCCACTCTGTGTATGTGCTGTCAAAATCCCAGAACGCACAACTATCCATTCCTCTATTCAGTGTCGATCGAACAACTGCAAAAATTTTGCTTTCCTTGGAAACTACATTTTTCATTCGTTTGAAATTATGTAGAACAGCGAGAAGTTGGAGCAGATATGCGCCAACTCCGAAATCAGATGTAAATCTTGCCGGTATTGCCTTACGGCGGAAGACCACTGGATCGAGAGGAAGTTAGGCTCTCACGATCACGTTCCGTGCTCTTCCTCATTATGATCTAAATGGGAGGGAACATTTTAAGACGTATGCAGCAGGTGTAGTGAAAACTCAACACCTTGCGCCTGGCTCCGTCCTTCTGCCGTCATTAGACGGATGATAATAGAAAACGTAGCACAAGCAAAATAACTTGCAGAAATTTATATAGCGAATATGTTTTGCTAAGAATCCCACACCTCAGCGATTTATTGGAAACGATATTTCTGTCGATGCAAGTAGATTACATGAGTTTACTAACATTTTTGTTGGCATGTCAGCTTTTCAGGTCGGTGTGATGGCCGCCATAATATGTTTTAATGATGGAGCAACAAGCAGATTAAAAATCATAAGCAGACAAGGCATCAAAACTCGGAACAACATGTAAAGTGGGCTGCTACGAGTGGACAGGTAACCTGTCACTGAAGCCGAGAAAGCTACTGAAAGCATGAAAGAGGCTAGGATAGGAAAGAAAAGAAAGAAAACTAAAGAAGATGAAAAGAACACTCAGAATCAACAAGATCATCGCGCTGGAATGTTTTGACATGTTAACATTGAGAACAAAATGACATACAAATCTTTAGTTTCAATTTCCCATAATCAACGTTTTTGCCAACTTAACTACCATTCCAGAATGAGATTTTCACTCTGCAGCGGAGTGTGTGCTGATATGAAACTTCCTGGCTGATTAAAACTGTGTGCCCGACCGAGACTCGAACTCGGGACCTTTGCCTTTCGCGGGCAAGTGCTCTACCATCTGAGCTACTTGCCGCGAAAGGCAAAGGTCCCGAGTTCGAGTCTCGGTCGGGCACACAGTTTTAATCTGCCAGGAAGTTTAACTACCATTATCTCATCCAATATTAAAGCTACAAAACAAAATTTTATATAAATGATGATTTAGTACTCACCTACACAGTGAACCACATTATTCGACGACGTATTAAATACTTTCAGCTGTCATATGTTCTTAAATTATTTGGAGAAAAAGTTACATCTAAAAACATTTTTTTTAAATACACAAAACAAGAAACTGGCAAAAATTCCTGGTTTACTGTTTCAACAAGTTAATAATTAAAAGAATAAAATTTGTTTTTACCTTTCATTTTGCAATACAGTGGATGGACAGTGCACCTAAAATTAAAATTACGCATAATTCAGTACGTCAGATAAAAAATCAATATTCACTGCGCTATGTATACCATAGTTTTTAAATTTCTTTCGAACAGAGGTCGCAGTACACTAATTATTGCGTTAAAGTTTCATTCAAATACCGATTAAAGTTTTTGAGTTATTAAATTTCGAAGTACTAGTAAAAACTACAGGCCAGACGTCCAGGTCCCATTATTAACATTTGCTGAGAAGCACAACCACATTTCTCGCGCTCCAACTTAAAATGTATTGAAATGACCCTTTTCAATTTGTCGTATATATATGAAGCAAAATTCCGGAAGGTTTCTGTTGTATGCTGAAGTAATACTGTATTATGGAGTGCCTCGTGCCATGAAGACTCGTCAGTATGAGCAACACAGTCATTATACACAGATTGAAATTACTCTGTGATTGACGATTCAGTGAGTCGTTGTCTCTTACGCGGGCATAAGCCTTTACAGGTGATGCGGATGCGACATGGATGGTTGCAAAGGCGGGAGGGGGAGGGAGGAGGGGGAAGGAGCACCCAACATGCAGTGATTTTTGCGTTGCTCCTCTATAAAAATATTGTTTCGCAAATAAGTGAAAGTATATCTGCTACTGAATTTAGTTTTTGGTAAACGTTTTCGTTTCTGCACAAAAATATTGAATTAAAAAGTTAGAGATGCATGATCTTCATCACATGATCATAAAAAACTGTTTGGTTAAAAGCTTCGATTCTATTGCATCTTATAGTCACAAATCGTGGATTACCTTTAGTGGCCGTAGTTATAATGATGTTTTGAAATGAAAAAACCTATAGCACGTAATTCGGAGAGCCTGCAGTGAGAAATGTGGTCGCTTTATATTCAGTAAACTTCAGGCAGCATTCAGGTCATACACAAAATGTAGACATTATATAATAATTGTTTCTAAGGGTGAAAGGAGAGCCATATTTTATTACAAGGTGGAGTAAATATAATTTATAAACTCGCAGTATATCACTGCCTGAAGATTCAAGATTACTCCGTACACTGTGCTAAATTCAAATTTCATGTTTCTTTTCCGTATGAAATTTATCACATCAGTCACATCCGCAATCTAAGTTGACATTACTGATACAGTCTACTGTAAAAAGATTAAATGATGTGAAATTGTCTGACACATTAGTGTAAAAGAAAGCGCAGGTCTATTAATGGAAATGTTGTGAGTTCAAATGCATATTCAATCTCGTTTTAAGTTTACTGTTATTTTTCACTGGGAAAACCGTGTCCTCATAATAATGCAGTCATAAAATTAATAGTTTTCATTTCAGTTTGTTCAAAACTTTTTTGTTATCTTGTTTCTACATTCATGAATGTAAAAAAAGCCGAGAATGTATTGAAATTCATTATTCCTTGGTTTTAGTTGTTGATCGATATATTAAAATGCAATGAAGATTTACCTCAGGTAAAGGCATAAGAACTGGACTCTGTCAGTCGTTCTGTAGCTCTTGTCGATATCAAAGAGCCATTAAAAACTTGATCAAACCTTCAGTAATAGTTATGGACAATGCCTCGTGCCACTCGATTGTCCTTGATAAGGTGACTACACTATCTTCCTGAAAACAAGACATTAAAGACTGACTAAAGCAAAAAAAAAAAAAAAAAGTTTCATATCAAACGACTGTTGGAAGAGTCAATTATTCGATCTCGTGACTCACAACCTTTTCCTCTACATGTCACAGATGAACTGGCAGAAACATATGGACACAGGATTCTCACACTGCCATCATATCACTGCTATTTCAATAGCACTGAACGCATATGGGCTCAAGTTAGGGGTTATGTGGCTACGATCAATAAAAGACGCATGCTGGCAGATGTGGAAAGACTGATAAAGGACGCTAACATCAAACATCATCGTCAAATTGGCATAATGGTGTTATACGCATGTAAGAAGTAGTAAAGAAAGCACGGGAAAGTAAATGTGTAGTAGAAAATAACATAGAACAGCTTTTTATTTCATTAAATTCTGACAGCAGTTGTTGTGACTACACAGAGGATAGTGAAAGTGATTGAGATATAACTGACGTGCATCTGTTACTGGTACAGTGTGGTACGCTACCAAAAATTCAGTTATGCTCGCCCCTCACAAATTCCTCTGTTACTTTGCGACATGTGTGCGACTGGACACTAGTCTTATTGCTGTTATTCGCCTACAACGTGTGATTACGGAATCTTACACAGCAGTGGCCCCCACTACTGCCCCTCCCCCCTACCTACAAAGTCACTGTCAACTGCTAGCTGCCAGTTGTTTAAGTAGCCGACTTGTTCCTTTTTTGCTGCATTCGTAACTATCGATCGCGGGAGCACGTGGTATGTTGTGTACAAGTCTTCAACTCTGCTCCCTACTGCCATCTGTCAATCACAAGGTAATTTTAATCCGATGATAATAGCTCTTATGTCTGCCTGTATCCAATTCGTTCTTTAAGTACTGTTCATTCAGAAGTGAGGGAGAATTGCAGGACTACACTGGACTTGCGTATGATTTGAAATGCTACAGGCGACTACGAGTTTACGCTCTGACAGCAAGCACTTTAACAAGTAAGCCTTCCACTTGACTATCAGTACCACGCATCTGCTAAACTGATTTTGCCCTTTGACTGTGTTTGTTGTTGTTAACCTGCATTAGAGGTTATCACACTCATCAGAATCCAAATGAACTTGAACGCTGAAATAATATTAATGAAATGGTGGCCCTGTCGCTATTGTTGTCAATTGTTGATGGGTGACTAACATTTTAACACGGGACTGATCTCTTATAAAAGTTACATATAATATTTCAAGGTCAACGAATGCTATTGCTGTATCTCGGCTAGAGATATTGTTAGACGTATCGACCCTTCATATACATAGTACTTCAGTGAAATGTTTTGCGTTTGTTGTCCTATGAAGGTAACGACAGAAAAACAAAAAATTAGTAAGTCAAAACAGAACCGCAGTTCCAAAGATTCACTGTTTTATTTGCAACAGTGCAGGAAACTATACAGTAAAAATGCCTTCCACCGCTCATACTAGCTTACATTATAACGGCGATTGTTCGTTGTCGTCCATACCACATTTTTCCTATCTCTATTTATTAACAGTTTTACCTCCAATCAGTGGAAAATATTTCCCTTCTTCATTCTTGAATTTTAAACGAACAGAGCCACTTAAAATACATAGCGTATTTATATGATTTTAAAAATATTTAAATGGTGTTCAAAATTTAAGATTTCATAAAATCTTGATTACGCTGTTGTCGTGCTAGTTTTTATTGCCTGGAGTAGTTGGAAAGTAGGAAGGTGGTACGTGAAGAATTTTATCAGGTGAAGGAGCCACATCATAGAGAGGCATTATGAATGTTTCCAGACATCGAATGTGAGGATGTAGTGGGTGAAGAAGGATGGAATGAAAAGGCAGGGGATATGGGGCTGCCGCGCGGGATTAGCCGAGCGGTCTCAGGCGCTGCAGTCATGGACTGTGCGACTGGTCCCGGCGGAGGTTAGAGTCCTCCCTTAGGATAATTTAGGTTAAGTACTGTATAAGCTTAGGGACTGATGACCTTAGCAGTTAAGTCCCATAAGATTTCACACACATTTGAACAGTTTTGATATGTGGACGATTTGTAGTTCAAAATCAAGCGAGTCAGGGTAGTGCGATGAACACCGGGACATAATTAAGGGACAGAAAGAGGGATTTTTATTCCTGGTAAGGGCGAGGGCTAAAGGGCTAAGCAGTGTCATTGAGAAAGCCTGCAGGTGTGATGATTTAGTGGTGTGAGTGAAAAGGTAAGCGGGAACAATCTAAACAAGACTGTTGAGGCAGGTGAAGAGGAAATGAGCCAGGCTGTATGAGTATGTGGTCCTCCAGTGGGTAGAAAACGTTCGTCAAGTGGCAAATTGATTTGTCCTTTAGAATTGATGTAAGTTTTGTAGAACAATGTTTACAAATCAGATGATTGCTTCGGATATTGCAGTCAGACGAAGGCACTTATTTTGATGAAGGGGAGTATCAATAAGTAGTATTATGACAGTTACTGGATGATTCGTTTATTGACATTTAGTCTTACATTTGGAGGAGTACCTGGGGTGACCTGTGTTACAATTAGATGAAGTGAACTAGTTGGGACACTGTTTAAGGGAATAAGGTGCTCCACAGACATAAGTCGAAGGTTTGGACAATTGGCGGTGAGGTGGGTTGCCTGTATTTATCGGATATTTTGAGTTTGTACTTGAGCTGATAAAGATTTTGCACTGATATTCTCGTAAAAAAGCGGGACATAAATCAAGATAATATCGGACATTTCCAGAAAATGAACAATTCAGTGCTCATATTTACATCACTGATATATAATCATTTTAAGGTGCTGGAGGCGTCCGGAATTGTAAATATTTTCCACTAAGAAATGAGAGCCCTTTCGCTCCTTTCGCCACCAGTGGATGGACAGCTGCATTCAACTGTTTGTATTTTGTGTGCAATCTTACACAAAATCTGGAGCCGCGAGAGTTATAGTATACAGACTCACCGAGCTTTTGTCTCATAGCCAGCAGTACACAATATTCTACGAAGTCCTTGTCTGACGCACTATGGTGTAACGCTTAAGTTTTCTGGAATTTTTGAGGAAAGTAAAGGACTAACTAGATTATCTGTAGTCCGAATTCGGTTGCTCCTCCATTTATTGACACCTCGTGTAACTTCGTTGATAGCTTGTCATATTTTCCAACAGCGGATGAAACTGTCGTGTTTGGTGAGTTTAACGAATACACAGTGGCATGGCTTGTACTGTTGACCTGTATTGACACAGTCTGGTACACTTTTTAGTCACAATTAGCTGGTTGTGGAGCATTTCGATCGGCTTGTCACCTTAGTTGCGTTTGTGGCTTTATTACACGCCAGTGCTAACGTTTGCACTGTGGTACGTGTGTGTACCTTACAAATAAAACGTTTCCATTGCCTCACGATTCACGCTGTTGCTAACACAGTTAATTAACTCTTCTGTCTTTATCCCTAGGACTTCTGTGCTCTGTATGTAGTAGGCCATAAAATATGTGGCGGAACAGGAAGTAACTTATAAAACAAAGAATAATGCAACAAACACACTACCGTGCAGTTCAACATATTATTATACGGAACTGTTCCAAATGTTGACGTCCGTCAACATGGTAGATTTTATAGCGATTCACCACGGAATGTCTAACAGGCTCAATCATTCCTGGAGACTGGCGATCAGTTTCAGTAATTGCGACAACCTCAGCAACTTGGACCCTGCTAGAATGGACTCTATTCTCAATGTGGTTCCTAGCGTCGAGAGTTACGTGTGTCGGCGAGACTTATTTTGTAGCCATATTAGCCGTCGAACTTTCGCGGACACAACTTCCATCGAATTTGAGAGGCTCACTACGTCGGCAAATACGTAAAGCCTAATCATGAAATCATTACCAACACTAACTCACACATTTATAGGGAATCACTGTTGATAAGGCTCGACACATTAGTGCATGTGGCTTTTCGTCATCCCATAAATGTCAGCAGCTCGTGGCTGGGGAGCCGTGCCAAACAGGACTGACAAGTGATACTGAACTATACAGAGAAGGGCATCACGAATGGTGACAGGTTTATTTGCCCCGTGGGAGACAGTCAGAGAGATGCCGAGGAAAGTGAACTGGCAGACTCTTTAAGATAAGACAAAACTATCCCAAGAAAGCCTACTTACGGAATTTCAAGAATCAGCTTTAAATGCTGACCCTAGGAATATACTACAGTCCCATACGTATCGCTCCCACAGGTGTATCGAGTACAAGATTAGATTAATTGCAGCACGCACAGGGGTTTTTAGACAATCATTCTTCCCGCGCTCCATATTCGAATGGAACAGGAAAAAAAATCTAAACTAGTGTAATGTGACGTAACCTGTACCATGCACTTCACAGTGGTTTGCAGAGTACAAATGTTGTAGATGTAAATGCTAGTCTTAGCGTTACTGTCCTTGTAGCGCGGGGCCCCAGCTTCGATTCGCGGCCAGGTCGGGAATTTTCTCCGCACCGTAATGTGTGTGTGTGTGTGTGTGTGTGTGTGTGTGTGTGTGTGCGTGCGTGTGTGTTATCCTCATCATTTATCTGATCTTCATCACACGCACAAGTCGCCGGTGTGGAGAGTAATAGAAAGACTTAGTCGTAGTCGTAGGGGCCGAAAAAAACAAGACAGGGATTCCCGGCCATCTCATTTGCACCCCTAAGTGGCTAGTCCAACTGTTAATCAAGCCATCTGTTGTCAAAATAGCCTCTAATTTTATCCGAGACTAGGTGAAATCAAGATCGATGATGAAATTTCACAATATACTAGAATGTATTGGTTCTATCGCATTTGTAACGTTAATCATCTTAATACCTGACTAAAACTGAGCCCTTTCGGAAGAGCTAGTCACATGCTTCAGACATACGCCATCACACGAATTGGGATACTTCGACGAATAAGAGCTAAAATACGATTCATTCGGCTAAGGCTGAATACATAAAACCGTCCGTACTACGCCACTATACTGCCGAAACAAAACTTCAGAAATGTCTGAACACTGTACAACTGAGGGTGGCTGTTAAAGAGCAAAGCGTTAATACACACGTTTCCTACGCACAAAAAACATGCATTCTGTGTGAAACAGATTTACACTGACACGAAGTTGTACTGAAAGCAACATAGTCACAAGGATGATTGAGACAACAAATTATCCTGTAATAGTCCAACGAAGAGCAAGGATTGCTTACACCAGTACAATCAGCAAATAACGTTGATTAGTCCTTGAACGCATGACGGTAGAGTACTATACCGCCTTCGAGAGACACGACTTTAAAAAATACTGGAAACCATTGTTGAACGTTTATCTATAGATCCACTCACTTCTTGAGTGAATGTCACCTCGAGACGGTGCATTTCGTTGAAGATAATGTAGGCGGAGGAGAGAAGAGAGGGCGAGAAGGATGGGGAGAGGAGGAGAAGAAGGAGACACACAGTAAGAGAGAGAAAGAAGGAAGGGGAGAAAGAGGAAGAAGGAGAAGGTGGACGGGGGGTGGGGTGGGGAATGAGGATAAGGAGGAGGCAGAGGCGGAGGGAAGGAGGAGGAGGAGGAGAAGGAGGACACAGAGGATGAGGAGGACGACAAGTAGAAGGCATAG
This sequence comes from Schistocerca piceifrons, assembly GCF_021461385.2. Classification (NCBI taxonomy): domain Eukaryota; kingdom Metazoa; phylum Arthropoda; class Insecta; order Orthoptera; family Acrididae; genus Schistocerca; species Schistocerca piceifrons. The sequence continues at coordinate 875,874,987 of NC_060149.1, read as the reverse complement.
GATGAGGTAAAGAAGGAGGAGGCAGAAGAGGAGGAGAAGGGGGGAACAGAAGGAGGTGGCAGAGGAGAAGAAGGAAGAGCCGCAGGAGAAAGAGCGCTCTTCACATGCCTATAAAGCAACAGAATAGTCTAGCTGGATAATGCGCCCACTCAGAAGGCTTAAAGTGTCTTGTATATTTTATGAATAGGGGTCTGTCAATTGCTCGTCTTTCGATTTCGTGTTGTCCTATATTTATTTCATAGTGGAAGCTGCATTTTCAAGGTTAACAAATGTAATAGCAGCTTTTCATCGTGACCTGGCGAAGTTATCGCACCTGAATTTTGGAAATATTTCCTGATGGAACCACTGTATTAGATTTCTGAATTAAAACGAAGTCGTGTGACATAATTGGCTGGGAGACCCAGAAGGGTAGCCGCCTAATTGGAATGGTTATTCTGTCTTTCGAGCTAGAGCTGTGTATTGAAGTGTATATGATAAGCATAGGTGACTATAATGGGTGTAGTACGGTGTCATGTTGGTGTTGGATGGTGACGAGAAAAGAGAGGGGGTGAAAACCGTTGGCAGCACACAGCCTACTTCTCTCGAATAGCACCAAGAGGGCCGCTTAGCTTAATGTCTCCATCCGTTTTACGGATCACCATCAACAGTGTCACACGCTCTCGCGTCATGAAACACTGCGGAGAGGTCTGGAGCTTAATCCAGGACGTTTGTGCATAGTCTGGTGATCAGGAAGTTTAACCCCCCCCCCTCCAAACCTCCCTTTTACTGCAAAGGTCAAACGAAACACAGCTCTTGGTGGACCCTGACGGTTGTCCATCCAAGTACTGGCGGCGCCTGTCGTTGCTTAACTTGGGTGATCTGTCGAGAACCGTTGTACTCGACGAGACGAGGCCGTTGGCTGTTGCTTAATCGCATCACGATATTATAAGCACTAAGCAGCTTACTGTAGTATTATTTAAAACTCCCAACAGAACACGGTTTGCAACTGCAGATAAAATTCACTTCATTGCTTCAAAACGGTTGATACGCAGTTTATATCAGAATATCGAGCATTGATTTTGCCTGCGTTAATTATAGCTCTGTACACATTTATTTACCACTGGTACGACTTACATCTATAGAATTAAACTAGGCTTATGGCTACTGAAGAATATCGAATTTTTAAATTACACTATTTCATTTAAAATTATATTTTTATTTTCTGTACTATGGATAAATATTTCCATTTCCTCCATGGTAGGTAGGTTTGTGGGTTCACTGTCGACGGTGTCTTCAATTTTCATTCAGTGGCCTATATCTTTACCATGTACTGATGCTGCTGATTTCATATGTTTCTCAAGCCTGTAGCATTCCATGTCCTCTTTAAATCGTGTTTTGAAATTTATGACAGTCTGGCCTATATAACATTTATTGCACAGCCTGCAAGTGATTTAGTAGATGCCAGATATGTCGAGGTTTGTGTAGGCAGATTTTATATTGCGAACATACCTTCTTCTCAGATAGTTAGAGATGCTGAAGCTTATTCGTATCTTTTTTTAATAGTCTAGTTGGTGTCAGACAGTACACCAAGAAACAGCATTTTTGTCATATTCAATTACTAAAGTGTTATCAGGTGTGATTATAGTTTGTTTTTGTTTATTCAGCTTATTTCTTCAAAATTAGGACATTGTATAAGTTAGTGAAGGTTCATACCAGCTTCTTATTGTAGTACTTTTTTATGATCTGTATTTCTTTTTTGGAATCTGCATCTTTAAGAGGAAATTTGTGAGCACTGTGCAGCACTGATCTATACGCTGCTGTCTTGTTGGTACAGTAGTGTATAGAAGTCTTTCGGACAGATGAGTCTGTGCTAGTACTTTTCCTGTAAACACTGAAATATAGCTGCTGGTTCCGTTCAGAAATAGTCCTGTCAAGGAAAGCTAGATTGTTATTCTCTTCGTGCTCAGGGGTGAACTGGATATTTTTATGTAGGCTGCTGAACTCATAAAAAAGGGTTGTACTTCCTACAACCGTTCCACTGAATATCTTGATAACTCAGGTAGTATTTGACGTTATTAGTTATGTCATCTTTCAGGTTTAGTATTTTCTTTCCTCAGTGTTTAACAATTATTTCAACAATGACATCACTACCTGGGATTCCCATAGCAACCCCTAGGCCTTGTTTGTAAAATTTATTGTTGAAAGAGAAATACGAGGGCCTGCTGAAAGGTATTACATTCGAATTTTTAATGCGAAAAGTGCTACAGCTTTGTAAATACAACAACCATTATTAACATTATACATCTTTATTATCACGTCTACATATTTGCAGCCCTGTATCGCTAGAGCGTACTAAATAGTAGCGTGTAACCTGGTGTGTGTATCGCAACTATGTCGGTGCTTGTGAAACAGCGAGCTGCAACAGAGTTTCGAATTCGAAGAGTTCGTCCACACACGGAGCGCGCTCTCCTTCAGCACGACAATGCCAGACCACGAGACGAACGTGGCGACGTCTGCAACACCCCGACGCCTTGGGTTCACTGTCATCGGTCATCATCCGTACAGCGTCGTCAGACATTCTACAGTGGCAGTATGAACAAATCAGTCTCGCGTTGGGAGAAATATGTTCGTCGCCAAGGTGATTATGTTGAGAAATTCATATGTAGACATGGAGAATAAATACGTAGAATGTTAACAATGGTTGTTTTATTTAAAAAGCTTTAAGAGTTTTCACATAAAAAATTCGGCATTACTTTTCAGAACGTCTTTGTAATCGTGTTGCAGTACCAATTTAAGCATGTCTATAAATTCGGTGCTGCTGTGTTCTCTGTGCTCTGTTGCGTGTCTTTAGACCTGATCTGGGTGCAAAACCATGGAGAAAGTCTTTCAAACGTGCGTTAGTAAAGAGCACACGGTCTTTGTGCCAAGCTGTGGTTCCCTCTAGAGTTATAAAATTTAAGAGACGTGAGAAGTGGTTTTTGTTGATTATAGTTCTACTAGTTAAAACCCTAATGCTGTATTTCTGTACTTGCATTATCCTAAATAAAACGTGGTGATGCACTGTTGCCGGCCGGAGTGGCCGAGCGGTTCTAGGCGCTTCAGTCTGGAACCGCGCCACCGCAACGGCCGCAGGTTCGAATCCTGCCTCGGGCATGGATGTGTGTGATGTCCTTAGGTTAGTTAGGTTTAAGTAGTTCTACGTTCTAGGGGACTGATGACCTCAGAAGTTAAGTCCCATAGTGCTCAGAGCCATTTGAACCATTTGTTTGGACCCATACATGTTGCCTAACCAGTTGACTGCACGAAAGTATCATGCATTCCTGATATGTTTATCTTTAGACAGCTGTTCACGTTTAAATTACATTTGTTGTTATTTACGTTAGTTATTGAAGGAAAAACAGCCAACAAGTAACGTAAGTTCAAAATGGTTCAAATGGCCCTGAGCACTATGGGACTCAACTTCTGAGGTCATTAGTCCCCTAGAACTTAGAACTAGTTAAACCTAACTAACCTAAGGACATCACAAACATCCATGTCCGTGGCAGGATTCGAACCTGCGACCGGTCTTGCGGTTCCAGACTGCAGCGCCTTTAACCGCACGGCCACTTCGGCCGGAAGTAACATAAGTAACAAAAAATGTAGTATTTTTTGTGGCGGTGTTCGTAGCGACAAACAATTCGCGGTAGAAACGGCTTACGAAGTCACCGCCACACTTTTAATAGCGGGCCGACCGGTCCGCTGGAACAGTGAACAGAAAGATGAAAACCCAAACACTCTGATTAAATAAAAGTCGGTACTTATCTTTATTGACGAAGATACAGAAACACAATAGTGAACTCCGTGTCTACAGAGATCTGTCTAGTTCGAGTCGGAGCGGCTAGGTCAGCGTCGGCTGACTACAAACAACAACTCTGCTGCGATGAACACACAACTGACCAGCAAGTACACAATTCGGTGGCGAGTATACAACTGAGCGGCGAATACAGAACTGTCCTAGGGCTCGCGACTCCAGCGCTTAAGAAGCCAGAAGCCATCCGTGGCGCGCGCAGACTTGCGGCGATTTGCTGTCTCGCTGGCGCTGCTTATGCGGACGGCGTCCGGACTTTGATGCTGCCAACCTTTTGGCAGCGGGCTCGGGTGGCATTACTGGCTAGGATATAACACTCCTCCCCCCCAAATCGCCGCACCGTCGTTGAATAATGACGTGGCGAGCGTCGACGGCGGGGGAGGGGACTGGCCGCAGGCGTAGCAGAAGAGACCGGGGCGGAGACTGTTGTCGGTGGCAGTCCCCGGTCCGCACCCCAGCATTGGCTGCGCGGGGCCTCGGGAAACACCGACTGAAAACCGAGGTCAGGGTGCACGCCTGTGACCACGGGCGCAGCTTCTGGTACTGGACGCGACGGGGCGTCGGGACCCACGAAGAGAGGCAGCGTCTCCTGACGCTGCGTCGACGGCTGCTGAGTGGGCGCCGGACAAGGCGCTGCGGTGTCAGACTCCTTGGGGGTGCCCAAGGAAAGCGGCTGCAGGACAGGCTGCACAGCCACCGCTTGGGAAGGCGGCCCGGCTGAGGGGTCGACGTCCATCAGCTCCGAAGGCGGTGGCGACTGAAGAGGGACCGCAGGCGCCGGAGCGACCACCTGGGGCGCTCCCGGATGAAGCTGCGCGGGAGGCATCAACGGGACGGGCTGTCGGCGTGGTAGCGGCGACGGCTGCTGCTGCTGCCCTGGGGGCGGCAGCGAAGTCGGTAGGCGCGGCTGGAACCCGCCGCGGACCAAATCTGTGGACGAAGAACGAGCGGCAGAATCCGGGCGGCCACCGCGGCGCAACTTGTTCTGATGCCTCCTGTGCACCCCAGTAGCACCTTGAACAGTATAAAAACCGCGACCCTGGACACGTATCACGGTACCACGTTCCCAACGACGGCGACCGTGATAAACTCTGAAAAAAACGGCGTCGTTGCGCTGACAACGCGTGCGATGCTCAGAAGCGGCGGGTCGATCCGGGGGGTGCAACAACCGTAGTAGGGTGCGATGACGACGGCCGTGGAGAAGCTCCGCAGGCGAAGGGCCGTCACGTGGCGTGGTCCGGTACGACGACAGGAACGTGATGAGGGCCTGCTGACGAGAGTGCGTAGCACGAAGGCGGTCCATATGATCCTTGAATGTGCGTACAAAACGTTCCGCTGCACCATTCGATTGAGGGTGGAACGGCGGAGTAAGAACATGGCGAATGCCATTGGCAGCACAAAAACTTTCAAATTCAGCAGAGGTAAATTGTGGACCATTGTCAGACACTAAAACTTCTGGAAGACCCTCAATACAAAAAATTGAAGTCAACGCCTGTATAGTTTGTGGAGACGTTGTAGACTGCATGGGCACAACAAACGGAAAATTACTAAATGCATCTATCACGATGAGCCAACGAGAATTCCAATATGGACCAGCGAAATCAATATGTACTCGCTGCCAGGGACCGGCAGGGCGTGCCCACTCAAAATAGCGTTGAGGCGGAGCAGCTTGGTGTTCGGCACACGTCGAACAATCTGTAGACATCTGCGTAATCTGCTTATCAATGCCGATCCATGTACAATGACGGCGGGCAAGCTGCTTGGTGCGGACCACCCCACATGACCTTGATGCAACAAGTCGAGGACCTTGGATTGGAGCACTTGGGGAACCACTACACGAAGCTGGTCATTCTCGGTGCGTAACAGCAAAACTCCGTGCGAAACAGACAACAGATGACGTTGCGGATAATAGCGACGAACCACAGGATCCGATATGTCCTTTGCCTTGGACGGCCAACCAAGTTGAACAAAACGTAATAGTAAACTCAGATGAGGATCCGTAGCTGTCTCACGTGCCACCTGACGATAATCAATCGGAAAATCCCGGAGGGATTGATGCTCATCGGCGTCAATCTGATGGCAAGAGTCGTCAGAGGAATCGAAGACATCATCCGCAGCAATCGGCAATCTAGAAAGCGCGTCAGCGTTTGCACGCTGAGCTGTAGGGCGATACAGTATCTCATACTGGTATTGTGATAACAAAAGAGCCCAACGTTGTAGTCTCTGAGCTGTCCGCTGAGGAACTGGTTTAGACGGATGAAAAAGTGACGTTAGGGGCTTGTGATCTGTTACTAAATAGAATGGTCTACCATAGAGGTAGTGATGGAATTTTGTGACACCGAACACAATAGCCAACGCTTCCTTGTCCAATTGGCTATAATTACACTGAGCTTTGTTTAGCAATTTAGATGCGAACGCAATAGGACGTTCGGTGTTACCGACTCGGTGAGACAACACAGCACCGAGGCCGAAAGAAGAGGCATCACAAGCTAACACCAGAGGCTTGTTAGGGTCGTAATGGACCAGACAACGATCATTCAATAAAGCCTCTTTAAGCTGCTGAAAGGCTGATTGGCAATCAGCTGACCACACAAACGGAACATTCTTACGGCGGAGACGATGCAACGGTGCAGCAATCTGTGATGCATTAGGTATAAACCTAATATAATATGTCAATTTGCCAAGAACTGCTTGCAATTCATGCAGATTGCGAGGGGCGGGCAAATCACGAATAGCTGCTAAATGTGACTGGGAGGGATGAATGCCTTGAGCATTAATAACATGTCCCAGATACTCGATCTCCGGAAGGAAAAATGAACATTTATCGATGTTGCAACGTAGGCCTGCCTGAGACAACACTTTAAACAAACACTCCAAATTACGGAAATGTTTAGCAGGCGTCCGACCGGACACAACAATATCGTCTAAATAGTTGCAACACGATGGCACATTAGCCAGAAGTTGTGACAAAAACCCTAAAAAATAGCTGGAGCTGACGCACAACCAAAAGGCAAACGTAGAAAACGGAACAACCCCAACGACGTGTTTATGACAAAATACTGTTGTGAATGCTCGTCGAGGGGCAACTGCAAATATGCTCCACGGAGATCAATTTTGGAAAAGAAACGAGCTTCCCCTAACTTGTCCATCAGCTCGTCCGGTCGAGGCAAAAGGAAAAGAATCAATGACAGTCTGAGGATTAACTGTCGACTTAAAATCAGCACACAAACGTAACTTGCCAGACGGTTTCTTTATAATAACTAAGGGAGAAGCCCACTGGCTCACTGAAACGGGTTGAATAACACCGTAGTTTTGCCAACGACGAAATTCATCTGCTACAGGTGCCCGGAGGGCGTGAGGCACTGGACGAGCACGAAAAAATCGAGGCTGAGCATTATCTTTTAACGTAATATGAGTGGCAAGGTTCGCAGCACAACCTAGTTCGTCTTGAAATATGTCACTGTATTGGTTACACAAATCGGTTAAGCTGTCTTGAGGAACAACAACAGAATTAATTTGCAACACATTGTCTTGGATAGACAGGCCAAACAAGTCAAAACAGTCTAATCCGAAAATGTTTACACTGTCTGTAGCGCGGGGCACTGTGAATGAAACTATTTTTGTATTGCCACGGAACGTGGCTGGCACGCTACATACACCTAACACAGGAATTTGTTCTCCACTATAAGTAGCCAAAGAATGTTTTGCCGCTGAAAGTTTAGGGCGGCCGATAGCCGCATACGTAGCACTATTGATGAGAGTCACAGACGCACCAGTGTCTAATTGAAAATTGAAGGTCTTATCCTGGATGCGTAGCTTCACAAATAGTTTATTACACTGTCTCTGGATTGGTGCAGTGGAGGCGGAAGACACAAAATCAGCGCGTTTAGCGCGTGTTCGCTGCTTACGACAAGTCGTGGGTTGGGCGGGTGGAATAACAACTCCCGCTTCACGTGCAGTCTGTACATTACGTTTTACAGCGTTTGAATTACGCTTGGGTCGCATAGCAGAGGGCTGGGTGGGTGGCTTATTGCGAACAAGTTTATTACCCACACGAACCGTGGAAGAGTCTTTAAACGCGACCTTCCGGGCGGGCTGGCTTTGAAGAACATGAATATCCATGGGCTGGGCAGCACTAGAATTGTTCTTGCGTTTACGCAAACAAACAGTCTGGATGTGTCCTGTCCTTTGACAAAAGTGACAAACCGCGTTTCTTAACGGGCAACGTTCACGAGGATGAGCAAGAACACACTTAGGGCAAGACTTAACTCTACCATTTTGCACACGCGGCTGACGAGTGTTTTTAACATGACGCGGCCGGCTAGTGTTTACAGTCTGACTCTGCCGGTGGGGCCGCGGGCGTGACATAACTTGCTTAGCACAGGCAATTTGAGAAATACATGGCTGATCTAACTCACACTCAGCATAGTCAAAAGTATCTTGGGCTTCAATGATGTTCATCACAGTCTCTAATGACGGGTCAGGCAACTTTAAGATAGCAGCACGAATACGAGAATCTGAAATGTTTTGAGTAATAGCGTCTCGTAACATGACATCACTGTAGGAAGCTCCACACACACAATTAAATCGGCACTGACGGGTGAGGCCCCGTAAATCTGTTAACCACTGTTTATTAGATTGATGTGGCAGTTTCTTTAATCTGAAGAACTTGAATCTGGCTGCTGCCACATGAACTCGCGACTCGAAATACTCAGCAAGCTTGTTAACAACAACGTCATAGTCTAAAGCTTCTGGCTGGGATTCCGGGAACAACTTACAAAGTAGTCGATAGATTTCCACGCCCGCAGTGGAAATTAAATAAAGCTGCCGCTCAGTACCTGTGATTTTGTAGACTGTCATGTGCGCCTGCAACTGCGCGAAATATTCTCGCCATTCTTCTCTTGATGCATCAAAAGCACGGAAATGTGGTGCTGCCTGTGCTTGTTCCTTTTGTGTTGGAGGATTAGCCGCTTGTTTGGCGATTGCTTCCACCAGACTTTGTATTTGCTGACTCTGTAACAAGATCAACTGTTGTAATTCGGCAGACATAGTGAACACAAATTAAACCAGCCCCCAAAAGTTTATCGCTATAATTAGTATAACCAGAAACAAGTTGAACCAGCCCTGCACACGAGTTCGGAAGTCCTCGTCGCCAGTTTTGTGGCGGTGTTCGTAGCGACAAACAATTCGCGGTAGAAACGGCTTACGAAGTCACCGCCACACTTTTAATAGCGGGCCGACCGGTCCGCTGGAACAGTGAACAGAAAGATGAAAACCCAAACACTCTGATTAAATAAAAGTCGGTACTTATCTTTATTGACGAAGATACAGAAACACAATAGTGAACTCCGTGTCTACAGAGATCTGTCTAGTTCGAGTCGAAGCGGCTAGGTCAGCGTCGGCTGACTACAAACAACAACTCTGCTGCGATGAACACACAACTGACCAGCAAGTACACAATTCGGTGGCGAGTATACAACTGAGCGGCGAATACAGAACTGTCCTAGGGCTCGTGACTCCAGCGCTTAAGAAGCCAGAAGCCATCCGTGGTGCGCGCAGACTTGCGGCGATTTGCTGTCTCGCTGGCGCTGCTTATGCGGACGGCGTCCGGACTTTGATGCTGCCAACCTTTTGGCAGCGGGCTCGGGTGGCATTACTGGCTAGGATATAACAGTATTAACGTGAGGATCTGTCTGAAGGCGAAAATCTATCAGGTAACGGCGCTAACCGTGTAAATAAAGAAAACTACAGGGCTATTACAAATGATTGAAGCGATTTCATAAATTCACTGTAGCTCCATTCATTGACATATGGTCACGACACACTACAGATACGTAGAAAAACTCATAAAGTTTTGTTCGGCTGAAGCCGCACTTCAGGTTTCTGCCGCCACAGCGCTCGAGAGCGCAGTGAGACAAAATGGCGACAGGAGCCGAGAAAGCGTATGTCGTGTTTGAAATGCACTCACGTCAGTCAGTCATAACAGTGCAACGACACTTCAGGACGAAGTTCAACAAAGATCCACTAACTGCTAACTCCATTCGGCGATGGTATGCGCAGTTTAAAGCTTCTGGATGCCTCTGTAAGGGGAAATCAACGGGTCGGCCTGCAGTGAGCGAAGAAACGGTTGAACGCGTGCGGGCAAGTTTCACGCGTAGCCCGCGGAAGTCGACGAATAAAGCAAGCAGGGAGCTAAACGTACCACAGCCGACGGTTTGGAAAATCTTACGGAAAAGGCTAAAGCAGAAGCCTTACCGTTTACAATTGCTACAAGCCCTGACACCCGATGACGAAGTCAAACGCTTTGAATTTTCTGCGCGGTTGCAACAGCTCATGGAAGAGGATGCGTTCAGTGTGGCACTTGTTTTCAGTGATGAAGCAACATTTTTTCTTAATGGTGAAGTGAACAGACACAATGTGCGAATCTGGGCGGTAGAGAATCCTCACGCATTCGTGGAGCAAATTCGCAATTCACCAAAAGTTAACGAGTTTTGTGCAATCTCACGGTTTAAAGTTTACGACCCCTTTTTCTTCTGCGAAAAAAACGTTACAGGACACGTGTATCTGGACATGCTGGAAAATTGGCTCATGCCACAACTGGAGACCGACAGCGCCGACTTCATCTTTCAACAGGATGGTGCTCCACCGCACCTCCATCATGATGTTCGGCATTTCTTAGACAGGAGACTGGAAAACCGATGGATCGGTCGTGGTGGAGATCATGATCAGCAATTCCTGTCATGGTCTCCACGGTCTCCCGACTTAACCCCATGCGATTTCTTTCTGTGGGGTTATGTGAAAGATTCAGTGTTTAAACTTCCTCTACCAAGAAACGTGCCAGAACTGCGAGCTCGCATCAACGATGCTTTCGAACTCATTGATGGGGACATGCTGCGCCGAGTGTGGGAGGAACTTGATTATCGGCTTGATGTCTGCCGAATCACTAAAGGGGCACATATCGAACATTTGTGAATGCCTAAAGAAACTTTTTGAGTTTTTGTATGTGTGTGCAAAGCATTGTGAAAATATCTCAAATAATAAAGTTATTGTAGAGCTGTGAAATCGCTTCAATCATTTGTAATAGCCCTGTATTAACAGTGATTGGTTGCTGCTTCTTTTTTCTTTTTGTTGTTGCAAGAATCAACTTGTAAAAAAACTTTTTTATTGACACTCAGTACCAGACAGTTTCCATTTATGGCACATACAATGTTCATAACAAAATATTTACTTCTTGATTTGTCTCATTACTTTCTTCCATGATTCGGTGAGAAGCATAATTCTGTGGTATCACAATACCTTCTCAATTTTTTGAATACAAACACATTATCCAGACAAATGTCAGATTTGAGACTAGAACGTTTTCCATTTACACTCTTCATGTATTTATGACCTTCTTATTACTCCGTTTTCCCTTAAATTACTTCGCCTGCCGGGTTGGCCAGCGGTTCTAGGCGCTGCAGTCTGGAACCGCGCGACCGCTACGGTCACAGGTTCGAATCCTGCGTCGGGCGTGGATGTGTGTGATGTCCTTAGGTTAGTTAGGTTTAAGTAGTTCTAAGTTCTAGGGGACTGATGAACTCAGAAGTTGAGTCCCATAGTGTACAGAGCCATTTGAACCTTAAATTACTTCTGATTATTTCAAGTACATCTACAAGTACACTACGGTACAGATCTGCAATATTCAGGGAAAGAAATTTGGCTTGAGGTGGAACATGTATGTCGTTCTGTTTATATATCCACAGCTATACACAGCCTACATTTTCTACGTCGAATTCGCCACACCTTGTATCCCAAGAAACTCGAAATCATAGGTATCAGCTCATGCAATACTAGATTAAAATTGTACCAGACGATTCTATATCATCAATTTAATTTCCAAACTACTTCATATTTCCTTAAATTAGAAAGTTCCACAGTTAAATAACGCTCATTATATAGTGTCAGAGGTTTTCGTGACACAAGTAATGATACTGAAGCTGTCTGGCCTCTGGAAGCTGTCCAAGAGCACCAATACGGTAGTTTGTAGGGTGAGTACTCAGGGGGAGAGGGGTGTTTGAAGCATATTTTTCATATTCTGGAAGACGACTGGTTTACTTGCGAGTAGCCATAAAAAAGTTTCAGTTTCAGTCCTGTTGAAAACCTGTGTAATAACGACTTTTAAATCATTTTGATGAAAGAAAAACACCTGACTGCACTCCATTTTCTTTTCTTTTTCCTGAGGACCAGGGTGACGGGTGCAGCTAGCCTTCGAAGCTGTCATATCTCTCGGTCAGTGGGTCAAGCCACCACACTGTCGGTGAATTGTTGTTCTCCTCTTTTGCGGTCGACGTTCACCAGCATCCGCAGTGATCGAAGCTGGTCCAGCCTCTCACTAAGTGGATGACACGACCTCGAGCACTCGCCAGGAGGTAGCTCCCACGTAACTGGCGGCAGCGCCGGGTTATTGGTGCTGCAGGTGAGGTAATTACCGGAGCGCGCCTCGACGCGGAAAGCGGACGCGACCAGCCGATGTTATCTGCTCTCCGCCGCAGCTTCCGCCTCAGTCGCGTCCGGCCACCAATCAATCCTAGTGCGCGCAGCCACCTACGCCTGTGTGCGAGGTGGGCGCTCACACAAACCGAGCTGCAGACCGCACAGAATGCGCCCAGATACCTACAGGGCTACAACGTAGACAGGCCGAGTAATCGTGTAGCTCGGCCTGTGAGATCATCTTACCTCAATTTTTTATTCTTTTCTGTATGTCTAGGATAGTCTCAAAAGTTAAATGTGCAGCACTCTCGCTGATACGGTTGAAGAATTGGAGCGCGGCGAATTGTACAATGCAGAAACGAGTGCAGTATTGCACCCACGTGCGGGGAAGGCACTTGGAACGCCTCCTTTAACAGGTTCCACAATACAGGATGAAGCGAAATTCGCGCATTTGGGCTTCACAGCGCGGCTCCTCACATGCCAGCGATAAAAAAATGTCTGTCACAAAATTTCGTCCGAGTACATGCGGCAGAAAACGGACGTTAAAGTGTGGCAACGTGGCAACACTGTAACGACATGTATGGTAACTACAGAGTACAGTTGGTGCAGTGGCTATAGCTTTGGGTTAGCCTGTAGGCGGTCGGTGGTTCAATACTGGGTTGAGGCATGTGTTTTTTATTTGGTAAATCTAGTCCAGGTGATACGGTATCTGGCATCTTAATCGTCAACAGCGCTTGTAGTGAGTCCTCTAGAAAACATTTGCTCTTACATACTACAGTCGTAGAAATGGAAGACTGGTCAGCTTCGAAAGAAGCCTTTCCCAGGTAGTGGACGTGAATTTATTCGCAACACTTCATCTACTAGATGCGAAACCTGTTTTCTTTGTACCCTCCTCCAATGGTCCCATAGATTAGTACCAACTGTTATTCTTTCCTCGTTCAGGTCCATTACATTTCTTTAGGGCTTTACGTTGCCAGTAGGACGAGCAACATGCTTTGCGAATAATGTCCAAACTAGGTTACTATTTTTATGTGTTATCAACAGGGTCCCACTAAGTATGCCTTTAAACATGGAGTCTGATAACTGCATGCTGTTTAGTATGTATCACAATGCGTTATTATTCTATCGATGGGATTGTGGAAACATCACGTCTACTACCGTTAGGGAAATAGTGTAATTCGAAACCGAACATTTCACAATTAGTGGAGTCGATATGAATCACGCAGAACAATATCGGTCAGAGGGGTAATGCGCAATAGGTGGAACAGCGCAGAGGACTGATGGCGTGTTTATACCGTATGCACTGTCCACCAGACAGGAAATAGCTGCGAGCGGAGTAACGTGCCCGTGACAGACTCCAGTGTACATATGTACACGTATCGAATTTCCCATTGTAAACCTCTAAATCAGTGTGGCAGACGTATGGCAGACACAAATGATGAATATTTGGATATGCTTCCGGTCCTTGGTGCATCTGATAACCGGGCTGGTGTTACCACTCGTGAATATGCTGCAGGATATCCTCGTCGACCCCATCCAGATAAAAATGTGTTTCGTCGTCTGGAGCTGCATCTTCAGGACTCAGGTCCTCTCCTTCCACCATCGCGTGACAGAGGTCGTCCACGGACTCGCGTACTCCAGCTACTGAGGAAGCCACTCTGGAGGTCATACACTAAGAACCTCAGCGAACTACAAGTAGCGTGGCAAGGTAACTGCGTGTCTTGCAATGCACGGTGGCTAACATGCTGCACGAGCATGGGCTGCACCACTATCATTATGCTTCACGCAACACCTGCATCCTTCAGATCGCCATCAGCGGATGCAATTCTGTGAATGGTTCCAACAACAACAGGAAGCCAAAGATGACTTCGTGAACACCGTAATATGTTCGGATGAAACAGCATTCTCTCGTCAGGGTCTCTTCAATACGCACAGTGCCCACCATTGGTGTGAGGTTAACCCACACGTCACATGCGACCATGGATAGCAAGTTTAGTTTGGAATCAAAGTATGAGCCGGAATATTGGGCGACAGGTGTTTGGGCCTGGCCGGGGTGGCCGAGCGGTTCTAGGCGCTACAGTCTGGAACCGCGCGACCGCTACAGTCACAGGTTCTAATCCTGCCTCGGGCATGGATGTGTGTGATGTCCTTAGGTTAGTTAGGTTTAAGTAGTTCTAAGTTCTAGGGGACTGATGACCTCAGAAGTTAAGTCCCATAGTGCTCAGAGCCATTTGAACCATTTGTTTGGGCCCATACATGTTGCCTAACCAGTTGACTGCACGAAAGTATCATGCATTCCTCTCAAACTACCTGCGTGATGTGCCGGAAGATGTTCCACTACATGTTCGGCAGAGAATATGGTTCCAGCATGCTGATGCACCTCCACACCCTGGAATTAATATGCGACAGCACTTGGACAGAACATTTCCAGGGAAATGGCTCGGTTGTGGAGGCCCAGTTGTATGGCCACTGCTTTCACCTGACCTAGTTTCTCTGGATTTTTTCCTATGGGGACACCTGAAGGAGCACGTGTACTCTACTTCGCTGACGAATGTGAAAGAATTGGTGGCGCGTGTTCATGCTGCTCTTGTTACTGTGGACGCAGCTTTGCTTCGAAGGGTCCAGAACTGTATGATCCGGTGGGCTTGCGCAATGTTGGGCCGTGCAGGAAAGGTTGCTTTGAGCATCTGTTGTGAAGGTCATGCGGTCATTAATATGGACATTATTATTGTCACTGGTTGCTAATAAGCGACATCTGAGCGCTCATATTACATGTAATATAAATGACAAGTAGATGTTGTGTTATTGCACTGTGCTATCATCTTTAGCATCTCGAAATTGATATTGTTATTCTGTACTATGAAAGGTCATTTGTTTCAACTGTCTATTTCTTATTTGTCTAATCACATATTTGTTATGTTCAGCGTTACAAAATGTTGTAAATTTAGGATACATGTCACCTGAGAAACAGTATGAAATGTCAGATGAAATTAGCAAAGAAAAAAAAAATTGCACCTCACCCCAGGATCGAAGCCTCGACCACCTCCACATTAACCCGAACTCTATCCTGAACCAACTGTACAGCACGAATAACAGCTGCTGACTGAGGCAGTTACCGTACATGTGGTTACAGTGTTGCCAGATTGCCAGTCCTTAACGTCCTTTATCTGCCTGATGAGCTCGCTGGACGAAACTTTGTGAGAGTCATGGCTGGCATGTGAGGAGTCGCGCTGCGAAGCTCGTGTGTGCGAATTTTGCTTCAGCCTGTATAGTAAATTGTACCGTATAACGTGCTGAAGCCGTACTGTACTTCTTGTTAAGCTAGCAAACGGATGAAATTTGAGCTCGATTGGATAGGTTCAAATGGTTCAAATGGCTCTGAGCACTATGGGACTTAACATTGGAGGTCATCAGTCCCCTAGAACTCAGAACTACTTAAACCTAACTAACCTAAGGACATCACACACATCCATGCCCGAGGCAGGATTCGAACCTGCGACCGTAGCAGTCGCGCGGTTCCGGACTGTAGCGCCTAGAACCGCTCGGCCACCACGGCCGGCGATTGGATAGGTACATAATAGAAAATTTTACATTTAAAATACGCTTGTGATAACTAGGACAATATTTCGTACTGAAATCAGTGCCGGTTCGAAATCACACACTCTTAACTTTCTCACAGACGGCTTGTCTGCGGATCAGTGTTTACTGGAAAGTTCTGGTTCTACACTGAGTGGGCAAAAGTCACGAGACAGCGATACGCACATATACAGATGGCGATAGTATCCGTGCACAGGGTATAAAACGGAGCTGTCACTTGTACTCAGATGCTTCATGTGAAAATGTTTCCGGCGTGATTATTGCAGCGCGACGGGAATTAACACATTTTGAACGCGATATGGTAGTTCGAGCTAGACGGATGGAACATTCCATTGCGGAAATCGGTATGAAATTCAATATTCCGACATCCACAGTGTCAAGAGTGCGCCGAGGATACCAAATTTCAGGCATTACCTCTCACCATGGTCAACACAGTGGCTGACGGCCTTCACTTAACGACGGAGAGCAGCAGCGATTGTGCAAAGTTGTCAGGGCTAACACACAAACAACACTGCATGCAATAACTGCAGAAATCAGGATACGGAGAACATCCCCAAAACATTACAGGAACATCTCTGGTCTAAACTACGTCTATAAACACTCCATTGAGAACCGTTTGAGAAGATCGTGACTCATCGGAACGCACTACACGTCTCAAGTCAGCTACTGTCCAAATTTCTGTGTTTTTAGCCCACTGAAGTAGTACTGCTTTATGCACTGATGTGTGCGTCGGCCTTTCGGGAGGTAGCATACACTGAAATGACAAAATTATCGGGAGAGCAATATACATATACACATGGCGGTAGTATCGTGTACATATGTTATAAAAGGGCAGTGCATCGGCGGAGCTGTCATCTGTACACAGATTATTCATGTGAAAAGTTTCCGATATGAATATGGCTGCACGACGAGAGTTAACAGACATAAACGCCATATGGTAGCTGGAGCTAGACGCATGTGACACTCCATTTCGAAAATCGTTAGGGAATTCAGTATTCCGAGATGCACAGTGTCAAGAGTGTGCCGTGAATCTAGGCGCTCAGTGCGGAACCGCGCGACTGCTACGGTCGCAGGTTCTAATCCTGCCTCGGGCATGGATGTGTGTGATGTCCTTAGGTTAGTTAGGTTTAAGTAGTTCTAAGTTCTAGGGGACTGATGACCTCAGATGTTAAGTCCCATAGTGCTCAGAGCCATTTGAACCATTTTTGAACCAGTAAAGTTGACCAGTTACATACAGACATAAATTCTGTTTAGACAAGAGTCATTATACATTAGAAAAGGAGCAAAATAGGCAGTTAAATTGCTTGAACGTTGCCATAAAGATTCAGAACAACCGGGCGACTGCTACGGTCGCAGGTTCGAATCCTGCCTCGGGCATGGATGTGTGTGATGTCCTTAGGTTAGTTAGGTTTAAGTAGTTCTAAGTTCTAGGGGACTGATGACCACAGATGTTAAGTCCCATAGTGCTCAGAGCCATTTGAACCATTTTTTTTTGTGCCGTTAATACCAAATTTCAGACATTACCTGTCACGATTAACAACGCACTGGGCGACGGCCTTCAGTTAACGACCGAGAACAGCGACTTTGCATAGAGTTGTCAATGCTAACAGACAAGGAACACTGCCTCAAATAACCACAGAAATCAATTTGGGACGTATGACAAACGTATCCGTTAGGTCAGTGGGCGAAAAATGACGTTAATGGGCTATGGCAGCACACTACCAACGCGAGTGCCTCTGGTAAGAGCCCGAAATAGCCTGCAGCGACTCTCTTGGGCTCCTGACCCTAGAGAACTGTAAAAACGTGGCCTGGTCAATTGGTGAGAGCTGAAGGTTAAGCTCGAGTGTGGCGCAGACACCATGATGCCATGGACCCAGATTGTCATCAAGATACTGTGAAAGTTGGTGGTGGCTCCATAGTGGTGTGGACTGTGTTTACATGGAATGGACTGGGTCACTAACTGGAAATCGCTATGTTCGGCTACTTGGAGAATTTTTTTTAAAAAAAAATATCTTTCTTTATTATAACCCAATATCATACATAATTAACCCACCACCTGAAATCATTAGTGGGTCGAATTTAGCTATAAATTACATTTCAGCAGCAATTACTTTTATCTATTATATTCTATTGTTATTATTAGCTACAGGAAGTTAGTTCAGTCTACGGGTAACTACATTATCTACAGGTATCTATGTGGATTGCTGTTAGGCAATCATACTATCAACTCTAATCTACTTTACTACTGACCTCTACATCCTGCAGCGTTACAGGTGTGCCAGTATGTAATATAAACCTACTATTTTGTGGCCATGCCCACCGAGCTAACCCCAGTGGGCGTGCCCCTGGCACTGGGCTGGCCTTCCAACAGTCGCTGCAGGTCTGAAACAAAAATTTTCTACACTCTACTCCTACAACCATAGTAATAATTATTATTAGTCATAATTGGTGTGCTATAGTCTAGCCGGTATGGTCGCACCCTCCCCCTATTCCTGGATGCGTCGGATCCCGATCGTCGTTGACGGTCGGCCAGTACGCACCCTGGCGGAATAGGATGATGCGTTATGTCTAGAAAATTTTGGATCCTATCTACTCAATCTCAATTCTGTATTCCCTTAGGATCTTGGCGGATACCTCGCTAGCCAATTTATCAATGATGGTGAAGGTGGTAGCGTCCCTAATAAGATGGAAGGTGTCTGTATTAGGCAGTGAGTTTCGTAAATCCATTGCTACGTCGTCGAAAAGCGGACACTCGTAGACCACATGATCCGGTGTGCCCAGTTCGGCACCACAGTCACACGACGGTGTCGCTCTTTTCCCGAACCGGCAAAGATATGCCGGGTACGGGCCATGCCCAGTGAGGAAGTGCAGCAGTCCCTTACTTGGCTGGAAGTGTTTCATCTGTAGTCTTTCCTGTACATTTGGTAATAGTTGGTGCGTTCTTCTTCCGGCCTCTTCCCCATCCCAAATTTCCTGCCAAAGTTCCATTCCCCTTCTTCTAATTGTAGTTTTGTCCCCCACTCTGACTCCCATTATATCCATGGTTTTTTCTATTTTCCCCTTTTTTACCCAATACCATGCAGCCTGCTTCCTGATTTTTACATCAAGGGGGCATAGACCCATGAGTATTAGTAATGCTCCCCCTGGAGACGTTCTATATGCCCCCACTGATCGAAGTATCATGTTTCGCTGCACCCTCCGCACGGCCATGGCAGGAACGACCCTCGTGAGCCTGTGGGCCCAGACCCCGGACCCGTAGCCCACGATGGAAACTAGAATGGTATTATGATACAATTTGATGAGATTTGGTGGAAGATGAAATCGTCTATGGCCAATGTTGATGAGATTATTTAGTACCTCTAATGCCCTATGTGTAATTGCCTCGATATGCCTGCCAAAACTCCATTTTTCATCTAATATTAGCCCTAAGTATCTAGCTTCTCGACGACGTATAACTGGCGTGCCATCCATCCTAACTGTAGGGTTTCTGACCAATTGGCCCTTTAAGAGTAGATAAGTGGATTTGTTTGGTGCTATTTTTTGCTTAGTTTTATGGCACCATTGTGAGAGTAATGTCATGGTTCTCTCTATCTTTGGTTCTAGTTCCTCTCGCCTCCGACCGCCAACCAACAGGAGGAGGTCATCTGCGTAAGCTATCACCTCTAGCACATCTGCACAGCTCTCTAAGGTCTCAAGAAGAGGCTCCATATTGACATCCCAAAAGAGTGGCCCCAGGACAGAGCCCTGTGGACACCCCTTTGTTATCTTTTTGCCCACTCTACCGCTAGGGGATGATAGCCAAACCTCCCTGTCCTCACAATAGCTCCTAAGACAGCCATAAAGCGGCCCTGGGCACTCCTTCTCTCGCAAGCGAGAGAAAAGCGAAGGCCACCACAGGTTGTCAAAGGCGCCACTGATGTCCACCATGATACCAACTATGTACTTATGTGTGGACGACCCGCAGACCTCAGCCGCCATGGCGATTGCGTCAGACGCAGAACGCCCCGGCCTAAAGCCGAACTGCCTGCTGCTCATTCCACAAAGCACTCGGTGTGCCATCAGCCTGTCAGCCAGCAGCCCCTCTAGCAATTTTCCCAACAGATCCAACAGACAAATGGGTCTGTAGGACTTGACCTCTTTTGGGTCCTTATCCAGTCCCTTTTTTATTATTACGACATTTGCTTGTTTCCAGATTGTAGGAAACTTTTTGAGGCTTAGGGCCTCATTGTAGATTCTATCTAGAGGTGCTACTAGTTGAGGAGCGAGGTATTGTATCACTTCCGCTATAATGCCGTCTGGTCCTGGGGCCTTTCCTCTCTTAAGTGCTTTAATGTGCTCCGCCACCTCGTTCTCCGAAAAAGGGTACACCAAGGTGTTGTTTTGGTACTCTTCTAGCTGAGCTTGCCTAATTAGGCCTTGTTCTTCTGTGTCCTCATTTTCCATGTCATCCGGAAGTAGGGACCGGAGAAGGACTTCAGCAGTTTCCTGCCATGTCCCTGTCATCCGATTCCCATCCCGGATGGTTGATAGTACCATAGGTGACCTAATTTTCTCCCTGACTATTTTATATGGAATACCCCAGGGATCTATAGCCAATTGGCTTTGGACGTACTTCTCCCAGCTTACTAGCCTGACCCTTTTGAGCTCCCTCTGGCACTCCTCCTTGGCATTCCTATAGATTTCCAGCCATCTCTGTTTTTCTTCCCAGACGACACTTCGCTGGTAGTACCTCCTCGCCCTCTTGACCGACTGATGCATCTGCCCTAGTTCAGCTGACCATGGTGCCGGGGAGGCCGCGACAGCCCTCCTCCTAGTTGGTACTGCAGCCTTTACCGCTCTTGTGATGGCACTAACCAGCTCTACAGCATGCCTGTCGACGTCTTCATCACCCTCCGGCCATATCGGTAGAACAAACTCTCTTGCAAGGCGCTCCCAATCGGTTTTATTATAGTTTAACTGAAATTCCCACCCTATGTCCCAGTGGCATTCCCTATCTGTAAGCTCAAATGTTATTAGATTATGGTCACTTGTTGTTATTTGGTCTCTTACTCTCCAATTATTCAAATGACCAGCAAAATTTGGTGATACTAATGTTATGTCTATGTTAGTTCCTTCTCCTCCACCGCCTGTGTAGGTGGGGGGATTCCCGGCTCTGTTTGCGACCAAGTACTGTAATGACATTAGTGTTTCCTCCATCTTCTCCCCTCTGCCGTCCCGGGTGCCACTGTACCACAGGGGGGATTTCGCATTGACATCTGCCACCACCACTATCTTTCTACCTCTTAATGCTGCTGTGACTCTTGATAGTTGGTCTAGATAGGCCTCGATGTCCTCGCCATATTGGTAGTACATATTGACTAAGTGAATGACCCCGACTGGAGTCTGGAGTTCGGTCACGATACAGTGTTCATTTGAGAAATGAGCCAGCACTGTGACTCGTATGGCTTTATTTAAGACTATAGTGGTGGCTTTAGGCTTGGAGAATTTGTAGCCATTCGTGGACTTAATGTCCCAAACATAGATGGAATTTTTTTGGATGACAATGCGCCATGTCACCTGGTCACAACTGTTCGCGATTGGTTTGAAGAACATTCTGGACAACTCGAGAGAATGATCTGGCCACCCACATCGCCCGACATGAATCCGGAAGATCATTTATGGAACATAATCGAGAGGTCAGGTCGTGCACAAAATCCTGCACTGGCAATACTTTCGCACTTATAGACGGTACAGAGACAGCATGGCTCACCATTTCTGAACGGGACTACCAACCACTTATTGAGTCGATGCAACGCCGAGCAGCTGCAAAAGGAGGTCCGATACGATATTAGGGGGCATCATACGACATGCTTCAGTAAAGTCCTTTTCATTTCTGCCGTAAGACTAATAGTTTGCGTGTAGCGAGGGAGAGAATATGAAAATCTTGCTCGTCGTATTTCAAGGCGTTGGGACAGATGTATTACTCAGTGTAAGTACGAGCTCATTGAAAGGAAGGAAGGAAGATTGGCCCATCGATGTCTCGGTCATTAGAGACTGAGCACAAGCTTAGAGTGTGACAAGGATGGGCCGTGCCTTTTCACAGGAACCTTCCCGGCTTATGCCTGGAGCTGTTTAGGAAAATCACGGAAAACCTAAAGATGGATGGCCGAACGCGGATTTGAACCATCGTCCTCCAGAATACGAGGTCACTGAAGTTATTTTACTTATTAACATAAGAAAACTGGACACGAAATGCTGTGGAGGTACAACATGTCTGTAAACAGAACAGCGAGTAATGCTCGTAGTGGGGAAGTTGTCTTTTCCGGAAGAACACTACGGCTGCCGTCCAGTATGACTAAGAAGCAATTTCCTCTCCAGCAGTGTAGAAAAGTGTGCAGATTTACGTAGATTCTGTCCATGTGCGTTTGTGTTATTAGCTACTCATTTCTGCATTCAATGTAATGTTAAAGCTGGTGGACATGCATGGTCCACGGATTCATGAGGTTGACTCCATATCTGTATACGTCCATCCGCTCGATACAATTTGAAACGAGACTCGTCCTACTAGGAAACATGTTTCCAGTCGTCAACAGTCCAATGTCGGTCTTGACGGGCCCAGGCTGGACGCAAAGTTTTGTGTCGTGCAGTCATGGAGGGTACACAAGTACCTCATCTCCGGGAATGTCTGTGCGTTGCGTTGCCAGTGATTCATAAGGCGTTATGTTGAGTGACCGTATAACTATGTGAAACACCCCGTTATTACTTCTTGTGATATAGTGAGGTAGATAGAGCACGGAATTACCGGCTTGTTCTTCATTCGCATACTTATGGAGGAGGAAAGTTGCATGATCATAGTCTGGTGAACTACCTTCCCTCGCATTTCTACCCTCAACCTCCCTTCCACCCTGTTACATCCCCAGAACACAATTTATTTCTTAATACGGCTCTATTGCACTTAGACGTGGTTAAAATATTTAATATTTGTTTTTAAGCCACTTCATTAAAAAACATCGATTTTATACCGTTACTAGGATATTTTTAATAATATGTGATTTTTCCATCTACAGCAACGCGGAAACTATTATTCCTAGAGAAAAAAATGAATAGGATCAGTTATGTAGGAAATTTAATGTAGTTTAATTTTGTATTGTACTGGGAAATATTTTCGCCAGAAGTCGCCGGTTGCGAGTCATGTTGTGTCTAGGCAAGACAGCCTTGACACAATGAGAGGAAGCCGAAAGGCACGCGCTTAAACTCACGCAGGCTGGCGTGAGGTCTGAAACAGGATACGTAATGAATGCTATAAAGAAAAGTACGTAGCTGCTGGAATACTTAACTTTAATCCACAATTGGTGAACATTGGTCTTGTTGATACAGTATTATCATCTCAATATAACTTGGTGATGGCGCCTTGCTAGGTCGTAGCAATTGACTTAGCTGAAGGCTATGCTACTATCGTCTCGGCAAATGAGAGCGTATTTGTCAGTGTGGCGTCGCTAGCAAAGTCGGCTGTACAACTGGGGCGAGTGCTAGTGCGTCTCTCTAGACCTGCCGTGTGGCGGCGCTCGGTCTGCTATCACTGACAGTGGCGACACGCGGGTCCCACGTATACTAATGGACCGCGGCCGATTTAAAGGCTACCACCTAGCAAGTGTGGAGTCTGGCGGTGACACCACAAGTCACACAAGAAAAACATAAAAAATTGGCCTAAATGCCCCACACCCCGCCTCCCTCCACCCCAACCCACACACCCTTTGAAATTCTCTGACACCACTGAGCTACGCAACTACTCTCTCCACAGAGAAGTCGACTGTAGTGGAGAGAGAGCTAAAAGAAGAGAGGCTATTTTCCACTCCTCGTTCCTCTCGCTCACCACCGCTCTACAAGCATTAGCTGTATCGGTGCATGTGGGTCATATGTTGACTGTATGGTCAGTGTACCTGCACTCACACGAACTGCTAGACAAACACGCTCTCCTTCACCTCCCGCCCCTTCCTCCTCTGTGGTTATTTTAACACACACAGTGTGATGTGGGGCTCTGTCACCGTCTACCCCAGGGGTAGAACAATTGAGAGCATCCTCTTGTGGTCGCGTGTAAGTTTGTTTGATGCGGGCAGAGCACACACTTTAACACTGCCACTCAATAGAAAATGGTCCTGAATTGCACTCAAGTGATCACTTCCACATGTGGATTCACCTGACAGGCAGACTGGTGTCTGAAAGAAAGCTCCTGCGATGTGCAGACTGGACGCTTTACAGTCAACCCGCTGTGTTTGAACACCGTGACAGCATCTACGAATAGGTGGATTATATTACCCAAATGATCCACCGTACGGCTGTAATACTCCTAAGTTTTAAGGCCAGTTCAAAAGGTAGCCTGTCCCTCGTAGGAGCAGCGAATGTCGCTCTGTAATCAGAACAAGGCGGGCAGCTCTGTGTGGGTTAGAGAGCTGGCCAACTGCAGGAAACTCTTCGATAGCCAGGGCACAGTGTCACCAAACGTTATGGAAAGCAGAAGCAGATCGCAGCAGCTCTTCCTTCCTACCATACACCGTTCCACTAGGAGTTCACCGTGTGGTAGAACATGAGGGGGATTTATAGGAGAGGAGGGAGTTGCCGTAATGGAGAATGGAGTCTCCAAACCAAGCCGAGTGACACCGCCCAGACAGTGGCTGCCACAGTTACCGCCACTGCCGCTACAGAGTGGCTGCTGAGAGGGGCAGTGCGGACTTCAGTTCCACCACTGATAAAGAGTACAACTGACAGTTTTCCATCTGGGAGCTGAATTTTGCGTTATCTGCAACTCGTCACACGTCACCTGTTCACGATAGTGTCCATTATAGTAGGCTACGGCTCGTCACATTGCGAAGCAAATAAAGCTTTCTGGCCCTTTTTAACCTCATTTGAGCGTCCGGTCACTTTTCCGAATCGTGATGACAGACAATTTTAAATCCACTTTTAAATCCTGGGAAGGACTGCACATACTCGAGTAGTTATCTTAGTGTTGTCCTCACTACCTTTCTGCGAAAGACTTTAGAGCGGCCAGTCAACCGTACTGGAATCCAGGCAGCAGTTCTTTAGTCGCTTTCAGTATGGGTTCATGATGTATGGCATCACCTTTGATAAGCTGGTCCTTCTGGAAGCTGTTACACAACAGGGTTTCATGCACCTACTGGGTATGTCTTTTGACAGTGAGGAGGCCTACAGTACTGTCTGAAGGAATGTTTTACCCGGGCAGCTCCGTGAATGAGGTTTTAGATGTTTCTTCTCATATGTATGTTCTGTTTTAGATATCGAGTTTGTGACGTCCTCTGTGACCGCGCTCAGCGGCAGACGGTGTCCCTCTAGGTTGTGTCGCTGCCTTCGCTATGAATAGTACCACGTTGGTTGTTAAACCTCCTGTCCAGTGTTCTTCGTATGTTGGCAACTTCTGTGCTTTTGTTCCTCCTCGAGCCCTGTAGCAACAACTCATCAGTTGCAACTGACTATTCGACGACTGCAAGAATGGGCGGAGGAAAGGGGTTTTCATTTCTCCGTGCGTCCTTCTAACCGTTCACGCTCTGTTTTAGTCTTTCCTGAGTTTCGGATGAGGACAAGTTATTACTTTTAAAGACACACAGAGGTATCTGACCCTCATATTTGATTCTCGACTTACATAGCTGCCGCGCCTTCGGGACCTGAAAAGACGGCCCCTGCAAGCACCCAGTATTTTAAAATGCCTTAGCCACAGTTCGTGGGTAGGAGACCAAGCTTGCCTGCCTCAGTTTTAGAGGGCCTTCGTGCTTCTTAGCACGGGTGCACGGTGTATGAGTCTGCAAGCTCCTATTATTTAAAAACGTTAACCCATACAGAGCCTTTGCGCTCTGCCTAATGAGCTGCTGAACACATCAGGCAACCATTGCTCATGATGCGTCACCCCCATAAAACAGTCCACGTCTTATATACCTGCGTACCATACCGTTGCTCGGCTACTAATTAAAAGTCTCTTTCATACTGTACACCGAGCGACTAGGTCCCATGGGATTCGTGCGAAGGACTGCCTTTTAGAATGGGTGTCGTTGGTTTTAACCTTTTACACATAAGGTGGCTCTTACAGAGGCCCAGGAGTCCTTTAGACTTGACGAATCTTATAGACTGAACTCGAGACTTTACGTTTCAATCTCAGTTTCTTTTTTTTAAATTTTAGATAGGCATCACGGTTTTAAAGTTAATTACACGGATGATACCCAATAGAGGGACTCCCTGGCTGTGTCTTTGGGATATACCTTCCCCGTGATTATAATGTATTTACCATGGAGCTCCACGCGATCCGGAAAGCACTGGAGTGGGTGAGGCGTCTTCAGGGCAAAAAGTTTCTTATCTGTTCAGATTCCCACTTACCCAGCAGAGAAAATGGTCCGGCTAACACATCGCCAACTGTACTCCCTTCAATAGCAGGAGAAGCTGGTTCAAAAATGTTCAAATGTGTGTGAAATCTTATGGGACTTAAATACTAAGGCCATCAGTCCCTAAGCTTACACACTAATTAACCTAAATTACCCTAAAGACAAACACACACACCCATGCCCGAGGGAGGACTCGAACCTCCGCCGGGACCAGCCGCACAGTCCATGACTACAGCGCCCTAGACCGCTCGGCTAAACCCGCGCGGCGGAGAAGCTGGTGTCAATCTAATGAGTACAGGGGAATGTGTGAATTTGGGAAAATGAACGAGAAGACCTATCCGCGAAGACGCCTGCAGGGAATACGACGTTACACAATGTGCCATTCCTCTGCAGTATATCATTTCGGTGGTGAGTCGGAGATTCATGGACTTATGAGAGGCAGGGAGGGACAATAAGCGGCGTTGGTGAAGCCACCTGCGCGCAGTGCCTTCATGCCGGTCACTGCATGCACGTACAGGACAAAGTGGACCTGCCTGATACGCCTCTGTCCCTAACGCGTGGCTTTGTACTCCGGCAAGAGGACCCCGCTGTCTTTGATGTCTGTGGCGTGCTAATCACTGTACACTGGATTTTAACTGAGTGCATTTTATTTCCTGATAAGCGGGCAGAAAAAATCTAGGTCGCGATATACCCTCTCTTTTAGCTAATGAGTGCGGTCGGGCTTTTAAAATTTTGTGAAAGGTCTGTACTATGGCCTGTACTTTTACGATGGGGATTTACGTGTGTTGCGCAATTACTGGTTCATCACTTTTGTTCTAGCGATCAGCCAACCGCAGCTCTCTGCCGCATTAATTTAATTCTTTCCGCTGGATTTTCTCATTTTCCTATATTTGAGATCTGATTATGTGATTGTCGATGTTTCGTGTTTATTTGTTTGTGTGTGTGTGTGTGCGTGTGTGTGTGTGTGTGTGTGCACGATTTTAGGACGTTCTTTATGTTTTTATTTACAGTTCACATTTCAATAATTCTGCGACCTTTATCTTATTAAATTTTACAACAGGCGCTAAGGACCTCGCCTTCGTGCGTCCACACCACCATATCATCATCATCATCATCATCATCAACATCGTCATTACCAGCACTGTATGCGCAGGTCTTGCGGATTACACACTCGTTTCAGCAAATTCTCTATAAAATGTAAATATTTATGTTGTACATAGGTGGCATGAATAATATCCGACATTAAAATTTAGGTGTGAGCGTCCAGTGTGCTAACGGTAAGTATAAATTGCACTTCATCACACGCACACCGTAAGTGGCGAATGAAAGTAAGTATACATTGCACTTCATCACACACACAACGTAAATGGCTAATGAAAGTTCCAACATTCTGAACCAAAGATGCGGCTGCTTCAGCAGGTAAGATGGCTCCACCAATTTGCTGTGCGGCGCGGTTGACGCGATATAGTGATCGGCCAAAATTTTCGTAGGAGGGACAAGACCCATTAATGCAGATTAAATTCCATCGGTAGTAAATGTTCCAGAGCGTCGTCTGTTGTACCTGGCGTTGTCTTTCACATCTGACCATCTACTTGGTATTCATTGTCTTCTCTGTGGCACCACTTGTGGGAATGTTAACCACAATAACGAAAGTGTATATAAAGACGCAAAAGAACGAAAGTATTTTAGAAAATACTTGATAAGGAAACATTATACACATCACAATATTCAAGATAGTCATTCGACAACATGAAAGTATAAAGAGAACAAAGCTTAAAAAAGCTAAAGATATCACTTATCTCCATCAGTGATTATATTTTAGTTCTCTGATTAATTTCGTCGCCTCAGAATAATAGTTGGTAAGACTCTGTGTGAGCCCAAAATTCGCGCACTCCCATGTCACAACGCGATTTTTCGCATGCTAACAGTACTAAAAGCCTCTAAAAAATGTTGTTTCGTCCATATTTACTGTAGAAAATGGCGTCAACGAAAGACAGTTTAGCAATATGTCCTACAATTATCTTCATTCAATACTCTATAGCTGTGCTGTACAGTTAGTGCACTGGATACAGTTTAGCTTTGGAATACTCGAGTTCTATTGTTCGATAGTTCGACTCCGTATCTAGGTATAATTTCTCTCATCTTCTAATTCTAAATCGTTATGCAGCAATCACAACAGGTCTTATACAAAATACGTGCAATTATTTGACACTAACACAGAAATTAAAGTGCAACCGCTTTTAATGTTCCACTTTTAGAGACGTATTTTGCTTTCAAATGTTTACTATGTTCTCTTCTACTCTTCCACACACTACACTTTTCCATACTTTCCTGTCCACTGCCAGCATTGCTGCCCTCTTCTTCAGTTATATCCTATCCCTTGAAAATAAAGAACATGTTCATACATATTCCGCAAACTATCGACTTCAGAACTCTCCTTCTTCGTATATCCCTGCTTCTTTTTTCTATGTAGTTCCCCTGTAGCCGTTCACATCACATAGCGATATCTGAGTTCATTGTTTCGCAATACTTCATGAACTATATTCGAACCCAGTTTCTGGTATAACCTCCTGCCACTGGTTCTATCGATTAGTACCAACGATCGTGCTTACCACTTTCATGCCCCTCACATTTATTTAGGACATTACGTCACCAGTAGGGCTAGCAACCCGCTTCACAGGTAATCACCAAACTCTGTTACTATTTTTATTATCATCAAGTATTCACTAATTATATCTTTTATCTTCCAGTGTATTATTATCGGCCACATCGATAGATACCTGGAAAAATCTCGGCTATTAACTCTAGGGAAAAACGTAATTGGAACCTTACGCCACTCACGAGTGGTAGTGTAGCGTTACATAATAGGAACAAAACCTGTATTTCTACAAGTCGTGAATCACACACACACAAATGAGACTACCTGCTGGCTGATATCATCATATGCTACGCGACCCCCCTTCCGAACCATTAATTATTCATCATCATTTTGTTTCTCCAAAAGCACTTCCAAAGTGTTCAGATATATTTACGCCGTTAAATTTATAAAGCAATGCCTTACTACTTAATGTTCAGTTTTAAAAAAAGCTCATTGTTGATCTCCATAACTCTGGACGCAAACACGCCACCACAAAACAACCTGTACGACTGTTGATGCGCGTTAGGCGACAATGGTCAACTTCTACGAGTGAAGTCCGCTTTTCTACAGACAGAGAACAGTTGCGAGCAAAATAACGCAAATTTCACGTACTCCACTGTGCAGTGTTGTGCTTATACGAACCCCGAATATATCGGTATCCGTTTGCTCCAGAGTGCATCTGACAACACGGTTGGAGTTGCTGCTCATGAAATTGCTGCTGTGTGTCCTGGTCGACCTCATCCAGACATAAAATATGCTGCGTCGCTGGAAGCTTCGCTTTCGAGAGACAGGTCCTCTCCTTCCATCACCTTAGAACAGAGGCCGCTCACGAACTAGCAGTACTCCAGATAACGAAGAAGCCATTCTGGAAGCTATACTCTATGAGCCCCAGGAAGTACATGTGAGGCACGAGGGCAACCGCATGTCTCTGAACACATCATCGTCGATGTGTTACACATTGTTTTGCACCGATATCATTATTCACCAACTCAACACCAGCATACCAAATACCGCGGATGCAGTCTGGTGAACGGTTCCGACAATAACAGGAAGACAACGATGATGACATTATAAAAATTGCAATGTGGTGTTCTGAAGCTGCGTTCACACCTGAGAATATCTTTAATATGCAAAACGATCACCATTAGCTAAGCAGCACATTATCCGCGATCGTAGATATCGAGCCGCTTCAACGTATCGGCCGAAATACTGGGAGACAGTATCTTTGGGCCCTACGTGTTGATGAACAGACCAAGCACTTTCCTGTACGATTTTAAATATTTTTCCAATGGCTGCGGCTTCTATCATGCGGTTATGTCTTCTGGCCTCTTCTAACTGCGCTTGCGAGTTTAGCGCGTTCTTCACCGTTCGAGCAATAACTGCAGCACCACCAACGAGGGACCCTACCGCCGAGAGCGCGGAGAGGGCCGGGATGAGAAATGGAAGAAAACCGCCAGATGTCTTGGGTATTGGTAGAACTCGAGGTGCTTTAACCGATCCTCCTCTTCTTCTTCCCGCATCTCTCTGCTTCAGTGCGTTTTTAGCTGCATACATCGATGCCAGGATACAGTGCTTCAAACAGCTCTGCTTCCCACCCTTATTCTTCTTCTTGTTTAGTGCACAACGTGCAGCATTCATAACTCGCTTGAAATTCATCACTCCTAAACCCAACAAAATTTTTCCTCGCAACTGCAAATGCTGCGATGCGTTGACGTATACCAACATCCTTTCTTCTCCGTACCGCCTTAGGCTTATCAGCTAAACTCCTAACTGCAATGTGACGACTTGATAGATCTTTATTTGCAGCGTATGCAATGTCATGTTCCATACACGCTTCGTCGAGCAGATTAGCCCCCTTATCACTTCGTGCCAAGCATTTCTGAAGCTTTGTCCCAGGTCCACAGTAGTTATACCCCGGGATGTGTAATGCCACTGGCAGTTTGTCTAGAATACCACCACCTCCACTAATGCGTCTCCTAACACGCATGTTATGCTACTGTGGTGGTTGTCGACGGTGCGCCCCCATTATATAGCAAATCGTTGGCATTAATCCAACTGTTTTGTGTAGCAGGAAAACCAAGCCATTTGACTAGTGCTTTATTTCCACGACGTCTTATGACTCTCCCCACGAGAAACACATCCGGTTCTGAGTTTTTCTGCAACTCCTCGGTGAAGAAGCAACCTGTAATTTCTTCACCTTTACTATCCTTCAATATATAAGTCCTAGGATTCGTTCTTTGCATCTTTGAAACTGTAAATATCTCTGTTCACCAGTTCAGTAGGTATGATTACTCAAATGCTGTCTTGTGTTTTGAGATACGTACCAAATCACTTACATTAAATTTCTGTCTGCGTCGATCCAGCATTTTAATACGATAGTACACCATATCCATAAATCCACTATCACGAATATCGCTTGGTCTCATTTTTATTGTGGTATGTTTGGTTAGATAATACTGAGCAGTTATTTCTGAGAGGATATCTGTCCATTTGTATGAGCCGAGAAGGTTAAAACGCAAGCACAGTCGACCTTTTATTGTTCTGTTCAGACGCTCCACGATACTTGCCTTCAGGTGAGTGAATGTTGAGTGGTGATGTATTCCGTACCGCTGCATCACAGTCTTGAAATATCTATTGTAAAACTCTCCGCCGTGATCGGTTTGGAGGTTGTCTGGCCATCGATTCTTCCCTGTCTGCAGCAAACGCTTTAACTGGTAATGCCCAGGAAAATTTGGAGTATTTAGCAATAACCATTAAAATATATTTTAATCCATTATTCGCATGTGAATATTCCCTCATATCTACAAGATCAACTTGTCATAACTCATCCAAACCTTTAGTCACAACATGCCTACGAGGGTATGTTTTGCGTGCTGGTTTGTGAAGTTCTCGAACTACTGTCTCTATACTTACTCGATGATACCTCTCTCTCTAAGCTCAGAGATTATTAAAACAGCCTCATTGGAATGAGCTGTATTACCTGCAGCAGCTGATGCCATGAGCAGCCGTAGTCGTACTGGTGAACTAACCTTTATTACCGTGCTATATATGCAGAAACTCTTGAAAGTTTCGCCTGTACCTACCATCATTCAGTTTTCTTGTTTTATCAATAACAAGAAACCCATACTGTGAATATTTCCAGCAATCAACACATATCTTTACAAAATCGTTTAACGACATGTCAGTTCCGACATGTGCCTGGTAAACGTGTTTTAAATTCAGATTGTCTTGTTTGAAGGCTATAATGAGGTTTGCAGTATCCCTAACCAAATGTTTCGGGATTCTGGAACGTTTGGCTTAGATAAAATACATCAGCACCCATATGACGACCGAAACAGAAATATTTTCGAATTTGGTCCTGGTTTTCCACAGCAACATCGTCAAATATGAAGCCAGTGTTTGGCTTTGCTTTTTAGGTGGAGGGATATCTCCGCTTTCACTGAATGTCGTGTATGTAACACCATCTATACCGCGCAGTATCTCCTGTAATAACTGATACTTGGGTTGAAACAGTGTTTTTGAGAATACACAAACATGTTCAAATCGAACTCCATCGACATGTGTTAGCATGAGGACATTCGTGTTTCCACAACTGGATGGACCCACAAAAATTGCTCGTATATTATCAGGATGGAGAATTTCGTTCTTCTTCTTCCTCAAGTCTTCTTTTGCATCTTCACAGGATCAGTCACTGACAACGAAGTCCTTGTGATGAGGATGTTTCACCCATCCTTCCATGACACTAACTACGCCAGGTACTGACAAGTAGCTGACATATACAGAAACATACACGTGAAGGGACAGTAATAGTATATGTAGCCACCATAGCTCCATCACTTAAC
Organism: Schistocerca piceifrons; assembly: GCF_021461385.2. NCBI lineage: Eukaryota > Metazoa > Arthropoda > Insecta > Orthoptera > Acrididae > Schistocerca > Schistocerca piceifrons. The sequence goes on along the minus strand of NC_060149.1, from coordinate 875,842,251 downwards.
CGACTGAGCTATATTGGCTACACAGAGAAATCAGCTATATACATATATACACCCACGAAGAGTAACTCTTGCAATCTTTTTTGTGAATAACTGATATAGCACTGAAAAATAGTGATATTAATAAGCGTAATACTTTGACTATAACGAGAGAGGTACGAAATAAAACACAAACACCGTTTGAGATTATATATACATACATTATTCATTTATTTAAATATCATACATGGGATGCAGCACTTCAAGAAAATCATTAGACTCTTTCTTTATCTTCTTATTCGCACCTGTGCAGTATTTCCCAAACAAAGCTTTTTAACATGCGATAAGTTCCGCGCGTATCTCCCTCAAGCCAATGGATGCCTCACAGTACTCAGGTTTTTCACACGAACATTTAATCTGTTTCTCTTTCGGTTCAGCGTTCATGTGAAAACAAAGGTACCGCTTCAAATCAACAACATGTACACTATGCACACGAAGGAAGTTAACAACGTCATTGTATGCAGAGTCTATGCTCGGCAACCAGCGGTTCAATCTCTCCAAAGGAGGACGTAGCGCACTATCCAGATCGTATAACTTGCGTGTGTGGGTCGCAATTGTAATTAATAACTAAAGATTTCTTGCTTTAAAGTGAACTGACTAGCCGAGGAAATTAATATGAAAAGTTTATTCCATTGTTCAACTTATATGCTCATGTTTTAAGGTTCAGTGAGTCTAACATTCAATAATGTAACAAATAATTTAAGATAAATATTGTTAAAAAGGAGAACTTCACGAAAGCATTTAATCGTAAATCAAAATTGAATGAAATATCATTTTTATAGAGGCCCACCACGTAAGTCGGCAATAATAATAATATATTAAATTACACGCCTTAGATAAACACAGTTGTCACCAGATTTCACACACAGTGCACAGTCATTATACACTGTTGTAATAGATAGTGTCACACCAATAAGGTGAATGTCTGAGAGAGAACGAGTTGGATGATACTCTGCAGTCATCTGCTGATTGATGTAGCGCTCTGCACGACATACTTCGTTCCAGTCGAACTCGGAAATTGGCACTTTAACACCCTTCAAAGCCTTTTCAATTTCTATTCTCGCATGCAAGCCCCGACATGATGTGCTTCTATACCAACGTTTACACGCTGTGTTCCACAGGGAGTTAAATTGTATGTGGAATTGAAAAGCATGGGTAAATTCAATGCCTTCTTATCCACAGTATCTGCACTCTGTGGTTGCACTAGCACAGGAATCTTCTGCTGGGTGGGTCGTATGTTGGTGACCATTACTGTCCTTCATATTGCTGTTGTTTAGGACCACCAGCAGCGTTCGATGTGTTGGGAATAGCTCGCATGTGCTTATCACATAAATCGATGAGTGGGACAGACAACAGCTCCTTGCCCTGCTCCAGCAAGTGGGCTATGTGCGCTACAGGATCCCGCGTGGTCGCTATAGTTTCAGACATGCTGGAGGTTGTTGTGCCGCATGTCCAGAGGTCGGTGCAGATCTCGACAAGATGCCAGCGGGGGTTGCTACAGGTCCGGACACGGTGGAGGTCGGCATGTTGGCGCTCGACCCTGCGGACTTACACACGTCGAGAGTTGCTGCTGGACGAAGAAGACGAGAAAACATTACATATGGACCAAGATGCGAGAACAACCTATAATAATAATAATAATAACAATAATAATGCTAATCACAGACAAAGAGTCGGCCGTTGTGGCCGAGCGGTTCTAGGCGCTTCAATCTGTAACCGTGCGACCGCTACAGTCTCAGGTTCGAATCCTGCCTCAGGCATGGATGTGTGTGATATCCTTAGGTTAGTTAGGTTTAAGTAGTTCTATGTTCTAGGGGACTGATGACCTCAGATGTTAAGTCCCATAGTACTCAGAGCCATTTGAACCAACAGACAAAGATGTGATAGGGGGTACTTACTTTTCTATTTCTTCCTGTTCTGCTGGGCTGTGTTGGATTGTGACTGCTGTTGATGTGTCATGGTTCTTCTTCTTCCTCTGCTGCTGCTGGCTGACTGAGCAAGATTGAGGTCCCAGAGCTGCTGAGCATGACGTTGCCAGATACCGCCATCTTACTGCCTGAAGTCTAACACGTGACTGGGTTAGGCGTCCCATTAGTTCCCACTGTTTTTCCCCTCCAGACTGCCATGTTGGATTACGTCATGGGAGGGGCGATGGCGCCCTCTGGTGGCGGTACTGTGTACTAGGTCAGTTGGACTCCAGACCTCGTGGTGAACACACTTGATGCTGCTACTGCCTCAAATTGTTTAAATAAAACTGTGTAAGTAAAGATTTACATCCATCCTATCCAGCACAGGCTGAGTCCTTTTCCAGCCAATTCCTAGGAAGAGGTGGCGGTCAGACGACGTAGGTTAGTGGAGGTAGTACAAGTGCCCTTTTTTCCTACAATTTTATTAGGATTGTAGAGGTAGCCATGGAGTGTTGCATTGTACTGATGGAATTTAAACTTCCTGTATTTTCTGGGGGAGGGGTTAGGTTAGTGAAGGTAGCCCAATTTTCCTGCCAAAATTTGAACTTCTCGCCATGACGTCATTGCTACATTGCCATATCTATCACCGCCATCTTGGATCGGCCATCTTGAATAAATCTGGCAACAGTGGAAAATTGGGGGATACGAACTTTGTCCTGCTGCTGCCAGAGAGCTGATTGTTTGCGACAAACGAGGCTATATGGCGGATCTTGATAACGGTTATGGACACATGAGCCATCTACCAGCCATTTGTTGTAAATTATACTACTGTCCACACATCTTCCGCTGGTTATTAACGGATACACATAATATAGAAACTAAGCCGTTCTTTTAGGTTGGTGTATCGTATTTTCACTCTGATAAAGAGTTGAAAGGTAAATATACTCGCTGATTGCTATGATAATGATGTAATGATCTAGCATTACTAACTTTATTGTTGTATTGTGTTGTTATTGTTTCGACAAAACGCGTTTTTCACTTATTGACGGTAGTTGTAATTCCCGTAAGCTAAGAACAATTAAATCGAGTGAAGTCTCCACCGGAATTACTGGGGGTACGAAGGTGAGCGAGTCGGAAGCGTAGATAAGGCGGCTGGGAGAGGTGGCGCTCTCCTGTAATCCAAGCTTCTGGGAGGCCGTTGTGCGCAAGAGAACTAACTGTACACCGACTTAAGTGTCAGTCGTCTTGAGAGATCCAACACGTCCGCGGCAGCTGCCTCAGTTGCTGATTCTCATACGGTGAGAGATCGTCGCTAACTTGTTGCGCTGTGGACCAGTCTGAAACATCACGAGGTGCTGAAAGAATGGCTTCCGGTAGGTGACGGAAGCCGTATCCAAAAAACCGAAGAAAAGAAAAGCGCTAATGAAGCTCCCCCTGAGTTGTGGCAAGAGTGTGGAGCGATCGCCACGGAGCACCCAGACTCCTCGCCCCGGGCAGGGCACAGAGGCAGATGTCGACCGACCCCACAACGACTTTTTTCTCTGTTTTCCTACACGACAAGTAAACTTTTCTATCAGAGGGTCACGATTTTTGTGACGTTTTATTTTAGCTTCGTGGCGTTGATAACTCTCTTGAGAGAGGAAAATAGCCATAGCATTTCGACATAGTTTATTAAGTTTTCCGTAGATATTTGCACAACTTACACCGAAACAATACGAGATACGCAAGTTTAAGGCTGCATATACACTGAAGTGCCAAAGAAACTGCTATAGGCATGCTCATTCAAATACAGAGATATGTAAAAGGCAGAATACGGCGCTGCGTCGCCAAGGCCTATATAAGACAACAAGAGTCTGGCGCAGTTGTTAGATCGGTTACTGCTGCTACAATGGCAGGTTATCAAGATTTAAATGAGTTTGAACGTGTTGTTACAGCTGGCGTACGAGCGATGGGACACAGCATCTTCGGGGTAGTGAGGAAGTGTGGATTTCCCCCTACGACTATTACAAGAGTGTACTGTGAATATCAGAAATCCGGTAAAACATCGAATCTCCAACATCGCTGAGTCCGGAAAAAGATCCTACAAGAACGGGACCAACGAGGACTGAGCAGAATCGTTCAACGTGACAGAAGTGCAACCCTGTCGCAAGTTGCTGCAGATTTCAATGCTGGGCCATTGACAAGTGTCAGCGAGCGAATCATTCGACGAAACATAATCGATATCCGCTTTCGGAGCCAAACGCCTTCTCGTATTACCTTGATGACCGCATGACACAAAGCTTTACACTTTGCCTTGACCCGTAACACCGACATTGACTGCTGATGACTGAAAAAATGTTGCCTGGTCGGACAACTCTCGTTTCATATTGTATCGAGCGGATGGACGTGTCCGGGTATGGAGACGACTTCACGAATCCATGGACCCTGCGTGTCAGCAGGGGACTGTTCAAGCTGGTGGAGGCTCTCTGGTCGCTTGGATTGGCCGCCCGGTTCGATGCGCAATGTCACGGATTGCGCGGCCCCTCCCGCCTGAGTTTCGAGTCCTCCCTCGTGCATGGGTGTGTGTGGTGTTCTTAGCATAAGTTAGTTAAAGCAGTGTGCAAGTCTAGGGACCGATGACCTCAGCAGTTTGGTCCCTTAGGAATTCACACACAATTGAACAACTGAATTGGAGGCTCTGTAATAGTGTGGGGCGTGAGCAGTTGAAGTGATGTGGGACCCCTGATACGTCTAGATACGACTCTGACAGGTCACACGTACGTATGCATTCTGTCTGATCACCTGCATCCATTCATGTACATTGTGCATTCCGGCGGACTTGGGCCATTCCAGGAAGTCAATGTGACACCCCACACGTCCAGAATTACTACAGAGTGGCTCCAGAAATACTCTTCTGAGTTTAAACACTTCCGCTGGGTACCAAACTCCCCAGGCACGAACATTATTGAGCATATCTGGGCTGTCTCGCAACGTGCTGTTCAGAAGAGATCTCCACTACCTCGTACCCTTACGGATCTATGGACAGCCCTGCAGGATTCACAGTGTCATTCCCTCCAGCACTACCTGAAACATTGGTCGAGTCCAAGCCACGTCGTGTTGCGGCACTTCTGCGGATATTAGGCTGGTGTACCAGTTGCTTTGGCTCTTCAGTTTACATGATTCGTTTGTAATTCATTCACAGGTCAGTAAATAGCGCAATAGTTTAAATTATTGAGAATTAATATGTTAGACTTTAACATCTGCCCGGATAGCCGTGCACGTTAAAGTGCTGCTTCTGGGAGGGGGAGGTAAGCTGGCCGTGAACCGAATCCGCCCGGCCTGGATCTGGTTCCGAAATCACACTAAGTGAATACCGGTCTGGTAGCCGAGTCCCGTTGCAGTTACACGATCAAAACACTTTTAGAAAACTGTCGCTTACTTTCACATGCCTAACACTACTCCCACACAGTTGGGGCAAACATATTCCTTGCAGAGGGGTAATGGAGTGGCTACAGGGAGGGTATCCGCCCACCCCTTAAATTAACGACGCTATATCCGTTAATCGCGATGCCGACACTGAGCCGGTGCGGGACAAAACACTATAAAAAGAAGAATATGTTTCATTTTAATGACAGTCATTAACTACATATATGCTTAAATTTAGTTTTCTTAGTTATATATGCTACCGGATTTTAATTAAACATTGATCTATGGAATGTGAAGTAGTTTTCAGTAACAAGTGACTTTAGGCTATATGAAAAATTTACCTCCGAACCTATCACACATTTTTACGTTATTGGGCAAATGATCTGTCGCTTTTGAAAGTCTTACTGAGCTACTGACTACTTCAGGAGTCAACAATAGAATTCATATTTTTCATGTAGTGTTGTGGCGGTCGGCACTACTATTCCTCGCAAATTAATATAGAATTTTTGTGACAAATTCCTTATCGAATATACATTTTGCGATGGAGCAGCTGAAATGCGTATCTGCTTGCAGAGGCGTCTACAGTATGAATACGAGTTAACACCAGAAATTGTCCTCACTGCTCGTATCTGAGCAATCAGTACTTCATTTCCGGGTCATGTAATAGACCCACGCCAAAAATCTGAGCCACGAGGCATTAACGAGTGAAAATCACGTAAAGTTGGTTTGTTTGTTTCAGTAACTAGCAGTTATATGAAGAGTAAAAGTTTATTTACTTGTATGAGCAGCTCGGTAATATGTTTCTTCGAGGTCAAGTTACAACCCGTTCCCACGATGTCATCGTGAAATTCTGCTAAGGAGCTCACTCCTTTCTGGCAGCAGTTTACCGTAGGTCGCTGGAGTAACGAAGGGTGCCAAGCGACGGGAAAAAAGCGCCGGTCGTTGGAGTTTTCAAGAATGGTGTTGGGCAAATATACATATGGAGACTATACCGGTGACGTCAATATCTTGTAAGATTATGGAATAAGTACAGAGCGAGGTGCTACAGTGGTTAGGGTGGACGACGGCTCAAATCCCCGCCCAGCCAACCAGATCTAGGTTTCTGGGGATAGAACTCCGTACGTCACTGTTAACTGGTTTAAAATTGACAGATGTAAAGATAATTTCGGGGATACACCACATGAGTGTCATAGGGCTTTTACTGTTTAAAGTTTACATATAAATAGCAGATAACATCAGTAGCCCCATGGGGCTGTTCGCAGACGATGTAATTGTCTGGAGTAAGATTGAAGCACCGGAAAACTATGCCGAAGTGGAGGAAGACCAGGGGAGGAACGATGGTTCGTGTAGTGACTGTAATTTGGTTCTGAACATTAATCAATGCAGCGTATTTGAGCATAAATAGCCAAAGAGATCTACCACTTTTCAGTTAAGCCGTTGGGAATAAATCGCTGGAAACAGTAAAAATCGTAAAGACTCTGGAAGTAACCGTTCGGAGCGACCGGAAGCCGAATGACCACATAAACCAAATAGTAAGAAATACATGTTCTAGACTGGCGTTCATTGGAATAATCTTAAGGAAATATTATATATCGAGGAAAGTGGCTTAGGAAGCACTTGTTGTGCCGTTTCTTGAGTATTCTTCATCAGTCTGGAACCCGTCAGCTTGGGTCACTAGTAGGGTACAGAAGATCTAACCAAGAGCGGCATGTTTCAGGGTCGGTTAGTAAGCGCGACAGCGTGACGGAGATGTGCAACGAATTGAAGTGGCGGACGCTACAAGAGGTCAGTTGGGCATCACGGAGAAATGTGCTGCTGGAATTCCGAGAGCATACGTTTCTAGAAGAATAAGGCAACATATGACTTCCTCCTACATATGTCTCGCAAAGTGACCACGATAAAAAATCAAACGAATGGGAACTCACATGGAGGTTTAGCAACAGCCGTTACTTCCCACACACCATTCGCGAATGGAACAGCGAAGAGGGAAATGATAGTACCCACTGCCACACACCAAAAGAGGGTTGCGGAGTACAGATGTACATGAAGACCCAGAAAGCAGACACTTCTATTAAGTGAGATCTGATTTATTTTGGTCCCATAGATTACATTTTGTACAACGGATGTGCCTACGATTTTGAAATCCGCCTTACGGGGAACACTATTTCTTATATTCACTCAGACACGTTTCGACAGGTATTTGTCATCTTCTGTGGGTCAAATTTATTTCCGTAATGTGTAATACGAAGTTTATGGTCGTTTATCTATTGTAGGTCTACAAATTGTAACACGTGCATTTTGTTCGGTTGGTTTGGTTGCTCAGCTGAAACTTGCATTGCTAGTCGAAATGCAGGTTTTCAGATCGGGTTTTTCGGACTTTTTTATTGTTTCGACAGCATGCCATCTAAACAGAAGACATTAAAAAAGTATGCATTTGAAGTACTTTTTCATGGATAGTGATTATGTATGTTACTGTAGCTATATTTTCCGTCCTGTTGTATGTCTCCGGTAGGTATCTCTTTCCACTGCTATTGTGTATCTGTTTTCACACTATTGTTTTAATATAATTTCATTCTCACCTCTACTTCGCAAATATTTTCGAGAACATGTGATTTAACCAGACACTTATGTCTGCTTACTCATTGAGAAGTGCTATATTATTGACACTGCTCACTTGCTCATCGCTTGCTTTAGGTTTAGCATGTAGCTAATTTTGAATGGTTCGTGAGTATTTGAGAGTGTTTGAATAATATGTTTTAGATGGAGAAGTGTCTTTGTATAGGCCATTGTGTGTACTAAATACTGTTTGCTTGCACATTCTTGTATTTACATTCAAGACTTTTTCCTTTATCATGCTTTCTGTAGGTGATAGTTCTACCCTATTCTTAGTTTTTGGTTGAGAGTATTGCCTTCTCTCAGGATTATAGCACCAGTCTCAATGTTGTTTGACTGGTGGTTTTCTTGTGCGAAATAATATGAAAAGGCAGATATGTACTGTCACTTTTTAAAACTCTGAGGTGTTCCGAATGTCTTGTTTTGAAATTTTTGCACGTTTGTCCTATGTAGACAGATTGGCATGAACGACAAATTAACTGATAGGTTCCACCTTTGGGGAATTTGTCTGTGGAGGAGTTCTTAGTGTTTAGATTTTTCTGTATTATATTGTTTGTGCGGAATAATATTTGTATTACTTGTTTCTTCAGGACGTTCCCCCAGCCTATGGATGTTTTCGTTGCTATATGTTAGTATGTGACAAACTGTGTTCTTTGTAAGGTGTTTCTAGTTCCTCGTGTTTGTCAAGAATTGGTGGTCCTGGTTCTCTGTTGTGTCTGATGATTATTTTAATGGTTTGTTCTTTTTTAATTTGTCTTTTTCTTTTGTCGTTCAGTTTGTTTATTATTTGAGAGTTGTATCCATTCTCACTAGCTGTCTGCCTATCTGTGTGTAGTTGAGTTTGTCCAGTGCAGTTCTGTTAAACCTGTGCCGGCCTCTGCGGCCGAGCGGTTCTAGGCGCTTCAGTCTGGAACCGCTCGACCGCTACGGACGCAGGTTCGAATCCTGCCTCGGGCATGGATGTGTGTGATGTCCTTAGGTTACTTAGGTTTAAGTAGCTCTAAGTTTTACGGGAACTGATGACCTCAGACATGAAATCCCATAGTGCTCAGAGCCATTTGAACCAGTTTGCTAAACCTGTCTAGCCCGTATCTGAAACTTGAGAGTTTGTGTGCATGGGGTAGACTGAAATAGTTGTGAATGATTGTACTTGAGGCTGCAGGTTTTCTGAATATTCAAAAATTATGTTTGTTGTTGATTCTATGTATAGTAATGTCTAATAAATTAAGTTTCATGTATGCTTCTGTCTCAACGGTGAATTTTACTTTCGGTTGAACTGCGATTATATTACTATGTAGTTGTTTTATCTGAGTGTCTGTTTCGTCTAACAGGCAAATGATGTCGCATGGAATACAACCTTGTATTGTTTTGGATGTGTAACTTCATTGAATATTTTGTTTTCAGTGCTGTTCAGAAACATGGATGCAAGTAGACAACCGGTAGGCCGTCGTTTTGTAGATACAGCTCGTTGTTGAATGTGAATTAGTTCTGTTCTGTTATAATCTTTATGATGAATCAAGCTTCATCCATGGATGCATTTGTTGTGTTCCATTGTTTCTGCAGTTGTTCCCTACTGACGCTGACTGTTTCTCTACTGGCACATTTATGTACTTAAATGTGACGTCAAATGATATCAGTTTTGCTGTTGATGGTATATTAATGTCATTTATCTTTTCTATCAGTTCGTTGGTGTTCTGTAAGTTTCTGTCGTTTTCTGAAAGTGTACATTTTCTGTAGTACCTTATGCGTGTTTTATAGCTAGTTGGTAAGATGCATTTTTGTACCCACGAAACAGCAACGAACTGATAAAGAAGATAAATGACATAAATATACCGTCAACAGGAAAACTGATATCATTTTACATCGCATTCAAATACACATATCTGCCAGTAAGAGAGACAATCAGTAGTATTAAAGAACAACTACAGAAACAAGAGAACACAACAAATGCACACACAGATAAAACTGAAGCCATCCTAAAGATTATAACAGAACAGAACTATTTTACTTTCAACAAAGAGTTCTATCTACAAAAGGATCGTCTACCAATGGGCTCAACCACTGGTGGTCCACTTGCAAACACGTTTCTGAACCACAATGAAACCGAATTACCCATTTAAAATACACAGCCTAACAATACAAGGTTATATACTGGTACCGTTATATGCATGACATCAGCTGCTTGAGAGACAAGACAGAATGCCTGATAAAACAACTACACGGTGATGTAAACCAACTGACGCAGAAACAAAATTCACCATTGAGACAGACGTAGACATGAAACATAATTTCTTAGACATCACTATACACAGAATGAACAATAAACATAATTTTTGAATATTTCGAAAACCTGCAGCCACCAGTACAACCATTCACAACCACTCTAATGACATCCAGGCACACAGCTTTCAAGTTTCAGAAAAATAACTCCACTGGACAAACTTACCTACACACAGGAATGAAACACAACACACCAGACAGTTAGAGGCAATGGGCACAACACACGAATAATAAACAAACTGATCAGCAAAACAGAAAAGCAAATTAAAAAACAACAAACTACGTTCAAATTACCACCCACCACACAGAAGCCGGGCGGGATTAGCCGAGCGGTCTAAGGCGCTGCAGTCATGGACAGTATGGCTGGTCCCGGCGGAGGTTCGAGTCCTTCCTCGGGCATGGGTGTGTGTGTTTGTCCTTAGGATAATTTAGGTTAAGTAGTGTGTAAGCTTAGGGACTGATGAACTTAGCAATTAAGTCCCATAAGATTTCACACACAAAACCAAAACCAAATCATACAGTACCAGGAAAACAAACGCTTGACAAACGCAGAGAACCAGGAACACGTTCCAAAGAACAAAGCATTGCACATACTAACATACAGCAACAAAACGTCCAGACGGCCAGGGAGCGGGGATGTTTCCTGAAGAAACAAGGACTAAAAATATCATTCCGCACAAACAATACAGTACAGAAAATCTAAACACCAAGAACTCCTCTACAGACAAATTCTCCAAAGGTGGAATCTATCAGTTAACCTGTAGTCCATGCCACTCTGTCTACATAGGATAAACATTGATGTCTGCTATATACAAGGTGTCCCAGAAGGAATTATCAGTATTCAGGGATGTGAGGGGAAAGATCATTTGAAGGAAAAATTTCATATGGGCGTATCCGCTATCAGAATGGTTTCCGAAAAAGAACATATTTAATGCACACTGTTACTTTTTTCTGTGTTGTTCAATTGATTGTCACGTTTACACATGTGCAACAGTTAATAAACATTAAAACGCGAGTTTTACAAAGTGTCAACTGGAACATACGTATTTGTAACATATTCACCACTAAGAATTATCGTTCAAATCACATTACAGCTGTTGTACAGTTCACAATAAATGTTCAGATAACCCACCGTCAACATCAATGCATTTATGCACTTTTGCTTGTCTGAGCCCGAGTGCAATTTTCCTGATGAATGCCGTAGCGTCGATGATGCTACCAAACAATTCGTCTCGTGCATTCAAATTCAGATGGTTCTGAGCACTATGGGACTTAACCTCTGAGGTCATCAGTCCCCTAGAACGTAGAACTACTTAAACCTAGCTAACCTAAGGACATCACACACACCCATGCCCGAGGCAGGATTCGAACCTGCGACCGTAGTGGTAGCGCGGTTCCAGACTGTAGCGCCTAGAGCCACTCGTCCACCCCGGCCGGCTCGTGCATTCACCTTTAATTTGTACACCTCAGACTTCATCCAACCCCATAAATCAAAAGCTAATGGTGTGAGGTCTGGCGATATTAGTGGGCAGTTAACTGTATTACTTAGGGTAAAATGTTAAAATGAGTCGGGTTCCGTCATGCTGGAGGTTCATTGCGGTCAGTACGGTTATAGGAACTTCCTCAACGTGTTCAACAAACGAATTTTCCAAAAAATTCGAGTAATTGTGTTCCATCGTTCGATCTTAAAAATGACTGGATCTGTCAACATGTTACCGATCAAGCCGCATCAAACACTGATCGAAAAATAAACTAGGAAATTGGAATCCACTGTAGCGTGTGGGTTTTCCCTGAGACCATCGACAATTATTACGTGCGTTGTTGCTTCCATTTCTTATAACGTGGCTTCATCAGCGTATAGTATTAGTGGAAGCAAACGACGATTGTCATTTAACCAGTGACAAAATTCAAGTCGTGTGGCATTGTCGCCAATGTGATGATTGTGAAGACACTGTATGTGAAATGGGTACAGGTTTTCCGCGTGTAATATTCGCCATACACGTGTTCGTGGGACATCGATACGTACAGAAAGTCGTCGTGTGCTGGTAGTAGCGCTACGCAGCACCTTTTTAACAATGTGTTGCTGTTCCTGCAAAGGTTGTTGAACGAAACGTTCAGAATAAAAACGTGAACTTGGAAGGACACCTGTTTCACTCTATGTGCTGAAAACTCTCTTAATTACTCTACGGTCAAGAACTCAATGTGTCCAAAAGCGCCAACGGTATTCATCACAGCAGCAGAAGCACCGCCATCGCAAAAGCTGTAAACACACATCAAATCTGCGTATTTTTCATTAGGGTAGATGTGCGGCATTTCAACCAGCGCTTGTACACTGAAGAGCTACAGAAACTGGTACCCTTGCATAATATCGTGTAGGGCCCCCTTGAGCACGCAGAAGTACCGCAACAGAACGTGGCATGAAATCGACTAATGTCTGAAGTAGTGCTGGAGGGGACTCACACCATGAATCCTGCAGGGCTGTCCATAGAGACGTAAGAGTAAGAGGGGTTGGAGATTTCTTCTGAACAGCACGTTGTAAGACATCCCAGATATGCTCAATAACGTTCATGTCTGAGGAGTTTGGTGGCCAGCGGAAGTGTTTAAATCCAGAAGAGTGTTCCTGGAGCTACTCTGTAGCAGTTCTGGGTGTGTTGGTTGTCGAATTTTCCTGTTGGAATTGTCCAAGTCCCCCAGAATGCACAGTGGGCGTGAATGGATGCAGGTGATCAGACAGGATGCTTACGTACGTGTCACCTATCAGAGTGGTATCTAGACGTATCAGGGGTCCCATATCACTCCAGCTGTACAGGCCCCACACCATAACAGAATCTCCATCAGCTTGAACGGTCCCCTGCCTGACATGCAGGGTACATGGCTTATGAGGTTGTCTCCATACCCGTACACGTCCATCCTCTCGATACAATTTGAAACGAGATTCGTCCAACCAGGCAACATGTATCCAGTCATCAACAGTCCAATGTCAGTGTAGATGGGACCAGGCGAGGCGTAAGGCTTTGTGTCGTGCGGTCATCAAGGGTAGTCGAGTGGGCCTTTGACTCCGACAGCCATCTGGATGACGTTTCTGGGAATGGTTCGCTCGCTGACTCTTGTTGATGGCCCAGCACTGAAATCTACAGTAATTTACGGAAGGGTTGCACTTCTGTCACGTTGAACGATTCTCTTCAGTCGTCGTTGGTCCCGTTCTTGCAGGATCTTTTTCCGGCCGCAGCGATGTCAGAGATTTGATTTTTTACCGGATTCCTGATATTCACGGAACACTCGTGAAATGGTCGTACTGAAAAGCCCCACTTCATCGCTACCTCGGAGATGCTGTGTCCCGTCGCTCGTATGCCGTTCAAACTCACTTAAATCTTGATAACTTGCCATTGTAACAGCAGTAACCTATAAAACAACTGCGACAGCCTCTTTTTGTCTTACATAGGCGTTGCCGACCGCAGCACCGTATTCTTCCTGTTTACGTTCCTCTGTATTTCAATACGCATGCCTATACCAGTCTCTTTGGCGCTTCAGTGTACAAACATAAACGGTTCAAATGGCTCTAAGCACTATGAGACTTAACATCTGAGGTCTTCAGTCTCCTAGAACTTAGAACTACTTAAGCCGAACTATCCTAAGGACATGACACACATCCATGCCCAAGGCAGGATTCGAACCTGCGACCGCAGCAGCAGCGCGGTTCCGGACTGAAGCGCCAAGAACCGCTCTTCCACAGCGGCCGGCGTACAAACACAATTAACCGATGCTTCTCTCTGATACACTCTCAGTCTCTCGCACTTGTTCACTCACAAAACACCATGGGCAGCTGCGCGTTCAACGGCGTACTTTAATAGCAGAAAGACATTCCGGCCAAAGAAGCTGAAAGAAAGGATGTAGGTTGGGCTAGAATAAAACGCCGTAGAGGGTGAGCGGATAAGACACATACATGCCCGACACTACCCCAAACGCGACCGCTACGGTCGCAAGTTCGAATCCTTCCTCGGGCATGGATGTGTGTGATGTCCTTAGGTTAGTTAGGTTTAAGTAGTTTTAAGTTCTAGGGGACTGATGACCTCAGATGTTAAGTCCGAAGGTGCCCAGAGCCATTTGAACTACCCCAAAAACAAACGTACATGAAATGTGTTCTATCTCGTAAGCCATTCGGGACAGGGCATATGTCTATAACAAGTTTTTGTTCCAAATGAGAGTTCCTGTCATATTCCTGAATGTCGACCATTCCTCTTGTGACACCCTTCACAATGGCCACGCAACAGCATTAATAGATTGTCGGATATCTTTCATGTTTTTCAGTTCCTGTTAGCAGGTATCATTAAAACCAGTATGGCACTATAATAATTCGGTACCTCTATATCGAATGGACACACAAAAATTTCATTTTCAGTATCTTTTCTCCTTCACAGGAAGAAAGAACCCGACCTTTCTATGGCATCTTCTATCGAACGAAACAAATAATGAGCAACTATTCTTTTAGATGACCCCGGATACGCATTTCAAACAGAACATTACAAATATACACAGAAACACCAGAGAAAACGCGTCACACGACTATTAGGAGGAAAAGCTGGAATACTTGACACTTTTAATTTGTCCCGCGTAACGAGAGACCCCCACCTTCCGACAGATAGCACACATCAACTGTCCACCAGAGTGAGTTCTGAATGTGGACTTATCGCTGCACTGCACCGAAGATATCGATATCGCTAATCGTCTTGATCTCAGACAGCTGATTCCCACGAACAAACAAGGCGATATGGCGGATCTTGATAACGGCATATGGTTACGCGAGCCATCCACCTGCCATTTGTTGCAATCTTTACGACCGTATCCCCACCATGGAGTGATCTTAACGGATACGGAGAGTATATAAAAGAAGCCACACACACACACACACACACACACACACACACACAGAGAGAGAGAGAGAGAGAGAGAGAGAGAGAGAGAGAGAGACTCGCTGATCGATACGATATTGACATTGTGAAGTCCAGCATTCCTATTATTATT
Organism: Schistocerca piceifrons; assembly: GCF_021461385.2. Lineage (NCBI taxonomy): Eukaryota > Metazoa > Arthropoda > Insecta > Orthoptera > Acrididae > Schistocerca > Schistocerca piceifrons. Next base: position 875,826,988 of record NC_060149.1, on the reverse strand, counting down.
ATTGTCTCACGTTACTGTTGTCTTGATGAAGCGTCCTGTTCACTTGTTGACTTGGAGTTATTTGGTGATCGCAGTAAACTAAGAACAGTTAGAACAAGTGTAGGATCCCGTGAAACTACTGGGATCCAAGGTATCGGTGTGGTATGTAGATCACCCAGCTGGAAGACAGGACAGGCTGGCTGGGAGTGGTGGCGCTCTCTTGTAATCCACGCTATCGGGAGGCGGTTGTGCGGGAGAAACTGTGCACTTCTGCACAGTGCGGGGTGAGTTGACAGCTCCAACGCGTCCGCGGCAGCTGCCTCAATTGACGGATTCCATTCTTGATGACTTGTTACGCTCTGGAGGAGCTCACCTCCTCATAAGGTTGTTGGGAAGTGATGCCTGATACTCGACGGAAGGTGGATCAAGGAGAAAACAAAGCCGCAAACACTTCTTGAGACGTAGGCCTACAACAGACGCGTGGAGCGGAGGCCAGGGCACGCCAGCTGCTTGTCCGGGCAGGGCGTGACTACAGCTTCCAGTCGACCGCACAACGTTTCTTCTCCCCACAACAAGTGGACTTATTTCTATAATACCTTTGGTTTTTTTGACGTTTTCCATCATTTTTACCCTTGATAATCCTCTTGAAGCAGAAGACCAATATCAAATTTCTAATTAATTTGCTCCCTTCTAGCTGCAGTTTCTCGTAGGTCGGTGGAACCATGGGCGGGCGGTACGAACCGATTATAAAAAAGCACACATCACTTCCGTTTTCAAGAACGGACATTGAACACATACAAATAACTATAAGCCTATTTAGTTTTATACTCACACATTATGAAATTTTAGAAATTTTAGCTCGCTTTGTTCGTTCATGTAATCCAGAGCGCGGTAGGTAAAGGCGAGCCGCTTAGCGTATTGCTCCTTGACTTTCGGTAAAGTTCCGCACTCTCGTTTAGTGAACAAAATACGACTTTACTGAATATCAGACTAGATTTTCAGCTGAGTTCAGTACTTCGTAGTAGAAGGAACTGAATATTTTCTTCGTAACGGGACAGCAATCGACAGATCTAAAGGGGCAAAGGCTATTTCAGAATTTCCCCAAAGGGATTTTTATATGACCTTTGCGCCTTTAGATCTGTTTCGTATTCTCGGGGATGAACAAATGCTCATAGCTCTTGAGGTATACATTTTAGAGCCCATGTTTAGTATAGAGTTTTTTCTTGTTTTAGTGTAGGGAACCTGTCCCTAAACCTTGTCGGTGGTTTTTTGGGACATCAGATATATAAATGGTGTCCCATGCAACCACCGACAAGGTTTAGGGACAGGTTCCCTACACTAAAACATGAAAAAACTCTATACTAAACATGGGCTCTAAAATATATACCTCAAGAGCTATGTATGAGCATCTGCTCATCCCCGAGACTACGAAACAGATCTCTTCTACTGCAAGGACTTTGCTTTCCATATTTCTGGTTGAGGGAGTATGGACTAAAACAAGAAAAAATGTCTAGTAAACATGGGCTCTGAAATGCATACCTTAAGGGCTATGAGCACTTGCTGAGCGGAAGAGACGTGTTTCTCACTAGCGGAGATGAACAAGAACTCCTAGTTCTTAAGATATAGGCCTACATTTTATACCCAATGTTTACTGAACATTTTTTCTTGATTTAGTGTAAGGGCCCTGTCTCTAAGGCATGACGGTAATTTTTGGTTCACCCTGTATCTTGTAAATAGTAGAGGTCATGTAACAACAATCGGGGAACTTACGAAATAACCTTCGCACCTCTACTAGAGTGTAGCTGTTAACCTTGTGTGGCAGTATGTTAAGTTCTTTATAGTAAATCAGTTATTAGTTAAATGGACAGGGACTGTGTTTGTTGTGTGCGGATGCAGCAGGAGTTGGCCACAGTCCAAACGCAGCTGGAAGCTTTGTTGGCCACAGTCAACAAGCTCCAGAGTGCCACCTTGAGGTGTGGTGGGGAGCGGATGGGGTGCTTGGGGCGGACTCTGCTGTACTAGATGTGCACGGGGGGATGTCACAGGTCTCTGTCACTGAGCCGACCTCAGGTGCGACTGAGCCGGCCGGCCCACTCTCACCTCAGTCTGCGTGGCGGACTGTGACGAGGACTCGAGCCTCAAGGCGAAGGCTGCATGGGGGACGCAGGCCCCTGCCAAATCCCGTGCACTTTGCTAATAGATACAGTGTGCTATCTGATACTAGGGGGGGGGGGGGCTGAGCCGGGTCAGAATGCACCTTCTGCCAAGATAGTGGTCGCTCCTTCAGCAAGGTCTGGACAGGCACGTAGGGGTAGGGGTTTTTTAGTTATCGGGAGCTCCAATGTTAGGCGGGTCATGAAGCCCCTCAGGCACATAGCGGCTGCGGCGGAGAACAAGTCCAACGTTCACTCTGTGTGCTTGCTGGGGGGTCTTGTCCGGGATGTGAAAGAGGCTCTTCCGGCGGCTATGGAGCGAGCGGGGTGCAGCCAGCTGCAGATTGTTGCACATGTCGGCACCAGCGATGCCTGTCGTCGCGGTTCCGAGGAAATCCTTGGGTCCTTTCGATGGCTGCCTAAATTGGCGAAGGCAGCCTCCATCTCTCGAGGAGTGGAAGCCAAGCTGACGATCTGCAGCATTGTACCCAGGGTGGACTGGGGTCCTCTGGTTTGGAGTCGAGTGCAGCATCTAAACCAGAAGCTACGTCGACTCTGTGACGAAAATGGTTGTAGATTCCTCGACCTACGCTATGGGGTGGAAGGTTGTAGGACGCCCCTCGATTGACCAGGGGTGCATTGCTCACAGGAAGCAGCTACATGGGTAGCACGGTACTTGTGGCGTGCACATGGGGTTTTTTTAGATTAAGTTCCTCCCCATGGGAAATACACCGCTGGCCCGAAAAATTACCAATTCATGACACTGATGTGCGTGTGACAACTGTAAAAACTGTTAGTTCGCCTAAACAGGTCATTCGAAAGCATTTAAATATGCTTAATCTCATGTTAGCAAATTATCGAAGTGTCTGTAGCAAGATCCTCAAGTTACTCTCCGAAATAAACAGTAGCAATGCCAATATTGTATTAGGTACCGAAAGCTGGTTGAAACCAGATATAAAAAGCAGTGGAGTTTTGAACTCGGACTGGACAATGTTTAGGAAGGATAGGACTGATGCTATGGGAGGTGGTGTGTTCACTGCAGTTAAAAGCTGTTTAAATTCAATTGAGATCGATACTGGGTTGGACTGTGAAATAGTCTGGATAAAGCTGTCAATCAGACAAGGATTGACCATTGTATTAGGATGTTTTTATAGACCACCAGCATCCGCAACAAACGTCGCAGAACGTTTCAGGGAAAGTCTTGAGTACATAGGAAATAAATATCCAAAATATCCATTAGTTATAGGTGGAGACTTTAATCTGACATCCATTGACTGGGAAAATTAGACGTTTATGACCGGGAGCAGAAGCAAAGATTCGTGTGAAGTTCTTCGTTTTAAACGTAGAAGAACAATGAGAGATTCTTTTAAGGAATTTGAAAGGAATATTGTATCTGCAGATTCTAAAAATAACTCCAAAAAATTTTGGTCGTACGTAAAATCTATGAACGTTACAAATAATTCAATACCTTCTCTTGCTGACAGTACGGATAATGTAACTGATAATGATAAACAGAAGGCCGAAATTCTAAACCTAACTTTCAAAAACTCGTTTACAGTAGAGGACTGTAACACCATTCCCCCTTTCAACTATGGAACAAACGCAAGGATGGCTGACATAGTGTTTAGTGTATCTGGGACTGTAAAACAGTTAAGATCCTTAGACGCCAGAAAGGCATCTGGCTCAGACGGTATCCCCGTAAGATTATATGTTGACTATGCTACAAATATAGCACCATTCTTATCCATCATCTATCAGAGATCATTGGAACAGCGGAAAGTTCCACGGGACTGGAAAAAGGTCCAGGTCATAGCAATCTATAAAAAGGGTAGAAAATCGGATGCACATAATTACCGGCCAGTTTCACTGACATAGATTTGTTGTAGAATCATGGAACATATTTTGTGTTCAGACATAATGACCTTTCTATACTCTGAGAAGCTCATCTGCAAAAACCAGCACGGTTTTAGGAAACAGCGGTCATGCGAGACACAGCTGGCCCTATTTGTGCATGATATGCAACAGGCTATAGATACCGGCTCCCAGGTTGATGCCATATTTCTCGACTTTCGAATGGCGTTCGACTCAGTTCCGCACTGTCACTTGCTTACGGTCTATCCGATGACATATGCGGTTGGATAGGAAGTTTGCTAACAGACAGGGAGCAGTATGTCGTCCTGAACGGGGTGACTTCAACAGAAACAAGCGTAACTCCAGGTGTGCCCCAGGGCAGCGTAATAGGTCCGCTGCTTTGTACGATTTACATAAACGATTTGGTTGATGGTATTGACAGCGGCATTAGACTGTTTGCCAATGATGCTGTAGTCTACAGGAAAGTAGTATCACACGAAAGTTGTGAACAAATCAGTGAAGATTTGCAGAAAATAAATGCGTGGTGTAATGACCGGCAGATATCTCTCAATATTAGTAAGTGTAACCTTCTGCGTATAACAAAGCGAAAATCCCCATTAATGTATGAGTACAAAATAAATGCCCAGTCTTTGGAAACGGTAACATCCGTCAAATATTTGGGTGTGAATATTCGAAATGATCTCAAATGGAATGATCAGATTACAGAAGTAACGGGTAAGGCGAACTCTAGATTGCGGTTTATTGGTAGAATCCTGAAGCGATGCAGTCCTTCAACAAAGGAAATAGCTTACAATACGTTAGTTCGTCCAGTCTTAAAGTATTGTTCGTCTGTATGGGACCCTTACCAGTTGGCTCTGATTCAAGAGATTGACAAGGTCCAAAGAAGAACGGCAAGATTCGTGACTGGTACATTTAGCCATCGCGAGAGCGTTACAAATCTCATAGAAAGTTTGAAGTGGGACACTCTTGTAGATAGACGGCGCGCTAAACGGAAGGGGCTGCTCACTAAATTCCGAAATCCGATCTTCACCGAGGATGTAGAGCATATATTATTACCACCAACTTTCAAATCGCACAATGAACACCAAGCGAAATTAGAGCTCGTACTGAGGCGTTCAGACAGTCGTTTTTCCCTCGAGCGATCCGCGAGTGGAACAGATGGGGGGAAATATGACTTTGGCGCGAATTGTGCCCTCCGCCACACACCGCTTGGTGGTTAGCGGAGTATATATGTAGATGCAGATGTACACCTCTCGAATGTCGCCCCGTTAGGAACAACCTATTCAGTAACACTTGCAACGAACTGCTGATGTAGCGAAATGCAGGAAGACCTACGAAGCTTCGATGACTGGTGCAGCTACCGGCAGTTGACCCTGAACGTAAATAAATGTAACGTACTGCGCACAAAAAGGGAAGATTACTGTTCGATTGCGCTGTTGGTCAAAACTCACTGGATGTAACACCGTTAGATACCTACGACTAACCGACCACAATAAGTTAACTGTAGTAAAAGCAGATGCCAGGCAGAAGGAAGAATCTTAACAAAATGTAACTCGTCACGAAGGAAGTTGGTTACGAAGCACCTGTAAGACAAATTCTTCAGAATTGCTCATCTGTCTGGGACCCTTACAAAGTCGGACAAACATAGAGGAAACAGAGAAGATTTGATGAACAGTGGCACTTTTCGTCGCGGGATCTTTTATGAAGCGCGAGAACGTTATGGAGACGCATCGACAAACTCCTGGTGCAGACGCTCCAAGATAGGCATTGTGGATCACGGAGAGGTTTACTATTGAAAGTCGTTGAGCATACGATCTCTCGCATATGCCTCGAGGAACGACCACGATGAGAAAATGAGAAATATTAGAGCTCATGTCAAGGATTATCGACAGCCCTTATTCCTACGCACCTCCCGTGAATGGGTCAGGCACATGGAGAAAAAATGCTGATACCAAAAGTACCCTCTGCTGCGCACTGTAAGGTGGCTTGTGGAGTACAGATGTAGCTGTAGATTCAGCTACTTATTTTAATGTTTCGTAGATGATCTGCGTGATTCTTCATCGAAACGATATGGAACGAGTAGTGTTAATACTACATATGCGTGATTTGTTTGTAAGTATGTGTTGATAAGTTACTAAATAGTACACTGTCTTAAAATTAAGAAAAATGAACATAGTAGTATCAGTCGATGGATATACCGACTTGTAAAGTAGAAAATTGCTTCATCTTCAACTTCCTATTCTATAATTCATACTATAATTTCAGGAATTACTTTTGCAAAATTTAGTGTGCAATTTCAATCTGTTTATGTTCCATACCGGTAGCGGTCAGCGCTGTTATTGGGCGAATGACTAAACATTACTGAACTCCTTCAAGAGTCACCGATGCTTTAGTAATCAGTAGAGACAGGATGATATGCATTTGCATGTTATATAGGCATTTGTATACTTGGCTCCTTTTCATCCCTTATTGCATATTTTAACTAAAAACAAGTGACGATGCATATTTTCGCTCTATGTTTACATTATTTTAAAAATTTAGACGGGCGGTGTCTAGATCGATCTAGTTTTGATATCTCACAGATGGCAATGCATTGCATTTCTGAAGAAGTACGTTCCACGTTTGTGAATGTAAATAAACTGATTTCATCCACAAAGAAAGTGTTTCTAAAGGCTCCTGCTCTCATCAAGACCTAGAAATAAAAACTACCAAACGTGCCTTTGCCTCCCGAACCAATGGTAACTCGTTGGAAGAGTTGGGTCGAAGCTGTGTTGTTTTACAACGAACATTTCGAGACCACCAGAGGCGTAGTAAACGACTTCGATAGTGCAGAGGGTTTGGCAGTCTGACAGTGCAATGAAACAATTCATGATTCCAGAACTAAAAACATTGCTGTGGTTAGTACCCACTTTTCCCAAATACCTGCGAGTATTAAAAAGCTTGAAACTCAAGGTTTCGTGTTGAATGAATTTATTCAGTTAATGAATAAAATTATTCTAGTGAACTCCTCATTGCCGGAGGTATTCCCAAGAAAACTTAAAGAATAGTTTGAAAACTTCTGAAACAATAATCCAGGCTTTGAACCCTTGTGCCAAATTGATAGTTTTATTAATGGGATGGGTGAACTTTTACCGGGAACAATAAGTGCCAACATAGCACCCAAATTCAGATACTGTCCAATTACCTCAGTTGTAGAACGGTCCTTTTCTTCTTATAAAAATGTTTTGAGTGATCAAAGACACAATCCTACTACTGAACATTTGGAACGGTCCTTTGTCGTATATATTTGCAATGTAGAAAAATGTAAAATAAAAATGTAAATGATGCTTTGGTCCAAGTATTAATTAAAAGTTAATGTGTTCAAAAAAGTCCATGGTTATATGTCGTTTTCTAAATAAAATTTTACAGTTTTTGAGCGTTCTACTCTGCGTGCGATATATCTCGAAGCTGGTCCTGTACATATCGATTGTTTCGCCACGACTCACTCGCGTCGCATCCGCTTGTTACAGACAACAACAGCAAAGTAGGAACAATTCTTGAAACATGGTATGCGTCCCCATTTTGCAAATTTTTAAGAAATAATCCCATAAAGGCCTCATTCCTAACTTCTACACCCAGAGAGTATTCAGAAAATGATATCAGTGTTCGAAATGTACCGATTTTTCACGTGGCCGGCGCTCTACCTCGTAACTGATATACAGAAGTTCGACTTTGAGATGTAATGCACACAGTAACTACCATTTTTTATTATTTGACCTTGCATATTTCGACACTTTTAATGCATTTTTAGGCATTTTTCATGCATGTTTTAAGGTTTTTATGATGCATATAATCCGGTATCTAGTAATCAGTAATAAACGTCATTTTCTGATCTAGTGTTGTAGGATGTGCGTGCCACTATTCTTCTCAGATGGTTTACGATTTCTTATGACGATATTCGTTACTGAATATACATATTGTGAAGAAAGTGTTGAAATGGCTAACTGGTCGATGAGGCGTCAAAATGATAGTTCTCGGTGAACATCACACATTATTCTCATTATCCGCTTTTGTACAGACAATACTCCGTCGTTCAAGTTCTATATCGTTATCATCCTGCCATCGTGAAAACAATAGATCAGTCTGGAACACTGCGCTTCTCCACAGCTGTTTGAAATGAACTTACACCGGAAAAGTTGTTGACGTGGCAATTCTTGAAGAACAGTTTGTCTTTAGCAATGATACATACTACGTACAAATTCTTCTTAACGTTTACTTGACAAAAACATAGTACGAAAGCAGGCAAATTTAAATTTAATTAAACTTGATCCGGTTTCTATTTTGGTTCACAGATTACATTCTACACAAAGGATAAATTTGCAGTATAGTATATGTCAAAGAATACAATATTAAATGAACATTTTTAGCTACACAAAACAGCGGATAGTATTTAGTTTTATTCTACGTATAGATGATGCATGATTTCACTATTACTGCCTACTTAGGCCAGCCAACTTTAGCAACACAAGCAAGAAAGCATAGTTTTATATACATGACCTTTTTTACACACAGATAGTAGTTTAATAACTGCCTCACAATGCGGTTCGTTGGAAGTTTTCCTGTCTTTCGTCCCAGTGTCGCAATCTCCAACGCACACCTAAATGTGCAAACGTATTAATTCTCATCGGAAGCTGACCTAGATAGGACTCTAGAATTAGTCAATGAAAATAATGTACCACGAAATTATGTGGATCATTATTAGCAGTGCTGGCACTCAAATACATCAACAGACAATCTTCCGTAAGCTACAGAAGCATCTTATTAGTGAGATAACTTAAGTAATAAAAACAATTGAAAATCTAACTTCGAAAAAACATTTAAAGGCTCACTTCTAAAGATGATATCAAAAGACGTAAGCAAATGAGGTAATATAAATGAAACGTAATTTGTACAAAGAAATGTTAATCGCTGATTTAGAAGCAATTTAAATAACGAATTTACTAAATATGAGTATCCAAATAAACTTGCGAAGTGCCCACTTGCCCATAATGCACAATTTTAAAAACAGAACACTCATCGCATGTGGTACCAATGTTGAAAATGTGCAAAAGGGTATGGTGGGGGTGATGGAGAGACGTAATCACTTGGTCTCAGCCAATGTACTAGAGAAAAATTATAGTAAAATTGATGTCATAGCAATCCGAATGCAATGCCATGATAATTATTGGAATTTCGTATAGACCAGTAATTAATCTAGGATACTCATACAGTGAAATTACGTAACAGACTAGGACATTACATCAGTCTGCTGTACAAGTTGATGAGCGATGTCACGAAAGATGTCCTATTATGTGCAAATTTCGCATTCTTCACTTCCACTTGACATGGAAAACCGTGAGAAATTAGTGTTATAATGCCAAAAGAAGGCTATCAGGTGCATTGTACCACTTAACCCAAGCAGGGATTATTAAAAAAATACGGTACGTAGCCTGTATATGTAATGTGCCTAACAGCGCCAGGCAATTAAACTGAAACTAATATTACAAGGTGGTTTAAAAGTAATGGATATGATACTAGATTGTGCGGACAATTTTCACATCTATTCCCACTTGCTTTCTTTGGAAACGAAGAAATTAAAATTTTTTCACAGTTTCGTGGAATCAAAGTTTGGAATCGAAGTTAGGGTCCAGACCCTAAAGGATGACACAGGAAGCAAACTCAGAAGTGCCGAACTCAGTTTTTAAATGTTCCTTTAAAAAGGATAATCCCAAGTTTAATTCTCGCACCACTTCAGAGATGAGTAATGTGGATATTATTTTCAGGGACGCTGAGAATCCAAAATTGAATATCACCTCATGGCCCGGTGGGATCCCAATCAGATTCTATACAGAATTTGTGCCTGATTTAGTACATATTTCAACCATTATATACTGTCGATTTCTAGAAAAACCAAACTGTGCGTAGTACTTGGAGAAAGTACAGGTCACAATCGTCTACAAGAAAGGTAACATAAGTGAGCCACGAAACTACCATTCAGTATCACTGGCGTCCATCCGTTGCAGACTCCTAGACACATTTTGAGATCTCATATTTGAGACATCTGGGTCACACTGTCTTTCATGTCAACCAGTGTGGATTCTGAAAAGTCAGTCATACGAAACGCAACTCGTACATTTCTCACACGACGTCCTGAAAGCCATACATACGATATATAAAACAAAATCTGTGTTTGTACTGAGGATTTCTTGGTAGGAAGGACGCAGCCACTGACGTGGAAGTAGCAGCAGCCAGCGCCCACATAGTCAGTCAAAACAATAGCATCAAGTGTGCTTTAGCGCAGTGTGTTGGGACCTTTGCAGTTCATCTTGTATGTTATGACGTGTCAGACAATATTAACAGCAACCACAGACGTTTTGCATGTGACACAGTTAACTATTCCTATGATGAAATATTATCTGAAAAGGGCTGCGCAAACATTCAGTCACATCTTGATACGATTTCAAAACGGTGAAAAGACGAAAGGCAACTTGCCTTAGATGTTCGAAAATGTAAAATTGTACTCCTTCAAAAACGAAAAATCATTGAGTCACAGTTGGTGTCAACCAATTCGTACAAATATCTGAATGTAACAGTTTTCTGGGATATGAAGAAGAATAGTCATATAGGCTCACTGGTAGTAAAACAAGTGGCAGATTTCGATTCATTGGTTAGATACTTGGAAAGCGCAAAGATTCTACAAAGGAGACTGTTTAGAATGCATTCGTGAGCTCAATCCCAGAATATTGCTCAAAGGTTTGGAGCCCATATAAAATAAAACTAATAGAGTATATTAAAGGTGTATAAGGAATTACTGCGCGAATGGTCGTAGGTTTGTCATGGTTTTGCCGAAAAACCTGAATATGCAGGCGCCTGAAGGTAAACGTCAACCATCTCGCTAAAGTCCACTTAGGAAGTTTGAAGAATGAGTATTTAGTGAGTATACGGCAGCTCCCTGGAGCAAGGACCGTCAGGACATAACAGAGTGCGCTTAGTATTTAAGCAGACATTCATCCCGCACTGGAATGGGACGAATCCGTGACGCGTAGAACAGTGATTAGTACTCTCTGCCATGCACTTCCGGTTGTCTGTAGAGTGCATATGTAAACTTAGAACTCCTAGAGTTACACAAATATCAATTATTCCTGGTTTCTCCTTTTTAAGCTTACTGCAATTAATTAAAGAAAAATTTACACCAGACGCGTTTAACTTTTATTTATAAAGCATCTTCTGTGGTCATTCTGCAAATTTGGATATATATGTTTGTTTCAGATAAAAAACAATATTTTGTTCGTAAAGTTGGCGTGATATTTGCTTACGGTGTTTCTGCCTCTTGTTCACATACTCTGGAAACCACATTTTCTTCCTCCTTGGTTAGCGGAGGTTGATGTCGAAAGAAAATTCGTTACTCATATACACTTGGCAGTTTTTCCTTTTTGCATTTCCTCCTACGCTGTACTGGCGTTATTTATGTTTTACCACACTTTTGGAAACAGAACTGCAATGTGTTTTCTCACTCAGCTCAGTATTACAACGTTAACTGGGAGGAGATGTTAGTGGTGAATTGGGCCTGTGGTAATGTTAAGCGGTCAAACATTCTTAAGAATGTGTGGTTTGCCGGTTTGATCTGATAATTTATGAGCTGTTTCTTTTCTGTTACGGTTTTTTGAATGTCGTAGTTTTCTTGTAAGGCGACAAAGTGTTTTTTGTTGTTTTTTATCCTTATGATTTCCATGTCTGTGTCTCTAGCGGTGATTATTTGTTGGTGTTGGTGTACGTGTTCCGTAACAGGTGAGTGATGTTTCCTATACTTCCTAGCTGTGGTGTCAAATGTCCTCCTGGTTCGACCTATGTATCTCACATCACATGTATTGCATTTCAGTTCGTATATTCCTTACTTCTGATATAGATCAGTGTTTCCTATTTTTTTTTAAAGTATTTTTGAATTGAACTGTTGGTTCGGTGGGCTATTTTTATGCTTTGTTTTTTGAACATATTTGATAGTCTGTGTGTGTATTTCTGATCATATACCATTGTGTACAATCTTTCGTTTCCTGTTTATTTCTCATTTTGTGTTGTTTTGTGTTGTTCCTATTCTTGTGTTTTGTGTGTGTGTTTGTATGGGAGTCTGTTCTTGTGTTGGTGACAGCTAGGTGATTGTTATTTTCAGTTTCTTAATTTTATTGTTCAGCTTTGTCACTAAGTTTTCTTGGTATCCATTGTTTGCGGCTATTTGTATTATGACATTAACTTCGTTTTGGTAGTTGTCTGTGTCTAATGGTAATGTGTTAAGTCTATGGAGCATGTATCTAAATGCTGTCTCCTTTCGAGAGTTCGGGTGTTATGATGTCTCGTGAATAGCTGTCTGTTGTCGGTTTTCGGTATATGTCAACGGTGTGTTGGTTGTTCTGAATCTTTATGGTGACGTTCAAGAAATTTAACTGCCTATTTTGCTCTTTTTCTAATGTATAATGACTCTTGTCTAAACAGAATTTATGTCTGTATGTAACTGGTCAACTTTACTGGTTCAAAAATGGTTCAAATGTCTCTGAGCACTATGGGACTTAACATCTGAGGTCATCAGTCCCCTAGAACTTAGAACTACTTAAACCTTACTAACCTAAGGACATCACACACATCCATGCCCGAGGCAGGAGTCGAACATGCGACCGTAGGTGTCGCGCGATTCCAGACTGTAGCGCCTAGAGCCGCTCGGCCACTTCGGTCGGCTGGTCAACTTTACTGTTTGGTTTCTCTGTCAGGCACAAGATGTCATCCATATATCTAATCTAATACAGGATATTTTATTAAATATGACTTGTTCTACATGATTCATAAATATGTTTCGTATGGTTCTAGATCCTGGGGATCTAATTGATAATCGTTCACTTTGTGAATAGAATCCAATATTCAAATGGAAATATTTCGGTTCTGTTGTTAAATCTAGTAGCCTGACTGTTTCTTCGATGTGTACATGTGAAAATGCACTTTGTGTCTTAAGATTCTGTTCTGTAATGTTTATTGTTTCAGTTATTGGTATAGTGGAATAGATATTCTCTACATCGAATGACACGAAAGTGTCTGTTTCTGTATGTCTTTTATGTACTGTATCAATTGTGTGGTGTTTCCTACAGTTCTATCCTCTTGTAATTTGTAGTTTTGTGAGAAGATTTTCAAAATGTATCTTGCGAGTGGGTATGTGTGAGCATTTCTATAATTCAAAATGGCTCTGACGGAGGGGAGTCTTTCTGGTGTAGCTTTGATTGGCGTTGGAGGGAAGGTGTTTTGGGATTTGTATGTAACAGTTTTTCGTTTTCATTGTCTTCTAGAGTATGTTCAATGTCTTTCGAAGGATTTGTCAACTTCGTTTGGAATCTGCTAATTGGATTTGATTTCAGTTTTGAAATTTATTTGTTGTGATGAACTGTCTTATCCATATAGTGTTTTTTTATCCATGAGAACCACAGTGTTTCCTTTATCTGCCCTTGTCATGATGATGTTTTGTCCTGTAGTTTCTTTTTAAGTTTTGTCGTTGTTGTGGAATCTGTATTGTTTTGGTTTCCTGTGTTTCCTTTCATCTGTGTTATTATGATTTTGATTTCATTGCTGACTTGCTCTCTCGACAGACCAACGTTTATGTCAGTTGTTTCGTTTCTGTTTTCCCGTGTGAGGCTGCTTTTTGACTCAACTGTGTGGTTTTCTACGTATTTTTCGTCTATTTGTGTGCTGACGTTGTGTTTACGAACAGTTTTGTTTCTTTTGTATGCAACACACTGTCAGTGAGATTTTCGGATGTAGGATAGAAATGATGTTTCTCGTTAGACCGGATGTAATTTGTGGCTGTGTTAGGTGTTTTTTTACCTTTTAAGTTTTCAGTCTTTCTTCTATGAGTTTTTATCGCTGTTCTCTCACTGTATAGGTATGATTTTCAGTCTTGCTACAAGATGGGAGTAAACATTATTATTCAGAACTTTAGTACGGGTAAGATGTCCTTCAGATAACTTCCTATTTAGGGCTTACTTTTTGGAAAATTGGTTCAAGAACTTTTACAGCTATTCCTCAGCCCTTAAGGCCCGGTTTATTCAGACTCAACATGAAGTCATACACTTTACACAGTGAATAAATGGTTTCACAGAGATAGTGAGCGAGAAGTATCGTCAAACAAAAGTGCGTATATGTTGCATAGATTCTACAGAATCTTGTACTGGGTTACAGTTAAAGAAATCTGAGTGACAGAAAGGTGTGACAAGATTTCAAAGGGCACATGAACTCTCCGGAGAACTGCTTTTGAAGGATACGATAGGTGAGCGGGAGAAACTGACAGCCAGAAAACAAATATTCGATTGAAATAACGATGTGGAGTTCGCTGCGTCTTCGTAAACTTGTCTGTGTATTTCGGCCAGCAAGAGCAAAGACTTCAGCGCCAGAATTATAGGATTCAGCTGTGTATACGACGGAAGGTGTTAGTCTCTGACATCAGTGTGTACGTGCGAGCCTTCGCTAAGGTTCACATAAGCGCGTAGAATTGTAGATGGCCCGTGAGCTAGAAACATCACGGGCGTTGACTTTTTTCATCGAGGCGCGGTGAACATTTTCTCTCCTTCCTGCTATCTTCCGCAAACTGACAAACCAAAAGTTCCCAACCTCTCCTACGCAATCGCGAGGGTATCAACTAGAATCTACTGTATGAGTTGGACTTTAAAAGGTTAATCTTCTCCATCGAAGACCTATCTGGTTCTTCACTGTTGGTCTTAAATCACTGATAAGCAAAGCCGATGTAGCTTCTCCGTATTTTAATCTTAATTCTCTGCACCAAATGGCCTATTAATATCAGCTGCAATTTGATGTAACATAAACGATTTCTACTGCTTAGCAGTAAAAATATCGTATGATGACGTAAGCCAGGGATACACAAACTACAGACTTACACAGCTGTCGAAATCTTTCAACAAAGAAGAAAAATGGCTCCATGTCCATAAAGAAGATGCATTTGAGGAAAACTGCCCTGTATTTAAACGTATCAAATGTAACTGAAAGGTGTAAAGAAAGGAAAGGAACCTGGAAAAATGAACAACGAGCTATAGAAAGATGTTACAAACAGGAGAAACACGAATTTATGAGATATTAAATGGCACAATGAGGTGAGTAGGAAATATGTGGCATGCCACCGTTTTAAAGAGAATCAAATTGCACAAAATACCCGAAGATAAACTGGATAAGTTAACCTGGTGTAGGGGGAAGCAGCACGAGTATAACAGCAGAGGAAGACCAAGAGTAGAGTACGTAATATCATGTATTCTGATTGTAATAAATATTTGGCGATGAAGACATTGGTATACGACTCAAAGGAAATCGAAGGTAAAACACTAATTCGTCCTGTAAGCTGCAGAGCCTACCTTCGTCAGAGGGAATGGACTGAGGCAACTGCTGCAGGCGACATATCCAGCATGTGACTCCAGAATATAGCCCATAGGGAACACTCTGTAAACCGCTTCTACAGCTGAGGTTGCAACTGCTAAGTGGCTACTTACTTTAACTCATCCTTTTCCTGCCTAACAACTATCCCACTCGTCACCAAAAACGTATATATCCCAGCAAATAGTTCTTCACCAATATCTTTCCAAAAATCTCTCTCCACTCCCACAACTTTACTCAGCTCTTCTGTCTAGCATTACCAGGAACCCTTACCATCATCTTCGTAAGATAAGTAATTCACACCGCCAACATCATATCATGAATTCATCTCTACTTCGTACTATTTGTATCAGTTTCACTTTTGTTAAGCAAAGTCTGAAGAGCGGCAACCAGTCTGCTGACCACCCATTTCCGATAGGGGGACTACATAACGAATGACTAAAAAAGATGCGACTGACTAACTTCTCTCATCTCACTTCTGTCTACTCGTCTCGTGTGCTGGGTCAGGTTTCTGTGTTTGTCTGGTCTTTATTTGCGACAGATTCTGTTTGAAACACTTTTTGTACCAGCATTAATGTTTATCTGAATTGAAATTAGATGCCAGATACAAAGCTTTCGAACCTTTGTATTCTTCGCAAATGACAACACGAACCGGCATGGCCACCCCGTATGCTACGTATTCTGTAACTGACACTTCACTGCAGAAATGAATTTGATGCATGAGCAAACATCAAAATGCGCATGACTAGTAAGTAAAAACGGAACGATAACGCACTGTTTTCCAGAGAATCCCCATCCATATCCTTGCCCAAAGAAGCTGACTTAGTTGTCACGTGAAATCCAACAGCAACGTAAAACGAACACAGGAATGGTTCCTTTAACATGGCTAGATTCTTTTCCGCCCTGAATCAGTATTACGTTTCTATTGAAGTCACTTTTTGAGTTACCAATCTTTTACTAAACAAACAAAACTAATAAAAAAAATACAAAGGGTTAGTCTTCCTGTTGTGTCATTAAACCTGGAACAAAATAGTGCTTCGTTTTTATTACTTTAGATCCTCGCACTTAACGAGTAAGTTCGGGGTGATGGCAGTCTAGCATTACATTCTTCAACCAATCAATTTCAAAATAAAAGTTTGGTATAAAAATTGAAAAGATGATGCATTTAGAGGTGTTCCAAAATTAATAATAAATATAGTTCACAATGATGTTATTAAAATTATTTCTTTGTTGTTGCTGTCTTGAGTCCGATGCAGCTCTCAGTGCGAGACTATCGCGTGCAAGCCTCTTCATTTACCACAACCTACATCCATTTCAACCTGTTTACTATATCATACCTTGGTCTCCCTCTACAATTTTCACCTTCCACATTTTCTTCCATTATCAAACTGACAATTCCTTGACGCCTCAGGATGGGTTCTGTCAATCGATCCTTTCTTTTACTCAAGTTGTGCTACAGATTTTTTCTCCAAATTGGATTCCATTGAAAGGGTACAGTACCGCCCGACATTGAAAATAGGTACAATATACTTCATTATTTTTGTCAGAACAACACATTTTTTTTGTAAAATAACTCAATTTCAATTAATACAGCGAAGCCGGATACCAGTGTGGGAAAGAATGACAATTTATTTATTTAATTTATCACATGTGCACTCCCACAAAATAAATCCCCACATCCAGTTTGATGAGATCTGTGAAATGAATGAATGTATGGTCGTCTGCTAACCGCAGATAGTGAATGTGAATATATGATTATCTTTGAGACGATCCTTTGGCCACCTTTGGTGGAACCAAAGAGATGAAACTTACCGGAAATGTGGCTGACCAATACGGTAGCATGGTCTTCCCCCACCTCGACAGAGGTGCGAGATGACCTGAAGAATGGCCATGTTTCAGCACTCTGCCGCTGGATCTTGTGCTGTTAAGACCTGTCTTAGTTGTGCTCTGTAAAGACAAACGAGTGGAGACATGGTATGCATGTGGAATATTTAAGAGTAGTTTGAAATAATAATTTCTCTATTTCAGGAACTTTTGTGGGGAGAATTAAATGTCAGGCAGGTAATATTAATGGGGTCGTAGTAATCTTCGGAAGTGACCAACGGTCACAATGAAACCACGTGTAGCAATAAGTTGAAATACTTCCGTGTGCTTAAGTTAAGCTGAATTACTAGCGTGTGTACTATAAGTTGAAATATTTAAGAAATAGCGTGTGCAGGACTTGAAATTAGAGGCGAGTACTTTCACGTGATGAGTACTGTGTGAGTCTCAATCTGTGTATGAGACAAAGGATTAAGAGAAGTACTCGTCCATGGTATCAGTTGAGGACTCGCGTGTGTGATGAATATGTTCTTAATATTACTTTGCGTGATATGATACTGTGTGATGCTAGATTCAAACTCTGAGAGAGAAGCAAGGTGAGTCGGCCGTCTATCCAGCAACGCCACTTGGCTTGCATTGCAGAGGAAGACGTGCATATATCTCCAGAGTTCATAGTAGGAAAGTAGAATTACAAAGTGGGGCAGTGTCGTGTGAAACTGGAATAAATACTAATTGAAGTGGGAAAGCTGAAAGTGATAGTGTTGTGACTATTTATTGTAATGTATTCCATGTTGTAGTGTGGTGTATGTCATGTAATTTGGGTATGTGTGGTTTGCATGGGAGAGTAGCAAGGTAGTTTCAAAAGATTAGTGGGTTATGCTTGTTCCTTCGGTACCGTTCGGTCTGGAGGAAAGTTTCGTGATGATGATTGTGAGAGTCGAAGTGTGAGGTATAATAAAAGATCCACCATCCTATCCAGAAAGTGCACTGTAGCGTTAAATAATTACGAGACCATAAGGTAGAGAATCACCAATGTAAAGCCATGCCCACTGGGCGGAATTTCTCATGTGTTATTGTTGTAGGTTATAGAATTTGTGTGTTTAGGTTATAGAATTTATCGGAATAAATAAGATAGTGAAAAGAAAAAGATTGGTGGACTTTTCCTTCGAATTGTATGTTGTCATGATGTCCCGAATTTATAATGTGTGCGCCATTCATATTCAGGGCGGTGGCCACGTGTTGATAAAAGCCGTTAAATAAAAGACAAAAAGAAAATGTGGTATTGCCAGTGCGTAGTGATCAGTCAGGGTTCTGTAAATTACTGATAGTCAGACGTGCGTTTCCGTTGCGTATTATTCATACAGGAGGATAATTTGTAACTTAATTGAGAGTACGAGAGTTCATATTACTCGATAAATAAGAATGAATCCACTCGCTTGGCAGACCGCTTATCTTGCAGGCCTGACTGCTTGATGCCACAGTATGAGCAAGGCACGTGAGTGCCTCTCACCGTACCCCTCATTAATTACTCGAATTTCCCAACTAATCTTTACAGCATTCTTCTGCAGCGTCGAAAGCTTCTATTCTCCTTTTGTATGAACTGCTTATTGTCTACGTTTCACTTCCATAGCCGGACAAAGTGGCCGAGCGTTAGGTGCTTCAGTCTGGAACCGTGCGACCGCTACGGTCGCAGGATCGAATCTTGCCTCGGGCATGGATATGTGTGATGTCCTTAGGTTAGTTAGGTTTAAGTAGTTCTAAGATATAGGGGACTGATGACCTCAGATGTTAAGTCCCATAGTGCTCAGAGCCATTTGAACCATTTTTTTTTTTCATTTCCATACACGGTTGTAATCCAAAGAAATATCTTCACAAAAGACTTCGAAACACACAAACTTATATTAAATGTCAACAAACTCTTCTTTTTGAAAAATGATATTCTCGTCACTGGCAGTTTACATTTTACGTTGTTTCTGCTTCGGCCATCATCGCCCAAATAACATAACTCATCGATTACTTTGTAGCATCATTTCCTAATGTACCCTACTGGCCATTAAAATTGCTACACCACGAAGATGACGTGCTACAGACATGAAATTTTACCGACAGGAAGAAGATGCTGTGATATGCAAATGATTAGCTTTTCAGAGCATTCACACAAGGTTGGCGCGGGTGGCAACACCTACAACGTGCTGACATGAGGAAAGTTTCCGACCGATTTTTCATACACAAACAGCAGTTGACCAGTGTTGCCTGGTGAAACGTTGTTGTGATGCCTCGTGTAAGGAGGACAAATGCGTACCATCATGTTTACGACTTTGATAAAGGTCGGATTGTAGCCTATCGCGATTGCGGTTTATCGTATCGCGACACTGCTGCTCGCGTTGGTCGAGATCCAATGACTGTTAGCAGAATATGGAATCGGTGGGTTCAGGAGGGTAATACGGAACGCCGTGCTGGATCCCAACGGCCACGTATCACTAGCAGTCGAGATGACACGCATCTTATCCGCATGGCTGTAACGGATCGTGCAGCCACGTCTCGATCCCTGAGTCAACAGATGAGGACGTTTGCAAGACAACAACCATCTGCACGAACAGTTCGACGACGTTTGCAGGAGCATGGACTATCAGCTGGGAGACCATGGCTGTGGTTAGCCTTAATGCTGCATCACAGACAGGAGCGCCTTCGATGGTGTACTCAACGACGAACCTGGGTGCACGAATGGCAAAACGTCATTTTTTCGGATGAATCCAGGTTCTGTTTACAGCATCATGATGGTCGCATCCGTGTTTGGCGACATGGCGGTGAACGCACATTGGAAGCGTGTATTCGTCATCGCCATACTGGCGCATCACCCGGCGTGATGGTATGGGATGCCATTAGTTACACGTCTCGGTCACCTCTTGTTCGCATTGACGGCACTTTGAACAGTGGACGTTACATTTTAGATGTGTTACGACCCGTGGCTCTACCCTTCATTCGATCCCTGCGAAAACCTACACTATAGCAGGATAATGCACGACCGCATATCTCTCACCAGTTGCAAACGTCTGATCAATGGTGGCCGAGCAACTGGCTCGTCACAATACGCCAGTCACTACTCTTGATGAACTGCGGTATCGTGTTGAAGCTGCATGGGCAGCTGTGCCTGTACTTGCCATCCATGCTCAGTTTGACTCAATGCCCAGGCGTATCAAGGCCGTTATTACGGCCAGAGATGTTTGTTCTGGGTACTGATTTCTCAGGATATATGCACTCAAATCACATGTCAGTTCTAGTATAATATATTTGTGCAATGAATACCCGTTTATCATCTGCATTTCTTCTTGGTGTAGCAATTTTAATGGCCAGTAGTGTAATTCCCTCAGAGTCGGCTAACTGAGTTTGACTGGATTCTACGATCTTTCTTCTACTATTGCTGATGTTTATTTCATAATCCCTTTTCAAGACATTGTCCAATACTGCCAACTGTCCTTCGAAGTCCTTTGCGGTATCAGAGAAAATTACTTTGTCACCGGCGAAACTCATAATTTTAATTTCTTCTCCTTTCCAAATTTCTCCTTGGATTCTTCATAGCTTGCTCAGTATACAGATTGAATAACATCAGGGTAGGCTACAACAGTGTCTCACTCCATTCTCAACTGCAGCTTTTCTTTCATGTCCTTCGACTCTTGTAGAATAAGTGGCCTAGTCTGGTTTTTGTAAAAGTTATAAATAACCTTTCGCTCCCTGTATTTATCCCTGCTGCCAACAGAATTTCAGAGTGTAGTCCAGACAACATTGTTAAAAGCTCTCCCTGAATCTACAAATGCAATGAACTTAAGGTTTTCTGTCTTCACTCAATCTTCTAGGATAGGTTACTGTCTCGCGTGTTCCTACGTTTCTCCGGAATGACAGACTGATGTTCCACAGTGTCAGTTTCTACAGTTTCTCCATTCATATGTAAACATTTCATTTAATATTTTGCAACAATGATTTATTAAACTGATAGTTCGGTAATATTCGCATCTGTCAGCATCTGCTGTATTTGCGATTAGAAGTATTATATTCTTCCTGAGGTTTGACGATGTTTAACCTGCCTCTTATGTCTTGTACACCACGTGGAATAATTCTGTCATTGCTGGCTCTGCCAAGGTTGTCAACAATTCGGAGGGAATGTCGTTTTCTCCAGGGGCTTTGTTTCTACTTAGATCTTTTAGTGCTCAATCATTTTGTTCTCGCAGTATCATATCGCCAATCTTATCTTCACCCATTTCCTACTCTCCTTCTACAATAATGTCCTCAAATCTGATTTTCTTATACAGACCCTCTACGTATTACTTCTACCTTTCCCTTCTTTGCATAGCAATTGCTTGCCATTTGTGGTCTTGATATTCATACGGTTGCTTTTCTTTTCTTCAGGGGTCTTTTTAATTTTCCTATAGGCGCATATATCTTCCCCTTCGCTATACACAACTTTGCATCTCTCCTCCATCCATTCTTGCTTTGCCATTTTCTACTTTCTGTTAATATCAGTTTTTTATACGTGCGTTGTCCCTTTCGCCTGCTTCTTTTGTTGCATTTTTATATTTTCCCCTTCCATCAGTTAAATTCTACTGTGTTATCCAGGAATTGCTACCAGGCCTTGTCTTTTTACCTACATGATTCTCTGCTGCCTCACTGAAGACTACTCTCTCGTCTTCTACAGCATTCCTTTCCTATGTTTTACTCCATCGTTGCCCAAAGCTCCCTCTGAAACTCTCAAAATCATCTGGTTCTTTCAGTTTGTACAGGTCACATCTCCTTTATGTCCCACCTTTCTGCAATTCACTGAGTTTCCATCTATAGTTTATAACTACTAAATTACGGTCAGAGTCCACATCTGCCATTGGAAATGTCTTATGGCTTAAAACCTGGTATTGAAACCTCTGTCTTACCATTATGTAATTAATCTGAAATCTTCCAGTGTCCCCAGATCTGTTCCATACATACAAGCTTCTTTCATGATTCTTAAACCAACTGTTATCCACGACTAAATTATGCTCTGTGTAAAATTGTACAGGCGGCTTCCTCTTTCATTTCTTTCCACCTGTCCATGTTCTCCCACTATTTTTCCTTCTCTTCCTTTTCCTACTACCGAATTCCAGTCACTCGCCACAATTAAATTTTCTTCTCTCTCAACTATCTGAGTAATTTCCTTTACTTCATGATACTTTCTTTCAATTCTTCTTTGGACTGCATAAGCAGGCGGCGTTAAGGCGGATGTAGTTCATTCGAAGTACATAGGTCTGGAGCTAAGAAAGGACACCAGAATGCCAGAAGTAGTCGTAGGGTTAGGGGATACAAAAATGGTGGGATTATGCTTGCTGAGTTGGTTAGATAGGAGGCAGGTAAACTACAGCAGTTGACTGTCGGAAACAAGGTTGATATGGAAGACACACTGGTTAACAAGGTGAACCGACGTCTGTTTAGATGTCAATGGATGCGTCGGGAGAGGCTGAAATCTAAGCTCTTACTAAACACCAAGGTAAACGTAATGAATATATGTCAGAGGATTTGTTAGGTTGAAGGATAAGCAGGATACTGGAAGTGTGCCCCGGCTCAGCATTATAGCTTGTGTGGTGGAGCGCCTTATACAAACATCAAAAAAGTTTTGCATCATCTCGGTTCCGAGAGTTCCGGAACCTGTACAGAAAATTGGAATAGAGATCAACATAAACATCATTTCCGCCCTTTTTACTGCTCATGAAAATCACGCATTGCATGTTGTACCACCATACAGCAAGTCCTACAGAGGTGGTGGTCCAGATTTCTGTACACACCGTTAACTCCCTCTAATACCCAGTAGCACATCCTCTTGCTTTGATGCATGCCTGTATTCGTCGTGGCATACTATCCGTAAGTTAATCAAGGCACTGTTGGTCCAGATTGTCCCACTCCTCAACGGCGATTCGGCGTAGATCCCTCACAGTCGTTAGTGGGTCGCGTCGTCCATAAACAGCCCTCTTCAATCTATCCCTGGCATGTTCAATAGGGTTCATATCTGGAGAACATGCTGGCCACCCTAGTCGAGCGATGTCGTTATCCTGAAGGAAGTCATCCACAAGACGTGCACGATGGGGGCGCCAATTGTCGTCCATGAAGACGAATGCTTCGTCAATATGCTGCCGATATGGTTGCACTATCGGTCGAAGGATAGCATTCACGTATCGTATAGCCGTCACGGGGCCTTCCATGACCACCAGCGGCGTACGTCGGCCCCACATAATGCCATCTCAAAACAGCAGGGAGCCTCCACCTTGCTGCACTCGCTGGACAATGTGTCTAAGGCGTTCAGCTGACTGGGTTGCCTCCAAACACGTCTCCGACGATTGTCTGGTTGAAGGTGTACGTGACACCCATCGGTGAAGAGAACGTGTCGCCAATCCTGAGCGTAAGTAGCGGTCATCCACTGCAGTAGTAGCCCTTGGGTGGCCTGAGAGAGGCATGTCATCGACAGTTCCTGTCTCTGTGTATCTCCTCCATGTCCGAACAACATCGCTTTGGCTCATTCCGAGACGCCTGGATACTTCCCTTGCTAAGAGCCCTTCCTGGCACCAAGTAACAATATGGACGCGAATGAACCGCGGCATTGACCGTCTAGGCATGGTTTAACTACAGACAACAAGAGCCGTGTACCACCTTTCCTGGTGGAATGACTGGAACTGATCGGCTGTCGGAACCCCTCCGTCTTATAGACGCTGCTCATGAATGGTTGTTTACATCTTTGGGCGGGTTTAGTGACGTCTCTGAATAGTCAAAGGGACTGTCTGTGATACGATATCCACAGTCAACGTCTACCTTCAGGAGTTCAGGAAACCGGGGTGATGCAAAACTTTTTTTGTAGTGTTTAGAAGGTCTCATGGATTACTAGGAAGAAATCAGAGAAGGTGTTTATTGGTAATATGAAACAATGACATCAGTGCTCTATAATGCACAAGCCCTAATCACAATTACTTCGAGAACAATCTGTGGAAGTCTTCAAGCTGGGCACTTCTGTGCCAAATAACATCTGGCGGTAGGAGTAGGCTCCGCGCGAGTATGGATCATACTTTTTATGAAAAGCAACTCACGAGCTATGAATACAGGGTCTAACTAAACTCTCTTTACAAACTTTGAGAACGGGTTCCTTACACTAAAACAAAGACAAAATGCTTAGTAAACATGGGCCTTGAAATGCATTCCTAAATAGCTAAGAGCACTTCTTCTGTGGCAGAGATGTATTTCACAGCAGCGAACATGAACAAGTGCTCATAGCTGTCTGGTCCCCTCTCCCAAATCAACCAACCAACCAACCGACCAACAACCGTCATCTCTCGCGAATTTCTGCATTTAAGAACCCTCACTCTTAATCGTAGGAGAAATCGACTAAGTGATACACAAATATGAAAATGGGAAACATAGTAACTGTCAAATGCGTCTGCACTGAATTGATATATCACCACTGGAGACGTGCTGAGAGAGCTTTAAAACGATATAGTACAACTGTCCAAATAAATAAATGGTGAAAACAGGGACTAGCTTCAGTTTTTTTCAATCATTATACCAACACACACAGTGTGTGTGTAAAAGTAGAGACTTTTGGTGCTCTCGTTACTCGTTATCAGGATGAGCGACAACACAACACATTAATTTTTTCCTTTTCTCATTAAGGATATTCTTTCTGTAATTTTGTTTCCTTGATGAGAAAACAAATTTCATCGTCTCCCAAAATTTTTGACACTGCTACTCGGCTCACACTACCTATGTTATTTCTCAACCTTGTTTCAGGTCTATCCCTTTAGCAATTTCACCCGCGGAAAACTTCACTACATTCCATAAGTTCGTAGTTTTGTAATTTCAAATTTTTGTTCTTTTACGTGACTATGTCGTTTACTGATCATTTTTGTTAGCTGTCGAAGGGCCGCTGAAGTATTCATCATCAGGAAATTAATGTGGCTTATTGGTTCAAATGGCTCTGAGCACTATGTGACTTAACATTTATGGTCATCAGTCCCCCTAGAACTTAGAACTACTTAATCCTAACTAACCTAAGGACATCACACAACACCCAGTCATCACGAGGCAGACAAAATCCCTGACCCCGCCGGGAATCGAACCCGGGAACCCGGGCGTGGGAAGCGAGAACGCTACCGCACGACCACGAGCTGCAGACAATGTAGCTTATTGCCGAGAGATTCTGATGTGGCTTTATGGCTATGGGTT
Organism: Schistocerca piceifrons; assembly: GCF_021461385.2. Lineage (NCBI taxonomy): Eukaryota > Metazoa > Arthropoda > Insecta > Orthoptera > Acrididae > Schistocerca > Schistocerca piceifrons. The sequence continues at coordinate 875,801,507 of NC_060149.1, read as the reverse complement.
ACGTAACACCTGTTTCATTTTAATGATGAACTAACTATGCGTTTGCCTGAAGCAGCTCTCTAAATAATTTTGTGCAGTTTATCTGAGACTCTTTCACACAATATGTATCCAAGGCTTTATGTATCCAATGCTTTTTATTACGTTACCCTCGTCATTTTTTCGCAGCCATGTTACACACACTGCTGGTTTTACCGATTGGAGAATCGTTCTACAGAATTCTTTTGTTTAAACTTACTGTTTTTTTAATTTCATCACCATACTATTGTGCATTCCACCAGTTGGTCTTACTACGAAAATTTCAACAAGTAAATATATGACAAAAAGAAAGGCTACAAAGTACGGAATTTGCGTCCTGTGTACATGGTGTTGTCACTCTGGCTCGCAATACACTCCTATCCAACAATGTCCGCGCCTCCAATCACTAACTGTACTCACGCCGTAACTGCACATTGTGCTTTAATTTCAGATATGCAGAACATGTACATGATATTTAAATTACATTAGGAATGGTGCAGACAAATACCCTTTGTGATCATTTAGTAATACATATGATAAAACTTTTCAAAATTACCGATGAGCCCATATCAACGATGATTTGAATTTAGAGCTCAGGGGCAGGAAATTAGTATTATTTACACTGTTGTACTCGGAATTATTTTGGAACGATTCTAAATGATCTCTCTCTCTCTCTGAATCAATATTTCACTCTGCAACGGAGTATATGCTACACTGATACTTCCTGACAAATTAAAACTGTTGTGGGACCGAGATTAGAACTAGGGCCCTTGCACTTCAAGGTCAATTCTCTTACCGACTGAGGAATCTAGGTACGATTCAAGATCCGTTCAACGCCGTTTTAAATTCCGCCAGCGTCTCTCTTCTGTTTTTCGAACTCTACAGGAACTATTCTGCATATTTACCAGGTTAGCACTCGTGGGAGAAAGATTTATGAACTGTAATGTCACTAGCTTGGTATACATTACGGATTGCGAAAATTTCAACTATAAAAGTAATGCGTGTGACTGAAATGAACTTTACACCACAGGTATATCCGAAAGATTACAAATACAGAACTGTAAGTGATTTCTGATTACGAGAATTATGGAGCCCCTCGAGCTCACGTGTCTCAGAAATACATGGCATGGGACCCAAGGGGAATATCCCTGCACGCGGTTTGGATGCTAGCCCACAAGCTTCAACAGAAGTTGCTGCAGGACAAATTACCAACCATATGTCATGTTCGACAAGTGACATGTTAGGCGAATGAGTGGTCGACACAAACAGTGGTACTCGATATTCTTTGAAAATTTTTTGCGCTGTCCTCGATACATGAGGCAAAAAATTTTCTTGCTGAATTATGGCATTTAAAGTTATGTGAAGGAGTGACAGTCGCCTTGGTCTCTACGACTTCCCCCACGTAGCGACGCTGATTATTGTTGTGCTGAGGGAGTAGACTACGTGGTAGTCAACAATCTCGACATCCTAGGAACAGGATGAAAATAGAACGTGTACTTGCTTTAGTGTGTCTCTAATCTGGTCGTAGGTTGTGTTCCAAAAATGAACAGCACAGAGACAGAAGTGATGACAATTTCTGCAGGACCTGACCATCATTTTGCAGGACAATGCTCAAGCACGTACAGTGTACGCTGTTACTAATTTGTTTTACTGATGGGGTTGGTAAGTGCTATACCACCTACTGCACTCCCCTGACTTAGGCCCTCGTATGTTCAACTCGATTTCTAAACTGAAGGAAACACTTCACGGCATTCGCTTCAGAACCGCTACAAATTCGTCGGGCAATAGACTGCGCCGCTCGAATTGTCAGCACATCTGGCATTGCTAAGAGTATCTCCTACGACTTCCACATAGCTGGCAACGGGTTATACACAATGCTGGTGAACACTTTGAAGGTCAGTAAAACTTTGAAACTCGTATCTATTTTGTACGAGCTGTAAATAAATAGTTACCCCTATTAAAATTCTAACACTCGTATATTGCGCAGCCACCGAACTTATAAGCAATAATACTTGTTTAACGTTTTTGTGTATTGTTCGTCAAGCGAAGGTTCCGCTTCGTACTTGTAAATAATGTCCGTGGATTCGACCAGGAAACATTCTTTGAGGTTTGCCTTTGAAAAGAACACAAGACATGTGCGACCTACAGCTTTGGAAATTCGTGACTGCTTAGATGAAAATTTCGGTATTTCTCGTGATAATGCTGTTCATTCAAATGGATAATGAGAAATTCTGTGTTTTTGCTAAACTGCATAGTTAAGGTATATTAGACAGAATATTACTGAAAACTCAGGTTAAATATGAATTCCGTCATCGTGATGATTCTGTCAGTAACGCTAATATAAGTTGCTCTGACGGTGAACTGAAAACTGCCAGAATCCTAAATCTTTCCCCAGGGCTACACAACAAGAACTTGATACAGGTTCTTCCTAATTACGGACGGGAAAAAACATCGAATTCTAAAAGTGGTCTAAGAGATACATGATTCAATGTTAAAACGGGATTAGATCTGCGCGAATCTTTGTTACGTCCGATATTCCGTCCCACAATCTTGTAGACGATTGCAAGGCGCACATAATCTATGTTGGGCAAACTCGTCACGTGTGCAATCAACCGGGACCTCTTCGAGAAAACTTCCCATGACGCGTGTTTATAACACGAAATAATCTGCAACAGCGGACAAGATTGGAGGCACAAGAATTGATTCCTTAAAATACTGCAACGGGCAACACCGAGAATACTCACATGGAATCCAACGGCCAATTCCTTAGTTTAGTTGAAGAGAAATTTCCACTCTTGAACAATAGACCAGCGACATATGAAGTACGCAAGAAATTTATCAACAATAAAAAATGTGAAACCGATAAAGACCAGTCTGCAACTGTTGTTCAGGAAAATAGCCACAGGGTCCATGTGATTTCAATTCAACAGCAAGGAAACGAAACATACATGGAAAATGAAAGTCCTTGTTCTCATCCAAATCGAAACAAGAAGAAACGGCCATTAGAAAAGGGCAGTACGATCTCCGAAGAAGAACACGATGAATAATCGGCACAGATACCAAGGAAACAGAAGTCCGGTAACGTTCCAGCAACACAGGGTGGATCCGAAATTGGGACGGAAACTGACAGGGACACAGATGTTCTTCATTCCCGACAACCATAAGTGCCGAGCTCCTTGAGTCGCACACAACAGGAAAGTAAACATGAACCAATGCAGGCAACAAAACGCCAGGTAACAACAGAGCTGAGTGAAACCAAAACAGTTGTGACTGGAGCATGTCAACAGAGAAGACTGTACGGAAGCAGCATTCATTACCACAACACGATCTGTAAAACACACAGTTAATGCAGCCCAGAGGTATGTACTAACAACCAAAAGGCTATAAAATCTGAAGATGTTGAGGAGGCATCGAGACTGAAAGCCAAACAAAATCTAAACGCGACACGTCGGAAAAATAAGAAAGATCCGGAAAGGGAATACAAAGACGACGTGAAAAGAGAAATGGAAAGTGAACCTACTGAAAACGAATCCGGACAATATAATTAAATAGGGGAACCTGCAGGGACATGAAAACTGACAAATGCAAATGGACAATAGGAGGATGCTTACTCTACTTATGCTAACTATCTGCTGCATAACAAGTGAAAAATAGATGAGGATTCTGGGGAATTTTTTAAAAACCAATAAAGTACTCATTGCCTTCCTTCAGCAAGTAACTTGCGAAGAAATGAACCTGCAGCGGCAGTTCAACGTGCACGACAATGTCGGCTCTAGCGGTAGGGGTTGCTACATTTTAACCAGAATGGAACATGAAATAGAGAACTTAGAATAGCAAAAGCCAAACTAAACGAAATAAAAAAATTATACCTTTAAACCCCGTCAGGAACAAATAATAGAACTGGCAGAGAAAAGTTATTTTAATGAAACTATCCCGTACTTTATGAGACACGCAAAGAGTGACATAATAATAGTGGGAGATTTTGTGTTGTAAGATCAGCAGACACAACAGCATGAACCGCTAATTGTGGCTCCTTACACAACATGATTGGAGGACTAAAACTGACAGACGTCACAGTTCGACTACTCACCACGCGATCGCATATTCGTACGAATATCCACTGTTAGACTCGAGACTGGACAGATTTTAAATTACAGCAGGAACAGATGTGCAGGACTGCGAAGTAATCCCCGTCAGCTTTTCTGACCACCATGCAGTTTTCGTTAAAATAAAAGGCTTACCCCGGCCAAACATAGTGGGAAAGGGGCACTGGAAGTTAAAGTGCACCCTGCTCGACGTCGAACGGGCAAAAACAGAATTTTGCGGATCTTACCGAACAAGGGTTCATCGGAAGCGGTTATTTAGTAGCGTTCTTGAATGACTGGATAAACTGGTGAAACCTGGAATTCGTAAACTGTTCAGAAACTCAGCGTGTAGGATCAGTGACACTAGAACGAGAAACATCAATTTCTGTTGTGAGTGTGTTTGTGAACTCCAAGGAAATGAGCACTTGGAAAGATAGGGGATACGTTCCTGACGAACAGTGGAGCATCTACCACCTGAGTAGAGAGCGGAAATGGTGCAGACGGTGATTTAGCGGAAATCCAACGTCTTCCGACGGGAGCGATACCGCTATTATGTAACGTCTTAAAGATCGTTTCCGGAGACAGCTCGGAGAGCAACTATCAGGCCCTACCAAAACAGCATGTTCACTACAGAACTGCACGACTTCCCTCACCAACGAAATAGTCTCTATGTTGATAGAGCCATTATCAGAAGAAGAAACTGAAGACATTATAAAGCACTTACCACGGATTAGGAGTCCGGGCACTCATTGCATACCGCATGAATTTTACGAAGTCTTCTGGTCAGTTATCAAAGCGGAATTCACGGAGCGGGTCAAATATACTCAGAAATTAGATCAGGAATTATAGTCGTACCTAAAACTTCGATGCCAACAAGAATAACTGAGTATAGGCCAATAACTTTGTTATATGCCGACTCAGATGTAATGGCGCGCATAAAAGACGAAGAACTAAAATAGATTCTTACATAAACAGTTGGGCCTCGATAAAAGTGTAGTGTTTCCAACAGGCAGATCATTGATGGACTTTGCTCTCTGAAAGACACGACCTTCTTCTCCTGGATGAAACAAAACGGAACGACAGGATTTTTGAAACCGACTTAGAAACTGCCTTTGGCAAAGTCAGTCACCAGTATCTTATAACTTCGCACTGCCAGACCGGAATCCAATGGTCTCCAAAATACAGGTAAACGGACACTTCACGGGAGAGTTCTCAGTTCAGCGATCAGTCCGACAGGATGGCCGTTAACCGACAGGATGGCCGTTATCCACGACATTATTTCTAATTTCCTTGGAACTAGTGATCCGCTCAATCACCAACCAAACCTCTGGAATACATGTTGGTGCACAAAGGTTTGGCGCTAACTCTGATGCCGACGAAATAACAGCTGTAATCACACAGCATCAAGACATTGGGAAGATATTAAAAATAACAGATATTTATAAGGAAGCAGCAGGAGCAACATTAATTAAGCAACTGTTCTGCGGTTTCTTCATTTGACAAAATCTGTTACTTAAGGAAACTTGAATACCACTGAAGGACTTTAAAATGAACATAAGCAGTCTCGACCCCAAGAAACCTTTATTTTTGTGGTTACCATTTTAGATCTTCAGGCTTCATACCATGTTGGTAGGCGGTGGGCGTGAACGGAACGAGCGTTACGAACTTCACGAATGTCAACTGAGCTGTTCGTAACGCCTGCTCCGTTCACCGCCACCGCCTACCATCATGGTATGAGGTCTGAAGATGATCGTATCTGACCGAAACTTGTAACCACAAAAATAAAGGTTTCTTGCGGTCGAGACTGTTTATGTTTTAAAGTGCTAAGAAACACCGCTGTTCTCCACGAGAAATGTTCTCAAAAATTACAGCTGAAGGAAGCTAGCCGATGAATGCATAACATGGCGAGCGCAAGGGCGGGCTGCAGGGGTGGATGGAGGCCCGAAAAAAAAAAAAAAAAAAAAACTACTTGCAAAGCGACACCAACACCTCCTTCGGAACGTATCTAGCGCTGCCGGTCGAATAATTACATATTTCACAATCGCTGTCGACATCCTAAACTTACACCGATCAGCCAGAACATTATGACCACCGACCTACTACCGACATAAACACATCCAGGCAATAGCAGCGTCACCTGGCTAGGAATCACTGCTAGTCAGACACACGCACGGTGCATGTAGCATCATCAGTGGGCGTGCTGTACGTGTGTAGATTGGTGAAGGCACTCGATCTGTCTGAGTTTGACCGAGTGCAAATTGCGATGGCCCGAAGGCTCGGCTCAATCATTTCAGAAACAGCACGACTTGTCGGTTCTTACAGGAGTGCTGTGGTGAATGTCTTCAACGTGTGGTGAAACCAAAGTGGAGCCACGTCCAGGCGTCGTGGGATTGGGCGGCCACATCTCATTATAGATATGGACGTCGTAGGCTGGTCAGACTGGTAAAACAGGACAGGCGGCGAACTGAGGCGGAAATAACATCATACTTTAATGCTGGGCAGAGTACAACAGTGCCTGAACACACAGAGCACCGAACACTCGCAACTTTGGACCTCCGCAGCCGACGATCCGTGCTTGTGCCAATGTTAATGCAACGACATCGGCAACTACGACTGAAATGGACTCGTCACCATCGGCACTGGACGTTGACGTAGTGGCAGAACGTTTCATGGTTTGACACCTGTAGTGCGGGACGGATACAAGCTGGCTGAGGCTCCATTATGCTCTGGAGAACATCCACGTGGGCAAGGCATCATGACAGCCAAGGAGTATCGTACACTGGTTGCAGACGACGTACACTCCTTCATGACGATCACGTTTCTCGACGGCAGTGGCATTTTTCAGCAAGATAATGCGCCATGTCACAAGGCCAAGAGTGTGATGGAGTGGCTCCAGGAACACAGTGGCGAGTTCCAATTGATATGCTGGCGCCCCCATATCGCCAGATCTGAACCCGATCGAACACACCTGAGATGTGATTGAACGTGGCGTCAGAACTCAAGGGTCCCCTTCCCGGAATTTATGAGAATCAAGTGACTTGTGTGAGCAGATGTGGTGCCAGCTACCTCCAGCGACCTACCAAGGCCTTACTGCATCCATTCCACGACGCGTCGTCGCTGTTATAGGTGCTAAAGGTGGACAAACTGGCTATTAGGTAGTACGGTAATATGTTGGCGCAGAATCACAACATGGGAATTAACTGGGCTAAAGTGCGAACAGTTTTGCTTGGTGACTGTGTGTTGTAAAGGTCACATTTAACAGACGTTCATTACGTTGTGACACGACACTGTAACTAATGCGATCCGCTTACGGAAGAAGAAGCATATAGAGATAATTTCATTCTGTTTACGTCTAGAGATAAAATATATTTGTGAACTACCACGTCAACATTCATCCACTGATAAGCTAATTAGTATTGTATTTAAATACCACTGTGTGAACCACGTACATATCTTTAATGACATCTGGTAGAGAATCGCAAGAAAAAAGACAGTAAACTCTCTCTGGAAACAGATGTCGTGGTGCTTTTTAATTTTTTCGAAAGCAAAAAAGCAGATGGCTGCACAGACCAGTCGACCATTTCATTTCCCCATCTGTATCAAAGCTGAAAGTTTAATTGAAGTGTCTTCGTTTTGTCCACATAAACGAGTTATAAGCACTAAACAGTGAAACTTCTTCCCAGATTAAAACTGCGTGCCGGGCCAAGACTCGAAATCGGAAACTCTGAGGGCAAGGTTCCGAAGGAGGTAAAAAAGTTAAGGCACAGCTAATGGGCGGCTTAACGACAATAATTGGTGAGCCGACCAGCTTGGATGTGGCTTTTAGGCGGTTTTCCATATCTCATTAGGTGAATACCGGGCTGCTACCCAAGTCCCGCCTCCGTTACACGATTCGCTATCATTTAGAAAATATTCGCTCACTTCTGCAGGAGTAACACTACATGTAGATGGTTGGGGTGCACATACTCCTTCCCAAGGGGCATCCGGCCTCCCCTTAAAACTAAACCTGCCAAATCTGTAAATAACCATGCCTGCCCTGTGGGATGTAAGACAGAGGCTCAAGAAAAAAAGAAGATTCATAGGAGAATGCTTAAAAGAAACTCGTGCGATCCATCCCAGAATATTCCCTGAGTGTGTGGGATGCGTACGGAATAGGTCTAACAAAGAATATTTATTGACTCTATGGAAAGTAGGGAAGCACGAAAGATAACAGGTTTGTTGACGCAGGGGAAATGGAGATGCTGAAAAAAATAAAATTGGCCACCTGGGAGTATGACTTGGACACTGATGTCTCCGTACATGCTTAATTATATTTAAAGCCAGTTCATCCATTCCAGGAATAGAGAATCTCGACAATTTTTGTCTGTTATTAATAGGAGCAAGATGTCGGTCCCAGGGATTCCATAGATTTTCGAGAATGTTTTAATTTCAATAATTTGAAAGTGACAGTCATGAGGGAGGCAGGCGACTATTTTTACAATAATCAATAGCTCTCCATTTAGGTCGACTGGGTCGCAATGGTAAAAGTCAAACATTAGGCAAGGAATGACTTTATTGCTCATGTGACGCGTTTCAGAATTTATCCATCGTCATATACCCAGGAGTGATTACTGTACTTAGATATGGAGTTTCAAGATGTATATTGTATGTAAAAGAAACATTCGCAGATTAATCTGCGAATATTTGTTTTATATGCAACTTGAAATGGTATATCTATGTGCAGTAATCGCGCCTGGGTACCTGATGATGGATAAATTCCGAAACGCGTCATATGAGTAATAAATTATTCCTCGCATGATGTTTGACTTTTACCATTGTTACCCAGTCAGCCTGAATGCAGAACTACTGATTGTTTTAATTTCAATTTTCGCATCAGATAACAAATGACAAAAGTGAAGTTACAAATTAACAATTTACGGATTTTTTCTTTTACTTGTACTATGAAACCTTACTTCTTGCCAAAATTCGTCGTTTTAAATCAATAGGAAGTTCCCTGTAGGTTTTGATGAGTGAGTTTGCGACAGTCAAAACATGCGACACCAATGGACGTATCTTTTGGCTTCATTGGCTTAGAAGCTCAGATTATTTACGCCACCATGGGACTATAGACCTCCGTCGGGACTCCAAAAATGAGCTGGTACACGCTTGAAGATAGACTCAAACTTTCTCGTGGGAAGCTATTTACTAAAAACCAGTCTTAAGTGAGGAATCTAAGAATATACTACAACTCTTCACTTATATTTCCCGTACGGAAAGATCAGACTTGTTATAGCCCGCGCAGAGGCGTTTAAACATTTATTCTTCCTGCGCTCCATACGTGAATGGAACGGGAAAAATCTCCAGTAACTGGTAGAGTGGGAAGTGTTTTCTGCCATGCACTTCACAGTGGTTTGCGGACTATAAATATACATCTAAAGGTAAACAGCTTTCTGGAAGATTTTTTGGTAGCGTCTGTAAGTGGATTCTCTAGAGACAGCCCTACTCTCTCTTCGAGTGTCTACCAATTCAGATAATTCAGATGTTTTACTGCTTCCATGACATTGTGCTGTGAGAAGGCCATTCACCTGCGATATTTTGTATTGATACTGATACAAGTGACACCGGTTACAGCAATACGTAGTGCCAGCACTGTGCAGAAATCCCGTTGCATAGAGGAATTCAAATGTTCGGAAGGCTACCAATAAAACAGAGTGTGTCATTAAGCAATGAAAAATCATATGTCAGCTACACTCCTCTTTATTTTCTGTGTAAGCTTGTGCCGTCTCAGAGGAAATCCTGTCAACCTTGCTGGTGCGTAAAGAGTTTACTTACATTTTCTACGTAGTGTCCTCACCTCAGTAATAGTATCCCTCTGCACGAGTGTTCTAGAAGCTGTCACGTCGTGTTTCCACATCACCGCAAAACCACCTTGCTTTGTGCTTCGTGGTACGAAATGTGACGCCACAAATTTCCCAGTTCTTATAACGATGAAATGGGTAAACGGGGTGTAAAATCAACCAGTACGATGACACTCCATTTGGAGTACTAACTGAATTTAACATTGGTTAAATTTATGAATATGGATTGAAGGTCCAGAGGCATATTGCGGTTCAGTATTGAGTATTCAAGATTTAACTGAAACACAGTAGATTTATTAATTACACGGATCATTGGCTAGAGAGGAGCGCTTTGGGAATGTGGATACTGCTTACAGCCTCGTTGCCACCAATATTTCTCATGTGTTTTCTGTTACTAGAGGTCGCGCCTACTTAAACTTTTTATAAAGTGAAGAAACGGCACGGGAAGAGAAATCACATATTGCGTGGAATGACTTACATAAATTCCATAAAAGCTGTTCCCCCGCGCTGCGCGACCGGGAACGCAAACAAGAAGACTATGTTGAGTGATTTTATTTGTAGGTAACGTCCAGTTCTTTCTTTCAACTTATTTTATTAGATTTTTAATAATTTTCGCCGCACTGTTCCTGATCTGTCATTTCGGACTTCAGGATCCCCTCCCATTGCTATGTAGCAATATTTTTATTGTTACAGTCTACACCAGATGATGGAACTTTAAGTGTTCCGAAACGGGTCGTGCACACAAAAAAAGATTGTGGACTAAGCAGCTGTTGTGTGGTTTCTTCATTTTACAAAATTGACTTAAACAGTTGCGGCTTCCCATAAGAAGAACTCTTCAAACTTTTTAACTGTTTCATTACAAATTTTATCGATTTTACACAACGAATTCCTGTGCATATTACGAACATTTGGCAACATAGCTTAATGGACCTTCCTCTAACTGCTATATGGTACATATATGACCATTCGTCTACCTGTCTTGACTACTAGTTCCTGTTGCGAATAATAATAATGATTGACAGTTTACTAGAGACTGATTCACTAACTCAAACTTCAGACAGTGAAATTTGTTGCAATGAAACAGATCCACGTCTCAGACGTCGCAGTAAGCTTTTATGGAAATTTAGATTATGCTGTAGGAATTTATTTCAAAATCGACTGCGAAGTTTATAGTGGCCAATCTTTGTGAATGCTTGGAACCATCTGTAGATCTTCACACTGGCTCGGCGTGCCACTTACAAAGTCGGGCACTGCCCTGGATTCAGCCTAGTTCGGCTTCGTAGCTGACCCACCTGCCTAGTAATGAGAACAACCGAATTAAAACAATCGATTCGGTTAGTTCATGGAAAACAATCGATACATTCGGTTGGAGCTTTACGTATCGGTTGAATTATTCATTCGCTCCTTTGAATGAAGCCAGTCTATGGGAGGAACCGAATGGAAACGATCGGATCAGTTGCCTGTAGTTTTACGTATCGGATGGATTATTCATTCATTCATTTCTTTAACGTGAAACCAGTCTCTGAAAACAACTGAATGAAAAATGTCGACAAAATCCGGTGGTGTTTTGCCGACTGTCTGAGTGAGTTATTCGTTCTTTCTTTTCAAGTTAAACCAGTTCTTACTTTTTCTGATAGTTTAGGCATGTTTTTCATTCGTTCATTCATCTGCAAGCACTGTTGAATGATTTTAGTTGACTGAATTACCTAGTCCTCTGTATGTACGTGGTACGTTCATTAGGTGAAGTAAAGCGGTGGTATTTCAATATAAACCAGGGTACATATACCCCCAGCGGCTAACCCTACCCGCCGGTGTACGTGAAGACATTTCAATGGGTACGCCAAAGTTATTATACATGTTCATTTAATTACATACTGAAAGACTGTTGTTCTTTTCATAACTTAAGACTGACAGAGAGACTGCTGTGCATTAAATTGTTCCCGGTGTAACTGTGTAACTAATTAAAAAAGCTTCGTCGGCAGTACGAAGTTGAGCAAGCATAGAAGTTCTCTTAGGGGGTACGTGAAGGAAGAAAAAAAAAAGGAGCCAAATTTTGGCTCCACGTCAGCATCCTGCTGCTACCGCGGCCAGGCTGGCAGACGGCGGGCGGAGGTCGCCACTCACCGCTAGCGCAGGTTCCGGCGGCAATGAGCAACCACCGGCCACTGCGCCACCTCCTCGCGCCGGCTATAGCCCTGGCCCTGACAGCAGCGGCGGTGGCACGCACCCGCCCCACAGCGTAGTCCGACGCCGCCCCCCCCCCCTCCCCCTGCCCCCGCGAAAAGCGGTGGAAAATAAGTGAAATCACTCAAACACAGAGACTGAATGAAAGCATTCGTATAACTGACGTAACCAACAGATACTTTTGGCAGTCGGTTGTGTCACTCATTAAGTCAGGGCTTCACAACATACGTGCTCGCGGAGCAAGCTGTGAGCAGGAAGGCGCGAGCACGGAGCAGCGCGAGCACGCTACCCCCACCACTAAACCAGAGCGGAGAGTGGGGAGAGTCACGTGGGGCACACAACAGCTGCCGCCAGTCAATGTAAATCCGCGGCCACCTGCAGGGATATCACTCACGAATTATTACTGCGACAAATGAAACAAATAAAGGAGAACGTACACATGCCACATAATTTTATTAGCTTAGTGTATGCCTCTACATTCGCATTAACTTGTGAACTGTTACACAATAAAAGGCGTCACTGAAGTGTGGGATCCTCGGTTATCTTGTACTTTTTGCCCTTTACAATTGCGTCTATGTTCGGAGTAATTGTTCTTGTGCATTTTAGGCGCAGCGTGCAGTTCAAATTTCGATCAGACAATGCGTTTCTCAGGCGCGTCATGTTACATTTCATTGCAGTTGTTCACAAACATACGTGGAACCAAACATTGATATTATTGTAGCCGCCAGTTTGTGCAAACGAGGAAATCTATCCTGAGGGAAGTGTCTGTAGAATTCCAAAATGTTTTTCTTGTTCTGAAATTTGTCTCTGTATTCTCTGTCACACTGCAGGTCAATAATTTCTTGCTGCAGCTCAGGACGAATCTCTTAAATATTCGCTGAATATGGAGAGAACCGATCAAAATCACTGTCTAGTGCTGTCAAATCTTGAAAGCGCTGATCAACTAAACTATGTGAATAACTTTCACAGTCTTTGTGAACATCTTGCATGGATGATAATTTAGGAAAATGAGCTAGGTTTCCTGTTTCCAGCTGACTCACCCAAAGTGTCAATTTCATGTTAAAAGCTCGTATTCGATCTAAGAAATGAGTAATTAGCAGATCGTTACCTTGTAGTAAAATGTTCAAAGCATTCAGATGGCTAGTTAAATCTGCTAAGAACGCGAGATCACATTCAAACGTGCGCGCGCATTTCCCCTTCCTCCCCTCCCTCCCTACTCCGCGACCTTGCACCTACTCGCGAGCACGTGCCTGAGCAGACGCGAGTACTCGCGCTCAAAACCGGCCAGTTGTTAAGCCCTGCATTAAGTGAATGAATGAAACCACTCAAACCTGGAGAGACTGACGTGGCAGCAGACCAGTTTCATTCAACACATTTGTCCCATCGCTACATCTGCACCACTGGGCGCAGTTATACAGACCGGAATCAGGAATGACGTGTTTGATCGGTCACCAAAGCAGTCATGGCGTCTGCAACTCTCTGAAGTTGCCACCTTTTTATAAAAAAAATGGTTCAAATGGCTCTGAGCACTATGGGACTTAACATCTATGGTCATCAGTCCCCTAGAACTTAGAACTACTTAAACCTAACTAACCTAAGGACAGCACACAACACCCAGTCATCACGGGGCAGAGAAAATCCCTGACCCCGCCGGGAACCTTTTTATAACTTGGCGTGTTTGGATGCGTGTGTCATGTCACAAGAGCAAATTTTTGTTCGAGGCACAAAAAACTTACTACGTGCTAGAGAACTGATGATTATGGAGAGGCTCGGAATACACCACACGGCACACATTTAATGGACTTTTTGTCGGATGAATGAATTTTAAGACTGCTAAGTTTAATTAACAGAAATTTCAGGTTTTGGCGCAGAGAATACCATATTTTCTGTTAGAAAATAGTGAGAAAGGAAAAAAATCTACTCGAGGAGAGAGCGTAGATATCGTTCCCATTAAAGTCAACCTCCCTCTTATGCACTTACGGAAAAAAAATCGCAACACCAAAAAAAACGTAATTAATGTAGAGCAATGAAATTTCGGGAGTACATTTGCCTAGGTAACTACACTACTGGCCATCAAAATTGCTACACCACGAAGATTACGTGCTACAGACGCGAAATTTAACCGAGAGGAAGAAGATGCTGTGATATGCAAATGATTAGCTTTTGAGAGCATTCACACAAGGTTGGCGCCGGTGGTGACACCTAAAATGTGCTGACCTAAGGAAAGTTTCCAACCGATTTCTCATACACAAACAACACTTGACAGGCGTTGCCTGGTGAAACGTTGTTGTGATGCCTCGTGTAAGGAGGAGAAATGCGTACCATCACGTTTCCGACGTTGATAAAGGTCGGCTTGTAGCCTATCGCGATTGCGGTTTATCGTATCGCGACATTGCTGCTCGCGTCGGTCGAGATCCAATGACTGTTGGCAGAATATGGAATCGGTGGGTTCAGGAGGGTAATACGGAACGCCGTGCTGGATCCCAACGGCCTCGTATCACTAGCAGTCGAGATGACAGGCATCTTATCCGCACGGCTGTAACGGATCGTGCAGCCACGTCTCGATCCCTGAGTCAACAGATGAGGACGTTTGCAAGACAACAAGCATCTGCACAAACAGTTCGACGACGTTTGCAGCTGCACGGACTATCAGCTCGGAGACCATGGCTGCGGTTAACCTTGACGCTGCATCACAGACAGGAGCACCAGTGACGGTGCACTCGACGACGAACCTGGGTGCACGAATGGCAAAACGTCATTTTTTCGGATGAATCCAGGTTCTGTTTACAGCATCGTGATGGTCGCATCCGTGTTTGGCGACATGGCGGTGAACGCACATTGGAAGCGTGTATTCGTCATCGCCATACTGGCGTATGACCAGGCGTGATGGCGTGGGGTGCCATTGGTTATACGTCTCGGTCACCTCTTGTTCGCATTGACGGCACTTTGAACAATGGACGTTACATTTCAGATGTGTTACGACCCGTGGCTCTACCCTTCATTCGAGCCCTGCCAAACCCTACATTTCAGCAGGATAATGCATGACCGCATGTTGCAGGTCTGGTATGGGCCTTTCTGGATACACATTCTCCAGATCTCTCACCAACTGAAAACGTCTGGTCAATGGTGGCCGAACAACTGACTCGTCAAAATGCGCCAGTCACTACTCTTCATGAACTGTGGTATCATGTTGAAGCTGCATGGGCAGCTGTACCCGTACACGCCATCCAAGCTCTGTTTGACTCAATGCCCAGGCGTATCAAGGCCGTTATTACGGCCAGAGGTGGTTGTTCTGGGTGCTGATTTCTCAGGATCTATGCACCCAAATTGCGTGAAAAAGTTAATCACATGTCAGTTCTAGTATAATATATTTGTCCAACGAATACCTGTTTATCATCTGCATTTCTTCTTGGAGTAGCAATTTTAATGGCCAGTAGTGTATTTAAGCGATTAATCCATGCGCGAAATAAGCCATTGCAAATGTGAAATGCTGGTTCATTAATAACCGGTGTAGCCGCCAGAACGCTGAATGTAAGCATGCAGATGTGCCTGCATTGTGTTGCACAGTTGTCACATGTCTGTTGGTGGCATGGAGTTCCATGCCTGTTGCACTTCGTCGATCCATATAGCGACGGTTAATGCTGTTGTGGATCACACTGGAGTTGTCTGATGATGCAGCGTATGCTTTCGACTGGAGACAGATCTGATGATCGAGTAGGCCAAAGAAACATGTCGACACTCTGTAGAGCATGTTAGGTTACAACAGCGGTATATGGGCGAGCGTTATCTTGTTAGAAAATACCTCCGGGAATGCTGCTTATGAACGGCAGCACAACAGGTCGAATCACCAGACTGACGTAAAAGTTTGCAGTCAGGGTGCTTCTGCTGTCACACGAAATCGCATCCCACACGATAACTTCAGGTGTAGATTTAATGTGTCTAGCACGCAGACAGGTTGGTTGCAGGCACTCAAATGGCCTCCAGTTATCCAACACACTGCCATCACTGGCACTGAGGCAGAACTTTCATCAGAAAACACAACAGTTCTCCACCCTGCTCTCCAGTGAGCTCTCGCTTGATACCAAGGTAGTCGCAAATGGCTGTAGTTTGGGGTCAGTGGAATGCGCGCTACAGGGCGTCTGTCTCAGGTCTTTCCTTGAAGTAACCGATTTGTAACAGTTAGTTGTGTCACTATCGTGCCAAATACTGCCCAAATCGCTGCTACAGATACAGTACGATGCGCCAGAGTCCGGAGTCCGGTCTTTTAGTGACCGTACATTCTGGTGACCACCGCTGCCAGACAACATGTACTGTGGTTACATTCCTGCCAAGTATTTCTGCAATATAGCAGAAAGAACATCCAGCTTCTCATAGCTCTGTTACACGACCTCGTTCAAACTCAGTGAGGTTTTGATCATGGCGTCTTTGTAGCCTTGAAGGCAGTCTTGACTAACATCAGCTCCGCACGTCTTGGTAACTAATTATCCAGCCCGCATCTCGTGGTCGTGCGGTAGCGTTCTCGCTTCCCACGCCCGGGTTCCCGGGTTCGATTCCCGGCGGGGTCAGGGATTTTCTCTGCCTCGTGATGGCTGGGTGTTGTGTGCTGTCCTTAGGTTAGTTCTAAGGGGACTGATGACCATAACTGTTAAGTCCCATAGTGCTCAGAACCATTTTTGAACTAATTATTCACCTTGCGGCGCTACTGGTGCCACTCTTATGTGACTGGCTTGAAATCTGAATAGACATCATCTTTCAGATATAGAAAGACGCCTACCAATTTTCGTTTATGTTGCACGACTCCTTCTTTGTGTTGCGATTTTTTTTCCATCAGTGTATTTTTGAACTCGCTGTCGATCTGCGCAACAAAGGAAGACGGGAAAGAAGCCAGTCTTTTCCTCCATGCCGTAGTTCATTATTGCCTTCATCGATGTAATGTGGTCAAGTTAATGTGGCTCATTCCAAGTGGTGGGCTGCATTACTGAATCGTACTTTCGAATAAATGCTGTAGTCCCCACATCCTACAAGTTTTTATAAAGCGTTATTTGCTGCTCACGTACTATCTGCACTTTCGAAGAAGACTCTCAGCGAGTTGGATAATGGAACTATTTAAGTCAGTAGAAATTAAATGACATCGACCAGTGCGACGATTAGAGTAAATTTTATTGCTAAGCCAGAACCCACGATGAGGCGTACACCAGGTCTCGTCATTAATCCTACCAGTCTGTAATAATGGCTAAGAATTGTAATAAACAAATAACAGCAAGTTTTAAACGACAAAATTTTTCCTTGAAGTCCGCCTCCGTAGCGTAGCGGTAGCGTTACCGCCTACACCGCAGGGGGCCCGGGTTCGATTCCCGGCAAGGGACTGGGTGTTGAGTGTCCATCATTGACTTGCAAGTCGCCGACGTGGCGTCACCTAAAATGCAATACGGCGGCCGAACTCCCCCGAAAGGGGCCTCACGGCCAACAATGCCATACAATCATTTCATTTAATTTTTCCTTGAAACCTAGATAATTTATAACAAGAGTACAAAATCGACTCTGTGTCGCATATTATTGACTACATGAGTTATCTGAATGGAATTTAGGCACCAACTGCACTTTTATTTTGTACATGACCAGTTTCGGCCTCAGGGACTATTATCAAGAGTGCCTATTTCAAGCGTCGTGAATCTATCCAGGCACAAGGCGTTTTGCGCCTGAATTGATTGACACCACTTGAGGTAGTAGCACTTGATAATAGCGTTTGGGGCCGAAACCCGTCCTGTATAACATGAAATTGCAGTTGGGTCAGAAATTCTTTAAAAATCATTCAATATAGGTACGGATGTTCTGTGCCTTCGGGTCGAACATGGTGGACAAGAAAAATAAACAGGTCTTAATGACGATTTTATACTAAAGCTTTGCTGCAACTGAAATAAGTCCACCTGGTGGGTAATACGATCGCATTCTTTGGGTGAGCAATACAGCCATCGAGTTTCCACCCTACAATTACGAGAGTAGAAAATCGGCGAAAAAAGACGATCTGTACCCTACAATAACGGGGGTAGAAAATCGGCAGGGAAAAGACTGGGAGCTCTGTTACAGGACTGTTCTGCAGTCAGTGCAAAAACGCAGTTGTGTCGAAGGTATTTTCTGTGAAGCGGAGAGAACGAAACAAAAGTAAGTTACCCAGCGATTGTTAAGCACGTAGTATTTCTCGCAGTGGTCGTCCTCGTTGTACTAGAACTGCTTAAACCTGCAGTTCATCGAAATCATTGCCAATCATTTCTAGAAGTGTATGAGAATTTATTTACAACAGGGGGGGGGGGGGGGCGGGGGCGCAAGTACACCCCTTTTACAGTCCTTACAGACACCCGCAAATGAGCTACTAATGCGACAGAACAGGTCACCGAGAAATTATTCGTCTATTATGTCTGGCTGAGAAATTGGGAAGATGTAGATTTAACCGACTCTGATAGAGAATATACAGGGATGGTGCAGTGGAAAGGAGAGGGTGTCACGTTAACGGCTAGTCTTATCAGATAGTTACACACTACCATTATATTTATACACATACATTACCGTTAAACAACCAGAAGACGGAATGTGGAATGTCCATACCACAGACAACGACGTGGTTGATGTAGGCTTCCCCGTTCCGTGCAGCAGAAGAGACGGGTACCTGTGGCACAAGTGGCGGCGTTGTACAATGCCTAAGAGGTCGCGAATGTTTGAGACCAAAACGTTATTCGCGAGACCTTTCAAATGGATCTTCAGAACAACCAGCATGTGTGACTTCGCTGGCAGCACGACATTACCAACCACTACCGCAATGGGCACGGCAACATAATCGTTGAAGCGTATATAGCATACGAAACAAGAGACACAGTTACGCATTTCGTCGGCATTACGTCGTCAGAGCTCAGTTGGAGAAGCATGGAAAGACATCCCCCAGTTCATTACACGAATTTAGCAAAACGACGAAATATCTGTTTAAGAAACTGGGAAGATGTAGATTTAACCAACTTGAACAAATATTATTACCTAGATTTTCGCCGCTAATTTGTAGAGTGTGCGGTTACCACGTTTATTTGTGAATGCTTAACTTGTTACTATTGCTACGTACCTGCTGTGTGATTTGTTCCAGTATTTCAATGTGATTGTTAATTTTACTTAGTTGAGTTCGATCTGACATGATAACATTGCCCTCACAGGGTATCTTCGTACCTCGCTGGCGACTGTACGGGAGCCGTTCCAAGGCTGGCCAAGCAATAGTGTAGAATGCGGACGACCTTGGGACAAACAAGGCGTTGTGCGCGTTTCACTGTATGATAAATAGCCACTGGGCTGCCTGAGGAGTTGCTCCATCCCAACTGGGCCTGGAACCCGTTTTGCGAACTTCTGCGGCCTTTTTAATTACATCATGGCCAACTGAGTTTGAGAGCACACACTCTAGCAACCGTGAACAACCACACCACACACCTTATCTTTACGCAAGTAATTTCGGTATTGGATACCTCATCATCAGGTACATATCGGCTACATTTCCTTGTTTTATTGTCCGAATGATGTTCTGTCTCTTTGGGATAGAAGGAAAGAAGAAGTGTTTAAAACTCTTAGCCTCTGTTTTTCACTGACTATGGAAATGACGTTCATAATAACACGACTACAGACGTTAACTCGTACAGCATGTCAGAAACAATATTACGTTACCATTAAGGGAACACTGTTGAGCTGAAAGAGCAGGACCAAAGATAAATGGTGCGAAGCCTATACACACCTCATCATCAGGTACATATCGGCTACATTTCCTTGTTTTATTGTCCGAATGATGTTCTGTCTCTTTGGGATAGAAGGAAAGAAGAAGTGTTTAAAACTCTTAGCCTCTGTTTTTCACTGATTATGGAAATGACGTTCATAATAACACGACTACAGACGTTAACTCGTACAGCATGTCAGAAACAATATTACGTTACCATTAAGGGAACACTGTTGAGCTGAAAGAGCAGGACCAAAGATAAATGGTGCGAAGCCTATACACACCTCATCATCAGGTACATATCGGCTACATTTCCTTGTTTTATTGTCCGAATGATGTTCTGTCTCTTTGGGATAGAAGGAAAGAAGAAGTGTTTAAAACTCTTAGCCTCTGTTTTTCACTGATTATGGAAATGACGTTCATAATAACACGACTACAGACGTTAACTCGTACAGCATGTCAGAAACAATATTACGTTACCATTAAGGGAACACTGTTGAGCTGAAAGAGCAGGACCAAAGATAAATGGTGCGAAGCCTATACACACCTCATCATCAGGTACATATCGGCTACATTTCCTTGTTTTATTGTCCGAATGATGTTCTGTCTCTTTGGGATAGAAGGAAAGAAGAAGTGTTTAAAACTCTTAGCCTCTGTTTTTCACTGATTATGGAAATGACGTTCATAATAACACGACTACAGACGTTAACTCGTACAGCATGTCAGAAACAATATTACGTTACCATTAAGGGAACACTGTTGAGCTGAAAGAGCAGGACCAAAGATAAATGGTGCGAAGCCTATACACACCTCATCATCAGGTACATATCGGCTACATTTCCTTGTTTTATTGTCCGAATGATGTTCTGTCTCTTTGGGATAGAAGGAAAGAAGAAGTGTTTAAAACTCTTAGCCTCTGTTTTTCACTGATTATGGAAATGACGTTCATAATAACACGACTACAGACGTTAACTCGTACAGCATGTCAGAAACAATATTACGTTACCATTAAGGGAACACTGTTGAGCTGAAAGAGCAGGACCAAAGATAAATGTTGCGAAGCCTATACACACAGAAACTTCTTATGAGTAAAGGAAGTGTGTAAGAATAATGTTAATCCTGGTTAGACGCGAAAATGTAAGTTTTCGCAGGGAAAAGCAAGACAAGACTTTTAGGTTGCAACATCTTGTTGACGACGGAGGATAAGCTCGGATTAGATGAAGGATGGGGATGAAAATAATCCTTTTCAAAGGAACTACTCGGCATTTATCGACAGCGATTTAGGGAAACCGAGTAAAACTTAACCGCGTATGGCCAGATGGAGAGTTGAACCGCCACCCTTCCGCATGGGAGCGCAGTGTGCTAACCTTTGTGCCATGTCGCTCGTATCTTTCACGCATAGTACAGAACGTACTGCAACAGGCTTGTCACAGTATAATGACATCAGTAATGCTCAACATTAAACCCACGCAATAAAGTAGCTGCACAATCTTTTATGTTAATTTTCGACAAAATAACAATACTACGTCTCAGTTATAACTGAAGCAATTACTATCCATATACGATGTCGACAAAATAAAACTGGCCCAGAAGGATATTTATGATAAGACTGACACGGGATTGACCGTTGTTAATGAATATCGAGAAGAGCGCGTTTCGTGCCATTCTGCCACTAAGTTTGGCATTTTAGACTTCGCTTAAGGTTTTCTCAATAGACTTCCAGTCTGACTCTCTCGATCTAACAGTTTCACACACGTTTTCTACAAACTGTGCTTCGAATAACAGTCGACAATAAACACGCACTGTTTTATCACGAGTACCATTTTGTGTTGCATGCCACAGCCAAATACTCGTGACACAGCACGTGGGAGACGCGAGAGCGCACACGTGTCACGGCAACTGACTGCTGCAGCATTTTCTGGGATGGTCAGGTCTCCTGTTTATTAGAAGGGTCAGCTCCGCATCAGATGGAAAAAAATCGGAACACAAAGCAAGAGCTTAAAGACATAAACCAAAGTTTATAGGTGTGTTTCTATATCTGAAACATTATGTCTACTCATATTTCGCGTCAGACGCATAAGGTTGTAAATTAGGTTGGTTGTTTTGGGGAAGGAGACCAGACAGCGAGGTGGAGGAGGAGGAGATTAGTGTTTAACGTCCCATCGACAACGAGGTCATTAGAGACGGAGCACAAGCTCGGGTTAGGGAAGGATGGGGAAGGAAATCGGCCGTGCCCTTTCAAAGGAACCATCCCGGCATTTGCCTGAAGTGATATAGGGAAATCACGGAAAACCTAAATCAGGATGGCCGGACGCGGGATTGAACCGTCGTCCTTCCGAATGCGAGTCCAGTGTGCTAACCACTGCGCCACCTCGCTCGGTCCAGACAGCGAGGTCATCGGTCTCATCGGATTAGGGAAGGACGGGGAAGGAAGTCGGCCGTGCCCTTTGAAAGGAACCATCCCGGCATTTGCCTGGAGCGATTTAGGGAAATCACGGAAAACCTAAATCAGGATGGCCGGAAGCGGGATTGAACTGTCGTCCTCCCGAATGCGAGTCCAGTGTCTAACCACTGTGCCACCTCGCTCGGTAAGGTTGTAAATTAGATTTGTGTTGAAGACGCGATGTAACGGTCACAGCGTTAGTTACTTTTGAGATTGGACGTGGTGAGTTGATGTTAGCCAAGAGTGCCTTTAAAGCGACAAAGACGTCATTATCAACACCTCACTGAGTTTGAACAAGGTCGTATAATTGGGCTACGAGAAGGCGGATGTTGCTTCTGCGATATTGCAGAAAGACTTGGCAACAATGTAGTCACTGTGCACGATTTATGGCAGCGGTTTACGGGAGAATGTACGGTCACAAGAAGACCGGGCTCAAGACGGCCGTTTGACACTCCCGAAAGTGAAGCACATTATGTTCGGCGTATGGCTCTGGGGCATCGTACTCCATCTGCTGGAGCAATCTGAGTAGCAGTTGGCACCACAGTGACAAATGGTTCAAATGGCTCTGAGCACTATGGGACTCAACTGCTGTGGTCATAAGTCCCCTAGAACTTAGAACTACTTAAACCTAACTAACCTAAGGACAGCACACAACACCCAGCCATCACGAGGCAGAGAAAATCCCTGACCCCGCCGGGAATCGAACCCGGGAACCCGGGCGTGGGAAGCGAGAACGCTACCGCACGACCACGAGATGCGGGCACAGTGACACAACGAACTGTTACAAGTTGGTTACTTCAAGGACAGCTCCGAGCCAGACGCCCTGTTGCGTGCATTCCACTCACCCTAAACGAGCGTCATTTGCGACTTCAGTGGTGTCAAGGGAGAGTTCACCGGAGGTAAGAGTGGAGGTCTGTTGTGTTTTCTGATGAAAGCTTGTTGTACCTCGGAGCCAATGATTGCCGTGTGTTGGTTAGCGGGAGGCCATTTGAGGGCCTGCAACCAACCTGTCCGCGTGCTAGACACACTGCACCTATTCCTGGAGTTATGGACCGGGCTGCGATGTCGTATGGCAGCAGGAGCACTCCCGTTGTCATCTCACACACCCTGGCCGCAAATCGATACGTCAGTCTGGTGATTCGACCTGTTGTGCTGCCAATCGTAAACAGCATTTCAGGTGGTGTTTACCAACAGCATAACGCTCGCCCATATGCCGCTGTTGTAATCCAACATGCTAACAGTGTCGATAGGGTTCCTTGGCCTGCTCGATCACTTTATCAGTCTTCAATCGAACACATATGAGACATCAACGAACGACAACTTCAGCGTTATCCGAAAACAGCGTTATCCGTCCATGTATTGATTGACCTAGTGCAACAGGCTCCTTCACGCAAAGTGACACGTGACACCTGTACAACACAATACGTGTACCTATGCACGTTTGCAAGCTTGAATTTAACATTATGGCGGTTGTACCGGTTATTAATGTATCAGCATTTCGCATTTGTATGGCATATCTCGGCTTACATTAACCTGTGACCTGTGATCTTGCAGTGTTAATCACTTAAACATTTTACTTAGGCAAATGTATTCCCGACATTTCATTACTCTACATTATTTTTTGGTGTTGCGATTTTTTTTCCTACAGTCTATTTTCCGGGTCGTTTTTATTTTGTCCACCCTATATAGGTAAGTATCGTATACATTTGTTCGTGTTTTTAATCTGTGAGATAGATTAGTAAATGTAGGTATGAATACACAGGCAATTGGAAAAGTTAGTACAACTCTTCTGACGAGGCTTTACCATCGAATTTAGCAGCATTCTTGGTAATGGAACGAAAAATTTTACTCTGGATCGAGTGTCCCCTGTTTCCTAGTACATTAAAAGTGTGTCTGACCAAGACTCAAACACGGAACATTGCCTACTGCGGACAGTGCTGTTATCGAGTAAGCTATTAGGGCACCACTCACGACGTGTCCCAATAGCTTTACTTCTTCTAGTATTTTTTTCTACTGCACAAACTTCACACACGTTCTCCTGCATACCTCGTGGAACTAGCACTTCTGGGAGAGAGGATATTCCCCATACCGACACATAGATTAAATCTGCTTGGAAGTTTGAAACAGGGCACACATCATCGCAGAGTGAAAGATTCATTGTGGGAACAAAGGCCGGCCGGGGTGGCCGAGCGGTTCTAGGCGCTACAGTCTGAAACCGCGCGACCGCTGCGATCGCAGGTTCGAATCCTGCCTCGGGCATGGATGTGATTAGGTTTAAGTAGTTCTAAGTTTTAAGGGACTGATGACCTCAGCAGTTAAGTCCCATACTGCTCAGAGCCATTTGAACCATTTTTTTTTTTTTGGGAACAAGGAAACTAGACTATGAGTGACCAGTTCTCCGCAATATCCTTTCTTCTGGTAGTGCTATTCCCGCAAGATATCCAGGAGAATATATGAAGACAGTAACTGTTCTCAAAAGAACAGATACCATTGATGACGGTCATCAATGGTATCTGTTCTTTCTAAAACAATTACTGTCTTCATATATAGTTAAATGGCTACCCGGCCATTGACCTTCGTCTGTGCAGATACGCACAGGTTGCCCTAACTCTTACGGGAATCGATACCTTAGTGTGCGCGAGTAATGAGTGGATGGGCAAATATCTATTACGAACATTAGGTATGTAGATTGTGGACAGTTGGGAATGTGGGTTTCACGGGAAGCGTGCAAGGGATAAGTCCCTGCAGTGTCCTCGGTGTCTCAGATGGATGGAGCGTCTGCCATGTAAGCAGGAGATCCCGGGTTCGAGTCCCGGTCGGGGCACACATTTTCAGCTGCCCCCATCGAGGTATATCAACAACACCTGTCGGCAGCTGAGGGATTCAATTAATTATCATATCCAGGAGAAATTCTGAGACACTTTCTGACAGATTAAAACTGTGTGCCTGACCGGGTTCGAGCCTGGGACTTTTGCAAGTGCTCTACTGGCTGACCTATCCAAGCACGACTCATGCCCGCCCTTACAGCTTTACTTAAGCCAGTATTTCGCCTTCTACCTTCACAATTGGCAATGATCCTTGGTTCCAGGTTCGAGTCCCGGCCTGGTGCACAGTTTTACTCTGCCAGGAAGTTTCAAATCAGCGCAAACTCTGCTGCAGAGTGAAAATTTATTCTGGAACCTAGTATGACGTCTGAAAAGTACGAGTGAGGTACTGCCTAAATTTGTGGGGCAGTTTTTTCTTCTGCCTATAAACCAGTTAAGTCATATGGGACATTGGGACATGTAGTGCTGCGAGTTTGTTGGATTGTAACTCACTCACATCCACTGAATATGGCTATTTATAGCTAAAATATAGATATACGAGAATAATAAAAGCCAATGGGATTGTGAGTGATTACTGTGTTCCTGTTCTTCATAATAACAGACAACAGTCGCTATGTGTAACGGCTCCTTACAGAATCAAAGATGGTTATCATTAAGAAAGTCGAAGTACCCTTTTTCATACGTTCAGTCAATTTATTATTTATTATTAGACTTAATCTCGGGTTAAGATATAGTTACAATTTACAATAAAGTAGTGAATCCATAGACATTTATTGTAATGGCCTGCAGTACCGCCGTTGCAAGATTAGAGTACGTAAATAAAATATATGCGATACTGATCCAGATGTGGGGTGAAGAAACTCTAAATGAGAAAAAATACAGTAGAAAATTGCTGCACCATTAAATAATCATCTATAAAATGTAATCATAACGTGTAGGCTTTCACGGTCGGCGTCTTCGTTAGTTTAAACTTCCGGGCTGAGAGGCCGTGGTCAATCTGTACAACTTCTTCTTCTTGACGTTTCGTTGCCAACGGCGGGCAACATCTTTCGAGGTGAGTTAACGACTGGCTGCCAGGCCCTGGAAGTCCCAGTTGTATAGAGCGCATAGAGGGCACCATCATACGTCACGTGGGATCGACTGTAAGTCGATCTCATTATACCGTAAATGATAAATTCTGATACAAATAAACGACTACGCTACAATTAAACCTTAACTTGTGAATGCATAAGATATTAAAACCGCAGTTTATGTCCCCTGAAAACATTCCCGTTTATTTGAAATCTGACCAATAAATGAAAAATAACGCGGACCTGACTACTTTCAGTGAATATGCCGTAGTGAACCAAATTTTTCATAGAACCACGGTATGATAAAAGGGGGACTTAATATACGTTAAATCGAGATAAACTGAACCCGTAACCTTTACGATTGATGCAACGCAGATTGTCATAGATGGTGAATTATGGAAATTTCGATCCGCAGCTTTTGAAACAATTCTTACAGGTCATACAAAGAACATTTTATTGTTAATGTAGATATACTGTCATCAATATATTCTTCTTGTTTATTTGATTTAGTATACTCGGATTGTAAAATTTGTTTTGTGTCGAATCATTCCTTTGTTAAGCCTATGTAACTTCGTACCAGGGTATCACTTAAATTAATGTCTACCATGAACTGTCAAAATAAATTATAATACGACTTTTTCTATGTTAAGATGGCTGTATGAGCACGCTCCGGGAGACAATAAATTTAAAAAATAGTTGGTGAATCACTCCTCATAGAAGTTGTTCTTGCAAAGCAGATGGAACTGCACATAATGTATTATCCAACAAACCGAAAATAACTGTGTTAAAAGGTAAAGTATTGGCGTCTTTGTGCCTGCAAAACATATGTCTTATCTGCTGGAAATTTCATTTAAAGTTGGAAATATTGATTATTCTGAACGCAGTTTCAGTTATCTCATGTTTAAATATATTGCACCTGAACGTCTCTCTTTCATGACAAAGGTTCAAGCGAGCAAATATGAGGATTTCGAATTTTCAGCCGAAAACAATTCCGTAAGAGATACAAATTATTTGATAATTAAATTTAAACTGTAATATTGTTCAGAAGATATATACAAAAAACCCACGAATAAAACATTCAATTGTCTTTCTACGGACCACGTGACTTTTCTTCACCATACATTTCGAGAGAATCTACAAAAACAATCCTATATTCATAGTGACACCTATTATATTGCTGATATCAATTCCCACGTGTCCTAACCAAATTGTCAAATCGAACAAAGAACTAACATTGCCCACATGGAGTGCAGTTCGGAAGTATTTCGTGTAAATAAATTTGGAAGCAACATAACTGATAATTACTTAAAAGCAGCGCAAGATAGCTTCCATATCTCGAAAATCGTGAGTGATGTCGTTTCAGTGTGCCCATGTCAGCAGGAAAGCAGAGCGTGTTCACGGACGCAGGCGGAAATGGAAAGTGGTGCCTTTGCCACACAAGCCAAGCGGGCCCTCTTTCACCTGTCTCCGTACTAAGCCGTATTATTGGACGACTAGAGTTAGAGTTTAAGTAGAATGTTTGAGACATGCCTCTTCGACTCTCAACCAAAGATGAAGCATTCTGCTCAACCCTGTAGGCTCTTCCTTTGGCTGTGGTAGCCGCCAGTCAGTTTACGGTATCCGAGGGAAGGGGGCTTTATGTAAGCTAGATATGATGGACAAGTCCTTCTGTAATCCGTCAAAATTGGCTGTGGTCGAGATCTTATATGCTAGGCTAGTGACTTGCCCATGATTGCAACTGTTTTCTAGCAACTGTTGGAAATAATATTTTGAAAACTCGAGGCAGGAAGTAGCTGTTTGCTGAGGAATGCTGTAAGAGAGGGCAGGAAATGGCCAATGAAAACGCCTAATTCTGCTCCTGAGGTTGACTGCCTCAAAGCCATGGATGGTGAAACAGTTTTATGGAGCTTCTGGAGTTAGTGAAATCGAGGAGTCGGAAGACAGCCCTTACAAGTGTAGGGGGTGATGTTTTATGAGTATTGGGTATACCGAGACAAGAATGAGGGATCACCGGTGGTAAATAAAGTTG
Organism: Schistocerca piceifrons; assembly: GCF_021461385.2. Lineage (NCBI taxonomy): Eukaryota > Metazoa > Arthropoda > Insecta > Orthoptera > Acrididae > Schistocerca > Schistocerca piceifrons. Next base: position 875,773,278 of record NC_060149.1, on the reverse strand, counting down.
ATCTGCCAGTACGGAAAGGTGTAAAAGAATTCGAAAGTGCGTTCCGGTGTCCAGGTGTGGAATTGCTTTCCGGTTTTCAGTGCGATTGTTGCGATTTAGTGACCGAGTACATTTTCTGTAGACAGGAGGCCATTTATCAGATCACGGTGGTTGTTTCTAGCTGTAGGTGGTGGCAGTCCTCACGCAGTTCAATTTAAGCCAATATTTTACGTTTGTTTTTGTGAAAACTGCAGTTTCAGTGTGTTAGTGAGACTTTTTCCCTTTTGAATTTGCACTGTTATCCCGTATTGTTTTTGCTGGAAATTATCGGTGGAACTTTTTAGCAGACAGCTGGAGGCGGAATATGAGATGTTAGCGGTGTACATTTTTCCTCTCACTGGTTAGATATTGTAATCTTTCTGAAAATAAATTAGGTACGTTTATTAGCGACTTAGGATAGTCAAAATTTTAATGTTGTCTTGCGGGTCAAAGCGAGACTAGTGGCCCTTATATAATTGGTTGTTTAATAGTGCAGCAGTGCAGAGGATTGATCCAGGTCAGCCAGTGGACATTTCTGCGGAACAACAAGTCGCTTGTCTGGTGCACTACACCGCGCTAAACATCCTCGCCGCGGTCGCGAGTCTGACTTCGCACAACGCCCCAGATGCTCCAAGTGCGAGAACAAAGGATCGTTTCAAAAGCAGAAGGCTTTAACAACAAAACCGACTTATGTGTGTCACTCATTTTTGATTCGAATCCATAGTAGCTATATTGGCATTGGCTCTACAGGACTCTCGGTTGTCGTTTCAGGTCTTTGCTTGTATCGGATTATAATGTTACTATCTGAGATATCGACCAAACTTCTAATCTGTCAGTCCTCCTCATAACTCCACAGAAACTCTCCAGAATACCGTGCTGAACAAGCTTTCCTTTAAAAATGCTTGTCCTGTCAGTGCAAAAAAGTTTCGATACTGGATTAATAAAAAATAGAGACGATGGTTTTTCTAATGTTTCATGTGTTGTATATAGTCTTTCCCCACTTCAGCACAACGTGCAGAACGTTCAAACAACAATGAGAAATTGTCACAAAAGTCTTTCTTTGGGACGTTGTTCAACTAGCGCGTCACACTGACTTCACTGTACGCTGTCCATTGACTACCAAATAAGCATCTCTTGCAGCGCAGCTACTCGCTACTCGAAGATACCGACAGGGCTGTGCAGCTATGCCGACTCCAGTGCCGTGGAAAGCTGCGCTACGTTTCTCAGTTGAGCATCAATGGCGCAAAAACCCAGTCGAGGTGGTCCCACAGATTCTCGAGTGGATTTAAATCCGGGGAGGTTAGTGGCCACGGAAGTACGGTAAACTAATACTGGTGCTCTATAAATCAGGCACGTAAACTACGAACTGCGTGATACGTTGTATTGTCTTGCTGGTAGATGGCATCGTGCCGAGGAAAAACAAACTGCATGTAGGGGTGGACATGATCCACAAGGATAGATGCATACTTGGTGTCGATCCAGTGTGCCTTCCATATTGACGAGATCAACCAAGTAATGCCATTAAAACATTCCACAGACCACAACGCTCCCTCCTCCGGCCTGGATCCTTCCGACATGTATTGCAGGATATCTGTACGATGGAGCATAAAACGTGATTCATCTGAAAAGGCCATCTGTCACAACTCAGTGGACGTCCAGTTGCAGTAGTACCTGAGTGACTGACGTGAAAATTCCAACTTTCGTCGTCGATCAACAGCAATAAGCATGGGTGCATGAACCAAGCACTTGCTGTGGAGGCCCCTATGTAAGAACGTTCGCTGAACGGTCGTTGGGAAAACACTGTTGGTAGCCCCTTGGTTCATCGGGGCGGTCAGTTGCTCAACAGCTGCATGTCTATTTGCCCATACATGTTTCAGCAGCCGTTAAAAAAAAATATGTGTGTGTGAAATCTTATGGGACTTAACTGCCAAGGTCATCAGTCCCTAATCTTACACACTGCTTAACCTAAATTATCCTAAGGACAAACACACACAACCATGCCCGAGGGAGGACTCTAACCTCCGCCGGGACCAGCCGCACAGTCCATGACTGCAGCGCGTAAGACCGCTCGGCTAATCCCGCGCGGCAGCCGATTACAAATGTAGCCGTTTCTGAAATGAGTCATCCTTGGCCCGGAAGTCAATGATCAATTTCTTTTGGACGTCACGTAAATCGCTCCGTTTCCGCATTACGACAACGGCTACTCTGTTTTCCGTGTCTCCACCCCCCCCCCCCCAACACGTTTTATATACCCTTCGCTGCTAATGCTACCACGTGGCGTCTGTGAGACTTCATTGCACGCTGATGTCGAACGTAGGCGGTGGCCACATTAATGTGATTGGACCGTTCAGGATATGACGTCAAAGCGTTGACTCTTCATGTGAATTTCTGCACTGTGTTAGGTTCGTATTGAAACACCAAGTCTCGTCACCCGTGATGATGTTTCCGAGAACAGAATTGTCCACGGTCTACATTTCAGTCAAGTCCCGCTAGGTGTCCATGTTTACTTTTTTTTTTTTGTCGGGAGTCAAAGTGTAGTGGAGGAATACTGCAAAGACTTTTCTCGTCTTCAAAACAGTCTGGAGAACCTCTTGAACACTTGATTGAGAGATGTTCAGTCTTGAATGAGAGATGTTTTGTTCGTTGCTGCAGTGCGGTATATGACATAACAACGTTGACGTTATAAGGATGGCTGCAAGTCCATTATTTACCACAGCCTGTTCACAACTGACTGAACGAATGTGCCTCTATTGTTTACAGATGTTAGTTCAAGCTGCCAATATAGTAACTACGCTGACGTCGCTCTACGCCAGGAATAGAATCAGTCTCAGAACATTTGAACGACCTCTGTATGTCGGCGAATGTGATAACCACAAACTAACGTTCGGTGTGCCCTGCAGTAGAATGTACCGACCGGTTAAAAATGAAATCCATAAACGGTGATTCTAGTCCCGACAGGCCACACAATCTTAATTTGACGTAAGGATTTATAACGGCGTACAGAGCACTGCAGAGTGAAATATACATTGTGGCAATTTGAGTCGATAAGTGTCTTTATACAGCACTTACATAGTTATCGAAATGCCTGCCCAAGAAGAAAGCCAAGGAACAAACTACTTTTGTCATGGAGCCTTCCACATCCTGGCCAATTATGTTTGTGTGCTGGATTTACACTGATCAGCCAGAACATTATCACATAATAGCCGGTATGCAAACCCTCGGCACGAATAACAGCGACGACGCGTCGCGCCATGGAAGTAATGAGGCCTTCGTAGGTCGCTGGAGGGAAGTGGCTCTACACCTCCACACATAGCTCACCTAATCCCCGTAAATCCGGAGAGGGGAGCCGTGAGCTGTGACGCCACGTTCAATCACATCCCAGATGTGTCCAATCGGATTCCGATCTGGCGAGTTGGGGTGCCAGCACATCGAACCACTCCGTCACACTTCTGGCCTTGTGACAAGGCGGATTATCGAGTTGAGAAATGCCACTGCCGTTGGGGCACGTGGTCATGAAGCGGTGAATGTAGACTGCAACCACTGTACGATACTCCCTGACCGTCATGATGCCTTGCACGAGCTCCACTGGACCCATGGATGCTCACGCGGATGTTACCGAGAGCATAACGGAGCCGCCGCCAGCTTGTCTCCGTCCTGCAGTACAGTTAGCAAGGAGCTGTTCCCCTGGAAGGCGACAGATTCGCGCCGTCTCATCGGCATGATGAAGAAGGTACCGGGATTAACCAGACTCTGCAATGCTCTGCCTCTACACCAACGTCCTGTACAGATCGTCACGTGGCCATTCCAGTTGTAGTTGCCGATATCATGGTATTAACATTTGCACATGCATGGGCCGTCGGTTGCGGAGGCTCATCGTTACGAGTGTTCGGTGCACTATGTGTTCAGCCAGACTTGTTCCCTGCCCAGTATTAAAGTCTGATGTTATTTCCACCTCATTTCGCCGCCCGTCCTGTTTTATCAGTCTGCCCAGCCTACGACGTCCGAAATCTGTAATGAGGGGTTCCCGTCCAACCACACGACGTCAAGACCTCGGTTTCGCCACGTGTTGAAGACACTCACCACAGCACTCCTCTAACACCCAATAAGTCGTGCAGTTTCGGAAATGCTCGTGCCGGGCCTCCAAGCCATTAAAATCTACACGCGGTCAAACTCAGATAGATCGCGCGCCTTTCGCGTTCTGTATACGGACAGCACGCCCACTTATACTACACGCACCACGCGTGCGTCTACCAGCAGTCATTCCTCGCCAGGTGACGCTGTTATCGCGTGGACGGGTTTATATCGATAGTAGGTAGGTGGCTGATCAGTGTAAATGCGGTTTGGAAGGCATCTTCATCGACCACACCCAGCACCCTGCACGCCGCACCCGGCTAATGCAGGAGACAACACGTTTAAATTTCCCTCCGGCGGACTGTCTCTTCACTGTCCCCTATGGGTGGTGTCATGCTTCAGCGCTACCAGAGGACGCTGAATTCACGTGAGCTGACTGCCTGCGGTTGTTTAAGCAGCCGCTTTCAGAGTTGCGACCCTGGATTTACAAGGGAACCACGCTCACGTGTCATCATCGATTTCGTCCAAATTTATCCCATGTGTAGGGCTTGGCCAGAAATCAAAGTACGGTATCATAGATCGATACCATCTCCACCGGCCTCCCACAGTTGGGAACGGAAACGCACGTTTCCGACAGACACAGATAGCGGTCGCTCGCGACCCAGCGGATCCAACGATGTGCGCCCGCTAAGCCACGCCTTCGGTGGCTCCGAATACGAGCGTCCTCTGCCGCCGGCTTCAGCTACACAGCACAGTCTCCGTCGCAGTCTTCAGTCTCAGTCAGCCTTCCACAGTTTGCTCGTGCATTAGTAGTGGGAGCTTCACACTGCACGACACTCTTAGTTAGCATCATGTAACAGCTCGCCTTTATCACTGTTTGTTCTTTTGTAAACTTTCTTCGCCATGCCTGGCGTAAGGTATAAGTTAAGTAAAACTTCTGTTTACTAGTTCAGTAATAATCTCTACTACTGTCCATCTTTCCTACGACAACAGCTGCTCCACTACGCTGTAGCTCACCACACCTTAACATTGTGTACGAAGGAGTACACAGCAGAAACTGACAGGACTGAGAGCTACGGATGGCCAAGAGTTCAGAAAAAAATTGCATTTTTGCCTCGTGATGGGCGAGGCATGAGCCATTTATGTTAGCCTGGTTTCCATGTGGCAGTTGGTGGAGTGGAGAGAGTACCCCACGGCAATACAACGGTCTTGGGATCAAGTCCTCAAGCAGAAATTTTGTTAGTTTCAATTTTCACTTTCTTACACTGCAAATAAGCCGAAATAGTGTTCACTATGTTATATTTATTAGTATTTTAATAAAAGGCGTGAGAAAGGAAGGCAAAGGAAAATTTGGGATAGCAAATAAATTTCCGAGAAACGATTGTACTTACAGCATCCACGAGCACTCTGGAAATAAATTTCGGGTAAGGGACTGTAAGAAGTACACGATAAAGTCGTATATAAAATTAGAGCCTTTAATTATTTGTCAGTTGATGATTTACAAATCTTGGACTTACACTCATTGTGAAACAGGGGAATTTCTCGACATCTTGTTCAAGTTATAAACGCAGAATTTTTACAATTACATGGTTGTTTTGAGATTTATATACAAAAATAAACTTCGTTTACATTCACCAAGGTTCTCTAATTGCAGTAAACCACGCGGAGCGGTGCTCAACAGCCGGAACAATACTAAGTGGAATATGAAGTCCTGTACGCTTAAACCACAAGCTCTTCTCGGAAAGTTGTTTGCAGAGTCCTCGTGGATGCTGTAAGTACAAGCCCCTCTAGGAAATTTATTTGCTATCCCAAATTTATCATTGCCTGTTCTTTTCACTCATTTTATGGAAAAATTAAAAAATACAATATATTCAGCATTTCGATTTATTTGCAATGTAAGTAACGTAAAAATTGAAAATAAAAATTGTTCCGACACTCAGATTACAGTTCTTTTATCTTTACGTTACGCCAACCGCTGCGTGTATAGAGGCTAACATGCGGGTAAATGGCTCATGCTTCGCCTGACCCGCGCCAAAAATGCGATTTTTTTCACTTCTCCTACCTTCATTTCTGGCCAAGATCTGCATATGCAATTAATTTGAACGAAATCGGTGATGAGAAGTAGTGGCGGTCCCCCGGTTGGTGAATCAACAGACTTATCGACCTTAGTATGGGAGACCGCAGTGAGGAAATTGTGCTGACGTAGCGCGACGCTGCTAAGCACTGACTTACACCTTTGTATCAGCATTCAAGACTAATTGTTATTATCGAGAGCATTAATGTAGTATAACTCAGCAACGCAGAAGGACCTAAAGCATTTCAGAGTTAGTTGTATCTCAAGTTTTAAGTGCACATGTTATAAATAAAATTATTAATTTATTATCTTTTTTATTTGTCTGATTGTGTTATTGGCTACCTCTATTGCCAACGTATCATTGAATACTAGACCATTTGTATATCAAGGCGAGAAAATCCACTGCTTTGCACGTTACAACTTCAAAGGCGTAATGGAAACACAGTTCGCAGTATCCGAGAAACGGTCCTTTAGCAATATCAGTTAAGGTATTACAACTCGTGCATATTAGTCGGTCGATTTTCTGGCTTCGCTGACGCCAACTTGCAACCTTCTGCCGCTAGGAGGTTCTCAACTGTAGCGTGTAACATGGCGGTGATTAACGTAACTATGTCGGTGCGTTAGAAACAGCGTGCCGTAATCGACTTTTTAACCGCAGAAAATGTGCCTCTAATTGAAATCCATAGCAGCATTAAAGCTGTGTACGATGATGAGTGTTTAGACATCAGAAATATCCGACATAGGGTCGTTCGTGCTCTTAATGAAGGAAACAGTGGTGCTAACCTCAAGGAGAAAATATAAAAATGCAGTAAATGAAGCAGGCAAAAAGGAATACAAACGTCTCAAAAATGAGATCGACAGGAAGTGCAAAATGGCTAAGCAGGGATGGCTAGAGGACAAATGTAAGGATGTAGAGGCCTATCTCACTAGGGGTAAGATATATACTGCCTACAAGAAAATTAAAGAGACCTTTGGAGATAAGAGAACGACTTGTATGAATATCAAGAGCTCAGATGGAAACCCAGTTCTAAGCAAAGAAGGGAAAGCAGAAAGGTGGAAGGAGTATATAGAGGGTCTATACAAGGGCGATGTACTTGAGGACAATATTATGGAAATGGAAGAGGATGTAGATGAAGATGAAATGGGAGATGTGATACTGCGTGAAGAGTTTGACAGAGCACTGAAAGACCTGAGTCGAAACAAGGCCCCCGGAGTAGACAACATTCCATTGGAACTACTGACGGCCTTGGGAGAGCCAGCCCTGACAAAACTCTACCATCTGGTGAGCAAGATGTATGAAACAGGCGAAATACCCTCAGACTTCAAGAAGAATATAATCATTCCAATCCCAAAGAAAGCAGGTGTTGACAGATGTGAAAATTACCGAACTATCAGTTTAATAAGTCACAGCTGCAAAATACTAACACGAATTCTTTACAAACGAATGGAAAAACTAGTAGAAGCCAACCTCGGGGAAGATCAGTTTGGATTCCGTAGAAACACTGGAACACGTGAGGCAATACTGACCTTACGACTTATCTTAGAAGAAAGATTAAGGAAAGGCAAACCTACGTTTCTAGCATTTGTAGACTTAGAGAAAGCTTTTGACAATGTTGACTGGAATACTCTCTTTCAAATTCTAAAGGTGGCAGGGGTAAAATACAGGGAGCGAAAGGCTATTTACAATTTGTACAGAAACCAGATGGCAGTTATAAGAGTCGAGGGACATGAAAGAGAAGCAGTGGTTGGGAAGGGAGTAAGACAGGGTTGTAGTCTCTCCCCGATGTTGTTCAATCTGTATATTGAGCAAGCAGTAAAGGAAACAGAAGAAAAATTCGGAGTAGGTATTAAAATTCATGGAGAAGAAATAAAAACTTTGAGGTTCGCCGATGACATTGTAATTCTGTCAGAGACAGCAAAGGACTTGGAAGAGCAGTTGAATGGAATGGACAGTGTCTTGAAAGGAGGATATAAGATGAACATCAACAAAAGCAAAACAAGGATAATGGAATGTAATCGAATTAAGGCGGGTGATGCTGAGGGAATTAGATTAGGAAATGAGGCACTTAAAGTAGTAAAGGAGTTTTGCTATTTGGGGAGCAAAATAACTGATGATGGTCGAAGTAGAGAGGATATAAAATGTAGGCTGTCAATAGCAAGGAAAGCGTTTCTGAAGAAGAGAAATTTGTTAACATCGAGTATAGATTTAAGTGTCAGAAAGTCATTTCTGAAAGTATTCGTATGGAGTGTAGCCATGTATGGAAGTGAAACATGGACGATAAGTAGTTTGGACAAGAAGAGAATAGAAGCTTTCGAAATGTGGTGCTACAGAAGAATGCTGAAGATTAGATGGGTAGATCACATAACTAATGAGGAAGTATTGAATAGGATTGGGGAGAAGAGAAGTTTGTGGCACAACTTGACCGGAAGAAGGGATCGGTTGGTAGGACATGTTCTGAGGCATCAAGGGATCACCAATTTAGTATTGGAGGGCAGCGTGGAGGGTAAAAATCGTAGAGGGAGACCAAGAGATGAATACACTAAGCAGATTCAGAAGGATGTAGGTTGCAGTAGGTACTGGGAGATGAAAAAGCTTGCACAGGATAGAGTAGCATGGAGAGCTGCATCAAACCAGTCTCAGGACTGAAGACCACAACAACAACAACAACAACCTCAACGTGTGTGTCAGAGCTGGGATTGGACGACCGCGTACGGAAACCGTCGAGTTCGTCCACACGTGGAGCACCCTCTCCTTGAACATGAGAATGCCAGACAGCACACGAGTGCTGCGACGTGTGCGACAATGCGGACACTGGACTCGCATTCGGGAGGACGACGGTTCAACCCCGCGTCCGGCCATCCTGAATTAGGTTTTCAGTGATTTCCCTAAGTTGCTCCAGGCAAATGCTGGGATGGTTCCTTTGAAAGGGCACGGCCGACTTCCCTCCCTTCCCTAATCCAATGAGACCGATGACCTAGCTGTTGGTCTCTTCCCCCAACCGATAATGCGGTGCCAGGGATTCACTGGCATGGTTCGCGCTCCATACAGTCCCGACTTGGACGTATCCACTTTCCATCTGTTTTCAAACCTTAAAGCACACTTTCGAGGACCACTTGGATAGTGACGAAGCGATGCAAGCAGAGATGAGTTGTGGATCCGTCAACAAAGTCAAACATTTTAGAGCGACGGTACCAACAAACCGGTCTCTCGTTGGAAGCAATGTATTCGTAGCCAGGGTGACTATGTTGAGAGATAAATACGTAGATGTGAAGAATAAAGACGTAGAATGTTAATGAAGTGCGTTATAACTATAAAGCCTTAAGAATTTTCGCATAAAAAATTCGGAAGCATTACTTTTCAGAGCGCCCTCGTAATAAGCGACGAATGATAGTTCTTTCGTAGTGCAGGCAGTCTTATTTTCTTTTGTGTGCATGTAATAAACCTTTGATATTTATCCCGAATTGCAAATAGTGTAGCTTTTATTCACCATAAAAGCTCTCATTTCAGCTCGTGGTAGCTGACACTGACTGTGTGGAAGTAATTTGAACCTACTGAAGTACACTTTGTAGGACTCCCCTTAATAGGTCAGGGTGCACTAAATAACGGAAGCAGCTACTCTTGTAGCGGAGTACTTGTGAGGTGCACATGAGAGTTTTTCTAGACTCGGTGGTGATTTGAGGTACTCTGATGAACACTCGTCCAGTCGATACGCAGCCTCGGAAGTAAGACCTTGTTAAGAGTAGAGACACTTCGACTGTCAATATTTTATCAGTAAATTGTTGATGTATTCATAACAAAGTTCCCGAATTCACTGTCATCCAGGAAAGATCTCGCTCTTAAATTATTCTCGCCACCAAAAGCAGGCTGAAACTCGAAGCGGAAAACTCTGAGGTATTTAGCGAGTCGGGGAACGTATATGGGAAGACAGATTAGAGGCCATAGGAGGGGGAGTGTTCATTGCAGTTGACAAATACAGGGCGCTCATTTTAACTGAAGACATTGAAATATCTCGAAAATTACACATCAGATCAAAAAAGTTATAATTCCAATTTGTTTGTGTAGGAGGGGGACATCCAACGATACCACACTCGACCCGCTACCCGACCCGGTGCGTAGGTGGCGGGGGGCAACTTTGAAATCTACTATGGGAATGCCCGTTTTTTTTTTTTTTTTTTTTTTTTTTTTTTTTGCAGATAACACTCTTAAGGCAAAATCTGCGTATGTTTTATCTGAAGCATTTTCTTCGTTTCGCTACAGATAACGCTGTAATCAGAGGAGCCGGCCATTGTGGCCGAGCAGTTCTAGGCACTTCTGTCCGGAACCGCGCTGCTGCTACGGTCACAGGTTCGAATCCTGCCATGGGCATGGATGTGTGTGAAGTCCTTAGGTTAGTTAGGTTTAAGTAATTCTAAGTCTAGGGGACTGGTGACCTCAGCTGTTAAGTCCCATAGTGTTTAGAACCATTTGAATCAGAGGAATAGAAATTGGTACACAATCGTAATTTACGACATGCTACTCAATGGCCCTTGGATATCCAATGGCTACGGGGGTAGGACAGACCAGTATTGCATAAATTCTGACTCGCAACGTTTTATTTGTCTGACGTATCGAACAGGGAACTACCCGACGCGCCACCGTGGCAGCGTAGCGAACTGGGTATGGTGGTTAGTGTTTAACGTCCCGTCGACAACGAGGTCATTAGAGACGGAGCGCAAGCTCGGGTTAGGGAAGGATTGGGAAGGAAATCGGCCGTGCCTTTTCAAACGAACCATCCCGGCATTTGCCTGAAACGATTTAGGGAAATCACGGAAAACCTAAATCAGGATGGCTGGAGACGGGATTGAACCGTCGTCGTCCCGAATGTGAGTCCCGTGTGCTAACCACTGCGCCACCTCGCTCGGTGTGTAGCGAACTACTACGTATCATAACAGGCAGTACACTGCGACTGGAGCCCACGTGTCGCACACACGCAGAACAGATACCTATTCTAAACATTACAATACTTTCGCAGTTTTTATTGCCTGCAAATCTACCTATCATTTGGAGAAGAGACGTGCAAGTGGCCGACGAATGTTGCAAACATAGAAGAAAACATTGAAACCATCTTGATTTCCAGAGAATGTAGGAGAAATGTTGACGCTGCTGTTGTCTTGCAAGCGGAGCGTTTCCCAGAGGAAGCTCGCTCTCGTTTGTTCTTTTTCAAGGCTGTAAACGCCTTATGTCTGATTGCAGCGTACAGACTGACAAAAGGAAACGAAGCAAACGTGATACAGGAAATCTGAGAAAAGCTATACTAGCGGCAGTGCACCACAACCCACGGATCAGCGACCGTAAATTACACCGCGATTCCGGTATGTCCGTAGGTAGTATTGTCACAATATTGCTTCGTTCAAATGGTTCAAATGGCTCTGAGCACTATGGGACTTAACAGCTGTGGTCATCAGTCCCCTAGAACTTAGAACTACTTAAACCTAACTAACCCTAAGGACATCACACACATCCATGCCCGAGGCAGGATTCGAACCTGCGACCGTAGCAGTCACACGGTTCCGGACTGCGCGCCTAGAAACGCGATACCACCGCGGCCGGCGCTATTGCTTCGTCATAAGTATCATCCATACTAGGTGACACTGCATCAAGAACTTCTTGTCGCCGATCCTTATAACCGGGTACTATTTTGTGAATGGGCACGTCAACAATTTCAAACGACCCCAACGTACTTTGCCAAGGTACTACATCCACAAACCACGGTGGCGTTAACCGACAATAACATGTATTACTGGAGTGTAGGCGTCCCCACTGGTTACGGCAAGTTGACCATCAACGTCCTTGGTCAGTTAACGTTTGATGTGGCATCATGGGGAACAAACTTACTGGTCCGTATTTCATCGATGACACGTTGGATGGACGCAAATATCGAACGTTTTTGGAACAGGAACTAGCGGTACTACTGCAAGATGTTGCCGTGGACGTTCGAAAACGGATGTCGTTTCAGCGTGACATTTGCTCGGCGCATTACACAATTGAAGCACGGGAGGTATTAGACCGTGTTTACACTGCTCGATGGATCGGAATAGGTGGACCTATTAATTGGCGCCCCAGGTGGCCGGATTTCTTCACCGTATCAAACGCTCTCGGGAAATCTAGAAATATGGAATCTTCCTGTTGCCTTTCATCTATAGTTCGCAGTACGTCATGTGAGAAAACGGCAAGGTGTGTTCCGCACGAGCAATACTTTCTAATACCGTGCTGATCGTGGACATAAGCTTCTTTGCCTAAAGTAAATGCAGTATATTCAGACTGAGAATATGTTCAAGGGTTCTGCAGCAAAACGATGGTAGGGATATTGGTCTGCAATTTTGTGGGTCCGTTATTTTGCCTTTCTTATACACAGGCGTCACCTGCGCTCTTTTCTAGTCGCCTGGGACTTTGCGCTGGGCGAGAGATTCGCGATAAATGCGAGTTAAGTAAGAGGTCAATGCTGTAGAGTACTCGTTGAAAACCCGAACTGGGGCCGGCCGTTGTGGCCGTGCGGTTCTAGGCGCTACAGTCTGGAACCGCGTGACCGCTACGGTCGCAGGTTCGAATCCTGCCTCGGGCATGGATGTGTGTGATGTCCTTAGGTTAGTTAGGTTTAAGTAGTTCTAAGTTCTAGGGGACTGATGACCACAGATGTTAAGTCCCATAGTGATCAGAGCCATTTGAACCATTTTGAACCCGAACTGGGATTTCATCCGGACCTGGTGACTCATTTGTTTTCAACTCCTTCGTCTGTTTTTCTGCCCCAGGGATGCTGATTACTATAGCGGCCATACGGGAGTCTCTTCGGTGGTCAAACGACGGTATGTTTGTACGATTCACCTGCGTGAACGATTTCCTGAACATGATATATGAAACTTCGGTTTTCGTTTTGCTATCTTCAACTGCGGCACCAGATTGGTCAACAAGTCATTGGAAGGAAGCTTTAGACCCACTTAGCGTTTCTACATGGGTCCAGAATTTTCTCGATTTCTTTGCCAGATATTTTGCTAAGTAGTAGTATGCTTCGCACATAGATCTTTTCACAGACACACGAAACTCTACTAATCTTTGCTTGTCGTCTTTTGTGCAGTCTTTTTTGAGCCGAGAGTGCAACAGATTCTGCTTACTCAGCATTTTTCGAATCTCGTTCATAAACCAAGTTAACTGTCTAAATGAGATGCTAACAACTGGTTATCTGCTCTTTCCAGCAGGAACACTCTCCCAGACTTCCTACCTGATTTATTAATATTCGTAACGGTAGTTGCTATCATGACCTCATGATCGCTAATCCCCGTTTCTATATTGACGTTGTCGATAAGATCCGGCCTATTTGTAGCTACAATGTCTAAGATATTTCCATTGCGTGTGGGCTGATGAAGTAGCTGCTGAGGACAGTTTTCAGAAAACGTGTTCAAAATTAGTTCAGATGATAATCTGTTTGTACCCCCTACAATGAATCCAGCGCCGGCACGCCAGTCGCGGACGACAGAGAAGAGACGGCTGTGAGAAGTTTTCAGCCAATCGGACGCTGACCGACTACCCTCCAGGACGATGTTTCTTAGAAACAAAATAAATGAGCATCTACTGCGCTATAAACGGATGAATTTACACTTACAAAAACCGCGAGATTAAATGTCTAAAACAGAAAAAACAACCACGGAATTTAGTAAATATACTAAGAGGAAACATAGGAAAAGATAAACACTTAACTTGGCGCTCTGTAGGTGTGTATCGGCCGAGAGTTGGAGCTACACTCGGCAATAACACTTCGTGCAGCAGATAATTTCGTGCTTAAGTTTGGCACGCCAGTGTATACATGGTGTCTCATAAATATTCCGACAAACTTTGCGGGGTTGCAGAGGGCGTCTTAAGGAACAAATCGAGGATAGAAACCCGAGTCCGGAAACGTCATCCAACGACACTAAAGAGCGTCGACGTCACCTAACCCTATGCCACCCCTACAGCGGAAAACATTATTTTGTACGCTGACGGACAGTAGGCGGAACGTTTCGCAATGTTTTTTTATTATTCAGTGATAGCTACTGGTTGCCACGATCGCCAATGGAGAATAAGGAACTATCTGCTACGTAGACAGCCTTATGTCCTATGAATGCGATGCTCTGTTTCCTTGGTAGATGATGGTTTCGGGCACAGGTTTCCATCTGCAGTTTATTTTTCTCCTGTTTACCGTAAACTGCGGATGGAAGCACGTGTCCGACACCGTCATCCATCGAGGCAACAGAGTACTGCGTCCGCAGCTCATGGTCCCGCGCCCGGGTTCCCGGGTTCGATTCCCGGCGGGGTCAGGAATTTTCTCTGCCTCGTGATGACTAGGTGTTGTGTGCTGTCCTTAGGTTAGTTAGGTTTAAGTGGTTCTAAGTTCTAGGGGACTGATGACCATAGCTGTTAAGTCCCATAGTGCTCAGAGCCATTTGAACCATTTTTGAGAGTACTGCGTTCATAGGAGACAAGGCCTGTTTATTCAGCAGCTAGCTGGCCGCGGTGGCCGAGCGGTTCTGGGCGCTTCAGTCCGGAACCGCGCTGCTGCTACGGTCGCAGGTTCGAATCCTGCCTCGGGCATGGATGTGTGTGATGTCCTTAGGTTAGTTAGGTTTAAGTGGTTCTAAGTCCAGGGGACTGATGACCTCAGATGTTATGTCCCATAGTGCTCAGAGCCATTTGAACCATTTTTTCAGCAGCTAGCTGCATCTTCTCCAGTGGCAATGGTGGCAATCAGTCGCGATCATTGATTAACAAACAACACTGCGAGACGTGAAACTTCCTGGCAGATTAAAACTGTGTGCCCGACCGAGACTCGAACTCGGGACCTTCGCCTTTCGCGGGCAAGTGCTCTACCATCTGAGCTACCGAAGCACGACTCACGCCCGGTACTCACAGCTTTACTTCTGCCAGTACCTCGTCTCCTACCTTCCAAACTTTACAGAAGCTCTTCTGCGAACCTTGCAGAACTAGCACTCCTGAAAGAAAGGATATTGCGGAGACATGGCTTAGCCACAGCCTGGGGGATGTTTCCAGAATGAGATTTTCACTCTGCAGCGGAGTGTGCGCTGATATGAAACTTCCTGGCAGATTAAAACTGTGTGCCCGACCGAGACTCGAACTCGGGACCTTCGCCTTTCGCGGGCAAGTGTTCTACCATCTGAGCTACCGAAGCACGACTCACGCCCGGTACTCACAGCTTTACTTCTGCCAGTACCTCGTCTCCTACCTTCCAAACTTTACAGAAGCTCTTCTGCGAACCTTGCAGAACTAGCACTCCTCAAAGAAAGGATATTGCGGAGACATGGCTTAGCCACAGCCTGGGGGATGTTTCCAGAATGAGAATTTCACTCTGCAGCGGAGTGTGCGCTGATATGAAACTTCCTGGCAGATTAAAACTGTGTGCCCGACCGAGACTCGAACTCGGGACCTTCGCCTTTCGCGGGCAAGTGCTCTACCAACTGAGCTACCGAAGCACGACTCACGCTCGGTACTTACAGCTTTACTTCTGCCAGTACCTCGTCTCGTACCTTCTTTCAGGAGTGCTAGTTCTGCAAGGTTCGCAGGAGAGCTTCTGTAAAGTTTGGAAGGTAGGAGACGAGGTACTGGCAGAAGTAAAGCTGTGAGTACCGGGCGTGAGTCGTGCTTCGGTAGCTCAGATGGTAGAGCACTTGCCCGCGAAAGGCGAAGGTCCCGAGTTCGAGTCTCGGTCGGGCACACAGTTTTAATCTGCCAGGAAGTTTCATATCAGCGCACACTCCGCTGCAGAGTGAAAATCTCATACTGCGAGACGTGTCTGCCTACGTTCTGTCAGCATACAGAGTGACCTTAGCTGCTGAAGGGATGGCCTAGTGGCAGGCACCAGAGCCTATAACTTGGACTCTCATACCGCCGTTGGATGACGTTTCCTGACTCGGGTTGCTATCCTCAATTTGTTCCTCAAGACGCCCACTACAATTCCTGGAAGGTTGCTGCAACATTTTTGCGACACCCTGTATAAGTGGCGTAGAGACGAATGAGGATTCATTACAGTGACGATGCGGACCGCGAGTGAAGAAATTCGCTGACATAAGCAGCTTTAACTAAGGACATATTGTTAGAACTTGACGCGTGGGAACGAGCATCTCGGAAACGTTGAAGATGGTAAGCCATCCCCGTCCTGCTGTCTCGAGCATCTATAGGAAGTAGTCGTTGGGCAGCGAAACCACGAGTAGGCGACAAGGTGTTGCACGTCCCCACCTTATCACATAACGTTGAGGTCAGAAGGTTGCTCACCCTATAAAACAGAATAGGCGACGGATGACCCGAGACGGATCTGACGTGGGAGTACAGTGCTGGTGTAGACGCAAGCTTCTCAGCAGGCGACCCGTATGTGTTCCCATCTTGACCCAACTACGTTGTCAGTTAATATTACAGCGGAAACTTGATCATCGAGACTGGGCCGTGGGTCAGTTGGTACGTGACGCCTGGTCGAATGAACCTTGTTTGTTTGTTCCACCAGTTGGATGGTGGTGTCCAGGAACGCCGTCGTCCAGGCGAACAACGACTGGAAGTATGCACCGTTCCACGGACATAGACAGGTGGTGGCAGTATTATGCTATGGAAACATTCGTCTCTGCATGGCCTGTGGTAGTAATCGAAGCCACCGTGACAGCTGTGGAACATTACTGCGGAACGCCTTCACCTCACCGAGTGAGGTAGCGCAGTTGTTAGCACAATGGACTCGCATTTGGGAGGACGACGGTTCAAACCCGCCTCCGGCCATCCTGATTCAGGGTTTCCGTCATTTCCCCAAATCGCTTAAGGCAAAAGCAGTAATGGTTCCTTTAAAAGGGCACGGCTGATTTCCTTCCCCATCCATTCCGAACCCGAGCTTGAGATCCGTCCCTAATTACCTCGCTGTCGACGGTACGTTAATCATCAATCTCATCCTCCCCCTCCCTTCATTCCATCATGCTTGATGTCATCACTGACAGCGGTGGCATCTTCCAGCACGATAACCGTCCGTGTCACAAGAGCAGAATTGTGGTATGAGGAGCGTCATAATGAACTCTCGTTGATGTCTTGACTACTGAAGTTTCTTATAATGCACCTGATGGAACACGTCTGGGACGCTATCGGGCTCCAGCGCTGCGCCCACAAACCATCTGTCAGTAATTTGCCGGGATTGCTTGACCTGTTCGTAGATATCTGGTGCCACGTACCTCTCGCTACCTGTGAAGAACATGTCGAACATATGCCACGCAGAATATCTGCTGTATTGCGATCGAAATATGAACCAACACGCTGTAAAACAGGAGGTCATAATTCTTTGGCTGATCCGTGTACTGTGGAACGAACCACTGCGACCAGTTAAACAATATACAGAGCAATAAATAACAAATAAGGTGGCGTGTGGAGTTCCGTCGTAATTTTGCTGCATGACAACACGCTTCCATACCTGACAAGAATTTCAGATAAGTCTTGAAAAGTTACAAACGAGGTGTATGACCACTTTTCGTACAAAACTGGTTCCGCTCCTAGTGATTACCACCACCAGCTCAACAGGGGAAGTTGCTATCACCATAATCGATTCACGAGTAAAGTGGCAGGATTCCACGACCCATGTATGTAGAACCTCTGTCAACATTGTGGTGATTACCGCTTTCTCGCGGGAACTTTAAGGTTGTAGTTTTGACAAGAATACAGAAAAAACAAGTTTGTTTGCGTGGCCGTCATCCGCAGCAAGCCCAGAAATATTCGTTTTGTAAGTAAAAAGAGTCTGTTCTTGCTGCAATGTATTTTATTTCTTACAGGCGCGAAATACATCACAGATTCTGCGTTTCAGGGATCCGACAGTTTGTTGGTAGCTGTTTGGGGAGGTATGTGGCATTAGATATCTACGCACAGATCATGTAATTCGCGTAAATAACGAGCAGCTGATTTGTGTACGCGGCGATGGCGTCCGATAATGACCCAAATAGGTTCCGTAGGATTTACGTCTCCCGAATTTGGTCGCCGAGACATCAACGTGAGTTCCCAATAATGCTCCTCAAACTACAGTTGCACGGTTCTGGCTCCGAAACACGGACAATTATACTGCTGAAAGATGAAATCGCCGTCGAGGAAGACATCAAACATGAAGGGATGCAGGTGATTCGATGCTGTCAGCTTGTCGTCGATTACTACCACAAGTCCCATGCAAGCGCAGGAGAATATCTTCCATAGCATAATACTGTCCCGACCAGGCTGAGTTCGTGGCGCGCTACACGTTTCGAGCCGCCGTTCACCTTGGTTGAGACGATCAGCGACCTTGTCTAGCAAAATTGTGATTCATCCGAAGATCTGATCGACGGCCGAGTCCTGATGGTGCCGTGCCCACTGCAGTCGTAACTGACGATGTCGTTAGGTCGACATGTGAACACCTAGCGGTGGTTTTCCGCTGAGCTCCAAGTTCAACAACGTGTGCTCCGAAAAACCTGTGTGTGCGCCAGCATGGTGCTCTTTCGGCAGAGATGCCACAGATGACCCTCTATCCTACCTTACAGAGAGTCAAACTCCCGAACCCCACGTTCTGTGAGGAGTCGTCGACGCCCAACAATTTAGCGCCTAGTGGTAGTTTCACAGTCTTTCCGTAGATGCTCACGACAGTAGTACGTGAACATTCGAACCACTTCGCCGTTTTCCAGATTCTAGTTCACAGACTCTGCGTAACAACAATCTGCCCTTTGTAAAAGTCGTTTATGTCAATGGATTTCTCCGTGTACAGCTCATATCTTCGTTAGGGTGCTCCCCCATCCGTGTCTGATCCGCTTACATACTTTTGCTACCGGGTCACCGTATGGCATCCAGCGTCGCAGTGGGCAGTGGTCTTCATGTTCTGGCTGATCAGTGTGCATCTTCTTTCCTGTGTCAATTGCCGAAACGATAAGTGGGGCGTTGTGATTAATGTCCGATATCAAAAGTGTTCCTTCATGCTCGTTTCTTAGTTTCCAATGTCGTGCACTATTTCTGGATGGCCGGCGGTGTGGCCGAGCAGTTCTAGGTGCTACAGTCTGGAACCGCGCGACCGCTACGGTCGCAGGTTCGAATCCTGCCTCGGGTATGGGTATGTGTGATGTCATTAAGTTAGTTAGGTTTAAATAGTTCTAAGTTCTAGGGGACTGATGACCTCAGAAGTTAAGGCCCATAGTGCTCAGATCCATTTGAACCATTTTTTTATTTCTGGATGTCAATTAAAACTTACCTCATCTGGCGTTGAGCTCTGGCTTGCTGAGTTAACATCTGCAGGGTAATATCTGATACATAGTAAAACCACTCGTTAGTGATGATTGCCACCCTACAGCTCCTCGAATGGCTCAAATGGCTCTGAGCACTATGGGACTTAACATCTTAGGTCATCAGTCCCCTAGAACATAGAACTACTTAAACCTAACTAACCTAAGCGCATCACACACATCCATGCTCGAGGCAGGATTCGAACCTGCGACCGTAGCAGTCACGCGGTTCCGGACTGAAGCGCCTAGAACCGCACGGCCACTGCGGCCGGCAGGTACTCGAATCACCTACTCTGAGAGGATCAACGTCCTCTTAGTAAGACCGCTGTTTTTTAATGGGGAACGTTCACAAAATTGACGGAAAATGTCAGCTTAGTTTTTATTTATCACTAGAATTCATGAGCAATAAGTTACCAAAGCTTCAATCATGAAATCGCATCCTTAGTTCCTGAAAAACAATTAAATGTGTGACGCAACCTTCCTGCCACACTCACTATTTGAAGCAACACCTCAATGAACAACGATTCTGTGGATTACTTTCAAGCGTACGGGATACATCTAGAAGACTGTGGACACATCGGGAAGAAAATGGGCTCTAGATTGAAAAAGCTGTCAGTGACATGAAAGGCACAATTTGGAACATGGAAGAGGTATTGGTGGACACAACAGACTCACAAGGAAGATGATACACACTCTTCAAGTGCATTACGGCAAGGCTATCAGACAGAACCTAGCCAGTGTAAGTGACATGAAAAGTGCAGTGTGGGCTACATATTTCAACCTGGTGTCAACATATGAACATCCCATTCACCATTTTGCCACATTAGCTGGTGTACATGTCTACAGGCTCAGAGGGATAACAGCTCCCTACATTCTCAAGGAGAGACTTCCAAATTGCATCTTGGATGTTGTCAAGCCTACTTACAGGTTTCTGGCTGATCCTGAACTTCTAAAAACGTTTGTTCATGGCAAAACCCAGAATCCAAATGAGTCTCGAAATTCACTCTATGGAAACAATGCCCTAAAACCACATTTTCGTCTGCACAGTTATCACAATTCCAACTTATGATGCAGTTTTTATATTTAATGATGGAAACGTAGAGACGATGAAGGTATTGGAGAGAATTGGGTTTAAGATAGGAAATTTCATTCAAGAAATCTTGAAGAAATTAGATTTACAACGCCTCTCTGCAGCTGAAATGTCAGTTGACGGCCTGGTGGGGGAAAGGAGGCAGAAAACAAGAAACACAAGAGAAGCGTTGAAGGGCAAGAGAACCCTGAGGACAAATCTGCTGAAGAGGTGACATACAGAAAGAACCTTATGTTGAACTTCAAATTGCATTTCCTGAAAATTATGTTTTTTAAAATTTATGTACGCTTCCCTCAGAATCTATGAAGGCCAAAAATATGAAATTTTATACACTTATTTCCATAAACCCAATTAATGTTGTCTCAGGAGCAAATTTTAAAATTCTGAGTGTAGGGTGAGATGAGATATGGGACAAAGTGCCTGGAATTTTGTAAGAATTTTGTATTACAGTCACGGAATTGCAATTAAAAATATTGGAATTCTCCTATTCTATATATACAGAAAACCCCATGAAAGAAGCTTACTGTATGCAAACAAATTAAACAGAGAAAATTTTGTAGAAATCTCTTGAATAGTTCCTGCAAAAAACGTACATAGGTTATTTTTGAAAATAAAATTTTTAATTCCATAAAAAAGTTAGATATACATAATGCAAGGAACTTAACAGTAAGTGTGTTCATTTCATGTAAAGCATGGTACAAAGTTACATTACCGTATCTTCAAAATCGTGGATCTGATGCATCTTTCAAGTAGTTTGCGTTCTTCACAAAAGTCCCCCCTTAATGTAGTCATCTACATATTGCTTTGGCTAACGTGGTTGGCTACACGCGGCCTGGTCGTTTATTCTCGTGTTCAGTGGTAGCATGAGGGGGCGAAGTGGACTTATTTATGGAGGCTATACGTTGACCAGACGGTATCGATCGAGCCAGTAAAAGCACGCCGCAGTACAAGTAGATCGAATCACAAGAAACCTGGCCTCCGCGAAACGTCTCGCTTGACGTAACCCCCGCTTGGCTCCCTCTCAATACTAACGCGCTATTCTCTCTTTGCTGTGGGTTAAACGTCGAGCCGGTGGCCACGTCATTAGAGACGGCGTGTTCGCTCTGCTAAGCAACCCAGCACAAGTCAAACAGCCAATTATTCGCTAAACTCGTAGGAAACTGAAAACTAAGTCAGCCGGCCGGTGTGGCCGTGCGGTTAAAGGCGCTTCAGTCTGGAACCGCGTGACCGCTACGGTCGCAGGTTCGAATCCTGCCTCGGGCATGGATGTGTGTGATGTCCTTAGGTTAGTTAGGTTTAATTAATTCTAAGTTCTAGGCGACTGATGACCTCAGAACTTAAGTCGCATAGTGCTCAGAGCCAACTAAGTCAGCGCGATATGACTGAGATCTGAGTCGATTTGTTTCATAATACTTATCGCAAGAATGGCACGACATAATTGCTATTGGTTTCCAGCTGCATTGTGTGAGGTCCCATAGGGCTTGAGAAAGAGGCCAATATTGCTAGGCATACAGAAGTTTTCTTCCGCGTCACTGAATTTGTCCATGTTCGTAGCACACCGCAAGTTAGTGCGTCACTTATTTTGGTTGGCTTTAAAATTTTACTACGTTATATCATCACAAGTTTAACAAAACTAGGACTAAGCATTACATTTTATGTGTATTCATCATACACGATCTATCGCCTTTGCAGTTTCACTGCAAAGCCATTGTAAGATCATCACCAGAAAGGCCCGTCTCGTTTCAATTTCCCACGCTTCATCTTCAAAATTTCATTCACAAATGACGAGTTTTGTTCGTACACATGCTGTGCATTTGACATGTGCGTATCATGCTCACTTCATGTGCTGTAACGTTGCTGTCATTAATCACTGGTCATTTTTTTTACATTTTGAATAAAACGCTGTCAAAGAACAATAAAATATGTGAAACACTTTGCCACATGTTTCGTAGGTATAAAACTATCTCTAAATCAACCTTTACAGGCACTAAATTCTATGGATATATACACTCACTAACAATTACAGTACTATCTCTAAATCAACCTTTACAGGTACTAAATTCTATGGATATATACACTCACTGACAATTACAGTTAAGCAAATAGATAGAGAAGAGGAAGCGAAATGAAATTTCACACATTGAGTTGTTTTGCAGATGTATTACAGTGACTGAAAAACCAAGTTAAATGAACAACGAAACTGTCAGTTTGAGAACACAGCTGGTCCTTTGACAGTAAGACGATATACCCTCTTGCGCCTGCATACAGACACTGTTCTGGTTCGACTGAGAGACATATAGCCATTCAGTAAAATGTAAAATTCCGTGTTCGAATGAATTCATTCGACCTTACTACGACAGCCGGGAGTATTTTAATAAGTGTGTCATACAGAGCTTTGTATCATATCCTCAGATAAATGGACCATGGTATACTGGATACTGCCAGCGGGAAAGAGTAGACGAAAAGCATTTCGCACCCAGTTTTTACTGTGGCGGCTTGGCGATCGTGCTGGCCAGTGAAGTACCTCAAAGTGACGCGGGAAGTTCATAGACAGCTGCCTTATGTGGGCGAGCGTAATCTTGTTCAAAGATAGTACCAGGTTGCTGCCTCACGTGTGTTAAAAAAAAAGATCACTATCAGAGGCGACCTGAAGTCATATCCGATGCCTCCACACACAATGACACAAGGGATAACTTCAGTGTGTGCCTCCAAAACATTTCGTCACTGCCATCCTCAGAGACGACGATGATCTGAGATAATGGTGGGTAGAGACTCACCACTGGCAATGATGCGACAGCACTCGCCGCTAGTCGATGCTTCCCACGTATCAAGGTGCATCAAGACTTCAGACACGTACCTGCAAATAAACAAAAATAAGCATCTAACTTCGTATTTTCGACCTTACATTTAAAACTTTATGACTAGATCTGGCATACTACAAACTCACCACTACTTGCTTGTTTCATTACATTATCTGTTATTATCGAGTCTGGGTTCGATTCGTACCTACCATGGGCGCTTCCCTGTCTCATTTGTTACAGTTTTGATGGTTATAGCTTGAAGCTACCTCTCACTGCTTGCTACGCCTAGTGACAACAAGGTATACATTCCCAATTATGACCAAACAACTTAAATGAAAAACATTTATCAACTTTCATCGCTCAGATTAACTGAAATAAAGCACAATGGATAACGCTCCATGACACTGTCTTTAGCTAGCACAGTCAGTATAGAGCAGAGTAGAGATTTGCTTTAACCCATAAACTGTTTTGATTCTTTATCATTCTGACCTTAATTTTCTTAGTTACTTAACTATGCTCCTGAATCAAATATCATCAGTTACTGGAATTTCCTCTGACTGAGAATCGATGAACGTTCGCTTCATCAAGACAAATACAGGGATCTTTCTGCATAGAATTTATTTCCCAAATTGACAATCATTTTTTCCCCTTCAGATTATAACTTTTATATCTGCAGGGCTATATGTCATTATTTCCAGTTGGGATTAAGCTTTGTCTCCAAGGGCTAATATAAAATCATCACAGTATTACGTAGTGGGGAGGTTTCATACAACAGAAATAATGTGGTCTGACAACACACAGTTCTTACTGGCACACACTCTACATTAACTGCAGCGATATGTGTATCACTGGATGTGGGAGGGCCAAGCACCGGAGATCAGCAAAGTACGGTTCTATCAGATCTCATAACAAAGAAACTGCACTAAAAATTCTGTTGTGCTGCGTGAATGATTAGACCGAACGAGGTGGCTCCATGGTTAGCACGCTGGATTTGCATACGGGAGGATGACGGTTCAAATCCACGTCCGGCCATCCTGATTTAAATTTCCCACGATTTCCCTACATCGCTCCAGGCAATTGTCGGGATGGTTCCTTTATAAGGGTACACTCGATTTCCTTCTCCATCCTTGAATCAATTCGAGCGTGTGCTCCGTCTCTAATGACCTTGATGTCGACAGGACGTTAAACATTAATCTTTCTTCTCCCTTGAATAATTAGAGAAGGCATCAGTCAATTGAAGACTACTCTTGATTACATAGCCAGGAACTTAATGAAATTTAAGTTTAGCAATCATTTCAGAGAAAGTACTCAAACATGAATTGGCTATACGATCACTCTCTTGATTTATGTAAAACACAGCTAATTGAAATTGTCAAAATTACTTTAAATGTGCGTGCTGTTCTTAGAGAATTTACTGTGGCGGTCGACCGAATTTAACTGACGCAAGCATTACAAAATTCTATCTTATGTGAACTACCAGCACGATTTTGAAATTAAACCGAACTTCATGCACTCAAAATTCAAGCACAATTCACCACACAATAATGATTGCATAGCCACAATATAATGATTTTGATATTCAGTGAACTAATACTGCATTCTGATCCTCTCTATAGTGCACAGAGCTGCCGTAGCCACACGTTGCAGGCATGTGGTACCGCCACCCATCACAAAGAAAACATGAAAAATAATCATCATTTATCAATAAGAATACCGTCACCGGGTTACTATTTCTTTAGCAATGACTGGACATTAATAAGGAACACACAATAATGATTACTGACTACTGAGAACTGTCCTCCAGACTAGGCGCGAAAATGTGGTTGCTAAGCAAGTACAAAGAAAACGATTCCAAATTCACAAAATAATACCGGAAAATTATCTCTAGTCAGTCTATATCCCAACCAGTGACTGTAACAGCAAATGCTTTTACATAATTACAGCGATTTCTCATAGTGAGTCTCCGTTACCAATAGGGGTGCAAACCGTTATTCATCGCATTGTCACAAAGAAAACCGAGAAATGTTAAAATTGATCCAATTTAACTATTACGATTAACCTTATACCATATATAACAATTATTAGTAGCTGGTAACAGCTCGTCGGCAACGGCCTTGCCGCAGTGGATACACAGGTTCCCGTGAGATCACCAAAGGTAAGCGCTGTCGGGCGTGGTCGGCACCTGGATGGGTCACCATCCAGGCCGCCTTGCGCTGTTGCCATTTTTCGGGGTGCACTCAGCCTCGTGATGCCAATTGAGGAGCTACTCGACCGATTAGTAGCGGCTTCGGTCAAGAATTCCACCATAACGACCGCGAGAGCGGTGTGCTGACCCCACGCCCCTCCTGTCCGCATCCTCCACTGAGGACGACACGGCGGTCGGATCGTCCCGGTAGGCCACTCGTGGCCTGAAGACGGAGCGCTTTTTTTTTGTAACAGCTCGTCAAACTTTGAAATTCTGTAACTTAAAGCTCATTTACACGTTCGGCGCGAAGTGTACTGAACGAGCGACGCCACGCGATTGACAGGCATACTAGACACAGTGTTCAAAAGATCTGTGCAAAGCTTCGTCGGATTTGGTTTACATTTCGTGCCCGATCGGACCTTAATTTCCAAATAGCAAGTAATCAAAATATGGTCATACAGAGTATCTTCAGAGTCTTCACTCAGTCAATTTTGTCTGAAATAGCTCAGTACGCAGAACAGGATGGCCAGTTTTCAACACAACGAATGTACCATATAGCGTGCCCCAAGGAAGCACAATACTATCTCATAAGTTCTCAATATACATAAACGATTTGTCAGACAGCGTCAACACTTTTGTCAAATTGTTCACTGACGATGCTGTTGTCTACAGAAGGATAGTCGTTGAACGGTTGCAAGGATATGGAGAAAGATTTGGACAAACTTGCCCTTGGAGAAATCTATGTCATCCTCAGAACTTAGCGTCACCGGATGAGGATATGGAGGGGCATGTGGTCATTACACCGCTCTCCCGGCCGTTGTGTTTTCGTGACTTTTGCCGCTACTTCTCAATCGAATAGCTCAGTTGGCCTCAAAAGGGCTGAGTGCACCCCGCTTGCCAACAGCACTCGGCACACCTGGACGGTAACCCACTCGAGTGCTAGCCGAGTCCGACAGAGCTAAACTTCGATGATCTGACAGGAACCGATTTTACGACTGCATCAAGGCCGTTGGCAGTTATATTTAAAAGTGGATAAACTGAAGATAATGCCTATAATAAAGAGAGTAAAACCTACATTATCAGACTAAAACATTACAAGCACACATTTCAAGTGTGCCATATCGTTAACATATCTATGGCTAGGTGAAACGACGTGAAATGGAACCAAAACATAAAATCTGGAACAAGTAAGGTGAATGGAAGAGTTTAAATTTCTGGAGAGGTCTGGCAATGGGTAGATCGTCTCAAAAGGAAATCGCATACAAGACGCTAATGCGACCAATTGTAGAGTCGGAGTCATTCTCAAAAAAAAAAAAAAAAAAAAAAAAAAAAAAAAAAAAAAAAAAAAAAAAAAAAAAAAAAGTATGGTTCAAATGGCTCTGAGCACTATGGGACTCAACTGCTGAGGTCATAAGTCCCCTAGAACTTAGAACTACTTAAACCTAACTAACCTAAGAACATCACACACATCCATGCCCGAGGCAGGATTCGAACCTGCGACCGTAGCAGTCGCGCGGCTCCGGACTGAGCGCCTAGAACCGCTAGACCACCGCGGCCGGCTGGAGTCATTCTCAATTAGGTATTACGACAGATATTGAAAGAACTGAGAGATGCGCAGCTTGGATTGTAGCAAGTTCACATAGACTGAGGTGACAAAAATCGTGGGACAGCGATATGCACATATACAGATGGCGGTAGTATCGCGTACACAAGGTATAAAAGGGCAAAATGTGTGTGAATGCTTAAGGGACCAAACTGCTGAGGTCATCGGTCCCTAGACTTACACAATGCTTAAACTAACGTATGCTAAGAACACACTCCCATGCCCGAGGGAGGACTTGAACCTCCGGCGGGAGGGGCCCTCGCAATCCGTGACAGGGCGCGTCTAACCACGCGGCTACAACGGCAGTGTTTTGACGGAGCTGTCATTTGTATTCAGGTGATTCACGTGAATACGTTTCTGACGACGGGAAATAACAGGCTTTGAACACGGAAGGGTAGTTGAAACTAGATACATGGGACATTCTATTTTGGAAATCGTTAGGGAATTTAATATTCCGAGATACACAGTGTCAAGAGTGTGCCGAGAATACCAGCTTTTCGGCATTACCTCCCACAAAGGACAACGCTGTGGGCCGTTACTTAACGACCGAGAGCAGCGGTGGTTGCGTAGAGTTGTCAGTGTTAACAAACAACAGTGCGTGAAATAACAGCAGAAGACGAACGACGCGAGTGGCCTTGCTAACAACACGACAGCGCCTGCAGCGGGCGACTCTAAACGACCGGAAAACCGTAGCTTGGTCAGATGAGGGCAGACTTCAGTCGGTAGAAGCTGATTGTAGGGTTAGAGTATGGCGGAGACCCCGCGAAGCCGTGCACCCGGGCTGTCATCAAAGCATTGTGCAAGCTGGTGCTGGCTCCATAATTGTGTGGTCTATGTATACATGGAATGGACTGAGTCACTGATTGGAAATGGTTATGTTTGGCTTCTTGGAGGACGTTTGTAACCATTCAAAGACTTCATGTTCCCAAACAACGATGGAATTGATACGGATGACAATGCGTCATGTCACCAGGCTACAACTGTTCGCGATTAGTTTGAAGAGCATTCTGGACAATGCGAGCGAATGATTTGGCCACCCAGATCGCCCTAAATGTATCAAATCGCACATTTATGGCCGACCGCTGTGCCCGAGCGGTTCTAGGCGCTTCAGTCCGGAACCGCGCTGCTGCTACGGTCGCAGGTTCGAATGCTGCCTCGGTCATGGATGTGTGTGATGTCGTTAGGTTAGTTAGGTTTAATTAGTTCTATGTCTAGGGGACGGACGACCTCAGATGTTAAGTCCCACAGTGCTTAGAGCCATTTCTTTCAGCACATTTATGGGACATAATCGAGAGGTCAGTTCGTGCACAAAATGTTGCACCGGCAACATTTTCGCAGTTATGGACGGCTACAGAGACAGCACGGCTCAATGTTTCTGCAGGGGACTTCCAGCGACTTGTTGAGTCCATGCCATGTCGAGTTGCTGCACTATGCCGGGTAAAAGGAGGTCCAACACGATGTGGGGAGGTATCCCATGACTTTCGTCTCCTCAGATTACCTCACACGAATGTGTATCCGGGATGCTGGGGGATTGTATGTAGGAATCTTGGAAGAAAGTAAAAGTCGTTTTCGTGAAAATCTGCTGGATAAATTTAGATAAACGGGTGTTTGAGGAAATCTGAACGATAATTGTACAGTCACCTTGGTGTATCTCTTGTATGGATCATAAAAATAAGATGCAGAGGTATGCAGTCAGGCCCTTAGACCTCGCTCAATACGGGAATGAAATAAGACGGAATGTCGCCACTGTGATGTAGATTACGTGCATGGCGACCATATCCAAATATTTAATTCCAAGAACTGAACTCATCTACCATGTGGTGTCGGCTGTAAGTATCCTGTGTGTTCTAATGCGTTAATGCGGAAACAATTTACGTTGGAAAACATTAGTTACAATTTTGGCCACCAGGTGCAAATCTGGTGCTGTGAATGCAAAAAGACGCATAGACACGTTTCCGCATGTAAAGGATTAGGAACGGGATGTGGGCATAAAAGGTCATACAAGCGAGAAAAGCATAATGTTGACTTTATATTGACCGCCACTTACATAATGTGTTCAATACAACCACCTGAAACATTGACGAGATACTGCATTCGTAAATCGACGTGGCTGCTAGCAGCAGTTCCGGTGGAATCCGAACAACATGTTCCTGTACACTGGCCTTCAGATCAGTTGGAGACCGAACGTGGTCCCGGTAAACGCGTTCTTTTAGATACTTCTAGAACCAAAAGTCACATGGATTCAGATTCGGTTGTCCTGCAGGCCATGCATCTGCAAAACCTCTGGAGATAACACGTTGGAGGTCTCGAAGCGAGCAGACGTCACGCTACACCAGACAGGCCCTCTGGGCTTGTCCTCTTCAAAGAAGGACGGACCGAGAATAAAGCTGCTTGTGAATCCACACTGCACAGTCACATTCGGCGAGTTCAGTGGCTCTTCGTGCACAACACGCGGATTAACAGTACCACAAATTCGGTAGGTCTGTTGTAACGCCCCAGGGACAGAAAACCCCAATTAACAAACTTTGTGGAAACAAAGTAGGGAAGTGAGTCATCTTGACAATGACGGCAACTATTGACGATAAAATCTACACTGGTAATATTTTGATTAACACCTATATTATTCAAATACTGAGAATAGCCTACAAATAGGGGAGATAAAAGGAAAGGATTATCATAGATTCTTTATCAAACATCTATAGAATAAATTCAAAACCATATGAACGAAGGTTAAATCCAAGAAAGTAATTCAGTCAAAGATAATATTTACCATGGAAGAGAGTTGTAGCCGCATCGAAATGGAAATTAAATGCGACTACAATTCAACTCGGATACGGAAATCTTGAATTAGTTAGTTGCTCTTGAGTCGCTCTAGAGTACATTTGTGATAGTTGTCTGGATGCAAACGCTATTAGACTGTTTCAGTTTTGGAAGTTTGATAATTCGCGAGATAGAGATTGAAGTATTGCTCAGTCATTCGACTGAAGAAAGTTAATCTGTACCGTTCTCAACGCGACGGTATAGTAAGACGAGTGTTAGACTTCGATTGAGTGATACTGGTTTATCGGACTTAGCCTTCATACTGATGAACAGTTACAAACCTTGAGAGCAATGGATCAACGACAGAAAAACAATTCGTAGTCTTGAGTAGGACGCAATAAAACGAAGACACGAAGAAAGACAAGCACGCCGATTAGTCAAAAGTTTTCGTCAGCGTCACGATTACTGAACTGAACAGAAGTTATTCTTAAATGACATATCGGTGTGCGTTTGTTGTAGGGACAAAAAATTAATTACGGAAAGAACAATAAAATCTGAGTCAAAAGGGAAATCTTACGTGTCGCCTAACTCTTTAAACATTTTAAGTGACTCTAATGGAGAGTGAAGAGTGATTAGTTTAAACCAGTATTATGGCGTATTAAAAAAAAACATTTACTCCAACATAAGTTATCTCTGGAGTTACGTCGGACCGTTGTTAATAACTGGACGTAGCAACGGAATAGTAGACAGAACAGATAATCAATATTTAATTTCATCACGGAACTAACCGGGCATAAAAATAAAAATATACGGTCGCAGTTTACCAGTTTGCACAAGATGAGAAGACTGTTGCGGACAGATAACAGAATATTTCTAAACCACGCGAGGAGTTGTGTTCTTACGGAAGTTACAGGTGCTGTTGCACGTCATACTGACGGGGACGAACATCGTTACGAGACGCGTCTCTTCCCGGCGAGTGAAGGAGGGAAGGGACGTCACACTGTGTATTCACCTCAGCCTGAAGCGTAAAATGTGCCTCGTCACTCCACAGAATACTGCCCGGCCACATGTCATCAACTTCGATCCGTGCCAGAAACCGACGAGCAAATTCAGAACGTTGCTCCGAATCATGAGGTTTCAGTTCCTGTAGCGTCTGGTATAAAACAGACCGCAAAACGTTTCGTATTGTTGACCATGGGATGGACAACTGTGATGTGACTGCACGAGATGCAGTACTACCCGGGGCACGTGCTGCATTGTCAGTCACAACAACAGCCGCCTCGTCAGTAACTTCTACCGCGGCAGGACGCCTTCCTCTTCCAGGTGCCATACCAGGCTCACCTGTGTTTCCGAATTTCATTATCATCTCCTTTAAACCACTCAATGACATCGGGCCTCTCCTCAGACCCGCCAGTTGGCGATACTCTCTCAATGCAAGACTGTAATTGCTGCCGTTCACAACTGCGTAATTGCTGCCGTTCAAATAAAAAGGGGCTCACTCACAGCGCATGGTGTCTCTTCTCGATAGCCGTACTACTCGCTCACCTTATGGCTTATCAGATGACAGCGTAGGTGTCGTACAGACAGTGCACCGCGCCAGATTTGCACCTAGTGATCATAACCTAACTAATGTTTTTCCAGCGTAAATCGGCTCCACATTAACGCATTAGCATATCTGCCAAGTTTCGCTGCCATACGGTAATTACAGATCACAATGAATCTCCGTGAGTTGTTGTACTTTAATTATAATCAACCGACATGGAACAGGATATCCACGAGCCAATAAACGCTGCAACCTAATAAGAATTCATTCATTTATCACTATTTACAATCCTGTTACCAAAACCACAAATTTGTGCCCCCTGGATAAAGGAACTGATATTTTTCAGTAAATTTGTGAAACGTGTGACTTAAAAACATCGGAGTGTTTATTGTAAAGAGGTACAAAGGAGAAAAATTAACGCAAATCATAATAGAAGTTTATTACTTTAATTATTTTGACAGTTACATCATTAAATCATAAGGGTATGGCGAAAAATAAAAAAAAGCGTAGATATACGGGGAACGACAAATAGAAACAAAACACAGAAATAGACGTCCCTTTTGTCACGTAATGTCAGGTGGCTTGCGGAGTGTAGATGAAGGTAAAATTTTATAGCACAATAGTTATACCAGTACTATTATACGTAAGCGAATTTAAGGTTTCACGCAAACGACAAGAGAGAGTCAATACAGAATCAGAAACGAGGATACTGAACGTCAGGGAAAGGATATTAAAAAGAAGTTGAAATTTAAAGGAAAAAAACATTACAGGAAACTGCGATGCATACATTACAAGCTTTAATAATAACATACTATTTTTAAAAATAAAACGCTACAAACCAAGAGAGTCAAGAAGTCGAGGCAGATTAGGAAAAAGAAGAAATTGTAACAGTAATAAGCCTTAAGGTTTTTACCATGGCTGTCAATCAGCGACTGTTGTATAATACAAAATTTTGGGAAACACAGCCCTCAGTCGCGAACACAATTAATTTGCAACCTAGGTTTGGGTGTCACGAGGGACACCTTCTTGGGACAAAATTAAAACTAAATGCTACAGCATAACGTACCAAAAAATACAAAAGCTGCGGTCATACCTGTGAGCGTCAGATAGTCAGAGCCGGCCGCGGTGGTCTAGCGGTTCTAGGCGCGCAGTCCGGAACCGCGCCACTGCTACGGTCGCAGGTTCGAATCCTGCCTCGGGCATGGATGTGTGTGATGTCCTTAGGTTAGTTAGGTTTAATTAGTTCTAAGTTCTAGGGGACTGATAACCACAGTAGTTAAGTCCCATAGTGCTCAGAGCCATTTGAACCAGATAGTCAGAATTAAAATAAAACGCTACAGAGGTGCAAGCCACTAGGGGCTGCCATATGTCCTCTGCTACAGTCAACACAAAACTGGAACGTCATGTGACTTGTGCGCCACGGCAACTTCAAGACAATACCACCATCTGGTGGCTAATTGGTAAAACAAGCTATTTTGTAAATATCTCTCGTAACTGTAGAGAGGGAATTAAACAGACACCTGAACGGTGTACATGAAGTAATTACAATAGCGGGATACTGCATGATATAAAATACAACTAATGAATGACTGGCTGTAGTAGAAAAATTACAGAATATATGCATAAAGAAGACATATACGAAGTAATCCATTAAATGATATTACTGCTTTCTGTAATAGATACGTTATGAAAACCAAAAATTTATGTTACCGCTTCCGGGAATATTTATGCAATCCCGTGTAATAATGGGACTTTATGATTATTTATGGGCAATACGTTATATTTGTTTATGTTGTGGGTCAAATGCCAATCTTTGCACCAAGCGTTTACCCTCTGGGTACAATTTTCTAGTGGTCTGACTTCTCTCTGTACAACAGCATCATCCGTGAATAGCCTAATAGAATTTCCGATGTCATCCACTAGCTCATTTATATACAGGGTGTTTATTTTAATCTGAGGCAACTAAATATCTCGAAAAAGACACATTGTACGAAAAAGAGTTGTAGGTGAAAAATTAATTTTAATAAGGGGGACACATGTTTGTGCTACAACTGGTCACCTCCTAACGCGTGGGCGCGTCATCTTCGTATTTTCAAATGGGAACCCCCCCCCCCGATTTTTATTTCACATTCTGTTTCTACGCTAAAAAATACGCACGGTTTACTCAAGCCATTGCTTTCCAATCGTGGTAGATGGCACTGTCATCGACAAATATCAGTTGTGTTGTTTTTTTTGCAATTAAGAACCGAAGCATTTGATACCAGATTTAATTTACGATGTAAATGTAAACCTTTATCTTCTAACGATCGATATTAATGTTTAAACGTTACTTGAGTGGTGCAAATGTGATTGTACAGAGCAATATGGTTAGCCGTTTCAATGTATTTTTAGAAACTACGTATAGCATGCTCCAGGGACAACGATGTGGATGTAATAGTTTTCTGTACCCATTGGGATGCTTTCGGTGAATCACCCTACCTCTCACCATTGGGGTGCTTGATTTCGTTGAGTCCCCTTGCCTCTCACCACTGGGGTGCTTGATTTTGGTGAGTGCCCTTGCCTCTCACCATTTGGGTTCTCCATTTTGTTGAGTCCCCTTGCCTCTCACTGTTTGGCCAATTAACTTTGGTGAGTCCCCTTGCCTCTCACCATTGGGGTTCTCCATTTTGTTGAGTCCCCTTGCCTCTCACTGTTGGGCCGATTGACTTTGGTGAGTCCCCTTGTCCCTCACCATTGGGGTTCTCCATTTTGTTGAGTCCCCTTGCCTCTCAGTGTTGGGGCGCTTGATTTCGGTGAGTATCCAGGTGAAGTGCACCTGTCACTGTCACTTCATGGACATTTCACGTTATTAATATGGTTGTGGTTTGTATTCTGCCAGTAGCCGCATAGCAGTCTGCACGAGAGTGCCGGCTCTTGGATGGAAACACACCGAAACCAGTCACCCTGAAATCAAGCACTTTGATGATTTCGGGTCTCACCACAGTCAGCCTCTTAGGGTACAGGAAACTAAGTTACTATACAACTGGCTTATTTGCCAGAAATGTCAATGAGTAAGCATGTTATTTGTAGTGTACAATCACATTTGCACCACTCAAGTAATGCTTGAACATCAAAACTAATTGTTAGAACGCAAAGGTGTACATCTGCATCGTAAATGAATTGTAGAATCAAATGTGTCGGTTCTTAATTGCAAAAACTGGCGCATTTGATACTTGTAGAGTACAGCGCCACTTACCACGAATGGTAAACAATGGTCTGAACAGACCGTAGGTATTTTTTGGCGTACAATGCGAATATGCAATAAAAATGGGGTTTACCATTTGAAAATACAAAGTTGACCCCATCCGTTGAGGAGGGTTGGTTAGGAGGTTGCCATGTACAGCACAGACAGATGTTCCCTTTGCTCGTATTAACTTTTCATCTAGAACATTTTCTTTCGTACGATCCGTCGTTTTCGAGATATTTAATTCTCTCAAGTTAAAGCAAACATCCTGTACATTGTGGAATTTTAAAGGTCTGATAATACTTCCTTTGTGAACGCCTGAAGTAACTTTTACGTATGAAGATTTCTCTCCACTGAGAATGACGCACTGTGTTATGTTTAGTAGAAACTCTTCAATCTAATCACGCAGTAGGTTTGATATCCCGTACGCTCTTATTTTCTTCATTACGCGGTAGTATGAAACCATATCTAACGCACTCCGAAAGTCAAGGAACATAGCATCGACTTGGGCGCCGGTATCAACTGCTTTCTGGGTGTCACACGATCGTTGTTTTCTGAACGCATGTTGATTCTTGCAAAGGTGGTTTTGGCTCTCCAGAAATGTCAGGCTGCGAGAGCATTGACCATGTCCCAGAATGCTGCAGCAGACCGACGTCAGAGATAAACGCCTATACTTTTGTGCTTCCGTTCGGCGAACCTTCTTGAAAACAGGAATGAGTTTCACCATTTGCCGAGCACTAGAAAAGGCTCACTCCTCCAGTTACCTACAGCATAATACTGACGGAGCAAGCCATTTTGCATACTCTCTGTAAAATCGTATTGGTATCCCATTAGGTCAAGTCGCCTTTCCTATGTTGGGCGATGTAAGTACATTTCTTAAAGGTGGAACCACAGTATGATTTTCCTCAGTCAAACAGTTTTCGAGAAAGTCAGTTATCCTCCGTTTCGATGCCATTAATAGTCACAGAGTGTCCGGACTGATGGTTTCGGTGCGGTTACTGATTTAACATAGGGCCAATACTTTTTAGGCTTTTCTGTCAAGTCGGTAGACACAATTTTGCTTTCGAAAACGTTGAACGATTCACGAATGGATCTCTCTACACTAATTTTGATGTTGCTCAATTTCTGTTTGCCTGTGAGGCTTTGGCTACTTTTAAATTTTTAGTGAAGCTTTCACTGCTTTCGCAGCAGCTTTCAACACGGCTTATAATCCACAGCGGGCCTCTCCTGTCCCTCACAGATTTTCTCGGGACGTACCTTTCCGAGGCATATTGTACAATACCCTTGATCTAGGTTCATTGACGCTCAACATTTTTTGTCGTGGGGACGAATGTTTTATGTTGACCGCCCAAGTATCTGAAACCTCTTTGTTGTCGCTCTTACTAAGCAGAATTATCTCCCTACCTTTCTTTAATTATCCTATTTACACCGCATCCTATTGTGCTGTAACTGCCTTATATCAATGATTCCACGTTCTACGCAAGGTCGAAAAGTACGAGCCTGTTAAGCGGCCACGTGGCTTAATATATTGACTTCACGAGTCTGGTCTCAGATAAGTCATTTAGTACTATTGCATGACTCCCCGTCCTTACTATCCGCCTTTATCGTAACACAAGCAAAAATTGACGCGAAATGTGCGGCAAGTCTTCTCTCACATGTTTCGCCACTAATTATGAAGCAGGGGGTCAATAAAAGCATCCGATAACTATGTGACTATGTTTGACCCTCCTTTAACACTTAATTTCACCAAAATTATTTCGCTTTCGAAATCTGTACTAACCTCACTTGATACGATCGTATTTTTTACAGCTACAAACACGTCCCCACAATCAGCGTTTAACCTGTCTTTGTTGTACAGGGTGTTCCGAAAATCCCGTTACAAACATCTAGGACATGTAGAGGAGAGTGAGATTATATTTGAATAGGAACCAATGTTCTATACAGGAACTCGAGACACTCGAACAGTCCTTTCACCCTTACTCTGGGAAACCATTATCACAACCATAGGTGGAAGTATACGCGTCCAAAGACTCTACTAGCCAGGGAATAACCACCTATGGTGAGCTAACATACACTCACAAGCGACAACATCGTCAAGCCCCTGCAAATCAGCAACATCAACTGGATATGCCGCTACTAAAGTCGACCAAAAGGCTACAGCAGGAAGGCACCAGCAGTATCCTACACTGTGAATCTGATATATGACCTAGTGGACATTAAACGATGACGAACCAAACTGTTACAGGTATGCTGACGCTGACCGAGAAGCCAACGCGGCACCCAGCAGCAGCCGACGAGTAACACCACTGTAATGTTGTTGCTTTAATTTCTTCTGCAAGCGGTGCTGCTATTCAAGACCATAAAAGTGGGTTAAAAGCTGTGAGCTATCTGAGGAAGTTAACCTTGCATTACTGCGCAACTGTTTCACCAGGTATCCAGTCTAGCTTACCAAATTCCCAACCAGACTAACATTAATTATAATCCTTTAATAGTCATACGACAACCGGTGATATATACATGTAAAAGAGAATTTAAATAAAAAGAAATAAATCAGTTTATATTTGGAAATTTATTTTAACATTGATCATTGACATTTCAGCATATTAAACTTGATTCATAACTAAACTGGTACCTTATTTAGGATTGTGAAAATGTGAGTCTGTAATCTTACAGAACACATCAAATATGGAGCCAAGATTGGGAGACTGCATACAACACTGCATTCATAAAATAACACACGAGGAACGTTGAAACATATGCAAGAGGAAATTAACCACTACCAACCGATTCAATTTTCACCCAAAGAAGTTACGTTCGTAGCGCAATCCTGTCCGTCATGTAATTACCACACACTGGTATACTAAATTCATACTAACTCTCTGTGAAATCTTCCCGAAAAGAATAGCTGAGGGCTACTTTGATGATTACACCACATGCTTCACGTGGTCAACTTGGTTTACACAAAGAGTGTAACTCCACAATAATTTTGATAATTAAAATAAATTAGATCGAAAAGCAATTTACAAAAGAAAAACCTCGAACTGGTTACTAACGTCCTACTATTAACCTGATGGGTCAAACCATTGTATGAGCACGTGGTACTGGTCTCACAAAGTACACCCCACGTGGGTTGAACATAAAGAAAAGTTGCTATATTGAAAAATACTGTCAAGACGAGACGTTATAATCTCATGCACATTCGCATTTAAGATTGATGATCTTAGTTAGAATTACTGATCAACACATGGTTCCACTTTACTCACAAAGTAGTGACAAAGCAACTACCGGAATATATTCTGAACTTCACACTCGAATTACACTGCGCTGCAATTTAAGATAACATTAGATATTTTAGAGCTAAACCTGAAATAAAGGTGAATAAATTTTCAGTTAGGCTGAACTTAAGAAATCCATTGTCCTACGGACTTAGCAGACACGCGCTTAGCCGGAGATCTTACCACTTCAGACGCTCGCCGTGGACAGACTGACCTGGTCCCTTCCTGAGGGTGCCTCACAAATACAAACGGAAGTGGCCAGAGGGGCAGCTTCCTATACCAACATGACAAGGGACGGACAGGACCATACTAAGGATAGAAACCTCTTTGCTTTTAGAAAGCGTAGCTACCTGTTCCGACGTTGGTCCTACTGTTCTCTAGCAGACAGGCTTGTCTGCTACCCTCAAGCATGCAACTAGAAATACATTTGCTCATTCATCCTCTCACACAGAAGGGAAGGGGTATGACAGTATCTTATCATATACAGTATATAAAAGAAAGCGGATGTAGGTTTCGTATGAGACTGTGTGACATGAATTACATATAAACTGTGTTTTAAAGTGTAGTAGTGTGACAGATCGTTCTTGTTTATGTGTAAAAGTAACACGTTCCACTACTCAGTCTCCTCCCAGATAGTCAGAAACACAACAGTAAATTTAGAAGAGGAATTTATGCCGTAAATTACAACAGATTTAAGAAATTAACATGAAAGGAATCCAACAGAGACCTTTCACCACCGCACAACGCCAAAGGTATCCACCTGCATGATATCCACTACCAACAAAGCCTACCCTTGCATGATCTGTCGCAGGCAGTAAGAAAACCGCTACTGCTCTTACAACCCGACCCAACTATCACAGAAGTTTTTTTGCGTTGGCTCTTGTCTTGGCACTTTTTTCGCTCTGCCCTTCAAACCACTACCCTTCGTTCAACTTTCAACCCAAGCTATCTCCAGGAGCGCGTATTAATGGCTAACCTTAGCCAGACGTACGTGCCGGCCGAAGTGGCCGCGCGGTTCTGGCGCTGCAGTCTGGAACCGCGAGACCGCTACGGTCGCAGGTTCGAATCCTGCCTCGGGCATGGATGTGTGTGATGTCCTTAGGTTACTTAGGTTTAACTAGTTCTAAGTTCTAGGGGACTAATGACCTCAGCAGTTGAGTCCCATAGGGCTCAGAGCCATTTTGAACCAGACGTACGTAAACATCGCAGTAGCCACATCCTGCGAGACCTCACTTTAGTGAAAACTAACACGTATGCAGAGATGGAAGTAGACCTTTTGTGTTGGCCATTATGCCGGTGTGGGCGTGGAGGGGCTCCATCTCTTAAAAAAAAAAAAAATCCGGAAGATGGTTTCAGTTCAGATGTGTAACGCATCCACGTCTACTGAGGGAAAGACAAAAGTCAAAGAGTTGCTTGCCCTGGTACACATTAGGGTAGACAGGGTGACGTGTACTACGCCAGACGGCCACCTGTCACTTAACGTCTGCCTTGCTGCGAGACCTATCCAATGCCTGCGCATAGTACGGTACACGTTTTCTGAATACAAAGGCGTGCTCCTTGACTATGGCTAGTCTGCTGTATCACGAACGGTTTTCGCAAAGTAGCACGCCATCGCACAAACGTTTTGACAAAGTTACGCAGCGGCACCGAGAAACAGGTTCCTTCACCGTGAGGAGGCAGGACTGTGGTGCTCCACTGTAACGCCATACGCCCGAGCTTGAAGAAGACGTACTACGTCGCGTTGAAGAGAACCCCTCAGCGAGTACTCGAAGGGTTGCGCGTGTTATGGGTGTTATTCACAATATCGTCAGGGACGCTCTGCGTGAGCAACAATTACATCCGTTACACTTACAAAAGGATATACGCTATGGGCTCAGTCGATTTTCCACAACGTGTTGCCTACTGCACGTGGTTCCTGCACCGTTGCATCGACTCATCCGCGCTTCCACGTCGAGCATTGTTCGCAGATGAATGTAAGTTCACTAGGCATGTGTTCTGAATTTGCGGAACAGCCGTATCTGGGCAGACGAAAACCCTCGTGCCACGCATGTTCAGGGATTTCAGTACTGGTTTGGTATTAACGTGCGGGCAGGTATTCTGGACAGTTATGTGACTGGGTCATATACCTCCTTCCACTCAAGCTAACTGGTCCTGCATACTTGATCTTCCTACAAAACGGATTGCAGGCTGTGCCACTTAATGTCTGTCAGGAAATGTGGGGCCGGCCAGAGTGGCCGAGCGGTTAAAGGCGCTACAGTCTGGAACCGCACGACCGCTACGGTCGCAGGTTAGAATCCTGCCTCGGGCATGGATGTGTGTGATGTCCTTAGGTTAGTTAGGTTTAAGTAGTTCTAAGTTCTAGGGGACTTATGACCACAGCAGTTGAGTCCCATAGTGCTCAGAGCCGTTTGAACCCATTTAAAAAAAGGGGACAACAGACGATAAGGTGAAAGATGGATAGGCCGAGGTGGTGCTACCACGTTGATGCCATGATCACCCGATGTAAC
This sequence comes from Schistocerca piceifrons, assembly GCF_021461385.2. NCBI lineage: Eukaryota > Metazoa > Arthropoda > Insecta > Orthoptera > Acrididae > Schistocerca > Schistocerca piceifrons. The sequence continues at coordinate 875,732,850 of NC_060149.1, read as the reverse complement.
TCTTATGCACTAATTCTTAGTGCGGTCGTATGCAAAGTTTCTATGTGCCTGGTTTAATACATACATACAGACATACTTACATACATCCTAAGAAAGCCTTCTTACGAAGTTTCAAGAACCAGCATTATGTGAGGAATCTTGGAATATACTACATATTTGTACGTACAGCTCCCGCAGGTATCGCCAAGACAAGAGTAGACTAATTACAGCGAGCATAGAGGCAATCATTCTTGCAGCACTCTATATGTGAATCGGACGAGAAGAAGTCCTGATAGCTGGTAGAGTGGGAAGTATTCTCTGCCATACACTTCAGTGGTCTGCAGAGTATGGATGTAGACGTATATGTTAGGCTGTGGAAAAAAACAATATCTAAGCGGATAGGTACTAAATAAAAATTGTACTCAAATATAAAGAGGTACTTTGATGTACCGAAAGTTGTGAATGTGTTCTCAGTTTCCTGTTTTGAACGGTAATGCAGCTTTCACTTTTCGTTTTTTACTGTATTCTGGGATACTAATTTCTTTATCAGTTATCAAGTGGCTGCACCCGAGTCGTGGACCGGGAACTCCTAACGACGATAAGTACGACGCGCCAGTCGCGTTTTTTGGCATCGAGGCAGTTGCAAGCTTTACAACGTGAAACTTCCGCATCGATGGGGAAGGAAAGGCGACTTATTTAGTGGTGCAGCAGTCCACTCTGAAGCGTCTCTGTGATGTTCCGTGCCATTGATTGTTACGTAAATGGAATCCTCGAGGTCACGCTGTCTGTCTGCTGTAGGTTAAAGCTATCTCAGTCTCTGGGGCGTTCGGCTTGTCTTGTGAAGTATTTACAATCGACGCCTGATTTAGAATCCACCAACGCCATCGAGATCTCTAAATAGCGCACTGGAGTCAGAGCTGAAAGATAGGTCTGCAGGCTGATATCACAATCACGCTAAACGTTTCCGGACTCGGATTTGGCTCCACCTACACCCCTTTGCTCCCTCCGCATTATGATGCTTGCTCTCCCACCAACATAAAACATCATCACCATCACCACCACCACTACCACCACCACCACCTTCGGAACATCAGAAGAGCTAACGTTCACTATAGAGTCAACAGACCGTGGCCAATGAACTTCCAGCATGCCGGAATAATTGTAGGTCGACAACTTCTGTTAATCAGGACAAAGAAAAACCCGCCAAAGTTGCAAATTTCACTTTGTTTTTATTTACTCGATGACTAGTTTCGCGCCGGTACTCATTTATCAAATCATCGTAACAGATAGTCAGAACGGTGTTTCCGAAAATGCAAAAACCATATCAAAAATGTATACGTACGAGTATTATGAACTACAAGCGATCTGTATGCGCTATAATTGTTCATTTGCAATTCGTAATACGAAAACATTTTTGACACGGTTTTTATATGGGAAACACCATTTTGGCTATCTGTTATGATGATTTGAAAATGGGTCCCAGCCCGAAACTAGTAATCGACTAGAAAAAAAAGTGGAATTTGCAACGTTGGCTGGTTTTTAGTTGCACAAACCGTGACGAAGAATAGTCGACTAGATTATGAAGCGCTGCGCATAATTTTATGGAACTAAGCCATACCTACGAAACCTACGTTTTTAGATAGTCGCAGTAAACGTCATTCTACTTTAGAGCTAGCTTCCGTTTCAAATAGAAAGGCTGGTTGAAATACCTCTTCCCGTCGACATCGGCGCGGATGGGGACGAGGAAAAGGCTCAGGGAGACAGAGGTATAGAAGAGATTCGTCGAAATGAATTTAGGAGAGACATGGTAAGCGTACATCAATGTAGACAAACAGAGATCTAAAATAATACGAGTCACATACAGCTGCTACGCCACCTCACACGCTCATGTAGGTACACGTTTAGACCTGTACTGTGCAACTACCGCACGATCTATGGTGGAGGGTATGCACGCAAAGCACACACACACACACACACACGTATACTAAGCTTGTTTTTTTTTGCGATGTCTAATGGCTACACCTTGATCTCTTTGAGCATTTCTGTCACGGCCTCGAGGGGGCTAAAAAAGTCTGCGGCGACCACTCACGCAGCACATATCTGAATATTATCCTCCCCGCTCTCTCTTTCTTTTCTTCTTTCGTTTTTTCAACTTGGAAATGGTTTCACAAAGTCGAACAATATTCGAGAATTCTTCAGACGATGGTTTTCGAACTAACTTCTTTGGTGGTTGCTTCCGGTCTGTACCACAGTCTGTCGGAAAAAAATTCTCGTTACATTTATTCCTTCAATAACATTACAACACTGTTACAGGTGTTACGTCATAAAGCTCTGATGCGCATTCACTATTCTTTGGTTTATTGGAAGATAAATGTTACTTCGATTTTTTAAAAAAATACTGTTTGTTAAGTGCCGTTTTTTGGTAGATCTTTAGTTTTCTCGTACGACGCGCAAGTAAGTAAGTTGCACCAACGGCCAGCCCTATAGCAACCCAGCAGCTGTGACATGAGCGATCGTCACCTATCTATCTCTTCGCCATCGTGGAGCCTTAGAAGAGTGCTCTCGTAAGACTATGGGCAGCCACCCCGTCCTCTACTTTATTAACAGCAGGCTGCGAATACGATCGTTGAGTTCTATTTTTGCATTGAAATCTACGAAAGTGGGCCCAGTAAAACTTTAATTCCTCTGACGAATCATTAAATACCTGAACATTTCACACAAGTTACCAATCTGTGCACCTCTTTTAAATCTTATAACGATCTGACAGAATACCTGTGGAGATTGTTGCAGATGGTCTGCGAAGTGTCTAAGTTTGTGTTCAATATTGTCACCCACGTCTTTGACGTACAACATTACAATTATCTCTGTACAGTTCAGCATAGTTTGTTTATTATGGTTGGAACTATCTGGATTGCCATTCTATGTGGACATTTCCAAATATACGTATTTGACTGTGTTTTAATTACTTACGAAGATGGATGGTTGGAAAATGGACATAATACCCGAAACTAGTCACCACTAATCAATAAAGGATACTTCTTAATGCAACTTTCGACGGAATTCCGACCATTTATTTCAATAAAGGAAAAGTTTCTCGCGTATTTCACCTGCATCGTGTTGGAGGTCCGTAAATAGAGGTGTCTGAATGTATTTGGAGGAATGGCAGTCCATTCTTCCTCAAGAGGCGTAACCAGAGAAGGTTGTGACGTTTGATGATGGTGTTTGGAGCGAAGACGACGTTCAGTTCATCCAAAAGGTGTTCCACTGGGTTCAGATCGAGACTCTGGGCAGACCACTCCATTTCAGGAATGTTATTGGCCACGAACCGTTGCCTCACAGCTGCTAGGTGCTTTGCCATGCTGACACAAACAATCGTCGTCTCAGAACTGTTCCTCCATAGTTTGCAGTACACAATCCTGTAAAACATGTTCGTATCCGGTTTCTAAAGCTACGAAAAACACCTCTATGCTGTAAGAACACCTCTTCCGTACTTCGCTGTTGGCACTACACGTTCTCCAGGCATCCACCAAACCCAAATACTTCCATCGTACAGTTACAGGATACAGCGCTATAGATCAAGCCAAATCACTCGATTCCCATCATCCACTATCTACTGCATCGCTCTGCACATCAACTCGAGCATCGCTTAGCACTGAGTATAGAAAACGTATGGCTTATAAGGAATTATCTGGCCACACGTTGCCAGTACATGACCTCTCCCGGGTCTCTGTTTAGATGTGGTCGTTCCTTCGCGTTTACACTTCACAACCACATCATCGACGACCTTCCCATCCTGTGACACGTTCAGGCGGCGCTGGGTAGAATTTTGGTAGCAATGGGACATCATTTACCCACTTTACACGTGACGTGGATTGCTGAGTTCTGGAATTTTTTCGCACGTGTCGACACCTTGCCGTTTGAAGCGTGGCCCAGCCCCAGGTTGACATGTCAAGGCTTTTGCACCATTACAGAGGAAGTTTGCAGGCACCTTTGAGCAAAATTTCAAACTTACGCGTCGCAATAGGAGACAATTACGCGGATCGAAACAGTTATTCTTAATTCTACTGTACAGTGCTGTGAGGCACAGGCATGGCGCTCGAGAGACACGCTGCATATTACCGGCAGGCGAAAGTGATACACCGTGGGCAGTCGTGGTCACTGCCGGCGCGACAACATGCTGCAAGCACTCCAAATAGCCAGCGCTATCTAAGTGAGGCTAAAACGAGGAAGTGCTGGCACAGGTGGCGCATTTGTACGAGGTTCGAGAAGGTCCCTGAAAGATTTATGTTATTACAACAATTCCAGAAGAAACTCCTCCGAAACCCTGAAAATGCAGTATACAAACGGCAGTTGGAGGCAGTGTCGGCAGTAGCAGATAAGCTGACCAGCACAAGAATTACAGACGGTTGGAGCCACAGTGATCACTAGCGAGCATCCTAGTCGTCGAGAACCGTCACTGTAAACTGACACTTCGATGATACTACTGTTTAGCACGAGAAGACTGTACACATTCGAGACAGGCACTGATTTTTCCATAAGTATCCAGCCACAGTTCTTACATCAAGTATTATACCTGTTAGTAAAGCACAAGGTCTGTAGAGTTTTTTTAGAAGTAGCAAGGAGTAATAGTACTTGTGTGTGTCAGAACATACAGAGGAACAACTGCCACCTTACGCTTGTCTCCTAGTGTCTAGCTGCGTGAGTCGCAACGAGGAATAATTGGTAGTTACATGTGTATAGGAAGGAACGAGCGCTGTCTTAACCCATATCTTACTTTCAAAAAAAAAATGGTTCAAATGGCTCTGAGCACTATGGGACTCAACTGCTGTGGTCATCAGTCCCCTAGAACTTAGAACTACTTAAACCTAACTAACCTAAGGACATCACACACACCCATGCCCGAGGCAGGATTCGAACCTGCGACCGTAGCAGCAGCGCGGCTCCGGACTGGATATCTTACTTTCATTCGAGTATTTAATGGTGTCATCAACACGAGTCAGTGGCAAAGCACTCGTCTTTGATAGTAAAAGGTAGTACTTACGTACTGGGGGTTGCGACAGTGGTATCATTGATGCATAAAAAGCCATTGTAAAACACCTCTCTGAGCAAGGTCGAACTGTCGAAGAACAAAATGTTTTAAAATTATACTTGGAAGTGTTTGCACCGTTATTCACTTCCTACAAAATTCAGCTCTCCAGTACCACATCACCCCTGATAAATATCCTAGGGGACTTTCTCCCTCTCACACTGTTAAAGGGAAATTAGCAGATCATAGACCAATCCCCTGTGTACATATCTGCTTGACAGATGTGCTGTTCACAGAGCTAGTGGCGGAATGACTTGTAATTTTCACATGTCGGACGCTGCTGCTATGCGTTTATCTCTTTCCTTGTAAGAGGTATTCCCCGTTACTAACCATAATTTTATGTAGGGCAGATGCAGGCATAATATAATTTCTGAAGCGTGATCGGATGTGAAGAGTGGACGCAATACATCTCTGGAAAGCTATATTGTGTTTGTATCACACAAAACCAACGTTTTAAAGAAGTAATTTTTTCGTTTTACGGTTCGATAACATAGTTTATTGTAGAGAAACCGGGAAGAAGGATGTATGTCATGCGCTTGAAATATATTTCTTGCATTGGAATATTAACAGCGCCACAGTCCATACAACTGATAGGTCGGAAACGCAAGCGATCTACCATTATAACCCGTTTTAAATATGGAACGTTGTGGCCTTAGGGGTGCATATGTTTAAGTTTTCTCTTACCAATACGTTCCAGGTACTGATCCTAGACTCTGGACTAATACTTTAAAATTCATAGCTTGGTTGATTTACGTAAAAATGCTTTGAACTCCACCCGTCTGGACCTCCATCGTGTATAAAAATCGCCCGTTTCTTGTTCTTCTTCACTGTCTGCTATTTTATCACAACACCTTCACATCTGTTACCATACATCGATAAGGAGTGCTAACCTCATCGACATGGGCGCATCTCGAGAAATCTTGCGCATTTGGATGGGCGAAGACTCGGCAAGCTCCATTCATTCACGAGATGTGGAATGTAGCGGTCTAATTCTGGTCGATTGCAGATTAAACTGGTGACGGTGTTGGAGGACGGGTTGGTCAGTGACAGTGTGAGGCGGTCTTTCAGTCTCTAATTTTACCCTAAGACTGCGAGAATGCTCTGTAACTCCCATCAGCATAGAGATAGACCGTAAATTAACCACTATGCTTGAAGTGTTAGAAATATGTAGAGCGCTGTCTGATATACATTGATGATGGATGTGTTCGAGAATAACAATGCATGGACATACTGCACAGTCATCTATCCATAATCGCATTGATAGGGTAAAATTGCTCACACAATCAACTGTAATGCTTATTATTTGAGTATATCGGCGGTGTCTTTTCCATCCCACCCGTCCGATAGTACACTGTTGGTTACCACATAATTATTGACTGACATCACTTGTTTGAGTTGGAGAAAGAGTTTTGGTGGAGGGACAACACATTCTGGGGACGGATAGCACCAAAACAGTGATCGCATACATGACCACAATATGAGGAGTCAGTTGAAATGGAATGTGGAGCCATCAGCTATTCCGTCACTGTGACAGATGAGTTTAAATGTAGAGATCGTCAATCACTTTCGGACAGTAGTTTGGAAACTCTCCACAACACAGCCAAACTCTTCCAGTTTACTTATGTTGTAACTGTCTTTTATTTAAAAGCATCCAGTGTGTGCGGCGTGTTATGGTAGGTGCAGTAACAACATGTTTTACACTGTGCGACGTCTAGTTTTCTGTGAGAGGCAGTGGATCAAAACGTGTTAATGTCAGTTTAGAACCTGACACAGACCTTGAAGTAGTGGCGAAAAAACAAAATGTATGGCAGTGTACTAAGCGTGTTACAGCAGAAAAAAAACAATGTTTCAAACAACGACACAGGGTCACAGGGAGCGTCTCTTGCGATTTACAGTATAGTCTGTGGGATACGGTCATCTTCCTACAGAATAGGTGATGAAACTTTAAACTTGTCTGTGCAATGGATCAATACCTGTGTATTTAAAAGGATCATCACATGTGCTCTAAGCCGGCACACAAGCGGTATTTGTTTTCGATATATGAGAGGAGAGAGATGCGGTAAAAATCTTATCGAGTTCTCTATCGGATGAAGTTAGTGGAGCTTTTATAGTTCATAATTTTTCTCTGGTGCATGGAACAGAATAACCATGGTAGAATGTTGGGTTGATAGACGTGAATGGACCCTGAGCGACGTGGATCTGTAGTACCTGCTTGTAGTTTGGAGAAGCAACACAATGCAGTAGCAAAATCCACGTCCTTCCCCCAGTTTCCGTATTGTCTTTTATACTACCTCATGTTGCACCAGCAGGCTTCGTTTCCATCGAATGGTCCAAACACAGATCTGTCACAGTAACTCAGCTTCGTCTGGTTCTACACAGGATGCCGAAGATGGTAGATATAGCTTTCTCCTACGCCTTTCCGACTTACATTGGACCAATCACATGCGCAAAGCTATAGGGGCGGTAGTGCAGAGTCTGAGGGGTAATTGCAAGATACATAGGGTTTACCTGAAACCATGTTGGAATTTTACTGTAGCAGATAGGTTCGAGAAAGGTGGCTCATTTCGAAATATGAGAGTGCGAGAAATATGATATGGCATGGAAACAGAATGCGTTACAAATACTGGAGAAATATCTAGTGGCGGAGATGTGAGGGCGTTGCAAATATTGGTTTCATACCACGCTTCTTAGCTGAATCCCTTTCAAATTGCGGTTAATTTTATTACGAGGTTGCGCCGTCGGTGACGTATTGGTCTGATACTATATACTGCGGCGATCACCGTCTCGGTATTTGTCTGGATTCGTAGGTAATGCCATACGTGGATTTATAAAGCCGGTATAGCTTTTAACATGGGTACTTGTGTGCACATGTAGAACCAAGACCGCGTGTGACAGTAACATACAGTAGTTGTTGGGATCGGGTTTTTTAACATCTGGCGGTTTGTAAGACTATTAAACCTCTCTTTTTAAGACACGGTGGTAGCACTCGCAAGAAAAATTTATGAGACATGTCCACCCATCGTTGATTTTCGGTCAGTATTATTTCGTATCCCCAGCGATCAGCTATTGACGACGTATTATACTTAATAAAAATGGCTCTGAGCACTATGGGACTTAACTTCTGAGGTCATCAGTCCCCTAGAACTTAGAACTACTTAAACCTAACTAACCTAAGGACATCACACACATCCATGTCCGAGGCAGGATTCGAACCTGCGACCGTAGCGGTCACGCGGTTCCAGACTGTAGCGCCTAGAACCGCTCGGCCACCACGGCCGGCTACACATAATAGTGGTAGGGGATGCGTGATAGATTCACCCGGAGCATCAGGCTTATAAAGTATGTGTCTGTGTTCAGGCACATGCAAAGGAAGGTATGGATTTGACGTGGAATACTGTGACAGCAAAGGGAAGAGTATGTCAGCTCATAAGAATGGTACTGATATTTCTATTTCCAGAGCCACAGCTATCAACTGCATGTATTTCCGATACTTCGCTCATTGTCGAATGTTGTTCAACTGAGACCGCGATCGTAACATTTAGTTGTATGTACAGGGATAAAATATATATGCGACCGATTTCTTAGGATAATGATTCTACCTGTGTGCACTTGGCGTGCAGTGCCAGTGACGGGAATGATTCACGTTTCTCGTTAACGACAGAAAATGGCCAAATGGAGAGGCCTCTTGGGGTGTATGAATGTAGATGACTTAACCGTATTGTCCTCTAGACGACCGAATAGCGAACCTATACTCAGTATGTGTTGGGCAGCTTTCGCGATCAAGTGAAAATTTGACGAGACTCAATTTGTATGTGTGTTTGCGCTGGGCCATTATTCCTGCCCATGTAAATTGTTTGGTTGACTGCTTTCCTGCACTTGACTTCTTTATTTAGTTGAGAGAACATCGATTGTGGTGTGTGCATCTAGCAGGTGGAAGACATGTTTTCTGGTTCTCTAGACATGAGAAACACGTTATTTGACTTTGTAAATTATAGGGATGATTCGGAATCTGTTACATCACCGACATTGGTATTAGCGAGTGGAAATATCAGTTTACTCTATTTTTCTTCTGTCGAGTTTTTTTTTTCACGTAAAGGTCTTTGCAGATGGGGTAAGTTTCTAGTTATTCTGTGGTTTACAGCACACTCCACCCAGCTAAAGTTTCGGGTTTCTAGAGAAATAATTTCCAGTCTATATCTTCTGAATTATATCGCGTGAGCGGTACTGCTATGCAAGCGATGTTGATATGTGTTTGATATCGGGAAATACCGCGAAAATGGTATGATATTCTAGCAAACCATGCGAAATTAGATATGTTCTTGTAATCACAGAGCCTGGAGATGTGTGCAGAAAAGCGAACAAGCAAGCAGGTCCAGACCAGAAACAGTAACGCATTTGTGCTGCGGGGGAAACGTGTCAATCTTTGCACAACAGTTCTGAGAGTGACTTTGATCCACTGAGGGCGCTCTGGTCACGTGTTGTGGTTGGATGACCACACTACCTCGCAGGAAATATCTTGTGCCGCAAATGTACCTATGGTGCATGTGCTTATGCTGTCTGTCTTTGCAGTATATATACAAGTGATGTAAAACGTGTGATTTTGTATGGCACAGGATACGAATTGTATGTTTACTACATTGACATGGTATGCCGTGATATATTGCTGGGTTGGAGATCGGTTTCATGCTCTAACATTCAGGTTCCTGTCCTCAGTCGGATAGCCGTGTAATTGAGTATGAGTCTCTCCGTATTCGACGATATGTAGGGTACTTTGCAAGGTTTGTGAGGTGTCACCGCCAGACACCACACTTGCTAGGTGGTAGCCTTTAAATCAGCTGCGGTCCGTTAGTATACGTCGGACCCACGTGTCGCCACTATCAGTGATTGCAGGCCGAGCGCCACCACACAACAGGTCTAGTCTAGACTCTCTAGCACTATCCCAGTTGTACAGCCGACTTTGCTAGCGATGGTTCACTGTCTACATATGCTCTCATTTGCAGAGACGAGAGTTTAGCATAGCCTTCAGCTACATCATTTCCTATGACCTAGCAAGGCGCCATATTCAGTTACTATGAATGAATTCTGAACAGGTAATATTGTGAATCATGTACCGTCAAGAGCGACATTCATCATTAATGGATTAAAGTTAAGTATCAAACTAATTACATCCACTTTCTGAATTCTAATTCCTTGTCATGTTCCAGACCTCATGTCAGTATAGTTCTTCCCTCCTCACGCCAGCCTGTGTGAGCTAATGCGCATGCATTTCGGCCTCCACTAGTCTCATCTGAAGAAAGAAAAACAAAAAGACGGATGGTTCTTCCACACCGGCAGCATCAGTAATTCGGCTGGCAAATCAAATTCGACCCAATCATAACCTTCATTCATTCACAAGACATCCTTTATGCTGGGATATAGGAGTCCCTACATAGCGGTAAAAACGTTTGTGTAAGTTGAAAGCAGGAAGGGTGAGATGTGATGGATGGAGTGCCACGTAAGGACTATCAGGAGGAATGCATTCGGAGTTATTCCGCGCTATTGTCGTGAACAGGTTCTGTTATGACAAGAATTTCCATGTGGACAAGCTGCGACATCATAAAAGCTCCTACAAAAGTGACTGTTAACTATTTCTGGGACACTATACAATTTCTTAGAGATCGAATTGGCTCTTATTTTACATAGCTATGTGACGTCAGTACAACATTGAGAACCTTTAGTCGCCACGCGGGCGTTTCGTGACGAGGCATCAATCACGGTGGGGCAAGTAAGCATGGCTGGATGCAGCTCATATGTCCTGTTAGAATAGCTAGGGAAAAAGCAGCCTATGCCATTCTGGAACAGCTTTCTATAGCGCGATCTGGGACATCAGTATCCACAGGTATAGCGTCAGCAACGGTAAATACACATGTTGCTCAGAGGCATTTCGGACATGGGATCAGTGTGAGCATGCCTTGGAGTTCTGCAGCGAGGTGGACAGGGATGTGTGCTGTACCTCATGTGATCAGTGAGGACATGACGGCAGAGGAGGAGATGCTGCGTAATTGGACCACTGCGAGCAGCCCTAGCCTGAGGGAGGATGGCAGGGGCAGTGGAGGTGGCGGGGGCAGTGGAGGCGGCGGCGTCGGGTGTCGAGTGGCGGGATGTGTTTTCTTATTAGTGACCTTTTGTTTAAACTGTATTCCATCGATTTCACCGACCAACAGGATGCTGGGAATTAAAAAAACCTACCCCATACATGTGAAAAATATCGATTTAATTAATTTGCATAAATTTTTAACATCAATGCGGTGTTAATGGTACAATAGTTAAGGGGAGGGTGTGTGTGAGTGGGTGACATGGAGCAGACCAGCAGCTTAAGTGCAGAACACTAGGTTAATTTGCATAATTTTTATGTAAAACGTAGTAAAATAGTTTAAGGGGGTGGTTGACAAAGAAGAATGCGCCAGAAATGGCGTTCAAAAGCACGTGAAATTCGAAAAGTGTACCAGAAAATGGTGGGAGGAATAACTGATTAATTAATTTTATTATCAAAGGTGGTAGATTAGGTTATGGAAATGGGGTGACATGGAAAACCACTTAACAGAACATTATGTTAAGTGCTGACAAAGGGCCAAACATTAGGTTAAGACACCCAGAGTACAGTGCCGAACATTAGGTTATGCAACATGTTTGCCTCATGTAATTACTTCTTACATTACCTACATGTTTCTGAACAGCAGAGAATGATGAGCAAGACAAATCCAACCCCCACAAGCTGATTTTTTTTATAAATAAACAATATACCCTTGAATTTCCTATTATGAGATGCTTCCTCTCCACCACCAGACCGCCATCTTGGATTACGTCACAGAACGGATGACAGTGTCCTCTGGTGGTGGCACTGTGTACTATGTCAGTTGGACTCCAGAACCCATGGCGACCACACTGTTTCCCACCATTTTCCTCACTATCTCGGATTATGTCACGAAATGGACAACAGCATCCTCTGGTGGCAGTATTGTGTACTAGATCAGCTGGACTCTGGACCTAGTGGTTAACACACTGGATGGAGCTACTGCCTCTAATTGTTTAAATAAATAGTGCATGCAAAATAAAGACTTCTGACCAGCACAGGTTGAGTCCTGTCACAGCCACTTCCTAGGAGGAGATGGCAGACAGGTGACATAGGTTAGTGGAGGTGGCCCAACTACTCTTTCTTTCCCGCCATTTACTTTGGTGTGTTGCATTGTCCTGATGGAACTTGAACTTTGCACCAATCCTTAGGAAGTGGTGGCAGTTGGATGACTTGGGTTAGTGGAGGTAGCCCAACTGCCCTTTCTTTCCTACCATTTTTCGTACGTTAGTAGAGGCTGAATTATCCTGATGGAGTTTGAACTTCATGGCAGGGGCGTCTGGCACTTTCCCACCAGAGAAGTTAATTGATTGATCAATTTAATTAAGTAGTCAATCAAAGTGATAAGAGAGGGGGACCTATTCCATTAACTCAGACCTGCAAGTGTACCTGTACCAGCGAGAGGGAGGGGGTTGGGGGGGAGGTGGTGGTGGAGACAGTGCCTGTCAATCAAAAGGAAATGGGGGTGACATGAAAAATCACTTAACAAAATGGTTCAAATGGCTCTGAGCACTATGGGACTTAACATCTGAGGTCATCAGTCCCCTAGAACTTAGAACTACTTAAATCTAACTAACCTAAGGACATCACACACATCCATGCCCAAGGCAGGATTCGAACCTGCGACCGCAGCGGTCGCGCGGTTCCAGACTGAAGCGCCTAGAACCGTTCAGCCACAACGGCTGGCAGCACTTAACAGAACAATATTTTAAGTACCTGCACAATCAAAAGAGAACAATAGGTTAAGTACCAGTCAATCAAAGTAGAACAATAGGTTGAACAATAGGTTTGCACCTGGGTGCATATCTGCCCCTTTGTAGGCAACCCGCACTAACAAAATGGACTGAAACATAGCTTGTCCCACATCTGGTAATTCCCTGGTCTGTCTGCTGCTGGTCTCCCACCAAAGGTGCGGAAAGACACAGGATCTTACAGGTAGTCGATTGTTTGTTCTCTGATGGCAGACACAGATGTGAAGCGGTCACGATGTGCTCCTTGCACAATACGGCGATCCTTCCTCGTGGTGATCAGACGTGATCGACTGGAATCTTGACGACGGATATCTCTGCCCTCACGTTGCCATGCTGTCCAACGTCCTGTCACTGTCACATCCTAATGCCTACAAATGTGGATATTGTACGGTTGCACGATTCGACCAGATGATCGAACAAAGATCCACGACGAAATTGTTTCAAACTCTCTCATGTGCTGATAAAGCTGTATCACAAGAGCGTGCAGCATCTCCGTCTGCTTCAGTGTGAGCACATAACACCTGACACTCTTCATATTCCTGATTTATCCTACCAGGGCTGGTAGCAAAACAAAACACGTGCAACACTAATGCACTCTGGAAACCATTTGCCTGTCACAGATAATTGCAACTAATTATTTTCATACCGGCCAATGGAGTGTATTTGCACGAATTTACATTCACATCCGATCATATCTTCTGGCTGCTTAACTTTCCTTTCAGTCAGTGTATTATTCGTGAAATCTCAATACTATTTCGCCGTTCACCGCGAAAATATTTCACTGTCGCCGCTCCCCGCCCCTCCAGTTCAGATCTAGGGTACACTCTTGTTATTGGTTGCAGTACTTGTAGATTTCCATTTTGAGCTTTTTTTAAAAACTTACACTATTACACAACAAAAAAATAAACTTTGACGAGTGAGCTAGTTTGCAAAGAGAAACGAGTTTACCGACCTATGTACACACCATAATTCTGGGAGGGATACTTCCACGTTGTTGGAAAATATCTCGCTTGACCTTTGTAGAAGAATGTGATTCGAACATGATCGAGTTCAAATTCACTTCCACATCATGTTTCTGAGCAATTGCGTCAGACCGAGCGGGCAAGCGCAGTAGTTAGCACACTGCAATCGCATTCGGGAAGACGACTTTTCAAACCCGGGTCCAGCCATCTCCACTTAGGTTTCCCGTGATTTCCCTATACCGCTTAAGGCAAATGCCCGGACGGTTCCTTAGAAAGGACACGGCCGCTTTCCTACTCCATCCTTCTCTAACGCTAGCTTGTGCTCCGCCTCTAATGACCTCGTTGTCTACGGGACGGTCAACACTAACCTCAGACGTTCCATGGATGGTAGATGGGAGGAGGCAGCCTTGTTTTGGGGCAATAAGTTCGCTTAATCTGACCCCACTGTTTTGTGGGGGGCTTAAAAGCGTTTTTGTACGAGAAACCAGTCGAGACTGACGAGCATCTCCTGGAAAGAAATTTCGCTACCTCTACTATTGTTCAAACATTACCAGAACTATTCGGACGAGTACACGAGAACTTACTGTGACGACGTCTGCCAGCACAGAAATAGGAAGACGTAATTTGAGTAACTATTGCCAATGAAGGACTGTGTGTAAGTTATGCAGATAAATAAAAGTGCTACAAAAATATGTACGATTGGATTTCGTTGGCAGCAAACGGCAAAATTAAAGTTTCTAATTTTCGCTCATTGCTTTACACTCAGTCATTTCCGAACAACGGTTTCCTTTACATATTTGAAAAATTCTACCCTATTCATCAGTCTTCTGGTTTGTATCATCATCATCATCATCATCATCACAAAAAGATCTTGTTTATGAGTGACCAATAATTATGTTATCTGTGTCTCAAGTATATCTGGTCGACCCTCCTGGTGGTAACGGCAGACAGGTGGTTTGCATGAAGCTTGCAGATAATTAATTTATCTCAAAACATATCCGAAAAGACCTGTAATTTAATTACCTATCCTCTTAACATAAAATATTTTTGCACAACGTCAGCGTTAAAAAAATACGGGAAAAGCAATAAGTTGTTTACGATATTTGTTCATATTTCTGTTAATTTCAGTCAGAAACTGAACTTCTTGCTAAGAATTGACAAACTGAACTATTCACAACTGTTCAAGTAGTTTATTGAGCTTCAACTCTCTCTCTCTCTCTCTCTCTCTGTCTCTCTCTCTCTCTCTCTCTCTCTCTGACTCTGAATGAAGCTATTTCAGATTTCAACAACTTGGAATACCACCACCAAAAACTGCACGAAATTTCGCAACAGCGGATCTGTGCTCACCCACTGTCAGGAAGACGTCGTTGCTGGTAGTGGTGGAGTGGAATTTGCCTGTAATTTGAACAATGTTTCACGAAGCAGTTACTCCGTACTTGAAATCACAGACATCCAATAAAATAAGTAATCCGAGAATCATTAGCTGTCGCCCCCAACAACTGGCACGCTATCGTTTCAGACGTTCCTCTCTACGTCAGTCGAAATGAATTGTGCGTATACTGACGAAGGGTAAGCCAGTGCAGTTTGTTACTGTAGGTGGCTGGTGTTCAGAAAGTTATGTTGTCCCACGGAGCAGCTGTGACCTCAGGCAAAGGCCATTGCGAGTGAGCGAACCAGTATGTCACAATTACAAGAACGGAAATCGTCGAAGTGTATGGGTTTGTGTGATACAAAGGGCGAGTCAGCTGAGCCGTTTACTTCAAATGTTTTCTCAACCGTTTAAGATATCGTAATTCTATTTTAATTCAGATTAATGTGAGAAAGTGCTCACTAAACTATGTATTGTCTCTTTTCATAGTTATATTAATTACTGTTTTTAGTATCATTTCACTTTGTCAAACGGAACTATAGTAATAATAGTGTTTCCAACAAGATATCGATTGCCGTCTAGTAAGGAAGTTCGTGATTTCATAGGTAACGAGGAAATACACCACGTCGGACAAAGCGGTAACGGCGTGTTGCACTACCACGATACCGATATAAAACGGGTTACAGAGGAAACGTAGCTCCCATTCTGTTTGTGTCGTTCACTTGCGTCGACTGCTGGTTAGTTTGAAAAAATAGCTGTCTTTCACAAAGCGGGAGAAGCTAGATGTGCTGCTACTTTGCGGAGGATGAGAACGAACGCGAAGCGAACAGTTGAGGTGTACACGCAAACGTATACTGTCAGACGGTGTCCAACAAGATTGGCAATTTAGCAAATATGCAAACAATTGTTATTGCAAGTGCACTGGAACACTACGCACAGGGCGGGAAGCACGACACGAGCGGAGCGAACGAAGTAGATGTTCCAGCAGCTATTTGTCATAATCCACCTGTCAGTTCCAGAGAAACTGTAAGTGTCTTTGGAATAAACAACTTCTATCCGTATCGTGCGTCACTTCTCCAGCGCATTAACCAGCTGCCTTATAAAAGACGCACGGAATTATGTCGCGACACTAAGACAAAGTTACTTACTTCAAATAATTCTCTTTACCGAAGAAGCTAGCTATAAAAATGATAGAAAGCAGAATGTAAGATATATGCATTACTGGATCGTTGGTTATCCGCGCTTACTGAGGCACGTTGCGCATCAGAGGCAGTGGAGTGTGAACTTTTGGTGCGCGACTATTAGGGACTACGTGACTGGTCATTACTTCACTGAAGAAACCTTGACGGGTTAAAGATACGCATAATTTCTTACCAAAAGGCTATCGGCTTCCTAGAGGAAGCGCCACTTGAAATATGTAGTTGTTTGTGTACGTACCAGCACGATGCACTATGGGTGCCCGGCTCACTACCCTCTTGTAGCTACGGAAGCGCTCAACCAGGCCAGTCCTGGTAGCTGAAGAGGACGGGAAGGCATTACAGCGTAAGGAGAGCAATGAGAGAAGTGTTTTGTCAATCGATCTGACTGAAAACAGTAAGAGG
This sequence comes from Schistocerca piceifrons, assembly GCF_021461385.2. Classification (NCBI taxonomy): domain Eukaryota; kingdom Metazoa; phylum Arthropoda; class Insecta; order Orthoptera; family Acrididae; genus Schistocerca; species Schistocerca piceifrons. The sequence goes on along the minus strand of NC_060149.1, from coordinate 875,715,990 downwards.
TTTTAATCTTGCATAAAATCAGAAACCGGCTCGAAATCGTCTGTTCAGTTACTCAGTGACAATAAAGGCACCGAAACGGAAGTTATAAGAGAGAAGGCAGAAATACTGAAGCCTGTCTTCCGAAATTGTTTCACCGCGGAAGAGCGTAATACGGTTCATGCTGTCAGTGACCGTACGAACTTAGAAATGGCAGGTATTGAGACAACTGATCGCGGAATAGAAAAGCAACTATAATCGCTTAGTAGTGGAAAGGTGTCAGGACCCGATGAGATAGGATTCTACAGAGGCTATGTGAAAGAACTCGCTCTCCTTCTACCAGCAGTTTATCGTGGGTCGCTGGACCGACGAAGGGTACCTAGTGACTAGGAAAAAGCGCAGGCCGTTCCCATTTTCAACAAGGGTCACAGGACAGAAGCACGTAATTACAGACGTATATCGTTGACGTGAATCTGTTGTTAATTATGGAACACGGTTTATGCTCATGTATTATACTGCGACGCTTCTCTATAAAAATTCCGCAAACAGATCTAGCGACACTCAGCTCGCTGTTTTCCTCCATGAGATCCATAGTGCTCTAGGCATCGCCGCTCAGGTTGATACAGTGCACCTCGACTTCAGGAAGGCGTTTGACATCGTCCCACACTATCATTTAGTGAAAAAAACCCGAGCTTATCGAGTATCGGAACAGATTTGCGGCTGGATTCAAGACTTCCTTGCAGATAGAACTCAACACGTCGCTCTTAACAGAACAAAATCGACAGATGTAAAGGTAATTTCGGGGGTACCCCAAGGAAGTGTGATAGGACCGTTACTGTCTACATTGAATATAAATGTTCCAGTAGAATGCGTCAGAAGCTCTTTAAGGCTGTTTGCAAATGATGAGGTTGTCTGTAAGAAGGTAGTAACGCCAGAAGACAGTAATGATTTGCAGAAGGAGCTATAGAGGATTGTTGAATGTTGCAGGGACTGGCAGCTGAACCTAAACGTAGATAAATGTAGTATATTCCGCAAACACAGGAGAAGAAATCCATTACTGTACAACTACACTACTGAGGAAAAACTGCTAGAAACAATATCCATCGTAAAATGTCTAGGAGTATCGATCCGGGGAGACCTTACGTGGAATGGCCATATAAAAACAAATAGGGTGCGTAGGGAAATAGGATCCGAGACTAAGATTCATAGGAAAAATGTGAATGAAATGTAATTCACTCACTAAACAAGTGGCTTACAAGGCGCTTGTTCGACCGATTCTTGAGCATAGTTCATCAGTCTGAGGCCACTAACGTTTAGGACTGCTGGAAGAGTAGAAAAGATCCAACGAAGAGCGGTGTGTTTCGTCACGGGTTCGTTTAGTCGGCACGAGAGTGTTTCAGAGATGCTCAACAAACTCCAGAGGCAGACGCTACAAGAGATGCGTTGTGCATCACGGAAAAGTTTACTCTTGTATTTCCGCGAGAGTACTTTCCGGGAAGAGCCGGACAACATATAACTTGCTCCATCATACGTCTCGAGAAATGACCACGAGAGAAAATTCGAGAAATTACAGCTAGTGTAAAGGTTTACTGATAGTCGTTCTTCCCTCGCGCCAGTCACTAATGGAACAGGGAAGGGGAGACCAGTTAGCGGTACAAGAAATACCTTCCACCAAGCATCCTCACGTGGCTTGCGGAGTATTGATGTAGGTACACAGACTTTATCAGTTGGCCTAAGCGATCGCCTGATTCGACACCACTGCACTTTTCTCTAGGTTAAAATGAAACGTGAAATACATATGTGCACAAGTTCCGATGATCAGAGAGAATATAAAGAATCGCGTTGTATCATCAGTTTGAGTAATGATATCGAAGGATTCTCATTAGACTGTCCAGAAATCCTTCTACTAGCGACTTCAAACGTGTATTTCAGTAGATGGTGGAAATTTTGAAGACTTATGATACAAATGGAACTTTAGGGAAGGTTTTTTGATCACATTCTGTCGTGACTTTCTTTTTGTTCCTGTTGTTGGTGTGGTTTTGCATTGTAAGTGAAGATGTCTCTCTTAATACCGTTTCTTGAAGTGATGTAAATACGCTTTCGTGGGACTGTTGGCGCCTATGTTCACGTGTCGACCAGTTCAGGTTTTCAGCATCTCAGTGACGCTTGCTCGTGGGCCAAACAAACCAGTGACCATACGTGCTGCCCCCCGGCACTACCGCACCACTATTCAAGACAGTTTCAAACTAGTGGCTTTTCCTGTTCTCAGACCCAGAAAAAAAATTGTGGCTGTAAAATGTATGTGTGGCCAAAGCGATTATGAAAATCGTAGATAAGAATTTTGGAGTCCTTCTTGAATAGCACGTCAGGTATGAAATCAATTTCCTGAAAAAAAAAAAACAACAGCATTAGATAAAGTCAAATGACCTAAACCGGAACTATGTACCAAAATCAGAGCATTTTGAGCTGAGCTCAAAACCTCGGTCTTCTGCTGGAAAACACAGCACTTGGCGCATTTATAATCAAGCTATTTTCGAGAAACATTGGCCGTAAAGGGAACCCGTCTACATTATTGCCAGTGTTCATCACTGGAACAGGGACTTACATTCCGACTGGTTATAAGAAACTATCACGTTTCCAACGCACCATTAAACCTATTTCTCAAATAATAACTACTGCGATAGCACTTTAAAAAAATAACACTGTACGTATATTTAATGAGAAGGACTGCTGACGTAGGTGTTTCGGAATATCAGCGCTGCGTTTTGTTGAGAATGATAGAGTAAATCGAAATAAGATATATTTATTCACGAACATAACACAAATGTTATCAAGGAAATTATTTAGAACAACAAAGCTGTGTGTTTCTTTCTCAGTCGAGGAGGAATAAGCCTTTTCAGATTGTTATCGAACAGTCTGTGAAGTAACTGAAAATTCGGGAGGAGATAGAATAACAAACACACACACTGTCTGACAAAAGCTTCTAAGGTTTCTGTTCCATCAACAATAATGTTAAAGGAATGCAGAAGTTTCGTTTTCTCACATGAACATATTGATGCTGCGAGTCGCTATTTTTTGTTTATTTTACCTTGCGGACGACTCATTTCGGGAATTAAGATCCGTTTCTACAGAACATTAGCTCATTTTAGGCAAAGATACATGAAAGGAACCTTGTTGACGTAAATATCCAAGTATTCAGCTGTACGACACGTAAAACTAAAATTGTCACGCAGAGCGCAGACAATCGCGCTGCTGCTGCAGTCGCAGGTTCGAATCCTGCCTCGGGCATGGATGTGTGTGATGTCCTCAGGTTAGTTATGTTTAAGTAGTTCTAAGTCTAGGGGACTGATGACCTCAGATGTTAAGTCCCATACTGCTCAGAGCCATGTGAGCGCAGACGGGAACACAATGCCGCAACAGAGTGAGCCATGCACGTCATGGCTGCGACTACTCACGCTACTTATTCAGCACCCAGACAGCAACTCTAAATCTTAGTTAAATACATTATGCCACACGTAATCCAGTTGTAGAAGATAACTTGATGTTGCTTTCCTAGTAATACTTCCCGCCAAGATTCTCTATCAGATGTCAAAACGACTGATGAGTTCTAGAATTAATTTACAGAGAGCGAAGTATTTCGTATCAAGTTTTTGGGCGAGTAAGTATGCATACTGTATAACTACATTAAGTTGTTGCTTTCTGGAAAAGAATGAAAGAGAATATAACTAAGAAGTTCCGTCCCAACTCACGACAAGACCACGGCAAGTGCCATAAACTGATTTTCGAGAAACTCCGCTCAGTGGAAGAGGGATCAAAATAAGTGAACACATGTCTCGGCTTATCCGTAGATACTCGAGAGGTTCTAAAAAACGACGGTCAAAGTTTTTAAGGCATTTTCGAGGTATTTTATGTGCCTTTTACAGGGTGCTATCCTCATCTGAAATGGTGGCACAGTGTTTAGCGGCGAGGCTTTTTAATTTTGTGTCCAGTGTTCGAATCCCAATTATTACTTTTACTCTTGTTTCTCATTTATATACCCATGACTGTAGAAGATTACTACACGAAAGTTTTCCAGTGCACCCTGATCAGCCAGAACGTTGTGACCATGTACCTAATAGCCGGTATTTCCAAACTTGGCACGGAAAGCAGTGGCAACGAGTCGTGGCATGGAAGCAATGAAGCCTCGGTAGGTCGCTGGAGGGAGTTGGCACTACATCTGCACACACAAGTCACCCAATTGCCATTAATTCCAGGGAGGGGGGCCATGAGCTCTAACGCCACGATTAATCATACCCAGATGTGTACGAAGGGGTTCCGATCCGGGGAGTTGGGGGGCCAGCACATCAGTTTCGCCACTGTGTTCCTCGAACCACCCCATCACACTCCTGGCGTCGTGATATGGCGCATTATCAAATGGTTCAAATGGCTCTGAGTACTATGGGACTTAACTGCTGAGGTCATCAGTCCCCTAGAACTAAGAACTACTGAAACCTATCTAACGTAAGGACATCACACACATCCATGCCCGAGGCAGTATTCGAACCTGCTACCGTAGCGGTCGCGCGATTCCAGACTGTAGCGCCTAGAACCGTTCGGCCACCCTGGCCGGCGCGCATTATCCTGTTGAAAAATTCCACTGTCGTCGGGAAACATGATCGTCATGAAAGTGTGTACGTGGTCTGCAACTAGTGTACGATTCTCCTTGTCGTCATGGTGCCTTGGACGAACTCCACTGGACCCATGGATGCCTCGTGAATATTTCGCAAAACATAATGGAGCCGCCGCCATCTTATCTCCGACCCGCAGTACAGGTGCCGAGGAACTGTTCCCCTGGAAGACGACGCATTCGCGACCTCTCATCGGCATGATGAAGAAGGTACCGGGATTCATCAGGCCATGCAACGCTCTGCTACTGCGCCAACGTACAGTGCCGAAGGTCACGTGCCCATTTCAGTCATAGCTGCCGATGTCGTGGTGTTAACATTGGCACATGCATGGGTCGTCGGCTGCAGAGACCCATCATTAGCATTTTTCGGTGCAATGTGTGGTCAGACACACTTGTATTCTGCCCAACATTAAAGTACGATGTTAGTTCATCACAGTTCGCTGCCAGACCTGTTTTGCCAGAGTGCCCAGCCTATGACGTCCGATATCTGTAATGAGAGATGGCCGCCTAAAACCACGACGTCTGGACGTGGTTTGACCTTGGGTTCGCCATGTGTTGAAGACACTAAGCAAAGCACTCCTCGAACACCCTACAAGTCGTGCAGTTTCCGAAATGCTGGTGGCGAACGTCCGGGCCATCACAATTTGCTCTCGGTCAAACTGAGATGGGTCGTGCGCTTTCCCCGTGCTACACACGGACGGTACCGTGCGTTTGTCCTCGCCAGGTGACGCTGCCATCGTGTGGACGGGTTTATATCGATAGTAGGTCGGTGGTCATAATATTCTGTCTGATCAATGTATATTGATATAACGTTGTACTTATTCGTCTACTAACTGTGTATCAGATGAATCAATTAAAAAAATGAGAAAATTTTTTGAAACTGTTTTCGGTGAAATTCCTGTAGTGTACCTTGATTCATAATCAATTTCAAGCACCAGTTTTCAAAAAAGTGATCCATCATGCATGGTTTGATGCTAGATTATCGACAACGTGCGAAATCTTCATCAATGTTAACGACGTTTCTTTCCCGAGTGGGATTCATACGGAGAAATGTCACTATGATAAATCTGCCTTCGCGCGATGCTCGTGGTGTCTGGAATATCTGCGTTTAGAATGTTTCTACAATCTGTGTGATCCAAGGGAGCACAAAATCTCGCTGAAGAATAAACATACCAATAAAATATAAGAATTAATATCAGAATTGATATGAGGATGAAGTATCATAATATCACAATTTAAAAAGATTGTAATCAATCAACATATTGTTATATCCTAGCCAGTAATGCCACCCGAGCCCGCTGCCAAAAGGTTGGCAGCATCAAAGTCCGGACGCCGTCCGCATAAGCAGCGCCGGCGAGACAGGAAATCGTCGCAAGTCTGCGCGCGCCACCGCTGGCTTCTGGCTTCTTAAGCGCTGGAGTCGCGAGCGCTAGGACAGTTCTGTATTCGCCGCTCAGTTGTATACTCGCCACCGAATTGTGTACTTGCTAGTCAGTTGTGTGTTCATCGCGGCAGAGTTGTTGTTTGTCGTCAGCCGATGCTGACCTAGCCGCTCCGACTCGAACTAGACAGATTTCTGTAGACACGGAGTTCACCACTGTGTTTCTGTATCTTCGTAATAAAGATAAGTACCGACTTTTATTTAATCAGAGTGTTTGGGTTTTTATCTTTCTGTTTACTGTTCCAGCGGACCGGTCGGCGCGCTATTAAAAGTGTGGCGGTGTCTTCGTAAGCCGTTTCTACAGCGAATTGTTTGTCGCTACGAACACCGCCACAAAACATATCATACACACTCGTATTATATAATAAATATATGATACTTATTGTGAAATGCAGTTGTAATTTTACAATTAATATAAAACCCTCGTATCCCCTAATCTGATAAGAAACATTCATGTAGTAACCTTCTCCGGGCATTGGTAGATAAATGAGAACAATAAAAACAAAATTAAATAAATAAAAACAATAATCGGGTTTCGAACAGAGGGTGCAAAATTACGAAGCTGCGACGCTAACGACAGAGCCACAATTTTGTATGATGATATTGCGCGTTAAATGGTACGCAAAGTACTTTCAAAATACCTCGAAAACTTTTACCGTCGTTTTTTCAGAAACGGTCGAGTATCTACGAATAAGCCGAGACAAGTGGTCGCTTATTTTGACTCCTGTTCCGCTGAGTGAAGTTCCTGGGAAACAGGGTGAGGGCCCCTGGCGAGCTCTCTTCGTCATCTTCGTAACTCCCATCGCAGCCCGTATTTTGCACCACCCGGTAAGCTGTACCGTCTTCTCGGAACATTTCAGTACAAGCTTCAACTTCCTGCAAGTCTCTATCCCCTTACTCATTTCCCAAAACTCCGACGCGACACACAATCCGTTTTATTTGTTGTAAACACTTGCGTGTCAGGTCAATCCCCACTCTCACTAACTTCCACCACTTGATACCTCTGCACAAGAAACCGATGTAAGACCGTGTGTCAATAGAAAATTCACAATTTCTAAACATACTCAAGGAGAAATTTAAGTTAGGCTAGGCCGGCCGAAGTGGCCGTGCGGTTAAAGGCGCTGCAGTCTGGAACCGCAAGACCGCTACGGTCGCAAGTTCGAATCCTGCATCGGGCATGGATGTTTGTGATGTCCTTAGGTTAGTTAGGTTTAACTAGTTCTAAGTTCTAGGGGACTAATGACCTCAGCAGTTGAGTCCCATAGTGCTCAGAGCCATTTTAAGTCAGGCTACAAGAAACGCTCCCAGAGTTTTATTTTTAATGGGATATTTCCCACTGTATAATTTAACATACTAACTGAAGACTCTTATGTTTTCTCACCAACGGCTCTGGAATCATTTAGACACTTGGAAATTTTCGTATTATCAAAGCGACGCTTCAGTTTCAGTTCATCGTTTATTTTGTTTATCAGGCTGACAGGAAATAAGTGGTCCCACACAGAACAGGAAAAGATGCTGAAAATTTTAGAAGTCGACATAGCGTTGTGCGATTGTCATAAAACTACGAGACACGCAAGGTTTGGCAGGAATAGGCTTTTCAGTGTTCCGCTATAGCTCTTTCATTGTGTACTTATTTCGATACGCCTTACACTTCATTTTGTCCAACCGACAAAAATCACAGAGGGAGGGATAACTCGAAACTGGAAGCCATTAGATTTTATTGCATTTTCTCACTGTCCTCTCGTCACGCAATGAAATCGCGTCGATTTTGTATGTGCGGTCTGTGCTATTGCTTCATCTCGTTGTAAATATTCGTGCAATCGTTTATATATTTTTTAAGTTGATTCACAAACGGTTTAAACAGATCCCGAAATGATGATCATGCTGATAACACTTCTTTAGCCTGTGTTAGTTCGTCGACTTTGTACACGTCACCATACGTCCAAGCATACACAACATAATGCCTTAAAGTTACGAGCAGATGGTTTGCCAACTATGAAGTAACGTTGCTCGACGTCCCATATGTGTTCCATAGGGTTATTGTTCAAATGTGTGTGAATTCGTAAGGGACAAAACTGCTGAGGTCTTCGGTCCCTAGACTTACACACTACTTAAAGTAACTTATGCTGAGAACAACACACACACCCATGCCACAGAGAGGACTCGTATCTCCGGCGGGAGGGGCTGTGCAATCCGTGACATGACGCCTGTAACTGAGCGGCCACTCCACGCGTCTAGGGTTATTGTGAGCGGCCAGGTTACACACATAAATCCGTCATCATATTCCTCGAATTACTTCATTACCATTAGTGCTTTATAGGACTGACAATTGTATTGTTGAAAAATGCGTTGTATATGTGGTGTCACCGCCAGACACCACACTTGCTAGGTTGTAGCCTTTAAATCGGCCGCCGTCCGTTAGTATACGTCGGACACGCGTGTCACCAGTATAAGTGATTGCAGACCGAGCGCCGCCACACGGCAGGTCTTGTCTAGAGAGACTCCCTAGCACTCGCCACAGTTGTACAGCCGACTTTGCTAGCGATAGTTCACTGTCTACATACGCTCTCATTTGCAGAGACGATAGTTTAGCATAGCCTTCAGCTACGTCATTTGGTACGACCTAGCAAGGCGCCATATTCAGTTACTATAACAATGTATTCTGAACAGATAATATTGTGAATCACGTACCGTCAAGAGCGACGTTCATCATTAATGGATTAAAGTTAAGTATCAAACTACTTACGTCCGCTTTCTGAATTCTAATTCCTTGTCATGTTCCAGAACTCACGTCAGTATAGTTCTTCCCACCTCACGCCAGCCTGCGTGAGCTAAAACGCGTGCATTTCGGCCTCCCCTAGTAACACGGTGTTGGCTCTTCGGCCAACACAACAGTATATTTTGTCTGAACAACGTAATCAGGAAAAACCGTATCAACTGTGCGGTCAGTAAGTTTGAGCTGCATGTTTCAAAGCTAATTAGAATTTAATTAATAGTCCTGAGCGTCTCTTCACTGCTATGAGTCAAAACGAATAGTTATTAAAAAGGAAGTGATCAAATCAAGAACTACACTATAAGCACTTACTAATGACACACTGAAATAAAGACGAATATTTCATTTGAATTATCCAGTTTAGGTTACAATCAATTTCATCGAAACAGAAACAAATCGCAAATATGCTCTCGAAAAGAAATGATTATTTTTATTTTAAGTATCCTGTCCAGGAGGATGATAGCCCCTCTAGTGCACGGTGGGCAGGTAGGTAAGAACCAGTTACCGGAAACAACAGCCGCGCACCCGTAACGTCACAACGAATCACGAAGTGGCTGCTGCGACTGGTACTTCAAACTGGTTCCCTACCTGGAGGCAGTACCTCAAAGCACACCCGACCCCGTAATTCCATAGCAGCACGAAGCTGATTTTTCAGGTAATCACTGTGTTGAGGAGGCACGAGAACCGTACGGCGCAGCAAGTCTTTTTAAGCACCTCATCACGAGCAGTGTGTTTGCGTCACTTTGTATCTACGCATCAGCGATGATGCGGAGGCGTGGCTGTCAATAACTGAGTGCAATTTGTTTTTCTCAAGACTTGCAGGCTTTCCATTCGCTTGTTTATGAACGCATTGATACAGTTAAAATGATCCAGAACGTAGCACAATTTAGCCGGCCGGTGTGGCCGTGCGGTTCTAGGCGCTTCAGTCTGGAACCGCGTGACCGCTACGGTCGCAGCTTCGAATCCTGCCTCGGGCATGGATGTGTGTGATGTCCTTAGGTTAGTTAGGTTTAAGTAGTTCTAAGTTCTAGGGGACTGATGACCACAGATGTTAAGTCCCATAGTGCTTAGAGCCACTTTTTTTTCGTAGCAGAATTTATTGTGATGCAATACAAATGTTCAATGTGATTTTTTATTATTCCTGTCTGTACAATTATTTCAGCGTGGCAGAGGACAGTGTTTATACAGAAAAATTACAATCTTTCGGCAAAGTCCTCTGTTAGGTAAGTGCACCGACAAAGCACATTTTAGGGACGGTCCATTTTCCGAATGAAGTACGATTTTTCATTTGCAATCAAGACATTTCACATATCGTTACAAGTAAATGGTCCAGATGGCTTTTGTAATATACGCCAGTCATGGCTTTACTCTGCACAAGGTTGCCAATAATTTTATCTCCCTTTGCATCACAGAAAACACTGTGAGTAACCCTTTAAGTAGACGAAAGCGGCTTCGCTTCCTTCTTGTGCACGACAACCGGCTTCCAATCACTTCTTTGAGTTCTGTTTCATTTCTGTCATAGTAGAAAAACGTCTATTACAAAGTAAAAACGTTGCAAAATGGCGTACTCAATAAACAGTCCAGATATTGCTAACTTTAGCCGGGCGGTCTAAGGCGCTGCAGTCATGGACTGTGCGGCTAGTCCCGGCGGAGGTTCGAGTCCTCCCTCGGGCATGGGTGTGTGTGTTTCTCCTTAGGATAATTTAGTTTAAGTAGTGAGTAAGCTTAAGGACTGATGACCTTAGCAGTTAACTCCCATAAGATTTCACACACATTTGATTTTATTGCTAACTCGATTTCTTATTGCCTTTTGATCAGCATACTGTGGCACACGTATGGCATAAAGCTTTCTTATGATTAATTATACATCCAATATTTATCATACTAATTCTTCTCATATGGCTATCGCCCCACAGTTGAGATTTCTTACAAATTCAACCCATCTTGGAATATTACTCAAGTACGCGGGAGCAGAACCAAATAAAATGAACAGGGATATTGAACGCATACAGAGAAGGGTAGCACGAATGGTTACAGGTTTTTGGGGACTGATGACCTCAGATGTTGACTCCCATAGTGCTCAGAGCCATTTGAACCACTTGTTACAGGTTTGCTTGACCCGTGGGAGCATGTCTCGGAGCTACTGAAGAAACTGAAACGCCGGACGCCGGACGCTGCAAACTATGGATGAAGAGCAACAGGCAGAGTCCATATTTATAGATTCGCGAAAAGCATTTGACAAGGTACCCCACTGGAGACTGTTAGCGAAGGTAGAATAATGCGGAATAGATTCCCAGATATGTCAGTGACTCGTAGACTTCATAAGTAGTATAACGCAGTAAGTTGTTCTCATTTGCGAGTGTTCATCAGAGACAAGGGTAGCGTCAGTAGTACCTCAGGGAAGTGTGGGAGGACCGCTGTTATTTTCTACATACATAAATGATCTGGCGGATAGGGTGGGCAGCAGTCTGCGGTTATTTGTTGATGATGCTGTGGTGTACGAGATGGTGACAAAGATGAGTGACTGTAGGATGATACAAGATGACAAAAATTCTGGTTGGTGTAATGAATGGCTCTAAATGTAGAAAAATGTAAGTTAATGTGGACGAGTTGGAAAAACAAACCTGAAATGCACAATGAGATTTTCACTCTGCATCGGAGTGTGCGCTGATATGAAACTTCCTGGCAGATTAAAACTGTGTGCCGGACCGAGACTCGAACTCGGGACCTTTGCCTTTCGCGGGCAAGTGCTCTACCAACTGAGCTACCCAAGCACGACTCACGCCCTGTCCTCACAGCTTTACTTCTGCCAGTATCTCGTCTCCTACCTTCCAAACTTTACAGAAGCTCTCCTGCGAACCCTGCAGAACTAGCACTCCTGAAAGAAAGGAAAGGTAGGAGACGAGATACTGGCAGAAGTAAAGCTGTGAGGACGGGGCGTGAGTCGTGCTTGGGTAGCTCAGTTGGTAGAGCATTTGCCCGCGAAAGGCAAAGGCCCCGACTTCGAGTCTCGGTCCGGCACACAGTTTTAATCTGCCAGGAAGTTTCAAACCTGAAATGTTCAGTTGCAGCATTGGTAGTGTCCTGCTTGACACAGTCACGTCATATAAATATCTGGGGTAACGTTGCAAAGCGGTATGAAATGGAACGGGCATGTGAGGATTGTGGTAGGGAAGGCGCATGATGGACTTGGGTTTGTTGGGAGAATTTCAGGAGACCTACTCTTGATTGCTGCTCGAGTGTTTGGAATCCGAATCAGGTTGGATTAAAGGAAGACATCGAAGCAGTTCAGAGGCGGGCTGTTAGACGTATTACCGGTCGGTTCGAACCACATGCAAGTATTACTGGGAAGCGTCTGGAACTGAAATGGGATTCCCTGGAGGGATGGCGACGTTCTTTCCGAGGAACACTGTTGAGAAAAATAAGATAAACGGCATTAGAAGCTGACTGCAGAACAATCCTACAACTGTCAAAACACATTTCACTTGAGGACCACGAAAATAATATACGAGAAATAAGGGCTCATACAGAGGCATATAGACAGATGTTTTTTTAACTCGCTGTATCTGCGAGTGGAACAGGAAAGGGAACGACAAGCAGTAGTACAAAGTGACCTCCGCAACGCATCATACGGTGGCTTGAGGAGTATGGATGTAGATGCAGGTATCCTGAGAAAGCCTACTTGCAAAGTTTCAAGAACCATTATTAAGTAAGGAATCTGGGAATGTACAATCCGCTACGTATCTCTCCCGTAGGGATCACGAGGACAAGATTAGGCTAATTACAGCGCACACAGAGGCATTTCAACAGCCATTCTTCCCGCGCTTCAGACGCGAATGGAACGTGAAGTCGTAATAACTGGTACAACAATGAAGTACCACGTGAATGGAACGTGAAGCCGTAATAACTGGTACAATAATGAAGTACCCTCTGCCATGTAGTTCACAGCGGTTTGCAGAGTATGGATGTAGATGTAGGCTACGGAGTCAGCTACGGTATTTCATGTACCTTTAGTGCCAAACGACCAAAACGGGATTGTGCGGGATAAGATCATTTTAAGCACTAGGTTGCGTCATTTTGAAACTGGAAACAACTATAAACACCGACGTTTTGACTCTCTCTGCAGCGGATAGCTGAAAAGACAGAAGAAACGTTTGTGTTTCTATTTGTTTTCAGTTTCAAAATGATGCAACCCAATCCCTAAAAGGGCTTAATTCAAATTTCCTCTGGCTGTGGAAGCCTATACACATATAAAGAGCAGACTTTTTACAGACTTTACTAATTTCAGATTAATTTCCAACGACAATGAACAGCCCAAATCCAAGGATAAAATTACTATGCAAAATTCCACATCTGTTGGGCCAAATACTCCGCAATACTGCTTTTAAAAGTCATTCAAACGAAACGATTCCCTAAATCGAGTTCGATTTTTATCTACGTGATTATGAAATCTGATAACAACATAGAGAAACTGAATTCTGTCGATATGTACGCCACGTATGAATGTGGATCAAACTGTTGTGTTATAAATTGTTTACGCATCTAATAATTTCGACACACTTGCTCAGCCGATATGCGATTTTCTGCTCCATCCTGCTTTTTCTTAATTTATTGCTTTTTAATCATTTCCTTAATGTACCGAGGTGGCACAGCGGATAACCCACTGAACTCGCGTTCGAGAGGAGAGAACGAAGAGAGGTTAGCGTTTAGTGTCCCATCGACGATGATGCCATTAGAGACTGAGCAGGGGCACGTGCTAGGATAGGGATACAATGGGGAAGGAAATCAGCCGCACGCTTTTCAAAGGAACCACCCAAGCATTTAACTTAAACATTTAGAAAAATTACAGAAAACCTAAAACTAGATGCGAGGACGGAGATATAAAACGCAGTCGACTTGAATGAGGAGTCGGAGGGAGTGGGCTTCAAATGTCAGTCAAATCATCTAGATTTAAGTCTTTCGTAGCGTCAATTTAGTCGATGCTTGTATATCTTTGGGTGTACAAAATCACACTGACGTGATATTATGGCATCCCAACCGGCCGCCATCTTCATATGCTAAGCTGAAATGGTATTGTTCCATTCACAAGGATACAGCCTATTTCTTGCCCCACATTTGCCCCCTCCGAGGTTATGTTCCGTTTATGGCAATGTCATCGTGGACGGGACGTTAAAACCTACACTTCTTCTTCATTTAATTCATATCACCGTTAATTTTATTGCCTCTGGGTATTTGTAGGAAGAGAAAAACATGCGCTTGACATTTGTTGTAGTTCCTGTATTCGTTAAGCTGTTGGTCTTTGGGCTTTTTCTTTCAGCTTCTGATCTCTCTGCGTGGAGCCATTTTCATCTCGGTGTTTTGCTTTCATTTCTTTCTATCATTTTTACGTGGGATTGTACCTCTGGTGTCCCGACGCCTTTCATTCACATATCTGCAACCTGCAGCTGTCATTTTTTCCTTATTCGTTGTACGATTGTGAAATTTCGGTCATATACCATTATCACGTAGGGCACCACACATTCAGCCTATTAGCAATCAGTCAAAAGATGAATATAATAGCAAGTCACATCTTAACATGTACTAACATGCAACTAGCATTACAAAATATTCATCGATGCCACTTTACGCCGTACAAATCTCTGCAACTGTGTACATTTAAATAGTGACCACCGTTATTGTGATTATTGGTGCGGGTGCCTAACTGTCACAAAATTAAAATCGCAAGCACAATTAGTACGCGGGGATGGCACAGTTTTTAAGATTACGTGTATTTCATATACCATCACACACAACATACACGTTATGACCGCACAATGTTTAATGTGAGCATAGGACTATGGAACTGTTGTTGCATAGATCTTATGCTAAGGTATACACAGCCATACTAAGACAATGTAAACGAGGCACACAAGTGTTTTCCTTCATGAAGACTTAAGAATTATAAGGTATGTTAACTTAAAATTAAAGGCTACCTGTCAAGTAGCTAAAATGCAACAAATTTTACTCTTAAAGTTATACAATACAACAGAAAAAGACGAAAAATAAAATCACCTAAACTATGGCTCTGTGCTCCCCCGTATTGTGGCCACATGTGCCTGTCACCGTGGAATGGATTGCGCGTCCCGAGGCTACGCAATGACTCGTCACAGAACGGATGCAAAACGAACGATCCACAAATTATCTGTTTAGTAGGTTGTTTTAGTCATTTAGTATCACATCAGACTGGTCCCTTGTATAACCGCAAGACTACAATTTACTGCAATTTAAGTACTCGACTGGTAAATTATACACCTCGACCGTTTATTTTAACCTGTCTTATCACCCCTAATTCCAACCGAACGAGATGGCGCACTGGTTAGCACACTGGATTTGCATTCGGAAGGACGACGGTTCAAACCCTCGTCCGGCCATCTGGATTTAGATTTTCCGTGGTTTCCCCAAACCGCTCCAGGCAGACGACGGGATGGTTCCTTTGAAAGGGCGCGGCCGAATTCCTTTCCCACCCTTGACACAATCCGAGCTTGTGCTCCGTCTCTAATGAGCTCGATGTCGACGGGATGTTAAACCCAATCTTACTTCCTTCCTTCTTCTTCTGAGTTACATTTGAAAAAAACACCTGTGTGCATTATCTGTGTTCGAGGAATACATTGTCTTCGTACGTTAGTAATATACTGAGCGTAAGGTCTTTGAAGCAGCAGTTTCTTAGTCCCATGCCCAAATTAAACTCTGTACGGCCATGTGGTGTATACTGAGTGTGACGGTACGTGGGACACTTGCAGTTTTAAAAACTGTGTCGTGCACCCGTTCTAACGATGCTACTGACTCCAGTTTTATAGAAATTACAACATCTGCACTAATAAGCACAATGACGTTGGTCATGACTTATATGTTCACATGTGGTCATAATGCGCTATCGATGAATATTTTGTAAAGTAATCTGCGGACGCAATCTCAATGAAGATAATCTGTACATGTCATTGAACTACGCTACTTCTTAAAACGTGAACAACTGAGATTCTTATGCCGACTGATAACTCTGTCTCATCATCTCTGCCTCTATTGATTGTTTTCTCTTCTGAATTAATTATTCTGGTCAAAGCCCGTTCTGAAAGATAGAAGAGCTAAGCCTCCTGACTCATTTGGGAGTAGCGATGATGTTCAGAGATTCTGGTTTAGTTTGTGCACTGCAAAATGATGTCGGTATTATGTTTTCATCTGTGCCGTAGCTACTTCTTCAACCATCGTTATCTTTTTGATATAGGTCTACATCTCTGATGACTCGACATCGATACGTCGTTAAGTGCGACCTCAATGTTGTTCACTGTATTTTTGTCAATATTTTGTCAATATAATATTTCAGATGAATGAATATAAACTTCTTCTTCAATCAGATACGAGTTATTGTAAACTGTAAGTGATGAAACTGCGAACATTGTGTGTGTAAAAACGTGACAGGGCTCTGGATGTAAGGCCATAGTGTGTAACACATAGGACAATTAAAGATTGCTTAGTATTCACAGGAGGAAAGCGATGATTTACAACTGTGACCGGATGAGGTGGCGCGCTAGTAAGCAGCAATATTCCTGTGCCAAAATACGCCGGATCGGTTCCCCTCTTACTATGAAGATTTAGGGCTTCCCTTGTTATCATAAAACGCTTAAGGAAAATGGCGGGATGATTCCTTTGGAAAAAAGAAAACACACACACGCACGCACACGCAAACGCACGCACACACACACACACACACACACACACACACACACGCACACACGAGAGAGGGAGAGAGAGGGAGAGAGAGGGAGAGAGAGAGAGAGAGAAAAACAGACACGAACAGTCGTTTGATTTGCATCATTTATTTCGATAGGATGGCAACACTTAGATAAACAAGTATGAAAAGAGATACCTAGTGAACACACGGTTTCGACAGAAATAATCATGGTTCTCGTAAGAAAAATCGACCAGTAGTGTCAGGCTAGTAGTAGCGTACCACAGCAGTTAGCTTACAAAATATGAAAAGTGCAAAACAAAATGATCGTGACGCGAAAATGTGTCGATGTTTTGTAAGTGAAGTGACAGTGTGACCTCTGACCTACTGCTAGAGGAGAGGAAACGGATTTTTCTGCCGGACAAAAGAAAAGCTGTGAACTGTTTTCAATCTAGGAATACCGTATATAAAAACAAAACTGTGTTGTTACAGATTAAATTAACGAAAGAGGCTTTAATATAAAACGCGAAACACGTCTGTAACATAAATAAATATAAACTGCAGCATGAAAAAGCGTTTTAATTTATAAAACGAATTTTTTGTAGTTCTTTTTGCTTTTGTTCTAGCAACGAAAAATTACCATGTAAATTTCGTCTCATGAGACACAGAGACAATTCTTTGTAATTTATCCAAATATAGGACGTAATTTTTACTATAATTTCATGTACAAGTGCCTCATACACAGAGCTTTCCGGAAACAGATGCAACGTGGTCCACTATCGGAAGTTTATACAGCAGTACAACGATCGACCAATAGTATGGAAAAAAATAAAAACCGTGCAACTGCCAGTAAGAATCGTATCCTGAGAACTATGCACAAACTTAATTATGAATACAGATAATAGTAATAATAATAATAAGGAGAAGAATAAGAATAATGACAATTTTGTGTGGCTCAGTAGCCTGGTGCAGGTCTTTCTATTGGATGCCTCTTCGGCAAATTGCGTATCCCTAACCTACCCCAGTTACCTAACTGGGGAAAGAGGACCTCCAGTTTAACGTATAATCCGAACCAAGTGTTATTTCTGGCGACTCCTCACATCGCTGACAAATGAAGGCGAGATTAAGAACGAAGACTGCAAAATCCGTGGTCCCGTCGAGATCCGACCCCACGACCTCTCGGTTTCCAGGCACGTGCTTTACCGCCTTTTCTTGTTAACTCTTCTTCTGAAATGAATTTACGAGGGAACTCAGTTCCCCCTTTTTTTTTAAGTGGCCTGATGTTTTTTTGCCGTTTGGCAAGTACTGGTTAATAGAGTGGGATACAAATAAAATAATTTTCTTGAACGTAACTGAGTTTTTCTTAAGAAAAGTAGTAAATGAAATATTATGCTTTTTCGTCAGAAATCTCTTCCTATATTCCTGGAGAGACCTAGTAACGCTATTACTAGAGGAAAACGTCTGAATATAAGCTTAATAGTTTTTTTGCTATCCCAAGTTATTGCAACTTATTCACATTCTCACGTCAAAGTATATAGAAGGAAGCCTTTGAAAATGCTGTTTGTATTTATGGAATTACTTCACCTTAAAGTGTTCTTCTTACACACAAATCATGAAATCTTCTAAGGTTGCAATTTTGTTTCTAACGAACAGTTCACAAAATTTCCAAGTAGCCAAGCATAACTACTGTGTTTCGTACTGGGGTCCAGTCTGAACAGAGCAGCTCTTTTGTATATATTGCACTTCCCACGTTTTGCCACGTCCTGTTGATAAATCACTAGTTCTTTTTGTCCAGTGCCAGATCTTAGTGCGATCTCTGGAACCAAAAGTATGTGCTAGCGCGTGCACCAGATGACAGTGGTCACAATATGGGACAGGCTTCAGTTTTATTTTATACAGTTTGTCTTCCGTTACAATTTTCTCATTGAAAATATCATACCATACGGATTTCACGGCTGATTGAGGATAAAGTTCTTTACATTCATCCAGATATTTTTCCAATAGTTGGTTGGATTTTTTATCTCTGTAGGGTTTGGTATTTGTCTCGTGGTGAGTGAGATGTGTAACTTGGAAGTCGCAGTTTAATATTTAATAAGATACGCCATTTGGTTATTAATGTGCCCCAGTGTCGCACGTTTACTGGCGCCCTGGGATATTTCGGGGCTAAGGTAGTGAACAGATATTGCTCACTCTGCAACTTTTTAGAAGTTTGTTATGTAAACATTGCTATACACTGTGAATGTACATCCTTGACACCTAAACCGCCGTCCGTGCGAGCCAAAGTCATTGTACGAAGTGAGACATTGTATATGTGGAGCCGGCCGCTGTGATCGAGCGGTTCTAGGTGCTTCAGCCCGGAACCGCGCTGCTGCTACGGTTGCAGGTTCGAATCCTGCCTCGGGCATGGATGCGTGTGATGTCCTTAGGTTAGTTAGGTTTAAGTAGTTCTAAGTCTAGGGGACTGATGACCTCATATGTTAAGTCCCATAGTGTTTAGAGCCATTTGAACCATTTGTATATGTTGCCTCTCCAGAAACACCAGTATTAGGTCGTCAAAATGTTTTGCGATGTAAGAAGGAATCGGTAGCACAACAGTCGTGTAGTATGTCTTGCAGAGAATATAACGACTGATCAACAGCGCGCTTTGAAAACGTTTTAGTCATCGGTTTGTGTTCTCTTCCAGCGTGGCTCAGCTCAGCTAGACCGCATATACAGGTCATCTACATGTTTTGATGAGTGTATTTGCGAGTATCATAAATACGTGACACATATGGCAGCATCTTTTGATTGCATTGTCTGAGAAGCTAAAATTATTTACACTGTCAAGGGGCCGTATACCTTAGTGTTTGAAATACATTTTAACTTCATATCTTTCCCGTTGCTGAGTAAACGAGGTCTTAACAGACAGTCAGACAGACATATGGACAGACAGACGAACAATAAATGGAAAAAAATACTGTTTGTGTAATATAATTACAAATTAACAGTTTTCGGAGTTTTCCTTTAATTGTACTGTGATACCTTCTTTCTCGTGAAATTTTATTATTCCAGGTCGGCGAGAAGAACCCTTCAGATTTTGATTAGTGAATCATCGATATACATGGCATAAATGGCTGAAACTTTAGATTGCTTTGACTTAGATGCTTACTTTCTTACACCGCCAAGGGACTGTACACCTAAGTAAGTGACATAAATTTCAACTAGATAGTGGTAACAAGCGATATTAAACGAGATCTTTACATGAATTCAGTACTATAGAATGCGAATGTAAGAGTTAGGTTTGTTGTATGGCGTCTAAACACTCGGACAGACAACACAGTGGTCCTATAAGGGATCCGTTTTAAACGTCTGAGGTACGAAATCATAAAACGAAGCGAGATTAGAAATTAGCATCCTGTCAACGACTAGGTCATCAGAGACGAATCCCTACCCGAGATATACACTGATGGCAACATGATCACACACTTCATTGAATACACGTGCTCAAAATTTGCCCAGCATGGTTTCGCGGGAACTACGTCGTCTCTTACAAGGATTTCCATTTACGTTCCCTCAACACTTCTGTTACGCTTTTGTATGTGTTAAATCGACCTGTTACGATCCTAGCAGCGTGCGTGAACTGGCTCCAAGTCTGTTGTTATACCCATTGAATAAGGACGCCAAACACTGGAATAATACTCTAGAATCTGTGGCACTAGCGCCTTAAACGCTGTTTTCTCTACACATGCATTGTATTTTCGCAGTATCCATACAACAAACATAACTCTTACATTCGCATTCTCCAGTACTGAAATTATGTAATGATCTAGTTTAATATCGCTTGTTACCACTACACCTAAATACACTGACGGAAAAAAATCACAACACCAAAAAAAAGTATAATTTAGAATAATGAAATTCAAGAATACATTTGTATAGGTAACAGGAGCTCCGTGCCTGTTGTACTTAGTCGGTCAATAGATGGATGGATAATTCTGTTTGTGGATGACGCCGGTGTTGTCGATCTATGTTGTCCCATACGTGCTCGATTGTAGGCAGATCTGGTAATCGAGCAGATCAGTGGAACATGTCGATACTCTATAGCATGTTGGGTTACCACAGCAGTATGTGGCGGGCGTTATCCCGTTGGAAAAAAACCCTGGAACGCCGTTTATGAATGACAGCAGAACATTTCGAATAACCAGACTGACGAACCAATTCGCAATCAGGCTGCGTGGGATGATCAAGAGTGTGCTCCTGCTGTCATACGAAATCGCACCCTGGACCGTAACTTCTGTGGTAGATCCAGTGTGTCTAGCACGCAGACAGGTTGGTTGCAGGTCATTAGCCGACCTCCTCCTAACCAAAATACGGCCATCACTGGCACCGAAGCAGAACCAGCTTTCATTAGGAAACATAAGAGACGTCCACCCTGACCTCCAGTGAACCTCGCTTGACTCCAATGAAGTCGTAAATGGCGGTGGTTCGGGGTCAGTGGAATGCACGCCACAGGACGTCTAGCTCGGAGCTGTCCTTGAAGTAGCCGATCTGTAACAGTTCGATGTGTCACTGTGGTGCCAACTGCTGCCCAGATTGCTGCTGCAGATGCAGAGCGATGCGCCAGAGCCATACGCTGGAAGCGACGGTCTTCCCTCTCGGTAGTGCCACGTGGCCGTCCGCAGCCCGGTCTTCCTGCGACCGTACATTCTCTTGACCACCGCACTATCGCAGAAGGAACATCCGGCTCCTCGTAGCCCTATTACACGACCTCGTTCGAAGTCAGTGAGGTGTTGATAATGGCGTCTTTGCCGCCTTAAAGGCATGTAAGTAGGCTGTTTAGGTTCTTATATTGATAACGCCACCGCCACGTAACGCTCTGTATGAAAATCACTGGCTGTGCTGCGTGCAGTCTGTGGCTGGTTTGCATTGTTGTTGGCTATTGTAGTGTTGGGCAGTTGGCTGATAACAGCGCGTAGCGTTGCGCAGTTGGAGGTGAGCCGCCAGCAGTGGTGGATGTGGGGAGAGAAATGGCGGAGTTTTGAGAGCGGATGATCTGGACGTGTGTCCATCAGAGACAGTACATTTGTAAGACTAGATCTCATGAACTGCTATATATATTATGACTTTTGAATACTATTAAGGTAAATACATTGTTTGTTCTCTATCAATATCTTTCATTTGCTAATTATGCCTATCAGTAGTTAGTGCCTTCAGTAGTTTGAATCTTTTATTTAGCTGGCAGTAGTGGCGCTCGCTGTATTGCAGTAGTTAGAGTAACGAAGATTTTTGTGAGGTAAGTGATTTGTGAAAGGTATAGGTTAATGTTAGTCAGGACCATTCTTTTGTAGGGATTATTGAATGTCAGATTGCGTTGCGCTAAAAATATTGTGTGTCAGTTTAAGCACAGTCATGTATAATTGTTCAAAGGGGACGTTTCATATGTCGACCCTTAGCCGAGGATACCTCACTGGAATCTTCTGATTTTTTCTTGTAGTTTGTGTAATTAGTGTAGCTATTGTTTATTGCTAGCGCGTAATTATAGAGAGAATTTCCTTTGTAGTTGTAGTTTTTCATTGTTGCACAGTAAAACAGTTGTGGCATGCATGTAGATTTGCACCAAGTATTTTGCAGCTGCGCTTGCAATTAAGTAGATATTATTTTCAGTGCTATGTTAATGTGTTTTCTTATTTTGCTCTTCAAATTGTGCTTTTCTGTGTTATCGTGTGAAATATTGTGACAATAATGGCGTGTGAAAAACGTAATACTAGGCTCCAAAGTAAACTGAGAAATAACAGTGAAGACGAAAGCAGTGTGTTAGCGCTACCGAGTAATGAATTAACTAATGTTCAAAGTAGTAATTTGGTAATTGTGGATAGGAAAATGGAGCGGGCTGCAAATAATAGTGTAGACAGTGAAACAAATAGTGAACAGGGAAGCATTATCGATCGATCGGTTGGCAACAGCTCGCCTCAGGATTCCGGAATGACAGGACACAATCTTGCAAATACTATAGATTCAGGTTTTGCGTCCTCGCCGTTTTCGCAGATAAGTCAAGCATATTTTCTGCTTTTCAAAATGCGAATATTGCCGGTTCAAATGCACTGCCGAATAGCACTGAGGAACATGTTTCAGACACCAGTGCTTTGTTATGACAGTTAATGCAACAAATGGGACAAAGGCTACTAAAGTTAGACACAACGTTTGAACAAAATCAGAAACAAATGGGACAAAATCTTCAAAAGTTAGACACAATGGAACAACACCAGAGACAAACACAGCAACTGTTGGACGCAATGGAACAAAATCTTCACACCACGCCTGAACAAACACTTGAAGATTTAACTACTGAGTTACATAAAATCGAATCGAAATGTCAAAAAGTCTGTAATGACGTAAAAACACAAATTTGTGAGCATTTCCAACCTGTTCTTTCGCGTCATGAAAATACATTACAGAATCACGAAGCAGCCATAAAAGAACGGCAAACTATTGTTCACGAAAATCAAGAGACCTTGCAAGGTAAAATTGACTCAGTTGCATCTACCTATTCGGTTACGCAACTAGCAAAAACTCAGGAAAACTTAATGGACACAGTAGATACAATTTCAAAAAAAATGGTTCAAATGGCTCTGAGCACTATGGTACTCAACTGCTGAGGTCATTAGTCCCCTAGAACTTAGAACTAGTTAAACCTAACTAACCTAAGGACATCACAAACATCCATGCCCGAGGCAGGATTCGAACCTGCGACCGTAGCGGTCTTGCGGTTCCAGACTGCAGCGCCTTTAACCGCACGGCCACTTCGGCCGGCGATACAATTTCAATACAAATTGACACTCCGAAACTTGTTTCAGAAAAACACACTGAGGAAATAAGTACACTATCAGAGAAAGTAGCCGAACTTTCGGATCAGTTCACTAACTTATCTACAAAGGTAGATAATGATTTGAATGACACAAGACCTGTAGCCATCACTGACACAGAAGAGTATGAACAAATTAAGAAATTCAAACAAAATCAGAATCAAATTAATACGCAACACAAAAGAGAAATCCGGGAAGTACAAGATCAGTTTGCACAAGTAATACAAAAATTACATATTTCAGAGGACACTCGCGCTCCAACACGGGAAGAGGGACTTAGAAATACGGAAAAGCCGCAAAATAATAACACAGGGCATTTCGGAAATTATGAAAGAAACTGGCAAGGTGCACCGAATTTTGAGATGGAACCGCTGACACGACGTAACAATGACCGATATGCGACTAGCCGACACGATGATTTTGACTATAAGCTGTTCATTACTACACGTAAATTCAAAACATTTAAGAATTCTGGCAAAGACATTCAATCACAACCGTGGCTCCATCAATTCTCTCATTGTTTTCCTCCCAACTGGTCATTGGAGCACAGATTAGAATTTATGTGTGGCTACTTAGAGAATGAACCAGCTGAAAGAATGCGATCGGTCATTCACGATTGTCACAGTGGAGAAGAATTTTATCATGCCTTCCTCTCAGCATATTGGTCTCAAGCTACACAAGACCGAGTAAAACATAGCATCATAATGATGAAACATTTCGAACAATCTGAATTTTCCAGTCTTGTGAAATATTTTAAAGACATGTTGCACAAGAATCAGTACCTGTCAAACCCTTACAGCCCCTCAGAACTCATCCGCATTTGCTTAATCAAACTGCCTGAACATTTACGACATATTATTTTGGCAGGACGTTGCAAAGACAACATTGAAGCTTCTCAGGGACTGTTACAAGAATTGGAAATTGACACTGACAATCGCGGAACGCGAAAACAGGAGCACAACAATTACACGTCACATCCGTCACAATTCCGTGACGACAGAAACAACAACGACACGACAAGGCTATTCTTACAACGCAAATCGTGAACAAAACAGACACCACCCATATGACAACCACTGGCAGAGTAATAGTTGAAGAGAAAGATCGCATTTCCGTAGTAATGAATATGACAGAGACAATCATAGAAACAGACAATATGGCAACCAGGACCATTATTATCACGAGAGACAGAATAACTTCAGACACAACGGTCCACCGTGCAGTGATAATTCAGGGAGAAATTCTGCACCACTTAACCGACAAGAAAGAAACTACAGGAACTACCGACAGGACGACAGACGATATAATCGTAACAACAGACCTGAATTTCATCAGAACTGGCGGGATTCAAACAGGGCTGGGCCGTCTCGGCAAGGTGAATTTGTAGAAGTTACGTCTCCTAATCCCAATAACGACGTACGTCAACAAAGAGATAGCAGACAATGACTCGCACCGCAGGCAGCCACGTGTGCCAGCTGGCTCAGAGAAAAATAACATAGACGCTAACCTAGAGCAAATTTTAGTATTCCTTACCGACGTATACAACATGATAAT
The DNA here is from genome assembly GCF_021461385.2 of Schistocerca piceifrons. Classification (NCBI taxonomy): domain Eukaryota; kingdom Metazoa; phylum Arthropoda; class Insecta; order Orthoptera; family Acrididae; genus Schistocerca; species Schistocerca piceifrons. The sequence goes on along the minus strand of NC_060149.1, from coordinate 875,691,033 downwards.
TGCTTTGAAGTTGAAACTCTGTGCACTAGAAAGGGTAAAAGATTGCACAACATTTCACATGTAAAACCGTTTATTGAAAGATAATCTGCTTTTTAACTTAGTCTTTGCTATAAATTTTTCACTTCACGTTACTAGTACTCTTTGTCACACTTAGAAACTGTTAACATGCAACTATGTTTTAAAATTAAGTATCCAGTCAAGAACCTAGGGAACGTATTTAGACAGTAATTACAAATACACTGTCATAGTGAACAGACGACACAGTGTTAGTGTGTGAGTGCATTCTTGCTTGTTAGTTGCACGATTACATAACGACTATAAGGCTTACATACTTAGAACATATACTGCCAATGAGATTTTAATGCAACATTTTGGTTTACTTTATTTGAAGTGCTTTCTGTGAGATTAAATATGACTTAGCATTTGGTTTCTTTAACAGCTACACGATTATATCACGACGTTACTAATGTGTGACACAATTTATATTGTTGCTTTTGTGCTGTATCTGCTTTATATCTACACAGTTTTTCTGAATTCTTCTGGAAAGTAAAACATGTTTTAGTAGTAACTTTGTGGTATAGCTACAGTAAGACAGCCTTTTTTGTAGCACAACAATACGTTACAGTGTAGTACTTTCTTGATCATGGTACTGTACATAATAACTACGATATCTATACGCATAGCATTTCGCTTTTGTTTATTATGAGGGAAGTACATTGACTTCCACAGAACTTTGCTTACAGACGACGATAATTACGACACTTGGCACATTTTTTACCCTTAAGTAGTGACAGAGATTATGTTACAACAAGACGCACAATATAGCGCGGCAGTACACGCATTTGAATGATTAATTTTGTACCTAAAACATTTATTTTTAAAGATTTTTGAATTACAAAGAAAGTTTTCCGTGATACATTTCATTCCATTGCTGTAATCTGTAACACCTGAGGGTATAATTACATTAATCCTCAGGGGGGTACACGCTTACTTTGTGTACCATGTGTTTGGCAAGCACAAGGAGCCTTAGCTAATATGGTATTTGCTTATACAATTTTACACATCGGTACCATATTTCTCTAACACAGAATTACACAGCTATCTGATTATTTAACAGAGAAACAAACATTTTTTTTTACATCAGTGACACATGTTTACGCAATTACACAGTTGGATAATTTCACACTTATGAAACTGTATTTTGTCTGTACTGTGTGAACTGTTCATATTTTTTCGGAACCATTGTGATACTATGAGAGCTTTGAATGATGTATTTGGTATGGGATCATGATTTTTAAAGTACGTTTGATGTAGATGACACTATTTAAATGAGCAGAGAATTTTTTTAGGTTTTGAAATTATTGCAGAAAGCTACGACGTTTTTGAGATTTCACTGAGGTGTTATCATGTTATTATTACGACGACGATGTGTATTATGTTGTTGAGGAATGTTTATTATGATATGTATTTATTATGATGAAATATTGAAGAAGTGTCGACGAATATGTATATGTGTAATACGGTAAGGAATAATGAGTAATGGTTAGGGACTCTGGTTTATGAAAAAGGATGTTGGAAACCAAGAATCGTACTTTAAGAGTTATGAAATGTGTGTATATGCGTGAATGTATCACAATGCCGGCGAAAATTTTTTGGACGCTGTTATATTTATAGGATTTTGTTTCTACACATTCGTAACGTGAATTCTCGACCTGTGAAATTTTTTTATATCAGACTGTAACTGCTGTCATAAATGTTTCGGTAAGAAAGTTATGTGACCTTCAGGTAATGCGTCGTGGACGCCCAGCTGAGCCACCTGCCTGGAGAAAAAGCCATTAGGTGGAGAAAAAGAGAGAAACCATTAACCTCGCTATTGACATTCCTTTGTAGAAAGCATAGCAAATACGACACGCTCATTTCTTGGAAACATATGATTATATTGTGGAGCGCGTAGTTTGTGCTACTTACTGAAATGCTTATAAACTGATGGGAAATATTCTTACATCTGCACACCTGATTATGACAAGTGTCTTTCTACGAGAGTTGAGAGAATTTCTACTAACTTATGAAATGCCACATGACTATTGAATGATATTTTTATGCTTTGCTTTTCATAGTTGCTTATTTCATTTGATATCTGGTTTCCAGCTGTGTTGCAGCATTGGTTTTATAAAATAAAATTAAATGCATTTGCTAATGTGAACACTTTCTGTCAACAGATCTATTAAATAATAATTTTATGATCCACATTCTTCGAAAAAGGAGCACTTGGAAAGGAAAGAACAATAAGAAGGGATTAGTAACAGTTACTGCATACATAATTTTATTTTCAACTACTTGGTAATATTTTTGGTAGAGTAACTTCTTGAGATGCACCGCCTTAATGACATAGATATTAAGATGTGAATAGACATTTCCCTTATCTGCATTGTTCTCTTTAGTGTACTATTTTTTCTGCTTGAGCTATGTCATATTTATGTATAAGATATTGCATTTGCATATGCTGTTTGCCAGGCATAGTGCTACTAAATTTCACTTTGTATTACTCTGTTAAGCCAGTTTTACTACTGATTTATTCTTCTTGTTGCTGCGCATTGACTCGTATTAGTTGTAATGTTGCATTTGCTCTGCTAATTTAGATTTACTGCTGCTTGCTTTGCCAATTTGCATTTTTTTGTCATTGCTGTTTGTGTTAATTGTTTTGTACTGCTGCATTGCCTCGTCCCTTAGTATATATATCTGAGCTCAGTAGATTTAAGTTAGCTTAAGAGGGGGTAGGCTATATAAGAGAATGAGTTATGATGAAATGGAAGAAATGCATTGAGAAGTTATACGACAAAAGTTTGTAAAAGAAAAGGTACTGTACAATGAAGAATAATTATTTTAAAAGAGGATGAATAGATTACAAAAAGCAGGCTTAGATGGGACTTTTTGGGAATAATGATGAACGAAGGGAGATCTCCATGCAAAATACTGTAGTAAAACAAACCCTGTCCTTTCCTTTTGTGTTATCCCTCTATGTGTTTGTGTACCCTTGTGTATTTGTGTTCTTCCTGTCTTTATGTGTTTAGTTAATGAGGTTTATGTCGTAGAATTTTTCTAGTACTAAGCTACATTCACTATAATGAGGAATACTGTTATCCTCAAATATAATTTGCATTTATAATATGTTATTTTCTTTGTAAAGATAATTATACATTATTTATTCTGTTCTGTTTTAATGCTAATGTGTGAAATTAATGTTTCGAAAACTATTCTCATTATTTTACATATTTACTTATGTCATAATTCCAGTAACACTGATGTATATGTCTATTTCTGTTCTTTTGTAAAGCCTGTATTACTACAAATGTTATCTGTATTGTTATGTTTTCATGATGTTTTCTGTATCTCTGTAATTGTATTCTCATGTCATAAAATTGTAATGGACACCAGTTCATCAAATTAAGTAACTTGTAAGCATACATTTCACTGCACACATTTCTGTTGGTCATAGTATATGCACAATATGTGAAAAAAAAGAGGACTGTTAGTGCTTGCACATGTGTTGATAATTCAGCAAGGGACTGGTTAACAGCATTGCTGATTCTAAGGACATTCCAAAAAGTTTTGTGAGTACACAAGTGGTGGTTTATGGACTTGCTATATTGTCCACAAGACTCTTCGATGGTGATTGTGCACCTGCACAGTCACAGCAGATGGCTGCTGGCCATCTCTACAAGGACTGCAGTGGGTCTGCACCTTTGATGGCCCACCAATACCATACTCTCTACCAGGACTACAGTGGGTCTGCTCCGTGAAGACCTACCTACCGATATTCTTCATAACTTCGACTGACTCTGCTGTGGGTTTGCTCTGTTGTGGCCCATTACCTGTCTGCATGTCAAGAGTCAGCACAGTCTTTCCGTTGGAAGGACAACACTACTTCTTCAAGACTGCATGGAAATCCACTACTTCCTTGTGCATTTTCTTTTACTGCTCAGACTTTGTGAAAAACACTGCAATTATACTGTAATGAATGATCAGGACTGTCTTTATGGACTGTGAGAAAATTTTAGCTTTTGACCAACATTGTATCGATAAGTGTGTGCATTTGATTACTTTGTTATTGTAATTATGAAATTTTTTTTCAAATCTGTATTGGCCACTGCCCAAAACAATTTGTAAAATTTTTTGTGGGGAGCATGGGGGCTATGTAAGTAGGCTGTTTAGGTTCTTATATTGGTAACGCCACCGCCACGTAGCGCTCTATATGAAAATCACTGGCTGTGCTACGTGCAGTCTGTGGCTGGTTTGCATTGTTGTTGGCTATTGTAGTGTTGGGCAGTTGGCTGATAACAGCGCGTAGCGTTGCGCAGTTGGAGGTGAGCCGCCAGCAGTGGTGGATGTGGGGAGAGAAATGGCGGAGTTTTGAGAGCGGATGATCTGGACGTGTGTCCATCAGAGACAGTACATTTGTAAGACTAGATGTCATGAACTGCTATATATATTATGACTTTTGAATACTATTAAGGTAAATACATTGTTTGTTCTCTATCAAAATCTTTCATTTGCTAACTATGCCTATCAGTAGTTAGTGCCTTCAGTAGTTTGAATCTTTTATTTAGCTGGCAGTAGTGGCGCTCGCTGTATTGCAGTAGTTCGAGTAACGAAGATTTTTGTGAGGTAAGTGATTTGTGAAAGGTATAGGTTAATGTTAGTCAGGGCCATTCTTTTGTAGGGATTATTGAAAGTCAGATTGCGTTGCGCTAAAAATATTGTGTGTCAGTTTAAGCACAGTCATATATTTTTGTTCAAAGGGGACGTTTCAGGCATCTTGACTAACATCAATTCGCGACGTCTAATCTCAAACGAAACGAACGCTGACGACCATTTAAAGCAAAACTGAATGACAGCCTTAAAGGGACACTACTAGCGCCACCCTTATGCGACTGGCGCGAAACTGAAACAGACATCATCTTCAAGACGTAGAAACGCGACTACCAACCTCCATTTATATCGCCCAACTCCTTCTCGGTGTTTCGATTTTTTTCGTCAGTGCACTTACGGGATGTGATGTGTTCCAATGTTCATTCCTAGTGTTTCCATCAGATACTGTAAGTTTCTCTTTGATGTAGGCATTATCTGACATTTATCCACATGTAAAGAGAGCTGCCATTTATTAGCAGAGACAATTTTTGCCCACATCTCTCTGCATTTCCTTACAGTTGTCCGACGACGATAGTTTCCTGTGTAGAAAAGCCTTGTCAGCGAGGAATCTTATACTGATGCTAATCGTGGCTGATAAATCGTTTATGTTTAATGAAAAAATTCATTGGATGTTCTGTTAGGCTTCCTCCGTTCGCCGTCTAGTGTAACGTACTGGGTTCTAGCACGCACAGATCAGAAGAAGACACAAATCACCTCAGTATTTCGTCAGTCGGTCACGTTTTCTCCACCAGTTGTCTAGAAACCGCTGTAGTCTCTAGTGATGCCTCCAACGCATAGATAGCAACGAGCTGGTCTGTTTCGGCGGCTCAAAGCAATGGAGATGCATGTGTTGCGAGCACGGCGCCTGGCGGTGCGTCACGCTTCTACGTGTGGGCGCCGGCTGATTGAAGAAACCGGCTGTTTCCAGAGGGTCGCTGCGCCGATTAAGTGGCAGCTCCGCTGACCTCAGATAGCTGCGCGCCGCGCTGCCTCACCGCTCCACGACTTGATAACGCATTTTTCAGCGCCCACCAAACCCATCTTGTTTGTGCGCTCTGCGTTCAATAGCCAATGGCGACTTACTATAAATAGATCGCAGATAAATCCGAATGGATCTTTCCGCCCACTGCAGGCTAAAGGCAAAAGAAGAATATCGCGAGTGATCGTAAAACTCGATGGTGCGTAACTGTGCCAGTTAGTGAAATAAACCGACGGTGGAATCGTAGCGATCTATTTCGGACGCTCTCTGTGGTACTTCTCCTCGTCACGTACCTCATTTTATTGCTCTGTGCTACCATACAGGATGAATTTTAATAAAACCGATAAACTGAAGGGATGGATTCCTGACTAGAAATGGAGGAATAAAGTTGCTACTAGCATGTATTCAGAAATGCATCGTTGCCACGGTAGATGACGCTGACGAATGAAAGTTCCTCCAAGACGTGCCGCGTGTTCCTTGTGTATTCCAGGATGTGTGATTGACGCAGCGTTCTGTAAGCAGTAGAATGGTCCGCTATCCGTGTCGTGAAAAAGCCGAGATAGTATTTGCGCACGGCAAGCAGATGGAAACGGTCTTGAGACAGTACGGCAATACAGAAACAAGTAACCTCCCAGACACAACCACATCACACAACATTTCGAACCCTTTACGGGCGTTTGCGTGACCGTGAATCCTTCCAGACAGACGAACGTGCAGGAAGGTGGCGGACTGTGACTACACCAGATTTAGAGAACTGGATTCTACAGGGTATTGAAATGAATCCTAGTACAAGCTCCAGGCAAGTGGTCCGCCAACATGATGTAAGCCAACGTACGACTATGTGTAACCTGCATGACTACCGCTACTATCCCTATCTGTAGCAACACACGAGGAACACACGCAAAGTGGTTTACAGGTAATGTCATAAGTCAGGGCCGTCTACCGTGGCAACGATACGTTTCCGGACACATAATCATGGAACATTTTTTTCTCCTTTTCCAGTCAGGAACCTGTCCTTGCAGTTTGTCGGTTTTATTAATATTCCCCCTGTAATATTACAGGGTATTCGGAAATAGTCTGAAAAGCCTGTATGGGTGCTGCATGGAAGGCTGTGCTGGGAACTAACTGTCAAAAAAAAATTCGATACTTTGCGCCGTTTCCAAGTTAATTAGCGTTGAAGTAAGCCAATCAGGCCGTTGGGCTCACAAATTCAAGCGGCGCGCCGGAGATGGTGTCGCCAAACGTGTACTTCGTTTGGCTTCCTAAAACCGAACACCGAAAAATTGGACATGGGATCCTGGGACCCTAGTAAGGATCGAAGCCGCGCCAAAGACTGAGCAGTCTCGTACTCTATAATTTACTTCATCGGAATAGCTGATACAAATTGTATCTGGCGGGCAGCTTGAATCTGCGCACGCAACTGCCTAATCGGCTAACTCCAATGATAATTAAATCTGAAACTGCGCAACGTAACAATTATTTCTCAGCACAACCTACTTCACAACTCCCTTACAAGCTTTTCAGGCTGTTTCTGATCACCCTGTATATTTTATTCCGGTTCTCTTCTATTGTTAGAAACGTCCTTGCCATATCTGTCAGCCTATTATGGCGAATAAATACTGTTTTAGGTTTCTGCTCTGCTGTACATTCAGTGCTACAGGAAAGGTTGGATTCAATTTATACTTAGATTCTGAAACGCAAGCGAAGACTTTTTTCCCTTCAATCTACTTAAAAGAAAGTCCCACCTTCTTGTGTCCAAGGTAGGAACTCAGTACCAAGAGTGTCCCATTTAGATATTTCACGGCGAATTTTTTAAACAAACGCATTTCATGTTATCAACAATAACAAATGAATGATTTCAAAATTACAAATAATCTCTTAGACTGAAATTTTTTATGAAATATTATACACTGCAAGTGTCACTTGTTGCTAATATTTTACTACCACGACGCGTTTCGGTAGCATGCTGCCATCATTTGGTGCATTTACAATTGCTTTTACACTGTAATTAAAATGAAGTGAGGTTACTTAATTTTGCAGTGTGTGCATGTGAGGTTATGTGGCGTAAAAGACACCTTTTCAGGAAGATGAATATGTTACAGTGTGCACATTAAGTGATAGACATGATTAGCTCATGGCTGTCTTGCTGAACAGGAGTCTTTTTCGACACATAACTTCACTGGCACACACAACAAAGGAAAATAACCTTACTTCATTTTACCGTAAATACATCTAATGATGACAGCATGCAGCAGAAACGCGTTGTGGTATTAAAATATTAGTGACAAGTGACTGTTGTAGTATATATTATTTCATAAAAATCTTGCACTACAGTCGCAGCCCTCAAATAACATTCATATAATTTGGATAAATTTAAGTAAAAAAGAAAAATTTGATCACTGTACGATTGACATTTCATTCTTTCGTGGGCATATGTACTTGTAACTGAAACATTTCTTCGTTAAAGGCTTAGGAGAGGGGTACCAGATTTAATTTTTTGCTGAGACACGTTAAAGACAAAGTCTCTGAACCGTGTCCTACGACAAGAGAGGCCTACTGACTGGCCGGATATAGGAAGCGTGCTAATGGTTGTCAACTGGAGGTACTTTGGGGTTCCCAGAGTACATAAAGACAGGGCACCAATACGGTTAGAAAAATGTGAAAAGCATTTTGAACATTGGTTACAGTAAACCACAGGCAGCAAAATTAATTTTTTGTAATAAATGAGAAGATTACATACACATACGTTGTGATATGTTAGTCTTTTAAATTGACAGAAACTACAGTTATTTAAAATAGAAAACGCTGGATTTTATTTACTTTCTGCAGCATAAGAGAAAACAGTTCCAATTTCAACAAATATATACAAAATAAGCACAAATTACATTGTACTATATTCATACGCAGTTTAGGTTGTGTAAGTGTTGCCTCACTATATGTCAGTTTCAGCGACGTCCCATTGCTTTCACTATGCACTACAGTGTGTTCACTTTATTGCCACACGTATACCGAGCGAGGTGGCGCAGTGGTAGCACACTGGACTCGCATTCGGGAGGACGACGGTTCAATCCCGCGTCCGGCCATCCTGATTTAGGTTTTCCGTGATTACCCTAACTTGCTCCAGGCAAATGCTGGGATGGTTCCTTTCAAAGGGCACGGCCGACTTCCTTCCCTCATCCGATAAGACCGATGACCTCGCTGTCTGGTCTCTTCCCCCAAAAACAACCAACAACAACCACACGTATAACTGACATGCGCTACGCGACCGTTATTTTTGAGAGGAAGAGTAGAGAATAACGCCTCGTCAACGAGGCGGACAAGCTCGGATTTCACAATGATGGCGAAGGAGATATAGCACGGCTTTTCCAACGAACCAAAACATTTGAAATCATACAAAAGAATGCACAAGTGGGAGTCTGAACTTCCTGCCCACGGAAGGCAGATACGGTAGCCTTCGACAGATCTCTCGGTGTGCCCTTAGTAACATGTTTGAGATCCTGTCTACAACACTAGAAATTTCCACACAGGTTGAGAGGTCGATTACGGAAGTTGCTACAACGCTACAAGTAATTTCCGTGTGTCGCTCGACGCCATAGGGGGTTACACTCCAGGATTCATGTTTGAGAGTCCCTTGTCTACTGCAGGTACTACAGGCTGACTAGGTTTCATTCCCTATAAACATCTTCCGAAAGGGCAAAGACCATAAATAAACTTATTTGACGTATGAAAATATTGAATGCACCCTTCGCCCCTTATAAAGGGTGTTTACAATTCATGTTACATACTGCAAGAGGTTGTGGAGGAGACTTCGTAGATCATGTTTTAAGTAGGCACCCATGTCCGGAAACATAATCTAACGACGCTACAGAGCATCAAAGTTGTAGGCGTCGGCGCCATTAAATGTATGTACACTGAAGAGTCAAAGAAACTGGTACACCTGCCTAATATCGTGCAGGGCCCCGCGGACACGCAGAAGTGCTGCAACACGACGTGGCATGGACTCGACTGATATCTGAAGTAGATATGGAGGGAATTGATACCATGAGTCCTACAGGGTTGTCCATACATTCGTAAGAGCAAGAGGGTATGGAGATCTCTTCTGAACAGCACGTTGCAAGTCATCCCCGATGTGCTTAATAATGTTCATGTGTGGGGAGTCTAGTAACCAGCGTCAATTTTTAAACTCAGGAAAGTGTTCCTGGAGCCACTCTGTAGCAATTCGGGACGTGTGGCGTGACGCTGTGACTTGCTGGAATTCCCAAGTTCGTCGGAATGCACAACACACATAAATGGATGTAAGTGATCAGACGGGATGCTTACGCACGTGTCACCTGTCAGAGTCGTACATGCAGGGTCCATGGATTCATGAGGTTATATCCATTCCCATACACGTCCATCCTCTCGATACAATTTGAAACGAGACTCGTCGGACCAGGCAACATGGTTCCAGTCATCAACAGTCCAGTGTCGCCCCAGGCAAAGCGTAAAGCTTTGTGTCGTGCAGTCGTCAAGGGTACACGAGTGTGTCTTCGGCTGCGAAATCCCATATCAATTATGTTTCGTTGAATGGGTCGCACGCTGACACTTGTCAATGGCCCAGCATAGAAATCTGCAGCAATTTGCGGAAGGGTTGCACTTCTGTCACGTTAAACGATTCTCTTCAGCCGTCGTTGGTTCCGTTCTCGCAGGAACATTTTACTATGTCGGAGATTTGATGTTTTACCGGATTCCTGATATTCACGGTACACATGTGAAATATACGTACGGGAAAATCCCGACTTCATCGCTACCTCGGAGATGCTGTGTCCCATCGCTTTTGTGCCGGCTATAACACCAGGTTCAAACTCACTTAAATCTTGATGACCTGTCATTGTAGCAGCAGTAACCGATCTAACAACTGTGCCAGATACTTGTTGTCTTATGCAGACATTGCCGACCGCATCACCGTACTCTTCCTGTTTACATATCTCTGTATCTGAATACGCAGGCCTATACCAGTTTCTTTGGAGCTTCAGTGTATATACAGTTGTACGTGGTGATGCTACAAACTTTATAAGACGATGGAGAAGGAGCCAGCGGCTATAACTCTGATACTCAGTAGCGTCGTTGCAGACGTTTCCGGGCATGGGTTCCTACTTAAAATTTGTATTAAGTCCCCTCTACAACCTCTAGGAGTCTGTAACATGAATTCTGAAACAGCCTGTAGCTTTCCAGCCACAGCCACTGGCAAGTATGCACTTGTCAGACTATGGAGGTACAGATGTCGACGGAGATCGTTTTGGATTCAGAATTGCGTTTTGGCTTCTGCCGAATTGACGCGCGGCAGTCGCCGTGCGAACGGACACGAGTCAGCCGTGTCCAACCAAGCATTTCGGGGCAAGCAAAATATCCGCCTACATTAATTATTGTCAGTTAACATTTGCTGAGGAAACAAATAATTTTTTTACGTCGATCAGACTGAATCTGAAAAGCAGTGGCTAATTAGTGTTAATATGATCTCTTTGTCTTCATTATGTCACAAATAATGCGATTGGTTTAAATGTCTGTAATATTTATAGTGACTGAATTTCGTATTTATTAGAGTCTTCTTATGTTGTACAGTCTTAATTAACAAAAATCGGAGTTTAATGTTTCAAGAACGCTTTTTTTAGAGTATAACCCTCCTCCATCATTCTTAGTAATGTTTTAAATATTTTGTAGTGTGTGCATTACCCCTTATGCTACACCCAGCCCAGATTGTTTCTGACAAGCAAAGAAAAATTAAGAAGTGAGTAGATTATTTCGCTGCTAAATTTGCTGATTTCAATTTGCCTTTAAGAACGTCAGTACACGAGACACAATGTAGCATGCTGAGCAAGAGATAAGTTACTTTTTTATCGGTACAGATCTCACTTCGCATTGTGTGAGCAAACAGTACGTAGTCAGAATTTTTAGGAGCTGTGCTAAGTAAGCTTATTAATTTACAGAGAACAGTAATGATGATCTTAAACAATTATTTTCTTCCGAGTTTTATTTTCTAGATATTTTAAGTGAGACATTGCAGTTCATGTTACGTAACTTTCATAACGTACTTCAGTACTGAGTTTCAGTTAAATAATTTTCACTGAGTACATAATTAGCTTATCTTTTGATTCAATTAGATTCATTTTCATTGTTTCAGTTCAGAAATTCACTAAGATTAAAGTTTTATTTCACGACGCTGTTCACAAGCGCAGTACAGGGCCAACCAGCAGTCAGTATTGCTCGGCAGTTGAACACGGTATCTTAAGGACACATTACACGTGGAGAGAGTTGATGAAAAAATGCGGTATTTCATTTATAGGTAAATTACATAGAAAGCTTACAGTGGAAAAGTAATCTCTACCAGTGTCCCAGTAACATTGTTTATCTGGAGGTCTGGTTACCTTACTTTTTGAATCACCACTGTCACTACTAACTCCAAAACAGAAATGTCGCTTTTAGCCAAATGAAAGCGATAGCCGCGCGGTTTGAGGTGGCCGGCACGGTAACGCAGCGTGTTCGGTCAGAGGGTTAGTTGCCCTCTGTATTAAAAAAACTGAGTGAATGGCTCAACGAGGAACTTGAACGGGTGTCATTGGGAATCCGCCCCGAACAAATACAACAAACCATAACGAACAAAAAACGAGATCAATTAAAAAGAGAAAGAAAGAGAGGCGCCATGTCACGGATTGCGTGGCCCCTCCATCCGGAGGTTCTAGTCCTCCGTCGTGCATGGGTATGAGTGTTGTTCTTAGCATAAGTTAGTTGAAGTAGTGTGTAAGTCTAGGGACCAATGACATCAGCAATTTTGTCCCTTAGGAATTCACACACATTTGAACAATTTTTTTTTCTTTCCTTGCCACCACATACACCATTGATACAGGCTCCACGTACTGAACCTTTCCCTGACGCATTTATGCTGGACCTGAGTTGAACAGGTGCCACGGAGACGCCCTGTCATCCGAATGTGGCAGTGTTTTGGCTCCAGTCGATTTGGTGCGCGGCCGTCACTCTGGACTGTCTTCAATGTGACCTGCACGCTTGTGAGGCGTGCAAAATCATGCATTTCAGGGCGATGAAAATATGTGTGAGCGTTAATTATTGTTGATTAGCATTACTATCGTATTTGCTGAGACAACCGATAATATTTTTATGGGGACCAGACTAAATCTGAAAAACAAAGGCTCCCTCGAATGACTCTATGAAATTGTGTGAACGTTAGTGAATTGTGAATGAACTTGAAACATCGTAGGAACATTTTCTCTTATCTTAAAGTATAATAGATTTACTGTATAGTACAAACTGTTTCTGATTTCAAGACACCTTGCGCTACCACACCTGAACTCGTATCTCAGATGGTATAAATGAGAAGAGCTTCCCCCAGCTAGCGGGCGAGTTAAGTACTGATACGCTGTCGTGATGTCATATTAACATTCTACCTAGTGTTACGCGGTGGGAAAGCATGGACTATCACCCCATTTGCACGGAGCCTCTGGTTTGAATGGATACTGGGAAACGTGGTAGAAATCGCAACACGAATAAATAAAAAGTTTAGGAAATAAACAAAGAGATGTCATCTGAAATCAGTACACAATAAAGTACTCTTACCCGAGGGCAACCTCCACTGATAAAAAACAATCGCGGAACGACATAAAGAAAGAGCATTGTCCTATAACTCTAAAACAGTTTGGACAGAAAATATTGAACCGTGAGAACCAGGGTTGGCAACAATAGTGATTGTGTCAGACTTCGGTGTACCTTACCACATCGCTGGCGCTGCTGTTCTCCGGTTGTATCGCGAAACACTCACGATCGTCAAACTTCCGAGACGGCGATCGAATCCGAGCATCATTACTAAACTGTGCCCGAAGTAACGAACACTTAAACTTTACTGTAGCATATCAGAGCGTGTCTGTAGCCAAAACGCTATCGCGGAAGGGATGGGAGCTGATGGTCCTTCCAAGAAGCTGTTGTAGGAATGCTCCTGGAGCAGCGGTGTTCAGCAGTTTTGCTAGCAGACGGGCGCCTCTGATTAGTGTGTCTACGGCTGAAAAAAGTGGTTCCGGTACTAACTTGCTCGCTAGTCAAGCGCCTGCTCGGCGTAGGACGGGTAGTTTCCATTCTGCCCCAGATGTTTCCTAACCTGGCGCAGCCTCAGCCGTCGGAAGGGGGCTTCTCTGTATTCCCGTACGTCTCAAGAGCGAGACGACGGTCGGTGTAAACTTGAATCTTTTTAATGACCGCCGGCCGGGGTGGCTAGAGTCTGGAACCGCGCGACCGCTACGGTCGCAGGTTCGAATCCTGCCTCGGTCATGGATGTGTGTGATGTCCTTAGGTTAGTTAGGTTTGAGTAGTTCTATGGGACTGATGACCTCAGAAGTTGAGTCCCATAGTGCTGAGAGCCATTTGAACAATTTTTAATGACCCGCGACACGCTGAATAAATTATTAATTCCTCTCAAAATTACGGCAGCCGAAATTAGATTACAGATTTCGGTTTCTCTGTATGTAGAGAATTTTTATCATAAGGTTTCTTTCCTTTCTGTAAATATTTAGATGTTTTAATTCGGGGGAGAATCTTTAAATACTTCGAAATAAAATTGATATGCAAATTATGGATACAGCAGCTGTTTGTTCCTCAGCGAAAGGTCCCAAAACTGTCACTGTATTCCATATTCATTGATTATTACCATCCTTTGTTTCCCGCCTTGCGCAGCCGCCCACACTCTCGTCACAGCACGTAGTGTTCTTGGGAGGATTCGTAACACGATGTGTCACAATGTTTCTCGTCAATTGTTATGGATTTACTGAAGTAATTATGTGCAGAAGTGAGAGTAGAAGTTTGGTAGGGTATGTGCTACTTAGGCTCATGGTTAAGTACCTTAGTACTTCGGTATATGTACTTTCTGGGTAGAGCTACCAGCCAATGCTCAAAAATGGGAGACAGGGAGGGAGGACGAGAGAGAGGGAGAGAGGGAGAGAGGGAGAGAGAGTGAGAGAGAGAGAGAGAGAGAGAGAGAGAGAGAGAGAGAGAGAGTCCAATGCCAAATTACTACGATAACCAACTAAAGATACTTCATTTAGGGCCAGCATAATATAGGGTGGCGGGCGATACAAGTTGTTTATTTTCGTTAAATACTGAATTTATCATATTTTAAGTCCACAGAAAACTTAGCATTAGGTATCCAAGAGACAAAGATTTCCTTCTATCAATAGTTCTGACAAACAAACATTTCATTCTTGCACGTGCACTGGTTACCTTGAAACATTCCTCCAGAAATCTTCTCCATCCATACAGTCAACAAAATATCTTTCCCGGCCGGAGTGGCCGAGCGGTTCTAACCGCTACAATCTGGAACCGCGCGACCGCTACGGTTGCAGGTTCGAATCATGCCTTGGCCATGGATGTGTGTGATGTCCTTAGGTTAGTTAGGTTTAAGTAGTTCTAAGTTCTAGGCGACTGATGACCACAGCAGTTAAGTCCCATAGTGCTCAGAGACATTTGAACCAAAATATCTTTACAAACAAGTTTTCATTTCCATAATATACTATTTCAGATAAGTTCTCGTAGATTCACAAATATTAGAGCTCCTTCTGCAAAACTCAAGTGGTCGCTACTATGGGCTGCAGAACTGACTGCCGTTCAAGCGTACCGCAGGTAACATAAAACACAGAGTCATATTTACTACTCGTGCAGCGTGCTCGTGCATCTTTGTCCCAGTGTAGTAAAGCTATTTACAATAGCAGAAAACATATGAAAACCTTACACCACAGTTAACATATCTGATAAAGCATTTGTTCCATTGTTAAACCAGGTTGTCGACACCGGTACAAAAGAAATAATGCTTTAGGTCAGGGAAGCACTTAAAAGCCTCCTGAGCGTCGGTATTGGTTCAGTAGTGGCGCCGGCCTGCAGCTTCATTAACGGCCCCAAAAGATGAAAATCGCTTGATTCGAGGTCCGGGCTGTATGGAGGGTGTTCCACTACAGTCCGACTTTTACTCGTCTCGGACAACAGTTCTGACTTCACTAATTCCTGGGACCAAAACACACCCGTTTTTTGTGACATTACACTAGCTCTGTAAACTTTCAGAAGTTATTGGGAATTGGAGCTGGAGATGTTATCATCAAACGCAAAAAACTTCTTATACTTAGCACCTTAAACGCTGACCACAAGTCCGTCTACATTTTCGTCTCGAATAAGTATTTCGAGCACAATGGCTTACCTACCTACATCTACCAACGACGTCTCAAAGCGCTGACTGGTTCTTCTGTCTATGTAAGGAATTTATTTCAAACAGGGGATTTAGAGCTCTTGTTGCCTTCCTTATTGTAGCACCCTTCTGATGGTAGTACTGGATCTAGTAGTTGCTGAACAGTTCTGTGAACGAAATGGCATTCGTCATCTATCAAGTGCTCCGTCTCACCCACAGTCCAACGGAGAAGCAGAACGCTTCGTACGCACTTCCAAACAACAGATGGCCCACTGCTACCCTTGCTACACCTATCGCAGCATCCGGCGCCACCAATGGTCCGCAAGTATCGCTTTGCACCAAGCGATCTTGTTCTTTTTAGGGCTTACGGTAACCGTGGGCACTGGAAAAGAGGTGTGATCCAGGAACGCATTGGCTCTTTTATGTATTTGATTGCAGGTCCCGACGGTTTTCAGCGCCGCAACCAGAACCAAGTTAGTACGTGTCATTTGCCCCATGATTCTGCTGCTTTTCTTCCCCCAGATTCACGGCCACATGGGACTGCGCGGCCTGAATAGCCGCCCGCTGGTGCCACCAGGGCTCCCCAGGAGGAGTGGATGGACGATGCGCCCTCGCCGTCCCCACTCGCCGACCCAACGGATCTGGACCCGACATCGCTGTCGCCGTCACCGCCCCACGACACGCCCTCAGGACTGAACGTGTGCCGTGGCTGCAGTTTTCCGGAGGATGCTCCTGGTGCCTTGCAAGCCAGATGGTGTTGTATGGTTGGAAGCACACCGTCCTCCACAGTCACAGCTCCCATCTAATCTCTAGGTCCAGTGTCCTGTCTCCCTTCCTGCTGTCGTTTGCAGCCTCCCTACACGAGAACGGTGGAGCAGAATTTTTTTCTTTTTTTTGGGGGGGGGGGGGGAGGAATTTGCCGACGTAAGCTGTCGCCAAGCACACCGGTCGGCAGAGAGGTTACAAGAAGATCGATAATAGGCGCTAAATGAAGCACGCCTATCAGGAGAGAGGCTAAAGACAGACTCGCAAGCAATGCAGTGCCAACGCCCTCTCGACCGCCAGTATTTAGATCGCCGCCGCAGACCGGAGGGCCCAGTCAGTCACAGACAGTCACCCAGTAAGTCGCAGTCAGAGTCACAGTCAGTCAGTCAGAGTCAGTCAGTACCTAGCGACCATAGTAGTGTACACAGCGAGACTTGTACTTCACCAGCAGTGAGGCTAACATGGACTATTACGAAAGGGCTTGTACCACAGCAACTTGCTTAAACATAAGTAGCTTCTTGATCTTATGAATAAAGAACCCTCTTAATACAAGCGAGCAGTTGTAGAAAGAGGATACCGGCCACCAAACAACGTCCTCTCCTTGCTTCCTATGGTACAAGACTCTACAGTGGCAATGACGACACAAAAGTTGCAACTGCAGCACCAGGAGTAACAGTATTTTTTATTCATCCGTAGGCTACTTTTACAAGGATATTGGAGATATGGAATTACAGGTTAGGGACAAAAAATGTAGTTTAGATATTTACAGATCTAATTTTCCAAGTAGCAACAAGTAATTTAACGACACCATGAAAAACCTGAATCAGGATGGTCGGATTATGATCAGAGCATCCATATTCCCGAATATAAGCCCAGTCTGCTGAAAACTGTACAACATCGTCGGTTTATCCCTAGCGCACAATACTGCTCTATTTATTTAGGGTGTATCAAAAAGGACCTTACAACTTCCAAAATTCGTATAGACTTATTCACACGAATTACATACTTAGTCTTGGCGTCAATCTAAGGAAAATAGATCAAGTTTTGACTGTTTGGTAAGACGTCCGGGATTTACTAAATGTTCGCTTTCCACGGAAGTTAATGGCCGAGGTGCGCCATTTACATGGCCCCTATATTTACTGGACCTGACACCTCTTTTTTTTCTTTTGGGGAATCATCAAGCGTACCTTGTTTGTCCCATCCTTACACGCTTCTCTATAAGAGCAGAGCTATAATCTTCCTCGCAACTGAACAAGTCACCCCTGAGAGGCTGCAGCCAGTTTGGCTGGTTTCAAATTATGGTAGTGAAACATTACCTCATAATGCGAAATCATTAAAAAATGTAGAGTTACTCGACGAGGAATGGAGAGATGGTTGTCTGAAGTTACTGAATAAGACAGGTAAACGAAGAAAAGTGTTATGAAAGAGTGTGGAGCAAATGACGTAATTATGAGTGTTCATTTACTGTACTTCATTAAATAATAAAACACAAAGTCAAATTTCTGATGATAGGAGGATAGACGAGAAGCGACAAACAAGCATAAGCAGGCGTAGATGATGATAATGAAGTAACTTGTGAGAAAACGTTTGACTAAAAGGTGTAAAACGCTCTAAATCAACATGTACTTTACTTTCGTAAAAGACAATTCGGTAGAACAGAAATCTTCGAAATGTATAGTCACACGTGTCTTTTTTTACCTTAGGAAAAGAGCATTCCGTAAATTCTAGAGGTGCTAATATCTCCGAATAGTGTTTCTTCATCTGCAATTTGGTCACTTCATACTCAAGTTAATATATGGTATATCTCTTATAGTTACGAACTAATGAACTCATAAGCTGCCATACATTTTTATGTCAATTCTACACACAAGGTCCTTTTACAAATACTAACAAATACTGGTTTAAAATTAACACTTCATTTTTTATCAACCCCTCCCCTCTGCCTGCTCGTAAAAATTCTATTACGTCCGCCAGTGGTGGGTAGTGCCCTTCTGCGTGTTTCTTTATCTTTACACTTCCGCAAGCTGTCTTATCGACGGCACCTTCTGCCCAGGCTAAGAGGGTTGCGGCTTCCAGCGACGATCTGCCGTAGCACAGTTACCAGCGCCAAGTCGGAATCAAACAGGCTTCTGTGAATGAACTGGACAATGTGCTTCACAACGCATGGCAAAGTGCAGCATTTCTTTGACATTATTCTGATTCGTCAGGTCGAGGTCTTCATTAAAGCTAGTAGCTCGTCAACTTAAAACAAATACCAATCATCTTTGTGTAGGTGTCATAATTCAGACAGTTATATACAAACTCCTCCCGAACAGGTCATGAAGGTCCAAGGGTACCGACCGGCTGCCGTGTCATCCGCAGCCCATAGGCGTCACTGGATGCGGATATGGAGGGGCATGTGGTCAGCACACCGCTCTCCCGGCCGTATGTCAGTTTCCGAGACCGGAGCCGCTACTTCTCAATCAAGTAGCTCCTCAGTTTGCCTCACCAGTGGCTGAGTGCACCCCGCTTGCCAACAGCGCTCGGCAGACCGGATGGTCAGCCATCCAAGTGCTAGCCCAGCCCGACAGCTCTTAACTTCGGTGATCCGACGGGACCCGGTGTTACCACTGCGGCAAGGTCGTTGGCACAGACAGTTACATTCAGGCATGTATTAAATTAACAACAAATATGTTCGTAATTTTGTAGGAATAAATATTATCATTCCACTCTGAAACAGCTTCCTTGACAATTATAAACAATTTTGGTGAATTTCGTGAATGTCATTTTTTTGTTTTTTACCTTAGAAAATGGCTGTAGACCAGAACTGACAGCAATAAATGTAAGTGGTGAAACAGTAGTTGTCGTATGAGTAAATAAAAGACTCCAGCGTTTGGAAGACATAATAGTTAAGACAGAGGTCCCGAAACGCCCTAAAAATACGCTCGTGCGCAAAATTTAAGGGCGAAAATAACTTTGGCAGGATGTGTCACTGCGAACACACAGCTCGATGAAAGTTTGACCATACACAGAAAGGACTGCTACAATATAGAACAGAAGGTAACTGAATGAAATACACAAGACTAACGGAAATGACACTTTTATTCAAAGACAATTATTACTCTGAAGTCACCGCAGTTCGTGACGGTCCCCTGAACATTAAAACAGCGGGACACGTTTCTTAATAGGATATGTGATTACCACGGATGGCAATGCATGCTCTGCAACGTGCTCCCGCGAGGTTGGTAAGGAGCTCATGTGGTAAGGCGTTCCATTCCTCCACCAGCACGGGTGACGACTGCTGCGGACGTGCTACAGTACATCTTCCCAGCGTGTGCCACACTTTCCAGATGGGACTTAGTCGGGGTAACGTGCACACCAGTCCTCTCGTTCCAAGAGCTTCTCACCAGTGCTACTTAATGTGGTCGCACACTGTCATGTCGGAGGCAAATACAGCCCTGAAAACACGCACTTGGCGAAGGAGCACAGTGTTCACCGGTGAGAGTACCGTGTTTAAAGAAGTGGAGGTCAATATGCCAATGCAACATTATGCCTCCCCACACAATAACACCTGAACAACCAAAATGATCACGTTCGTCAATGCTGGACGTACCTTCATATGGCGAGAGGTGGTAACGTCAACGTTATTGGGACACTGTTCTCCTTTGCCAAGTGCGTCTTTCCAGGTGTGCACTCGGTCCTGACTTCATTTCCACTTATGACAATGCGCGAGCAAGTCGAAAAGCGCAGCCGGAGGAGTTCTTGGACCGAAAGGATATTCGGTGAATGGATTGCCTTGCCCGTTCCACTGACTGAAATCTCATTGATTACGTCGGGGATGCGTTGGGGGACGTATTGCAGCATGTTCACGTTCACCAACTACCGTTCGGTAACTGAGGAATGGAACGGCATACCGCGAGAACTCCTTACCAGCCTTGTGGCCGGCCTGGTAGCACGTTGCAGAGCGTGCACTTTCGTCCGTGGTCATCACACGTTCTATTAAAGACCGTCTTTGATGTCCAGAGGACCATAATGAATTGTGGTGACTTAATTTTGATTACTTTCTTGGAGTAAAAGTGCCATTTCTGTTCGTCTCATTGCATATTTCTTTCAGTTACCTCCTGTACTATAATGTAGCAGTTATTTCCATGTATGGTCCAAGTTTCAACCACCTACGTTACTTAGCAGTGACACATCACATGAATCTTACATTTGTTCAAATGGCTCTGAGCATTATGGGACTTAACTTCTGAGGTCATCAGTCCCATAGAACTTAGAACTATTCAAACCTCTCTAACCTAAGGACATCACACACGTCCATGCCCGAGGCAGGATTCGAACCTGCGACCGTAGGGGTCGCGCGGTTCCAGACTGTAGCGCCTAGAACCGCTCGGCCACTCCGGCCGGCCTTACATTTGTCCTTATGTTTTGCCCACCAGTGTACATGACTGCTACATGAAATCTTAGGCAATGGAAGGACTGAGACTGGCAAAAGTTAATTTGTAAATCTGAAGTGAAGGAATCTTACTCCTTCAGTGTTGTGCTGCTATTAGGTTTACATTCAGAACGCATCCCAACGAAACTTCCTGTTGTACATCTGTTATAATGGGCACCGCAGCTCATATTATACCTAGGGTCCGAGGAGTGTGCTCTCTGGATGAGCTATGAGTCAGTCTCTGTCGATGTAGGCCTGCCACAGTAACTCACCCGCGACCCTGCTCTTCTTTCCGTGTCCTATCTTCAAAAATGGTTCAAATGGCTCTGAGCACTATGGGACTCAACTGCTGTGGTCATCAGTCCCCTAGAACTTAGAACTACTTAAACCTAACTAACCTAAGGACATCACACACACCCATGTCCGAGGCAGGATTCGAACCTGCGACCGTAGCAGCAGCGCGGCTCCGGACTGGAGCGCCTAGAACCGCAAGGCCACCGCGGCCGGCGTGTCCTATCTGTTACACGTGTCTCTCGTCTAAGCAAGTCACTGGTTCATATACATAAAACCCGCAATGCCTTTAAAATCACTGTTTAAGAATAACTGTATTCGCAGCAGCAAACAATCAGCTGGCTTGTTGTCACTGGGTTGAACAACAGACATTGAACAACGTCTCCCCACAGGTTTGGCCTCTTTATATAGGCACGAAACACAAAGGGTGCGCTATCGTACGTAAATCTTTACCTGTTGTTACCTCAGTTTGGGCTGCACGGTACTTTCCCAGCTTCCCTCTCATGTGTCTCTATAGGGCGTCACCTGTATAAAATTACATTAACAACAGTAACTTTTCCTATCAGACAATGCGAGATCCCATGTCGTCTATTCTTCTCAGTTGAGGGCCGGTAAGTTCTGTCTCTGCTGTTCAACTGCCAACGGAGACTAAGCAGAAACAGCTCACTGAAATTTCCACGAGGTCGTTGTTTCTGCAAGGGATTCCTCAAGCACGTGTTTATGTTTTGGAGACAGATTGCACGCAGAACAGTTATCACTTTATTATGTACGCAAAAACGCTGCATATAAGGCTCTAGCCAGAAATTGACCAATGAACACAGATACTATATGCTTTCCACAGTCTACAACGGTGACAGCAGGTATAGATTTCTTCAGCATTAGCATTTGTGCAGTCAAGGTGCAGTCAAGCTGCCAGCCTGTTCCGTTGAAAGACCCTAAGCGAATTCAGGCAGTACCTTATATTTAAATGATACTCTGCATACAGAGACACACTAGAAATACTGCGTCTAAAAGTAGCTGGAGTACTAAACCTCCAAAAACTGAAGGTATTTAAGTTAAAAATTTAATGGGCTCACAGGAAGTAATCGTGTCTGAAATAATGACTAAGTGGTACCAGTTTAATTGGCAATTTTGCTATCATGAAATCTATTTTCTAACAAGGCAATCTTTCAGACGGAAAAAGAAAAGGAAATGTACACTGAGAGGTGTACAGTGTTCATTCATGACAATGCTGGGTTTTGATATTGGATAAGAAGCGAGAACATTGGATATTAGATCCAGAAAACAGCTGAATGATTTAGGATAACAGATGTGAATAACTGCTACTTTAACACACACCTTAGTCAAAACAAAGATTGTCACTGATACCATCAACAACAACTTGCAACTCCTGAACCTGTCCGAGATAGTAAGAAACATGATTTCTTCTTAGAATAAATAGTTTCATTCATAATACACATTGCCCACAGTAAATATTTAATGAAGAGAGCTGGACAGTACACCCTTCCTAACTTTAAAAACCAACTATGTGAGGATACTAACTGCATCACTTATAATGTAAAATGCGTTACATGTAACTAAATTAATGAGGATTAGATTTTGTAGACACTCGTTAGCAATCTGTAACATATGTAGAACACAATTCCAAAATGTTCAATGAAGACTTAACATGCTCAAAATGATACAGTAAAATTGACGACAAGGGCGTCTGTCCATCTTAAGAACATATTATTCATCAATTTAGCCCAACACGTCAGGCAATAAAATGCAGAAATGCACTACGAAAAATACAATTTAATGCTGATAAATAAACGTAAAATATTCTCTTTAAATGAAAATCTTTGAGAAGTTTACGAGTCAGTTGGTTTATACTTTCCATAATAAACAATTTACCGTGAGAGTATATTATCCAATAATCTGTAAAACTGCTAGATGATTTGCTATTATCTACATTGTTTCTAATGAGGTTCGTAATGGAAGTTTTCGACAAACATCAGTCGGTCGCGATCTAAACAAACTTTTCACAACTATGTTAGACGTCTTTAATGGACACTGCAGAAAGCAGAAAATTTTTTTGAATGAACTATTTTTTTGTATTCACGGAATTTTATACTTTTCCCAAGTGATATAGAAACAATATAGACTCACAATATAGAAGAAACATGAAAAAAGGGCAAATAAATTTTTTCCTGTTCTTTGAGCTTCTATTCGTAGTGTATCGGCGAAGTTTCCGAATGAACTGGTCAGAAATGAATACCTCTATTTGAATGGATTCAGGGCCATAACTTGGCACGAAAAGATAAAAATGTTCATTCTAAGAAATTTATGGCTGGTCGCAGTGTCTTTCTCAAGGTATAGTCTTACACAGCTGCAGAGTTTTAAATGGTCGATCATAAAAATAAATTCCACGGCGGAATCAAAATACATCTCATAGTTATTTAAGGTGTTTTCTCTAAGCCTTTGTAACGGGAGAGGGAACAGGGAGAATGTGGAATATTAAGTGTCGGAAAGGTGGACGCAAGGATAATCTGAACAGCGTCTTTAAGTACCACTGTCTGCATCAGTACCGTTATATTTCACGTGTGTGTGTTTCGTTTTCTACTGTAAAACAGCGCTAAGAATTCGGAAACGTTCAGGTGTAAGGCATGAGAAGAGGCATCTCTTTTGGTGTTGTATGAGAAGAATTCCAGAAGAGAGGAGGAAGATCATTGTCACAGTGGAATCAGCACTTATAGGATGAGAGACAGGAAAATGAGAATTCAGGAACAAAAAGTAATTTGGCATACAGCTGGAAAGTCGCTTCACAGACTCATGAAAACAAACTTACGTTGGAAACGCAAATGAATAAGAGTGTAGTATCATACACCCGTTAATATTCCTTTTCTTGTCCTCTCCTGGCTGGTATGATATTTTATAACTTGCAACCACGAAATATCAACATATACACCGAAAGATGTGTACGCTGAGTGTAAACTGGTTCCCATAGATACAACAGAATGTTTACAATCGTGAAGATGTGGAAATACTTTTAACTACTAAAATTTTCCACTCTAAAGGATTTGTATCAGAGAAAGAAACTCGTATTCAATGTCAAGATGACAAGTGAGTTGAAGGGAACAAACTATTTTATAAAAACGGATTACTGTTTGGCCACGGAGCACTATTACAAAGGTCACGTTCTCGATAAACTTTAATCAAATGGAGCAGAAGTGTACTGTTAAGAGTCAGTGAACTCACTTGTGTACCAGTACCCTATTGCAAAGAATGACCACTGAATGAATTTTTTTTTGTCGGAAATAAGTATTTAACGTGGCACGAATGTACGTGCGTTTATTCAGCTCCGTTCGTTTATTCTTTCTGGCCCGTTCACTTACTTTCACATACATACTCCACAGTTAATACGAATTCTTCGTAGCTGGAGGCATGTGAAAGCTTCAATCTTCTGTGTCTACACCTGAATCTGTGTGTAACAGAAAGCAGCCCAACATTAAATTATTTATAGCTATCTAATGACTAAAAGTGGTTTCCACATTTCGTGACAACTCAGCGTAAACGGCAAAGAGGTCACGCATCGTCACATACAATGGCCATTTCCATCATCTTCTGTGAAGAAGAATTCTGTTCATTGACGTGTATAACTTACTTCGAATTAGATGTATAAATATTCTCCGGCTAGTTTTATTATGGTCGTGCTGTAAAGAAAAATAGACTTTAATCTTTGTTTAAAGTAATTGAAAGTATTTCGCTTATAGGGGTCAAATAAATCGGATTGCAAACTTATATGGAGGTGAATAACTGAATAAACTTGACAGAAGTTGATTTCATCGGCCATCACAACATGTACAATAGCATCTGGTTTTCATTTCTGGTTGTACTCTTCTACTGAGGACCACTGTATACTGCAATGTAGGCCTCAGTCGCATTAAAGCTGAGAACCTGACTGGTTTTCGAACGTTGATACGTACCTTTTCCGACATATAATTTTCCAAGTGAAAAATTACTAAGAAAAGGAGGGAAAAGTAATTGGTCATTAGGGACAAAACACTGTCTTGGTTAAGCGAGGACGGGGAAGGAAATCGGTGGCGAAATTTTGAAAGGAACTGCGAGGGAGTGCTGAAAAGTGACATCTCAGAAATTTTTATGTGAAAACTCTTAAAACATTTTAAATAAAACTAACAATATAAACACTCTATATCCTTATTCTTCATTTATATGTAATTATATCTCAACATAGTCACCCTGGTGATGAACACATTTCTCCCAACGCGAGACCAGTTGGTTGATGTCCTTACTGTAGAATGTTTGATTTTGTTGACAGAGCCACAACCACAACTCTGCTTGCACCGATTCATCACTGTCAAAGTAAGGTCCTGAAAGGTGTTCTTTATGTTTCGGAAAGACTCCAAGCCCTGTCACACAGGTTGAGGGTAGCACCACGGTATCCTTCATTACAAGCACAAACAATTCGACGCCGCTCATTAATGACGTCAATGTAATCATCACCGTATACAGCTTTCATCCTTCCGTGAATTTTAATTAGAAGCACGTTTCCTGCGGTTGGAAACTCGGCTGCAGCACGCTGTTTCTCACGCACCGACATAGTTACTTTACATACCACCATGTTACACGGTACAATTCGGAGCCCTCTGGCGGCACAAGATTACAACTTGAGTCACCGAAGCGGGAAAGCGACCAGTAATATGCACGGCATGTAGCACCCCAACCCTTATTGAGAACAGAATAAAAATAGAGGGTATTACTTTTCAGCGCGCCCACGTCTCTAGGAATTTGCTATAAAGCATTTAGAAAAGCCTAAGTATCAGTGGTCGGAGGGGAAGGGGTTCAACCGACAGTTATGATATGGGCAGCTGAATTTAAGCATAGCCGTATTACCCCCGAGAATGACCCCGTGAAGGACGTCTCAAACCAGAAATCACAGGTGGAAAAATTGATGGCCTATGTAATATGGTACCGGTTGATCGCCAAGTCAAGGTGTAAGAGGTAACTGACGCCAGAGGCGTGTCAAAAGAGAGATTACGGTACATTCTACACGAACAATTAACTGTTAGAAAAATAGCTAATTTAAGTAAACACGCAACTCAGGTCCGGTGCTCTGCAAATATAGCGATCAGGCGTCTTGTTCGTGCGCTACTCGGACTTTCACAGCGTGTACGACAGTCGAAAAAGTGTATGCGTTTCTTTTGTGAAGAATATCGTCAAAGTGTTAGAACAGCGCTGCGGATGTCTACTGAAAGATATCGAGATCGTGTCAAGCCCTCACTATCAGCCTTTGCACCAATGTGTAGTGTCTGACAAAAAATGTGATGCACCCAGAAGACGTTGTCGGATGTCAATGTAACTTATAAACGTACACACCGCACCTGTCACAGCCTTACAGCGGCGTTACAGCGTTAGATATTGAGTGATCACTGTGAAGGATCTCATGTTATCCTTGAGACAGCGTTATCGGCACTTGGTAGTGTTTGAAAGGAACATTATTGTGGACCTCCATTTGGTACGGCTGATCGAGTCGCACAATATCCAGATTTGCAGGGCATTCGGATGCGACGGTGGCCTGATGATGAACTGCACGGGAACACAGCCATACTCGGCGTCAAGGTTGTGGTCGACCGTGTCTGACCACCACAAGGGTGGATGGTTCAAATGGTTCAAATGGCTCTGAGCACTATGGGACTTAACATCTATGGTCATCAGTCCCCTAGAACTTAGGACTACTTAAACCTAACTAACCTAAGGACATCACACACATCCACGCCCGAGGCAGGATTCGAACCTGCGACCGTAGCAGTCGCGCGGCTCCGGACTGAGCGCCTAGAACCGCTAGACCACCGCGGCCGGCAAGGGTGAATCACCCTGTTGTGAATCAAGAGTTCTTCCGGGTTGTATGGCCGTGGTCCATGGGACTATTCTATCTACAGCTACATCGACATCTACATTTATATTCCGCAAGCCACCCAACGGTATGTGGCGGAGGGCACTTTATCCTTGACCTTTCGTCCAAAGCTATGTTGTACATCCTCGGAGGTGCTCCTGGTTGTGCTGAGTCTTGCCGACTGACGAGTCGGACGTCGAAGAACTGCCTAAATACCGTGGAAGATGGGCGTGGTCTGGATTTCACGTGATAGCAGCGATAAACCTTGTCAAGGATGAAATATAACTATCGACCATAGTACGTCAAAGATAAAAACTTCTCATCGATTCTGTAGCGCCACAGTCCATATATCGCTGAGTTTCATGGCTTCTTCTTTTCTGTTAAAATTATCCCCATGTTTATCCTTGACAAGGTTTATCTCTGCTATTACGTGAAATCCAGACCACGCCCACTTTCCACGGTATTTAGGCAGTTCTTCGACGTCGGCAAGACTCAGCTCAACCAGGAGCACCTCCGATGATGTCCAACGTAGCCTTGGACGAAACGTCAGGGATAGAAGAGTTCCATGGACCACGGCCATACAACCCTGAAGAATTCTCGGCAGCTGAAACATCCGGTCGTGAAAGCCTTCATTGTGTGGATCAAGAACATTATAAGCCCTACGTATCTGCGCCTGCCAAACGAGAACAAGTAATAGATTCTTCACAAAGTTGTATGTCATCCTGCACCATTGGTAGAGTGCTAGTAGCAGTTGGACTAGGGTATTACCGTCCCATCTGTAGGCTCTCGCTAATACAAACGGCTACGTTTGGAGGCATATGGCGGTGACCTGGGTAGAGGTATAATTCTTGCAATGTTTTGGAAAGTCGCAATAGTGTTACTACTGGCAGCATGGTCACAACGATACGTCACGGACATCTTGCGTCCTCATGTGTCACCTCTCATGCGACAGTAACCTGGTGAAATTCTTCAACACGACAATTCTCATCCACACCTGGCGCACGTCTCTATAAACTGTCTGTGTGGTGCTGAGGTTCTCCCGTGGCCAGATAGATCTCCAGATCTGCCCTTGATTGGATATATGTGGCACCAGCTCGGACGCCAATTCCGCCCCCGTGACAGTATCCAGAATACGAAAGAACAGCTGCAACAGTCGCGGGCCAATTTGTCTCAGAAAGGGATACAACAACATTATGACACCCCTCCTAATCGAATCAGTGCATGCACAAGGGGTACAACGTCATACTCAGAAGTGGTCTGTTACTGCCGAGTTCTTTGAACATTTGACTCGATTTTGTATCACTGAAATAACACCATATACCCTTTGAACCCGTGAGATTACATTCCGGTTCTTCCTTTTCTTTTGGGTGCTTGATCTTTTTTGTCTGTCATTATACATCGAGAAGCTGGAAGTGTGAAGAATAAAACACGACAACGAAAAACATCACCACTGAAAAACAAAATGCGTGTAATATTTTAAAAGCGGTGAGGCACACTCTAGGAGTCACTGCGAGGCACTTTGATGTGTGAGTGTAGCCAGTATTATATTCCAATGCACGTCAGATTCGTTCGACAGCTTCGTGGGAATGACTTTAAAAAATCAGTTACAATTCTCCGATTCGTGTTTGCGAAAACCGGAAAGTGACGCAGCGTTTCTATGTAAGATTTTGTTTACGGTCGAAGCGTCCTTTAAACAGTGGTAAGTAATTTTCGAAATATGTAGTACCGGTCAACTGAAAATCCACGCTGGTTGAAAGAAGTGGAAAAACCACGACATTGGTCTTACAACGTGTGGTGCGGGCATTTCAACAATCACGTGATTGGTTCTTGTTCAACTGAAGGGTGTTTTAACTATCTACAAGTATCGAAAGATCCCAATAAACACACCACCGCAGTTACTGGAAAACATCCCACTTGACATAAAGCTCTCCGTTTGGTGTACCAACATGACCATTATTCCACCCATTTCTCGAAGATAATTACAAACAGAACATTTGCAGATAGCTATACCCGTCGCACGGGAAACACAAAATATCCTGTATTCTTGTGAGACTTAACACCCAGTTCTTCTATCGGTGGGGAAAATTAAAACAAGAATTCTACGACACAACATCGTCGACTCTCAGAGGCATAGCATGTCGTATTAACTCTGTAATGTTTTGAAATAAATCCAGATGAAATTCAATGTGCAGTATTGTCTTTCCAGAATCGGGTTTACAGCAACTACGAATGGTCAAGATCAGTATTGTCAGCACTTGCTATGACACTCATAACAACAACAACAATAATAATAATAATAATAAACAAACGAATCGAAATTGAGTTTCGTGTCTACTTGCGTTTGGTGAAGTATGGCAGACGTTTGCGGGACGTCTCCTTCTGGTGGCGGGACAGTGAGCGGTGTTGCTATTATCTTGTTACTTACTACTTGAGAAAGTTCCACACATCTTAAGTCGAAGTATTGCTCGAGAACTGTTTCCATTGCGACAGAAGAAAGTACATACAGTGTGGAGACAAAAGCCATCGGCTGTCTCCGAATATCGTGTCGGAGCACCCTCTGTCGCGCGTAGTGCGGCAACTCGACGTGGCATGGACTCGGTAAGTCGTTGGAAGTCACCTGCAGAAATATTGAGCCATGCTGCCTTTATAGCCGTCCATAACTACGAAAGTGATGCCAGTGCTGGATTTTGTGCACGAACAGGCCTCTCAATTATGTCCCATAGATGTTAGATGGGATTTATGTTGGGCGTTCCATTGCTGTTTAGCAACATGAAGTCGACGATAGCCTGCATTGATTTCTGCGGTTATTTCACCAGTATCTGAGTGCCTGTTAGCACTGACAACTCTACGCTAACGCCGCAGCTTTGGCTGTGGCCGTCAGCCACTACGCTGTCCTTGGTGAGAGGAAATAGATGAAATTTGGTGTTCTCGGCACACTTTTGACAGTGTGGCTCCCGGAATACTGAATGTCCTAACGATTTCCAAAAAAAGGAGCGTACCATTGCGCGTTCAAAGTCTGTTAATTCCGGTCTTGTGGCTTAACCACTTTGGAAACTTTTTCACATGAATCACCTGAGTACAAATGACAGCTTCGGCGTTACACTGCCGTTTTATACCTTGTATACGCCATACTACCTCAAACTATATATGTGGCTATCGCTGTCCCATGACTTTTTTCACCTCAGTATAGTTTCATTTTCTTTAAAGAGGTCGATCAAATCAATTGGCAGCTATTAACGTTAAAAATTAATTACGAATGTCAGAAAATTCGCCACATTTTTCACTAAAACCGTACTTCGATATATTTATATGTACTGAAGGTATCTGACATAGTCTAATAAGAAAATCGCATGGCAATCGGACTCTTTTTTAACGTATAGTACGTGAAGTTCAGAATTCAAATAAATATCAATCCCCTAAAGAAGTTAGATGCAGACCCGCCAGGGTAGCCGAGAGCGCTAACGCGCTGCTTCCTGGACTCGGGTAGGCGTGCCGGCCCCGGATCGAATCCGCCCAGCGCATTAACGACGAGGGCTGGTGCGCTGGCCAGCCTGGATGTGGTTTTTAGGCGGTTTTCCACATCCCGCAAGGTGAATACCGGGCTGGTCCCCGCGTCCCGCCTAAGTTACACGGCTCGCAGACATCTGAACGCATTCGCACTATTCCATGGATTACACTACACACAGACAGTTGGGGTACACTAATTCCGTCCCGGGGGATACGGGGTGGCGGCAGTAAGGGCATCCGGCCACCCCTAAAACTAACCTTGCCAAATCCGTTATAACCGCGCCGACCCTGCGATCCCTGCGGGACTATGGCGTAAGTGAAGGAAAGAAGTTAAATGCAGCTCTAAAAATTATTAAGAAAATGTACCTTGAAGTTTTCCAAGTCTATTTTATACCCTAAAACAAGGTCATTATTTCGAAGGACCCTGTGGTCCTGTGATAAAATGCTCACTTACCACGTGGGCGGTTCATGTTAGGTTCCTGGCCGTGATAAATTCTTAAATGAGAGGTGCATGTTCCATGAACATTTTCGTTAAGCGTAAAATACGCAACGATGAAAAAGTATGGTTTGTAATGCTTTTTTAAATTTAAACAATCTTTTATAAAAGTTCGGTAACTCAATTGTCTCTGGTGTTTCGGCAGATACTTGCAGTTTAGTTTTTGCAACGTGCAGTTTGTGTCAGCCTAAACAAACTGCTTGATCACGTCTTTCAAGCGACACTCCGCGTCGATGGAAAGCGTCGGTCCGCTCCTCATTAAAAACAAAATGATTTTTAAACTGGAATTTTACGAGAACATTCGACAGAGCGGTCTCAGATTAGTCTAGTGTGACATTAGTTTCATCGATGTGTATTTACAGACAAAACACAGCACGAAGAATAAGCAGCGGCAGCACAGCTCTGACACGCACTGACTGCTACCGCCAGCAGAAGCGCTACTCAGTCGCTGCAGGAGTATTCGTGATTCTTCGTTACTCTTAATACACATCGATAAAACGAGTGACGCACTAGACTAAATTTGGACCGCTCTGTCGAATGAGCATGTAAAATTCCGATTTAAAAATCGTTTTGTTTGTAATGGGAAACAAACCGCTGTTTTCCGTCGACGCTGGGCCTACTATGAAAGACATGATGAGCGGGATTCGTTCGGGTTGACTCCATCTACACACTGCAAACGCCAAATTGCAAATACCAGCAGAGACACCATAGAAAATGCACCTTACGATCCCCAGGAAAGACACCCGATATTTGGAATGTAAACTGAATTATTGTGTGCGATATGTAACTAGAAAAAAAGACGAGCGTTTTTCCTAAAAATGACAATTAAATATGTGTTAATTGGCAAATATTTAATGAACTGTATTTTTAAATGACGTAGGCATTGAAAAACAAACAATAGCTGAAACGGGACTCGAACCAGAGATACAGCGGTTACCAATCTCGAATGTTACTGGTTTTTTCCTATCTTCATGTATCTTATGCCTCATTGAAATACTCGTGGAGCATGTATCTTCATTTAAGCGTTCGCAACGATCAGGAATCGAACCCAGGACCCCTACGTCGTAGGTGTGCACGCTATCACAGTGCCACGCTGCCCGTTGAATATATATATATATATATATATATATATATATATATATATATATATATATATATATATATATATTTATTTATTTATGCATTTATTTCACCTGGCAAGATTAGGGCCTTCAGGCCCTCTCTAACACCTAACCAGACATACTCAGATTCAACAAATTTCAGTTTCTACAGAACATTAAGGACATATAACATGTTATACAGTATTAATGTTAAAGAAAAAAATAGAGATTATAAAAGTAGTACAATGATAATTATAACAATCAAAAAATAATTATAACAATCAAGAATAATAATAATAATAATAATGACTATGTATATGAAGGTAAAGATATTTTTCTTTTATGAATGTCAGTCCTATTGCTAGTTGGGAATTTTCTCGTTATATTCTTGCAGCTTGTGAGTTATTCTCATCAAGCAGAGACATAAGACGATGGAATGGGGTGAAAGAGATATAGGAGAGGTAGATAGGTTAGAGGAAGAGAAATAGAATGGTAAAATTCGAAGCTATGATGGAGAGGAGAAAGAAAAATATGAGAGGGGCACAACAATGGTGGCTATACCGTTCCTAATATGTAAGTCTTGAGTTCCCTCTTGAATGTTGAGTGGTTCTGGATAAGACGCAGATCACAGGGGAGCGCGTTCCATAGTCGTGTGGCTGAGATGGAGAATGACACGGAGAAAGATTTTGTGTTATGTAAAGGTACAGTCAAGATGCTAGACGTATCCGATCTGGTAT
Organism: Schistocerca piceifrons; assembly: GCF_021461385.2. Lineage (NCBI taxonomy): Eukaryota > Metazoa > Arthropoda > Insecta > Orthoptera > Acrididae > Schistocerca > Schistocerca piceifrons. The sequence continues at coordinate 875,657,949 of NC_060149.1, read as the reverse complement.
TGCGGTTGTGGAATGATGATAGGTGTTTAATGTGAGAAGATAAGTATTGGGGGCACCAGTGGCTAAGAAATCGATGAAGTAAGCACATCGTGTGGAGATCGCGTGCCTTATGTGGGCGTATCCAACCTAGCTGGGAGTATGAAGGACTGATATGATCATACAACCGTATATTGCATACGTATCTAACGCAAGCGTTCATCACTAGCTCGAGGCATCTCGAATTTTCACTATTTGTGCCGTGTTGAACTACATCACAGTAGTAAAGATTAGGCAAGACTAGTGTTTGGACTAATTTTTGTTTAACATGGGTTGGAAATATTTTTCTAAATTTTTGAATTGCATGTAGGGAGGAGAGCGATTTCCGGCAAGCTGTGACTGTTTGTTCTTCCCAGTTTAGGTGTTCATCCAAGGTTATTCCAAGGTCCTTTACTGTTTTTTGGGATGGTAGTTGGGTACCATTGAGGAGTATTTGAGGGACTGTTTCGCGAAAGTACCGACTGATTAACTTTGGATGAGATATAAGTATGACCTGGGATTTCTTGGGGTTTAGTTTCAGACCTAGGTTCTGTGCCCATCGAGAAACAGAGCAAAGATCTGCGTTCATACTCGCTAATGCGTCACCAATGTTCTTGGGGCTTGCACTTATGTACAGTTGGATGTCGTCGGCATATAGATGGTAGTTGCAGGAGTGAATCACTGAAGAAATATCATTAATGTACAGTGAGAAGAGTAATGGACCAAGGACGGAGCCTTGAGGAACTCCAGAGCGCACGTTTTTCCATGATGACTTTTCAGACCCACAAATGACTTGTTGACTTCTGTTTTAGAGGTAGCTGTCGAACCAGTGTATTGCGCTGTTTGAGAAATTCAGCTGCTTCATTTTAATTAGTAATATATCAAAGTCAACTGTATCAAAAGCCTTGCTAAAGTCAAGCAGTGTTAGGATGGTAGCTTCACGTCTGTCCATAGCATGTTTAATGTCATCAGTTACTTTGATTAATGCAGTTGCTGTATTATGGTGCTTTCGAAAGCCTGACTGATATTTGTCGTGGATGTTATGAGTTTTGAGGTAATCCGTCAGCTGTTCATGGACGATGTATTCTAGGGCTTTACATATTGCAGGAAGTATGCTGATGGGCCTGTAGTCACCTGGCGACATAGGGTTGTCAGTCTTGGGTATAGGTTGAATTAAACTTTGCTTCCACTCAGTAGGATATGTACTACTGACAAGAGACAGGTTGAAGATGTCCGTGATAACTGGAGTAATAGTGTTTACGACGTTCTTAATCATGCCAATGCTCACTCCATCATTTCCTACTGCCTCGGAAGAGATTCTCATAATTGCCTTGTGTACTGTGCCGGTAGTGACATGTTTTAGGAAAAACTTGTCTCTCGAGAGATTGATATCTTGGGGCTGGTAATTTGTCGCTGCGTGGCGGTTTACAGCTGTTGAGAAGAAATCATTTAATTCTTCTGCAGACGCTTGATAAACAGCGTCAGATCTTCGCTTCCCTATACCGAAACTGCGCAGCTTTTTCCACAGTGCAGCAGGTTTTGATATGCCGCATACGACAGAGCGGGCATGTCTGATTTTGGCATTCCTCACGCTTTGCTTGGTTCTATTTCGGAGTTTCCTATAAGCTTCGTACGCCTCGGGAGTTGGGTTACGCTTGAAGGCCCTATGTGCAGCATCACGTTTATTCATTAACTGGCGTAATGCAGTGGTGAGCCACGGAGCGGGAGCTCTCTTTACCTTGACAGTGCGTTGGGGAGCATGTTTATCATACAGTGCAATAATTTTGCGACATAATTCCCGAATTTTTCCGTCTAAAGTCGGTTCATTGCTTATATCATGCCAAGGGATGTCTGAGCAATCCTTTTGAAGAGCGTCATGGTTAACATTTTTTAGGTTTCTGTAAGTTACCAGGTGAGATTTTTCTTTGGTAGTATGTACTGAGTAATTTAAGAATATCACGTCATGAGCAGAGAGTCCTGGAGCGGATGTCTGATTGGCGCGAATTATTTTATCTGGTCGCTTTGTTGCTATTATATATATGAGTGTATGGCTGTGTGGCGTGTGATGAGTTGGGTCCAGAGGTGTTAAACTCATATCATTGGAGTGGAACAGTCTCCTTAGTTTTTCTGCAGAGGGAGATTTTAACTGTAAGTCGATGTTTGTGTCGCCCATAATGATTATGTGTTCATACAGTGTCACGAGCGAGGACAGGGCAGACTGAAAGGAGGACATAGCACCGACGTTTGGAGGTTAATAGATTACTCCAATTAGCAGTTTCTGGTTTGATGTATTTATTTCGAAAAACAAGAACTCTGCTTCTCCTTCGCCCTTTGCATCCGATGTGCATAGTATAGTAGGTCTCAGATCAGAGCGAACATAGGCACCCACACCACCCCCGCGTCGTGTTTCACGATCTGCCCTTAGGAGAGAGTAACCAGTGATTCGGATAGCGTCGGAAGAAATGTTTGGTTTCAACCAAGTTTCAGAGACGAGGATAATATGGAACAGCGATTGGCAGAACAGGTCATATATCTTACTTTAGGATATCTAGGTCGCTCGAAAAACTACGAAGCCGATTTTCTCGAAAATTTTAAAGGATTTTTCAGAATTGATATTTGAGTTTTGAACCTCACGTACTAAAAATACATTTAAAAAATACTAAAATCCGATTGCCGTGTGGTCTTGCTAGATGTGTCAGCAAAGATTGTGACAGGTCGGCGTAGCCCAGACGAAAGTGTGTCAGACATGTTCAGGCAACTAAAATGATAATCTTGGAAAGCAATTTGATACTTTTTCTTTTTATTTTCGAAATTCTGTCATGAAGATTCAGAGAACCGGTATTCGAGTTACCCTGTGCAACAATTCTGCTGTCTCCATTGTATACGCGTATGTAGCACAGGAACGATGAAAGTAATATACACGAGATCAAGGTGTGTTTCGAAGCCATGTATTCCGTCATTTAGCGCACGTTCCATACGCAAAGTTGAGGTAGAAAAATAACGGCTTAATGTCCCGTCAACGATGAGATTGCTAGGGACGAACGACAGGATCGTACTGATCAAGGTTGGGGTAGGAACTGAGTCGTGTTCGTTTCAAAGGAACCATCCCGGTATTTTTCTAAATTGATTTTGGCACCCCTACCTCGGAAAATACGTGAATGGAACAAGACATAGTTGCTAATACTGATACGAAGTACCCGTCGCTATGTGACGTGGTGGTAGGAAATACCTCTTGTCCTTTTCAGGTAAATCATACTGGAATTCACTTTAATTCATCACAAACTATACAGTAACTTGAGGACTATAGAGGAAGATGTACCTTTAATTGGTTTAGGAGAGGAACCAATGCAATTCTAAAAATGGATGAGAGGACGGAGAATTGAACATTATTCCTCCATAATGCGAGTAAAGTGCCTGAACCAAACCCACATGTAGATGAAAGTACATGCCATTCTACTCACAGATACTGCATCACTGAAAAGCATCCCATTTATGGTTCGTAAACCTGTTCTCATTTCCCGTCGAGTTAAATCTCATCTAACGTCCCTTAGAAAGATCAGTTAAAACTTATCTGTCCGAAGGACGGTGTTACATTCATCTACGGCCCAATATACAGGGTGGTTATAATTAAACTTTTGCTACTTGAGAGGGGCCCCATGAAAGACGAGCGATTGTGCGACATGAAACTTAGTGGAAACAGTATTAAGGGCATGCGGAAGAGAAATAACGAGTAAGCTGTTGAAATAAACATATTTTAATTTCTAGATGACAGGGTAACATTTGTTAACTGCGTACCATATTTACGTCCCAGGTTACAAACGTTGCTCAGTGTGACAATCATCTGCATCCACGGCAATCTGGAACTGCACTAGAGATATCATTTCACAACTGTTCGCATGAATTTTTTAACGGTGGACCGTGGAATGTTCAGCTGTCATGACACAGCTCATACTCTGCTTCAAGATCGCACGTTGCGTCCAGCATTCTGAGCCATGGAAACAGTAACTTCTTCAACAATTTTTGGCGTAACTGACCGTCGGTCTCTCGCAAGAGCAATTCCAACAGCGCCATTTAATTCGAATTTGCGAATTATGTTCTTCAACTCTGGTGCGGAAAGAGGACCTCTCTGTATTCCTTCAGTACGTCGATACTCGTGAAGCACTATTGCTGTAGTTTTGATAAAACAGCATTACCAGTAGATTCCCGCTCACCTTGTCCAGACCCATGTTGACTATGCAAGTGTAATACACACTGATGCTTCTGTTTCGATCCTACTTCGCCGTACTAGTACCGGCACCTAAGGGCAAGTCATGGCAGTAACACTACTTACAACGCAAATCCTGATAGTTTTCCGTCTCTACCGGCTCAAGTACAGAAAGTTTAATTATAACAATCCTCCATGTTGGCGTGCGAACCCTAAAAGTCTCCACTTATGATGAGCGACAATGTAATTCACACGAGTCTCGTTGCCTGGAGTGCACCACATTTATGAAGGCCTTCTGATTAAATTACTCGATGATACTATGCATTTGGTGGCAGCAGCGAGGGAATGTTCAACGCAGCAGGATCAGTGTTTCTATTCACTCGAATCCAGTACGTAAGAACGAATCGGTCATCGTTGCATGTCATAGCACTTGTCCGTCTTTGCTGAGTTTTGTAATTGGCGACCCAGTTCCACAGTTTATCAATAATAGGACGACGAACACTCTGTTGCCTGCCACTCACTTGCTGAGACTGACACCGGTCGTTAGTCGTAGTTTGTCCGACAACTGATATTCGATCAAGTTTGCTGTTCCAGCAGTCTCCCCTCACTCTCGAAGCACCAACTACTGTTCAAAATGGCTCTGAGCACTATGGGACTTAACATCTGTGGTCATCAGTCCCCTAGAACTTAGAACTACTTAAACCTAACTAACCTAAGGACATCACACACATCCATGCCCGAGGCAGGATTCGAACCTGCGACCGTAGCAGTTGCGCGGTTCCGGACTAAGCGCCTAGAACCGCTAGACCACCGTGGCCGGCACCAACTACTGTTCTTTTCTGAAAAAAATGCAGTTTTCTAGAAAAGCGCTCATAATGCTACGTGTCCCTTACTATCAAAATGTTCATACATGAACAGAAAGTAAATATCCTACGTTGAACTAACTATTCTAGTGTTGTTAACGTTGGCTAAGGTTCGGTTCCTGTTTATGCCTTCTAAATAATAGGTCCAAGGCCTTCTGTTCCCGCAAAAGTCACATGAATATTGTTGCTTTTTTACATCATCAGTATTTATTGGTAAATTCTTGATACTTTCTACAACACCACCTGTTAAGTAAACGCATTTTGCAACATTTCAACACAATACAAAGAACTTAACAGTTACATTGACCAACCTCAACAACAACTGAAAACAAGATGTAGTTCAGATGAGTTTTATCGTGACTGTCTTCACTGTAAATACTTTTTAGGTGTAATTTACGTAGCCGGCCGCGGTGGCCGAGCGATTTTAGGCGCTTCAGTCTGGAACCGGGCGACTGCTAGGGTCGCAGTTTCGAATCCTACCTCGGGCATGGATGTGTGTGATGTCCTTAGGTTAGTTAGGTTTAAGTAGTTCTAGGTTCTAGGGGACTGATGACCTGAGACGTCAAGTCCCATAGTGCTCAGAGCCATTTTTTTTTGTAATTTACGTAATGTTTTCTGGAAACAATTATTTGTGTAAAGATTTTTGCGGTTAATAATTAATAGTGAAGGGTGCAAATTCTGATAACATAAAAACTATCAGCTTTCTGTCTTTATATGATTTTCGATTGATTATCAATAATAAAATCAGAAAAATTAAAAATGAACATAGAATTTTTACTTACATGGACACTAAAGCATAATAATTTTAGCTACACTGTAAAGTGGTTTTTAACTCTTTTAAGTTAAAATTAGTGATTACTTATGTTCATGGTTCAAGTCGATGTTGCTAAATGGATCGATGTGAAAAATAAAATTATGTTATCATAAAAATAGTGTTTTGGTGATCAAATACATGCAAAATTATCTTTAGATGAGGAATACATAATTTAAGTATAAAAGTTAACTCAAATCAGACCGAAATTTATACGGAATCGAACATATCAATTGAATTACAAAAGTTCTAAGACAGCAAGATTCATTACACACTGCAGCACTGCTGGTCTGTATGCGTTATTGCACGGTACTATTATAATAACAAAAAATTCAATACCTGCGCCTATTTGTTTAAATTTTGCCGAATTATTGCTGCTATTGTGTTTTGATGGCAACTCATTGCAACATAAGCATTTGGCGATGTTTTCCGTGGATACCCTATTTTGAGTACAGAAGTCTGTTTTAAATAGCGTTGCTGTGAAGGGCTACATTGATGATGGGCTAGAAGTTTGAAAATCTTTTATTTTATTTTTATTTATTTTTTACCGCTGGGCCCAAATAAATGCTGGCGCTTGGAACAAGTAGCGACGTTTCTTCGTCGCAGCTACTAAATACTCACTCGGTTGCGAGACTCCATTTAAAAGCATGAGTTGCACTTTGAAGGACACTTCCGTCGTAGCGCCAGAGCAACAAAACCGGCCTCAGTGGCAACTGGCGCTGCCAAGAACGTCACAGCTAGACGGAATCTTATGTGCTTGTTAATAATAAACATTTCATGGGTTCGCTGCTTCATGCTACAAAGTTTGGAATAATGAACTGAGGCGATTGCCAATAGTTAATATACCATTCGTCTCAATGAGTCACAAACACGTGTAAAAAATCGAAATCAATGGGAAACGTCCGAGCAACCACACAACAAAATAAATGAGGATTGGGAACCACCGGACACTCAACCACGGGAATCTGGGTTTAGTCACTGGTCCACTCACGCTTAACTGGGTTTCCTTAAATTACTACAGGTAAATTCAACATGTCCATACGCCACAGCCAGTTCCTTTCAAAGACCTTGGATTAATTCTATGACTAACAACTTCATTCCCGGTAGAATGTAACATCCACAAGACTCCCTTTGCGGTAGAGTTGAGTACCACATTCTTCAGTGGTTGTGGATTGCTCTCATTCTTCTGTACAGACGGCCACCAGCATAATCATCCTCTGCAAATCTTTTGAGCCCTTCGTAGATGCTACAGCATTTCTCCCTTACCAGCTGAGTAATTTATTTCAAACAAGATCGTCGTGTGCTGCTCTTCCGCGCTACCATTCCTTCTACAAGCACTTCTCGTTAAGACAGTGTGGGAAACGAGAGGAATCTGAAGGTCGAAATGGAATGCACGTAGACAGATATTTCAGGAGCCAGTGATATGCGATGGTCAGGAGAGGGAGATGTTTGGAGTGGATTCTTCATAATCGGTCTGTTTATGGTAGGGCTGGAGTAGGAACACTAATCGACATCAAAGTCGGCAAAAGAGTGAAGCCAATAGAAAGATCGTTGGTGGTAAAAATTGATGTATACCCAACAGACACTATAATCATACAAGTGCAGCCCACATTTCAAACACAGACGCGAATAACATTGAAATCGAAAAAGTGTATGATAATAATATACTCGTAAAATTTGTCAGATCGAACTAGGATGTAATCGTAACTGGAGTATGTAATGCAGTCTTCGATGAACTTATAACACAGAAAATAAAAGAAGAGTTCTGTTTAGGCAAAAGATATGGGAAGAAATAAAGATTAGGAGTGTTCTGGGATGGAAAAGAGAGAGTCGTTACGGATACTCTTTCCGAGAACCCTTTGACAATGAAATATACATTGTAGATTACAAGGCATCAGAGAAAATATCAAACTGACAAAATTCTTGTAAAACAAAGACCAAAAAGTAAACTTAAAACTGCTAAAGTAATTCATGTGCCGAAAGTGATAATGACCATAACCTGAGAATAATTAATTGCTAAGTGAAATTCCAGAAGCTGATGCTATAGCGACTGAAACCTTTACATGGAGACAACATGATAAACCTCATATAAGCATACAACGTGAGTTCTTTCCAATCGACTGCAGCTGCGACTGGAAAGAATTCACATTGTATGCTCATATGAAGTTTATCATGTTGTATCTACGTAATGGTTACTGGTGAGGAATAATGCATATTTGGTTACTGACATGTACATTGTTGGAAACTGTGTGAATACACTTACGTCTAGGGCCATGGTTTGAAAAAGGATGGGATTGTCCCAAAATTGTCACCACAAAGAAAGGACTATTATCGCATCTGAGCGGATATTGAAGGAAAATAAAACGTTTATCATGTTGTATCTACATAATGGTTACTGGTGAGGAATAATGCATATTTGGTTGCTGACATGTACATTGTTGGAAACTGTGTGAATACACTTACGTCTAGGGCCATGGTTTGAAAAAGGATGGGATTGTCCCAAAATTGTCACCACAAAGAAAGGACTATTATCGCATCTGAGCGGATATTGAAGGAAAATAAAACGTTTATCATGTTGTATCTACATAATGGTTACTGGTGAGGAATAATGCATATTTGGTTACTGACATGTACATTGTTGGAAACTGTGTGAATACACTTACGTCTAGGGCCATGGTTTGAAAAAGGATGGGATTGTCCCAAAATTGTCACCACAAAGAAAGGACTATTATCGCATCTGAGCGGATATTGAAGGAAAATAAAACGTTTATCATGTTGTATCTACATAATGGTTACTGGTGAGGAATAATGCATATTTGGTTACTGACATGTACATTGTTGGAAACTGTGTGAATACACTTACGTCTAGGGCCATGGTTTGAAAAAGGATGGGATTGTCCCAAAATTGTCACCACAAAGAAAGGACTATTATCGCATCTGAGCGGATATTGAAGGAAAATAAAACGTTTATCATGTTGTATCTACATAATGGTTACTGGTGAGGAATAATGCATATTTGGTTACTGACATGTACATTGTTGGAAACTGTGTGAATACACTTATGTCTAGGGCCATGGTTTGAAAAAGGATGGGATTGTCCCAAAATTGTCACCACAAAGAAAGGACTATTATCGCATCTGAGCGGATATTGAAGGAAAATAAAACGTTTATCATGTTGTATCTACATAATGGTTACTGGTGAGGAATAATGCATATTTGGTTACTGACATGTACATTGTTGGAAACTGTGTGAATACACTTACGTCTAGGGCCATGGTTTGAAAAAGGATGGGATTGTCCCAAAATTGTCACCACAAAGAAAGGACTATTATCGCATCTGAGCGGATATTGAAGGAAAATAAAACGTTTATCATGTTGTATCTACATAATGGTTACTGGTGAGGAATAATGCATATTTGGTTGCTGACATGTACATTGTTGGAAACTGTGTGAATACACTTACGTCTAGGGCCATGGTTTGAAAAAGGATGGGATTGTCCCAAAATTGTCACCACAAAGAAAGGACTATTATCGCATCTGAGCGGATATTGAAGGAAAATAAAACGTTTATCATGTTGTATCTACATAATGGTTACTGGTGAGGAATAATGCATATTTGGTTACTGACATGTACATTGTTGGAAACTGTGTGAATACACTTACGTCTAGGGCCATGGTTTGAAAAAGGATGGGATTGTCCCAAAATTGTCACCACAAAGAAAGGACTATTATCGCATCTGAGCGGATATTGAAGGAAAATAAAACGTTTATCATGTTGTATCTACATAATGGTTACTGGTGAGGAATAATGCATATTTGGTTACTGACATGTACATTGTTGGAAACTGTGTGAATACACTTACGTCTAGGGCCATGGTTTGAAAAAGGATGGGATTGTCCCAAAATTGTCACCACAAAGAAAGGACTATTATCGCATCTGAGCGGATATTGAAGGAAAATAAAACGTTTATCATGTTGTATCTACATAATGGTTACTGGTGAGGAATAATGCATATTTGGTTACTGACATGTACATTGTTGGAGACTGTGTGAATACACTTACGTCTAGGGCCATGGTTTGAAAAAGGATGGGATTGTCCCAAAATTGTCGAGACAAAGAGAGGACTATTATCGCATCTGAGCGGATATTGAAGGAAAATAAAACGTTTATCATGTTGTATCTACATAATGGTTACTGGTGAGGAATAATGCATATTTGGTTACTGACATGTACATTGTTGGAAACTGTGTGAATACACTTACGTCTAGGGCCATGGTTTGAAAAAGGATGGGATTGTCCCAAAATTGTCACCACAAAGAAAGGACTATTATCGCATCTGAGCGGATATTGAAGGAAAATAAAACGTTTATCATGTTGTATCTACATAATGGTTACTGGTGAGGAATAATGCATATTTGGTTACTGACATGTACATTGTTGGAAACTGTGTGAATACACTTACGTCTAGGGCCATGGTTTGAAAAAGGATGGGATTGTCCCAAAATTGTCACCACAAAGAAAGGACTATTATCGCATCTGAGCGGATATTGAAGGAAAATAAAACGTTTATCATGTTGTATCTACATAATGGTTACTGGTGAGGAATAATGCATATTTGGTTACTGACATGTACATTGTTGGAAACTGTGTGAATACACTTACGTCTAGGGCCATGGTTTGAAAAAGGATGGGATTGTCCCAAAATTGTCACCACAAAGAAAGGACTATTATCGCATCTGAGCGGATATTGAAGGAAAATAAAACGTTTATCATGTTGTATCTACATAATGGTTACTGGTGAGGAATAATGCATATTTGGTTACTGACATGTACATTGTTGGAAACTGTGTGAATACACTTACGTCTAGGGCCATGGTTTGAAAAAGGATGGGATTGTCCCAAAATTGTCACCACAAAGAAAGGACTATTATCGCATCTGAGCGGATATTGAAGGAAAATAAAACGTTTATCATGTTGTATCTACATAATGGTTACTGGTGAGGAATAATGCATATTTGGTTACTGACATGTACATTGTTGGAAACTGTGTGAATACACTTACGTCTAGGGCCATGGTTTGAAAAAGGATGGGATTGTCCCAAAATTGTCACCACAAAGAAAGGACTATTATCGCATCTGAGCGGATATTGAAGGAAAATAAAACGTTTATCATGTTGTATATACATAATGGTTACTGGTGAGGAATAATGCATATTTGGTTACTGACATGTACATTGTTGGAAACTGTGTGAATACACTTATGTCTAGGGCCATGGTTTGAAAAAGGATGGGATTGTCCCAAAATTGTCACCACAAAGAAAGGACTATTATCGCATCTGAGCGGATATTGAAGGAAAATAAAACGTTTATCATGTTGTATCTACATAATGGTTACTGGTGAGGAATAATGCATATTTGGTTACTGACATGTACATTGTTGGAAACTGTGTGAATACACTTACGTCTAGGGCCATGGTTTGAAAAAGGATGGGATTGTCCCAAAATTGTCACCACAAAGAAAGAACTATTATCGCATCTGAGCGGATATTGAAGGAAAATAAAACGTTTATCATGTTGTATCTACATAATGGTTACTGGTGAGGAATAATGCATATTTGGTTGCTGACATGTACATTGTTGGAAACTGTGTGAATACACTTACGTCTAGGGCCATGGTTTGAAAAAGGATGGGATTGTCCCAAAATTGTCACCACAAAGAAAGGACTATTATCGCATCTGAGCGGATATTGAAGGAAAATAAAACGTTTATCATGTTGTATCTACATAATGGTTACTGGTGAGGAATAATGCATATTTGGTTACTGACATGTACATTGTTGGAAACTGTGTGAATACACTTACGTCTAGGGCCATGGTTTGAAAAAGGATGGGATTGTCCCAAAATTGTCACCACAAAGAAAGGACTATTATCGCATCTGAGCGGATATTGAAGGAAAATAAAACGTTTATCATGTTGTATCTACATAATGGTTACTGGTGAGGAATAATGCATATTTGGTTACTGACATGTACATTGTTGGAAACTGTGTGAATACACTTACGTCTAGGGCCATGGTTTGAAAAAGGATGGGATTGTCCCAAAATTGTCACCACAAAGAAAGGACTATTATCGCATCTGAGCGGATATTGAAGGAAAATAAAACGTTTATCATGTTGTATCTACATAATGGTTACTGGTGAGGAATAATGCATATTTGGTTACTGACATGTACATTGTTGGAAACTGTGTGAATACACTTACGTCTAGGGCCATGGTTTGAAAAAGGATGGGATTGTCCCAAAATTGTCACCACAAAGAAAGGACTATTATCGCATCTGAGCGGATATTGAAGGAAAATAAAACGTTTATCATGTTGTATCTACATAATGGTTACTGGTGAGGAATAATGCATATTTGGTTACTGACATGTACATTGTTGGAAACTGTGTGAATACACTTACGTCTAGGGCCATGGTTTGAAAAAGGATGGGATTGTCCCAAAATTGTCACCACAAAGAAAGGACTATTATCGCATCTGAGCGGATATTGAAGGAAAATAAAACGTTTATCATGTTGTATCTACATAATGGTTACTGGTGAGGAATAATGCATATTTGGTTACTGACATGTACATTGTTGGAAACTGTGTGAATACACTTACGTCTAGGGCCATGGTTTGAAAAAGGATGGGATTGTCCCAAAATTGTCACCACAAAGAAAGGACTATTATCGCATCTGAGCGGATATTGAAGGAAAATAAAACGATTATTATGTTGTATCTACATAATGGTTACTGGTGAGGAATAATGCATATTTGGTTACTGACATGTACATTGTTGGAAACTGTGTGAATACACTTACGTCTAGGGCCATGGTTTGAAAAAAGATGGGATTGTCCCAAAATTGTCACCACAAAGAAAGGACTATTATCGCATCTGAGCGGATATTGAAGGAAAATAAAACGTTTATCATGTTGTATCTACATAATGGTTACTGGTGAGGAATAATGCATATTTGGTTACTGACATGTACATTGTTGGAAACTGTGTGAATACACTTACGTCTAGGGCCATGGTTTGAAAAAGGATGGGATTGTCCCAAAATTGTCACCACAAAGAAAGGACTATTATCGCATCTGAGCGGATATTGAAGGAAAATAAAACGTTTATCATGTTGTATCTACATAATGGTTACTGGTGAGGAATAATGCATATTTGGTTACTGACATGTACATTGTTGGAAACTGTGTGAATACACTTACGTCTAGGGCCATGGTTTGAAAAAGGATGGGATTGTCCCAAAATTGTCACCACAAAGAAAGGACTATTATCGCATCTGAGCGGATATTGAAGGAAAATAAAACGTTTATCATGTTGTTTCTACATAATGGTTACTGGTGAGGAATAATGCATATTTGGTTACTGACATGTACATTGTTGGAAACTGTGTGAATACACTTACGTCTAGGGCCATGGTTTGAAAAAGGATGGGATTGTCCCAAAATTGTCACCACAAAGAAAGGACTATTATCGCATCTGAGCGGATATTGAAGGAAAATAAAACGTTTATCATGTTGTATCTACATAATGGTTACTGGTGAGGAATAATGCATATTTGGTTACTGACATGTACATTGTTGGAAACTGTGTGAATACACTTACGTCTAGGGCCATGGTTTGAAAAAGGATGGGATTGTCCCAAAATTGTCACCACAAAGAAAGGACTATTATCGCATCTGAGCGGATATTGAAGGAAAATAAAACGTTTATCATGTTGTATCTACATAATGGTTACTGGTGAGGAATAATGCATATTTGGTTGCTGACATGTACATTGTTGGAAACTGTGTGAATACACTTACGTCTAGGGCCATGGTTTGAAAAAGGATGGGATTGTCCCAAAATTGTCACCACAAAGAAAGGACTATTATCGCATCTGAGCGGATATTGAAGGAAAATAAAACGTTTATCATGTTGTATCTACATAATGGTTACTGGTGAGGAATAATGCATATTTGGTTACTGACATGTACATTGTTGGAAACTGTGTGAATACACTTACGTCTAGGGCCATGGTTTGAAAAAGGATGGGATTGTCCCAAAATTGTCACCACAAAGAAAGGACTATTATCGCATCTGAGCGGATATTGAAGGAAAATAAAACGTTTATCATGTTGTATCTACATAATGGTTACTGGTGAGGAATAATGCATATTTGGTTACTGACATGTACATTGTTGGAAACTGTGTGAATACACTTACGTCTAGGGCCATGGTTTGAAAAAGGATGGGATTGTCCCAAAATTGTCACCACAAAGAAAGGACTATTATCGCATCTGAGCGGATATGGAAGGAAAATAAAACGTTTATCATGTTGTATCTACATAATGGTTACTGGTGAGGAATAATGCATATTTGGTTACTGACATGTACATTGTTGGAAACTGTGTGAATACACTTACGTCTAGGGCCATGGTTTGAAAAAGGATGGGATTGTCCCAAAATTGTCACCACAAAGAAAGGACTATTATCGCATCTAAGCGGATATTGAAGGAAAATAAAACGTTTATCATGTTGTATCTACATAATGGTTACTGGTGAGGAATAATGCATATTTGGTTACTGACATGTACATTGTTGGAAACTGTGTGAAAACACTTACGTCTAGGGCCATGGTTTGAAAAAGGATGGGATTGTCCCAAAATTGTCACCACAAAGAAAGGACTATTATCGCATCTGAGCGGATATTGAAGGAAAATAAAACGTTTATCATGTTGTATCTACATAATGGTTACTGGTGAGGAATAATGCATATTTGGTTACTGACATGTACATTGTTGGAAACTGTGTGAATACACTTACGTCTAGGGCCATGGTTGGAAAAGGATGGGATTGTCCCAAAATTGTCACCACAAAGAAAGGACTATTATCGCATCTGAGCGGATATTGAAGGAAAATAAAACGTTTATCATGTTGTATCTACATAATGGTTACTGGTGAGGAATAATGCATATTTGGTTACTGACATGTACATTGTTGGAAACTGTGTGAATACACTTACGTCTAGGGCCATGGTTTGAAAAAGGATGGGATTGTCCCAAAATTGTCACCACAAAGAAAGGACTATTATCGCATCTGAGCGGATATTGAAGGAAAATAAAACGTTTATCATGTTGTATCTACATAATGGTTACTGGTGAGGAATAATGCATATTTGGTTACTGACATGTACATTGTTGGAAACTGTGTGAATACACTTACGTCTAGGGCCATGGTTTGAAAAAGGATGGGATTGTCCCAAAATTGTCACCACAAAGAAAGGACTATTATCGCATCTGAGCGGATATTGAAGGAAAATAAAACGTTTATCATGTTGTATCTACATAATGGTTACTGGTGAGGAATAATGCATATTTGGTTACTGACATGTACATTGTTGGAAACTGTGTGAATACACTTACGTCTAGGGCCATGGTTTGAAAAAGGATGGGATTGTCCCAAAATTGTCACCACAAAGAAAGGACTATTATCGCACATGAGCGGATATTGAAGGAAAATAAAACGTTCATCATGTTGTATCTACATAATGGTTACTGGTGAGGAATAATGCATATTTGGTTGCTGACATGTACATTGTTGGAAACTGTGTGAATACACTTACGTCTAGGGCCATGGTTTGAAAAAGGATGGATTGTCCCAAAATTGTCACCACAAAGAAAGGACTATTATCGCATCTGAGCGGATATTGAAGGAAAATAAAACGTTTATCATGTTGTATCTACATAATGGTTACTGGTGAGGAATAATGCATATTTGGTTGCTGACATGTACATTGTTGGAAACTGTGTGAATACACTTACGTCTACGGCCATGGTTTGAAAAAGGATGGGATTGTCCCAAAATTGTCACCACAAAGAAAGCACTATTATCGCATCTGAGCGGATATTGAAGGAAAATAAAACGTTTATCATGTTGTATCTACATAATGGTTACTGGTGAGGAATAATGCATATTTGGTTACTGACATGTACATTGTTGGAAACTGTGTGAATACACTTACGTCTAGGGCCATGGTTTGAAAAAGGATGGGATTGTCCCAAAATTGTCACCACAAAGAAAGGACTATTAACGCATCTGAGCGGATATTGAAGGAAAATAAAACGTTTATCATGTTGTATCTACATAATGGTTACTGGTGAGGAATAATGCATATTTGGTTGCTGACATGTACATTGTTGGAAACTGTGTGAATACACTTACGTCTAGGGCCATGGTTTGAAAAAGGATGGGATTGTCCCAAAATTGTCACCACAAAGAAAGGACTATTATCGCATCTGAGCGGATATTGAAGGAAAATAAAACGTTTATCATGTTGTATCTACATAATGGTTACTGGTGAGGAATAATGCATATTTGGTTGCTGACATGTACATTGTTGGAAACTGTGTGAATACACTTACGTCTAGGGCCATGGTTTGAAAAAGGATGGGATTGTCCCAAAATTGTCACCACAAAGAAAGGACTATTATCGCATCTGAGCGGATATTGAAGGAAAATAAAACGTTTATCATGTTGTATCTACATAATGGTTACTGGTGAGGAATAATGCATATTTGGTTACTGACATGTACATTGTTGGAAACTGTGTGAATACACTTACGTCTAGGGCCATGGTTTGAAAAAGGATGGGATTGTCCCAAAATTGTCACCACAAAGAAAGGACTATTATCGCATCTGAGCGGATATTGAAGGAAAATAAAACGTTTATCATGTTGTATCTACATAATGGTTACTGGTGAGGAATAATGCATATTTGGTTGCTGACATGTACATTGTTGGAAACTGTGTGAATACACTTACGTCTAGGGCCATGGTTTGAAAAAGGATGGGATTGTCCCAAAATTGTCACCACAAAGAAAGGACTATTATCGCATCTGAGCGGATATTGAAGGAAAATAAAACGTTTATCATGTTGTATCTACATAATGGTTACTGGTGAGGAATAATGCATATTTGGTTGCTAAAATGTACATTGTTGGAAACTGTGTGAATACACTTACGTCTAGGGCCATGGTTTGAAAAAGGATGGGATTGTCCCAAAATTGTCACCACAAAGAAAGGACTATTATCGCATCTGAGCGGATATTGAAGGAAAATAAAACGTTTATCATGTTGTATCTACATAATGGTTACTGGTGAGGAATAATGCATATTTGGTTGCTGACATGTACATTGTTGGAAACTGTGTGAATACACTTACGTCTAGGGCCATGGTTTGAAAAAGGATGGGATTGTCCCAAAATTGTCACCACAAAGAAAGGACTATTATCGCATCTGAGCGGATATTGAAGGAAAATAAAACGTTTATCATGTTGTATCTACATAATGGTTACTGGTGAGGAATAATGCATATTTGGTTGCTGACATGTACATTGTTGGAAACTGTGTGAATACACTTACGTCTAGGGCCATGGTTTGAAAAAGGATGGGATTGTCCCAAAATTGTCACCACAAAGAAAGGACTATTATCGCATCTGAGCGGATATTGAAGGAAAATAAAACGTTTATCATGTTGTATCTACATAATGGTTACTGGTGAGGAATAATGCATATTTGGTTGCTGACATGTACATTGTTGGAAACTGTGTGAATACACTTACGTCTAGGGCCATGGTTTGAAAAAGGATGGGATTGTCCCAAAATTGTCACCACAAAGAAAGGACTATTATCGCATCTGAGCGGATATTGAAGGAAAATAAAACGTATATCATGTTGTATCTACATAATGGTTACTGGTGAGGAATAATGCATATTTGGTTGCTGACATGTACATTGTTGGAAACTGTGTGAATACACTTACGTCTAGGGCCATGGTTTGAAAAAGGATGGGATTGTCCCAAAATTGTCACCACAAAGAAAGGACTATTATCGCATCTGAGCGGATATTGAAGGAAAATAAATCGTTTATCATGTTGTATCTACATAATGGTTACTGGTGAGGAATAATGCATATTTGTTTACTGACATGTACATTGTTGGAAACTGTGTGAATACACTTATGTCTAGGGCCATGGTTTGAAAAAGGATGGGATTGTCCCAAAATTGTCACCACAAAGAAAGGACTATTATCGCATCTGAGCGGATATTGAAGGAAAATAAAACGTTTATCATGTTGTATCTACATAATGGTTACTGGTGAGGAATAATGCATATTTGGTTGCTGACATGTACATTGTTGGAAACTGTGTGAATACACTTACGTCTAGGGCCATGGTTTGAAAAAGGATGGGATTGTCCCAAAATTGTCACCACAAAGAAAGGACTATTATCGCATCTGAGCGGATATTGAAGGAAAATAAAACGTTTATCATGTTGTATCTACATAATGGTTACTGGTGAGGAATAATGCATATTTGGTTACTGACATGTACATTGTTGGAAACTGTGTGAATACACTTACGTCTAGGGCCATGGTTTGAAAAAGGATGGGATTTTCCCAAAATTGTCACCACAAAGAAAGGACTATTATCGCATCTGAGCGGATATTGAAGGAAAATAAAACGTTTATCATGTTGTATCTACATAATGGTTACTGGTGAGGAATAATGCATATTTGGTTGCTGGCATGTACATTGTTGGAAACTGTGTGAATACACTTACGTCTAGGGCCATGGTTTGAAAAAGGATGGGATTGTCCCAAAATTGTCACCACAAAGAAAGGACTATTATCGCATCTGAGCGGATATTGAAGGAAAATAAAACGTTTATCATGTTGTATCTACATAATGGTTACTGGTGAGGAATAATGCATATTTGGTTGCTGACATGTACATTGTTGGAAACTGTGTGAATACACTTACGTCTAGGGCCATGGTTTGAAAAAGGATGGGATTGTCCCAAAATTGTCACCACAAAGAAAGGACTATTATCGCATCTGAGTGGATATTGAAGGAAAATAAAACGTTTATCATGTTGTATCTACATAATGGTTACTGGTGAGGAATAATGCATATTTGGTTGCTGACATGTACATTGTTGGAAACTGTGTGAATACACTTACGTCTAGGGCCATGGTTTGAAAAAGGATGGGATTGTCCCAAAATTGTCACCACAAAGAAAGGACTATTATCGCATCTGAGCGGATATAGAAGGAAAATAAAACGTTTATCATGTTGTATCTACATAATGGTTACTGGTGAGGAATAATGCATATTTGGTTGCTGGCATGTACGTTGTTGGAAACTGTGTGAATACACTTACGTCTAGGGCCATGGTTTGAAAAAGGATGGGATTGTCCCAAAATTGTCACCACAAAGAAAGGACTATTATCGCATCTGAGCGGATATTGAAGGAAAATAAAACGTTTATCATGTTGTATCTACATAATGGTTACTGGTGAGGAATAATGCATATTTGGTTGCTGACATGTACATTGTTGGAAACTGTGTGAATACACTTACGTCTAGGGCCATGGTTTGAAAAAGGATGGGATTGTCCCAAAATTGTCACCACAAAGAAAGGACTATTATCGCATCTGAGCGGATATTGAAGGAAAATAAAACGTTTATCATGTTGTATCTACATAATGGTTACTGGTGAGGAATAATGCATATTTGGTTGCTGACATGTACATTGTTGGAAACTGTGTGAATACACTTACGTCTAGGGCCATGGTTGAAAAAGGATGGGATTGTCCCAAAATTGTCACCACAAAGAAAGGACTATTATCGCATCTGAGCGGATATTGAAGGAAAATAAAACGTATATCATGTTGTATCTACATAATGGTTACTGGTGAGGAATAATGCATATTTGGTTGCTGACATGTACATTGTTGGAAACTGTGTGAATACACTTACGTCTAGGGCCATGGTTTGAAAAAGGATGGGATTGTCCCAAAATTGTCACCACAAAGAAAGGACTATTATCGCATCTGAGCGGATATTGAAGGAAAATAAAACGTTTATCATGTTGTATCTACATAATGGTTACTGGTGAGGAATAATGCATATTTGTTTACTGACATGTACATTGTTGGAAACTGTGTGAATACACTTATGTCTAGGGCCATGGTTTGAAAATGGATGGGATTGTCCCAAAATTGTCACCACAAAGAAAGGACTATTATCGCATCTGAGCGGATATTGAAGGAAAATAAAACGTTTATCATGTTGTATCTACATAATGGTTACTGGTGAGGAATAATGCATATTTGGTTGCTGACATGTACATTGTTGGAAACTGTGTGAATACACTTACGTCTAGGGCCATGGTTTGAAAAAGGATGGATTGTCCCAAAATTGTCACCACAAAGAAAGGACTATCATCGCATCTGAGCGGATATTGAAGGAAAATAAAACGTTTATCATGTTGTATCTACATAATGGTTACTGATGAGGAATAATGCATATTTGGTTACTGACATGTACATTGTTGGAAACTCTGTGTGAATACACTTACGTCTAGGGCCATGGTTTGAAAAAGGATGGGATTGTCCCAAAATTGTCACCACAAAGAAAGGACTATTATCGCATCTGAGCGAATATTGAAGGAAAATAAAACGTTTATCATGTTGTATCTACGTAATGGTTACTGGTGAGGAATAATGCATATTTGGTTACTGACATGTACATTGTTGGAAACTGTGTGAATACACTTACGTCTAGGGCCATGGTTTGAAAAAGGATGGGATTGTCCCAAAATTGTCACCACAAAGAAAGGACTATTATCGCATCTGAGCGAATATTGAAGGAAAATAAAACGTTTATCATGTTGTATCTACGTAATGGTTACTGGTGAGGAATAATGCATATTTGGTTACTGACATGTACATTGTTGGGAACTGTGTGAATACACTTACGTCTAGGGCCATGGTTTGAAAAAGGATGGGATTGTCCCAAAATTGTCACCACAAAGAAAGGACTATTATCGCATCTGAGCGGATATTGAAGGAAAATAAACGTATGGAGCTATTTTTGAAGATCACAGATAACTCTTCGAATGTAGATTAAATATCAAGCAGGTACACCTTTCTTTAAAGTAATATCTCCACTTCTGTGTAATGATCACAATTTAACGTATTCTTTTTTCTGAACATCATTTCTCAAGTTTTAATGATGGTTTTGGTGCTAAAAATGTCCAAACATGACCTTATTACCAGTATTTTGTGAATTAAGCGTTTTTGTAAAATTCTATTTGTTACGCAATTTACATAATTAATACTTGAATATTATCCCAGCTGAACAGTTTTGTCATAATCTAAAACATATTGAGTTTACTCTCCCCTCTGAGATGTTTCCCGAGATATGAATTATTGAAAGGAAATAGCTTTTTATAGCTACGGGAATTTTTAAGGAAAGTGTTATACTAGATTACATAACGATTTGTATTCCTTATTAATTTGTCTGAGTTTTCGGTTTTTCACCTCCGACCTGTCCATTATCGAAGCAAATCATGTATTAGCAACAATTTAATCGTTTCTCAAGAGATTCGCTTTAGATATGTACATGGTCACAAACGTTGTAACTGCTTGAGTTAGAGACCTTTCTTTTACCAGTGCGTGAAGTAAAGTGAATATTGTGTAATTCTATGAGAATAAATATCGAGGATTGTAATTTGATGTATATTTCTTCACCTAAGGGTTTTATTTGCCGACATTTGAGCGTACAAAACGGGATAATAGTAACCGGTACATGTCCTATTCCGTTACGAAGTGAAAGAGCATCAAGGTAAGGTGATTAGTACTTACCGTACCACAAGTCATCCTGTGACGTAAATGGCGGAGTATTTCGGCTCATGGCAAACATACCATGTACGAACTACTGTCGGAAACCAATTCCGGAGAGAATTATACACGCTTCAAAAAAAGCTTTGAATCACCCCGGTTCCCAGAATTCCTGAAGACAGACGTTGACTGTGGATATTGCATCACAGACACAGTCCCTCTGACTGTTCAGAGATGTCACTAACCCCGCCCAAAGATGTAAACAACCATGCGTGAGCAGCGCATTGTTACTTTGTGACAGGAAGGACTCTCAACAAGGGAAGTGTGCAGGAGTATCGGAGTGAACAAAAGTGATGTTTTGGGACATGGAGGAGATACAGAGAGACAGGAACTGTCGATGACGTGCCTCGCTCAGGCCGCCCAAGGGTTACTACTGCAGTGGGTGACCGCTACTTACGGATTACGGCTCGGAGGAACACTGACAGCTACGCCACCATGTTGAATACTGCTTTTCGTGCAGTCACAGAACGTCATGTTACGACTCAAACTGTGCGCATTAGGCTGCATGATGCACAAGTTCACTCCCGACGTCCATGGCGAGGTCCACCTTTGCAACAACAACACCATGCAGCACGGTACAGATGGGCCCAACAACATGCCGAATAGACCACTCAGGATTGGCATCACGTTTTCTTCACCGATGAGTATCGCATATGCCTTCAACCAGACAATCATCGGAGGCGTTTTTGGAGGCAACCCGAACAGGCTGAACGCCTTAGACACACTGTCCAGCGAGTGCAGGAAGGTGGAGGTTCCCTGCTGTTTTGAGGTAGCATTATGTGGGGCCGACGTAGACCGCTGGTGGTCATGGGAGGAGCCGTAACGACTGTACGATACGTGAATGCCATCCTCCGACCGATAATGCAACCATATCGGCATCGTATTGGCGAGGCGTTCGTCTTCATGGGCGACAATTCGCGCCCCCATCGTGCACATCTTGTGAATGGCTTCCTTCAGGATAAAGACATCGCTCGACTAGAGTGGCCAGCATGCTCTCCAGACATGAACCCTAAACATGCCTGGGATGGATTGAAAATGGCTGTTTATGGACGACGAGATACAACAAAGCGTATTATATCTCAGGCGTATCACTTTACTGGCGGTATATTTACTCATAAGCGGTGTTGACCTCAGGGCGCTTCCTGGCAGGACTACGTGAGATGGAGTAAGCTACACTTTGTTATGTTTTATTTTAATTATGCTGAAATAAGCGCATTGGTTCAAATGACAGGCACATTGAATGAGAACTGTTACGCCAACCTACTGAATAACCAAGATTTTTTCCGTCTTCTAAAGTAATCTCGTATTATTTCCTCGTTGACTGCATGAAAATCTTTCAAGAGGAAGCCCACAGCTTGACTGAACTGTTAAGTTCGTGTATTCTAGCAACACTGAAAATTTTCGGAACGTCTGATACAATGAGCCAAATTGAGAGCAGCGTCCACACAATATGGCAGCCGCGTGTAAGGTCTTGGGGAAGGAATGGGTAGTGACGTCTCATGATGTCGTAATCTTTTCAAACCGCAGCACAACCAGCTTCAGCTATTATCAAGGCTTGAATGTCTGTTATACACTGGTAGAAGAAACGTAAATAATATTTTCTCATATGAGTTTGTGGAAAGCATCACTAACCAGACATGATTTTATTTCAAATTTCGAGGGCAAGATGAATATTTCAACAAATTTTCGACATATTCCCCTCTTAAGTCAACGGACTTTGTCCAACATTTTTCCAATCCGTAGATTCCATCACTGTATTGTAATTCCGGAAGATCTCAAAAATACCTCTGAGCGGCCGCCATAACCTAATAACTCGACGCAAAACTATTCTACTCACTAATATTTTTGCATTTTGTTTTTACATTCGGGCCTCTTCTGTGGCATTTTCACCCTTTTTGTCCTGAAATCTTGTGTAATATTCAGCAGTTATTTCTTTTTACGCTATTGCAAGTAACAATTCAAGGATATATTTTGAATTTCATGAACACACTGCAATGAAACGAAAATGCGTGCAAGATCACTGTAACGAACCGACGCACAAAATCACAAATAAGAACTGAAAAAAGTCATGAAATCAGAAACATTGCTGGCTGTGGTATGCAGTTTTGGAGGTCCTTCATATGGATCATGTTCATTAGAACAGATGTATTCAGACACTTATTGCTTGGAGGAATAAAAACCTTCAATAATTTTGGATGAATTTCCGTTGGCAACAAACCATCCATAATTTTCTAATGGCACACTTTCTACCACATCCATATGAAAGAAACACACACAGGATGATTTCTTGGGCTATCTGTACGGACAACAAGTTTTTTTCACAGATCTAGTTGACATTCGGCAATATAGAAAACAATCGTTGATATTAACGCCATCCCTGTGCCATGTCACGAAACTTTTCCTTGCCCTCGTGTGTGACTGAAGACCATTGCGTTTTCAAATTTTTTTCATTATGATTAAGAAGACAATAGCTTTAGAAACAGTTAGTTAATTGACGCGAAAAATAAGTCTTGTCGAACAGAACTAAACTACAAGTAATATTAGAGCTTAGCTTTCCTTCGACTCCGAGGTTATTATATACAAGCAACTGAATTTATTCATGGAAACCAAGAAAATCTTAAACATAAATATTCTTACTGTATGCAGAGTATATGCTTTGTTAATTATTTGTTACAAATTTGAAGTATGTACCAGGACGAGATTGGAAAGGGGCGGGCAGTGCGGTATCAAGTATGCCAGCCGAGCACGTCTCATGGACCGCCTCAGCCCTTCTACTCCTCCCCTTTTCTGTGTGAGTCTTTGCTGAGTACGCGGTGAACTGGTAACAGCTCGAAGTTTTAAGTCGCTCACATGAGACAGAGGTGTGGGTTCGAATCCTGGTCCGACAAACGATTTTAAATTGCCGCATATTGTCTGCCGAAAACGTAGGTCAGGATGGGTGCAAGAAGATTTAATTTCGCCCTAAGCAACAGTTAATATTATGAGAAGTAAGTCAAGGAAACGAAACGCTCGAGAAAGTCTTCAGGAATACATAAATTGCAGACTTTTCTGAAAAAGGGAAGTTGTAATCAGTTACTACAGCGCAAAAGGTTACTGGAAATAGAGCTACATTGTACATGGTCCTGCAGAATGAGTAGTAGAATATTAAAAGGTTAGAACTTCCAAACAAATTGACAAATTTATTGAAACACAAAATAAAAACAAAGAAAAATATATCCCATTACATGTCACATACGCTCATTATTTAGTTTTGAATACAACACAATACAGATGGAGGCCATCACGGTCCGTGCATTGTTCCAGGCGGCGAACGGAAGCTTCCAGCATCCGATTCAACATGTTCGATCGGATAACCTCAACATCTGTCGGCATCATCTGAGTTCAACTACGCTATGAGGACGTGTAGCGTACACTTCACCCTTCAAGAATCCCCACTAGAAAAGAAATCGAGGGAATTAAAAGAGGGCGACCGCGCTGGCCAAATAATGTCCCCGCATCTGGATGAAAATGTATCAGGAAAATGACGCCGCAAAACATTCATGGAGAGGCACGCAGTACGAGCTGTTGACCCGTCCTGTTGGAACAATATGTGTTTGTTCACCCTTGGACGAGGGCGTCATTTAGCATTTGGGGACTAACTGTTTTTGCACGGCCCTGAAAATCCTTAAAAAAGTTTAGACCGACAATGCCAAACAAAGTCACGCTGCACCACACAGTCACATGTTTAGTGTGCAGGCGTTTCCAATGCAGCCGATGAGGACTAACCTCGTATCGTGGCGCCCGGTATCTGTAGTTATGTTTATTTAAATCATCGTCTAGTGAAAATGGGCCTCATCAGACACCAGTATGTCCATTCTCATCTGCGGGTCGACTGCTGAAATTCCAGAAAGCGCAAGGCGACGATTCGTTTGGCAACTTTATCTTGTTAGTTTAGTTTCTTTACAAGCTGCAATTTGTACGAGTGATGCACCACAGGGATCCATCTAGCATTGTCAGCGCTGAGGCACGCCTGGCAGCAGAAATGTGAGTTCCCGGGATGAGTACTTGATGCGCCTCCTCCGTAGTCCGCTGTGTCCTTCGTCGCCTTGGACTTTCCTCTTTTGAAAAGATGCAGTAGTCCTGACTTGTATCGTTCGATGATATGGGACTTCACCGTGTTATTTCAACTCTAAATGGCGACGAACGAATCGATGCACTGCGACAGGAGACTCATCATTTTTGAAATACGCTTCGACGGCGATTGTTCGATACTCTCGCCTCCACAAGGCCATGGCTCCCATTCCTCAATGCAATGACGCACACTTGTTTCGCGGAGGTGCAACGGCGACACCGTACTAGCTGTGCCGAACACTGTACACTGAGTATTTCAGATCTCACTTACGTGATCTTTTTCAACGGCTAAGAAGGCTACCTCGTTACTCTGACGTGTCTTGGTGAAGTAGCCTCGGCTTAATTGGTTGCACGATACGGTTTCCGGCGTCTCACTGATCGTACGCAGTCTTCCTGACTGATATATACGGTGTGTCCGGGCTAGAGGTATATATAAAAAAATGCTTCTAACGAAAGAACTTGACATTTTATGTTGCTGGGTAAATCTTCAATCGATAAACACATTCTCCTAGATTTGGTCCTCACCATTTTATGAACAGCGCTGAGTCGTATGGCACATCCGCATAAATTAGTACTTACCATGCAGCACGCAGACGTACTCCTCACAGTCAACAACGAAAGGTGCAGCGTGTGCTATGGTTAACAAAGTTAAAATCTGCAACAGGTGTTGAGCGACGTGCAAGAAGAAAATGGGACGTTGGTCGCCTCACACGTCAATCCATTTGCCAGTGGGACAGAACACTTCGAGAAACTGGAAGTTTGATTTCAAATGTTGGGAAACATCCTAAAACACATGTGAATGAAGAAACCATGGAACGTGTGCGCGAAGCCTTCGCTAGAAGACCACGTAGATCCATTAGACGACCTGGTAGGGAACTAGGCGTCCCCCGTTCGACGGTACACGACATTGTGATCAAACGTCTCCGGTTGCGTGCTTACAAACTACAAATTTTGCATCACATTAATCCTGAGGATAACTGTAGACGATGTGATTTCACTGTTCCAATGTTGCATCGTACAGACTATCTCAATGCAGCGCTGTTCAGTGACGAAGCTACCTTCCACGTCCGTGGTAGAGTTAACCGACATAACTGTCGAATATGGAGAGTTGAGACCCCTTGAGAAGTGGCTGAGTACAAAAGGGACACACCAAAAGTTAATGTGTAGTTGGGATTACACGAACATGGTGTGATTGCTCCATTTTTTATGGAGTCTACAGTGACAGGGCCACACCTATCTCGGCATGTTGGCGAACCATGTAGTTCCACAGATTCCTCCCGACGTCATTTTCCAGCAGCACGGTGCCCCACCCCACTAGCATGGGGGTGTTACCACATTTCTCCGTGAGACGTTTCATGAACGGTGGATCGGAAGGGGGAGGGAGGGCCTCGTATTGCCTGGCTCCCTCTGTCTTATGAGTTGTCTAAGCTGGATTTCAGTGCATGGGGGTTATCAAAGACATTGTTTACAAAACAAAAGTTCGAGATCTGGTGGATTTGAGACGACGGATCCACGCTGCAATAGAGACCATAACACCAGTCATGCTTATGAGTATGTGGCGAGAAGTGGAGTACCGTTTCGATATCTGTCGAAATACAAACGCTGCCCACAGTGAACTGTACCATCGTGCATAGAAACGTTTGAGCTCATGTGTACAATGTTGGACAAATACAGTTATAAACCTTAATAGGTACTGAAGGGTTAACTAATATTTTCGTATACTTCTAGCCCGGACAGCCTGTACTTGCAGTACGGTGCTAACGGACTCTGGGCTAAATGCAACGGTTGAGATTCAGCAGGCCAGATGCTAAATACATGAAAATTAAAACACAGCCACGAATGAACATAATTTCTTCTTGATATATGATCGATTTCTGTCGGTTCAAATAAAAATTTATAAGATATCCTAAACATTTCTGGCGTGTCTTCAATCACAGTAGAGTGCATGGTGTTAGGTCAGTCCGGATAACTGACTATGGCTACCCCATTTCGCCTCGAAGACCCCCGGTACTAATTTCTGAGGCCATGTTACAAAAAATATTGCTTTATTGGCTCGATAGCCCCGTTTCGTAATGCGGCACACGAGTGCAGCGGGCAAAGTGATAACCTCTGAAAAAACATTCCACATTCAGATTTAAGTTCTTCGCAGTTTCTGGTCGTGTCTTGGGAAGTACAGTTTCGCTGGCAACTTTTCCGTTGTATATATTTGTGTGATCGCAGGTACAAAATAGAAAAACAGTTTTAATGTCATGCAACGATTTTTATCCATTGCATCACTTTCAAGGAAAGTTGGAACCTAGACAAATTATACTCGAAAAATTCCAAAATAATTCGTAATTTTTTTCCGATAGACACACAATGTATATAATCTTATTACGCAGTTTCAACAACAATCGCTTAAGGAAACGTCAACAACTTACGTCCTCAATGCATTAGGGAGGTGACATGCAGGATGGAAGAATAGTTTTTTATAGTGCTGTCGTCGTTGAAATTATTCAAGTTGGAGCTCGAGCTCTGATCAATGACAGAGAAAGAAATTGGCCATGACCCTGTTTAAGGAAGCGTCCCAGTATTCTCCTCAATTAATTTATGCACATAACGGAAATACGAAACACACACATTCCTTCTAAATGTCGGACCATTATCTTAACCACTAAATCAGTTCGTTTGGTGTATGTGAGGCCTTGTAGAACGTCTCTCTGTCGCATGTGTCACGCTTCTTCATGAATCAATAGATTCAGTGTATACCCTTTGTGGTGTCACCGCCAGACACCACACTTGCTAGGTGGTAGCCTTTAAATCGGCCGCGGTCCGTTAGTATACGTCGGACCCGCGTGTCGCCACTATCAGTGATTGCAGACCGAGCGCCGCCACACGGCAGGTCTAGAGAAACGTCCTAGCACTCGGCCCAGTTGTACAGCCGACTTTGCTAGCGATGGTTAACTGACAAACTACGCTCTCATTTGCCGAGACGATAGTTAGCATAGCCTTCAGCTACGGCATTTGCTACGACCTAGCAAGGCGCCATTATCATTTGCTATTTATCTTGTGATGCATGTACCGTCAGACCGATGTTCACCAATTATGGATTAAAGTTAAGTATTCCAGAAGCTACGTACTTTTTTTACTAGACTTAACTCCTTTAACTGTTCCAGACCTCACGCCAGCCTGCGTGAGCTTAAACGCGTGCCTTTCGGCTTCCTCTCATAGTGGCTTGGCTGTGTTGCCAAGTCACAACACCCTTAATGAAAGATTCTGCGGGACAGTGTTACATAAAAAGAAAACAAAATCAGCATGCACGCCACCACGTAAAAATTACTCTAATCGAGCCTGTCCAACCACGAATGTATATCATCTTGAGTTCTGCCAAAAACCAATTGTGGTGTGCGTATTGTAAGACCTTCAGTACACACACCATCAGATTATTTGACTTGGCGCTCTAACGAAGTAGGCGAGTGTCAGCAATATGTCTCGTGGTCTTATCGTGGCTTGTTTATCTTCTGCCATTAGGTCAGACGATAGAAATGCCACTTGCACGCTTAGAGTAGCAGATTGACGGTGACCATCTTTAAACAGAACTTGATTAATTTTCACACACATTTATTAAAATAATAACAAGCATAAAAATTACTTAACTTGGTTCTGGATGCTGTTTACAATTGACAATCTGAAGTTCCTTTGGTACTGGTACGTTAATCTTATTCTCACATATATCTCTGATACTTGACAAAAGTGTCTATACATTTATCTTCATGGCTATGTACAGGAATATGGTGATCTTATTAGGCGCAGACTGAAACTTGACTATAGACTGGTACAGACAAATGCAGACTGATACAAACTGGTGCAGACAAATGCAGACTGGTACAGACTGGGGCGGACAAATGCAGACTGGTACAGACCTATGCAGACTGACTAATCGGAGGTCTGTACACTCGTTATAATACCTTGCGCGTTCATGTATCACTGCGCGAGTGTGATCCGCGAGGAGAAAAGGTTCTACATTAGCAGCAATCTCATTGGCTGCGTTACATATTAATACGTGGATCGGCGGAAGCAGAATTTGGTCCGTCTCTATGGCAGCGCCATTCGTAGTGCGGAGACAGATGAGCGCTGCGTCTGCGCTGTTGCGCTTAGTGGGGCGCGCTCTAGTGGGAAAGTTGTGTACGCGCTGACTACGCAGAACTATGTACCCAACACCAATCATAAACAGCCACACAGGATACAGAAAGGTTAAGGTTTAACATCTCATTGACGTACAAGATGGAATGACGAGGCCAACAGATACGTAGAAAAAGCTCGGAAAAGACAATTACTGCGAAATAAATCAAGTTTTGAACCATGCCGGCAGTCATGGGGAAGCGTGTATAACATAAATCTGCATAGCCGCACGAGATCCCATACCACTGCGCCACCTTGCTCAAGCCTTTGACGTAAAGATCATAAGAGGAAGAGAGGGGTGGGGGGGGGGGGGCCAGGATTACTTCGGCCCTTTCTTGAGGAACCGTTCCTCCACGCGCCTTGGGTGATTCAGGGAAATCGCCTAAAAATCTAAGTCAGTACTCCCGGAGAGGTATCCGGATCCTGTTCCACCGGGTTAAGAATCAAGTTTCTTAAACATTGCGTCATTTCGATCGGTGGTTGAGTCTGTGATTCTTCATTAACGAGAAAGGACCGTAGGCGAAGAACTTAGAAGAAGGGGATATTAACTTTAATATTGGTGATCTGGCGGCACGTTAACTTCCATACTGAAGGAAGATGCAATCTAGATGCTTTACATATGATAACTACAAACTTAGGATAGTTGTCAACTACATTATTATCAGTAAAGGAACAGCTGTGAACTGAGGACTGTCATTAACCGCACGACAGCTAAGGAACTTAAGAGAAGAACACGTTCTACACTCCTCGAAATTGAAATAAGAACACCGTGAATTCATTGTCCCAGGAAGGGGAAACTTTATTGACACATTCCTGGGGTCAGATACATCACATGATCACACTGACAGAACCACAGGCACATAGACACAGGCAACAGAGCATGCACAATGTCGGCACTAGTACAGTGTATATCCACCTTTCGCAGCAATGCAGGCTGCTATTCTCCCATGGAGACGATCGTAGAGATGCTGGATGTAGTCCTGTGGAACGGCTTGCCATGCCATTTCCACCTGGCGCCTCAGTTGGACCAGCGTTCGTGCTGGACGTGCAGACCGCGTGAGACGACGCTTCATCCAGTCCCAAACATGCTCAATGGGGGACAGATCCGGAGATCTTGCTGGCCAGGGTAGTTGACTTACACCTTCTAGAGCACGTTGGGTGGCACGGGATACATGCGGACGTGCATTGTCCTGTTGGAACAGCAAGTTCCCTTGCCGGTCTAGGAATGGTAGAAGGATGGGTTCGATGACGGTTTGGATGTACCGTGCACTATTCAGTGTCCCCTCGACGATCACCAGTGGTGTACGGCCAGTGTAGGAGATCGCTCCCCACACCATGATGCCGGGTGTTGGCCCTGTGTGCCTCGGTCGTATGCAGTCCTGATTGTGGCGCTCACCTGCACGGCGCCAAACACGCATACGACCATCATTGGCACCAAGGCAGAAGCGACTCTCATCGCTGAAGACGACACGTCTCCATTCGTCCCTCCATTCACGCCTGTCGCGACACCACTGGAGGCGGGCTGCACGATGTTGGGGCGTGAGCGGAAGACGGCCTAACGGTGTGCGGGACCGTAGCCCAGCTTCATGGAGACGGTTGCGAATGGTCCTCGCCGATACCCCAGGAGCAACAGTGTCCCTAATTTGCTGGGAAGTGGCGGTGCGGTCCCCTACGGCACTGCGTAGGATCCTACGGTCTTGGCGTGCATCCGTGCGTCGCTGCGGTCCGGTCCCAGGTCGACGGGCACGTGCACCTTCCGCCGACCACTGGCGACAACATCGATGTACTGTGGAGACCTCACGCCCCACGTGTTGAGCAATTCGGCGGTACGTCCACCCGGCCTCCCGCATGCCCACTATACGCCCTCGCTCAAAGTCCGTCAACTGCACATACGGTTCACGTCCACGCTGTCGCGGCATGCTACCAGTGTTAAAGACTGCGATGGAGCTCCGTATGCCACGGCAAACTGGCTGACACTGACGGCGGCGGTGCACAAATGCTGCGCAGCTAGCGCCATTCGACGGCCAACACCGCGGTTCCTGGTGTGTCCGCTGTGCCGTGCGTGTGATCATTGCTTGTACAGCCCTCTCGCAGTGTCCGGAGCAAGTATGGTGGGTCTGACACACCGGTGTCAATGTGTTCTTTTTTCCATTTCGAGGAGTGTATATGGTTCCATATCGTCGTATAGTAAACAAAATACTTGGTTATGGAATTTCTGAACAGGTTAGCGATTGGATTAAACCCATTGTCAAACACAGCACAATGTATTCTTCTGTATGGGTAGGCGCCGACATAAGCGAAAATAGCATACGCCGTATCCGTAGCTGTTCACGACGTACGTATTTTTGTAATTTATGTCGGACATCAACTATGTTATTCTCTGAGGCTGTTTGCTTGCAGACATCACAGTTGTGCAACTGGAGATGAAATAGTTGCGCAATTGTTGGCAGCTCTCCATATGGATCTATTCGAAGCTAACTTCTTCATTTCTGCATAATTAGAGACTCCTGCTTTATGTTGTTTTAAAAATGCCAGTTGCGGAATTCCCCGGGGTATCTTTATTTAGAACGTTCGTTCTACTACATTTACAAAGTACTGATTACACCGTGTCTTCTTTGCTCTGTTGTTCTTCCAAAGGATTTTTCTTCCCCAACTCTTTGCAAGACATTCCACTTGGTTGTTTCATCTGTCAACTTTAACAGGCGTAACCCGCACCATACATCAAATTCTTCAAGAAATTTCATTTCATTTTTGCCTGTTGTCAATTTTTCACAGCCATCAAGTGCTAAGCTCCAAATGTAACGCTATTTTCGTAAATAAAGGAAGGAAGATGAAGGAAAAATTACGATGTGACGTCATGTTGATAACGAGTTCCATAGAGATGGAGCACGATCTAGGATTGGAAAATATGATGGAGGCAATTTGCGTGCCCCTTCAGATGAATCATCCCAGCATTCGCCTTAAGCGATTTAGGGAAATCGCGGACGGTGATGTGAACCGTCGTCCTCCCAAATATGAGTTCAATGTTTTGCCTAAGGACTACGTCGCTCGCTACGGGCAAAGGAATGGAAAATACAAATGGAACAAACAGACTAGCACAGAGAAGGCGAGAGTTTATAGCAATCGGCAATCTGGACAATATAATACTGAATTAAACAAAACTAATCGGAAATGTTACCAAGGTATGTGAAGGTGCATCACAGTGTGGGAGTGAAGTGACGTGGCAACTGGAAACATACTCAGAGTTGAAGTTTGCGAGGCAGTTCATTCTTCTGGGTAAAAGCCTAACTGCACACAGATTCACCGTGAAATTATAAAGGCGTATGGACCAAAATGCAATGTCGCGTCCAGGCGTAGTGAAATGGTGCCAACAGTTCGACCGAGGTCGCACAGGTGTGGGTGATGTTGAGCGGCAAGTCGGTGTCTTGTACCACGCGATTTGCATTTTTTGAACAAGCTGATAGAACACCTGATTGGAAAGACAGTTTTCAACGATGAGGACGTTCAGGCAGCGATTTTTGTAAGGATCGCTGTTCAAGGAACGGATTTCTGTCGTCGAGGATTGGACGATTGGTAGAACTTTCCGACCGTTGTTAACAGAGACCTGGAGATTTTAGAGAAAATAGTGCCATGTATCAGTATCACTATGAAGTATAGTGCAGCATTCAATAAAAGTTCCTTGGCCTACCCGGGTTAGATTCCCAGCGGGGTCAGGGATTTTCTCTGCGTCGTGATGGCTGGGTGTTGTGTGCTGTCCTTAGGTTAGTTAGGTTTAAGTAGTTCTAAGTTCTAGGGGACTGATGACCATAGATGTTAAGTCCCATAGTGCTGAGAGCCATTTGAACCGTTTTCCTTGGCCTGCCATAATAATGTGTAACTTACTTTCTGAAGTCCCTTTGTATATATATATACTACATTTGTAATTACAACTACCTACTTTACAACCTTGTATGTTAACTAGGCTTAAAAGTTATTATGTCGAAACACACAGTCACAGGAGCATGTCTTAATCTGTTTGTACCTATTTTTACTGTAACAGAACAAGCTTATTGCTGTGTTATGCACTGAGGTGACAAAAGTCTCTGGATATCTCCCGATATCGTGTCGAACCTCCAAGGTCTGTCGTAGTGCACCAACTTAATGTGACTTGGATTCAAGTCTTTGGAAGTCCCTTGCATAAATATTAAGCCATGCTGCCTCTTAAGTTGTCCAGTATAGCGAAAGTGTTGCCGGGGCAGGATTTTGTGCACGAACTGACCTCTCGATTATGTCCCATAAATGTTGGATGAGATTCATGTCGGGCGACTGTGAGGCCAAATCATTCGCTCGAATTGTCTAGAATGTTATTAAAACCAATCGCGAACAATACTGTGGTCGATTGACAAGGGGCATGGTCATCCATAAAAATTCCATCGTTGTTTGAGAACATGAAGTCCTCGAATGGCTGCAAATGACTTCCAAGTAGCGGAACAGAACCTTTTACAGTCAATGAACCGTTCATTTGGACCAGAGGAGCCAGTCTATTCCAATGAAACACAGCCCACACTATTATGGAGTCACCTCTAGCTTGCACGGTGCCCTGTTGACGATTTGGGCCCCGTGGCCTTGGCTTCGTGGGGTCTGCGCCAATCTCGAATCGTGCCATCAGCTCTTACCAACTGAAATTGGGACATCTGAGAAGGTCTAGGCTCCAACTGATAAGATCACGCGCCCAGGAGAGGCGCTGCAGGTGATGTGCTGTTAGTAAAGACACTCGAGTCGGTCGTCTGCTGCCGTAGTCCATGATTTCTGCTCTTATTTCACGCAGTATTGCTTGTATATTAGCACTGACAACGCAAACGCATTTGCTCTCGGTCGTTATGTGAAGGTCGTCGCCCACTACGCTCTCCCTCTTGAGAGGCAATGCCTGAGATTATGTATTCTCGGCTCACTCTTGACATTGTGGATCGCGGAATACTGAATCCCCTAAGAATGGAATGTCTCCTGCGTCAAGCACCAACTACCATTCCGCGTTCAGAGTCTGATAGTTCCCATCGTGTGGTCATAATCAAGTCGGAAACATTTTCACAGGGACGACCTGAGTACAAATGACAGCTCGGCCAATGCACTGCCTCTTTATACCTTGTGTACGCGATACTACTTCCGTCTGTATTTCTGTATATCGGTACCCCACGACTTTTGTCACTTCAGTGTACGTATATCGCACTATTTTAGTTGGGGGACTGATTACCTTAGCTGTTTAGTCCCCCTTAAACATCCCAACAACCACCACCACCACCACTATTTTAGTGACTGCAAGTACGTATTCCATTTAGGTTCCAAAGATATTTAGTATCGTACCTCTCACTGTTTCGTCAAGATATGAAAACAGACACCGCTGCTTTAGTGCATGGAGGCACTACAGCTCACCTGAACGATACGCTATGTGAACAATGTAAATATTGTGTGATATATACAGAGGAGAAACCCCTTTCTACGCTCATATGCCTCATTATACAAGCACAGGATATACACTCCTGGAAATGGAAAAAAGAACACATTGACACCGGTGTGTCAGACCCACCATACTTGCTCCGGACACTGCGAGAGGGCTGTACAAGCAATGATCACACGCACGGCACAGCGGACACACCAGGAACCGCGGTGTTGGCCGTCGAATGGCGCTAGCTGCGCAGCATTTGTGCACCGCCGCCGTCAGTGTCAGCCAGTTTGCCGTGGCATACGGAGCTCCATCGCAGTCTTTAACACTGGTAGCATGCCGCGACAGCGTGGACGTGAACCGTATGTGCAGTTGACGGACTTTGAGCGAGGGCGTATAGTGGGCATGCGGGAGGCCGGGTGGACGTACCGCCGAATTGCTCAACACGTGGGGCGTGAGGTCTCCACAGTACATCGATGTTGTCGCCAGTGGTCGGCGGAAGGTGCACGTGCCCGTCGACCTGGGACCGGACCGCAGCGACGCACGGATGCACGCCAAGACCGTAGGATCCTACGCAGTGCCGTAGGGGACCGCACCGCCACTTCCCAGCAAATTAGGGACACTGTTGCTCCTGGGGTATCGGCGAGGACCATTCGCAACCGTCTCCATGAAGCTGGGCTACGGTCCCGCACACCGTTAGGCCGTCTTCCGCTCACGCCCCAACATCGTGCAGCCCGCCTCCAGTGGTGTCGCGACAGGCGTGAATGGAAGGACGAATGGAGACGTGTCGTCTTCAGCGATGAGAGTCGCTTCTGCCTTGGTGCCAATGATGGTCGTATGCGTGTTTGGCGCCGTGCAGGTGAGCGCCACAATCAGGACTGCATACGACCGAGGCACACAGGGCCAACACCCGGCATCATGGTGTGGGGAGCGATCTCCTACACTGGCCGTACACCACTGGTGATCGTCGAGTGGACACTGAATAGTGCACGGTACATCCAAACCGTCATCGAACCCATCGTTCTACCATTCCTAGACCGGCAAGGGAACTTGCTGTTCCAACAGGACAATGCACGTCCGCATGTATCTCGTGCCACCCAACGTGCTCTAGACGGTGTAAGTCAACTACCCTGGCCAGCAAGATCTCCGGATCTGTCCCCCATTGAGCATGTTTGGGACTGGATGAAGCGTCGTCTCACGCGGTCTGCACGTCCAGCACGAACGCTGGTCCAACTGAGGCGCCAGGTGGAAATGGCATGGCAAGCCGTTCCACAGGACTACATCCAGCATCTCTACGATCGTCTCCATGGGAGAATAGCAGCCTGCATTGCTGCGAAAGGTGGATATACACTGTATTAGTGCCGACATTGTGCATGCTCTGTTGCCTGTGTCTATGTGCCTGTGGTTCTGTCAGTGTGATCATGTGATGTATCTGACCCCAGGAATGTGTCAATAAAGTTTCCCCTTCCTGGGACAATGAATTCACGGTGTTCTTATTTCAATTTCCAGGAGTGTACGTCCGTGTTATCGCGATTTATTTGCGCTCTTCTTGAGTGTCTTGTCGGACAGTAAGCTTAAAACTTAAGGAGTAATGTTCGCAGCATTAAGTAACTGTAACATTTATGCCCATCAGGATGGAGGTAATGTAGCTTATTGACTTCCATATACGTAGGGCATATCAGAATAATTGCCGCTAAGCTAATGTGAAGTTTAGAGATTTATTTCAGTACTTTAAAAATCTGCAGCAGGAGGAAAATTCTTTGGAACTGTGTACTGTATTCAGTGGCTACCATCAGATTCTCCCCTAAATAGCTGCCACTATCAGAATAGGTTAACACTAATTTTACTGTACCTGAATAAGAACAAATAAGAGCTTCGTCGCAGAAATACACATCTGGCAATTTCTGTCGCTGCTGAATGAAGTGCTTATGCGTATTGGACCTCGGATTACATAGTAGGCAGTAAAATTGTATCGTCTCCTCTGCGCAATTCGCTTATTCCTTCCAATGTAGGAGGCTAGAAGGTGAGGCGGCGTGACAATATCCGACTAATCATCGTTAGATTTAAACATTTGTATCTGCGGCGACATGACATTATTGCAGGTAGACGAAAGCAATCCGTTAACGTCGTCTAATAATTGCGCTTAAAAATCGCAGCCTCCCCTGGTAGGCATACCGCTGCTCTACACTGACGGAAATGGAAAGTATTCCACCAAGAACCACCAGCGCAATATTTGTCAAACATGGTGAGGGTGTTCGTCATACAACGGGTATTAACCAATTAACCTTTCATTCCAATCGGAACTGATGTCTTCCATCAGCATCATTATTTTTGACTCCGCATGGGCTGGAATAGACTCTTGGAATCATTATGGCAAGAAAGTAAGCAGCCTTTGAATGTCGTCTGGGAGATTTTGTTGCCGTGCTTGAAATATACGGTCCAGTCACTTTAATGTGAACACCGCCTATGTGCAATAACAACTCACAGACTGCAGGTGGCAGACTGACATCAAAAAGAGTACGATCATAACCTATCGGGAGAAAGGAGAAAAAATTTCCGAAACTTTATAAACTGTTAGTATGACACAGTGGCTAATAAATGCTATACATGTCAAAACAGCGCCATCCAAAACCGCCGCCGAGGCGACTAACGTTTACCACAGGCCATAGCTGACAGGGGTGAACAGCTGCTGTGGAAATGTGTACGGGCGAACAGGCGTGCAGTTGCTGAGGAATTGACCACCCAGATGAACAAACATGCTATCAACAGTGTCTCCTCAACGAATGTTCACCGAACGTTGTTGGATATGGGCCTCCACAGCAGGCGCCTAGTTTATGCACCCATGCTGAGTGGTAATCATCGGCGACGACGGCTGGAATTTATACGCGAATATCGCAACTAGACATCCACTGAGTGGCCTTTTCAGAAGTGCCACTTTTTATGCTCCACCGGACAGATGGCTGTTGGCGTGTGGCGTGTTCGCCCTGCAACAAACGTGGGGGGGGGGGGGGGGGGGGTACAGGCCGGAGGAGGTAGCGTTAAGGTCTGGGAAATGTTCTCGAGCGTACTCTGGGTGATTTTGTCATTCTGGAAGGCACACAATGGATCAACACAGAACTCCATCTATCCTTGAGGCCCATGTGCACCTCTGCATGCACCTCGTTTTTCCTCGGCTCGGTGGCACCTACTAGCAGGACAATGCAACGTTGTAAAGTGGGTGTAATTTCGCACCTTACAAGCACTCATCTACATACTTTGCCATAATTTACAAACGGAATCAGTTATCATTTGATAGGTTGTACATCGTATATATGAATATTTAAAGAAGTCTGACATTGTCACATACACCTTGTAAATACTTGTTAACGCTTATTGCATGAAAGGTGACGGAGTGTCTTTGTTATCAAAATGGTGGAGTGAATGATTGCCTATACTAGTAGAGATTGGAACACTAGTGAAAATGAAACAAGCCGGCCGGAGTGGCCGAGCGGTTCTAGGCGCTACAGTGTGGAACCGCGCGACCGCTACGGTCACAGGATCGAATCCTGCCTCGGGCATGGATGTGTGTGATGTCCTTAGGTTAGTTAGGTTTTAGTAGATCTAAGTTCTAGGGGACTGATGACAACAGCAGTTAAGTCCCATAGTGCTCAGAGCCATTTTTGAAATGAAACAGCAGACGTAACTCAAGTCCTGCGTGGAAAAGCCCGCACAGGTGTCTTGGTCCTTCTTAACACAGGAGTAGCCAAGACCAACAGTCGGGGCACCTGAGCGCTGAAGCACAATACAGCGGCATCCAGCCGGCATTGTAGCGAGGCCGGAAGGATAACCGGATAATACTTAAAAAACTCTGAAAATCTTGGACGCCACAGGGAGGAACGAGGAAGCGTTGCGTCGGAAATCACGCAGGCTGGGTTATTTCTGAGGATTTTTACTTTGAGAAGCGTACCATTGTATGAATTCCTAATTAACGGGTATAGGTATTTCCTCGCAAACTTTCTGTGCTGGGCGACAAAAGACTAAAATATGGTTAGTCGGCGTTCGAAAGAATCCGTAGAGAGGGAGAATATTCCGTGGTTTCGAGAATATGATTCGCCTTCTGCAGTTACGAGGGAGGGGAGCTGAGCTTTGCTGGGAAGCCAGCGGTGGAGAGAGAGAGGTCTTCCGTTTTGAGCGCTCGTGTCTGATGGTCGCTCAGTATCAGCTTTGTTGCTACAGACAGACTTGTTGTCTTTGCTCTCAGGAGATTTTATAGTTAGAATGGTTAGGTACTGTACTGTTGCGAACTTATATGTTTCTGGACTTCGCCTCCAGGTAGGGAGTGATTGAGATCACTTCTGGCTATACTCATGTTGAGACGTTGTCTCAACTCCGTCCTTGTGGCTGGGAGTTCGCGTTTCTCACAGAGAGGAGAAGATTATACTAGTCAGAGGACCGTCTTCTGCTATACTAGTGTTTGAATGAGGTTTTTTTGATATTTTGTGGCTGGAGTTAATCAGTCGTCGCAGGCGTGTACGAGAACCGTTACTCCGACGCACCAGACGGAGTGTTAATTGCTTTGGCTTATTAGGGCTATGAAGCTAAACAGCTGTGGTCACGTAAATTTTATTTCCACTGAGGTTGTACACCACTGTAGATCATTTTTGAAAGTACTGTCTTCTAGTGTTTGATACGCAGATGATGTCAGTCATCTCGCGTTATTTATATTATATCGTGCAGCCATAAAAAGGGGTAGATTTGGGCAACTGACCAATCATATTAGTTAGGAAATTCATTTGTATCTCTTTTTGTCCATTGGACATTGATATATAAATATTTGTAATATATGAAGGGGTTTTAATCTGCGATAAATGTATAAGCAGAAACAGCATTTATCATTTTGTAGTTACTAGTTCCCTTAATCATTCTTTTATGTTTATGTTGTAATCTACATGTTAAAGAGTAAGACGGAGGAGATAGTATCACCATTAAGAGATCCTAATATCTGCTTCAGGGGATAGTCAGTCAGAGCCAAATCTTCGTTTTCGCGTTCAGTATTTTCCGTTGCGCACATTCATTTTACACCCTGCTTGGGTAGCAAAAAAAAAAAATGGTTCAAATGGCTCTGAGCACTATGGGACTTAACATCTTAGATCATCAGTCCCCTGGAACTTAGAACTAGTTAAACCTAACTAACCTAAGGACATCACACACATCCATGCCCGAGGCAGGATTCGAATCTGCGACCGTAGCAGTCGCGCGGTTCCGGACTGCGCGCCCAGAACCGCGAGACCACCGCGGGCTTGGGTAGCATCTTGGAACGTGTCACACATCTTGTAATGTATGCTCGTGGTTCGAAGAGCACCAGGAGGACTCTCCTGTACTCCCCTGGCCACTGAACTCACCAGATTTAAACACAGTTGAGATATGTGGGACCACCTCGGTCGAAATGTTCGCATCATGGATCCTCACCTGAGAAACAAAGCGTGACTGACCACGGCGTTTGAGTCAGAATGGGTCTACACCTCTGTCTCTACCTTCCAGAACCACATTAGCTCTCTTCCTGAACGCACACGTTGCGAAAGGTAGTTATTCAGGCATCTGACAGGTAGCCACATTAATGTGATTGGACTGCACACAAATGCCAATTCATGAAGATAATGACTGGATGCTGGCATGAAAGCGATCGCATCCATGACATGCTCTAGGGATGGCAATACAGGTACCAGGCAGGTCACTCAATGATACATAAATTCCTGAAGGCGTTTGTGATGTTAAATGAAATGTTGTGTTTCGCATTATCTTGCTGGAATACCCCATTTGGTACCCAGGTCATGAAGGGTATGAGAATAGAGTTACCATTCATGCCACATGCTGGCGAGCATTCAGCTTCCCCCTCAACAATTACCAAACCAGACATGTTGACATTTCTGTTACATCTCCGCACCACCATTACAGGAGTTGGAGAGGTACAGACCTTGACAATCTCTGTTTCCTGTGACCTTTGAACACGCCGTCTACGCCTACAGACTCGTTGGCATCGATCTGACCACCAAAAATAGAAGCGATATTCATCGCTACACACCATAGAAGGCCACTCAGTGTCCCAGTTGATGGTGACTCAACACCATGCAAGTCTCTGTTGTGTTGCGTGTGGTGTGGTGTCGACGGTGGCGACGGATGGCAACACTAAGTCTCAATCTCTTCCCAAGTGTTCACGGAGACACATGGCCCATGTTGTCATCCAGTCAGAGCTCTATGATCCTCTCGTTGATATCGTCCTTCGGGAATGATCCGTCCGTACCCTCTCTGCTACAGTGTTGCTCTGCATCCACCTGGTCATCGCTCTCTCTACAACCATTGTACTGCAGCTAACTGTCTGTGCCATCCGTCGATACGATGCTCCCTCGCCACTCATGCCAGTCGTTAGACTTTGCTCAGGAAGGACGGCGATAAGCTGGACGTATGCTGTGTTGCGATGTCCACCTCAAAATTTCCAGAAACATTACTCACACTTACACCCTTGGCCAAAATATTGAGACCCTAGGTAATTTTGAGTGTTGTGAAAAATAAGAAAATTAAATAAATAGAAACAATCTGTTCGAGTTTATATTTTGTGGGCCCACCTTTTGCCCTTATTACAGGAGAAATTATTTTTGGTAGAGAGTACACTAGCTTTTCACAATCTTCGGCACTTGTGACGTTCCACTCAAGGCGCAGGTGATGTTTTAATTCTTCTTTTGACTTAATTGTGTGCCGCTTGACTTTGCGCTTCAATAAACCCCATAAATACTCTATGGTGTTCAAGTCCGGTGATTGGGAAGGTCAGTCCAAAAGCTCGATGTTATTTTCTCGAAGCCAAGTCATTGTGCGGACAGATTTATAGCAGGCTGCGTTATCGTGCTGGGATTTAACGCCATCCATGTTTGTATCGCCAAAAAGGGTAGTAAAATGGAGCAGTAAAGCAGATTCTAAATCGTCTGTGTACTTTGTGGATCCCACGCGGCCTTCCTATTCGAGCGTTTGTCCCACTTGTGCAGCACTCATCCTGCCCCTAATCATGACACTCCCTCCGCCGTGTTTTACCCGCAGGTACCACAAACTTTGGGTACTCATCGGGCGACTGTCATAGGTCACGCCTGGTGTACCAAAACTCTGATAAGTAAATATATATTGTAGAGAATTGTTTCATGAGTTTTTAAAGTAATACATTTTGTTTTAGACCGAAATTGGTATGTGTCGTTACAGCATCAAGTTGACGAACCCATCCGAATGTTTGCTACGTCAGACCACCCGATATTTGACCAATCTTGTTCGCTGAACGTTTGCTGTTTTAGAGTCCACTTATTCCGTGCCTTTCCATTTTTGTCAGAGAGCCGTGGCTGCTTCCTGTCTTTAAAGCCCTTTAGACCAGCTTCTTGAAGTCGTCTACTAGTGGTGCGAGCAGATATTATTTCGTTAAAACTTTCAGACAACTAAGCAGCGAGGTCTAAAGAGGTTTTATTCAAATTTTTAACGACTCTTTTATTATCTTTCGGTCCTCACTGTCTGGTGTGATCCGCTTGCGCCCGGTTCTGGGCCTCTTAACATGCGACCCGGTCACGGAGAATCACTCGACAGCATATTGCACATATCGTCGTTAACATTTCACAGTTTTCGAAATCTCTACTTGCCATTTCCCTTGCTCATACAAAAGCTTTATCTGCACTCGTTTTTATGAGATAGGTTCGTTTCTTTTAGCCGTGTCGCCGATGTCGCAGATCTAAACAGGAAAAGAGCACTAGATTAGTGATGTGTGTCCACAACGAACGAATGTGGCGAACTGATTACTATACAGAAAAACATTAAAATGACAAATTTTATTACATCAGATGTTTTATTGATGGCTTTGAGATGGGTAATTGTTTTTGGTCTTTTTCAAGGCTGACAAACTACTTTTTAAAACAGGGAGTTTATCTGCTGTTATATATATCACACAAGTGCAAAATTTCTAAGGTGCCCAGTACTTTTGGCCAAGAGTGTAGTAGCCATCATGTACTCACACTATTCTTCATCTGTGTCAATGGAAAAGAAGCTCGCATAAGGGTGCAATATTAGTCAACATACTCCATACGCATGGAGCATGGAAATACTGTGGTAGCACTTTGGTAGCTTTCTGTCAATGTTTCCATTTACGTGAATGTATTTTGCTGCAACATTTTTTCGTTCATTGTTAATGAAAGTGCAATGTATCAAACTCGTGAAGAGGTTGATTGCATCAACAAAGACCTGCAGGACATGGCATTTCAGAGTATACTGTCCCGTTGACACTAACAACGGGGAAGGCCTCAGACTCGGCCAACCGATTCGGTTCAAATTTGGCATGTCGATTGCGTACAACCTAAAACGAAGGAATCTAAGATGTTTTGGGTCAACACCCCCGCGTTTTTGAGAAAATCATCCCTAAAGGTTATGACGAGCAATCGACTCAAAATTGGCGGGATCGATAGATAATTGTAAATAGAGCATTTTTCATCATCAGGTATGGGATCCGAAAACGCATACTTTTCCAGAAATCGAGGTAAGAAACAGGCCAAGGTAACTGGCTGAGAATCGGAGAACCCGGGTTCGAATCTCGAAGAAACCTAGCGGATGTTCTTCTTTTCGTTTGTATTTTTCCATATCTCAATTGATAGGTATAGGAGGTTTAATAAGGTAAGTAAATCAGTAAGGAATAATAATAATAAGGTAGGCAAATAAACTTCTCAAACCTCTTGGGATAGTAAACAACTAAAATATTACTCC
The DNA here is from genome assembly GCF_021461385.2 of Schistocerca piceifrons. Lineage (NCBI taxonomy): Eukaryota > Metazoa > Arthropoda > Insecta > Orthoptera > Acrididae > Schistocerca > Schistocerca piceifrons. The sequence goes on along the minus strand of NC_060149.1, from coordinate 875,613,821 downwards.
AGGTCACTTTACAATGGCTCTTCTAGTCACTGTTACGTGTCCTCGCTTTTCTTCGAACAACTAGATGGATGGTAAATGTCAAATAAATATTCGAAACAAATATACTCATGGCACCAAGAACACCTAATGAATGCAATCTTTCGACAGCTACACTGTTCTTTCCGAAGAGTCGGCGGAAAACAAACTTGGTTTACATTTAAAAGTATGTCTTTTTCGGGAATTAATTTTGATGCGTACCACGCATACGATATCACTGCCTAAAAATCGGTGCTGAAAGTTAGTTATGAATTATACAGTGAATTGTTATTGCATCCGTGTGGTTGTGCAATTCTCGCTGGGTTTCCAGAACCACACTGCAATTCTGAAGCCTGGAAATAAAGTTTTTAACCTGGCGATGGAAATAAACATCACACGGCTGTTACACAGGTGTGCAGGTTGGCGGTATTACTTTTACTGTGCACGTCGGCTGACCCTCGCTATCTATAAACATTGTGTCATACATTGTAGTATTAATTTGTCCACTCCAGGAATTCAATGTTAGACAAAACTTGTTATCATAAACGTATGGTTTTAAAACATTCTCAATAAATGTTCTGTAAATCGCATTCATCAGTTTACCGGATTTGGAGAAGGTAATGTAAACATTTTTCAACGAGTCGGTTAAACGATCGACCTCTTCTATAACCCGAGAACCAAATGTAAGATTCGTTTCTTGTAAATACACGAAAACTTTAGGCAACACTTTTCCAGAGGCTGTGATGGCATATTGCGCCGGGTACGAATGTGTTTGTTTTTACTACCAACTGCGACAAGGGTTCGTTTTTCTCCCTTATGCGATAACGTGCGTCGAATGTTCACCCAATACTCGCACCCTGTTTGATCAGTGTTTGTCACGTAATCACTATTAAAACCGGTCATAAGTGACGCCGTTTGTGTGCTGAAAAGAACCGCCACTTTCTGCATATCTTCTATATTTTGACCACCGAGCGAGGTGGCGCAGTGGTTAGCACACTGGACTCGCATTCGGGAGGACGACGGTTCAATCCCGTCTCCAGCCATCCTGATTTAGGTTTTCCGTGATTTCCCTAAATCGTTTCAGGCAAATGCTGGGATGGTTCCTTTCAAAGGGCACGGCCGATTTCCTTCCCCATCCTTCCCTAACCCGAGCTAGCGCTCCGTCTCTAATGACCTCGTTGTCGACGGGACGTTAAACAACACTAACCTAACCTTCTATATTTTGTACCTCCTTATGAGAGACGTATTTAGTGACGTGCTGTTGGCGAATTTTATATTCCTATTTGAAATTTCTTGCTCAAGATAATGATGCAGCAAAAGTAAAATCCTTGTTGGCCATTTATTGAAGCGCTGCACCTGCAGCCCACTCCTCAAGTATTATCGTTGTTACGTTCTCGTTACGACAACGAGATTCGACAAATCGGTCTTATGTCCACTTATTTATCGCCTGGTATTTGTCGTATCTTGTCCCTCCTTTAACGATATCACTTTCCCACAATTTCAAGTCCTTCTTCCTTTTCAGGGCTGTTGTTGCTCCATTTTTTTGCAGTGTTTGTAAGTTCCAATTTGGATGATTCCTGGCTAGCGCTATCGCCTTTACTTCTACTTCAAGGGGTATAGCACCGTAGTTCAATCGTTTAGTAACCGGTTCGTAATACTCATCGGGAACAGATGAAGCACGTGGAGATTTCCAAAGTGCTATGACCATTTTGCGATTCACTAGTCGGGATATCTTCATGGTACAGTACTTCAGTATCAACAAAAGTCAATTCGTTGTCAGCTCCAAAAATCGCTCGACGATAGCCGCTCCTATCGAACTGGAACGACGAGAATCAGAGCTGTCTGCTTCCGGTAGTGCATTGATAATGCATCTGTCTTGCAACACTTTTACAAACCAAAACACAACGTCGGTAACCTCCCGCTTGCCATCGTCTGTGACACGCTACCAACTATATATTACAGCGCAAGTCGAAGGGTGTACATCCTCCATTATTTAGATTATGCACCTGAAAGATGACACAAAAAACAATAATTAGTTACTACGGCATAAACAGACGAGCTAATTACTACAAACTACATGCAGTACTCATCATATGTTCCTTGTGGAAGAACACTATATTCATTTACAAAACGTACTTCATTCGGCGCATTAACGATGGAAAAATCACTACGTGTATCCGCAAGGTTCGCGAAAGCCTAATGACGGAAAACAACTCTTTCCGATTGACTTCTATAAGGCTCGTGCTGGACACCTTCACTCATCCAGGTTCACAACTATGCCCAGCTTATTATTATCATTCCTTATTGATTTACTTACCTTATTAATCCTCCTATCCCTATCAACTGAGATATGGAAAAATACAAACGAAAAGAATAACATCCGCTAGGTTTCTTCGAGATTCGAACACGGTTTTTCCGATTCCCAGCCAGTTACCTTGCCGTTGCGCTATCGGCGCTGTCGGCAAAAAGCGTTTATCATGTGGGTACAGAAGCGGCAATTGTAAAAGAGTCTTTCCTCGATTTCTGGAAAAGTTTGCGTTTGCGGACCCCATACCTGATTATGAAAAATGCTCTATTTACAATTACCTATCGATCACTCCAATTTTGAGTCGATTGCTCATCATAACCTTTAGGGGTGATTTTCGCAAAATTGCGAGGGTGTAGACCCAAAATATCTTAGAGTCCTTCGTTTTAGGTTGTACACAAGCGACCTGCCAAATTTGAGCCGAATCGGTTGGCCGTGTCTGAGGCCTTCCCCTTGTAAGATGGTCAATGTCTCAGAATAATTTAGATCTACAACTTGATGGCACATTACGGTATTTCACAGATAACAAAGTGTTTTCAGATTCCTTAATGTCGTCAATAATGGCAAGGTAAATAGCTCAAAATTACATTTTACTCAATATCACCAATAGATAAAAAATTGCAGTGATGACAACAACTTTTACAGTGTTGACATTTTTCTCCGAATGCAACACTGATCGTTCTTTTAGCGTATGTCTCTGGAGTGATACGAGTCGCGAGATCGTTTTCGTTGTTGGTGAAAGTGCAACGTATCACTTCCATCTCTATAATGAAGAGGTAATGCTCAGTCCGTAATGGAATGTGCATGGAGACAGCACAATTTACGTCCTTTTATTTTCAGTTACGACGACAATATCAAATATTTATCTACCTGACAAAGGAAAATTATACTTATTTTTTGACATAATATACTATTAGGTCAATACACTTTGTGTACTGTGCTGCGGTTCTTTAATTTCTGAAAAATACCCACATCTGATTGCCATGACCGTTTTCCAAAGACAAATTGGTGTTTCTGTGGGAATACGTGGAAGTCAGAGGGTGAGAAAGTTAGTGTGTAGGATGGACTTGTGTAATAGTATACTCCTAAACGTTCAAGGTTTATGGATAGATTTCTGTGGATGATATAACAAAAAAGAAAAAAAACAAAGAAGAAAAAGACGACCCAGTACTCTTATTTACCAATTTATACGATACACGTACCACGATTACAATTAAAACCTTTACAGACGAAACTAATCCACGAATAAATTTGAAAAACTTGTTTACGTTGTTAGGCCAGATTTCGCAACTTAAAAAATTTAAGAGCTAATTATATGAAAGCCTGGTGTGTTCTTTCGGACATGTGGGAGAGACCAGACATCACGCGGAATCCGCAGCTGTGATACATATCATATAAGCTGAAGGCGGAAAGCGGGCGAGGGGGGGGGGGGAGGGGGGGGAAGAGGAGGAGGAAAGGAAAGCGAAGGAATTCATGATCTCAGCTGCATCGGAGCTTTATGTAGAGTCAGCGGCGACGAGTGAAAATGTGTACCGGACTGGGATTCGAACCCGGGATCGTCTGCTTAGCAACCAGTTGCATTAACCACTGCGCCATTTTTTTTTAATTAAAAATGCATTAGCGCCCTTTCTTTAGTGCGACGGTGTGCTGTTTTATATTATATTTTTGTGGGGTACCTAAAAAAAAATAAAACAAAATCATAGCCATGCCTAAGCGGCACCGCCACTTGTGTCCCTGCCAAACAAAAATGAGCTCTTACCACTTCAGGCGTTGCCATCCTAACTATACGCAACCACCCCCCATCTAAAATGTGAAGAAACTATATTGCACGGGACTCGCAGGTTCGAATCCTGCCTTGGGCATGGATGTGTGTGATGTCCTTAGGTTAGTTAGGTTTAAGTAGTTCTAAGTTTAGGGAACTGATGACCTCAGATGTTAAGTCCCATAGGGCTTAGAGCCATTTGAACCAATGAAGCTACCACTTCGTAGTCAGGTTTCCCAGCAACTGCGCCCACTGATAAGAATAGTTCAAGGTATGATCGTTTGCACTTCGTTCTGACCTCATCTACCACTTCCTGGAACATTCCAACTACACGGCGGGCTGTGAAAGGCACTCCATAGGTAGTTTGCGAAGCATCGTCGATATCTGGTAAGCCCGGCAGTAGCATGATGTCTTTCTTGCAAATAGAGCCAGAAGTCAAGTAAATTCTTGTGTCCGTTACGGTAGAGGTAATGGAGCGTATGTCCACGTATCCAGGGGACGGAGATGGTCCGAGTCTTGGGGTAAAATGTCTCATCCGGAAACAATAACGTGCGTGCAGATATATGCTCCGGTGTAACTCGCAAGAGATAAGCCAGCATCTGCCGCACTAGGTTCCAAACCGGCTCCACCTCTCCACAGCTGAGGCGGTGTTCGTCAGAATCTACTGTACTGTATTACATCCCACACAATTGGGAGATTCTGCCATGTAGATACTGTAGAGGCGTTCCCATTAACGACTACGCACCATTGGGAAACAACATCGGAATCAAGCGTGGCATCGTGTACAGTCTTCCACACCACGCGCCACCGTACATCAGGAGATTTTAGCTCGACCACATTAAGGGGGCGGCGTTGCAGCATATCGTGATATAGGCGTCGAGCTGTGGCCATTCGTGGTGTCGTGAGCGCTGCACTGGAATAACTTTCTTCTAAATAGAAACGTCCTATATAAAAGAGGGACGCTGGGATGTCCTGTAGCGGCACCGGCGCTCTTAGTGAAGCAGGTCGTAGCGCCGTCAGAAGCAAACTCGTGAGGCTTGCAGGACAACGGCGCAGCAGACATAAATGTGAGCTAACGGCCCTGTCATGTACATTAACTAGGCCGAGACCATTTTTTTCCTTGGGGAGGGTAAGAGATACGTATCTGATCTTCAGTAACATAGCAGCGCTGACGAAGTATCCGAGCGCTGCCATAATGCTACGCGCCAAGTGGTACGGAACGGGTAGCGTTTGGGCGACATGCGGCATGCGGGACGCAAGGTGTACTTTGGCATAATGCTCTCGCTGAACGATGTTGAGGGACCGCAAGCGCTGATTTGCAATTCCGGCCCGAATTTGGTTAAGAAGGCGTCGATAATTGAGCGTCGTTGCGCGTCGCATGTCGTTCATGAAATCTATGTCCAAGCAGCGAATAGTATTGCTGAAGCGTAAGGGGGCAATGTATTCCTGCGGTAGCCCTATCCCGACGATCAAGGAGACGGACTTGTTAACGTTGATATGGCTACCAGAAGCTGTACCGTAGGTTGCAATCCAGTCCAAAGCCGCCGCCATATCGGCAGCTTCACGTATGACGATCATCAAATCATCCGCATATGCAGTGCAGCGATAGATGGAGCCGCCGAACTGTATCCCAGTGAGCCTGACTCGGAGACCACACAACAAAGGTTCTAAGGCCATTGCAAATAACAATGTAGATAATGGACATCCATGTCGTACTGATCGGCGGATCGGCATGGGTGCCGTCATTCTTCCATTAACGAGAACTCGAGAAGTAGCACCATGCAGAAGGCATGTCAATACTGTGATAAAGGGGTCGGCGTATTCCATGCGCCGTAGAACGGCCGTGAGGAAAGTGTGGCCCAGATGGTCAAAAGCCTGGCTAAAGTCGATAGACGCCAGGGCTGCCGGCAAACGTCGCACCCGTGCAAGGGAGATGAGATCTCTTTAACGACATAACGCAGTTCTGATGTTGTTGGGTCCCACAAGGACGTCTGATCGCTGGACAGGACGTGCAATAGTGTGCCGTGAATACGTTCTGAAAGCAGCGTCGAAAGGTTCTTGACGTCGCTGTTCAATAAAGTTAAGGGGCGATAATCGCGGACATAATTCCGTCCCTTCGGCTTATGGATGGGAACAATAAGTCCTTCCAAGAACGGTGCAGGCAACGGTATACCTGGGGACATCAATTCCTGACCAATTTCAACCTAACACGGTACCAACAGTTGTTTAAAGGCTCGACAGAAGTCTGATGGTAGCCCGTCGATTCCTGATGATTTATGGCGAACACCACCAATGACGTCGAGCACTTCCTCTTCTGTCACTTCTCCTAGTAAAGTCAGTACCATGTCTGGTGGAACTGTACCGTGGGCATGTGCAGAAACGGTGTCTACGGTCGCAAAGTCAGGGAGCACTGCTGAATAAAGGTGAGCGTAATGCCCATAGAAGGCTTCTGCTACGTCTGCTTGTTCTACCACGTGTCGACCGTCGTCTGTTATCATGTCGGTTACCAGCGCCATACGGCGCCTCCTGCGCTCTAAGAGCACGTGGTGCGTAGATGGCCTTTCTGGATGGCGACCATATAACAGCGCCCTGTAAATGATGGCGAGCTAAGGAGGCGAGCTGCGCTATCGCGCGATTGACAATGATCTTAATGTCAGGTGAGGGCTCCATAGCAAGACATTCCCGTAGAACGGTGTAATAAAAGTTTTCCGTGCTCCTCCTCCATGCCGCCGCTTCCCGGTCGTAAGCCATGAAGGTGTGCCTAAGAGCAGGCTTCGCACATTCAATCCACCAACTGAGGGTCAATCGGTAACGACCACGACGCTGTAAGGACGCGTTCCACGACCCTTCGATAGCACCTTTACATGCCGGCTCGTCCAGATGGGCGACGTTCAGTTTCCAGGGGGGCCTACTGTGCCACACACGCGCAGGTTGGATGGCAATGGTGCAAATATAGGCTGTGTGGTCGGTGAATGCAGTGGGTCAGAGCTCTGGTCCTCTCGTCGCCGTTACTGTCTAACCGATTTGACGAATGACTTGTACAATGGGTGTAACCAGGAGCTGGGCCATGGATATGGCGCCACGTTTCGAGCAGGTGGAGGTCACGCACTAGCATTTCCAATTCCGCACACGGGACGTGATGTGGCTGCTGATCAGATGGAGATAAAGTACAGTTAAAATCGCCTCTGATCACCACATCGTCTATGCCGCCCATACAGAGACGCGTAATATCTCCCTGATCCTGAAAGGGCATATACATTGATAAGTCGTACACCATTGACAGTTACGGCCATGGCTCTAGCACTCGGTAGGTACAGAACGTCCGTAGCCGCCAAGCCTTCTCGTAGCAGGACAGCCACACCACAATCGGTAGAAGAGATGTGGGCGGTATATCCGTAGAATTCAGGGAAGCTAGCGACACATACTTCCTGTAAGAGTGCCACGTCCATGTCCGCCGCGTCGAGCATGCGCTGGAGCATAGTTAGTTTGGATGGTGCCCTTATCGCATTGATATTGATTGTGGCAAGGCAAAAGGTGTGCTACCTAGCCTTGGGTAGACACCATGGCAATCGAAGATAACTGCAAGAGATGCCGAAGCCACAGAACCCGTTACAAATTATGAGTCTTTCACGCTAGGATGGCATCCCCAATGCCACCCCCTTCCCTGTCACCCGTGCCCTCTCCAGGAAGTTTCTCAACATCGACCGACCACTGTGGGTGCAACACGATGCTGCGTAGCTGATCGTCACCTAAATCTCTTTCACCCACGTCGTCTTTGGAAGAGGTGGACGGAGCGCCATTCATCGATGCGACCAGCTGCATCTGTGGTGCAAGAAGTAACTGGGCACTCGTGGTATGGGCAAGCGAACCGTCTACACCACTTAGATCCTCAGCAGGCGCAGCATCCATGCCGTCTGACGAGATGTCACCTTCTTGACCGGCCGTGCGTAGGAGGCAATTGTCAGAAGGGGTCCGCCGACGTCGCTTGCGTCGTCGAGGTGAAAGTTGCTTTCGAACGTGGACATCCGTATGCGAATGTGGGAGGAAATCCAGCGTCGTATCACCTTCGCTAGGAAAGCCGCGGTCGGGACAATGTTCGCGTCCACATCCGTCGCGTCCTGAATGTTATGTTGCGTCTGGATTACGTGGGACTGTTGCTGCTGTTGTTGCTGTGGAGGGGCGACATCTCGGTTGGCATCGGGGGACTTTCCTCTTCATCCCTTGGTCCTTCTGACGTAGATAGATGTGCCCGACCGCCCGTTTCTTCCTAATCTATGATTCGCATCGTCGTCTGAGCGTATGTGAGGGGCAGGATTGTCGTCCCCGTCCGCGGATCGGAGTTTCCCACTGGTGTCTGCGTAAGTCTACGCTGTAATCAGCCCTATCGAACACGGCCTTCCTGTCCACCTCCGGAACAGATACGTGGTAGACCGTCATACATTGTGATTGGACGAATCCTGCCTTGGGCATGGACGCGTGTAATGTCCTTAGGTTAGTTAGGTTTAATTAGTTCTAAGTTCTAGGCGACAGATGACCTCAGACGTTAAGTCGCATAGTGCTCAGAGCCATTTGAACCATTATGATTGGACGACAGCCACCTTTGTTCAAATATGACGGTACGTATTTCTTGAGCTCAAGTTTAATTTGGCGCACACTATTGTAGACCATATACGTCGAAAAAGTTTGCCACTTTTCTGTAACGTGGCTGATGAAAGTGCCATATGGTCGGGTGGCGTCCTTAACAACTTCCTCTGGGACCTCGAAGGGGAGCTCAAAAACACTTAAAGTCCTTACACCCTGCATGATCCACCGTCACTGCACCGATATGCCCGTCAGAATATTTAAATCTAAGAGAGTTCGCGTATTTAGACACCACTGTCGCGCAGATCTCTGCACTGATCATTTTAACATAAACCACGCTCCCCGTTATAGAGAAATGTACTCCGACGACGGTCGCCGGATCTAAACGGAGATCGTCGCGTATGAACTGTTCTATTTCATAGACTCGAGGACGCGCGTGATCTGATTGGAAGGTAATTCTGATCGTATCGTGGCGCCATGTGTGTGCCATAGTCGCTAGTCGCACTGCACTTGGAACAAATACAAAAAGGTAAACACAAGCAAGCGCTCATGGGCACGCACGGCGGGACGCAGCTTACTCCTCGCCCCACCGCTGCCTAAAGCAGACTCAACGCCACTCGGACACAGTGTTTATCGCAATTGGCGGACTACCTCGATACGTCCCTAGTCCGACCCACATTCCTACCAAGCGCCACCTTTTCGCATTCCCCGTCCGTTTCCAAATAGCTCGCTATGTTGAGATTGCCGCAGGAGGTCGAAAGTGATTGTACACTCGCTCGGAAGGTGGTGGATTCATAGCCAATCGAAGCGAATCAGTTAAATGAATGCGTGGCGTCTGTTCCTTCGCCTCAATTGGCTACGAATTCACCGCCTTCAATCCGGGTATGTCCAAAAGTAGCGCGCAAGGGTGAAATGGACGGGGACTGCGGACTGGTTGCCCTAGATGGGGGCGTAGCGAAATAGTACGGTAAACACACACTCCAGGTGGCGCAGTGTTTAACGTAACTGCTTTAATAAGTAGGTCACCCCGGAATCGAATCCCGGTCTGGCACATACTTTCCACTCGTCGCCGCCGTCTTTGCATAAAGTCCCGTTGCTTCTGACGAAATTAATTCCTTCCTTTCCCTTTCCTTCCTCCTCCTCCACCTCCACCTTCGGTTTACATAATAAGAACAAAATTTGTGACAGGCTGAGAAATTTTCTCTTTTCTCTCGTATGGACGCAGAGAACCAGGTAGGCGCCAGTGTCAAAAGTTGGAGAGTTTCCCACATAATTCAATTTTTTTCATTATTCGATCAAAGCAATGGCTGATTTTCCTAGTTCATTTTCTCTAATGACCGCGGTCTCCCAGAAACGTTACACATAACGCGAATGGTGGAATCAACTAGGTGTAGACATGTTGCATGATCCACTGTGGCAAGATATCTGTGTTCCTTAGACAAAACTAGGGGAGACGGTAATCGAAACAGTAAGTACTGTCGTTAGTACTGTCACATTGTTCCCAACAATACACGTAGCTCGGTATTATCGTATAAATATGGAGACGTATATAAAATAATTGAAGCTCAGCAGGAAGAAAATGACATTCAGCAAAACAGTAGCAGTGATTACAGAAACTATAAATTTTTCGTACAACGAAAATACTGCCGTTTAGTTTTTCTTTGGTATGAACAAAGATCGTTTCCATCTGGAATTTTACATGAAACTAGGAGAGTGACGAAAATAATTCCAACGGTTTGGCACTGTTTTCATTATAAAGTTACCTCAAATAAAAGTATGGCTGATGCGTCAACTGTGTCTATAAATAGTCTTAATCATTTTCTCAGTATGTAACCCATTTCCTAAATCATTTTCAATTAAACATAAAATACGACTATAGTATTACGATTTCATCATTTCGATGACTGTGATTATCTTCCCCATGGTATCCCTAGTACTTAGTACACCATTTTTCTTACTGTGCGCTTGCTGATCATTAAACTTTCCGCTGCAGGACACGCAGCAGTTGCTGTCGAAGTGCACTCACACACAACGCGATGTCAGCCCCTCGGAAGAGGATTATACGGTCTGGGCACATGCATGGCCTCTTTGTAGACGTTCCATAAACTGCTGTCTCACAGTGCTCATGCCGAACACTCAATAAAAGGTGCTGCTTACTAAAACCGACCTAAATTTGAGAGGTATCGTCGTCATGAAATCACATCTATCCGCTAAATCGTCCCAGTATTAAGCTATGTTTTCATTTCAAATACAACACATTTACTACGAAAACGATCCTGCGCATAATTTAACAGACTCACTGACATTCCAGAGATATACACTAAAAGAATAATGAGTACTGCGCCTGCAGAAAAATGTCAGCACTGTAAAAGTTTTGTCATCACTACGATTTTATTTATCTGTTAGTGGTACTCAGTAAATCGTAAATTTTCAACTGTGTACCTTGTCATTCTTGTCGAACTTAAGTGATCTGTAAGCACTTTATGTTATCTGTGAAATACTCTCATGTGCCCAAATGCTGCCCATATAAATTATTTCTCAGACATCGGCCACATTAGTGTCAACGTGACACTATTCTCTGAGATTTCGCGCCCTCAATTTCTTTGTTGATGCAGTTAACCTCTTCATGAATATATGTTGCATTTTCAGTAACAATCACCGAAATAATACTTATCTGTAAGTTTGGTTACATACACCACGAAATTTATTCTTGTACATCACCATACAAAAGTAACATTATGTTAAACGATTTTACGGCGAGTGTATCTGACTTTTTAGTAGAATAATGGGAACACTACACAAGATTTCTTCCATAGCCACGGGAAACAAAAAAATTGGATGTACACAGCATTATGGGTGATGATAACATTACAACTTGTTGGCTTTCAGGAGAGAAAAAAACAGGCAATCTTGTCAGTAACTATGCTAATATTAACACTGCAGCTCCAGGTAGATAAAAAGATTTTTCCATTGTTCAGGACCGGTTTTGATTAAACATGGTAATTATCATCGGTTGAAGTGACAAGAAGCGGAACACACAGAACGTCTACAATAATTAGTTACATTTCGACTGGAGCCTGCGAGGTACATTAACTTGCACACAAATGAGGAGTACTCTGTTTAATCGAAACCAGGCTGCACATTTCAACAAAGAAAACAATATTTTTATAAAGGAACAATGTTAGAGACTATTTCACATTCTATCTAGCACTGGCGTATGTTAACAGTTATTCTTCTCTTTAGTTTTTACTTCTTAATTACAAGTGAGTTTTATCAGCAGTCACGAAATATGAAATGTTACTGTGCAACTACAGTGCAACGAATAGCGACGCAAGGGAATACCACACATGTAGTCAACAATATCTTTTCATTTTCATTAGCAGCTCAGTTCTTTCGCGGCAATGTTCACTGTATCTACAATTAAAAGCAAACTGGCGTCTATTAAAAGAATAGCGAAAACGGGTCAGAGCAAATATGGCTGGCAGCCAACATTTTCCGCCGTGTAGTAATGAATCTCAGGTCCGTTCTGCTGTCTGGGTGCGAAAGCGGCTGACTCTTCTATTGAGCTCACTTCCTGGGCTAAATGTGGCCAACACCATGCAAGTCTCTGTTGTGTTGCGCGCAGCTCCTATCTTTGTTTAAAAAACAAGAAACATATAAGCAATGTCGCAAGAAAGAAGGTGTCTTCCGGCGAACTGAGAAGTGATTTTAGTTTTGGAGGTAGCCGAATGGATTTTGTATGGTCATAGAAGCAGACTGTGCGATTAAGGGTTTTGCGAGAGCCAAGAAAACAAACAAGTCAAGCTCACTGATTACTTTGGCAGAACACGTGATGTTCTGTTCGAACCCATTTTCTGACAGAGTATTACATCACATAGTTACACGAAGTTTAGTTAAAAGCTGAAATTCGCAGTACGAGCCCAATTTATACACAATACAAGGCGTATCAAAAACGTAAGGCACAAATTGCAGGACACATTCCTCACACGAAGATGAAGAAATGATGTTATATGAACATGGGTCTTGAAACACTCTATTTCCATGTTACAATTCGTTTTCGCCAAGAGTTCGATGACATCGGGTTGTAAATTTTCACAGTCGGTATGTGTGGGCAGACGTCACTCCTCACGCAACTGTTAAAGCAAGTCGACAAAGATTTTCTGTCAATGTTTGGGCCTTGGCGACTGTTTGGTAGGATCTCACTTCCTTCCACCCAGGCTCAACGGACAAACTTATCATAAATTCGTAGATAGTATTCTACCTGATCTGTTGGCAGATGTGCCTATAGCTGTGCTATAAAACATGTGCTCGATGGAGCACTTCCTCATCTTAGTGTTAATGTGCGTCGGCTTCTAAATAACAGATTCGGTGACAGATGATAAGTAAATATGGACCAATTGCCTGACCTCCACGCTGTCCGGACCTAAACCCACTGGAATTTTATTTGTGAAGGCATTGGAAAGCTCTTGCGTGTGGAACCCCAATACAAGATGTTCAGATTCTCCGTGCCTGTGATATGGAAAGCTGCGAAACCATAACGAAATACTCCAAGGATACATCAGTGCATCCGAGATGCACTACGAGGGCGCGTTGATGCATGTAACAGTGCCCACGGAGGGCATATTCAACATCTCCTGTGAGAAAGAATTGCATGTAGTATGCTGGTGCGCTCTGATCGTATGTGTTTCCCATGATTAATGAGTTGGAGAAAATGAGTTGTAACATGGAAACAAAACGTTTCCGGACCCATGTTCATATAACAAATTCTTCGTCTACGTCTGAGGAATGTGTCCTGCAATTTGTGCCGTACATTTTTGTTACACCCAGTATAGCACTTTATTATAACCAACATCTGGAATCCACAGTAATAAGTGTTTGCAGTCATCGGTTCGCATCCCAGTGGCGGAAGAAATTTCACCGCTACTACTTGGCCGGCAGCGGAGAGGAGAGGTGGTGTCGGGAAGGTCTTGATTACCATATTTTGTGCCAACGTACTGGATTAAATTGCAAACCTCTCCGCAGTGAAGGCACGTGATACCTAACGGTGATCCATGCGTTGGGTGGGAGCTATTCAACAGGAGTACATTACGTGACAACAGCGAGTTTCACCCCCTCCCTTCACTCATCATCATGCAACACAAACATGACAACATACTGTATATGCACCCATTATAGTCACCTACTTTTGAGACACAAATGCATAGCACGAGCAAAGGGACAGTCGAGCGCGGAAGAGGAAAACCTTTTCTAGTTTTGCAGTTTGGTGGCTCAACCTATTCCACGGGCTCTCCCAGCAAGCAATGCCACGCGACTCAATTTCTTTCTGCAACAACTGGAGGAGCGGGAAGTGTCTCAGGGAAGAGGTGACAGCTATGCATAGCTAAGAAAACTCTATTTCTACAGCGTTTTCCAAAGACGTTGGAGGGCGGTGACGGGGCATCCACGCAGTGAACATAATCTTCGAGATGATGCCACTGATGTCTGGAACGATGATACGGAAAATTTTAGAACCATGGAAAGACTTTGACGTAATTATCTTCGAGGCTACCGCGGACACTTTCAACAACATCCCTAGGCACATAACTCTCCTGAGAAATCCTACCCACGCAAGAAAAACAATCTCTTACGTTTGATCGTGATCTCTGAATACTTACGACATAAACAAATAGACGTAGAGAGTATCGTGTAAATATCCCCCAAAGCATTATACTGTTCTCACTTTCCAGTGTTCTTCCAGACATACTTACAGCTTGTTTGTTCTTCCATGTCCTTCACAGGTCACGACGACGTTCATTGGCCTTATGCGTCGCGAATCGATGGCAGTCTAGTTAAGACACAGTGGTGGAAATTAATCAGTTTCTGCTGCGCTATTGTTTAATGGCGACACTATAATTAAGGAGCTATATAAGACTCACTGTTTAAACCTAAAGGTCTCTAAACCGATTTCCTAGAGGCCATCCCCATTACGCTTCACGTAAACAGCATTTATTCCACTTGAGATGTGCCAATGCAGAATAGATATTGAATACGGTTGAAAATGGACTAGACATCTCTCAAAGAGCAGAGGAAATAGACAAAAAATTAAACTTGCAACATAGCTGGCTGATTGAAATAAGTCGCAACGTGCGGTGTAGCAAATGAAGGCTATGCCCGTGCAGCAAGTTTAACAAATGCAAATAAATATTACAGCAGAAAGCTAAGGTAAAATTTAATAGTCATCATTGCTACCTCTTGGTCTTTATTGTCTGTGTCGGGTTTTGTGTATTCAGAGCTACAATGTTTGAGTGAAAAGTGATGTATTGTGCTACGATAGGCTCTAATTTCTCCTTCAAATAGGACACAGTATTCCATCCTGAGCCTTGTATTTATAGATCAGCAAATCGTAAGCGGTATTAATTGCCATCAAAGGAAAGTGAGGGATGGAGGGAGAGAGAGAAAAAGAGAAAGAGAGAGAGAGAGAGAGAGAGAGAGAGAGAGAGAGAGAGATTGCAAAATTGTTCTGGATGGGCATAGACAAGTCAGTTTCCAACTCAAAATATCTTGTGAGTGATCTATCAAAGGAGAAGAGTGTAACATAGAAAATACTCAACAGCTTACATAGACCATCAAGATACTTAAGCGAGAATACTGTTGCAGGAAGACAAAATACAACGTTGTGCGAATGAAAATGTGAAACAAGTACTATTTAGCAGTATTTAGTTATCACTTAGAAACATGTTCTCTTCCAGACAAAGAGAAATGTCACGTACTAATAGCTGAAATGAAATTCTTCAGAAGTCTGAACCAAAAAGAAAGAGAAGGATTGAACAGGAAAGAGGAAAGCAGGAAAGAAGCTAGCATACCAGTTCTGGTAGCGACAGGCAGCCGCAGAATACTGTTAGATGGCCATGGCACAAGAACTGCAAATACCTGGGCACGTAGAAGGGAAAGATAATAAGGCCAAGGGGAAGAGGTAGGAAATGTCGGCTGTAAACGTGAAAAGAGACGTAATAGGAAGAGGTTGCAAGTAGGACGAAACCCAAGAGTTATAGAAGCGAATTTGAATTGGCCAAGGATGACGGTTATGGAGCGTACGAATCAGGACATATGCCTGGAGCTGCTGTCATAGCTGGCTCATGCCTCTGTGTCAGTCACTGTTAATATAAAGTAATTCGCTGCCTCCTATTGTGAAGATGCACTTTCGGTTAAAACGTTTGCTGGGGAAAGGAAACCCAGTTTTCGTAGACAGCTGAAATAAAGCTGCCATCAGTGTAAACTTTTATTTTATTCTGAGAAGTTATCTATCCGAAAATTTCAGTAACTACTCAGTCGGTTTCTAATCTGGGCTCACAGCCTGGTGTTGACAGCCAACACGATTTACCATGAAATCACCCCGCCCCGCAGAACCTCTTGCCCCCTCCCCCCCCCCCCCTCTTTTACAAATGAAAGACAAGAAGGAGCTAAGATAAGGATTTAATGTCCCTTCGATGTCGAGGGCATTAGAGACACAGCATAAGCTCGTTTGGGTGAAGGGAATCTGCCACGTCCTTTCCACAGGAACCTTCCCGGAATTTGCCTTAAGGGATTTAAAGTAACCACGGTAAACCTACATCTGGATGGCTAGGCCAGTTATTTGAACTGTCGTTCGCCAGAATGCGAGTCCAATACGCTAATCCCTGCGTCACCTCACTCAGATTTTAAATAAACACCATTCATAACACACATGGTTGTTTCTATTAATACTACTAAGATTTCCATCTGCATAGAGTTTTTGATACACATCAGCAGTATAGCGGAGCGTCCTTGAACTACAATTCAGCAATCCTATCCTCTGCGCAGGTACTTGTAAGCTTGCTCCCTCTCACTGAGACAGCAGGATTCGTTGACATTGACGTATAGTATTGCATTTCCAAGCCTACTTCACACACAAACACACACACACACACACACACACACACACACACCACACACACACACTATCTAAAGTCGCACGCTCCCATTGGAACAATGACATTTATCACTGGCCGGAACTTGTTTCCACTGCTTCTCGTCTCTCCCCATTCTACGTATATTACGTGGAACTGGACGTAGCACTTGTTGACATAACGAGCGGCTCAAATACAGAAGCTCGACCGTGAGAAACCAAATTTTACAGCCTTAGTCTAAAGCAAGAAACGTATACCGATGTAATGCTCAGATCAGGATCGCAGTAGAGGCTCGTCAATCTGCTCGAAAGATTGTTTCAGGGCTCTACGATGTTTAATGTTCGCCCTTCTTGATTTAAGAGGTACGCGATTGCAACAGATCACTTTCAGCTCTTACCGTGGTGGTTTCTTCAACAAGGTCTCTGCCGATTACTATCCCGTTCCTCTCCAACTGTGATAGTCTTATGACTCGATTTCGACAGTACACTGAACTCTGCGTTTCCTTCACAATTATCTGGCCCCCTGTACTTTACAGGAAAGCCCATTCTGCTCTTGTGACAGCTAATACTGCCTGCACGTTTCACACAATTGGCGCGGTTGTTCAATCCACAGGTGAATCCCGAGTTACTGCACAAATTCTTTGGGACACACATCGTAGCTGCATAAAGACCGGTTATTTTTTAAGATAACCACTACTAGAACTAATGAAAAGCTCGAGAACACGATGTGCATTAGTAACATTCGCAAATCGTTTTTGAAATTCTTCCTTAATTGGAACAATTTTACAAGATATTCGTTGATACCATTACTTTTAACGGCAAGATCCAGAAGAACGAAATAATAACTTTATGCTGACCGGAAAGTATGTCCAATGAGTATACTGAACACACGGGTGTTTTTATAGGCATAAAAGCTGTACCTGCCATTCCTTTATAAACAGCATGTTGATGCATCTTTCCTTTAAAGCCAAAAACATCTGCACGTGTATCTAAATTTATTTTAAAGAAATCCCACTGAAGATTCGTTCTGTTGACTCCATTGAGACTTATGTAAAAGTAGAAGGAAGGAAGATTAGGGCTTAACGTCCCATCGACGTTGGGGTCATTAGAAACGGAGCACAAACTCTGAGCGTTTCAACTCGGCTGTTCCCTTTCGAAGGAAACATCACGACAATTGCCGGGAGCGATTTAGGGAAATCACGGAAAACCTAAATCTGGATGGCCGGACGCGGGTTTGAGCCGTAGCCCTCCCGAATGCGACTCAGTGTGCTAACCACTGCGCCACCTCGCACGGATTGTGTTTGAGTAGACAATTACATCGTGTTACCTTCATGAACCCTACGTGACTGATGTGCAGGGGTTTAAAAATACTTGCAGAATTCCCCCTGAAAATCGGGCCTTGGAAATTTTTCGGGAAATGTTAAACGAGGTTTTTCCAGTTTAGTGAAAGCAGGCATTTCCTGCAGGGGAAAGAGCGACCGTTGAAATAAAACTTTTCAAGACAGCCACAAATCGCACTCAGTAGGGTTTATTGCCGGTTTCGCTCTATAATATTACAAGAGCATCGCCAGAATCTCTGGAATTTAAGTGCGGTAGTAGCAATTTAACTATCCAACCACTGTACTTTAAACTGTAAATTACAGGGATTCTGTCGATACTCTTGTAATGATACAGAGCGAAACCGGCCAATAAAACCTATTGAGTGCGACTTGTGGCTGACGTGAAAAACTTCTTCTAACTTTTTACTGTTTCCAGTATTCCACTGTACGTGATACGAATGTGGCAGAGCAGCCTTTTTGTGGACGAATTGCAGTTTACTGCTGCCTTACAGGAAATCAAGGCCTGCGATTTACTCCTCGGTAGTTGGATGAAACGACTGAGTACAGTAGGTACTCATTAACCGCACAGTCAAATACCACCTCATTTTTAAGTTTCTTGAAATGCGCCGCGGTACTTTTTTCTGCAGCTTCTAGTTTTTGGAACATGCTGATGTTTTGTCAGTAACTGAATGAATATTAAAACACCTTTTACCGATTACCTCAGACTCGCTCGTAGATAACTACATAGTCTGTAAAATGACTGGCAAGAGAAGTACCGCAGGTCGGATTGCTACAACTGAATAAAAATTATTAAGAATACAGAGATGTTTCTGTTCTGTTGTCCATGTGACTAATTTACCTGTAGAGCTCCGCATTTGTGAACGGTCCACGTCTAAAGGTGAAAGACTCTAAATACTAGAGAAGCACAAGTGACTGACAACGGATAATTTTTTTAGAGTGTATAAACTCCACGCCAGAAATCTTCTCGCTTTGTACACTTGTAAATTAAAAAACCGAATAACACGTTATATGATCGGATTTCATCACTAGTCTGTAGTCTGTAGTTTCTTAGGAATAAGAGGGGTAGCTAATGACTGGTTTCGATCATACCTAGCAGATAAGGTACAAAGAGTGGAGATAACACATACTTCAAATAGATCTAAACATTTAGTAAAACACTTATCAGAAACCAAAATACATTAATACAGTGGTTCCACAAGGTAGCATATTAGGACCAATACTATTCCTGATATACATCAATGACTTTCCCAGTAGTGTTACTCATGGTGAAAAAATTCTCTTCGCTGATGACAGCAATATTATATCCACTGAGAAAACAACAGAACTCCTCGCAGAGAAAGCAAATGGAACTCTCAAGGAAGTTTACGATTGGTTAATAAGCAATAAAGTGACACTGAACATAAAGAATACTAATGCCATGAATTTCAGTTTGAAGAGGGAAAATGACAATGTTAAATTAAATATAGATGGCAGCTCTATAGACTGTGTAACAAATGAAAAATTTCTGGGAATGAATATTGATTCTCAGTTGAAGTGGTGTGAACACACAAAGGTACTTGCAAACAGAATGTCATCAGCATGTTATGCCCTTACAATCCTATCATCATTGTGTAACATTCTGTGTCTTTAAGTTACATACTATTCATATTACACTCAATTCTTAGCTCTCGCATTCTGTTTTGGGGAAGAAATGCGCAAAATATGAACACAATTTTCAAACTTCAGAAAAGAGCCATAAGAATAATAACCAAAAACAGTAGTCGAGCTCATTGTAAAGATCTGTTCAAAACACTGCGGATTTTAACTGCACCATGTGAATACATTTACCAGCCAGTTGTATACATCAAAAATAACATTGGTAATTACTGCACATACAGCTCTGTGCATGACCATGGAACAAGAGCTAGATTCAACTTACATTTGCCAATAAAAACTTCTACCAAGGGATAAAACTGTACAATAAGTTACCAAAAGAGATTAAAGAAATTGCAAAAATATGTTTATTTAAAAAGGCAGCTAAAAAGTACCTGTTGTGCAGCACATTTTATTCATTGAAGGATTACTTACATAAAACAGAGTAGTGGTTTGGAAAAAAAGGTTATACAAATAAATAATAATAATGATTATAAAACGTTCAACGTTCCACATAACACCTTCACACTAAGTTTTTTTCCTTCTTTTTACCTTTTCTATAAATACGTACCCCCAAGCTATGCATAGCACAGCACTAACACCTCTTCCTCTTTCTGAGCTCAACATCTCACTCATTATAGAGGGATGCTGACTCAATTTTTCAGGATAGCAAATGGGAAGCAGTGGTACAGAAAATGGCCCAGAGATCACTGGTGTGTGTGTGTGTGTGTGTGTGTGTGTGTGTGTGTGTGTGTGTGTGTGTGTGTAGTGAGTGAAGTGTTACGAAACAATGTGTGTATCCTGTGTGCAGTGACTGATAGTGAGATATGAGTGAACAGTGTGGTATTACATTATTTAATAAGTTATTTATAAAAAGAAGTATTGTGTACCAGGAGTAAATCTAATGATTGTGTATACGAATTACATTATTTTAAACTGGTCTAAACTTGTAAATACTTTGACATGTCCTACATCCTTGTAAAAAGAGATCTATGGATGAATAAAGCTACTACTACTACTACTACTACTACTACTAATAGTACTACCACATATTGTGTCAAGCAGATGTTTAGCTTTTT
Source organism: Schistocerca piceifrons (assembly GCF_021461385.2). NCBI lineage: Eukaryota > Metazoa > Arthropoda > Insecta > Orthoptera > Acrididae > Schistocerca > Schistocerca piceifrons. Next base: position 875,593,204 of record NC_060149.1, on the reverse strand, counting down.
GCCAAATAATACCCCATGTATGATTAGTAAATCTGCTCGTCATAATTGTCCGTTACATGTTATTGCTTTTTCAGAGACTTCTCCTTCTGTAGTCTTTAGAAATGTTCGCACAAAACATAGAAAGTGCACAGGTATCAGACGCCTACAGATAAATTACCTTGGTCCGTTGCAGAAGAAGACACATCTCCGTGTTTCAAAATCATTTTTCTTCGGTTATAGTCGTTCCAGCTGCGGCACTTTTCTCGTGAGTTTTGAGCTGTTACCGAGTCGTTAATACATAACTTTAAAAGTAACGGCACTAGCTCGCACAACAGAGATTACGTCTTTGTCAGTGGATAACTGCCTGCCGAGAAAAGGTGCTGCGTGCATCTTATCGACACGTCCACAATGCAGTCGTAAACCTGGCACTTTTTCCATTACGAATATTCTTTAGCAGGCATCGATTTAGTAGTGGATCGGAGGTTTTTCGAAGGTCTGATAAAAGTACGTACACTACGGTAGATCTGTCAGTGACTCTTATGAAACCATGAGAAGAGACCAAACTGGATTCTGCATGATAGGTGTTTTCCGAATACATAGTGATTGTCTTGGAGAAAGTTCAAAATCGTTTTGGTCAACATTGACCATTAATTTTTAACTCTGAATATATTCTACAATTCTGCTTCGGATGGAACTGAGTAGAACAGAACAGTAGTTCAGGCATAGTTACAATGCCACGTTGCAGATGAGTGTGACCTTAGTTATTTTCTAATCACCGAGAACAAATGTCTTGTGCAAGACTCTGCGGTAAATTATGATTAAATGTGGAGTTAAATCACCTGTTGTTTTCATATTGAATGTGATATCTCCCCGTCGATCTTCACCGTGTCTCATCTTTTTCGGCTGTGTTCGTATACCTAGTTAAGTTCAAACGACTGAGCTACCAGGTTTAACGGCACCGCAGAAGCAGTGTCAAGAGCATACTATTCTACGCCCATACATACAGACACGTGTTACGCTTTGAACAGTGTGTTGCGTTTGTGAGCTCCTCATTAACGTTGTAATCGGGAAAGCATCACCTGCAACTGTTCTGCGGTGTCTGCCCCAGCATGCAGCAGAGCGCAGCTCTCTCTCCTACACGATGTAATTATTCACAACACTGCTGAACATCCAAGACGAGATTTAATTATGAAGCAGTATTTCCCCTGAAGCTCCTCAGCTATACGTTTACAAAAGCTATGCAAGTTGTATTATCGTGTCGGAAGCGATTCTATTATTAATATGGAAGGCTATCTACTGTGCTAGATCGTTCATCCTCAAGCTTTAAAGCTATTTATCAAGCATCAGACTGAAGCAGGAAGGTTTCCTAACTGTGTACACTTCATAAAATGCTCTTTTTTCATGAAAATCGGGGATCAAGCATATCAAAAAGTACATTGAAGTAGTAGGAACAGTACTCAAAAAATCGGAAAAAGTTCTGTACATATTTAGGAAAGTATTTATTGACATTGTTCTTAGTGGATCCTTTCATTAACTTCTTACTGCTCCGCACTCATCACAACCGTATTTTGTCTTTCTTATCTGTATTTAGATATTGCTGGTTTCTAATGCTAGAAAAGAAAACCAAGACATCTTTTAATTTTCTGTTACGCATGTGCTTGGTATTGTGTGTGGAATATCTTTTTGTCTGCTATTTAAACGGCGTCCGGTAATTAGTGTTTTAGTTTTGTTGAGTAATTAAAAGTTAGAATCCTTGAGATATCTTTGTCACTGGCTAGCTTCTTTAAAATATGGAAATATCGTACTTGTTTTCAGGTTTGTAAAGGTCTAAGAAATACGTGCTTGTGCTGTAGCAAGTTGTTCGAAATATCTAAAACAGGTAGTTAGATCACATGAAAATTTTTTCATTGATTGAAACTTTGAACTTCTTTGTATTTATATTAATGTTGCGTAATGACTTTCTCCCATATATGCCGCAGCAATAAACTCGTAATAAATCTCCATGGACGAAGATTGTACCACAAACTGTAAAGTCGTCATTCGAGCCAGAGGCAGTCAGTTCGAACCCAACTAGCGGGAGACTTTTTCGAAACGATTATTTAGCTGACAAAAGGATGAGAGATTAGGAATCAGAGCAGTTCTGAACCTCCAGGCATTGTGTCAATGTCCGTGTTATGTCCCAGGTCAAAGACAATGCGAGGGAGGGCACGCAATCCGATACTGCAGTTCGCGTGGTACGCTTCGGGTTCGACTTGTTGCTATTCGAGAGGTGTAGGCTATTGAAAGTCCCGGATTTCATAGTCTCTTTTACTTTCGTTCTAAAACAACAAAACACAATCTGAAATTGCACCAAAATTTATCTGTCTACCACTTCTACACATATCCACACTTGACATACTAAGCTGGAGAAAGAAGAGAGATGTACTTATTTAAGTTCCACGAACATTCGTGAAAAGGCTCACAAGGTTCGGTTTGTAACCAATAGCTAAGCACACTATACTCACAGGTTTGTTCGCAGTACCCAGATGTTCAGTCGTTAGTTTTCCTTGATAATATTTCTGCCAATGTGTTTCTTTACCCTTTGAATCTCCATCAGTCTAGCATACCTGAAACAATTGTTCATAACTAAGAAACACTTCGAAAACAAAAACAGAAGGGAAAAAATTCTTAAAAACGTTATAAACTATACTAAACCTTCTTTTATAGGAATTATGTACAAAATAACAGAATTTAGAGAAAAGAGAATTTCTAACAACTTGCATTCCAAGATAAATGTGATGTGAGAGCGACTTGGCATTGCCTAATAGATGTGAAGTTTACCAAAAAGCCACACTGAGTCTGGATTACTCACATTAACACTCTGTAAGGAAAGAGTGGATGTCGGTCAGATGGAGACAGTTACATGCAGGAATATACAGTGATAACAAGCACAAAATTTCTAGGAATGAAAATTAACATTTAAAGTGGCGTTAACAGATAGAGGTACTTACAAACAGAACGTTATCAGCACTTTCATTCCTTAGAGATCTGTCATTAGTTTGTACTACCCAGTGCATTTTAGTTATGTGCGCTCAACTCTCAGTTATGGTAATCTTTTCTGACGAACAAATGCACAAAATCTGAACAGTTTTCGAACTATAGAAAAAGGCCATAAAAATAATAACTAAGAACAGTAATTGGGCTCACTGTAAAGATCTGTTCAAAAGAATGGGGATTTCAAACATACCATGTGACTGAATTTACCAAACGGCATCAAAAATAACACTGATGATTACTATAAAAAGAGCATTGTCTATTAACATGAAATAAGATGTAGACTCATTTCACATCTGCAAAGTAAGAATAAACAAAGAACTCAAAAAAGCGCTTTCTGCTGAGGAATAAAATTGTACAGCAAGCTTCCTAAGGAGATCAAAGACATTACTAAACTAATTTACTTAAAAGACAATAATAGAATGCACGTTTGACAATAAACTCTAGAGATTGAGGGATATTTAGGTAACAAGAGTAGGGGATTGGTAAAAATGGTAACAGGTAATTAATAATTAATGATTAATAATAAAACACCTCTGTCACACTGCAGCTGCACAATATATATATACGCCGGAGGCTGCAGTGGACAGTGCTGACTTCTCATCTACTTTGTTAGTTCAGAATCATATTCATAATGCAGGAACACTGACTCAGTTTTACAAACAAGCAAATGAATCACAAAATATCCGATTCCCTTGTAAAATTAATCGACGGTTGAATAAAACTGCTACATTAAGATGACTACTGCGGCCTCTTTTGCCCAATACACACTACCGCAGTAGTTGATTCAACTGCTGTTTGACGCAGAATCAGCCGCGTAGTGGCCGCACGGTTTGAGGCGCCATGTCACGGATTGCTCGGTCACTCCCGCCGGAGGTTCGAGTCCTCCCTCGGGCATGGATGTGTGAGTTGTACTTAGTATAAGTTAGTTTTAGTAGTGTCTAAGTGCAGGGATCGAGGACCTCAGCAGTTTAGTCTCTTAGGAATTCACACACATTTGAACATTTTTTGACGTAGTGTCTCTAAATACATTTTTCTCTGTCTCAGATGTACAAAGTGAGTATAATTAAGCAGTCGCTACTTAGAGCGTCGCCATGAGAAAAGAGTAACCGCAGGACAATGAAACTTTGGGGAGACATGCGTAAGAACATGCAGCAGAGGCACAGCTCGTGCATTATTTGAAGATCGCACAGTGCTTCAGGAAATATCAGCCACGGCAACAGTACCTTCTTCAACAATTTGTGGCGCAACCGGCTGTGGGCGTATCTCAGGAGCAGTTCCCAAATCGCGCATTAATTCGCACTTGAGAATCACGTTCTTCAACCCCGGTGCGGACAAAGGCCCTACTTGCATTCCTTTAATGCGTCGGTACTCGCAAAGAGCAGCAACAGTACTGCCAGCTTTACGACTAAAGCGCTGCTTATCTAGACCGGACTCACCTTGACTGTCTGGAGCTGTAATACACACCGATGGTTGTGTTTCAACCCTACGTCACCGTGCCAGTAACGGCGTCTAACGGCAAGTCATGATACTAACACTACTAACAACGCAAATCCTGCAGTACACAGTCTGAATATCATTCCTATAAATATGAGTACCTATACGATAAACAGTTTTCCATCCAAGCTGGCTCAGATATCAAAAGTTGTAAGTAGGCTGTTTAGAATCTTATATTGGTAACGTCACGTAGCGCTCTGTATGTAAATCACTGGCTGTGCTGTGTGCAGTCTGTGGCTAGTTTGCATTGTTGTCGGCCATTGTAGTGTTGGGCAGTTGGATGTTAACAACGCGTAGCGCTGTGCAGTTGGAGGTGAGCCGCCAGCAGTGGTGAATGTGGGGAGAGAGATGGCGGAGTTTTGAAATTTGTAAGACTGGATGTCATGAACTGCTATATACATTATGACTTTTGAACACTATTGAGATCCAGTAAATACTAACATTATGATGTACTTCAAAAAAACGAAGGTGCACAAAAAGACATTTCCCTTCACAGGAATTGCATACAGAATTTTCTTTTCAAGTACTTTGTAATTTCTTTTGTAGAATAAATTGTGATGCATCACTCTAGTATTAAGATGTGACATAGGTATTAAACATGGCCATTTTTACTGTAAAATTTTTCTGCTTGAGCTTTGTCATGTTTAGATATAAGTTATTGCATTTGCTGCTGCTGTTTGCCAGGCATAGTGCTACTAAATTTCACTTTACATTACTCTGTTAAGCCAGTTTTACTACGAATTTATTTTTCTTGTTTGCTGCACATTGCCTTATATTAGTTGTAATATTGCATTTGCTTTGCTAATTTATGCTGCTTGCTTTGCCATTTGTATTTTTTATCATTGCTGTTTGTGTTAATTGTTAAGTGCTGCTGCATTGCCTCGTTCCTTAGTTTAGCATCTGAGCTCAGTAGATTTAAGTTAGCTTAAGATGGGGTAGCCCATATAAGAGAACAAGTTGTGATGAATTGGAAGAAATGCATTGAGAAGCTATAGGAAAACGGTTTGGCCAAAAAAGAATTTTGAAAGAGGATATGAACCAAAAAAGTAGGGTTTAGGGACAACAGGTTTAGGTAGGATTTTCTTGGAAATAAATAATAGGTAAGATAATGGAAAATAAATGAATGAGGTAAGAAGTATGTGAACATATAAATACAGAAAGCATGCTTGGATAGGATTTTTTTGGTGGAAACAAATGTTGAAATAAGACGAAAGATCTATGGAATGAAGTTTTGGGTTGGACTGCAGCATCAAATTTTACATTGAAAACAAACCCTGTCCTTTCCTCCTGTGTTATTCTGCTATGTGTTTGTGTACTCTTGTATATTTGTGTTTTTCCTGTCTTAATGTGTTTAGCTAATAAGAGTTATGTTGTAGAATTTTTCTGATAATATGTTATTTTCTTTGTAAAGATGTTTAGACATTATTTATTCTGTTGTGTTTTAATGCTCATGTGTGAAGTTGATGTTTCGAAAGTTATTCTGATCTTTTATGTATGAACTTATGTCATAATTCCTGTAACACTGATGTATATGTTGTTTCGATTCTTTTGCAAAGCCTGTACTACAAATGTTATCTGTATTGTTATGTTCTTTAATGATGTATTTTGTACCTTTGTAATTGTATTCTTATGTTATAAAATTGTAATGGACACCAGTTCATCAAATTAAGTAACTTATAAGTTCCGTTTCACTGCACACGTTTCTGTTGGTCATAGTATATGGACAATATGTGAGCAGCAGGGACTGTTAGTGTTTGCACGTGTGTTAAAAATTCAGCAAGGGACTGGATAACAGCATTGCTGGTTCTACGGACAATTCCAAAACCTTTGTGAGTGCACAAGTGGTGGTTATGGACTTGCTATATTGTCTGCAAGACTCTTCGATGGTGATTGTGCACCTGCACAGTCGCAGCAGATGGCTGCTGTCCATCTCTACAAGGACTACAGTGGGTCTACACCTTTGCTGACTCACCAGTACCATTATTTCTACAGGGACTGCAGTGGGTCTGCACCTCTGGTGGCCCACCAATACCGTAATCTCTACAAGGACTGCAGTGGGTCTGCACCTCTGGTGGCCCACCGATACAATACACTCTACCAGGACTACAGTGGGTCTACTCTGTGATGACCTACCTACCAATATTCTTCAAAACTTCGACTGACTCTGCGGTGGGTTTGCTCTGTTGTGGCCCATTACCTGTCTCTGTGTCAAGAGTCAGCACTGTCTATTCGTTGGAAGGACAACACTACTTCTTCAAGACTGCATGGAAATCCACTACTTCTGTGTGTATTTTCTTCTACTGCTCAGACTTTGAGAAAAACACTGCTATTTTACTGTGATGAACGATCAGGACTGTCTTTATGGACTGTGAGAAAATTTTAGCTTTTGACCAACATTGTATCAATAAGTGTGTGCATTTGATTTCTTTGTTATTATAATTATGAAAAATTTTATCAAATTATTATTGGCCACTGCCCAAAACAATTTGTAAAATTTTTTGTAGGGAGCATGGGGGCTATGTAAGTAGGATGTTTAGGTTCTTATATTGGTAACGCCACGTAGCGCTCTGTATGAAAATCACTGGCTGTGCCGTGTGCAGTCTGTGGCTAGTTTGCATTGTTGTCTGCCATTGTAGTGTTGGGCAGCAGGATGTTAACAACGTGTAGCGTTGCGCATTTGGAGGTGAGCCGCCAGCAGTGGTGGATGTGGGGAGAGAAATGGCTGGATGTCATGAACTCCTATGTATATTATGATTTTTCAACACTATTAAGGTAAATACATTGTTTGTTCTCTATTAAAATCTTTCATTTGCTAACTATTCCTATCAGTAGTTAGTGCCTTCAGTAGTTTCAATCTATTATTTAGCTGGCAGTAGTGGCGCTCGCTGTGTTGCAGTAGTTCGAGTAACGAAGATTTTTGTGAGGTAAGTGATTTTGAAAGGTATAGGTTAATGTTAGTCAGGGCCGTTCTATTGTAGGGATTATTGAAAGTCAGTTTAAGGACAGTCATGTATAATTGTTCAAAGGGGACGTTTCAAAGTTTGATTCAAACCATCCTGTGCTTCTTCCTTCTCTATGACCTTGTTAAGGGTTTTAAATATACGACCAAAATTTCATGCCACCTCAGTAGCGGCCACAAACTAGCACGACAATGTTTGCAATGTAGCTCACAGAAAAAAATGAGCACCAAAAAACAGTTAATGTAGAGTAGTGAAATTTCGGGAATACATTTGTCTAGGCAACATATTTAAGTGATTAACATTGCAAGATCACAGGTTATTGTAAGCTCCAGGTAAGCCATTGCAAATGTGAAAATCTGATACATAAATAACCGGTGAAACCGCCAGGATGTTGAATGTAAGCATGCAGACGTTTATACCTTGTGTTGTACGGGTGCCGAATGTCAGTTCGTGGGATAGAGCTCCATGCCTGTTGCAATTGGTCTGGCAATACAGGGACGGTTAACACTGTTCGTGGATGACGCCGGAGTTGTTGTCCGATGATGTCGTATGTGTTCAAATGTGTGTGAATTCCTAAGGGACAAAACTGCTGAGGTCATCGGTCCCTAGACTTACACACTAATTAAACTACCTTATGCTAAGAACAACACACACGCCCATGCCCGAGGGAGGGCTCGAACCTCCGGCGGGAGGGGACGCGCAGTCCGTGACAGCGCGCCCTGGACCGCGCGGCCACTCCGCGCAGCTCGTATGTGTACTGGATTGGAGACAGATCTGGTGATCGGGCAAGCCGAGGCGATATGTCGACACTCTGAAGAGCATGTTCAGTTACAACAGTGGCATGTGAACGAGTGTTATCCTGTTGGAAAACACACTCTGGAATGCTGTTCGTGAATGGCAGCACATGTCCACTCGCCAGACTGATGTACAAATTTGCAGACAGCTTGCGTGGGATAACCACGAGAGTGCTCCTGCTATCATAAGAAATCACACCCCATACGATAACTCCTGGTGTAGGTCCGGGTGTAGATCCAGTGTGTCTGGTACGCAGACAGCTTGGTTGCAGGCCCTCAACTGGCCTTCTTCTAACCAATATACGGCCATCACTGGCACTCTCATCACGAAACACAAGAGACTTCCACCTTGCCCTTTAACTGCTCTCGCTTGACACCACTGAAGTCGCAAACGACGCTGGTTTGTGGTCGATGGAATGCACGCTACACGGCGTTTGGCTCGGAGCTGCACTTGAAGTAGCCGATTTGTAACAGTTCGTTGTGTCACTGTGGATCCAACTGCTGCTCAGACTGCTGGTGCAGATGCAGTGCGATGCGCCGGAGCCATACGCTGAACACAATTGTCTTCCCTCTCGTTAGTGCATGTGGCCGTCGGAGTCCTGTCTTCTTGCGACCGTACATTTCGGGACGATTCTGGAATGCTGTTCACGAATGGCACCGCAACAGATCGAATCGCTAGATTAACGGACAAATTTGCAGCCAGCGTGCCGGAGATAACCACGAAATTGCCCCTGCTGTCATGCGAAATCGCACCCCAGACGATAACTCCAGGTATAGGTCCAGTGTGTCTAGCACGCAGATATGTTGGTTACAGGGCCTGCCAGCAGTCATGTACAGAGGAAATATCTCTGCCAAGGTTTTTTACGCAATCGCAGCAGAAACATCCAACTTCTTGTAGCTCTATTAAATGTTCAAACACGATGAGGTGTTGATAACGGCGTCCTTGTAGCCATAAAGGCTTTCTTGAATAACGTCAACTTACCACGTCCTATCTCAAAGGTAACTAACGCTCACGCCCGTTACAGCGCATATTTAAAGTAAACCCGGTTTGCATCCTCACAGTGGTGCTACTGGCACCCCTCTTATTATGCGACTGGCGCGAAATTTGGTTCAAAAATGGCTCTGAGCACTATGGGACTTAACACCTGAGGTCATCAGTCCCCTAGAACTTAGAACTACTTAAACCTAACCAACCTAAGGACATCACACACATCCATGCCTGAGGCAGGATTCGAACCTTCGGCCGTAGCGGTCGCGCGGTTCCAGACTGAAGCGCCTAGAACCGCTCTGGCACACTGACTGGCCCGCGAAATTTGAATATGCATTATCTTTGAGATGTAGAAACATGCCTACCAACTTTAGTTCACGTCGGACAACTCCTTCTTGTTTTTATTTTTATTTTTTTTTTTGGGTGGGGGTGGGGACGGGGGACGTCCGTGTATTTACGCCAACTGTTCAAAAATGGCTCTGAGCACTTTGGGACTTAGATGCTGAGGTCATCAGTCCCCTAGAACTTAGAACTACTAAAACCTAACCAACCTAAGGACATCACACACATCCATGCCCGAGGCAGGATTCGAACCTGCGACCGTAGCGGTCATGCGGTTCCCTAGAACGGCTCCGCCACTCCGGCCGGCTACGCCAATTGTGTTACGGCAGTAGCTCAGACAGCCCTTTCAGGACTCTGATGCATACATGTACGTGATAATTGGTAGACACGATAATTAACTAAATAAAATTCCCGTGCTTTCAAATAGCGAAAATTCCTTTACGCTTCATTAGAGACAATATGCATCGACTTAGCCCAATGTGAATGAGGGGAAGTGTGTCTGCTAAGATATTTCTGTCGCAACTCCGGCCTCACTGCATTGATCTGAATTGCTGTGATTCATCTACGTCGTTCCACTTAAATGATATGACAGACCTCGAGCAAGGTCAGAGGTGACTTGTTTTTCTCAGATGTCACTGTCTCACTTGCATCGGTAGGAGAAGAGGCGCTGTATATTACATGTCATCTTATCAACAGCGAACCAATTGGACAATCTAATGTGCCAGTCGCTCGATAGGAAGACATTTCTTTTTAGGTTCGTTAACTCCATTTAATGTCCGTGTGTCAATTTCAATTTATTTCTATCTGCTTCCTTTTCCTCCAGTATTTACCGACTGTTCTCGCCGCGTCTAGCTTTCTCCTTCTTCGGACCACTTTAAACGTTTTGTCTCATGATTCTCACCGTGAAATGAATCTACTTGTAATTTTTTCTTCCTCGGGAGTCTCTTCTCAACTGTCCCTTCTGTAACACTACGTCGCAGAATACATCGTAAGACACGCAAACTGAAGGAATTGAAAGTAATAATAATAAAATATGGAATTGTACAACTGTAGATTGAAAATAATACAGAAAACAAGAATAATGATGATAATGACATTCATTATGAGCAACGTAAATTTTAGAATTTAAAACGTCTGGTATACAATATGATCATAAGTATCCGACACATATTACTGAACATGAAATTCCCCTTTATGATGGTTCGAACTCTGCTGGGGACACTTCCAATGAGGTATCTGAATGTCTATGGAGGAATTTCAGCTCATTCTTCCTCAAAAACCGAAATCAGAGAAGGTAGTGATATTGGAGGTTGGGTTCTGGAGCGAAGACGACGTTCTAACTCATCCTGAAGATATTCCATTGTGTTGAGATCGGGACCGTGGACAGGACAGTCCAGTACAGGTATAATACTGTCCAAAAACCATATTCTCACAGATGCTGCTTTATGACACTGTTCATTGTGAGACAATCACCGTCTTCAAACTGTTGTTCTATCGTAAGTAGTACACAGAGTTGTAAAATGTGTTCGCATCCTTTTCTTAAGCGCAATATGGAATTGTAATGACACATTCCGACGCAGAGATATACAATACCTTAAAGGCTGCGCCAAAGATTAAATTGAGTGGCATGTAGAATATAATCTTTGTAATGTTCATATTGGATTCTCTTTTGTTTCATACTCTAAGGAGGAGTTAAGATACGCTTTCGATTGTTACCTTGTAGGGGACGGACGTAATTGTTGATGTGTGCGGAAAGGCAGCCATCTTGTTAGTATTTATGGTTTGTGCGACGAGCAGAGCAAGTCTTATTGTCTTGTGAATAAAAAATAGTGAGAAGTATCTAAGGTTTACGAGAATTATTTAAAGCGACGTAGCATTGTATTCCTTGGTTTCCACCATCTTCGTAAAGTAAACCGATGCCGACTTAGAAAGATACACATGGTCAACAAAGAGAAGAACATCGATGGCGACTAATGAAATAATATTGTGACAGAAGGAGTAATTCTACGTATAAGGTGAGAACACTGATTAAATCAACAATGACGTAGAATTCAAAAATGTAATTAATCGAAATTGTAAATTATATTACAGGCAAATTTCACGCAGCGCTGAATTTGTCCGCATTCAAGCCGGCCAATACAGTCCGTAAAAAAGCCTTTCATAAATTCTAAAATTACAGTTCCATATCCATAATTTTTCCTCTTTTCAAAAAATCAATAACTTTAATTTTTTTTTATTTATTTCGCTACAGAATCCACACCCTAACCACGGAAAACAACCCCATAACGTAACTTCACCTCCTTCCTTCTTCACTGCTGACACTACACATGGTGGTAGATAATTATGTCAAGTGCATTCGTCAAACACAAATCCTTCCATCGGATGCCACAGGGCACAGCGTGCTTCATCACTCATTTCCTGTCCAGTGACGTCGCTTGTTACTCGACGTCAAGCGTTGCTTAGCACTGTTTACAGGAATGTGTGGTTTTGTGAGGAGGTTCTCGCCATTTTACACCATTCTTTTTAACTCCTTACGCATAATTATTATGCTAGGTGGACTGCTGGTAGAACTTCTAAACTCACGAGTGATTCCTTCCGCAGATTTGATGCGATTTTTCCAACCTCCCTGATCAGTGTTTGGCGATCTATGTCCATCAGCACATAAGGTCTGCCTGGCCTCGATTCAGCTGTGGTTGTTTCTTCGCTTTCGCGCTTCGGAACCATCACAGTCGCCTTGGGCAGCTTTACAAGGGTTTGTTACTCAGCTGACATCCTATGATCAGTCCACGTGCGAAGTAACTGCGCTGACCTGACCGAGCCATTCTGCTGTTACTGGAAACAGACTACCTGTCGTCTTCATCTATCGTGCTGTCTAGTTGTCCGCATTACACAGTAGTGTCCAGATACTTTTATTAGGTAGTGTTTATTATATTTAGTTATTAATGTCGGAAGCTGTGAAGGTTTTTCAGACAATGCTACTGTGAATAGGAAGTTAACGCGTCCGCAGCTCGTGGTCGTGCGGCAGCGTTTCTCGCTTCCCACACCCGGGTTCCCGGGTTCGATTCCCGGCGGGGTTGGGGATTTTCTCTGCCTCGTGATGACTGGGTGTTGTGTGATGTCCTTAGGTTAGTTAGGTAGTTCTAAGTTCTAGGGGACTGATGACCATAGATGTTAAGTCCCATAGCGCTCAGAGCCATTTGAACCATTTGAAGGTAACAACGCCAGACTACTGTGTCGAAACGCAGAACGGCCTCCAGAAGATCGAAGATTGTTTCGAGGACTAGAAGTTGATCCTGAATGCAAGAAAATGTGGATATGGTTGGTAGATAGTCGATGATCTACGTTACTGTTCGATTACCCCATCGGTGAAAAATCACTAGCAACACAAAAACCATAAAATAAAAACGAAACTTCCTGGCAGATTAAAACTGTGTGCCGGACCGAGATTCGAACTCGGCACCTTTGCCTTTCGCGGGCGAGTGCTCTACCAGAGCTGCAGAGTGAAAATCTCATTCTGGAACCATAAAATATCTAGGAGTAACTGTCCAGAGCGACCTAAAGTGGAATCACCACATAAAACAAACTGTAGGAAAAGCAGATTGCCAGACCGAGATTCATTGGAATAACCTTGAGGAAGAGGAATTCATTTATGAAAGAAGTTGCTTATAAAATACTTATTCGAGCGATTCTTGAATGCTGATCATCAGTTTGGGACCCTTACGAAATAACAATAGCAGAAGATATAGAGAAGATCCAACGGCGAGCGGCACGTTTGTTCACGGGATCTTTTAGTAAATGTTGCGAAGGTGTTCCACACTCTATTAGTGGTCGCCACATGAGAGGTGTTGCGTATCACAGGTAAGGTTACTTTCGAAATTCCGAGATCATATCTTCGAAGAAGAGGTGCGTAACATATTGCTTCCTCACACATATCTCTCGCGTAATGATCACGACAAAAAATTCAGATATGGAACACAAAAATTGATTAACAGTTATAGCATATAGGACAACTCTCCGCCATGGGATCAGAAGGCACTAGTGCCTCTACCCATCACACGTCACAACATTGGTATAGGCGCAGCAATCCGCGCGAGACGTCGAGTGATGCGCCGGCCGTGGTGGCCGAGCGGTTCTCGGCGCTGCAGTCTGGAACCGCGCGACCGCTACGGTTGCAGGTTCGAATCCTGCCTCGGGCGTGGATGTGTGTGATGTCCTTAGGTTAGTTAGGTTTAAGTAGTTCTAAGTTCTAGGGGACTGATGACCTCAGAAGTTAAGTACCATAGTGCTCAGAGCCATTTGAACCATTTCTTCGAGTGATGCGAACGGTAAACGTTGGTGCACACCGTTGCAGGGTGCGTGTACTTCGAAGCCCAAACGCAGTTATGCAATTCGCTTGCCAAAAGGGCACCGTTTTGGCATGTGATGGGTGCTGAAGCTGATTAGATACTGTAATTCTAGATTTGCCGAAGACTTTTGACATCGTTCCTCACGAGCGGCTTCTAATCAAATTGTTTGCCTCTGGGTATCGCGATTTCCTGTCAGAAGGTCGTATTTCGTAATAACGAACGGGAGGTAACCTAATGAGACCTAAGTGATATATCTGATTCTCCAAGGCAGTCTTGTAAGCCCGCTGCTGTTCGTAGGAAACACAAATGATTTAGAAGACAACCGAAGATGCTATCTTAGATCGTTTGCAGATGATTCTGTCATTTACCATCGAGTAAAGTCGTCAGAAGATCTAAACGAATTGGTAAATGATTTATAAAAGACAGCTATCTGTATGGTACGAAATGTGGGAATTGGCTCTAAACGATAAAAAGTGTGACGTACTACTCCGTTAAATTTCGATTAGAGGATAAATCAGACAAGGGCAGCATATTTTGTATTATTGCAAATTAATAGAGAGAGGGTCACGGACGTGATACACGAGTTACGTTAGAAATAATTAAAACAAAGACGTTTTTCGTTGCGGCGAGATTTTTAGACGAAATTTCAAGCACCAACTTTCTTCTCTAAATGTATTAATATTTTTTTAACTGTCACATACACAGGGAGAAATGATCATCAGAATGAAGTAGGAGAAATCAGAGTTCACCAGGAAAGATTTGAGAGTTTATTTTTCCCAAGTTCTGTTCGACAGTGGAACGTTTGAGAAATAGTCAGGAAGTGGTTCTCTGAACCCTCTGCCAAGAGCTTTATTGTGAATTGCAGAGCAGTCATATAGATGTAGTTGATTTTCTCGAAGATATGAATTTCCTGATATGTTCAAATAACTCACGGGAATGTAGCCGCGTGGTGCATTCGACAAACGCCGATATTTGCACAGGTGAACACCCTGTTATTTTTAAGGCACATATGCAGTAACGTCGTACTGTGCAAGGAAATTTTAAACACACACACACACACACACACACACACACACGCACACACATTGTAAACGCTAAACGCTAGATCCACCACAACCAAAGATCACCGACGCCAGAAATTATCAATAATAATTATTAATAACTAACGAGGGAGGTAGCAGTAAATCTAATCCTCTCTTTTTTGGCAATGGAGAGAGGAGAATACCGCGCAGAATCCAAACAAAAACCTCCCTCTCTATTTATTAGGTCACTTGCTAATTTAATTTCAACGGCTTCGTTAC
The DNA here is from genome assembly GCF_021461385.2 of Schistocerca piceifrons. Classification (NCBI taxonomy): domain Eukaryota; kingdom Metazoa; phylum Arthropoda; class Insecta; order Orthoptera; family Acrididae; genus Schistocerca; species Schistocerca piceifrons. The sequence continues at coordinate 875,577,964 of NC_060149.1, read as the reverse complement.
TAATACTATCCTAGTAGCTGGAAGTGCATTTCAGAATCTCCGTGTTGTTATATTCCACAGAATGATCGGCGCCAAGGACATGTTCCGCGATAGCAGATTTGCTCGGCTGTTGTGTAAGTGTATGTGACGCTTATGCTCAGTTGGGTTGGGTTGTTTTGGGGAAGGAGACGAGACAGCGAGGTCATCGGTCTCATTGGATTAGGGAAGGACGGGGAAGGAATTCAGCCGTGCCCTTTCAGAGGAACCATCCCAGCATTTCCCTGGAGTGATTTAGGGAAATTACGGAAAACCTAAATCAGGATGGCCGGACGCGGGATTGAACCGTCGTCCTCCCGAATGTGAGTCCAGTGTCTAACCACTGCGCCACCTCGCTCGGTTCTTATGCTCAGTACTTCCGTCTGACCAACATATGAAATACCAAAAATGCAAGGAGTACGATAGACAGCCGAATTACGCAAACGTAGATCATCCTTCACGCATCCTAAAAGGGCCTTGATCGTACATGCTGGTCGAGAAACACATTTCATATCATACACTGTTTAGCAGCGTTAGGGGAACACGTGTGTCAACGTCTGGAATGTTAAATCTTATGCATGGCTTCGCTTTCAGTGTCGTCGTCGTCGTCGGCTGATACTCGTATCCGAGTTTTCATTTCTCTCCTGAGATTTCCTTTGTCACGGTTCAGGCGTGGAAGTGTCGTTGATGGCTTAGCAATCCAATCCTAGCGTGGAACAGGCGGCCACAGACATTACAGCTGATGGAAGGTGGAGGACGTGGCTGAGCCTGGAGGAGTTTACGTCTCTGGCGTTTGTCATTCTCCATTCTTCGACGTTCCAGCTCAAAGTTTTGAAGAGCATTTGAGGTAACTGAGCGCCAGCGACTTCGGTCTTCTGCTATTGTGGACCAGTTACTCGGATCGATGTTCAAGTTTTTCAGATTTTTCTTGTACTGATCCTTATAACGTTTGAGAGGGGCACCTCGTGGCCTTTTACCTGTGCTCACTTCGCTGTACAGCATTTGGCGTGGAAGTCTGTCATTTTTCATCCGCTGGACATGTCCGACCCATCTGAGTTGATGCCCAATGATAAGAGCTTCCATGGTATGCATTTTTGCTTTCTCTAGAACAGCCGTGTTGGATATGAAGTCATCCCATTTCAGGTTCATGATATATCTTAGCTTCTGTTGGTTGAAGCGTTCTAGTTTCTTCAGATCGCAGCGATATAACGTCCAGGTTTCGCAACCATATAGCAGGGTGGAAATGACTACAGCTTTGTACACCATCAGTTTGGTGTACAGTGTTAGGTCTTTATTCAGGAAGACACGCTTTGTAAGACGACCAAATGCTACATGTGCAGCACGTAATCTATTCTCCACATCTTTTCCAGATGAGCAGTTGGATGACAGTATGCTTCCCAGGTAGAGGAAATGGTCCACTTGTTCCAAGAGTGTATCATAGATGGATATGCTGAAGTCAGGAACGGAGCAGCCAGGAGTTGGCTGCGCCATCACCTTTGTCTTTGGAATATTGATGGAGAGACGAAATCGTTCGTACGCCCTGCTGAAGGAATCAACTGACAGCTGCAACTCTGCAGGTGAATGAGCTGGAGAGGCATTGTCATCAGCATACTGCAGCTCTGTCACACGAGTGGTACTGGTGAACCTTTTTGAATGGAGTCTGGACTGGTTGAATAATCCTCCATCAAACCTGCACTTTAGTTCTATTCCTGCATTGTTTACGGTTGTCTCGTAAAGCATAGCTGCCAGATACAATGCAAATAATGTAGGTGCAAGAACGCATCCTTGTTTAAGCCCACTTGTTATTGGGAATTCACCAGTCATTTCATTCTGGCAGAGGACCTGTCCAGTCATATCAACGTGGAGAGCTTCAATCAGGTCAACAAAATGTTCAGGGCAGCCGAAGCGTTTTAAGACCATCCACATGGCTTCTCTGGGAACTGTATCAAAGGCCTTTTCTAGATCGTAGAAAACAAGTAGTAAAGGCTTTTGCTGTTCTCTGCATTTCTCCTGTAGTTGTCGTGCACAGAAGATCATGTCAATTGTCCCTCTTGAAGGTCGAAACCCGTATTGAGACTCAGGTAGTATAGTCTCTGAAAGTGTCTGGAGGCGATTTAAAAGGATTCTTGCAAAAATTTTTCCAGTGACAGAGAGTAGAGATATTCCCCGGTAGTTACCACAGACGCTTCTGTCGCCCTTTTTGAAGATGGTGACAATTGTGGAGTTCTTCAAGTCAGCTGGTACCTTGCGGGTTTCCCACATTAATATAATAAGTGAGAAGAGTCTAGTTTTTAGAGGCAAGCCGCCACCCTCAATAAGCTCCATCGGGATGCTGTCAGGTCCAGGAGCCTTCCCAGGTTTCACACTCTTGAGTGCCTTGCAAAATTCTTGAAAAGTTGGAGGATCAGCCAGCCAGGGTTTTGGAGGGTGCTGTGGGACATTTTTGAGAAAATCTCCAGCGGCAGTAGAAGGGCTGTTTAACAGTGAGCTGAAGTGCTCTTTCCAACGACTTAAGATGTCCTGACTTTCAGTAAGAATGGTGGAGTTGTCAGCAGCTTTCAGTGCTCCTGATGAGGAGCGGATATGTCCATACAGCTCTTTAATACCAGCGTAAAAGCCACGCAGGTTCCTTGCATCCGAAAGATTTTGGAGTTCTGTGGCTTTCTGTTGCCACCATTTGTTCTTGATTACTCGTATTTCACTTTGACATTTCTGCTTGAGTTCTTGAAAGTGTGCTTTCTTTTCTGCGCAGGATGGATCTTGAGCAAGGGATAGGTAAGCATCCCGCTTTGCATTGATGGTGGCTTGGATTTCTCCGTGGTTATCATCAAACCAGTCACTTCTTTTCCGTGCACTACAACCAACAACATTCTCAGCAGTTTCTCTGATGATGTTCTTTAATGTGGTCCATTCCTGTTCGACGTCATCTGTGGTTGCTGGAGCTTTGTTAAGTTGTTCAGACAGTATGTCTTGGAAGTGTGAGCGAACGTTTTTGTTGTTCAGGTTGCTTATGTTGAATTTTCTGCGTGGTGGGTTTGAAAAGTGGGATCGTGGCTTGCGATACTTTGGTACTCTCAAACGGCTGACTAAAAGTCTATGGTCCGTCCAGCACTCATCGATGTTTAGTGCTGCTTTTGTGATGAGAATGTCTTTCTTGTCACGCTGTCGCGTAATAACGTAGTCTATAAGATGCCAATGTTTGGAGCGTGGGTGCATCCATGTGGTCTTATAGCGGTTACGCAAACGGAATTGGGTATTGGAGATGAAAAGCTCGTGCTCAGCACATAGACCAAGAAGTAGCAACCCATTTGCATTGCAGTTTCCCACCCCTTGTTTACCCATGACATCTCTCCAAAAACGGTTGTCCCTTCCCACTCTGGCATTGAAATCACCAAGTAAAATTAATTTATCTTGAATGGGTATTTTAGAGAGAGTACTGTTCAGTTGGTGGTAGAACTGATTCTTTGTGTAGGCAACAATTAAAATCATTCACCATCAGTTGGCTGTGTTATACATTACAGTGTCAGATGACCCCTGAAAAGGAACTAAGTACCGGTGTCCTACTGTTTTCTAGTGAGGTACACAGATGGGAGCTATTATTTGTGGACGTTGTATTCAACCAAGAATATGCAGTGTGACATCTTAATGGAGTGCAAATTGCAAGGGCGGTCTGTTTGATCAAAAATGGGTAGACTTTCGGTCGTGTTGCTGTACATGTCAATGCCTCTCCATGTACCATCTGTAGGTTGTGGACACGCTGCAGGTCAGTATACAAGGCTTGATGGACAAGGTCGCTGACGCATTACAACACTACGTGAAGACCATCTGGCCATCTCTGCGTTGCAGCGCGGTACGGATACCCTCAGAGCACTGCAAGACGATGTCGGAAGAACCATTGGAGCCGCTGAGTTGGATCAGACTGTAGTGAACTGGTTACGAGAAAGGACCTCACGACCAGGAAATCCTGTTCGAGTACCCGCTTGACACGACAACATATCGCAGCTCGGCTTCAGAGATATCCTCTGACGCAAGGTGATGGCCGTGTACGTGGGCAAAGACAGGTGGTGAGTGGTACCCGGCAAATGTTGACCTGGAAATAAAAAAAATTCCAAAGTTCTGTAATGTTGTGGGGAGGGTTCAGTGTTGACAACCATACGGATCTTGTAGTTGTCCATGATTGCCTTACCGCCAGGCAGTACATCGAACAGACCCTGTTCGACCATGTGATGTACTTAATTTGTGAAACATAAAGGTACAGTTTAGTAACATACCCAGTCCTCAGTCCCGTTGGAAATGATTCCTGCGTAAGGCAAAAAGGCCACAGACTTTGTTGCCACTTTGTTATTATCATGTCTCACTCGGTGCACGGTTAGTCGATAGTGCAATGCACGTATGACCTGTCTTTCAGTATAACTCAGGTTTTACAGTTTCCTGATACGCTTAAAACTGTCTCACTGCGTTAAGTATACAGGGGCTCGCTGTCGGATGAGATGCGTCCGTCTGTTCGTGCATAGCGCCCGTACGCTACCGCCGTACCCTAATCTCTCTCGAACTGAGCCAGAGGTGTTGAGAAACAGCAGCGGATATGAGAACGCTTGTGTGTCCCCAGGGTTAGCTGACTTCTACCTGACTTCTGCCCTAATAAACACATCTGGAGTGTCATCAATCAAGATGCGCGATCCTTGGGTCCATCTCTGACCAGTCTCAGTAAATGACGATCAGTGGTTGAACGTTCATGGATAAGGATCGCTCTCTAATACTAGTGGCTACTGGAGTCTAACTTACGGCACGTCCTCGCTGTCATCGGAGCAAAAGGCGGTGGTACACGGTAGTAAGCACGTGCCACTTTTTAAATGTATGTAGTCAATGGCATTGCATGGGCTGTGAACTGCTTAACAAATCTTCGCACTGTCGGCCTTCTAACAAGGCTGTTCAGAAAAAACTATCAGCTTAAAAAACTCGTTTCCACTCCGATTTTTTTTATCAATTTCTATTTCATAACCAACTTTTATCTCGTATAAGCTTCATGCTATTGATACGCTTCTTTCTTCGTACCACAAATTTTCACATGTAATAGTATAGCTGCTGTTTGAGCTACATTTCCGATTCCGTTTCAGACCAAAATGATCGGTAACCCTCGAATCAATAAGCGGCAATAAAAATTTTAATGGAGCTGGATAATGTCCGAAAGTCACTGATATGGCAACTTTATGAGAGACGAATTGATGACCAGTTGTGGTCTGTGTTCTTTAGGTTTGCAGTGAAATTAATAGGTGTTAAATTGAAATGCCTAGACCAGGCTTGGGGCCACACGGCTTGTATTGACCCTAATAATACAATTAATTCAATTATCGAAACAACAATTTAGGCACATTATAGCACACAAATATTCGCTGTTTGTACAGGGTGGTCAGAAACTGTTTGAAAAACTTGTAGGGGTGTTGGAGGGTAGGTTGTGCTGAGAAATATTGTTAAGAAACAAAATTCGATACGTTGTGCCGTTTAAGATTTAATTAGCATTGGAATTAGCCAATCAGGTCGTTGCGCACGCAAATTCAAGTGGCCCGCCAGAGAAGACGTCGTCAAACGCGCACTTCGTTTGGTTTCCTACAACCGGATGCGGGAGCTACGCAGAAACTGGACATGAGACGATAATAAGGGTCGAACCCGAGCCAAAAGCTGAACAGTCTCGTGCACTGCCGTCTACAGCCTACGCTATGAGGACAACTGAAACTAATTATATGTGGTGGGCCGCCTTAATCTGCGCGCACTACGGCCTGAATGGCTAATGGCTAACTTCAATGCTAATTAACTCGGAAACGCCGCAACGTATCGAATTTTTTCCGAAAAATTATTTCTCACCACAATGTTGTTGTTGTTGTCTTCAGTCCTGAGACTGGTTTGATGCAGCTCTCCATGCTACTCTATCCTGTGCAAGCTTTTTCATCTCCCAGTACCTACTGCAACCTACATCCTTCTGAATCTGCTTAGTGTATTCATCTCTTGGTCTCCCTCTACGATTTTTACCCTCCACGCTGCCCTCCAATACTAAATTGGTGATCCCTTGATGCCTCAGAACATGTCCTACCAACCGATCCCTTCTTCTGGTCAAGTTGTGCCACAAACTTCTCTTCTCCCCAATCCTATTCAATACTTCATTAGTTATGTGATCTACCCATCTAATCTTCAGCATATTCACCACAATATACCCTGCAATACCCTTACAAGCTTTTCTGACAGTTGCTGACCACCCTGACATTTGACATCCGTCCCTGTCGAGATAATGATGCAACTGTAATATTTTTAAGTGGTACGTTCTCACTAATTCGATGACATTCTATAGTTCTTGAAATAAGGAGTGCAGTGATGTGACGCTAATCAACGTTGTTAGTAAAAAAACTTCACAAAATTAAGTATTCGATATGCTAAAAGTGAAGGCCAAGGGTGCAAACACTAAAAATTCCACCTCCATTGTCACTCAAGCATCACGTAATGGGACTGATACCACGTTGTGCCGTAGATTTCGTCTTCCCTTTTAGCACTTTTCCCGGCTATTTATACGACACGTTCAACTGCAAACACTAACAAACATTCCATTACTATACTTACCGGAATAAAAACTCTTAAGTGTTGTTACAACAGAGAATATCGTTCTATTTAAAGAAAAACGAAATTTCTGCATCGATTGGAAAAGATATTATAGTGTTTTTATGTATATGCGACAACCAGTCTCAATGTTTATCGATCATTACACTTATAAAATTAATTTATTTGCGTCGCGACATTTTCGAGTCACTGAGACTGATCTTCTGGCATGTCTGAGAGAAGAGACACCATGTGGAATCCGCAGGTGTGATACATTATGTGTAAACTGAAGGTGGAGGGGCAGAAAGGAAAGGAAACGGAAGGGATTACTGATGTCAGCTGAATCGGAACACTACGCGGAATTAGCGACGATGAGTGGGAACGTGAACCGGGCTGGGATTCGAACCCATGAGCTGCTGCTTACTAGGCAGGTGCGTTAACCACTGCGCCATTCAGGACAGTGTGCAGCGCCACTGCGGCTCGCGTCACGGCCCACCCACATTCTCGCCGGGCGCCACTGTGCACAGTCCCTGTATGTTTCCTTCGTTCTCGCTACTCTGAGATTCCCGCAGGAGGTCGGACGAGCTTGTGTACCCGCTCTGAAGAAGGTTGATCCATTGCCCATATTGCGATTATATGAATGCGTGGCGATTGTCCTTTCGGCCCTCTTGTGTTTATGATGCAATATTCTTTCTGTGCGAATCGAACACGCTAACCGTCTGTGAGGATCACTTACACAATGAAATGATGCGTATGTGTACAATCTACTATGTATATAAACCTACGTTAATAACACAGTGCAAAGTGAAAATGACAGTGTAGAAAACTGCCACTTTGCTCGACCACCACAGCAGCCAGTGTATGTAAAAGCTGTGAGTCGCTACAGTAAGATAATCGGGAAATGTTTACACATCAACACGTAATTTTGGTAAGAAATATGCAACATATTTTCCACTTCAACTTAGGGAAGCATATCATCTGTACTAACGGAAACCCTTGGTAAATTTAGTAAACTAGCGATAATCTAGTTAATAGGCTTAGTAAAGTAAACAGCAAGTACTTTGTATGTCTGGATGCCCGCAAATGAGCAACAGCGTCTCTAAATGCGTGGCAAATAAATTAATATAAATTAATATTGTAAGATTAATGATCAGTAAGCACTGTGACTGGTTGGGGTAATTTCGTATAACCTTTATTGTCATACAGGCACAGAAAACCAATGACATTGTTTCAATGTCTAGTTATAATTACAACTACACAGAAAAATATTCACCAGTGTAGAAAAGATCACTTCAAGAAAATCTTTACGAAAATTCCGTGCGTTGATGTTATTTGTAGCACGCTGCATAACAAGAGGAAAAGTTGGATTAATATTGATCCCTGGGGCGAAAGGTTGTGACATATCGCTATTATGAATACGTCGATTCACTGCAGAAACTTACGGAACTATTTATGGTTTAATGGTTATACAGCGTGTTTGTTTTAACTTGAAACAACTGTATATCTCGAAAACGACGCGTCGTACTGAAAGAATTTTCTGGGTGAATGTTCAAATGCGTGTGAAATCTTATGGGACTTAACTGCTAAGGTCATCAGTCCCTAAGCTTACACACTACTTAACCTAAATTATTCTAAGGACAAACACACATACACACACCCATTCCCGAGGGAGGACTCCGACCTCCGCTGGGATCAGCCGCACAGTCCACGACTGCAGTGCCTTCGACCGCTCGGCTAATCCCGCGCGGCTTTCTAGGTGAAAAATTAATATTAGTATAGGGGACGTCTCTATCTGCTACAAGTGACCACCTCCTAACCAACCCTCCAGCGTGGGCGGGCTCAGCTTTGTATTCTCAATTGGAAACTCCCTATTTTTATTGCATATTCCGATTCTACTACAAAAAATATGTACTGTATACCCAGACCATTGTTTTCCATTCGTGGTGGATGGAGGTATAGTCGACAAATATCAAGTGCTCCTGTTTTTGTAATTCAATTAAGAACCGACGCATTTGATTCCACATTTCTTTTAGGACGTTAGTGCAAACCTTTGTGTTCTAACGGTTGATACTGATGCTCAAACGTTTCTTGGGTGTTGAAAATGTGACTGTACAGTACAAATAACATGGCTAGACATTGAAACTTCTGACAAATGAGCTACTTATATTTTAAGGTAGTTTCATTTCCATAAAGGGATGACTGCGTTGAGTCCCCAGGGCGTCGGAATGCTTGATTTTGGTGGCCTCCTGCGAACCCCGCCATTAGAGTGACAGATTTCGGTGTGTGTTTCCATGCAACAATCGTAACTGTCGCTCTGGTCGGTACGCGATACCGGCGAAATACAAACCACAATCACTATAATCAGTTAAAATGTCCACTAAGTGATTGTGACAGGCTCACCTAACACGGATACTCTCGGAAATCGAGCATACCAATGGTGGAGGGCAAGGGACTCACCGATATGAAGCATCCCGATGGGAACAGAGAGCTATTATATCCATGTCGTTGGTGCTGTATATTTCTAACACAAGGCTCCAGCAAAATCTCAGAAACCACGTAGTTTGAGAGGAAGATGAGACTTCAGGGTGTAATGTACCGTTGACGATGAGTTAATTAAATATACTTCTAGTTTTTTTTTTTAAAGAGTGCTGTCAACTGCTTCGAATAAGTTATACACAGCGGGGCGGTACGAGGCACTCAGTTATTTGCCTGAAAGCAAGCAGGAGGCAGCCAGCACCAGCAGGCAGCGTCAGAGGACACGTGACGCGTCCCACGCCGTGTCGCCCTCTTGTGACAATGTTCCGGCCGATATCCACTATTTTACACATCTTCGTACTTTCTAGATAAATTGTACACATTTGCATTGACACCCGTACAGGTCAAAGTTATTCTGCAGAGATCTCTATAACTTCATCCGTGTTTATCCAAATTGTGCAAGTCTGTTTTCGAAACTTAGATGTAATGTCTTATGGGACCAAACATCTGAGGTCATCGGTCCCTAAGCTTACACACCACTTAATCTAACTTAAACTAACTTACGCTAAGGACAACACACACACCCATGCCCGAGGGAGGACTCGAACCTCCAAAGGGGGAAGCCACGCGGACCGTGGCAAGACGCCACAGACCGCTAGGCTGGAAGTATGTTTCAGAGCTACAGTTATCTGATTTGGAATCGCGCACGGAGCAAATAAGTTCCCCATAATTTTCATAGTTGGTGCTAACTATAGCAGGTTAGATTGGTAAAGTTTCATTTCTCCACATTCACTATTCTTTCTGTTGTGGCGTAACAAGACAGCCACGCCAATCGGAAGTAGCCGAAAGGCACGCGTTTACTCACGCAGGCTAGTAGATAGGTCTGAAACAGGATACGTAATGAATGCTATAAAGAAAAGTACGTAGCTCCTGGAATACTTAACTTTAGTCCATCCTTGTGGTACATCGCTCTTGACGATACAAGTGAGACTCTTTATATACAAGCTATGTAAGGCTAATGGCGCCTTGCTAGGTCGTAGCCATTGACTTAGCTGAAGGCTATTCTAACTATCTGCTCTGCAAATGAGCGAGGCTTCGTCAGTGTGCATCGCTAGCTACGTCGTCCGTACAACTGGAGCGAGTGCTAGTACGTCTCTCTAGACCTGCCGTGTGGTGGCGCTCGGTCTGCGATCACTGACAGTGGCGACACGCGGGTCCGACATGTACTAATGGACCGCGGCCGATTTAAAGCTACCACCTAGCAAGTGTGGTGTCTGGCGGTGACACCACACTTTCACATAACTTCTATCTCGATTCTTGGTCTCCACTCCTCTCATACGACGCATGCTGTAGGGCTTTGCAGTTTTTCTACCAACACGATGTGTAATCCTTTCTTGCTCCACGGGAAATTGTACTTAAAGTTGTTTTGCACAATATGTCAACAAATTTTCCGTATCTAGTTTTAAGTGAATACAGTTTAAGGTCTCTCGGCCTACTTTCTGGAGGATCGCTCCAGTTATTTTTCGTTGTTAACAAAGTCGTTGTAGTTCTCATTGTATTTTGGACAGGAGGAACCAGAAACACAGATACATACAACTGAGAGCGATGATATTCTGGAAGTAATCTCACATGACTTTGGAGGATGGTCACTATATTAAACTTTAGTTTTGAGTTTATAAGATACTGTCATCCTGGCGTTAATGTCCTGAAACATTCCCCTTTAAATGAAATCTGACACATAAGTGAACAACAACGAGATCTGAAACTTCCTGGCAGATTAAAACTGTGTGCCCGACCGAGACTCGAACTCGGGACCTTTGCCTTCGCAGGAGAGCTTCTGTAAAGTTTGGAAGGTAGGAGACGAGGTACTGGCAGAAGTAAAGCTGTGAGTACCGGGCGTGAGTCGTGCTTCGGTAGCTCAGTTGGTAGAGCACTTGCCCGCGAAAAGCAAAGGTCCCAATTTCGAGTCTCGGTCGGGCACACAGTTTTAATCTGCCAGGAAGTTTCATATCAGCGCACACTCCGCTGCAGAGTGAAAATCTCATTCAACAATGAGATCTGGCTAAGTTTGCCCTATATGCTATAGTGACAAGGAACTTTCTCATTGCGCAAGGGAAAAATGAAATCGGGCTTTAACATAAGCTAAGCCAAAATAACTTGAATCCATAACGTTTGCAACAAATCTTCTGAATCTAATTCCTATCTGTGTTAATGAATCACTTCTTGTAGGAGTCAATCGTCCAATGCAAATGGACTTGTACACTTCGTCCTACAAGACCTAATAAATTGAAATAAGCGCCTATCGCAGCTAAATATCGACCTCTTCCCCACTGCAAACACGTGCTTTGAGGCTCCACTCCAACACGCATTTTCCTTTTTAGCTGTAAATTTCATTTAAAAATAAAAGTATCCTCTTTGCTGAAGGCAGTCCGTTCTCTTTCCTCTGGAAATATAATGAAACTGAATGTAATTCTCTTGTGAGCGAAGTTTCTTAGTCAGGACATGTGAGGATACGAATAAAGATCAGAGGATAGGAAAATAACTTCATGAGAGGCACAGATCACATGAATATCAAATAAACATATCAGTTTTGTGCAGAAAATGAATATAAAGTCAAGTCTCATGTCTTGCATACGTGTGCCCTTCAATAGACCACGTGATCTTACATGATCTTACATTTACAAAAGGCCGACAAATAATCTTATATTCACATTAACGCCCATAAAATTAATTAATGAATGGAAAAGCAATGGGATACGAAACTTGCGGATCGGGATGACTGGATAGAATGTAGATACTGATTCCTACGTGTCCAATCAAGTTGCGAAACCGAACAAATATCTAGCATTGCTCACATGATATACGATTAAAACGAAATGTTGAGTTTAATAGATAGTTGTGTTTACATTATTTCTTGATGTTTTGTTGAACTGTCTCGAAGTTGTAATTTGAGTCTTATTTTCTGTGCACGTAAAGTTTATATTCTGGAAACTGTCAGTTACTATGTTAATGATCACGAATTCTTGTATTATCCCATTGTCAATGACTATGATTCTTAGACGGTGGCGTCACGCCAGGACAATAACTCACCATTGAAATATTTGAAATCATAGTACAATAAGGTTTAGTGGTACTCTAAGATTATCTTAACATAAAACAAAAGAAAGTCGTGATTATGGATCAAATTCGGACAGCGACTTCCTTCACTGATAGATCCTTGTGTCGATTACGAACCACTACATTGTTTCTACATGCGGGTACGCTTAACAGAATTGGCATCACGGCACACAATGAAAACGTGCGCTAGCATGTGCCCCACGTATATAGCAAATTCGAGGGCAGCGTGATTCTGTACTGTGTGTGAAGAAGTATATTAAACGTGTGGACACCTGTGGACAGACAAACGACTATCACAGGAGAGAATGGCCCACATTTTAACACGTATTTGTTTCCTAACGTATGTTTATTGGACTATTTGCTAATGTTGACCAATACTATTTTCTATTCGAATAGGGGACACTTTTTTAATATCCTGTATGAGCACTTCAGGCTTGCTTTATTGTGTTATTACAATTCTGACAAATACGTTATGAAGTACGAAAGCTGTACATATGGAAGGTATACCGACTTGTATTATTGTTATTATTATCAGTTTCGTTGTTGTTGTTTAGTTTATATTGTTGTTCTCAAAGATTACATTGTTCCAATGCTGAAACGTTCTTTTAATTGTTGTGACAGGTCCGGCTGCTAAGCATGAAAGTTCCATCATTATAAAACTTTCAGAATAATACACAGTCTCCTATGTAGAGCAGACTTGATGACGTTTGGAAGATTCGTGACTAATAATCTAAAGTAATGTATAAAACACTGGATAAAATTACACCAAACAGCTGTGGCCGTAACACAGAGCAACAAACAGTCAGTGATGGACATAGTTGAGCAAACGTTCGTGAAGTGTGCCGCGCTTCCGTACACCAGACAGACGCTGCGTATTTTCCACAAAAGCATTATCATCATGTAAATTGTTTTACCACAGCTCAGGTGTTTGAGGAGGGAGGAGGGTATAACGGTCTAAACTGTCAGTAACAACAATTAATAGGACGTTATTAAATCAGACATCGGAGGAACAACGGTACCCACACACAATATATATATATATATATATATATATATATATATATATATATATTGGCTGAGGATCCACAAGAAAAAATTCGATTGCTGTATTAGTTATTTCTGTTCCGGAAGTCCATAGTTCACTGTTTTAATTTTATATTTAACTGTGTATCATTACGTTCAGGACATGTTATATAAGCATTCGGTGGCATCCCATACTTTCAACAGAAGCAAAATGTATAAATAAATCTTTCCTCGTTTCTTTGGCGAAGGACGCATATTATTCATCCAGTCTTAACGAACTAACTGTAAATGAGATACTGTCCAGATGTAGTTGAAAACTTTTGTACAAACAAGTAACTTGAAAGGAATAGCCACTTTGGAACAAATAACCATCTTGAGGCTGAAGCTCTTCTGTCCATGTTTGCTTGCAAATAGATTTGTTTTTGGAGAAGGTCTCCCTTGGGAAAAACATAAGTATTCTTTTTCTTTTTATTCCCCAGACATGTTTCGCCGAAGTTTTAGCATCATCAATGGGTTTTTGTTATCTTCTTGTTATCACACTGTTCGTAAACAGTGACACGAAATATATCTTAGTGCAGGTCTTCACAGTAAAGATAATGGGGAAAACAGCAAAAATGAGCAATTGTGAAATAATGCAACTGCATTAAATTACCTAAACTGCAGGAAATCCGCTGCATGTGATAACTGCTGAAACATCAGCAAAACATGTCTTTGGAATAAAAAGAAAAACTGTTTTGCTCCAGGAGGACCGTCTCCAAAAACAAACATATTTGCTAAAAATCTCACTACATTATGCAATGGTATCGCGCAACAACCTCGATGCTTTAACAGAAACTGTAGTTAACTGACAATAGGGCTGGTATAAGAATTATGCAGATGACTAGGCAATTGTGATTAGCCGCTACTGTACTCCGACCTGGCGACGCTGACAGCTGGTCCGCCACGGCAGAGAGCAATAAATACGGAGAAGCGCTCCCATGACCCTGGGGAACGGCGACACGTGTCTCTGCGACTGCGTCGTTATCCGCGAGATTGCCGTCGCCGATACCGACCACTAAATGAGTTTCCTCAGTGCTGCAGGGATGGTCTAACTTTTCCGAAATGGCATGCAGGAGGGAACGTGGTAGAAAGATGAAATGCAAATTGCCTTCCTGATTCCCGGTATTTTACGTGAATTCTGTTTCGTACAGTGCTGTTGTGTATAAAACGAAAAGAATGGAAATAGTGTTGAAGTATGCCTCTTTAACATGAAGGTTACCAGGGATGTAATACTGGTTTACTTTGACTAGAAACGTGGAAGTGATCTGTCGATCGGTCTTGGACTTACTGAAAGAACCTGACAGAGCTTCGCTCGAAGGAACTCCACTACCTTAAAGAGTGTCTTCGTTCTCTCAGATACTGTACTGTGTCCGACAGAATTACAAAACCAACTCCATCTTTCTCCTTTCCCCTCCAATTAGCACCGTCCCACGAAACGCACTATCAGCAAGACGAAAATGTTGGTTCAAAATGGCTCTGAGCACTATGCGACTTAACTTCTGAGGTCATCAGTCGCGTAGAACTTAGAACTAATTAATCCTAACTAACCTAAGGACATCACACACATCCATGCCCGATGCAGGATTCGAACCTGCGAACGTAGCGGTCGCTCGGTTCCAGACTGCAGCGCCTAGAACCGCACTGCCACTCCGGCCGGCACGAAAATGTTACCGAAAATTATTTCCCACCAGAAAACTGCCGTTCTGGCACGCGTATGCAACGTCTGGAGGGAGACTTCGAATATACACATGATCATACGATGTATTAGTCGATTTGTGATTGCATCATAAGGATATTCTCGATTAAGTACGTCAACTTACGCACCCATTGCTCGCCATTTGCGAGAAGTTTTAATTTTCGGCTTTAACATGAAGAAATCTGCGGCTGTGGCTCTTAAAATGCTGGGTTAGACCAATGGTGAGGGAACTATTACTGGAATGACGTGCAGAGGATATTTTCAACGCCTTAACAACGGTGATTTTGATGTCGAAGACCGGTATGGCGGTGGAAGACAGAACCTTTTCGTAGCTACTGAAACAGACGAAGACAGTCACAGGACATCATTATCGAAAGCAATTGACGCGTTAGAACCCAGAAATGAAACACAAACGGCCACAGTACAGCGATAGACACGTAAAAGTAATTTTGCAGCAGGTCATTGATCGACCCTATGTCAGAAAACTCGTCGAAATATACATGGAAACGTTGAAATAAGAAGTCCTATCCCTCGCGCCGTATTCTCCATACGTTGCTCTCTCTGACTACCTTTTTCTGTCAATGGCATACAGTCTGGCTGACCAGCACCTCCGATCATATGAACAAGTGCAAAATTGAATCGATTTATGGATCCCCACAAAAGACGCCCAGTTCTTCCGCCACGGGATTCGTATGCTATCCGAATGATGGGAGAATGTAGTGTCCAGCGATGGGCAGTACTGTGAATCATAATTTTTTGTAAGTTTTGCGCAATAAAGCCCTGCACTGCGAGAAAAACGGCGGAAAAAAATGTTGACTTAGTAAATAAAAATGTTTATCTCTCGTAAGTTATGTGATAGTTGGAAAGGCCACTAACAAGGGAACATACCTAAATGTCAATAACAATCTTAATGAAATTTGGCGGGTGTTTCGGGAGGGCAAAACAGTGCAATACGTATTTTTTTGTTTGTGTCCTATTTCACTTTTATGGGGTGAAACACACCCCGGGAGGTAATTTCGTGTTTCAGGTTTAGCGGGAATATTTTCGAAACAATGATATGCAAAAAATGTTTTTCATATAGAAGTTGATCCGTAATTAATGTTCTTGAAAACTGTATAATCAACTTCTGTAATAATACTCCACAAACATTAATAAATTTTGAAAAATGAAAACATTTGTTACAACATAAATTGAAGAAGCTTTCAAGCCACATGCATCCCTATGTGGTACAGCTGGTTTTGAAATACCATATTTGTAAAATAGGCTGTGCACAGTGTGCTGTCGGATTTTTTCAACATACCTCATTAAAATATCTAAACATTCATTGCTATTCTAATTATTCATTTTACTTGTATTTGTTTTATGTCTAAAATTGTTATTTTACGTTTTACATTATGGCTTTTTTAAAAATTTACCGTGTATTTTACAAATTGAAAATAATAAGTAACTCATTATTACGATAGAAAATAATTATAATAATGATTATCTGTAAAGAAATGCTTAAAACACGACGTTTTTTAAACCCTGCACATAAAATGAATGGAATTTCTTCACGTAACGTACACGAAGGAGAAGCCCTTATAAAACAAAATTCTGCAGTATTTCAAATTGTTGCGGGTGGCCTCCTAATAGAATTGATTATGTACTCGTACTAGTGACTGCAGCCAGAGTATATAGAGTGGTCATTTTAACTAAGGACGCTGAAATATTTGGATCAAAAGAAGTTACAATTCCAATCTGGTTTTGTTGGAGTGGGACATCCAATGAAACCACTCTCCATCCCCCAGCCCACTACACCCCGTGCGTGTGTGACGGGACAACTTTGAAATCTTCAATGGGAAGCGCCGTTTTTTTTTATTGCAGATTGCGATTCTACGGAAAACTGTACATACGTTTTATCTGAAGCATTTTGTCTGAAGCAAGATGGGGCTGTAATTGGAGGAACAGAAATGGCTAGGAAATCGTAATTTACGACATGCTACACAGTGGCCCTTGAATATCGAATGACCCATGGGACCCCGCCTCCGCGCTGCGAGGATATGGAAAGCAGGTATTTCACAACTTTTGATTGGAAACCCCATTCGCAACGTTGTATTCTTCCGACATATCGAACAGGGGACTACTCGATGCGTCGCCTCGGCCGTGTAGCGAACTATGACGTATCTTAACAGACAGTAAACTGCGACCGGAGCTCACGTATCATGCAGGCGTAGAGCAGACAGCGGTTCTAAATGTTCTGGGGCAACCACAAGCGCCGGAACTAAGACGAACAGAAAACCAGAGAAGGCGGCGAGGGAACGGCGGCCAATGGTGCGCGGAATTGAACCGCGCCGCGCCAAGAGCGACACCTGGAAGAAGTGAATATAAGCGCCGCTCCTGCCTGCTTCGGCCGCTCAGATCGCCCCCGTCTGCAACGGACGTTAGTATTACGCTATCAGGTTGTCGTGATCCGTATCAAGAGCTTACTTGGACTTTGTGTATAGCAAGAACTTTACTGTTTTCATGTCGCCTGTCAAGAAAGACAGTTGCTGTAATCAAAGTTAAGTATTGTCAATTTGCTTTCTAGAAATAAAACAACTAATGGTATTTGTTTGAATCGTTGTATAGCATTCCGAGAACGCTGCATCCTTTAGGCCTTCAATTAGCGACGAGTGGGCAAGCGTGACGACGAGGTGTTACAAACAAACTACGTCCCTGCCGGCCACCGACTTTTTTTGTACGTAGTGCCGGTGCCTTAATTCTCTCTTGTCTTTACTTTGCAGGGCGCCCGCTTTGCTTTACCAGTTTCTTGTCGTTTTTGCTAATCAGTGTTTCAGGTGGGCGTTGCAGGACATTTCTTTGCTTTTGTTAATATTTTTGTCTTATTTGTTGCATTTGTGTCTTCCAACATGCCCACCAATCTTGTCCCACATCCTGCTCAGGCATCGCATCCGCATGTGTTAGTTGCAACACAGTCAATGGAGATGTTTCAGACATAGCAGATATCTACTCTGCTCAACACGGTGCAGCAGCTACTGGCCAACGAGCGTGCCCGCAGGAACAAGCACCGCCTACTACAACTGTTATACCACCTTTTCGACAGTTTTGTGACCAAGAAGAGGAATGGCTCGAGTGGTTGTCCCAGTTTGATACGTACATCATCGCCCACAACGTACCAGGTACTGTGAGACTTCCTTATCTATTATCAAAGGTAGGAAGTGCAGTGTTCCACCTCATTCAAAAACCTTTTCCTAACGTCACCCCGAGTGAACTTGATTACGATCAGGTGGTACGGGCCCTAACAAACTATTATGACCAACAAATGAATGTGGTAGCAGCTAGGTGTATATTCTTTAATTGCAAAAAATGGTCTGAACAAATTTCTCGCGAGTGGATAACAGATTTGCAAGGTATGAGAAGAAAATGCAAATTTAATTACACACATCAAAAAAGTTTTGCATCATCTCGGTTTCGAGAGTTCCGGAACCGGTAAGAAAACTGGAACAGAGATCAATACAAACATCATTTCCGCCCCTTTTATTGCTAACGAAAACCACACATTGCATGTTGTACCACCATACAGCGAGACCTTCAGAGGTGGTGGTCCAGATAGCTGTACACACCGGTACCTCTAATACTCAGTAGCATATCCTCTTGCACTGATGCATGCTTGTATTCGTCGTGGCATACTATGCACAAGTTCATCAAGGTACTGTTGGTCCAGATTGTCCCACTCCTCAAAGGCGATTCGCCGTAGACTCCTCAGAGTGGTTCGTGCGTCACGTCGTCCGTAAACAGCCATTTTGAATCTATGTCAGGCACGTTCGATAGGGTTCATATCTGGAGAACATGCTGGTCACTCTAGTCGGGCTATGTCGTTATCCTGAAAGAAAAATGGTTCAAATTGCCCTGAGCACTATGGGACTTAACATCTATGGTCATCAGTCCCCTAGAACTTAGAACTACTTAAACCTAACTAACCTAAGGACATCACACAACACCCAGTCATCACGAATCCTGAAAGAAGTCATTCACAAGATGTGCACGATGGGGGCGCGGATTGTCGCCCATGAAGACGAATGCCTCGTCAATATGCTGCCAATATGGTTGCACTATCGGTCGGAGAATGGCATTCACGCATCGTAAAGCCGGTACCGCGCCTTCCATGACCACCAGAGGCGTACGTCGGTCCCACATAATGTCACCCCAAAACAGCAGGGAACCTCCACCTTGCTGCAATCGCTGGGCAGTGTGTCTAAGGCGTTCAGCCTGACCGGGTTGCCTCCAAATACGCTCCGACGATTGTCTGGTTGAAGGCACATGCGACACTCATCAGTCCATTCGGCATGTTTTTGGGCCCATCTGTACCGCACTGCATGATGTCGTGGTTGAAAAGATGGATCTCGCCACGGACGTCGGGAGTGAAGTTGCGCGTCATGCTCACTATTGCGCACAGTTTGAGTCGTAACACGACGTCCTGTGGCTGCACGATAAGCATTATTCAACATGGTGGCGTTTTTGTCAGGGTTCCTCCGAGCCATAATCCGTACGCAGCGGTCATCCACTGCAGTAGTAGCCCTTGGGCGGCCTGAGCGAGGCATGTCATCGACAGTTCCTGTCTCTCCGTATCTCCTCCATGTCCGAACAACATCACTTTGGTTCACTCCGAGACGCCTGCACACTTCCCTTGATGAGAGCCATTCCTATCACAAAGTAACAATGCGGGCGCGATCGAACCGCGGTATTGATCGTCCAGGCATGGTTGAACTACAGATAACACGAGCTATGTACCTCCTTCCTGGTGGGATTACTGGAACTGATCGGGTGTAGGACCCCCTCCGTCTAATAGGCGCTGCTCATGCATGGTTGTTTATATCTTTGGGCGGGTTTAGTGACATCTATGAAGAGTCAAATGGACTGTGTGTCTGTGATACAATATCCACAATCATCGTCTATCTTCAGGAGTTCTGGGAACCGGGTTGACGCAATTTTTTTTTTTTTTTTTTATGTGTGTATGTTGTGTGATATGGTCGTGTAAAATGTGCCTGATGTCAAAACCACAGAACAAATTTTGAAACAGTTCGAACCATCATTTCAGCAGGTAGTGCAAATATTAGATCAGTACAATTATGATGCCTTGTCGGCTCATACATTTGAGCAGCCAGCTATTTGCCGGATTGAGTCCTTTAGTTGTGATCCGCCCATTCCACACGGGCGGCGTGCGCTAGCCACGCCGAGTAAACAACTTTCACGCCTCGTAAGCAGTTCACTAAACAGGCGGCTACACGGGCGAACAGAATTAGGTCTTGCCCTCGCTGTTACACACGGCACAAACACCAAGACTGCCCCTCCTGACGAGTTGAGCGTTACACATGTGGTAGGAAAGAACATGTGCAATCCATGTGTTTGCAACGGAGCGAGCATAAGAATTCAGCCCACTCACAACAACCTGGTCGCAAGGCCCATGTCATTAACGCAGTCTATTCCAAGTCTGCAACTAGCAAGCGTGCAGTTTCGTCAGTGATACGCAACTCAAACATTTTTGTTCATTTACTTATTTGTGGGAAATGTGGGAAATTTCGGTTGGACACAGGTGCCTCTGTCACATTGCTCAATCGTCACACATATGAACTATTAGGCTCCCAACGCCTGTCTAAAACTAGCACGCAACTAACAGCTTATAATGGACAGAACATTCCCATTCTCAGAGCACGTACTTTGCCTGGTATTTCTCGCTGACATACGTGAACAGTGACTTTTACAGTGCACAAATCACGCGATTATGCGAACGTATTTGGACTTGATTCTTTTGATAAGTTTGGCTTTAACATTCAGGACAAGGTGTTGTCAGTGTCTACTTTCAATGACAAAGACAGAGTAACTAGCTTGCTAAAAGAATTCCTGGATCTCTTCTCTGAAGGTTTAGGCAAAGCTAACAATTTTGTTGCTTGTATTACACTGAAGGATTATGCTCAGCCGAAATTTTGCAGGGCCAGAACTGTTCCTGTTGCATTACAGGACAGAGTCATGGCTGAACTTAAAGACTTACAAGATAACGAAGTTATTGCGCCCATATCAGCTAGTCAATGGGCAAGTCCACTGGTTTTGCTCCCCAGGCCTTCAGTTCGCATTTGCCTCTATGTTGACTTTAAGTCTATAGTCAACTTACAAACTGTAACTGATACTTATGCATTGCCACGCCCAGAGGATCTCATGGACAAATTAGGCGCTGGACGCTGTTTTTCCAAAATTGATTTGGGCGACGCATATCTTCAAATAACCCTCGATGAAGAATTTCAGAAAGTGTGTGTAGTAAATACTCATTGGGGTTTGCTTAAATATTTACGTTTGCCTTTTGGCAGTGCTTCCGCACCCGCCATTTTCAGCGGTATTTTGAACAGCTGACTGCACAAGTGCCAAACTGCTCAAACTATTTGGACGATATTGTAGCAGCAGGTCTTACACCTGAAAAACAAATCGCAAATTTACGTGCTCTGTTTCGTGTGTTGTCTGATGCATGACTGTAGACTGGACAAGTGTGATTTTCTTAAACCAGAGTTGCAATATCTGGGTCATGTCATAAACAGTCAAGGTGTACATCCTCTGCAGTCGCATTTGTGAGCCATACGAGACTTGCCAGTTCCTCGCAGTCAGTTTTAGGGAAAATGAACTATTATATTCGGTTCATATCAAATGCTGCACAAATCACGGCTCAATTGCATCGCTTGCGTCGCAAGAATGTCCCGATTGTTTGGACAGATGAGTGCCAAGAAGCTTTTCAAAAACTTAAAGGTGCATTGTTCAGTGATCGATGCAAGTTGACGCTTCCTCTCACGGCATCGGTGCAGTGCTTTCGCACAGAATTGGTGATCAGGACAGACCTATTGCTTTCGCATCAACAGTGTTGTCCAAAGCTCAATATAACTATTCACAGCCGGCCGGAGTGGCCGAGCGGTTCTAGGCGCTACAGTCTGGATCCGCGCGACCGCTACGGTCGCAGGTTCGAATCCTGCCTCGGGCATGGATGTGTGTGGTGTCCTTAGGTTAGTTAGGTTGAAGTAGTTCTAAGTTCTAGGGGACTGATGACCTCAGACGTTAAGTCCCATAGTGCTCAGAGACATTTGAACCATTTTTAACTATTCACAAATCGAAAAAGAGGCTTTAGTTATTGTGTATGGTGTCACCTAATTCCATCACTGTTTGTATGGCAGAAAATTCTACTGTAACGGATCACAAGCCTTTGCAGTCCTTGTTTCATCCGATGAAATCGGTTCCTGTACGAAATGCCCAAAAACTGCAAAGATGAGCTTTTTTGCTGTCTCAATACCAACACGAGATTGTGTATCGTCCGACTGCTCAACATGGTAATGCGAACGCACTTTCACATCTTCCGATTGTCCCTGATAAAGACTTTGACGCTTCTGCTGCATCTTGTTGTCACATCGACGCTCAGGATTCTGTATTGCTTCAGTCTTTTCCGCTGAACTATAAGAAAATTGCACAGGCCACGGACGCTGATCCAAATTTGAACATTTTGCTCCAGTATATCCGCACATCTTGGCCTCACTCGGTGAATAGCATAAACAACTCTGCAGTGCGCCGATACTTTGCACGTTGGCATAGCTTCTCTCTACAGAAAGGTGTAACTCTTGTTCGCAATGTCAGTAGTCAGTCACGTGTGTTGATGCCTAAAGGTTTGCAAAACAAAGTGCTGCATTTACTTCACCAAGGACACTGGAAGATTGTTCGAACGAAACAGTTAGCGCGTCGACACTGTATTTGGCAGGGTTTGGACACCCAAATAGAACTGATGACATCACTGTGTCACGCATGAGAGGAAAATCATTTCGCTACGCCAAAAAGTTCTCTGCTTGGCCTAAGTCGCAATCGCAATGGTAACGTGTGCACATAGACTTTGCGGGACCTTTTTGGAACACCTGTTGGTTAATTGTGGTTGCCTCTTATAGCAAGTTTCCTTTTAATGTGCCAATGAACTCGAGAACGTATCGTAGCACAATTCAGGTGTTGTCATCGATTTTTTGCCTAGAAGGTTTACCTGAAGTAATAGTGTCAGACAACGGTCCTCAGTTCACGTCAAGTGAATTTCAAACATTCTGTGAGCGCAATGGCATATAGCTTCTGACTAGTGCACTGTTCCATCCACAGTCAAATAGCGAAGCGGAACGTTTTGTCAGAACATTCAAGCAGCAAATGGATAAACTTCGCTCCGCACACACCAGAGATCAAGCATTGCAACTGTTTCTCGCGTCGTATCGCTCGCACCCACGAGATGGACCATCGCCGGTGGAACCTCTTCGCAGCCGCCGCCATCGGACACTGTTCCACCTGATCCACCCTCCTCAGCATCCGACGCCTAAGGAAGGCTGCAAGTATCACCTCGCGCCGCATGATATTGTCTTTTACAGGGGTCTTAGCGGCAGCAGACGGTTTGCTTAAGGCGAGATCGTCCGTCCACTTGGCGCTTGCATGGATCTTCTTTCAGGTCCAGATGGCTTGCAGCACCGACATCAAAATCAACTTTGCCTATGTCATGTAAACGATGATCTTTCAGTCTTACCCCAGGTTCGCGGGTCCAGGGGACATCGCGGCCACAGCAGCCGCTGGAGGGTGTCATCACGACACCGCGAGACGACCACATGGAGACGGAGCCTTCACCTCCTCCGCCTCCTCTCGTCCTACCGCTGGAGCTGGACCCGCCCACACCACAGCAATCGCCGCCTTCATCTGGCTCATGGCAGCAAGGGGTGGACGCGTACCCTTCTGGGCGCCTTTCAGGGGACGTTTCCGCCAGAGCGCAGGTTGGATGGCGGGGTACTGCCGGAAGCTTGATGTCCCCTGCAGCCACAGCTTCCGGCCCGTCGTGGCGTCCACACTCCTGCATCCTCCACCGTGGTCGCACTCCATACACGTGGACGGTCCGTCGCTTTGGGGTGGGAGGGGGGGGGGGGGGGAGGGGAATGTTCTGGAGTAACCACAAGCGCCGGAACTAAGACGAACAGAAAACCAGAGAAGGCGGTGAGGAAACGGCGGCCAATGGTGCGCGGAATTGGACCGCGCTGCGCCAAGAGCGACACCTGGAAGAAGTGAATATAAGGGCCGCTCCTGCCAACCTCAGCAGCTCAGGTCGGCCCAGTCTGCAACGGACTATCAGATTGTCGTGATCCGTATCAAGAGCTATAGCAAGAACTTTGCCGTTTTCATGTCACCTTTCGCTAGCGACATTTGCTGTAATCAGAGTTAAGGATGGCCAATTTTCTTTTTAGAAATAAAACTACTAATGTTATTTGTTTGAATTGTTGTATAGCATTCCGAGGACGCTGCATCTCTTAGGCACCATATTAGCGACGAGTGGGCAAGACCCCACTCTAAACATTACAATACTTGGGCAGTGTTTATTGGCAGCAACCTACCTATCATTTGGAGAACAGACGTGCAAGTGGCCAATGAATGTTACAACCACAGAAAAATAAAAATTAAATGATCCTGATCCATGGAGAATGTAGGAGAAATGTTGAAGGTGCTGTTGCCTTGTATGCCGAGCTTTTACCAGAGAAAGCTCGCTCTCATTCGTTCTTCCACAAGGTTGTGAACGCCTTTGAGTCTGATGGCACCGTACGGACCGGCGAAAGGAAAAGAAGCAAACGTGTTACAGTAGAGGCTAATGAAATAGCTGTACTATCGGCAGGTTTTCGGTTGGTGGCGAAGCCATTCCTGAATTTCTTTCTCCATCTCCACATCCGAGGAAAATCGAGGGCCTCGCGAACGTCGGAAGGAACAAGACCTGGACTGAAGGGAGAGTGTTTTAGCAGCTTAAACTCCAATTTCTTGATGATTTGACGGTGTGGTGAGCCGTGGGCGGCCGAGCGTTGTCATGAACTTGAAACATTGACAACAGACCTCGTCATATGCTATGAATTGCTAGCTTCGGTTTGTTTTCGAAAAATTCATTGTATAGCATTCCGAGAACGCTGCATCCCTTAGACATTCTGTTAGCGACGAGTGGGCAAGACCCCAACACTAAACATTACAATCCTTGCGCAGTGTTTATTGCCAGCACACCTACCTATCATTTGGAGAACAGACGTGCAAGTGGCCGATGAATGTTGATATTATTTCACTTTGTCACGTACTCTACCAGACCAGCTCCATTTACGTTCAAAAAATGGATAGGGAACATTCCCCACCGGCGGAAGGGACTCCAATTTCCTTATCTTCGGCGAACCGAGATGTTTTCAGTCGGTATTCTGGTGTTTTGAATCTGGATCATAGTAGTGAACTCACCTTTCATCACCAGTGTTTATCTGGTCAAGAATGAGTCGCCGTCCATGTTGAAACGATCGAGTAAGCTTTGGCAGACGTCAAAACGTTTGACCCTGAGTTCTTCAGTAACCTGTCTTATTGCCCATCGCCCGGAAACCTTATAGATGTCGACTTCATCGTGAATAATTTTTAGGCAGAACCATGACTGACTTGTAAAGACGCTAACATGTCGATGGGACTTGCCTATACAGTAAAATCATTTCTGAATCTTTTGGGCCGTGGTGGGCGTTGACGTGCGTCCTGCTCCTTCTTCATGTGTCACGCTTGTCCGGCCACTGTCAGGCAACTCGATCCACAAATGAACACTTCTGCATGACACGGCACTGTCCCTTTAGACAGTTTTTGTTGTGTTGGCACAAGAGCCAACACCGTGTTACTATTGGAGGCCGAAATACACGGGTTTTAGCTCACGCAGGCTGGCGTGAGGAGGGAAGAACTATACTGACGTGAGGTCTGGAACATGACAAGGAATGAGAATTCAGAAAGCAGACGTAGCTAGTTTGATACTTAACTTTAATCCATTAATGATGAACGTCGCTCTTGACGGTACATGAGTCACAATATTATCTGTTCAGAAGACATAGTAACTGAATATGGCGCCTTGCTAGGTCGTAGCAAATGACGTAGCTGAATGCTATGCTAATCTGTCTTCTCTGCAAATGAGAGCGTATGTAGACAGTGAACCATCGCTAGCAAAGTCGGCTGTACAACTGGGGCGAGTGCTAGGGAGTCTCTCTAGACTAGACCTGCCGTGTGGCGGCGCTCGGTCTGCAATCACTGATAGTGGCGACACGCCGGTCCGACGTATACTAACGGACCGCGGCCGATTTAAAGGCTATCACCTAGCAAGTGTGGTGTCTGGCGGTGACACCACAGTTTTTGACTCTCACTCACAAAGACATGGGTCCGGAAACACTTTATTTCCATGTCAGAATTCATTTTCTAGAACGATTCATAGCATATTAAGGAGAATCCAATAGGAAGAAATTGCATGAAACGCATACCTGACATTTCCAAAATGCCCTTCTTTACCGCTGATACACACGTTAACCAGCCGACGCATTGAATCCCGGATGCACAAACGTGTTCCTGGAGAGCCGTAATGAGCACTCATACAATTAATGCTACAGGTAAGTAAGGCAATCAAATGAACCGCATATCAACACAACTAACTACGTGAATCGCATTTCCACATAACCCTTCAGTGAAATGGAATACAAAACATTAGCTATGAACATAAGCACTCCAAATTAATCAGAAACAACGAAGAGGAAAATTTGAAACGTTTCATGTATCAAAAAGTTTCATGGGGTATTCTGAGAGAATCTGACACCGAGTCTGGGCTTGTGCTTCGCTCTGACACCATGTTGCCTAATGTATAGGTCGAAAACTTCCTACACTCTATTGTTTTGAAATAGTTAATGTAGGACGTTGATCTTGATACGAAGTGTCATGTTTGGTCGATGATCTGTAATTAACGTCAATCGTTATGCCTATGAATGGTCTATGGTTTCACCGTAACGGGTAGTATTAATAAAGAAGTAACATAAAGCTATGATTTTTGAAAAAAAAGTAACGGTTGTGCCTTGGAGCCTTGCTTGTTTATATTAAGTCAGTATGTCTCCCAATTATGTCTAAAATCACCTTAACTGTTGTTATGAACAATACAGTCCTTCGAGCGCCGGCTGCTGGGGATACAACTTCTAAGCTGCAGTACCAAAGCAGTCTACATCACTTTAGATTCATATTTAAGACAAAGAAAATTAATTCATAAGATACTCGTGTCTCCTGCAGTAATAGATGCGGATTCCCGTCGTATTCACTCTAGTTGTCTGATAAACATTTTCACCGACATAACCAACAGATTGGAATCGCTAATGTACGTGAACGACGATCAAACTCATAATAAGCTGGCAACATCCACTACTTTTTTCTTTAATTCAGCTCACGCCTCTTAGAGCGTCCTCCTCCACAACCTCAAATTTCAACCCTTCTGTTGTTGTTGTTGTGGTGGTGGTGGTTTTTATGTCTCTATGCCCGTCGTCGAATATGAGGAGTCTAGGAATCAACATACTCGGTTCGCTAAACAAACAATCCAAACAAATAGTATTAATGAGTTTTATTACAAAATGAAAAGAGACAAAACTTTGTGATTACACAGATGTGTCGCAAGGAAAGGCGACATTCGAAATAATCAAGTTTCTTCAGTATAGACAATACTAAGTCGCTGCTATAGGAGTCGCTAGTCTTGAAGCTACTACTGAACTGGGCTGCGGCCAGTAGGGCGTGGCGTTTTATGTCCTCTTCGCATAGGAGCCGCTGCAGTCGCGTTGTCGTCCTGGAGAGGGGACGGTCAGCGTGCGACTGGCTTACGTCTTCTCCCGACTGGCGTGCCCGCGCTTGACTTCACGCCGTAACGGTGGTGGTCTTCAGTCCGAAGAATGGTCTGATGCAACCCTCCGTTCTAGACTATCCCGTGCAAGCCTCTTCATCTCTGTATAATGTCCGCGTCGTTATCTGCGCGCTCAGCGCGGAGGGCTACTATGCGAAGGAACATGGCCTCGATTCGCGGCGGCAATTTTCTCCGCTCGGGGACTGGATGCTGTCTTGTCCTTACGTTCGTATCGTCATAATTGACATTCCACTGTTGAGATGGCTGCATGAGCACGGCCCGACAGCCAATAAAATTTCTACATAACTACCACAATCTACATCCACCTGAACCTACTTGCTGTACGAGTATTTGAGCCTAGCTCGCCCCCTACAATTTGTAACACCCACACTTTCTATTACCAAACTGAAAATTCCTTCATGCCTCAGGAGGTATCTTATCAATCGATCACTTCTTTTAGTCAAAGTGCGCCATAATTTTCCCCACAATTCGATTCAGTAACCCCTCATTTGTTATTAGATCTACACACCTGATCGTGAAATTCTTCTGTAGCACAGGTTCTCTTGTCTGAACTGCTTATCGTACACATCTCACTTCCGTACAAGGCTACAATCGAGACAAGTACCTTCAGGACAGACTTCCTCACAGTTAAATTATGTTAGATGTTAACAAATTCCTCCTTTTAAGAAATGGTTTCCTTCCTATTGCGAGTCTGCGTTTCCCCCTCTGCTTCGCCACCACGAGTTATTTTACTGCCAAAGTAGCAAAACTCATCTACAATATTTCAGTTTCTCATTTCTTAATCTAACTCACTCAGTGTTGCCTATTTAATTCAATTATACAGTCCATTACCTTTGTTTCACTTTAGTGGGTGTTCATGTTACAACCTCCTTCCAAAACACTATCCATTCTGTTCAACTGTTGTTTCAAACCTTTTGCTAAGCCTTTTGCTGCCTCTGACAGAATTACAGTGTCATCGCCAAACCTTACAGTTTTTATTTGTTCTCCGCGAAATTTAATTCTCTTTCCGATATTCTCCTCGGTTTCCTTGACTGCTTGCTCAGTGTACAGATTGAATAACAATGGGGACATGGTTCAGCCCTGTCCCACTCCCTGTATTTTAGCCATATCACGAACAGAATTTCAAAGAGTCTAGTCCAGTCAATATTTTCAAAAGTTTCCTGTAACTCTATAACTGCTATAAACGTAGGTGTACCTTTCACCAGTCTACCTTCTAGGATTAGACGTAGGATGAGAGCTGCCTAACGTGTTCCTATATTTCTCCGAAACCCAAACTAATCTTCCCCCAGGCCGGCTCCTACCAGTTTTTTTCATTCTACTGTGTACTGTAAATAATTCGTTTCAATGTTTTGCAACCGTGACATACTAAATTGATTGTTCCGTAGTGTTCACTGATTTCAGCACCTCTTACGTTACTTTAAACGGAAGAAAAAGATGGTGATATGTAAGTGCTAGAAGCAGTTCACAAACAACGAACAACTGTATCCTACGCATTGACAACCGTTTTGGTTCGTTGAATAATCGCGACAGCTCGTTCCACAAGTTGCTTACAGAAAGTTTTTGTCGTCTTCTACATTTATCTAAGTAGATTTACAGACGGTTCTGAGACACACTTAACACTAATCTTACGAATAATATAGAACCTTTGACATGCACGAATGACCGCTGTGTCACCAAGCTCGTAGTAAGCTGATAGCAGACGAGAACGACCTTTAACAACTTACGTTTTTCAATTTAGCACGTGTTTACAACGTCTCCTCCTCCTGCAGTTACTTTAAATGAAAGAACGAGATATCGACATAGAAGAACTCGTAACTGTTCACGAACAACGAACAATGTATTGGCTGTATTGGCAATTATTTTGTTCCGCGGAATAACCGTGACACTGCGCGGTCATGACCAAAGTCTGCACGATAGCGGCTGATAAAGATTTGACATACGTCCGCTGCCTAAATAGCGACAGTTACGTCACCGGAGATAGCGGCGCCCAGCGCGCCTACCCTCACAAATGGAAGGTGAGTGAGGAGCTTCCGAATGTGAATTGCCCTCACATTACACCATTTTTATTTCGTGAAAGACTAAAGATATCGAAACGAGGTTTTCGCCAAATGATAGTAGAGGGAGGAGCACGTAATTTTGTCGTGTGGGTTATTCTCTCATCTCCAACCGAGATATTGAAGAAGTTTTATTTGTTTTGTTTTATTATGGAAGAATATACCTTTTAATGGCATTCGAAAACACTTGAAGTATGAGTACAGTGACATAATGCTTTTGGCAAAGGCATCCGAGAAATGTACAAAAGTTGAAAGGCAAGGCGACCGGAATCAGATACGGCTGTGTAAACTCCGCCACATGGAGGTCTCTTGTCAGGCTATGTCGTTATGTGCTGCAAGAAGACGGGCCTATAGCACGGAGATAAAACGTACATTATCTGATCAAAAGTACCCAGACACTTGTTAGTGGACATTAATATGGGGTGTATTTAACCTTTTCTTTAATGGCGGCTTGAATTCCGCTGGGTATAATATTTTTGGGTAGCTCTTCAAGTCAAACAAAAGTTTTCAGAGTCCAAAAGCGTGTAATACGTATTATTTGTGGAGTAAATTCACGGACGTCCTGTAGAAACCTCTTCAAAGAACTGGGTATACTAACTACTGCCTCTCAGTATATTTACTCCTTAATGAAATTTGTCCTAAATAATATATCTCTTTTTCCAACAAACAACACAGTTCATACATACAATACCAGGAACTAAACTGATCTGCACAAGGACTTAAAAGCACTTGCTTTAGTTCAAAAAGGGGTCCACTACTCAGGAACACTAATCTTCAATAATTTGCCAGCAAACATAAAAAAATTTAGTTACAAATAAAGATCAGTCTAAAAGGAGGCTGAAAGACTTACTGGTGGCCAACTCCTTCTACTCCACTGACGAATTTTTTAATAGAAACAAATGATATATATATTCATACTATAAGTATTGTTATTTCAGCTAAAAAAAATTACATGTTCCACATCCACGAGGATCTCCTCAGCACGGATCTATGGAACAAAAAACTAATCTAATCTAATCTAAGGGACACATTCTCTGAGGTGTCTCAATGTCTGGGGAGGAATGGCTGCCCATTGTTCCTCAGAAATCGAAACCACATTAGTAGTGATGTTGGACTCTGACATCTGGAGCGGTGTCGATGTTTTAACTCATACCAAAGATGTTCCATTGGGTTCAGATCGGAGCTCTGGGCAGTCCAGTCCTTTACAGGATTAATATTGTCTACAGACCGTTGCCTCACAGATGCTCATTTATGACAGGGAGCACTGTGCTGCTGATACAAATATCATCGTCTCGCAGCTGTTCCTCTACTGTACGCTATACACAATGCGGTAAAATGTGTTGATACCCTTCCGAATTTTGCGTTTTCTTGAGCGCAATAAGGAGACAACAGCTAATCCACGAAATACAGCCCCGTACGGTAACACCACCTACTGCACATATCACTGCTGGCGCTACGCATGATGGGAAGCGACTTTCTCCAGACATTGGCGAAACCCAAATCTTTCCATCGGATTGCCACTGTGTACAGCGTGATTCATCACAGCAAATCACTCATTTCTAGTCGTGCACTGTCCAGTAGCGCCGCTATTTACAGTACCATAAGCATCGCCTAACACTGGCTAAAGAAGAATATGGCTTACTAGACGTTGCTCGACCTTTGTATCCCATTCTTTTTTACTCGTTACGCATAATATTAATATTAATATAATCAGAATATTAAAGTACTGTGCTGCACATTTTAGCCCTGTATTTAGCCATATTTGTAATTTTTCCTTTAGGAATGGTCAGTTTCCTGAACGATTAAAGTACTCAGTAGTAAAGCCGCTTTATAAAAAGGGAGAAAGGGATAATGTAGATAATTTTAGACCTATTTCTATGCCATCAGTGTTATCGAAAAGGCTGTGTATGTAAGGTTAATTGATCATTTTATATCACACAATTTGCTATCAAATGTACAGTTCGGCTTTAGAAGTCGTTTGACAACTGAAAATGCTATATTCTCTTTTCTCTGTGAGGTGCTGGATGGGCTAAACAAAAAGTTTCGAACGCTTGGCGTATTTTTTTGATTTAACAAAGGCATTTGACTGTGTTGATCTCACAATATTGCTCCAGAAGTTGGACCATTACAGAATAAGGGGAGTAGCTCACAATTGGTTCACCTCTTACTTTAGCAACAGGCAGCAAAAGGTCATTATTCACAATGTTGATAACGGCTGTGATGTGGAATCTGAGTGGGGTACTGTCAAGTGGGGGGTGCCCCAGGGATCAGTGTTGGGGTCGCTCCTGTTCCTTATTTATATAAATGATATGCCGTCTAGTATTATGGGTAAATCTAAAATATTTCTGTTTGCTGATGACACTAGCTTGGTAGTAAAGGATGTTGTGTGCAACATTGACACGGTTTCAAGTAGTGCAGTACATGACCTCAGTTCATGGCTCGTAGAAAATAAACTAACGTTAAATCACAGTAAGACTCAGTTTTTACAGTTTCTAACACACAATTCAACAAAACCTGACGTTTTAATCTCACAGAACGGGCAAATGATTAGTGAAACTGAACAGTTCAAATTTCTAGGTGTTCACATGTTGTAAGTTCATGTACTGACACGTTCCATGACCTTGGAGGTTTGCTCCTCAATTTGGTCCTACGGAACTTGACGTGTAAATAAAAATAAATAAAACAGTTTTGGTAGTGGACTGCTAATAGCACTTTGGAACTCACTACGGTCCATGTCAGTCAATACATGAGGTCTGCTCGGTCTCAGTTTAGCTGCGGCCGTTCCTTCGCGTTTCCCCTTCACAATCACATCACCAACAGTCGACATGAGCAGTTTTAGAAGGGTTGAAATGTACATGATGGATTTGTTACTGAAGTGTAATCCAGTTACTTGTCCGTGTTCCAAGTCACTTGAGCTCTCTTGCTGTTACTGCTTCTCTGCTGACAACGCTATACTCCCTGCCACATATTATTCGTCTGCCTCTCGTGACATCCAGTGGTTATTTCCGCATTACGTACATGTATTCGAATACCTTCGATCAGATACTGTACTTCCTCGTGTCCCTACTAAGTACGACACAGATATAGACAGCTTCTATGATTGTTGTAAATTGAGCTATATGAGTCAATGGTATCAGAAGGGACTGAGGAAAATTATTTCAAATATCTGTTCGCACTCATATTTAGGTTAGCAACTTTTGCGAAAACAAGTAAGCAGCCGAAAGGCACGGTAAAACGAGCAAGCCTACTATCAGAGTCACTATTCCAACGGCTATGCTGTACAATTTGTGCACATTCCTCGAAATTTTTTGTGACAAGTTTCAACACCAACATTAACAAGCGTTATATCACTGCAATCGTCTTTTTGCTACAGTTTTCGAATGTCATTCAAAAAAGTACTTCGTTCCATTTAACTTCATTCATTTACTCGTTCGGGAGCACACACTTATGATTCTATAAATTTACAACTTTAGGTAAGAAGAAAAGGAATTTATACACACACACACACACACACACACACACACACACACACACACATACAAAATTGAAATAAAGCAGTCTTTGTCCAGAAACGAGCAACTGAAACAGCATTTTCCTGTGCCTTGAACAACTCCTCCTCGTAGCAAGAGTCAGGGTAATGTGGTAATGTAAACAATGACACACTTGTTTCGTTATCTGTACATCCCCAACTCCACACAGTGTTGGTCCTTCTAAGTATCCCTATTTCATTAGGTTTCCATTCGCAGTTTACTTTTCTCCTGGATACCGAAAAACACTGGAGAGTTTAGAGGATTCCAGGAGAGAAATAAACTGCAAATGGAAACCTCTGTCCAAAATCTACACCCACCGAGGCAACAGAGAAACCCATTTGTAGGAGACAAGGCCTGTCTACGCGTCAGCAAGCTCCATTATCTCCACGGGCGATAGTCGCAGTCAGCAGTAGTCACTGAAGAACAAAAACATTGCGAGACGTTCCTCCTATAGTCCGTCTGCGTACAAAGTCACGTTATATGCCGAAGGGGTGGCCTAGCGGCCGGGACTGGCGACTATAACTACGACGCCCTGTGGCGTCGTCGGATGACTTTTCCTTACACAGGTTTCTATCCTCCGTTAGTTCCTCACGACTCCCGTAAAAACCCTTGAAGGTTGTTTCTATCATTTTGTAACACCCTGTATACATAAGGGGTGAACGTTAATAAAACCGACAAACTGCACAGACTGGAAATGAAGGAAAAAATGTCCTATGTGCATGTGTCCAGAAGTGCATCTTTGCCACAGTAGATCACGCTGACGTACGAAAGTTCCTCTGACAACATGCCGTGTGTTCCTCGTGTGTTGCAGGTTACGTGGTTAACACTGTAAGCAGCAGAATGGTCTAGTATTCATGTCAGGAACAAGCCAAATGATGCTCGAACAGTCCACGGGTATACTGCCGGTTCATAGTGTCCAACGGGCACAATATTTCGGCGATTAAACATGTCGCCATCGTCAGGTGCGCTGACGAACTGAGCTCCTGAGGGCGGGCGGCTCTCTTCGCCGTCCGCGCCCGCGCGCCGGCGGTCGCGAAGACGTGGGCGTCGGAATCTGTAATAGCGTCGATGTGCTTGCTACGTCCGCCCTGGTCGCCAGTTCGTACTTCTTGATGAGAGTCTTCTTAATTACATTCAATGCCGAGTCCCAAGCCTTTTTCAGATTGTAGCCGCAATCTCGGTTGATAAGATCTTCCCTGGTGCGAATTTCGATAGCCTCCCTTATAACGCTGTCCCAATATTTAGAGGTCTGAGCCAGGATCTTGGTACCCGTGGACTGTTCGAGCAACAAATACGCCGGGAGCAACTGAAGAATCACAAGCCAAATGATGTTTGTGTACGGCAAGGAGATGGAAATGGTCGACAGGGTAGCACTGCTATACCGAAACAAGTACCCTCGCAGACACCAGCCTCATCACACAACATTTCGAGCCCTTTTTGGGTTTTTGTGTGACTGTGGGTCCTTTCAGACAAATGAACGTGCAGGGAGGCGGCGGACTGTGCATACACCAGGTTTCGTGACCCAGGTTCCACAGGATATGCTGCCTCCCGACCGTTTCCATCTGCTTGGCCATACACAAATACCATTTCGGCTTGTTCCCAACATTAATAACGGACCATTCTGCTGCTTGCACTACCCTGAGTCAATCACACACCCTGCAACACCAAATGAACACACAGTACATGGTCAGAAGTATTTTCATTCTTCCGTGGCAACGATGCATTTTTGGACACATGTTCATAGGACCTTTTTTCCTCTATTTGCACTCAGGAATCTGTCCTTGCAGTTTGTTGATTGTATTAAAATTCACCCTGTATGTGTGTTCATGTATGTGGAAAAAAAGTATATATATATATATATATATATATATATATATATGTGTGTGTGTGTGTGTGCTTGTGCGTTGTTGGCTTTACAAAAACAGGATCTTATTTACATTATGCCTCCCAGGCAGTGCCGGCTGTTGTGTATAAGCACGAGAGCACGTGAACACCCTGACTTTTGACACCTTGCGGATTTATTGGTTATTTTTCTTTGAATGCTGTTAAACGTAATGTAGATGCGGTAATCTGAAATACACAGTACTAAATCTACCGCGCTATGCTACATTGCACCTCTACACTCAGCAAAACCTGGTATCAGTGTCAGGGTCGCGAGCACTCCTGCACTTGTGCACGTTCTAAGGACCGCCGGCCGCTGTGGCCGAGCGGTTCTAGGCGCTTCAGTCCGGAACCGCGCGCCTGCTACGGTCGCAGGTTCGAATCCTGCCTCAGGCACGGATGTGTGTGATGTCCTTAGGTTAGTTAGGTTTAAGTAGTTCTAAGTCTAAGGGACTGATGACCTCAGATGTTAAGTCCCATAGTGCTTAGAGTCTATTTTTAAGCAGCTTTCGCGTACCCCCAGCCGGCGTGACGTAATTGCCTTATGGGCGAAATACATTCGAATTTGAAGAACAAGGCACGGTTCATGGAGTGCATAGCTAGCGCCTGCCATTCAACTACAAGTTTACGTGAATGTCATCAGGTGGTAGCACACTGCAGCAGACGTTTTGATTGGCATAAATCCGGCTAGGCGTTGGCACTTTCTTCAGATATGCCAGTTCACTTACTACATAATAAAATTAGATCAAACATCAGTATATCTTATAATTATATTGATGGAAAAACCTACTTTGTGGGATTCTGAATGATATGCAATATATTAAGTTTTGTATTTTATTATACAGTAATCCATTTGAGGCACTGAGAACTATAAAGCACATCATCATCGATTGTGATTCTGTAGCATTTATTCTTGTTTCTGTCATCTGTTGACCTTATGGTGGGTCAGGTTTATCGGTACTGTAAGCCCACATTGTACGTATATATGAACATTCACGAAAAGTTGTCTCAGTAGTTTCTCTAATACTCACTTAAACGTGGGGTCGAAGACAGTGTGCTTTTGACCCTTATGTCTCTCATCGCTTCCTTTGCATTCTCGTCAAGTTACTTTGTTGGTAGATATTACTACTTGAATTTAATCATTTCGTAAATGTCAGTTTCTGTTGGCAGTTGGTTCTTTACTGTGCAGGAATCGGCTTTCCTGAGCAGTGTCAACATGAATTCTGTTGAATCCGTTTTAAGTGCTAACAGAAAAGAAAATTACCAGGAAACGTTAGCCGCAGAGGAACTAGGGTCACTGAAAAAGTGACGAAATCAAATAAGCGTGACTACATGCGAACATTTAATAGAGAAGTGTATAATAAGCGTTAAGTTGTTGTGTGGGTGCAACATAAGAATGTCCGATTTTCATCCCGGAAGTTAATTTGTTCGTTAATACACGTATTAGAGATCTTGTACATTTATCCGAAAAAATAAAAAAGCAGGAGATTTCCCACTTACACAAAAATGTGAAACGGAGAGTAGTGAAAGTTTAAACATTATTTTGTTCTTACCAAAAACTGTAATTGACTATGTATAAAATAACAAAATTCCGCAAAAACAATTCTTTCTTTTTTCAAACAAGTTACACATACTATTATTATTATTATCACCCAGAATGTATACTTACGAGCCGCCATTTCCCCCAGGAAAACTGTAAAGATTCCATGTCATGTGTGTGTCTCTGTAAACTGTGGTTAAAATGTATTCCAAACTGCTGAAAATATTTCTGGTATCTCAATTGCAGATTTTTCAGCGCTCATTTAACTTTAAGACTCTGTATCTCAGAATGAACAAAAATGGACTTGTACCACTATTGAAATAAGGCCTTCATATAAGTGCTTCAGTACGTCGAAAACAAATTAACATTTGACCCCTGTTTCATATATATTTTTTGCACACTGTTAGATTATTTTTTATAAGTATCTGATACCTTTTTATACCTTGTTTTTCTGACGAAACATATAATTATTAAGTGAACGGTAAAACTGTATGAACCGATCCTACTTGTGGGACATACACAGTAAAACTTGATCAAAGTGGAACGTGTATAATTTAGAAATCTGCCCAAAACGTACAACTGTTTCTGTCTCGACGCATTCAGTACAGTTTTATGTGCTATTTTTTTTTTTTTTTATAAATCGGATCGTGCCTAACGTTAAAACGGAAGGCAAATTTTAAGACTTTATTAATACTTCATTGTATTATGTGGAAAAGAGGTTATACAGTACTGCTGTATTACAGTATACATTAGTTATTCACGACTCTACAAAGACTCTAGTTTTAACACAAAGGTTGCAGTTAAACCGGCAAGATCAAGAAAAGAGGTTCGACGCAGCGTGGTGCTGCCGTTGTGGACATCAAACCGATGTTTCTTTTATCCTTCTTATACAGAGCAGTCCCTTGAGCTTTTTTCCAGTCGCTGGCCGCGGTGGCCGCGAGGTTCTAGGCGCTTCAGTCCGGAACCGCGCGACTGCTACGGTCGCAGGTTCGAATCCTGCCTCTGGCACGGATGTGTGTGATGTACTTAAGTTGGTTAGGCTTAAGTAGTTCTAAGTTCTAGGGGACTGATGACCTCAGATGTTAAGTCCCATAGTGCTCAGAGCAGAGCCTTTTTTCCAATCGCTTGGGATTTTGCACTGGGTGAGAGATTGGTGATAATCTACTTTGTGATACTGCAATCATTCCACATTAACCCTTTCAAATAACTGTTTACCATATGACATTGCTAGACCACGCAATATGAAATTACACATGTTACACCTGCATTGCACACATCTTTTCTACAAGAAGCGAAGCATTTACATTTCATTAACAGAGTTCAGTTTTTTTCTGTATAAAATGGGATGTTATCGTTCTATGAGATCACTCAATTAAAATTGTTGTTGGGTTGAACCACTTCTCGGCAGACAGCAGCTGTCAGACTTGGCCTGGCAGGTTGCGAGACGGCTCAGCC
This sequence comes from Schistocerca piceifrons, assembly GCF_021461385.2. Classification (NCBI taxonomy): domain Eukaryota; kingdom Metazoa; phylum Arthropoda; class Insecta; order Orthoptera; family Acrididae; genus Schistocerca; species Schistocerca piceifrons. Next base: position 875,539,821 of record NC_060149.1, on the reverse strand, counting down.
CGGTCGTCGGTGGTAGGGCACAATGTCCTGCATCAGCTTTATGACCTTGAAAGGGACTCTCATTCTCTCATCCATTTTGTTCAAATAAACACACAACTGTCCCCACCCTATCGTACTGTAAATGTTTAAGATTAGATAAACTGAAGTGTGTGAAAAATTTTTAAACGTGCAATCGGTGTCAGTGAACTATGTGTCAGAGGGGTGGGCCAAACTGTTTAGACTTACGACATCAAGGCTGCCGCCAATTTAAACTGAGCACAAGTAGCCTAGTTCCCCAATTTCATCAGGGAAAAGCGAGTGACTTGCTCAGATCCTATACTTAGGGCAAGTGAGCTGGTAACCACGAAGCCTGTGCTCCTATCTCCAGGTCCACCATCTTGGATTTAAGTGACCTGGCACCCATGCTGATCACAGTGGCGCAGACGGTCTCAAAGCCATGCTCCTATCCTCAGGTCGGTCATCTTAAATCGTCATCTTGGGATGTGATGTCATAGGTCTGGGCTTGTATCTCCATGTCCTCCATCTTGGATCGCCATTTTGAATTGTGAAGTCATAGAGACTGTGCTCGTATCTCCAGGTCTACCATTTTGGATTTTATACTTGGGACTACTGGGTTAGGCTAACCGTCTTGGATATTTGAATTTCCCGCCATTTTACACAGGGTCAATTGGCCTATAGCGTCACAAGAGTGGGAGGGAGGGGGGGGGGGGGGGGAAGACTCTAGTACGATTGGACTGTTTCAATTTCCCGCCAATATTACGCAAAGTGAAACTGTACTAGGTCCACCATTTTGGATTGGAATACGTATATGGACTGCACTCAGGATGGTAAATCGACGCTATCAATACCGTATTACTATATTACACATCACGCAAATGGAATCCGAGTGAAACAGTCCTGTTGGTCTATGACATTTTCGAGTACAAAAATTTCTTAGCTACCCATTGTAAAGTTCCTGCAATGAGAATAATTTAATTTAGTGACCCAACACCAGCCATCTTTTACGTATTTTTACTCAAGCCAATATGTGTTTCGTGCTTTCAACAGTCGTCAGTCGGCGTAATACAGTACATATTTCAATCTTCAGTTAGTACACTGTTATAAACATCGACTCTAATTTGGATGCTGCAGCTGGCCTGTTTAGAATAACATTTTTTTAGATGGTGTATTTTGCGTGGTGCATATTTTCGACATAGGACACTTTACGTGTACTTACTTTCTTCTGTGCTTGTTGTTGTGGATTTAGGATTTATAGTTGTGGCACAATCACTTTTTATTTGTATGTTACCCAAAATCACAGCTGGATCCGCCATCTTGCCAACTGACACATTTGTTTGCATCGTAAAATTAGGTCTATTTTCAATGTTACGTTTTACTTACAGATTCGGAAAGTACTATTTCCAGTTTAAGCTTCTGAATGACTAAAAAACTGAAATTGTTTAGCATGGTTATTTCATAAGTGCAATAGTGACTGATTAACTAAACTATAGTTTTATAAAAAAATAATTAATATCATGTACATAATTTACTCACGGTTGGAGGGACATTTAAAAAGATTAAACTTAAAATAACTAACTTACACAATGTAGAATTAATATATGCACTGATTGGGCTCGCATTAGATGTGACAACAGAAACATATGGTCTTCTATTTATGATTTGAATTATGCTTTTCACAACTGTATTTAGTGTGTGGTTCTGTAGGTAAATTATGGAAGTTTCTCAGAAAAACTTTTGTTATGTATCCCTGTTTGGTCATTTAGTATTTCATTTGGGATGTACATTTTTCAGAATAAACTTCAATATCTTCAAGCAAGTCTATTCTCTTTCCTTTTTTGGCCTTGTGGAGTACTTTTAGGTTGTGTGCTATGTCTGTCACTTGATGTTCATCTGGGGCTACATGTACGGCAAATGTGGATTTACTTAAGTTTTCTGAACGAAGACCATCCGTTCTGAGAATTGTTCCTCCGTAAAGACTGCTACTTATGTACCAGTTTTCCTAAATTGGGGTGTTCCCACATTTTCTGTTAACTGTGATGTGGCGTTATTTGATATTGGTTTCTCTTTATTGATGGTTACGTGAGGATTTTTTTACTATTCATATCATCTATTAATTTTGTACGGTACCCATTATGTAAGCAGTTGCTTTAATTGTATTTAGTTCGTTAATTTTGTGAGCTGTTTCTGAAGGGATTTGTGCATTCTGTTGAACATTGATCTGTATGAAGCCATTTATTGTCTATCTGGTTGGCATGAAATTTTATTGTTTGTGGCATTAGCGTATGTTGGCTTCCTGTATTCTCGAAATTTATATCTGTTGTTCGTGCTATTTATGAAGAGCTTCAGGAAAATTAAACCTTTGACTGTACGGCTTTCAAAAGTGAAGAGAACGCATTTTATTAATTTCTTTTGCAAGATCCTTAATTTCTTCTGTTGCACCATCAAATAAAAAAATACATCAAAAAGTGGCTGATGCTGTATTTCTTAAAATAACATAACTCCACAGCTACGAAGCTCAACAACCAATAAAATGTATAAATGACAATTTTTGTCGATGTAATATCTTCTTTTGTGAGCTAAGATAATTAAATATTTAATGTTCGAAAAAAAGGAATCGATGCGGTTATTAATGATTTAGCGGCAATAAATTTTATATTCTTTTTGCTTTCAATTCAAAAATATTCTTTTGTGAGAGGTTAATACCATTTCTCTTTATACCTCGGCTAAGGCTAGATAGAAGTAATTTTGTAAACTTTCGTAATATAACACTGTTGCACTATATTTCAAATTTTCTTCCCGGCATACGACATGTTTTTGGACTACCTAATGAAACGTTGAAGATAATTTCTATAGCGTATTCGCTGAAGTGGTGAACTTGTGCAGAGTTCTCAAAGACTCGTGGAAAACTCCGTCTGGCTCAAGTAAGAAGTTTAACAAGCGCTAGCAATCCAACTCATTACCATACTCGTTAGTGACTGTAGGAGACAACATGGGAATCCCGTACTGCTTCTCTGAGCAAGATCGTAGCGTATATTGATTGTTGTTGCCTTCCTATGACTTGTGCTGAAGTATCAAATGATTCAAATGGCTCAGAGCACTATGGGGGTTAACATCTGAGGTCATCAGACCCTTAGAACCTAGAACTACTTAAACCTAACTAACCTAAGGACATCACACACATCCATGTCCGAGGCAGGATTCGAACCTGCGACCGTAGCGGTCGCGAGGCTCCAGACTGAAGCGCCTAGAGCCGCTCGGCCACAGCGGCCGGTGCTGAAGTATCAAGTGCGTGTCTGTAACACAAGGATGACTACTGTGTACATACACACTGTGGTACGATAGCCGTCCGGGGTGGCCGAGCGGTTCTAGGCGCTACAGTCTGGAACCGCGCGACAGCTACGGTCGCAGGTTCGAATCCTGCATCGGGTTTGGGTGTGTGTGATGTCCTTAGGTTAGTTAGGTTTAAGTAGTTCTAAGTTCTAGGGGACTGATGACCTCAGAAGTTAAGTCCCATAGTGCTCAGAGCCATTTTTGTGGTACTATGTTTTTTGTTTTGTTTTTACGGACAAGTATCGATTGACAGGGGGGTTCACTTTATATATAAATGACCTGGTCGATAACGTCCACAGCTGCACGACGTCAACGTTGTGATGTGATTAGCTAAATCACAAAGAATGGAACTGCAGCTGTGCGACTGTTACTGTAGCGATTTGTAGTTGACCCTCAACATCAACAAACGTTAATTAATGCGAATGATTACACTGAATGACCCGTTACTTTATGGTTGCATATATCTAAAAATCTCTACGAGTATGCGGCCAAATCGATTTAAGATGCTATGGCTACATAAAACTGCTTGTAGTTAAGCAGAGGCCGCACAGATTAATTATATGAATCTTACGGAAATGTAATTTATCGATGAAAGAGAAAGCCCTTAAAATCCTCTTTCGACTGATTTTCCACTGTTGAGTTTTGCTCTGACATCCTTACCAGATAAGATTAATAGAGATGATAAAGAAGGTTCTAAGAAAAGCTGTATGTTTGCCACGGGATTATTTCGGTGCGAGTAGTAGGGTTGAACATTCCTTCAAAGAGAGAGCACCGAACCATACTCGCATGTCTTCTTTCAAATTCCAGTTCTGCGTGCAGTATCAGACCTGAGACACTCATCGCTGATACAGTTAACGGAGACTGACATCAGTATTGCCAGCATCTGGTGATTTACGACAGTAACTCATTAATCGGCTGTGTCATAAATTTGAAAATCATCCTTCCGTAAAATAAGGCCCTCAATATGCTGTCAATAAAAGCGAGGACCTGAAATTCTGACGCTATATTTGGAACTAGTTGTAATACAATATGCACTGGAAGACACTTTTCGCTATTTTTTGATAATTTTTCGGATAGGAGAATAATATTCATTACTGGAAGTTCTAATGAGGCTGGGTGCATACACTCGATTGTTCTGGCGGCTAAATCTATGAGTCTCCCGGTTTGAACACGACTAAACTGATTAGCTCAGCTTTTACCTAACGTGGGTCACATTGGAATAAGACGAGTATTCTTGGGCTTCACGTAAAATACTGGACACTAACAGTAACTGCTGAGGGAAAAAAGAAAAAAAAAAAAAAAAGATGGGGATTGTGGTCGCGAAAAAAGATAAGGGATGGTCGGAGATACGTAACATATTTCAGTAAATTATAATTTGTTAATTTACAATTTTTATTCTAAATAAGCATGATGAAATTAATCTGTCATTCTATATAAAAGATTTCATTAACAATTATATATATATATATATATATATATATATATATATATATATATAAGTAACTACAAATCATAGAATTAATTTGATATTTGACTTTGAATTTGGGAAATGAATGCATGAGTTTCCATCAAAGTGGTTCCAATTCTTAGGGTGTTCTCAAGGAGTTCATCTCAGATTTTGGCTCTACTTCTACTCGCTGTGTGCTTTATTCTTGAAAATAACTGTTCACAAACGTATGTGCTCCCAAACAAAGATGACATCGACAGAGTTTTCGCGAATTCCCGTTACAAACTTCAAGGACTCGGAGAGGGGAGTACATAATATTTTCCGATCTACGACGGTTTAAATTCAGTTGTTTAACTCATCCACTTCTGCTTCAGGAACTGAATTAGGCGCGACGTAGTACAGTCATTAGGTAACAATTCGAAAGGAAACAACGAAACATCCATTTATCCTTTAAGCACATTTGTCTTTATTAACACTTAAGCATTACGTGTTTACATTATCCCGAAACAGAAAAGAACCCAGCATAATGCACACTCTTTGACATAAAACTTGAGCGGCGGCCGGCCGCTTCAGAGGCTAAATCCACGCCGATCGCGACATGGGACAAATAAACTGGCCAACTCGCTAATTCTCTAAGTCCGGTTATCTGCACAATCTGGCAACACTGTAGACTGCAGCACTTCCTGGAGGAAAACTTGTCCCATGATAGAGAAACCATAGGCCGATTACGCCTGTGATCTAGCGGTAGCGTGCGTTGTTTCTGTTCATAATGTCAAAGGATCGAGAGCAGCTGGCATAAAATACTTTTATAGCCTCTTCTGTCTGAATGCTGAAGACGTGAACGTAATGGTAGGGCAGATTCAATCTATTTCGCTTTCTGACATACCGATATCACAATTTTATCCAGAAACAATTTTGCGGCAGATTTCCTGCAGACTGCCCTCCTCTGGACGCCGTATGCGGCAAAGCCCCGGGATCCATTAGCTGGCTACCGGCAGCGGCCGTGGCGACAGCAGTGGGGCTGCACTCCCCCGTTCTTTATCGAAAGTGCCTGCCACCGCTCATCGCTTTTGATGATTTAAAACACTTTATTATTAAATGTTGCTCCAAAGAAAATTTCTACGATTTCCATTCACGTTCGAAAGCAACGGAGACAGACGTCGTGATTAGTAGGCGGGTATTATATTACATTAATCGGCAAGAGTTGAGTATAGCCCGAAATTAATTTTATAGACTGGGACGAAGTTAAACCACCTCACTACAATCGACGAATTTATAAATGCTTCATACCTCGATTCTTTTCCTTTCAAACTCAATTATTTGTGCAACTTTTGGTCAGCGTTCGGATGTTTTCGTCAAGCCAGAGTGAGCGTCTGTGGTGTAAAGTGTATTACAGTTCTTGTTTCATTCCTTATGGTAAGTCTATGCGATAAACTGTGTGAATACCTTGCAATGCATGCTCTGTAGCAGTGCAGGAACACTGCACATTTGGAGTTCCATGTATGGATTCATTTAGTATTTAATGTTGATCGGAAGTGATCGTTAATGTCATCAGATTTAAACCAGAAAAATTTATCGTTTTGGAGGTTTCGAGAACGGAAAGGAATTGCTAACGCCGGTGTCAGAAAACGTCTACAGTTAAATGCTATTGCAAAAATTTAGAAGAGAGGAACTATATTAATCAACTTGTGCACTTCATAAACAACCTCCTGACATGTTAGACCTATATGACGAAGAAAGCTCAAGTTCGTATCGTTGGCATTTGCGAAGCAGACATCCGTGATATTAACATAATTTACTAAGTCGAAATCGTACGAAGATTGATGTTTAAAGGCATTCTTCAGATTTCGTATAAGGAATTTTTAGTAGCAGTTAGCAACTCCATTAATTAAAATGGAAAATAAAAGGTTGTAGTCAGCGGCTTCCACCGAGATTGGAACTACTATGTCTTATAGTACGAGCACCGCAACGCACAAGGGAACCTCTGAGCTAACGAAACACTAGTGACAAAAGGCGGACTACAGTCAGTGCGATGTTGCCTGAGCCTCGAAACGCAACCTTAAACACACAAACAGGTGTTACTTACGTGAAGAACGCCGTTCTTGGGGTCCAGAAATTAAATATACTTTCTAAGTGTCTCACCTTACAGTGGATTATATCGTATGAGTCTTCGATGTGGAAAACGAATGTCAAGTGAATTTAGCGAGGCAATGCCGACCTACATCCGGAAGTAAATGCACTATCACAGTGCTGACAAATACTTGCTACGACGCTGCCAATTCTCGGCTCTCTTACGAGTCAACTCTCAGCGAAATGCTTGTCGTGATTGTCCGATGCGGTTCTTCAGAGTGGAGACGCGCGCGCACGTTTGGTTTTTATGCAGCGTTCTTCCCTGATGGTTTCTGACGTCGCCTTGTGGGCTATGTATACATTTGAGACATTCAATCATCATTAATCCAGAATGATACAAGTTTCAACTTCCGGCGTGGAAGAAGGCTGTTGACGCCGACATTATATCATTTCAACGTAGGGAAAGCAAAACGGATGATTCAATGTTTCTCATTCAACATAAAGCACGTGAGATAATTTACCGTAACGTTCATAATCATCTAAAAATGCAAACGAAGTAAAAATACATCGGAATCTTATTTTAATTGAAAATAATGTAAGATATCAAACGCTTTGCACGTCGATGTCGAATTTGTCCACGTGCAATCTTTTGCAGCATACATATAGAATGTCATGATTACCACGAGAATGAAGAAATATGTTGGTAAGGATGGAAGCAAGAAGAGACGCAGTCAACAAATATTCGATTCCTCATGGCATTCATTTCATTTGAGATGTAAGAAGAGATAAAGCGGGATATTACTTTCGTTAACACGAAAGATAAGCCGCACATATTGATAACGAGGAAGTCTGCGTCTTCATACGTTTCCTCCTTGAAATCTGTATGCTCTGTTATATACTAAGTAGCCTGATCATTGTTTCAGTAATGTTATCCTCTTGTTTGACCCAGTAACGATGAACAGATTCCAAATGCATGTCTCTGCATGAAAGTAGTTGTTCGAACCCTTCCTACGTTGTTTTTTGAGTTTTATTGCTTGGAATTCCTGAAGCAGACCCTTCTTTCCTACCTACTCTTTATGTGCATCGATACTAAATAGGGATGTGAAAACTCTTGAAAGTGAGAGAATGACAACAATAATCGTAACAAGAACAAGCAAATAATGAATGAAGTTTATTGCAATGCAGAATGACAATGGCTGTGAATACAAAAATCTATAAAAATAGGTTGATCTTTGAGTTGGCACAATGCAAATATATTCTTAGCATTTTGTTACTGAATTTAGTTCTGGATGTTTGCAGAGAGAAAGGAAAAGTCGGCACTTCTCGCTGGTGTAATACAATGTGAACCAGCAACTACTCAAGCAGGTCTCCAAGTAGCTACCAAGGCACTGCTGCATTCTGTTCCCTGACATTGCTTTGATGACGGTTATTGCAGATATTTCCGATTATGAAATACAAAACGTATTGCAGGTTAGGTCATAGGATCGCAATATTAAATTTGCGATGTAAATGGCACATGAACGTGATACGACTATCCAGATTACTCGTCAATATAAAAAGACAATATTTAGGGAATTGAGCATGGTCCTTCGGCACAAGTCCTGAAAGAGAGTGAATGACCACAGACGTGCCAAACCCTTTCAAAACGTCTGCCAAGTACCAAAAACAGTAGCAATATGGGTAAGGCATTGGACAGATCAGAAAGGCCTCACAGCTATCCAAAGCCTGTTTCTGTCAGTCCTAGTGAAGCTGCGCTGCCAGACGCCAACCCGATAGCACATTACACCGCTGAAATCTACCAATGAATTGTGTACTTATACTCATCAGCTTCAGTGAAATTTGTTATACATGACTAGGATATAGCTGCCATAGTTAATACATCAATAATAACCTCGTTTATTGTTTCAGTGACTGTTACCGTCTTGTTTGACACCGAGATGATGTAAACGACACAAATTCGGGTTCCTGACTGATAATTCTAGTCACTTCAGGGACTTAGTCTTGTTTTGTTGTTGTAAATTGGCATTCGTGAAGAATACTACTGTCGCAAATCCTGAGAGGTTTTGGAAACACATATGATACGGAGGGCTAAGAATAGTCTCTCAGTTTTGACCTTTAGAATAGTAGTTGCCGCGCGGTGTGGCCGCGCGGTCTAGTGCGACGTGTTACAGATTTCACGGCCACTTCTGCCGGAGGTTCGAGTCCTCCCCCGGGCATGGATGTGTGTGTTGTCCTTCGAATAAGTTAGTTTAAGTTAGTATAAGTAGTTTCTACGTCTAGGGACTGATGACCCTGGCAGTTTGGTTCCTTAGGCATTAGAACTTAAAAAAGGGCACTAGCGGAAGGAATTGATAAGATCAAGCTTCTGCAGAAAAACTGGAACTAATGAAACAAACAGATGTAGTTGTATAAATTGAGCACTTTACTGCAGCAGTGCCTTGTTCGTACAGTAGTAAATACTGCCCTTACCATAATCGTAGTTGACGTATACAGCTCCAAACGTGAAACATAAAGAGTACGACCACCTTTTGCATGAAGCGACCATTTTGAACTGAAATACGTTTCCTAACCCAAAACCACTCCCTCTATTTGATCGAGATGACAAGAAAATATTAAATGGATGTAGCAGGTACAATGTAGTAGCACAACTGCAAATCATTCTCATACCAACACTGTTGCCAAGAAAGGCGAACGACGCTGTGAGCCCTTGACTACGTTAGTGGCAAGAAGATTCTGTTACCTTAACAGGAATTCTTCACGAACGGATGCGGATACAATGCAGTCCGAATGACAAATGGTTCAAAAGGCTCTGAGCACAATGAGACTTAACTTCTAAGGTCATCAGTCCCCTAGAACTTAAAACTACTTAAACCTAACTAACCTAAGGACATCACACACATCCATGTCCGAGGCAGGATTCGAACCTGCGACCGCAGCGGTCGCGGGGTTCCAGACTGTAGCGCCTTTAACCGCTTGGCCACCCCGGCCGGCTCCGAATGACAGATATGGCGTTATGCCTACATGTCTAAAAAGAGTAGAAAACCTAATTGTTAACCCTTTGAGTAATATTCCCACGTCTGTGACTCGTATCATGGTTAAAGCCCATGTATTACCACTGTTCGTGCTTACCTACATCATCAAATAACAGCAGAATCGGAGAGAAATACTTTCGGAGTATACGCCTTGATATTTGAATTCATTTTTGGATGTAGCAGGTTTTATTTTTCAATAAAGCTATTGTTTCTATTTCCAGACCACATTTCATATCCTTCTTATTCTGCCGCAGCAGTTATTTTGCTGCCCACATTGGAAACCACGCCTAAGACTACCATCGTCTCATTTCCTGACCTAATACCCTCTGCATAGCCTTACTTAATTTTACTGCTGCTCATTACCCTTTTATTAAAGGCTATACACCAAGGAAAGAGAAATAACATCTATATGTAATGGTTACCGTAATGAAATCAGAAAATTGTGCTTATAAAAGCGCTCAGAACCTCTGAACGAGCCTTTCAATTTGCAGCACTCACCAGACCGAGTGAAAGAAAATAATAATAAGAGGAGCAAGTTGACCATAGCGAGGGTGGGGAGAATTTGATGTAGTGCCTTGAAGTTGGACCAGTTTCCGTCGAATTTAGTTCCTGATAGACCAAAATATGATACTGATACAAAAGCATCAATGTACTCATATGGGAACTACTTCCAACGTGTAATTGAAAGAATACCTGGTTACGTTAGGTAGCGTTTCGCTTGCGGCCATCATTAATTTTAATTTCAACCCATTCCTTGATGACGCACTGAAATGTTTTCGAACTTTTCTCATTGTTTCCGGCCTCAGAGATTTCTTAAAACGATATACCGAGTGTTGGTCACACCGTAAGTTAGACACCCATAAAGCTCTGACTTGCTTTAGAACATCAAATCATTTGAGCAGCGATTCGAAAATACAGAAGACCACTTCTGAAGAAGGGCCTGCTGTCAGCAGGTCCTGGAATACAACACTGTGGGCAGTAACAATACCCATGTTTTACGTCACAAGATTCAGAAGTGATTTATATACTTTTCGAAAAACTCATTTCATAAATTCTTTCGAGTCTGGTAGTGTATGGGAAGGGTGTTTCCGTTATGATAAAAAGTCGGGTAACGCAGATTTTACTAGTTCCGTTGGATTTGAGACTGGGAATCAGTTTTTGGGTAGTCGAGTGATGTGATCATGAGCAAGAGCGAGTGCTGTTTCTACATCACAGTGGCTGCCGCAGCTTTCCTGTTTCATCAACACAAACACCACGTGTCTGGGCACACTGCTCACCACGTCACGAGCTGCGAGTGGCGGTGTCAAGAGGGCGCAGTGTTTTTTCAACATGTTACTCAAGTAATAAGTCAAATGGATTACATGAAAGGGACAGAAACCCTAATTTACCTTTCGTTGCTTATTTGTGGTCTGACCTAAATGAGAAACAGCATCGTTTAATATCTTCCCTAATGCTTATCGTTTCTTTCTTAACAGTGATTCTTGACAAAGCATTTTAACGAAGTTTATATTTTTGTGTGTCAGATAACTGAAAAATATATTATTTTATTTTGTCAGTCTTTGTTTCTCCACTGAGCTGTAAATGGTTCTCTTTATAACACGCGTGCTAACGTCACAAGTCGGCCGCTGGTGGCCGAGCGGTTCTAGGCGCTTCAGTCTGGAATCGCGCGACCGCTACGGTCACGGGTTCGAATCCTGCCTCGGGCATGGATGTGTGTGACGTCCTTAGGTTAGTTAGGTTTAAGTAGTTCTAAGTTCTAGGGGACGTATGACCTCAGCAGTTGAGTCCCATAGTGCTCAGAGCCATTTTTTTCCTTCTACATTGTTTTGATCATTTTCCACTACATTCAGCATCCTGTTACCTGTAGGCGGACCATACTTCATTTTTTCAGATCCCATCTTTCACTTACAAAGAAGAGTACTCTACATAATCCATTTTGCAGTGTGTTTCTATATTGTCCGCAGCTCGTGGTCGTGCGGTAGCGTTCTCGCTTCCTGCGCCCGGGTTCCCCGGTTCGATTCCCGGCGGGGCCAGGGATTTTCTCTGCCTCGTGATGACTGGGTGTTGTGTGATGTCCTTAGGTTACTTAGGTTTAAGTAGTTCTAAGTTCTAGGGGACTGATGACCATAGCTGTTAAGTCCCATAGTGCTCAGAGCCATTTTGTTTCTATATTTCTGTGACTTGTATGTGTACTTGAAAGAACATTATTCGTAAACATAAATGGTTTGGTAGCGCTGTTCTTCGTTTTACTTTTGTTAAGCATCTATTTCTCTCTCATTCTGGTCCTGACGTGGCTGAAGTGCTATACTTGTAATGGTATCAGTTTTTATTGCTGTGTTCATATATTTATTACTTTTTATCATTGCCATTACCATTTGTTGTTGTTCTTACATTCCAGTGTTATTATTTTCTCGATTTTCGGATAATACCTGCAAAATGTTGTTCATTTTGTTCCTAAATATGGAACTATTACGAAATTGTTAACAAATGTGATGCAGCGTATCTTTTCACAATTGAATTTAACTGTTAATGTTAACTGTTCCGTTGTTTGTATTGCTTCTGTAATACAAATACACACGGTGTTAAGGAAAGTGGTATTCCAGTATGGACTAAAACAAGACAAAGTGCATATCGTAAGAGCTACACGCACTTCTTCAGAGAAGTGTTTTAAGTAGAACAACAGATGTGTTTCACAGTGTTAAAGGTGAAGAAATGCTCATTGCTCTTAAGATATTCATTTCAAACTCATTGCTCTTGTTTACTGGATATTTTTGTCTTGTTTCTGGCCATCGTATCAGCTCTCGAAATATGGACTACTTGTTTTTAATACCGTATATTCGAAGCAGATATGTAGTCAAAGGACGTCCTCGCTTACTCATTTCCAGACGTTATATTCCTATTTTATTCCATTTGTATTGGTTATTGGGCTGTAATGTATTCAAAAATTGAAACTAATCAACTCAGTCCAGGCCAGTTTTTATAATAGTAAAATTACACCTTCCATTTCGAACCATTCCTAAATAAATGAAGGAATTATTTCTTTATCGGTTCATTTCTTCTCTTTTAACTAGCAGAACATACAAACCTGTAATTGATTTGGTTGTTCTTACTTTGTTCCCGAATAGGCCTGCGCCAATAAACCGATCTATATTTCCTTTTATTAAAATTGTACGATATTCATACGTTTCTTGGAGGCATGCTGTAGTTTTCACTATGACTGCCTTGGCTGATATTTCTTTTAAAGTTAAGCATAAGATAAAATATACTTTACAGTACTTTACTAACATTACAATCATGGGCTATAACATATCCCTCAAGGTATACACTCTTTTTCTCTACGTCACTCCTCGTAACTTAGAATATAATTGTGCAGTAATGTCCACATGTAAAATTAAAATGAGTTCAGCGTTTTCGTAAGTGTATTTCCTCACCTCCTGGCATGGGTAAATGATAACACAACTACGAAACAGGAGAGGCGAGGACTGTATCACATAATCCCATGTCGTTCGCGCTCGTTTCTGCCAGCCACTTTGACATGGGAAGTGCATGGTGGCGGGGCTAGGAATCAGAGTGTGAACGTACTGGTGACGTATTTTGAGGTTCCTGGTGTCTCAACCTAAAGCCGTTCACCCTAGTGTGCTTTCTGTCAGGAAATGTCGTCCTCGAAATGTGGACAGGATGGTTTTCTCATCCTTTGAAATTGGCAGATAGCCGCATCAGCACGTTTCCAGGATAGTACACAGTTGTTCATGGGTTCGAGATTTGTTTCTTGTACATCTTTTCCTTTGTTCCTCCTTTACATTCAATTTTGATATCAGCTGGCAACTGCCCGAATTGCCTTGATTAAAAATTATATGACAAAGAAACAAATTGTTTTCATGTTTAATATCCCGTAGGTGCATGCAAATATATGAATTGGGTTACGATTAACAGATTTTATGATCTTAGTCAAAACAGCAACATTGCATAAACGATTGTTCTTGCCAATGAGCATTACATAAAGATACGTACACGTAGTGGTATCTTGTTCTTACTAATATGAAGGGAAGACTGATTTTATTAACATTCCTGAAATCAGCTATTTATCTCAACTGCAGGCGTTTACTCCGAGCGCGGGGCCGCCTTGACACGAGGTGTGAGCAGGCGACGTCACCGGCCACGGTCGCCTTCGGTAAATGCAACACATTGAGTGAACGAGCACGTGTAAAGTCCGTAGAGAATATCTCGCTATAAAACACATTTGTTTCTTCTACATATCTTTGTTAGTGGAAAGATAGAAAAAAGAATTCCATAGTGAAGGCTAGCAATCGTTTTGAAGAAGCGAAGCAGATTAGCTTTACAACCATGCAACAGAGTCTAACAGTTCAACAGACTGCCGCACTGTATTGAACAACTTACACCGCATCTCATCATTACCAAAGCATAGGAGGCGGTATATTCCGAAAGAAGGTCCACCTGCGTGTTATAACTGGCGCGTTAAACTGTATTACCATTCACTCTGTATTCTGATCTCCGTCCCAGCACCCTCCCCTTGTAAATGTAGGTTTTTGTCAACAGCTGTCAGCAAAGTATTTTGGAATGTGGAATCCTCCGAATAATTTATAAACCTGTAGCTTAGACTACACAGCCTTTGCAGCTGTCGAATTTTTCACAGTATGATGATTAAGTACTCATAGTATTAGAAGTATTGAAATTTCTAAGTTAATGGATGATCATTTCTTTACAGGACCATAGCCCGATTCATAATAGCAGAGCCGTCCAGAACTGGTTCCAAGGTCAGCAGACAATAAAACTTCTTCCTTTCGTGCCAAAACCACCAGACCTCAACCGCATTGAAAATATGTGGGGGGAGGTTACGAGGTCGTTACCACCTGGGTCAAGGAATTCAGAAACTCTGTGGGAAAATATAGAGAATACATGGTGGGAGATAAACACAATCTCTCGAGGAATTTAGCCATATCACTTCCCAGACGCCTTCGAGCACTTATAGAAAACGTGGGAGGCTGGGTAGGGTATTGAAAGAAAAATAAAGGTCAAACCAGTTGCGAGGTCTTAAAGTGTTCCGGAAACCTACTAAAGCTAAATGGTACTTGTGTATTCTCATTAAATGTGTCACTGCGTGATTCTTACACATAGCAACTAATAATTAAATTCTTTACTCAAAGAAATAAATAAACAAATGTATACGATACGGATAAAAGTTTGATTTTGTAGTATTAACCCCAAATTTGGTACACTGTTAATTACCCGACTGTGTTTAAAGAAAACGCGTAAGTAACCGGAATCGTAACTGGACCTGCATAATAATTCCTTCTCCGTTCTGTAAGCTATTTCTTTTCATTCTGTCTTACTTTCATCTCTCAAAACATAATAACGGTATTACCAGTAACATACAGGATTAAATTGCCTAACAGCTGATCTTGTAACAGCACATATAAAGATATTTCTACTTCCTATGGTCTCTTACGAAAGTAACCTTTTTCTCACCCACGAGAAGTAATGAAGGATAGCCCACACTGCTTGATTCATAACGTCACAGCAACACACTACCACTCTTGTTACCATTGGCCAAAGCAATTATCGTATCTCCACGCGGACTAGTATTAGAAATATTCTGTAACTTCTTCAATCACTGTCTGATCCCAGAAACACCTCTCACTTATTGACGTGCCTCGATGTTAACTAAGTCTCGCGTGGTTGGAAAGTTCGCGCGGTCACGATTCTGAAATTTACGTTCCCCTCATATTCGTGCGCGGCACGTTATTGCAACTGAAAAAGAACTCCACAAGTTACTTAGACTGATTTCCTAATTATGTCTCAGCACCATTAAATAATATACCATCCAAAACCTACCCTCCAAAAGATACATAAATACACACACAGAACTTTTCAGAATACTTACAGTTCGTGTATAGCGTGCATAACATGGCTACACGAATTACTACTATGCTGTTTCCCCTTTATTTAAGTCAGGAAAGCGACCTCACTGATTCCCATGTATCTTTCAAGTCCCGTGGTCTAAAAATCAGCTTCACACGTAAATTGCTACTGACTCATTTCACAAAAGGTGACTTTTTATTCTTTCATATTAAATTAGCAACCTTCCCTTTATCCATGAATTTCAGAAACTCGTCAAATTACAAACTAAAACACATGCTAGCTACAAATGGCTTCTTTGAAAACCAATTCTTTCAGATCAAAATTAAGAGCATTACTTGCTACCATGAATTTCTGTTAGCAGCTCGATTAGTTACAGCCACGAGATAATATTTTCCTGCACTTCCAGATCAGTTAAACTCTGCCTTACGAAAGAAATGACGCATTTGATAGGCTACAGAAACTCTAGTGCGTGGAGCTATAACAAGTCCAATGCTCTGACTGGCGAAAAAGAAAAAGTGTGGCCACTAGCTTTGATATAGGCAAAATACAGACAGAAACATTCTCCTCTTTTCTTGCAGCAAATCGTTGAGTGTTTGAGCAAGGCGACTCGCGGTGCGTTAGATGATTGGGAGAGTAATTATGAGAACACTTTTTCGCAGGCGTATCTTAACTCTTAAGGAGTCAAACTGCAAAGTCTCCTAGTACAGATAATTGCACTGAGCACTTTCAGTTAACGCTTACGAGCAATTTGAGGGCAACGACGTACTCGGTATTCCAACCAAATAGCGTGTATTGTGCCAATCAACTTAGCTAGGGAGCAACTAGGAATCTCGGCTTCACCGAAGATGGAGGAACAGTATCAGACCGATATTTAACAGTCGAGAAAGATTGAGAACAGATTCTCAGGTCCACAGTATACCGATGGCAGCTACTGCAGCCGCTGATCAAAGGTAAATACGCGCGCCACGCCAGAAAGTGATATTCAATTTCTACTCAGAACTGCGGTCGTCTCGTCCCTCATATTTTTTCCATACATTCACCGATGCCCTGTAGTCAAAAATATTCATGTGTCCCCGGAGTCTTTCGCGACGGCATACATTAATAAAACGTTCTCGGTTTTCCAGCCGTTCCAATTCAAATAAAATGCTCGAACTTTCGATGGCCATCTCCGCCATCGTCGTCAGGAGTTCACTGACTGCCGGGAAAGTTACGGTCTCTCGCGCGCGCGCCACATTGGATCGATCTGATTGGCTGCTGATGATGTCATCATGCCTATATAAGCGAGAGACCGTAACAGCCCCGGCAGTCAGTGAACTCCTGACGACGATGGCGGAGATGGCCATCGAAAGCTCGAGCATTTTATTTGAATTGACGCGGATGGAAAACCGAGAACGTTTTATTAAAAATATTCATGACTGTCTGGTTTAATGGAAGCAGAAACGCGAGATATCTGATTTAACGTAAAGAACTGTTTGGGCATTAAAGAGTACTTTACACACTGGAGTTACTGAATTGTTTTAATTGTGCACTTCTTTTTGATTGCTCATTACCGATCTCCATCCATTATTTGGTTATTTTAATTGCGCATTTATTTCAATTGATGTTTCTGGTCCCAATTGTTTTTAATTTGTTTGTATTCTACCGAGCCCCAAGTATGGATAACCAATAGCTTACTATTAAAGAATTCTGTAGTTAGGAACTGATATTAAAAGTTTGGAAATACCCAGCATATAAATATTTTACCATCCTGTATGTATTATAATTATGATTACTATGTCATGAAGTCATACTGATAGTAAAAACAAACCTTAATAATGAAAAAACCCTTTTAAATTGCTCTTTGCTAACAAGTAGTGACACCTCGAACCCGTACACAAAATTGTGTTAGCGTTAACGTTTCTTTTACAGGGAGTGTAGTGGAACCGACACTGAGATCAGTGTCTGATTACATCACTCCCCGTACTGCTGCACTCCTGCATGCTTGAGCTGGTATCGTCCTACCTTGCTAGCCGCAGGCTCAACACTAATTCTCCAAAACACTCACAGAGAATCCTTGCGCAACTGTGATAGGAAGGTAGATCAGAACCAGTCTGACACATGTTGGAACATAAGTAAATGAAAATTCCACAAGATACATTTCAATCTGCAGAAATATCCAGGAAAGTTTTTCAAGTTATAAAGAATGATTGAACATAGATCTCATGAAAAACTGTCAGTAATTGCTTCATATGTGCAACGTCATAACATACCACGGAAACAGCTTGCATCACCACAAGAAATATTATATGGTACTGTACACAGACGTGACAGAAGTCTTGGGATAGCGATTTACACATATACAAATAACGGTTGTATTGCGTGCACGAAGTATAAAAGGGAATTGCGACGGTGTACTCAGGCGATTCACGTGAAAAGCTTTCCGATGTGATTATGGCCGCATGACGGGATTTAACAGACTGAACGCAGAATGGTAGTTGGAGCTCGACACATGGGACATTTCATACAGGAAATTATTAGGGTATTCAATATTTCGAGATTCGCAGTGTCAAGACTGTGCCGATAATACCTAATTTCAGGCACCAAGGGCCACGCGGTGGCCTGTGGCCTTAGCTTAACGACTGAGAGCAGCTTCGTTTGCGTAGTAATCTCAGTCTAACAGAAAAGCAACGTTGTGTGGAAAAATTGCAAAAAAAGTGGAACGTGATAGGTGAGTGCCTTTGCTAACAGCACGACATAGCCTGCAACGCCTCTCCTGCTCTCGTGAGCATATCGGTTGGCCCCGAGACAACTGGAAAACCGAAGTCTGGTCAGATGATTGCGATTTCAGTTGGTAAGAGATAGTGTACGGCGCAGACGCCACGAAGCCGTGGCCCCAAGTAGTCAACAAGACACTCTGCAAACTGGTGGTGGCTCCGTAATGATATGCGTTGTGTTTACAAGGAATGGGCTAGGTCCTCTGCTCAAACTCAACAGATCGTTGACTGTAAATGGTAATGTATGGCTACTTGAAGAACATTTGCAGCTATTCATGGACGTCATGTACCCAAACAACGATGGAATTTTTATGGATGACAATGTACCAAGTCACGTGATAACAATTGTTCACGATTGGTTTGAGCAACATTCTGGACAATTTGAGAGTGTCATTTAGCACCCCTGTCGCCCGGCCTGAATCCCATCGAACATTTATGGGACATAATCGAAAGGTCAGTTTGTGCACAAGTTCCTGCACTGGCGCCAGTTTAGCAACTTTCGACGACTATAGAGGCAGCATGGCTAAATATTCTGCAAGAGACTTCCAACGACCTGTTGAGTCTATGTCACATAGAGTTGCTGCACTAGAACGGGTAAAAGGAGGTCCGACACGATATTCGGGGGTATCCCATGACTTTCGTCATCTCGGTGTAAAGTAAATGAAACATATTTGTAGTCATTTTAGGTAGTGTTTTAAATTAAAGATACTGGAATCATGACAGATGAAGTGTAATACTCTTTGGTAGAAGGCTGGATTTCGTCACGTAAGTTCTACTTTCTTCATCCTGCTCCAACTAGCCAGATGCAACTTCCGAGCATCGGGCATCAGTACTTCTTCCTTGTAACTAACACTGGAATATTCTTATAGTGATTTTAAACACAGTGCGTGTTTCTATGCTACTCTCTCAATAAAAAAAATCCGTTTTCGTTATTGAAAATTCCCATCGATCTGACATCTTTGACAAAGAATATGACCCTCCCTTTCGATGGTTAAAGCGTGCTGAAAGATCGCGGTTCGACTGTTTAGTAGAGTGTATTCATCCGTCAGTGCACAACTAGATACAAATGTCCGACCGCAGTCCAATCAAAAGATGGTCGAGGGTTTTTGCGATTTGTTTTCTGTCGAGCTATAAGAGTCATTTGAACCATTTGAACTCATTAAAGTTATCGCCACAGAGCAGCTTGTAAGGTGCCCACTGACGTCCGAGTAGAGGAAACCTTTTCGATTTAGAAGGCTCAATCCGCAATGGACATCAGTCAACAGTACCGGTGTAGTGGCCTAATATACGAACAACAGCTGCCCTCTGGGGTGAGCAAAAGCAGCTCACCCTTTTATCCCTTGTTGTGGTATCAGGTTTCATCAATACCAGGGTTCACATGAAAATTCTTTCTGGGAACGGTCAATGAATTAAGAATTCCCATTTTATGAAAAATTCCATCTTCTGCAAATGAATTTATTTGTCTGTGCCAAACATGTTTCGTATATTTATGCTAGACATCTTCATTGGTCTATAATATAAAGAAAATGATTTAAATTGCAGTGGCAGCTCATTTAAATCTAATTATTTCTATTTATAACTGCATGGTTGTGTTTTTTGCACTTACATTCATTTTATGTCCTGTTCGTACCTCCATTAAGAAATCTGTCTTATGTGCATGTATCACGTACAAAACAAGAAATAGAGGCATGAATAGGACATAAAATGAATGTAAGTGTCAAAGCACAACCATACAGTGTAAATAAAAATAATTAGATTACATCAGCTGCCAGAAACCAATACAGATCTCATATCAAAATAATGTATCATTAAATAATGTTCTTTGTATTGTAGACCACTGAAGATGCCTAGCATGAATAGGCGAAACGTGTTTGGTTAATACAAAAAAATTCAGTTGCAAAAGATAGAATTTTCTTGTCTGTATGCTAAAACATAATTGCTTATATTCACTCGGAAAGATCTGGGAACCTCTGTAGCGATGCAACTTATGCTCAGGCCAAATATTAGGATACACAACACGCCTTTGACAAAAATTCTAATGTACAGATGCACTTGAATATTACGTAGCATTTACAATTTTTATTAAGTAACTAAGCTCAGCGGTCAATAAATTAGACACCTTCCAGAAGACATCACGCAATACCCTAAAAGCCGCCTCCAGAGAAAAAGTCTACACATTTTTGTAAGTGCGCCATATTTGACTCAATGATTATTAGATCGTGCAGAGCTACCCAACAGCGGGGAAGATGATTGTTATACTTACGCGCTCTTCCTAATAGTTTCATCCATTCTCTATGGGATTAAGATCGGGTAATTTAGCGGCCTAGTCGAGGTGCGATAGCGTGCCAGAATATTCGTCACACCTGCAAAGAATGCGTGTAGCCATATGAACACGAGTGCTATTTTCTTAGAATACGTGTGCGTGTTTATACCATACTGATTACGAAGATGTGGAAGAAAGAGCAACACTTGATCATGTCGTGTGACTAGGGCCTCCCGTCGGATAGACCGTTCGCCAGGTGCAAGTCTTTCGATTTGACGCCACTTCGGCGACTTGCGCGTCGATGAGGATGAAATGATGATGATCAGGACAACACAACACCCAGTCCCTGAGTGGAGAAAATCTCTGACCCAGCCGGGAATCAAAGCCGGGCCCTTAGGATTCACATTCTATCGCGCTGACCACTCAGCTACTGGGGCGGGCACTTGATTATCAGGAATGTTGAAATAAATATCCTGGCTGATCATCATCAGTTAAAACTTCCGGGCTGAGAGGGCGTGGACTATGTATAAAACTGTTTTCTACTGTTTCGTCTCCAACTGTGGGGGCATCTTCCGAGGAGAAGCGGCTACTGTCACTAAAACTTCAGGGGCTCTCGCATTTATAGAGGACACCACACGCATGATAATGTGATGTCTTGCTAAAACGCTCATCTCACTGAGTTTTATTTCGTGGCTCCCATCTCGAAAAACATGTTCTGCTATGGCTGATTATTCGGTAAGTCCCAGGTGGCAGTTCCTTTCTTGTTCGGTCACACACGTGTTGAAACTTCTTTTCATAGTTCCAGTTTACACTTGTCCGCAACTGCACAGAATTTTATATGCCCCAGGTGGTGAAGTTCTTAAATATTCATTAATCTTCTTGGTGGCTCTAACGATCGTTCCGACCCCATACTAGCCACAAACATTCCCGATGAAGAAGGTTTGAAGTCACATAAAATATTGATATCGACTTTGCGCCAACACAATAACAACGGATTATTTTTAATCGAGAGTGATGACGCTATTCAGAGACAGTCGTACAGTCGGCATCGCGTGATCTATAGCGGTGCCCTCTACGCGCTCTATAAATGGGAGAGCACCTCTAGCCTTAGTGGCAGTAGCCGGTGTACCCTGGAAGATGTCTCCCGCAGTTGGAGACGAGACGTTAGGAAGCAGTTTTATAAGTCCACTACGGCCTCTCGGCCCGGAAGTTTTAACTGAAGGAGACGCTTGCCGTGAAAGCTTACATTGTACGATCATCCCGGCTGATGTTAACGATAAAATTACTGGGCCCAAATCATGGTACGAAAAACTCCACTAAAACATCACAGAACCATTTCCGATGCCGGCCGCTGTGGCCGAGCGGTTCTAGGCGTTTCAGTCGGGAACCGCTCTGCTGCTACGGTCGCAGGTTCGAATCCTGCCTCGAGCATGGATGTGTGTGGTGTCCTTTGGTTAGTTAGGTTGAAATAGTTCTAAGTCTAGGGGACTGATGACCTCAGATGTTAAGTCCCATAGTGCTTAGAGCCATTTGAACCATTTGAAACACCTCCGACCTGAAATACACCTTTCACACGTCACCGGTTAAATACCCCATTGGGACGTCGCTGCACTCGACGACTTTCATCATTTGGGGCCTTCGTCATTTGGAAACAGGCAAAATCGCTACTGGCGGACCACTCGACACCACTCCAGTAGCCGCGCGGGGTGGCCGTGCGGTCTTAGGCGCTTTGTCACGGTCCGCGGGGCTGCCCCCGTCGGAGGTTCGAGTCATCTCTCGGGCATGGGTGTGTGTGTTGTACTTAGCGTAAGTTAGTTTAAGTTAGATTAAGTAGTGTGTAAGTTTAGGGACCGATGACCTCAGCAGTTTCGTCCCATAAGATTTTACCACAAATTTCCAAAAATTTCCGCTCAGTAAGCTACTGTGCAGTTTCCGTGTTGTTTAACCCGCTGAAGAAGTGCAGTTGTATTTGCTGCTGTAAGAAATGACCTTCTGCGAGGTACCCGACTACTAATGTCCATCGCATTTGTATTCCCTTCCAATATTCGATCGGCGGCTGTTTGTGATGGATCTGCACTGACTGACAGCAGCAACTCACGTAGGCCTTGACACCGATTGTCATTTTCTATAGACGAGGTGTGACAATGGGCTACGATCCCTGCCGGTTAGGATTAGTTGCGACTACTGTCCTTGTAGACACGTTGGGTAGTCCACTATGATACACCAACAAACACGTCAGTTTCATTGACGGAGTAGTCATGGGCAAATGCAAACACGATTGCTCCTTCCTTTCGTTCCGATACGTTTCCACGTAAAAACATCTTTCTGCCCTGATTCCGTACGACCAACTGACAAGCACACACCGTAACTTGCCAGGACTTGGTTCTCTGTGCAACGTCACATGATCCACTTGTATTAGTTTACACATCTACAGAGCTCTAAAACGGCCAGCGTGATTTTTTAACAGGGCGATCAATATTTTCTCCAGTGAGATTATTTGATAACACATTAATTTTAATCTGTGAATTTATTGATGTTTCCGTTCGGAGACAGAACACTGAGAGCTTCTAACTTCGTCCCTAGGTACTGCAATATTTGTTTATCAAATTTGCTGAACGTTATCTTAACCTATATGGCTGACGGATGTTATAACGACTGTTCCCTGCCCATCTTTCCTGAACAAATACATTACTGAGAACCTTTTTGGTGCGTGGATTGATGTAGGGTAGGGCGACGTGAAAGATAGCGAACCGTTCTTGTCGGTTGCCTTGCCCCAGGGAGAATGTTTCATGGTACCTCCTGAGCAATTTGAGAACTAAACATAGTAGTTCCCGTCTATTTAAGAGCCGGTCTTCAGGGTCCCAAACACTCCCATATCCGATATTTAGTATGTGTGTGTGTGTGTGTGTGTGTGTGTGTGTGTGTATGTGTGGGAGGGTTTGTGGGTTGGGGGACATCAATGACTAGGTATCAGAGCCCTTACGAAATTAGTAGAAACAAATTTCGTGAAAATGTAGAAAATGCGATAAAAGAAATAAAAAGCAATCGGAGATAAAAATCCTTTTTCTCTCCCACTTACCAAATACACGGATGAAGCAGCCACTCTGATAGCACATTAAAAACGCGCCCTAAAATTTTAGAGCACAAGTCGGACAATGCACAGAACTTAAAAAGACGTACGACATTCGCGTAACTGTCATTTAAAGTAGAGGGAAAATCGATTAACAAATGAGCTACTGTCTTCTTGTCTGAATACAAAATGCAATCGACTAAAATGAAGAAGAAGCAACATGTACGTTGAGATTGGTTAGAGACAACAGCGCCGCATAGTAAGATGATGAGTGAACGGTACGAGACATGGTCTGTATGGAACCACAAGCGTTGTCACCAACAAATGAGGTAATCACCTAGTGCCGTATATTTATTCCACTCGACTGAGTCATTCATCGCTTGATCTCTCATGAGGTTCCACTGTTCCTAAGTAAATCAATATTACTTCCATTCCTACGTGTTCATTATCACAATCTGACCATCACGTGGCAGATATAACTTTGTATATTTTTAATGAATATTCCTATTACTAATACATGAAAGTTGTGAGAACGTAAGTACTGAATATCTATATCCATTAGCACGTTTGCTAACTGTCCGGTATATATCCGTCTTTACGTATGCAAGGATTCTTCCTATCTCTACTTTGTCCTTTTGTATCGTTCTCGGTCTTCACTGTCAGAAGTGTTACTTTATGTACAGGGTGACAATTATTGAACTATATGAAGAAAAACGTAAATTAGTTACAAACTACGGCGTCCACACACTTTATTCAAAACGTAAACGTCACTACAAATATTCGGATTTAGGTTATAACATGTTCGATATGCCTGCCATCATTGGCGATGATGTGGCGCAAATGAATAGAGAAATTATGCATGACCTGCTGAAGTGTTGGAACATTGATGCTGTATATGACCTCCTGGATGGGTGTTTTCAGCTCAGAAATTGTCTTTAATATAGCCCCACAAAAGGAGTCTCATGTGTTCAGATCCGGAGAATATGACTGCCAATCGAGGCCCATGCCAGTGGTCTCTGGATATTCCAGAGGCAGAATGCAGTCCGCAAAGTGCTCCTCCAGGACATCAAACACTCTCCTTCTTCGATGGAGTAGAGCTCCGTCTTGCATGGATCACATCTTGTCGAAATCAGGGTCATTTTGGATAATGAGGATGAACTCATCTTCAAAACCTTCAGGTGCCGTTCGGTAGTCACCGTGCTATCAAGGAATATCGTACCGATTATTCCGTGACTGGACATTCCACACCACATAGTAACACGTTGAGGTTGAAGAGACTTCTCGTTGGCGAAATGTGAATTCTCAGTCCCCCAAATGCGCCAGTTTTGCTTATTGATGAACCCATCCAAATGAAAGTGGACTTCGTCTCTAAACCAAACCATACATATACATACTAATTCCAGTCATGCCCCGCGGCCAACCGTGCAGTTTGAACGT
The DNA here is from genome assembly GCF_021461385.2 of Schistocerca piceifrons. Lineage (NCBI taxonomy): Eukaryota > Metazoa > Arthropoda > Insecta > Orthoptera > Acrididae > Schistocerca > Schistocerca piceifrons. The sequence goes on along the minus strand of NC_060149.1, from coordinate 875,514,539 downwards.
CATAACGCAAACCATTCCTAAGTAATGGAGATTTGATTTCACACAGTTCAGTAATTGTCACCCTGCATCTAGAATAATAACATTCGTCAAATGTATTAGGTTGGCGCACAAGTTCGTAATATTTTGGTTTTGCATGTTGGTATTCCGCTTGCAATAGGATTATTTACCGACTGTCACTTTCTATTTGTAGTTCATTGTTGCTATCTGAGTTTACATACAGTCATTTTGTCATTTGGAGACAGTGAGCGGAGCCGTACACGCTAGAGAATGAAGTGCCAAGTGGAGAAATCGGAACATTCACGACGTACTGTTCTTTTTTGGTTCAATAGAGGAATGACAGCAGCGGAGGCAGCCAGAAATATTTGTGTGACGTGTATGGTGATAATGCCATTAGGCAGAGCACTGCAAGAAAATAGCCTTTTCATTTTTAGGAGGATCGTTTTGACATTAGTGACTCCACGTTCAGGAAGACCTTCGGGATTAGACTCGTTTAACTGCAGAAATCCACAATGACTCACATCGGTGTTCTCGACAACTGGCAAATGTGGATCATTCCACCGTCGTGCAACATTTGCATGCAATGGGGAAGATTCAACAATCGTGTTTAGGGGTACGCATGCTGTAAGTCAAAATCACAAAAAGCAGCGGGAGGCCACACGCGCTTCTCCACTTGCTCATCATCAATAGGCTCCTGAACAACACCGACCGCTCACCTCCTACACCGTTATTTGTGACTATAAATGGTGTCTTTATGCTAATATATGGAAAAGAAAGGAATGGTTGAGCACAAACAAAGTAGCAACTCTTCATACAAAGACCTGTGCGCATGCACGAGAGGTAACGTTACTCATTTGGTGGAAGAACAACTGTGCGATGTGCTGCGAATTGTTTCCACGACGTGTAAGCATCACTGCTGGTGTTTACTGTCAACATCTGAGACGTCTGGCAGACGCTATCCAGGAGCCGCGCGGGATTAGCCGAGCGGTCTGAGGCGCTGCAGTCATGGACTGTGCGGCTGGTCCCGGCGGAGGTTCGAGTCCTCCCTCGGGCATGGGTGTGTGTGTTTGTCCTTAGGATAATTTAGGTTAAGTAGTGTGTAAGCTTAGAGACTGATGACCTTAGTAGTTAAGTGCCATAAGATTTCACACACATTTGAACATTTTTTTTGCTATCCAGGAACAACGACCAGGAAGACTGCGTAAAGTGGTGCTACTCCACGGTAACGCCCGCCCGCATTCTACGAGACCATTGCTTCCCAGCCTTTCTGAGACCATTATCCCAGGACGAGATCAGATATCCAATACCTCGAACAATGTTTAGGATCTAATTAAACATTAAACTGTTAATAATTAACACCCGTCTTTCAAGATGACAATAATGATTTTCCAGTCTTAAGTACTGTTCAAACAACTGAAACTCGCATGTTTTCTACGTTTCTCACTGCATCAAGAAATAACGTTAATTCAGTTATTCGATTTTGTTTTCATTGCTACCGTAGTCGAAGGTGTACGTTCACACCTGTATGGAGTGAATCGAATAGGTGTTCTTGAGAGTTCTACCAATAATAATAGTTACTGATTACCGAACTTTCGCTAAATAAATATCTGTTCCGCTTCAAGGAAATGTGTTTGGTTTGTTCTGCATTTTTGAGGTGGAAGAAATAGTGCTTTAGCTCGAATTTCATTGTCTGAAAAAATTCCGTCAGTAATACAGTTTAATCTAAGAATCCAGATATTTACTTGCCACTTTTCCACCTCAGAATAATAGTTGCTATTAGAAGTTATTAATGACGACGAGTGATACCTGCTACCGCTGGATGGACAGCAAAAGAAATAGACAGAAAAGTTAAAATGTTCTCGAGTGCTCATGAGTCCTTACAACCAGCCCTGGCCTTTTAACATGTAATCCATTCAGAATTCGAGGGCTACTTAGTGACGCATGGAGAGATGCACGTTGAATATTACTGGGAGAGACAGGAAAGCCAATAAACTCGTTAGAGAACAGACTAGAGTTGAAGCCGTAGTTGTGACAGAGATAGAAAAAGGTGGAGGTGCGGTGGACAGCAGCCAGGGAGGCGAATAGAACATGGCCAAAGAAAATTCTCTTATGGATTATAAGAAATAACCGAAGACTAAGAGAAACTAACGGAAGGTATGTAAGTAGACGGCAATAGAACGCTTTTATCCAGCAGTGGATGTCTAATGGCTGATGTCGATGCTCCGTTACATATTAGAGTGTATCATAATAGTGGTTACTTTCAAAAAATCATTTTGAATGGTTACTAAATGGTCAATGAATCCATTTAGGTTTTACCCCTCAGAAAGTGTCATTGTACCCCTCATGGGGTAATTACCCCTAGGTTGGGATCCACCGTACTAGACTGACAAAAACACTACACAACAGTTGGGTTGGGAAATCATTCCGCACACACCTTATTCTCCTGATCTTGGGCCCGCAAATTTTCACCTTTTCCGATCTCTATCGAACAACCTTCAAGGAACTTCCTTTCCGGATGAAAATACGCTCCCAACATGGCTCGACGAGTTCTTCCCCTCAAAACCATATGATTTCTAGAATAGCGGAATCGAAAATTTAGCCTAGCGTTGGAAAACTCGTAAATTGTGACGATGATTATATTGTTGATAACTAAAGTATCTGTTCTGTGTGTCAGTTTTCTTTATTAAACTTATGAAATAATGCTAGGAACTTGTGCACTAAACCAATATTCTGATACGTTATCTATCCCTACAGCCTGATGGTGTATTGGTAAAGAACGTGTGAGGGTTCAAATGCCGGTAGGACTATGAAATATTTCAGTCTGCCTTCACCCTGCAGCTATGCGAAGATTCGTCATAAACGACACGTGGTTCGGATTTCAGTCGAATGATCTGTAGCTCTCCTTTTAGTATCAGGATTACTTCGGAAGGTTAGGCCTCCACTTGAAAGAATTGCATCTGAGCCACACGGAATGATGATTATTATTATTACTACCACCATTATCATTTCTATTAGAAATCCAAAGTCTAAATTAATTTCACCGTAAACGGCAGATTTTCGATAGGGACGATCGTTATACCAAGCAGCCACAGGGAAGAATTTCCGTAAACAATAAACTAGTGCCAACTGTTAGGATAAAGAATAGCCGACACGACAAAGAAACTTCCCAAGAGTTCACCTGGATGGCCAGTCACGAATCTGAGTCCAACCCTTTCAGAATAGTGCGTTAGTATTTTCCCGCAGCAACATCTCCTTTAAGAAAGAACTACATCACATGACAGACATGTCACATAAGCGAAAGTGTACGCCATGCGTAGCGAAACGTAAAGGGAAAAGGAAGACGTTTTTGTGAATTTAGTTCACGTCTCAGAACTTGAGAAGTAACTTTGCACTCACCAGCAGTTGGTATGAGAAAAGAGGGAGCAGGGAGCTGGAAGAATTGGGATACATCCTGAACCGACCACCGGAACAGACTTCTGTAGCCCCATTGGTTTAAAAACCAACAATGCTTCCACAGCTGGTTCCGATTTGACATAATTTCATAAACAGAACAAATAATGAGATTTTCACTCTACAGCGGAGTGTGCGCTGATATGAAACTTCCTGGCAGTGCCGGACCGAGACTCGAACTCGGGACCTTTGCCTTTCGCGGGCAAGTGCTCTACCAACTGAGCTACCCAAGCACGACTCACGCCCGCTCCTCACAGCTTTACTTCTGCCGTTTTGCGCAATACTTGGTTCGAACAAACGCCGTCGTCGTCGAGTTGTGATACTACTAAACAGGTGCGTAGGACATGCGAACCAAGGGCATGAAAGACAGCACAGGACATGAAAACTAAGTAGAGGGGCTCCGCAGTCAGCTCCAAATCCGGAAGGTGCCGCTTACTACAGCAGATACACTAAAGCGCTAAATAAACTGGTAAAGGCGTGTGACTTCAAATACAGAGATATGTAAACAGGCAGAATACGGCGCTGCGGTCGGCAACGCCTATGTAAGATAACAAGTGTCTGGCGCAGTTGCTAGAACGGTTACTGCTGCTACAATGGCAGGTTATCAAGATTTAAGTGAGTTTCAACGTGAGTTATAGTTGGCGCACGAGCGACGGGACAAAGCATCTCCGAGGTAGCGATGAAGTGTGGATTTTCCCGTACGACCATTTCACGAGTGTACCGTAAATATCAGGAATCCCGTGAAACATCAAATCTCTGTCATTGCTGCCTCTGGAAAAAGATTCTGCAAGAACGGAACCAACGACGACTAAAGAGAATAGCTCAACGTGACAGAAGTGCAACGCTTCCACAAATTGCTGCAGATTTCAATGCTGGTCCATTAACAAGTGTCAGCGTTCATCGATATGGGCTTTCGGAGCCGCAGACCCACTCGTGTACTCTTGACTGCGCGACACAAAGCTTTCCGCCTCGCCTGCGCCCGTCAACATCGACATTGAACAGTTGATGACTGGGAACATTTTGGCTGGTCGGACGAGTCTCGTTCCAAATTTTATTGAGTGGATGGACGTTTACGGGTATTGAGACAACCTCATGAATCCATGTACCATGCATGTCAGCAGGGGACTGTTCAAGCTGCTGAAAGCTCTGTAATGGTGTGGGACCTTTGATACGTCTAGATACGACTCTGACAGGTGACACGTACGTAAGCATCCTGTTTGACCACCTGCATCCATTCATATCCACTGTGCATTTGATGGACTTGGGCAGTTCCAACAGGACAATGCGACACCCCACACGTCCAGAATTGCTACAAAGTGGCTCCAGGTAACACTTCCGCTGCCCACCAAACCCCTCAGACATGAACATTACTGAGCGTATCTGGGATGCCTTGCAACATGCTTTTCAGAAGAGTTTTTCACCCTCTCATACTCGTACGGATTTACAGACAGCCCTGCAGAATTAATGATGTCAATTCCCTACAGCACTACTTCAAACATTAGTTGAGTCCATGCCGTGTCGTGTTCGTGGGGGCCCTACACGATATTAGGCAGGTGTACCAGGTACTTTGGATCTTCAGTGTACACCGCTTGTTATTTCTTTCACTTTGTACTGCTCTTCAGTGGTTACCAAACGGTTGTTAAATATAAAAGCGTGTGACGATTTTTTGATACAAAGTTCTGCTACAGCAGATGCCACACCTTGCTTGCGGTGGAACAAAGCACTAATAACTAAACAGGATTTAGAACACTGTCATACAAGGCTCACAAAATCCCACTAATGCACAGAATCACAAACATGAACGTGATGGCATTACGAATTTCCCAATAAATAATGGCTCTGATCACTCCACAGAAGGTTCAGTACCACAACATCTGAAGATCAAACCAATCATCACGAAAATTCCGAATCCCATCACGTCAGCCGACAACTTGATATGGCATCATTTCAAATAAATTATCCTGACTATTTAGGAACCCAAAAGTAAAATTAATTTCACCACCACCAATAATTCGAGTGAAAGCTATAGCTTCGGCCACAAAAAATGATAATTCTGCACTGTAAGGCGATACGTCATTGTGGGTACTTCTGTGATGGAGAAATAGCAAAAATTGTAACTCTTAGTGTGCACGTGGAATGGGGCAGACGAGATAAATATTAGAAAACGGCGATAGATACATACCTAAAACACACTCAACGTTCCTACATAATACAGAATTATTTCAAAATCTTCCACACTACAGTTAAATAAAAAGCATAAAATTTTATTAATTAATCAGAAATCTTCTCACATAATGCTAAACATAAAGACGAAGATCTCCATGAGAATACAGAGTTTGTCAACTCGAAATGAGGTCAGTATTTGTGTGACTAGGCTAAGGTAAATCACTGTACAAACTACAAAATATTGAAACTTCCTGGCGGATTAAAAATTGTAAGTAGGCTGTTTAGGTTCTTATATTGGTAACGCCACGTAGCGCTCTGTATGAAAATCACTAGCTGTGCTGTGTGCAGTCTGTGGCTAGTTTGCATTGTTGTCTGCCATTGTAGTGTTGGGCAGCGGCAGTTGGCTGTGAACAGCGCGTAGCGTTGCGCAGTTGGACGTGAGCCGCCAGCAGTGGTGGATGTGGGGAGAGAAATGGCGGAGTTTTGAAATTTGTAAGACTGGATGTCATGAACTGCTATATACATTATGACTATTAAGGTAAATACATTGTTTGTTCCCTATTAAAATCTTTCATTTTGCTAACTATGCCTATCAGTAGTTAGTGCCTTCCGTAGTTTGAATCTTTTATTTAGCTGGCAGTAGTGGCGCTCGCTGTATTGCAGTAGTTCGAGTAACGAAGATTTTTGTGAGGTAAGTGATTTGTGAAACGTATAGGTTAATGTTAGTCAGGGCCATTCTTTTGTAGGGATTATTGAAAGTCAGATTGCGTTGCGGTAAAAAAATATTGTGTGTCAGTTTAAGCACAGTCATGTATAATTGTTCAAAGGGGATGTTTCATATGTCGACCCTTAGCCGAGGATACCTCACTGGAATCTTCTGATTTTTTTCTTGTAGTTTGTGTAATTAGTGTAGATTTTGATTATTGCTAGCGCGTAATTGTAGAGAGAATCTCCTTTGTACTTGCAGTCTTTCACTGTTGTACATTAAAACAGGTGTGGCACACATGTAAATTTGCGCCAAGTATTTCGCAGCTGCGCTTGGAATTAACTAGATATTATTTTCAGTTCTATGTTAATGTGTTCTCTTATTTTTGCTCTTCAAATTGTGTTTTTATGTGTTGTCGTATGAAATATTGTGACAATAATGGCGTGTGAAAAACGTAATACTAGGCTCCAAAGTAAACTGAGAAATGACAGTGAAGACGAAAGCTGTGTGTTAGCGCCACCATGTAATGAATTAACTAATGTTCAAAGTAGTAATTTGGTAATTGTGCATAGGGAAATGGAGCGAGCTGCAAATAATGGTGTAGGCAGTGAAACAATAAGTGAACAGGGAAGCATTATCGATCGATCGGTCGGCAACAGCTCACCTCAGGATTCCGAAATGACAGGACACAATCTTGCAAATACTGTAGATTCAGGTTTTGCGTCCTCACCGTTTTCTCAAATAAGTCAAGACACATTTTCTGCTTTTCAAACTGCGAATATTGCCAGTTCAAATGCATTGCCGAATAGCACTGAGGAACATGTTTTAGGTACCAGTGCATTGTTATTACAATTAATGCAACAAATGGGACAAAAGCTTCAAAAGTTAGACACAATGGAACAAAATCTTCAAAAGTTAGACACAATGGAACAAAATCAGAGACAAACACATCAAAAGCTTCAAAAGTTAGACACAGTGGAACAAAATCTTCAAAAGTTAGACACAATGGATCAAAATCAGAGACAAACACAGCAACAGTTAGACACAATGGAACAAAATCAGAGACAAACACAGCAAAAGCTTCAAAAGTTAGTCACTACACTTGAACAAACACGTGAAGATTTAACTACTGAGTTACATAACATTGAATCGAAATGTCAAAAAGTCTGTAATGATGTAAAAACACAGATTTGTGAGCATTTCCAACCTATTTTTTCGCGGCATGAAAATGCCTTACAGAATCACGAAGCAGCCATAAAAGAATTGCAAACTATTGTTCATGAAAATCATGAGACCTTGCAAGCTAAAACTGACTCAGTTGCATCTACCGATTCGGTTACACAACTTGTAAAAACTCAAGAAAACTTAAAGGACACAGTAGATACTCTGAAAATTTGTTCAGAAAGCCACATGGAGGAAATTAGTTCATTATCAGAGAAAGTAGTTGAACTTTCGGATCAACTAAATAATTTATCTACGAAGGTAGATGATAATCTGAATGACACAAAACCGGTAGTCTTTAATGACACAGAAGAGTGCGAACAAATTAGGAAATTCAAACAAAATCAGAATCAAATTAATAAGCAACACAAAAGAGAAATCAGGGAAGAACAAGATCAGCTGACACAGGTAATACAAGAATTACGTATTTCAGAGGACACTCGCGCCCCAATAGAAATATAGAAATTTTATGCCTACAGATCCAGTAAATACTAACTTTATGATGTACTTCAAAGAAAACGAAGGAGCACAAAAAGACATTTCCCTTCACAGGAATTGCATACAGAATTTTCTTTTCAAGTACTTGGTAATTTCTTTTGTAGAATAAATGAATCACTCTAGTATTAAGATGTGACATAGGTATTAGACATGGCCATCTTTAGTGTAATATTTTTTTTGCTTAAGCTTTGTCATGTTTAGATATAAGTTATCGCATTTGCTGCTGCTGTTTGCCAGGCATAGTTCTACTGAATTTTACATTGTATTAAGCTAGTTTTACTACTGATTTATTTTTCTTGTTGCTGCACATTGGCTCATATTAGTTGTAATGTTGCATTGCTTGGTAATTTACATTTACTGTAGCTTGCTTTGCCAATTTCCATTTTTTTTTTGTCATTGCTGTTTGTGTTAATTTGTTATGTGCTGCTGCATTGCCTCGTCCCTTGGTATATATATCTGAGCTCAGTGGATTTATGTTAGCTTAAGAGGGGGTAGACTATATAAGAACCTAACTATGATGAATTGGAAGAAATGCATTGAGAAGCTATTAGAAAATGGTTTGGCCAAAAAAGTAGTGTACAGTGGAGAAAAACTATTTTTGAAAGAGGATACGAACAAAAAAGTAGGGTTTAGGGACAACAGGTATAGGTAGGATTTTCTTGGAAATAAATGATGAGGTAAGATAATGGAAAATAAATAATGAGGTAAGAAGTATGTGAACATATAAATACAGAATGCATGCTTTGATAGGATTTTTTTGATGGAAACAAATGTTGAAATAAGATGAAAGATCTATGGAATGAAGTTTTAGGTTGGACTGCAGTACCAAATGTTACACTGAAAACAAACCCTGCCCTTTCCTCTTGTGTTATTCTGCTATGTGTTTGTGTACTCTTGTATATTTGTGTTATTCCTGTCTTTATGTGTTTAGCTGATATGAGTTATGTTGTGGAATTTTTCTAATAATATGTTATTTTCTTTGTAAAGATGTTTAGACATTACTTATTATGTTTTGTTTTAATGCTCATGTGTGAAGTTGATGTTTCAAAAGTTATTCTGATCATTTATGTATGAACTTATGTCATAATTCCTGTAACACTGATGTATCTGTTTATTTCTATTCTTTTGTAAGGCCTGTTCTACTACAGAGTTATCTGTATTGTTATGTTCTTTAATGATGTATTTTGTTCCTTTGTAATTGTATTCTTATGTTATAAAATTGTAATTGACACCAGTTCATTATATTATTAACTTGTAAGTTCCATTTCACTGCACACGTTTCTGTTGGTCATAGTATATGGACAATATGTGAGAAGTAGGGACTGTTAGTGTTTGCACGTGTGTTAATAATTCAGCAAGGGACTGGATAACAGCATTGCTAGTTCTAAGGACAATTCCAAAAACTTTGTGAGTGCACAACTGGTGGTTATGGACTTGCTATATTGTCTGCAAGACTCTTCGATGGTGATTGTGCACCTGCACAGTCGCAGCAGATAGCTGCTGGCCATCTCTACAAGGACTACAGTGGGTCTACACCTTTGCTGACTCACCAGTACCATTATTTCTACAAGGAATGCAGTGGGTCTGCACCTCTGGTGGCCCACCAATACCGTAATCTCTACAAGGACTGCAGTGGATCTGCACCTCTGGTGGCCCACCAGTACCATACTCTCTACCAGGGCTACAGTGGATCTACTCTGTGATGACCTACCTACCAATATTCTTCAAAACTTCGACTGACTCTGTGGTGGGTTTCCTCTGTTGTGGCCCATTACCTGTCTGCATATCAAGAATCAGCACTGTCATTTAGTTGGAAGGACAACACTACTTCTTCAAGACTGCATGGAAATCCACTACTTCTGTGTGCATTTTCTTCTACTGCTCAGACTTTGAGAAAAACACTGCTATTTTACTGTGACGAACGATCAGGACTGTCTTTATGGACTGTGAGAAAATTTTAGCTTTTGACCAACATTGTATCAATAAGTGTGTGCATTTGATTTCTTTGTTATTGTAATTATGAAAAATTTTATCAAATCATTATTGGCCACTGCCCAAAACAATTTGTAAAATTTTTTGTGGGGAGCATGGGGGCTATGTAAGTAGGCTGTTCAGGTTTTTATATTGGTAACGCCACGTAGCGCTCTGTATGAAAATCACTGGCTGTGCTGTGTGCAGTCTGTGGCTAGTTTGCATTGTTGTCTGCTATTGTAGTGTTGGGCAGCGGTAGTTGGCTGTGAACAGCGCGGAGTTTTGAAATTTGTAAGACTGGATGTCATGAACTGCTATATATATTATGACTATTAAGTTAAATACATTGTTTGCTCTCTATTAAAATCTTTCATTTGCTAACTATGCCTATCAGTAGTTAGTGCCTTCCGTAGTTTGAATCTTTTATTTAGCCGGCAGTAGTGGCGCTCGCTGTATTGCAGTAGTTCGAGTAACAAAGATTTTTGTGAGGTAAGTGATTTGTGAAAGCTATAGGTTAATGTTAGTCAGGGCCATTCTTTTGTAGGGATTTTTGAAAGTCAGATTGCGTTGCGGTAAAAAAAATATTGTGTGTCAGTTTAAGCACAGTCATGTATAATTTTTAAAGGGGACGTTTCAAACTGTCTCCTCGACCGAGACTCGAACTGGGGACTCGAACTGGTCCCGAGTTCGAGTATCGGTCCGGTACACAGTTTTAATCCACCAGGAAGTTTCATATCAGCGCACACTCCGCTGCAGAGTGAAAATCTCATTCTGGATACAACATATTGTTCTCATCGCCACGTCAATTCACATGTTATACGTAATTCTAACCATTAGTTTTGTTGTCAATTTAGATGTACGTACGTTTACGAATAAAATAGAGTACTTGACGAAACTGAATTTGTGACCAGAATAAGTTTATGTATTAAAGAGGAATTCAAATTCATTTCCCGCACACAGTAATGGAAAGTAGAATAAAATAAATCCAGTACATAATGTCTGAGCAAAAGACTCCCATTATTCTTCTTGTTTTCCTTCAGCGTTTGTCCCACGTGGCTGCGGGGTCCACTACATGGGTCCGCTGTCTCCATTTCGCTCTATTACGGGTTGCATCTGGGCGGATGTTCACGCACTTAAGGTCTTTATGAATCGTATCAGCCCAACGTTGCTTTGGGTCTACTGCCGACTACCTCAAGTGTGTAACCCGCCTTGGCAATAGAGTCATCACCGGATCGTAAAACATGCTCAAACCATCGAAGACGACTCTCATGCATCTTGTCTTGGATCGGTGCAACACCAAACTGTTTCCTAATGCTGTCACTGGAAACGTGATCTAACTTAGTGAGACCCGCTTCGTTTCCATTACACTTATGCGGCGTTCTGTCTCCAGTGTAGTCGGCCAGCCCTCACAACCATTCAAGGCGACTGGTCGGATGACAGTGCGATAGATTTTTGATTTTAAATTATCTTTCATCCTGTGGTCTAAAGTGACTCCGGCTGTTGTTCGCCACTTCATCCGCTGCCTGAGTTCCAGTGTTGACCTCTTCGGTGAGTCGGCCACCAACGGTGATCGTGGAACCAAGGTACTTAAACTTTCTCACACGAGTCAGATGTTCACCATTAATCGTGATGGTTCCCATTTCATGTCTGTCTCATGTCAAGTACTCGGTTTTCTTCAAATTAAGGCGCAAACCGTGTTGCGCCGATCGGTCACTCCATTCTTGAGTTAGGCTTTGCAGATCAAGCTTGTTTTCTGCTGCCAGCGTCACATCGTCAACATGAAGTAGGGCCATGGTAATGGCCGGTGCAGGTCAGCTGTCACGGTGTCCATTACGAGAATGAACAGAAGTGGTGATAATGCAGAATCTTAATGGACGCCGACTGTGATGGGAAGTCCTTGGATAGTCCTGAGGTTGTATGGACATAACTTCTTGGCTGTGCATAGAGTAACTGCACATAGTTAATAAGCTGCTCTGGCACGTCATGCTGTCGAAGTGCTCGCCAGATGAGACTGTGTGGCACCCGATCAAAGGCCTTTTCGGGATCCAGGAACGCCGGCCGCTGTGGCCGAGCGGTTCTAGGCGCTGCTGCTACGGTCGTAGGTTCGAATCCTGCGCCGGCATGGATGTGTGTGATGTCCTTAGGTGAGTTAGGTTTAATTAGTTCTAAGTCTAGGGGACTGATGACCTCAGATGTTAAGTCCCATAGTGCCTCGAGCCATTTGAACCATTTTATCCAGGAATGGTAGATGCAGCAGCTTGGGTTTCTCATGATGTTTCTCGACTAAGAGTCTTGCAGCATGAATCGTATCAGTTGTGCCGCAGTTCTTCAGATATCCTGCTTGGTCTCTGGAAATCTGTGGGATCTCACGGATCCTTTGGTCCACAACACGCTCAAAGATTTTCATGGCGTGGCAGAGAAGTCGAATTGGATGGTAGTTTGTGCACTCAGCGGGAATTCCCTTCTTCTTAAAGATATGCATGGTGATGCTCTGCTGCCAATCAACTGGTGTTTGTCCCTCGTCAGCGATCTTGTTGAAGAGTTCCATTAACCATTCGGCTGCCTTCCAATTATGGGGCCACCATTACCCTGTTGGAAGGTGGCCTGGGTCGGTGGCTTTTCTAGGCTTCATTTTCCTCAAAGTAGTCTTTACCTTTTCAACTGCAGTTTCTTTTATGGGCCCTTCAACAGCATGGCCGGTGGGTATTTGTGGATGGGGAACTCTTCTGTTCAGATTTTCTTTAAGTAGCTGCGCCATCGTTCTCTCGATTTCTTCCAGTCAACTAGCAGATTACCAGTCTCATCATTGACTACGTAAAACCGATGAACATATTCTGAATTGCCATGTCTTGCTTTAGCGAGTCGATATAAGTCCCACTCTCCTTCACGTGTGTCAAGTTTTGCGTATAGATCAGCATAACGCCAGGATTTAGTTGCTCCTATAGCCTGTTTTGCATCTCTTCTGGTTGTTCTGTACGCATTTCATCGCTCCGGTGTTTTATCGGCACGAAACTCGTGATACATCCGTTTCTTTGTGTGTACCGCGTCTTTGACCTCTATCGGCCTACGTCTTCCTCCTTTTGTTGCCCCAAGAATTGCATGTGCAGCTTCGTGAGCTGACTCTTTCAGTTTCTCCCAGCTTTCTCCAATTATGGTAATTGGTGGCAGAGTAATTCGGGCTATGATGTCGGCTTCCTTATGTAAGTAGGCTGTTCAGGTTTTTATATTGGTAACGCCACGTAGCGCCCTGTATGAAAATCACTGGCTGTGCTGTGTGCAGTCTGTGGCTGGTTTGCATTGTTGTTGGCTATTGTAGTGTTGGACAGCTGGATGTTAATAGCGCGTAGCGTTGCGCAGTTGGAGGTGAGCCGCCAGCAGTGGTGGATGTGGGGAGAGAGATGGCGAAGATTTGAAATTTGTAAGACTGGATGTCATGAACTGCTATATACATTATGACTTTTGAACACTATTGAGGTAAATACATTGTTTGTTCTCTATCAAAATCTTTCATTTGCTAACTATGCCTATTAGTAGTTGGTGCCTTCAGTAGTTTGAATCTTTTATTTAGCTGGCAGTAGTGGCGCTCGCTGTATTGCAGTAGGTCGAGTAACGGAGATTTTTGGTGAGGTAAGTGATTTGTGAAAGGCATAGGTTAATGTTAGTCAGGGCCATTCTTTTGTAGGGATTTTTGAAAGTCAGATTGCGTTACGCTAAAAATATTGTGTGTCAGTTTAAGCACAGTCATGTATAATTTTTCTAAGGGGACGTTTCACTTATCCTTGAATTTCCACCATTTGATTCTCGCAGGTCCTGCGCGATCTACGTGCTTGTTTGTTGGCAACTTGTTTCGTAGCTTACAGACTCCCATTGTTGGACATTAATAATGGGTGTGTCCACCATGAACTCTGTTGAGGAAGCTTTCAATGAGGTGTCTGAATGTCCGTGGATGAATGGCAGCCCTTTCTTCCTTAAGAGCCGAAACCAGAGAAGCTAGTGATGTTGGACTCTGAGGTCGGGAGTGTTCCCAAAGGTGGTCCATTGGGCTCAGAATTCCGGCAACGACATTCATCCACAAGTGTGGCTTCATCAATTCTCTCGTTGTTTTCCTCCCAACTGGTCATTAGAGCACAGATTAGAGTTTATGTGTGGCTACTTAGAGAATGAACCAGCTGTAAGAATGCGATCAGTCATTCACAATTGCCACAGTGAAGGAGAATTTTATCATGCCTTCCTCTCAGCGTATTGGTCTCAAGCTACACAAGACCGAGTAAAGCATAGTATTATAATGATGAAACATTTCGAACAATCTGTATTCTCCAGTCTTGTGAAATATTTTGAAGACATGTTGCACAAGAATCAGTACCTGTCAAACCCATACAGCCCCTCAGAACTCATCCGCATTTGCTTAACCAAATTACCTCAACATTTACGACATATTATTTTGGCAGGACGTTGCAAAGACGACATTGAAGCATTTCAGGGACTGTTACAAGAATTGGAAATCGGCACTGACAATCGCGGAACACGAAAATAGGTCACATCCGTCGCAATTCCGCGATGAAAGAAATAATAACTGGACATGGCAAGGCTACTCTCACAACACAAATCATGACCAAAACAGACACCACCCGTATGACAACCACTGGCAGAGTAATAGTTATAGAGAAAGATCGCATTTCTGTAGTAATGAATATGACAGAGACAATCATAGAAACAGACAATATGGCAACCAGAACTATTATTATCACGGGCGACACAATAACTTCAGACGCAACGGTCCACAGTGCAGTGATAATTCAGGGAGAAATTCTCCGCCACTTAACCGACAAGAAAGAAACTACAGGAACTATCGACACGAAGACAGACGATATAATCATAACGGCAGACCTGAATTGCATCAGAACTGGTGGGATTCTTACAGGGCAGGGCCCTCTCAACAAGGTGAATTTGTAGAAGTTAGGTCTCCTAATCCCAATAACGACGCGCGCCAACAAAGAGACAGACAATGACTCGCACCTCAGGCAGCCACATGCGCCGGCTGGCTCAGGGAAAAATAACATAGATGCTAACCTTGAGAAAAATTCCAGTATTCTTTACCGACATATACCACACGATGATTGTGTTGAAGTTGAAACTCTGCGTACTAGGAAGAGTAAAGGTTTACACCACATTTCACATGTAAAACCGTTTCTTGAGAGATAATGTGTTTTTTAACTTAGTCTTTGCCATAAAATGTTTCACTTCACGCTACTAGTACAATTTGTCACACTGAGAAACTGTTAACATGCAAAAATGTTTTCAAGTTAAATATCCAGTCTAGAACCTAGGGAACATATTTAGACAGTAACTACGAATGCATTGTTGTAGTGAACAGACGTCACAGTGTTATTGTGTGTGTACATTGTTGCTTGTTAGTTGCACGATTACATAACGACTATAAGGCTTACATACTTAGAACATATATTGGTACTGCTAATGAGATTTTAATGCAACATTTTGGTTTACTTGAAAATACATTCTGGATTTAAAGTACTTTCTGTGAGATACCAGATGACACAGTGGTTAGTTTATGTGACAGCCACACGATTTTATCACGACGCTACTAATGAGTGACAATTTACAATGTTGCTTTTGCGGTGTATCTGTTTTATATCTGCACAGTTTTTCTGAATTCTTCTGGAAAGTAAAGCATGTTTTAGTAGTAACTTTTGTGGTATAGCTACAAGGAGACAGCCTTTTCCGTAGCACAACAATACATTACAGCACAGTACTTTCTTCATCACGACAATAAGCGTAATAACTAAGATATCTATACGCAAAGCATTTCACTATCGTTTATCATGAGGTAAGTACATTGACTTCTGCAGAACTTAGCTTTTGGAGGACGATAACTATGACACTTCCACAGAGATTATCTTACAACAAGATGCACAGTTTAGCGCTACAGTACACGTATTTGAGTGATTTTGTACTTAAAACATTTATTTTTTAAAGATATTTGAAGTACAATGATACAAAGGTTTTTCGTGATACATTTCATCCCATTGCTGTACTCTGTAACACCTGATGGTATAATTACATTAATCCTCAGGGGGTACACGCTTACTTTGTGTACCATGTGTCTGGCAAGCACAAGGAGCCCTAGCTAATATGGTATTTGCTTATACAACTTTACACATCGGTACCATATTTCTCTAACCCAGAATTACACAGCTATCTGATCATTTAACTGAGAGAAACAAACATTCTTTTTGCTACGTCAGTGACACATGTTTACGTAATTACACCTTTGAATAACTTCACACTTACGAAATTGTATTTTGTCTGTACTTTGTGAACTGTTCATATTTTTTCGGAACCATTGTGATACTATGAGAGCTTTGAATGATGTATTTGGTAAGGGAGCATGATTTTTAAAGTACGTTTGAGGTAGATGACACTATTGAAATGAGCAGAGAATTTTTTTTAGGTTTTGACATTATTGCAGAAAGCTACGCCTTTTTTGAGATTTGGCTGAGGTTTTATGATGTTATGATGACGATGTGTATTACGCTGTTGCAGTATGTTTATGATCAATAAGCTGATGCTATATGAGGAATTTGATTATGCTACGTATTTATTATGATGAAATATTGAAGAAGTGTCGACGAATATGTATATCTGTAATAAGGTAAGGAATAATGAGTAGTGGTTAGGGACTCTGACTTGTGAAAAAGTATGTTGGAAACCAAGAATCGTACTTTAAGAGTTATGAAATGTGTCTAAATGCGTGAATGTATCACAATGCCGATGAATATTTTTTGGACACTGTTATATTTACAGGATTTTGTTTCTACAGATTTGCAACGCAAATTCTCGAACTGTGAAATTTTTGTATGAGACTGTCACAGTAGTGCAAACTGGTGTCGTAAATATTTCGGTAAGAAAGCCAAGTGACCTTGACGTAATGCGTCTTGAGCGGCCAGCTGTGTCAGACGCCTGGAGAAAAAGCCATTAGTGTGTGCCTTTTCAGAGGCACAGGTAAAAACAAAAGAGGGAGGCCATTATCCTCGCTATTAACATTTCTTTGTAGAAAGCATCGCAAATACGACACACTCAAACTTGAAAACATATGCTTACACTGTGGAGCTCTTAATTTATGATATTTACTGAAATGCCTAATGAAATGATGAGAAACATTTTACATTTATTGTCTTTCTAGTTGAGAGATTCTTTTGCCTTTGGAGACGCCATTTGCCTAGTGAATGACGTTTCATGCATTGCTCTATATAGGCTACATATATTTGCTCATTTCGTTTAATATCTAGTTTCTAGCTGCACTGCAGCATTGGTTATTATAAAATTTAATAGATGTACTAATATCACTATTTTCTGTCTACAGATCCACGAAAGAATACATTTATGATGTACTTTCTTAGAAAAGAGAGCACAAATAGACATTTCCCTTCACAGGAACTGCATAAATAATTTTTTAAACGATTTGGTAACTTGTCTGCTACAGTAACTAATCGTGATGCATCACTCTAGTATTAAGATGTGACATAGGTATTAGACATGGCCATCTTTAGTGTAATATTTTTTCTGATTGAGCTTTGTCATGTTTAGATATAAGTTATTGCATTTGCTGCTGCTGTTTGCCAGGCATAGTTCTACTGAATTTTACATTGTATTAAGCTAGTTTTACTACTGATGTATTTTTCTTGTTGCTGCACATTGGCTCATATTAGTTGTAATGTTGCATTGCTTGGTAATTTAGATTTACTGCAGCTTGCTTTGACAATTTCCATTTTTTCATTGCTGTTTGTATTAATTGTTTTATGCTGCTGCATTGCCTCGTCCCTTAGTTTAGCATCTGAGCTCAGTAGATTTAAGTTAGCTTAAGAGGGGGTAGACTATATAAGAGAATGAGTTGCGATGAATTGGAAGAAATGTATTGAGAAGTTTTACGAAAAAAGTACAGAAAACAGCTATAGATAGCACTTTTTGAAATAATGAAGAACGAAGGGAGATCTCCAAGAAGTAAAGAAAGTTTTGTTTGCAAGATACTGCAGTAAAACAAACCATGTCTTTCCTTTTGTATTATTCCACTATGTGTTTATGTAACCTTGCGTATTTGTCTTTTTCCTGTCTTTATGTGTTTAGCTGATGAGAGTTATGTTGTAGAAATTTTGTAATACTATGTTATTTACTTTGTAAAGATGTTTAGACATCATTTATTCTGTTTTGTTTTAATGCTCATGTGTGAAGTTGATGTTTCAAAAGTTCTTCTGATCTTTATGCATGTACTTATGTCATAATTCCTGTAACACTGATGTATCTGTTTATTTCTATTCTTTTGTAAAGCCTGTACTACTACAGATTTATCTGTATTGTTATGTTTTTTAAGGATGTATTTTGTACCTTTGTAATTGTATTCTTATGTTATAAAATTGTAATTGACACCAGTTCATTATATTATTAATTTGTAAGTTCCATTTCACTGCACACGTTTCTGTTGGTCATAGTATATGGACAATATGTGAGAAGTAGGGACTGTTGGTGTTTGCACATGTGTTAATAATTCTGCAAGGGACTGGATAACAGCATTGCTGGTTCTAAGGACATTTCAAAAAATTTTTGTGAGTGCACAAGTGGTGGTTTGTGGACTTGCTATATTCTCCGCAAGACTCTTCAATGGTGATTGTGCACCTGCACAGTCACAACAGATGGCTGCTGGCCATCTCTACAAGGACTACAGTGGGTCTGCATATTTGATGACCCACCAATACCATTATTTCTATAAGAACTACAGTGGGTCTACACCTTTGCTGACTCACCAGTACCATTATTTCTACAAGGACTGCAGTGGGTCTGCACCTCGGGTGGCCCACCAATACCACAATCTCTACCAGGACTACAGTGGGTCTGCACCTCTGGTGGCCCACCAATACCGTTATCTCTACCAGGAATACAGTGGGTCTACTCTGTGATGACCTACCTACCAATATTCTTCAAAACTTCGAATGACTCTGCTGTGGGTTTGCTCTGTTGTGGCCCATTACCTGTCTGCATGTCGAGAGTCAGCACTGTCTTTCCGTTGGAAGGACAACACTACTTCTTGAAGACTGCATGGAAATCCACTACTTCTGTGTGCATTTTCTTTTACTGCTCAGACTTTGAGAAAAACACTGCAATTTTACTGTGATGAATGATCAGGACTGTCTTTATGGACTGTGAGAAAATTTTAGTTTTTGACCAACATTGTATCAATAAGTGTGTGCATTTCATATCTTTGTTATTGTAATTATGAAAAATTTTATCAAATCATTATTGGCCACTGCCCAAAACAATTTGTAAATTTTTTTGTAGGGAGCATGGGGGCTATGTAAGTAGGCTGTTCAGGTTTTTATATTGGTAACGCCACGTAGCGCTCTGTATGAAAATCACTGGCTGTGCTGTGTGCAGTCTGTGGCTAGTTTGCATTGTTGTTGGCTATTGTAGTGTTGGACAGCTGGATGTTAACAGCGCGTAGCGTTGCGCAGTTGGAGGTGAGCCGCCAGCAGTGGTGGATGTGGGGAGAGAGATGACGGAGTTTTGAAATTTGTAAGACTGGATGTCATGAACTACTATATACATTATGACTTTTGAACACTATTGAGGTAAATACATTGTTTGTTCTCTATCAAAATCTTTCATTTGCTAACTATGCCTATTAGTAGTTAGTGCCTTCAGTAGTTTGAATCTTTTATTTAGCTGCCAGTAGTGGCGCTCGCTGTATTGCAGTAGTTCGAGTAACGGAGATTTTTGGTGAGGTAAGTGATTTGTGAAAGGCATAGGTTAATGTTAGTCAGGGCCATTCTTTTGTAGGGATTTTTGAAAGTCAGATTGCGTTACGCTAAAAATATTGTGTGTCAGTTTAAGCACAGTCATGTATAATTTTTCTAAGGGGACGTTTCACTTATCCTTGAATTTCCACCATTTGATTCTCGCAGGTCCTGCGCGATCTACGTGCTTGTTTGTTGGCAACTTGTTTCGTAGCTTACAGACTCCCATTGTTGGACATTAATAATGGGTGTGTCCACCATGAACTCTGTTGAGGAAGCTTTCAATGAGGTGTCTGAATGTCCGTGGATGAATGGCAGCCCTTTCTTCCTTAAGAGCCGAAACCAGAGAAGCTAGTGATGTTGGACTCTGAGGTCGGGAGTGTTCCCAAAGGTGGTCCATTGGGCTCAGATCGGGACTTTGGGTAGGCTAGTCCAGTTCAGGAATGTTATTGTCCTCACGGCAGTAAAATAACTGGTTATAGCAGAAGGAAAGAGGATATAAAATATAGACTGACGATGGTAAGAAAATCGTTCCTGAAGAAGACAAATTTATTAACATCGAATATAGGTGTAAGCGTTAGGAAGTCTTTTCTGAAGGTATTTGTCTGGAGTGTAGCCTTGTACGAAAGTGAAACTTGGACGATAAACCGTTCAGACAAAAAGAGAATAGAAGGTTTTGAAAGAAGATTACCGAAGATAAGAAAGATAGGTCAAACATAACCACTGAGGAAGTTCTGAATAGAAATGGGGAGAAAGGAAATTTGCTGCTTAACATAACTAAAAGGAAAGATCAGTTTCTACGACACACTGTGCGGGATTAGCCGAGCGGTTTGGGGCGCTGCAGTCATGGACTGTGCGTCTGGTCCCGGCGGAGGTTCGAGTCCTCCCTCGGGCATGGTGTGTGTGTTGGTCCTTAGGATAATTTAGATTAAGTAGTGCGTAGGCTTAGGGACTGATGACCTTAGCAGTTAAGTCCCATAAGATTTCACGCACAATTGAACATTTTTTCTACGACACGTTCTGAGACATCATCAAGGGATCATTAATTTAGTATTGGAGGGAAGTGTGTGTAGGGGTGAGGGGGGGGGGGGGCGGAAGGGGAATTGTAGAGGGAAATCAAGACATGAATACAGTAACCTGGTTCAAAAGGATGTAGGTTGCTGTAGTTGTTCGGGGATGAAGAGGCTTGCAGAGGATAGAGTAGCGGAAGAGCTTCATCAAACCAGTCTTCGGACTGAAGACCACAACGACATCAACAATGTCCTCAAATCGTTGTCTCAGATATGTTGATTTATGATCGTGTACATTGTCATTCTAAAACAGTCATCATCCCCGAACGGTTCTCCCACTGTCTGCAGTACACAGTGCTCTGAAATGTGCTCTTAGCTTTCCTCATTTAGCGTTCCCTTCAGCGCAATAAGAAATCACAAAAACAGCCCTCATACCCCCTTTGTAATTCACTTTTCGCACTACACACGATGGCAAGTATCGTTCTTCAGACATTCGCAAAACCCATATCCTTCCATCGGATTGTCACAGGATATAGTGTGATTCACCCCTCCCAAAACCCTGTTTTCATTCACCTGGTGTGCAGTGAGGTCGCCGAGCTTCTCTTAGCACTGACTACAAAGTGTGAGGCTAATGAGGAGCTGCTCGGCCACTGTACCATATTCGTTTTAACTTGCTAGGCATAGTCATTGTGTTAGCTGGACTGCTGGTACCACTTTGAAGTGATTTCATGCAATCTATTACGACCAATCTCCACAATGGTCGACGCTCCTTGACCGTCAGTATTTGGTGTCTGATAGGTCTTTGTTCAGCTGTGGTTTTCACTTCGCAGTCACATCATCACTTTTAGAATGGCTAAAATATTCTTGACTTATTTGTTACTCAGGTGACATCGAGTGACTCGTACCCGTTCTGTTGTTATTGCTTCTCTAATCACAACGCAATACCCTCTGCCTCCTTTTATAATGACGAGTTGGCCTCCCGTGTCACCTAGCCGTCATTTCCGCAATAAATAAGAATATATGGATACTTTTGATCAGACAGTGAACGTTCGTGGCATCTGTAGAGAACAGGAGTTGCACGATGTAACACGGGAGAAGACTGGAAATGTAGCGAACAATGGAGATAAAATACAGAAGCCGACGAATGAACTACATATGAAATAAAGTCAAATAAATCTGTAACCATTCGTGCTGTTCATCTTTGCACCTTGTCAATGAGCAGAAGGCAACCACTTTCTTTACCTACAACACAGCCTATGTAACTATTTAATTTCATATTCATACAGATTGTTACACCCAGGCAATACTATGGGTTAACTGATTTCAGTTGTGACTCCTTGATGTTTTCGTAATAGGATGGTACGGTTCTGAGCTTTTAATGTGCACTGTTTTACATTTCTGTACCTTAAAAGAAAGTTGCCAGACTTTGCAACATTTCTTCCGCTGAAAGCCAAGTATTGCTGATGAAATTTATTTCCAGTTATAGGAATCGAATCGATAACCTTCGGGTTAGGGTCTACCAATTCGGCGCAGTTCAGAAATCTAGGGTTCTGAGAGGAGTCATAAATACAGATTCGAGGAAGATGTTTCTCATGCTGTGCGTCTGGGACAAAGGATTGTACCGAAATTAGACTAGATGGGAAAGAATAAAACGGTAGAACCTGAAACGTAGAGGAGAAAGTAAGCAGTAACGGAGCCCAACGGAAAACCAAACGAGTCACATCGGCAAAAGTACGACAGAAGCGAAGTGCGTCTGCAGGAACGTCAGGCGAGATGAAACTCTTAAGCATCTGAAATGTTGTGTCACAGGAGGCTTCGGAAAATAAACTGAACAGATAACGTGGAAAATAGAGAACTCCTCGAAATAATATTCGAAACACCGTTCCTCTCGGGAACGGGGCCCATGTGTTAACGTCTACTCGATCTCACTAGCAAGCGGAAGCCGAAGGGAAGTCGAAGCGTTGCCATTAGCGGAAATGAGGACACACGGGGAGCTACGCGGGACGCTCCTTTCCCAACCCAATTACCACAGCCAACAAGAGTCGAATCACGAGAACACTCCGATTCGGAGGACACCGAGTCACTGTAGTTGATGTCTCCTGTTACTGGTCAACGTTTGCCTTATTTTGCTACTATACAGCAACTCCACCGACAAAATTTCGGAGGATGTTATAGGATTTGCATACACATCTCTGGTGACTCGTTACAGATTGATAAAGTAATTACTGCTTATTCAGTTTGTTACCCAAAGTATCCTTTCTCCGTTTGATTTTACAACCCTTTTTATCTTAGAATCTCTATTGCACTTAAAATATAAGCGCAATAGTGCAAATGTCGACGGCATGCCCCGTGTGTCTTGCTTAGAAAAAATTTGTTCCAGTTACTCTCAGCCATTTCTGTTAACAATAGTAATGATCACTTTGCTCTTCGCCCTCAAGCTTGCATTAATTGCTGGCCAGTACTTAGTTGTGCGTCAACTGTGTTACACAGCAGTATCGATAGGAAGAAACAGGATGGAGAGTTGGCCCATATGCACTGAATGGATGCTACCTATTGTTCTGAACACTGACGCAACAGACTGAGCACACTATTAGGGAAGTGTAAGTGCTAAATGTGAGGGTTGTAGCATTACTCTGTGCTTTGTGTTGCACGTTTCGGTGATTGTATATTACAGGCTTTTTCATCGTCGTAAAGGTCCAGTACTGCCAGTATAGAGTATAAGTACATAAAGTTCGAAAATATTGTACAATACGCTGTAGACAGGTATGTGCCGAGCAAAGTTTTGAGGGATGGGGAAGACTCGCCGTGTTAGAACGCTGCTATGAAAGTAAAGAGAGCTTCACTGTAAATTTAAACGTAGGCAAAGCATTACAGGCAAATAAAACCGGAACGAAGCAAAAATTAGTGCAAGGAGAGGGATGCGTCAAGTGTTTACCTGTTTCGAAAGTAAAATTCTAACTACTGACTAGACAGAAAATCCAAAAAAGTTTTGGTATTATCAATAAACTGATCGAAGCCATCTGCCCAGTAACTCTGTAACGACAATGGTATCGAAAAGGAGGCTGACACAGAGAAGCCGGATATACTACACGTCTTTTTCCAAAACTGTTTGACTGTGGAAGATCGCACTGCGCTGCCACCTTTAAATTGTCGCACGAGCATCAAAATAACATATCGAAATAAGAGAGCACTGGATAGAAAAGCACCTGAAACCGCTCTAAAGAGAAAAGGCCGCTGGACCTGACAGGTGGTTAATTTGGGAACTTTTTTATGCTCGTACACTATCACATTTAAGGAGTCCGAAAATCTCCTCTGGAGGAATCAACACCGGTTCCGAATACAACGATCGTGTGAAACCCAACAAGCACTGTTCGTCCACGAAAGCATCCGATTCACTTGCGCAGGTTGACGCAATGTTCCTCGATTTGCATAAGGCGTTCCACACATTTCTGCACTCCCACCTAATGAACAAAATACGAGCGTACGCTATATCAGACGTGCTGTGTGACTAGATTGAAGAGTTTCTAGCAAACAGAACACAACATGTAATTTTCGGCTGAGAGAAATATTCAGACTTGGAGCATATCAAGGCGGTGTTCTAGGACCATTACTTTTCACGATATACATTATACAAATGATATAGTCAGAAGTTGCGTAAGGCTTTTCGCGGATGAAGCAGTTATACACAAATAAGTGGCAACACTAGAAAATTATATGAAAGTGCAGCAAGACGTGCAGAGGATGACACTAAGTGCATGTATTGACTGTACAGCCTCGACATAAACAAATGTAGAGTATTGTACATTAATAGGCAGCCAGTCTCATTACTGTTTGACTACACCATTGCAAAGCATTCTGGAAGCAGTCCCAGCCTATAATACCTAGGAGAAGCGTACGGAAGAATTGAAGTGGGACGGCCACACAAAAATGATCGCAGGTAAGGCAGACGCCAGACTGATGTTCATTGCAAGAATCCTCAGTAACTGTAGTGCACGCACTAAACTCTCGTTCGGTCAGTACTTGAAGACTGCCCCTCAGTCTAGGATCGGTTCCAGATTGGATTGGTGGGGAGAATGGAGAAGATCCAGAGAAGAGCAGCGCGTCTCGTTCTAGGTTCATTTACCAAGCGGCAAGAGTCACCCAAATCCAGTGGAATCGCTAGAAGAAAGGCGTTCTGTATCACGGTGTGTTCACTGTAGATATTACGAAAGCGTACGTTCCTACAAGAGCCATCCAATACGTTGTTTCCTCCTACGCCTATCACGAGAAAAAACCATGAAGGTAAGATTAAGAGGTATCCGAACTCACATGGAGGCTTATCAACAATCTTCTTTGCTCCATTCACGAATGAAACAGGTTGAGGGGGGGGGGGGGGAAGCGCGAGGGAGTGGGTAGCTTGCGGAGCGCAGATGATGTAGATGTAAATAATATACGGGCGTAGATTCAAGTTTTTATCTGCCTTAAGTTGGTAGATATCACGGTACTAGAAAAGTATGGTTTATAAGACTTCAAAGACTTAGGATATGAGTATCGTTGACATTACCAGCATTTCCTAGAATGAATTTCCAGCTTGTCGGTTGCGACCGGACCTGTGAAGCGGTTGGTTTACATAATCAATTGCCGTCTATCTCGACCCGATTTCCAAGCATCTTTATCTATATTACTATCTTCTACCAATTTTCTTTTCTGCGTTAACTCTGCAATTCCTGCATTCGCATTGTCGTTCCTAGGTGTACCTCTTTCCTGCCTTTCAGCACGTATCCATACACACACTATGTGGTATTCTGTTACGATTCACATGTTTCGTATCAACATACTATTTTAGTTGTTCCCTTTCTGTTTACTGAGCCGACGTTTGCTTTATTTCCATCAGTTGCTGGGTCTCTCCATTATTTACTCTATCCATCATTGTTCTTGTGTAACATCTTCTCCAATACTTCATTTTCACTGCATGCAGACTACCCTTGACTTTATAACTTTTCACACATTATTGTATAAACTATGCTGCTCATAAAATAACACATTACATAGACAGATGTATGTCGTATGTAACCTTCAAGATAAATATTGGTAGAATTACAACACTCAATTTTTTTCAGTTTTTAATTATCAACTTATTTGTTGAACATAATATCAGAGCTGAATTTAATTAAGTGTCCTTGACTTTGGGTCACATAATTACGTTAATACCTCCAACCTCCTAGAAAATAATATAAGAGTTCTTTAGCGTCAGTGAAACGCGAGGTAACAACGAATTTATCAAAACTGGCGGGTCCAGTATGTGCTGTGATTTGTATATGTGTTAATTTAGTAGTATCAAAAACAGCGAAAACACATATCTTCTTACTAAATTTTCTTCTCACTACATACAAATGATGGAAAATTAAAGATGTAAGACAAATTCTGATAATTTTATGTGTGTGTGTGTGTGTGTGTGTGTGTGTGTGTGTGTGTGTGTGCGTGAGGGCGGGGGGTATTTAACATGCCTTGCCGCACCTCATTTTGAAGTTGGCTGAAGGTAAATTCTGATTTCAGCCAACATGCAGATCCAAACGTGTGTACATAAAAATCGCACCTTCCGGTTATAAGTGTCGACTCCAGAGGTTGGCCATGATACGCACAAATAAGAGTTACAGGTAGGATTACCTTCTAGTTATACGGAAATGCGCGAGCCGAACTGTTGGAACGATATCATTGACGAGAAGCAAGAATAATTGAGAAATAGAACGGAAATATAGAAATGAGAATTTAGAATATTCCTATCACAGATCGAGCATTAACCTCGAAAAAAGAAAATACAGAGTCAGTATTATCGTTTCATTGTTTTCGCGTAGTTGTTTTGTGATTTCCGCGAAACATACAGAAGAAGGACGCAAATTTCTAGCAAAGATAACAGTATCGACAGTTTCTCTGTTACTAAACTTTACTCTTATTTTCTGTTTACACAATGTGTCTTTGGTAGCAATTGGCTGTAGATAGTAATTGGAGGAAGTTTAGAAAAACGCCGCAGTCTCATCGTAAAAGAGCAAAGAAACAACGGTTAGCTTCCATTGATAGCAAGCGCTATATTTCACGTCTCGAGTTTATCGTCTTTTATTGTGATCAGACCGGCGCACTGCCCTACTTCCGTTTGACGTTCAGCCGCTTCTTTCGGACACTTAGTCGGAGGATAGTTTCTTCTGGATGACCTGTCAGTAGTTCTAATGAGCTCGTATATTATTAACTTCGTTCACTTCAAATCTTCAGTTTCTCACGGTTTCATTTAAAACATTACAAATACAAACTCATGACACATCTCTCACTATAGTCTTTTGCGATACCCTAGGGGAGACAGGGACGCTAACTCTGCAAGGACCTCTCTGCATTCAATATGAATCTGACCTTACGTCCATCTAGAGTTAGGTTTTCTGTGGATTCCTCATCGTAATGCTACGCCCGTTTCTTTTAAACAAACAAATCCGATTTCTCACTTCATCTTTGATACGTCCATACTTGCACGACGTCTCGTCGTCTACGAGACATTATAACCCTGTGTTCCGCCTTCCCCACAGACAGCTGCAGCTGCCAATGATGTATCACCTACAGATGTAGTTTACCTCCGTCACCAGTAACAAATCAACAGCCTCAGGACATGTTTCTTTTCCTTCAACGAAAAACCATACGTCGCCTTTTGCTTAGTAAACCTTCGTGGTTTTGTTATGGGTGGCCAAGGATATCATTTCAGACATTTCGCCGATCAGGGGTGACTTTACAGGTGTCACTGAAACCACCGTTTTACTTTTTCTGTTGCCATTTTTCTCAGCATACATCATGTCATCTGCAACTGTAAACAGGCGTTCACATAGAAACGACAACGTTTCTTAAAAACGTGCCATAACGTACAATAAATAAGGTAATACGAAATCATCCACAGAAAACTACATATCCAAAAACGAACAGTAAAAACGTAATAATGTGCTTTAGATTTAAAGCACCCACTGATGATGGCGATATCTGTCGCT
This sequence comes from Schistocerca piceifrons, assembly GCF_021461385.2. Lineage (NCBI taxonomy): Eukaryota > Metazoa > Arthropoda > Insecta > Orthoptera > Acrididae > Schistocerca > Schistocerca piceifrons. The sequence continues at coordinate 875,486,716 of NC_060149.1, read as the reverse complement.
GAAACTAGTTTTGGGACTAAATAAGTAAACAAATAACAAAGTAGTTTGCATCAAGACGGACTCACAATTCCCATATTTTTGTCATTTAAATAGTTTTAGTCACTAATTACTTCATGATATTGAGAAGTCCAGTTATATAATCAGACATCATCTTAAGCTTAACGAATTTTCTTCCATCACTGCCCCTGTCTCCAAATAAGACATCTATTGATAACTAAAGCACATATCAATGCCTCATCAAACCTTTTTCCGCACATTAATTAAATCCCTTTTTTTTCGAAAGCAGAATTAGAATATCTCATTTCAGCACTAATTCTCACTTTCTTCACCTTTATACTGTTGCCATGAACGAAATACATGTAAACATTTATTACTTTTTACTGTTCGCGTTTATAAGCAGCTCTGCTGATATGTGAAAAAAAGCATTTTTTTTAACAGTTAATTTTGTTATACACGTTCTCTTCGTGATACCTGCAACTTTTAAACAGTTAAAAGTAGAATATAGCTTTAATGATCAGTCAGCTATAATGTGAAAAAACTGTTCACAGCCACTGTTTGACCATAAAATGTCCGCAGCTCGTGGTCGAGCGGTAGCGTTCTCGCTTCCCACGCCCGGGTTCCCGGGTTCGATTCCCGGCGGGGTCAGGGATTTTCTCTGCCTCGTGATGACTGGGTGTTGCGTGCTGTCCTTAGGGTAGTTAGGTTTAAGTAGTTCTAAGTTCTAGGGGACTGATGACCTTAGATGTTAAGTCCCATAGTGCTCAGAGCCATTTTTTTTAACCATAAAATGACGAATTTCAAAATTAAAATCAAGTAATGATGCTAGTACATAGAAATCGGGCAAACTTTTTCTCACAATATAGCTCATAGTCTAATGAAAGTAGGAAAAACTAGTGCTATCACGCGGACATAATTTTGAGTGTGAACATTGCAGCGAGAGGACTTACACTGGCTTGTTCACAACATATGTGCAGCGCTTTAATCGCTGCGTCCCCTCCCTCTTTCGAATGTGGAGTACCGGGTGTCAATTAAGAGAAATACATTTCTATTCAGTAAATATGTGAATCATAAAATGCTACCAGGTGGCAGCAGGACACCGCAACGGCTACAGAATATAGCGCGGGATTTCAATGATACAGCACTCAGTCGCTGCTGTAAATAGTAATTATCCTGCGGTAATATAGTGGCCCCTGAATTCCACAGGAAACTGATGAAAACTGTTGCAAATGAAGGGTACCGTACCAAAATGTTATATGTGCGGTGACGTTTCAAAGAAGAGACGGTTCAATCATCGCTTGGTTATAATGTGTGAGCAACTGCTTCGCATAGCTCTGTGAATGTCAGTTTTGTGAGCGAATGTTTCACATAGGTTTATAGATATCAAACAGGTTGTGAAAGCAGTGGGAACTATTGTCACCTGTCGACAGCGAGAAGCTGTGATTCTGCACCTGAAATTGACGGTAAGGCGTAGCAAGATGAGGGCACTTTTTTTTATTTTCTTCGAAAAGAAAGAATTCTTATCTTTCAATTCACTTGTGCAGTGTGAGATGTATGACTACTCATTATACATACCTAAGTGTAAGTTAAGTTACATTTACTCTCCCAGAGCCATTTACGATGGACAATGCAAAATATTATTGGCTTCCTCATTTAAAATAAATTTTGAAGTCATTTGTATTTACAGATTTATATTGCCGATTTTAAAACGTGATACATTTGATCTGTATAAATAACAAAATACAGTGTCATTTCTAGCTTGGTATACGATTTATGTACTGTGAGGCGTTGCGTTAAATTATTTTGTCGGTAGTTTTTTTTTATCAACTCTAAAATGACTATGAAGCAATTAAATTAGCAATTAACATGAACGGTTAACAAGTTAGTGGAGTAATAACTGACTAGGTAGTTAACCTTTCACATTTATTGCTAATACAGTCATTTCAGATCTTATAAAAAGTTTATTACAAAATAACATGTGCTACTCATTATGGTACATACATTGCGCATTATGAAATAAATATGGCGTAATGCATTTTTTATAAAGAAGGTATGACGTTTTAAGGTTTATAAACACAACTATCTTCCGAAGTAATATCGGAAATACATTGTAACTGGCATTTAGGTGTAAAAGCTGGTGGAAGAAAAACCACATCAGGCGGCTAATGGCGAATGCTGTGAGGTAGCACTGCATCATTGAAGCTAATTTTTTTAAATGTGAAAAAAGAAGCTACAAGTTACAAATTAAAACCAAGTGCACCTAGCCACTAATTACACGACAACACGGGAAACTCGGGAGTTAAACGAATTATTTATCATACGGGAAGCGCAAAATTCAAAATTCAGTTGACTAAAATGTTGTATTGACGAAAATATAAATATATTATGCCAAATGAAGATGTTTTAAAACCGAAACGCGACTTAGCGCAAATAATGGTTACAAAAAGTGGCTACTAGTTGTATTTATTCAAGCAACTACTCATTATCTTAGTCTTATTAGAATTGATAATCAGGTGAGTCTTCCCGCATGGTTGAAATTAGCTGCACTAGAGGTACAGTACAAGAAATAACAGAGCTTTTACCGAGCGAAGTGGCGCAACGATTCGAACTCACATTCAGCAGGTGCAGGTTTCAAATCCCTTCGGCGATCGAGATTTAGGTTTTTCCTAGTTTCCTACAGTGGTGTCGAGCATATCCCTTTGAGAATGGAAGAACCGATCTCCTCCTCCATCCTTGTCCAACTGAAGAATGTGCTCCGTTCCTGTTTGAGAACTTCAAACCCACAACTAACTTCCTTCTTTTTGTACGAGAAGGCTTTGATTTTAGTGTGATGTGAAGAAGACAGCATGTGAAATTCTGCTCTATATTCTGTAGACTTAGACTGCAAGGAGTGTACCGGAAGCTAAAGAAACACGTCAGTAAAATCTGAAAACAGTGTTCGCGCTACAGTCTACTACATGTCGCTGTAAAGATTGTCATGAATAAGTTTGCTGAACATTTTGAAGCGTGACCTACTTAACAGCGATTTGCAAACCAAAAAGAGATATTTTCTACAATAATTTAATTAATTACGTAATTTTTAGTTATCCGTTCTCTAGTATGTTTATTTGTGATATAGTATGTAGGGTAGAGCTTCTCATTTAGTACATCGGCTTTGAACGGTGACGAGACAGTGTTATCGATAGGGAGAGAGGGAACAGAGTTATACAGAGATAGAACAGAACACTGACAATATTTATTTTGCTTCTGTATATCTTTATGAATGCGCGTGGTGGTGACAGACTGAGGCGTAGCATAGCCCGAGACTTAGGTTAGGTTAGAAAGTGACAGTCTGGTTGTGAGTAGTCGAAGACAAGGAATGTGAGGTTAACGAAGATAACCGTAATTCTTTTTATGGCGTGCATTTTACGCATATTGGATTTCGATTAGTGGTTTAGGTCCGTCATTTTGATGACGTCTTGTATCAAATCCAGCTGGTTGCATCGGCACGTTCAAAATTTTGAAGGCGTATGTCAGAAGGTGACAGATAATTGATTTGTTTCTTTGTATAATACCAGCAACTAAATATGACTGCCGACGTTAAGTAACGCTTGTCAAACACAACGATATAAAAATTCTCCGCATAATGCAGCAAGTAGCTCACGTTAATTATATCGAGACATTCGGCTTTCCTCTTCTTTTCGACCAATCACTGGAAATTTGTCAGTTGTGTTCATTCCAGTCCGTTATACAAACACGACAGATATCCGATGCCACTGACTCCACGGAAGAAATTATTTTAAACTTTTAAGTACCACTGACAGGATGGGTCGCGGCACCCATCAGTCTGTGTTTATTAGGGATGCTGGAGTTTATTTAGAGGCCAACGAACCCTAATGAAGGCCCCCGATGCACCTACACACTGACAGCGCTTCTTTTATTGATTGCGCAGCGTCTTCTGAATACCACTGTTCAACTCTGTGGACTGAGAAATCTCTCTGCTCCTTCTGGATGCAATCATAATCAGATAACACAAGAAGTGAAATCGTGATATTTCAACCGTTGGCCCGTACAGTATTCTTTACGGAGCCGGAAAGTTTCAGAGCGATGACTTTTCTTCGTTCCACCGGAGAGCATTCTCCTTTTGCGCTATTGTTCCTCAGTTTAAGTAAAGAAGTAAAATGGTATATCCATAACGTACCATCAAAGGAGGACACATAATTAGTAGTAATCTACAACTTCAGTCTAGACTTCCTATTTCTCACACGTTTTGATACTTTTCAGCCACGCGGGGGTAGCCGCGCCGTCTCAGGCGCTTTGTCACGGTCCGTGCGGCTCCCCCCGTAGGAGGTTCGAGTCCTCCCTCGGGCATGGGTGTGCGTGTTGTCCATAGTGTAAGTTACTTTAAGTTAGATTCAGTAGTGTGTAGGCTTAGGTACCGAAGACCTCTACAGTTTGGTTCCATAAGACCCCACCACAAATTTCCAAATTTGATACTTTTCTGTTACGCACTGCATCTGAGGAAATCACAAATAATACAGGTGCAACAGGGGTACACGTGGTTCCAAAGAAAATCCGAAACAAAGCGATGTATCACAGACACTACAACTATTGTATCGGTATCACAACACTTTTTGGTAACTGTTTCACACTAACGCAGAATACAATCCCTGAGTCACAAATGAAAACACGATCCTATCTGTTGTTTAGCTCTTTTTGTCGAAAAGAGTGTATGAGAGTTTTTTTGGAGAAAACTGGGTTTTAGGCAAAAAGATTTAGCTTTAATTGAATTGTTGTTGTTGTTGTGGTCTTCAGCCCAGAGACTGGTTTGGTGCAGCTCTTCATGCTACGCTATCCTGTGCAAGCTTCTTCATCTCCCAGCACCTATTGCAACCTACATCCTTCTGAATTTGCTTAGTGTATTCATCTCTTGGTCTCCCTCCGAGGTTTTTACCTCCACTCTGCCCTCCAATACTAAATTGGTGCTCTCTTGATGCCTCAGAACATGTCCTACCAACCGATCCCTTCTTCTAGTCAATTTGTGCCACAAATTTCTCTTCTCCCCAATTTTGTTCAATACCTCCTCATTAGTATTGTGATCTACCCATTTAATCTTCATAATTCTTCTGTAGCACCACATTTCGAAAGCTTCTATTCTCTTCTAGTCCAAACTATTTATCGTCCATGTTTCACTTCCATACATGTCTACAATCCATACAACTACTTTCAGAAACGACATCCTGACACTTAAATCTATACTCGATGTTAACAAATTTCTCTTCTTCAGGAACGCTTTCCTTGCCATTGCCAGTCTACATTTTACATCCTCTCTAATTCGACCATCATAAGTTATTTTGCTCTCAAAATAGCAAAACTCATCTACTACCTGAAGTGTCTCATTTCCTAATCTCATTCCCTCAGCATCACACGACTTAATTCGACTACATTCCATTATCCCCGTTTTCCTTTTGTTCATGTTCATCTTATATCCTTCTTTCAAGAGACTGTCCATTCCATTCAACTGCTCTTCCAGGTCCTTTGCGGTCTCTGACATTATTACAATTTCATCGGCGAACCTCAAGGTTTTTATTTCTTCTCCACGGATTTTAATTCTTACTCCGAGTGTTTCTTTTATTTCCTTCACTGCTTGCTCAATATACAGATTGAATAACATCGGGGATAGGTTACAATCCTGTCTCATTCCCTTCCCAACCACTGCTTCCCTTTCATGCTCCTCGACTCTTATAACTACCATCTGGTTTCTGTACAAATTGTAAATAGCTTTTCGCTCCCTGTATTTTACCCCTGCCACCTTCAGAATTTGAAAGAGAGTATTCCCTTCAACATTATCAAAAGCTTGCTCTAAGTCTACAAATGCTAGAAACGTAAGTTTGCCTTCCCTTAACCTATCTTCTAAGATAAGTCGTAGGGTCAGTATTGCCTCAAGTGTTCCAACATTTCTACGGAATCCAAATTGATCTTCCCCGAGGTCGGCTTCTACCAGTTTTATCATTCGTCTGTAAGGACTTCGGGTTAGTATTTTGTCGGTATGACTTTAAAACTGATAGTTCGGTAATTTTCACATGTGTCAACACCTGCTTTCTGTGGGATTGCAATTATTATATTCTCTTGAAGTCTGAGAGGTTTTCGCCTGTCTCATACATCTTACTCATCAGATGATAGAGTTTTGTCAGGGCTGGCACTCCCAAGGCTGTCAGTAGTTCAGTAGTTCTAATGGAATGTTGTCTACTCCCGGGGCCTTGTTTCGACTTAGGTCTTTCAGTGCTCTGTCAAGCTCTTCACGCAGTATCATATCTCCCATTTCATCGTCATCTACATCCTCTTCCATTTCCATAATATTGTCCTCAAGTACATCGCCCTTGTATAGATCCTCTATATACTCCTTCCACCTTTCTGCTTTCCCTTCTTTGCTTAGAACAGGTTTCCATCTGAGCTCTTGATATTCATACAAGCGGTTCTCTCTTCTCCAAAGGTCTCTTTAATTTTCGTGTAGGCAGTATCTAGCTTACCCATAGTGAGATATGGCTCTACATCCTTACTTTTGTCCTCTAGCCATCCCTGCTTATCCATTTTGCACTTCCTGTCGGTCTCATTTTTGAGATATTTGTATTCCTTTTTGCCTGCTTCATTTACTGCATTTTTATATTTTCTCCTTTCATCAATTAATTTCAATACATGTTCTGTTACCCAAGGATTTCTACTAGCCCTCATCTTTTTACCTACTTCTATCCTCTGCTGCCGTCACTACTTCATCCCTCAAAGCTACCCATTCTTCTTCTACTGTACCTCTTTCTCCCATTCCTGTCAGTCGTTTCCTAATGCTCTCCCTGAAACTCTCTACAACCTCTGATTCTGTCAGTTTATCCAGGTCTCGTCTCCTTAAATTACCACATTTTTGCAGTTTCTTCAGTTTTAATCTACAGAGCATAACCAATAGATAGTGGTCAGAGTCCACATCTGCCCCTGGAAATGTCTTACAATTTTAAACCTGGTTCGTAAATCTCTGTCTCACCATTATTGAATCTATCTGAAACCTTCCAGTATCTCCAGGCCTCTTCCATGAATACAACCTTCTTTCACGAGTCTTGAACGAAGAGTTAGCTATGATTACGATATGCTCTGTGCAAAATTCTACCAGACGGCTTCCTCTTTCATTTCTTACCCCCCCCCCCCTTCCATACTCACCTACTACATTTCCTTATCTTCCTTTCCTACTATCGAATTCCAGTCACCCATGACTATTAAATTTTCGTCTCCCTTCACTATCTGAGTACTTTCTTTTATCTCATTATACATTTCATCAATCTCTTTGTCATCTGTGGGGCTAGATGGCATATAAACTTGTACTACTGTGGTAGGCGTGGGCTTCGTGCCTATGTTGGCCACAATAATGCGTTCACTATGCTGTTTGTAGTAGCTTACCGGCACTCCTATTTTTTTATTCGTTATAAAACCTACTCCTGCGTTACCCCTATTTGATTTTGTATTTATAGCCCTGTATTCACTTGACCAGAAGTCTTGTTCCTCCTGCCACCGAACTTCCCTAATTCCCACTATATCTAACTTTAACCTATCCATTCTCCTTTTTAAATGTTCTAACCTATCTGTCCGATTAAGGGATCTGACCTTCCACGCTCCGATCCATAGAACGCCAGTTTTCCTTCTCCTGAGAACGACGTCGTCCTGGGTAGTCCCCGCCTGGAGATCCGAATGGGGGACTATTTTACTTCCTGAATATTTCACCCAAGAGGACGCCATCATCATGTAACCATACAGTAAAGCTGCATGCCCTCGGGAAAAATTATGGTTGTAGTTTCCCCTTGCTTTCAGCCGATCGCAGTACCAGCACAGCAAGGCCGTTTTGGTTAGCGTTACAAGGCCAGATCAGTCAATCAACCAAATTATTGCCCCTGCAACTACTGAAAATGCTGCTGCCCCTCTTCAGGAACCACACGTTTGTCTGGCCTCTCAACAGATACCCCTCCGTTGTGGTTGCATACGGCTATCTGTAGCGCTGAGGCACGCAAGTCTCCCCACCAACGGCAAGGTCCATGGTTCATGGAGGGGGGGGGGGGGGTTGAATTGAATAGTGAACTCGAAATAGCTATGGATTTGTTGGAAACTACACGACCAGTGAGCAGCGTCACAACTGCAAGTGAGAAACCGGAAAGAAGGAAAATTAGGATTTAACTTCCCGTCGATAACGAGGTTATTAGAGACGGAGCACAAGAGCACAAGCATGGAGTGAGGAAGGAAATCGGCCGTCTCCAGGGACACTATGGACCAAAAAAAAAAAAAACTGAAAGGGCGGACGGGGATTTGAACCAGCGTCCTCCTAGTATCTTATCACTGTGCTCAAAGGTAGCTCGGTTGAATTGAGCACTCAGACTCTAACATTTTCTGTCCAGAAAGCTTTATGGCATATTGCGCCGATTATATGATATCAATTACACAACTTCGTGGCGTTTACTGGCTGTAAGAGGATTAAGGAAGGAAACAAATTACGTAGGATGATGCATATGCTTCGAAATATATTTTTAATAGTACACAGAACAAAATCAGTTGCCTACGCTCCCTACTTAAAATAAAAGTTTTCTCGAAATTTTAAAACCGAGCGACTTGGCGCTGTGGTTGGCTCGCTGGAATCACATTCGAGAGAGGGACCGTTCAAATGTACGTCCGGCCATCCAGATTAAGGTTTCCCGTGATTATACTTTTTTTTGAAGGAACACGTCGCTATTTGACTGTTTTATTTTTATTTAAGTAAAACCCAGGTTTCGGCCTTTTACACTATTTTCAAGTATTTGCTAAAAGCAGAAATTGCATACATTAAGACCACGTTAACTTACAAAATATGTAAAATATCTTAAACAATGAATGTAAATTGGTGTATAATTACGAAATATGTACTTACATTTTATGTCTTTGACCTATATTGCAGAACATTTAACATGTTGTCAAGTACAAAGTTGGCCATAAATTAAGAAATGTATTCACTCCCCACGAAATACCAGATGTAAATATGACCATCTTGTAACAGATCAGTAAATAACTGTGGGAGCACGTCATATTTGGTAAAAACAGACTTACGTTGGTAAATCAAAGATGAGCACATATTCTTAAAACGTAATTACAGTGAAATCAGAGAGTATGAGTAATAGAACAACTGAATACCAAAATGACAAAGTGTCATAGATGTATGACTATTAATGTTAAATATCTTCAGACTATATACAATTATCTTTGGTGTGGCACTGTGCACCCTCATCTTTGCAATAAACGTGTGTACATCATATCGTCAACAACTGTAAGTGAACTTACATGATGTTGAATGAGGAACGAAAGTCTAAAAGCAACAAAACGAAATAAAATTCAAAGCCACTGAATCACATACAAGAATATAGTAAGTGCCATTGATGATACAAAATATGAAGGAGGGGTGGGAGGGATACAGGAATATACGAGTACATTGTTAATCTAATATCTATAAAATTAAGGAAATGAAGACGGTTAGCAGCGTAACCGATTCCAACCCCGTCTCCATAGAGTGTGCCCTGCTGGCTGATGTGAGATGAGCCATCAACCTGTCTACCACCCAACTCCACACACTTGCTGGCGGTAGGGTAGCAGCTAACAAAGTCTTACGATTGCTGAGGGAAAGTACATTTATAATAAATGTAATGCACCTCAACGTTCGGTGGCAGGGGTGGATGTTGGGTTAGTTCCTCTCGATGCAGCTAATGCCCAGCGTGGCCTGCCACTACTTGCTCCCTTTGCTAAGTCTTGTTTTCAATTTCTGCATACGTTATTAATTTATCTAAGAGTTTAAGCTAATCGACTGTCCACTGCGTACAATCATCTTTCTCTCACTCCATTTTAGTATTATTGGTTATGGTGCCTCTTACTAGAATCTTATTTCAGCGACTGGCTTCAGTTTTTAGCGATCTGGGTTTTATCTCATTTTTAACCATCAGAAATAAGCTACTGTCATGCAATTTTCAACCAAGACAAGGTGACAGACCCTATAGCCCCCATTCTGGTTTTCTCGTTCAACATCGCTTTACGTGAACTTACAGTTTTCGAGTGGCTGATAACCAAGACATCTAGTCCCTTTAAACCCAAATCATCATCACCATCACCATCACCACCACCACCATGACGTCGTGCAGCACTACGATTTTCGGTCGCAGGTTCGAATCCTGCCTCGGGCATGGATGTGTGTGATGTCCTTAGGTTAGTTAGGTTTAAGTAGTTCTAAGTTCTAGGGGACTGATGACCACAGCAGTCAAGTCCCATAGTGCTCAGAGCCAGTTGAACCATTTGAACCACTACGATTTTGACCATAAGTCTGCAGACACTGGACTTGTGAGCGCGTAAATGAAGGGAATGACGTTTATTTCAGTCGTTTTCACGTAAGTTTGGGAGGTCAGTCTTTCGGTTTTTTCATTGTTTTTTTCCTGGTGAAGGGTATTTCGTTTGTGGATTCACGAATCTTGTACAAACTGTTTGTGACAGCAGATACCATCAATCTGTGAATGTGCATCTTTGCTTGGCTAAAATGTTTCTAGTCAGGCCGTAATCAAATGTGCGTGGTCAGGCCCTTACTCAAGCCACTGTGTTAGTCGTAGTTTTCAGTTTTTACAGTTCCTCGCTATTTCCGAGAAACTTTAGTTTTAGTGGTATTTTTTCTTCGAATGTTAGCTGTCAAATTGGAAACTGGCGTATGTGACCATATTAATGCTTCTACTAAAACGTTATTCGGTGGTGGTGATAGCAGGTATATATCCCCAACGACGTCTCCTCCTACTCCCTCCCCCCCCCCCCCGCCCGCCTCCCCCCCCCCCCCCCCCCCGTCTCTGAGATTCGTGTGTCTATGTCAGTCGATGGAAGACGCTAAGATACAGTTGGAAGAATGTATCTGAGTTCAACGATACCAGCAGAATATAAATAGGTCTGAGTGTAAAGTAAGACACAGATTGCTTAGTCCGACTGTTTAACTTTTTTACGTTTTTAAAATACTGAACTTTTTTATAGATTCTTGTATATACACTGTCTGAAAAAAGAAAAGGTTCACCTGGAAAGACGACACCGATTTTGGTCCGATGATGGAATATGCCACCTGGGAGATAGCAGATATACCGATAATGGTTTCAACGTGGTTCGCATAGTGGCATAGCTAGCAGAGTGCCATCTGTGTCTATCCTTTCGCAGGGAATCCTCACAGGCAGGAGGTTCACGTCAGTGTAGAGCGAACGTCTGTAGCAAGTTGGCAACCATACTACAGAGATGCACTAGTGCTTCCTGCAGCCAAGTGAGCGAATTTGAAAGGGGTCAAATTACGGCCTTCCGAGTGGCGAGATGGTCCATTCGGAGAACTTCCACACAATGTGGACGTGCTGCGTGAATTGTGCAACAATGTTTGTACCAGCGGTCACGCAAACATTCCCACACCCGTAGACGAGGCTCTGGACGTCCACGCAGCACAGACGCCCGCGAGGATTGGCGTATCGTAAGGGCAGCAGTGGCAGATCGTACAGCTATCACACCAAAGACAAGAGGGCCTGTGAGCACAGACGGATTGACACGGACTGTTGCGAACCGGTGATCAGCGGTGGGACTACGGGTACGCACACCTCAGCATCGACGTGCACGGCTCAGCTGGTGCCGCCGGAAGGTTGCTTGGAAGATGGAACGGCGCGTCGTGGTCTTCAGCAATGAAAGCAGATTCTGCCTGGAAACAAGTGATGGTCGTTTGCGCGTACGACTTAGATCTAGTTAGCACTGTCTCGTAGAGTGCATTCGTCCAACACAGACTGGCCCCTTCCCAGGCACTATGATCTGGGCTGGCATTAGCTACAACACTCGTTCACCTTCGGTGTTTATGGAGGGGACTCTAAATAGCGCTCGGTAAGTGCAGAATGTTATCAGACTCGTGTTTTGTTCGTTCTTGCAACAGGAAGGTAATCTGTTCTTCAAACAGAAAAATGCTGGCGCTTATACTGCCCGTGAAACTCAACATGCTCTGCAAGACGTACAGCAACTTCCCCGGGCCAACACGATCCCCGGTCTCGTTTCCCGCACTCGTCTGCAATCGAGCACACGTGGCATACGATGGGACGAGAAGGGACTCTTGTGACTAGTCAACCAAGAACTCTTGCAGCACAGGTCGGGCAGACGTGGAATAACGTATTCAAGGATAGTATTTGCTATCGGTACGATCGAGTGGATGCTAGAGTCAGCGCCTGCATTGCCGTCCGTGTAGGCTACACCACGTACTAATACGAGCGTTGCAGCACGGTTAGAAACCTGGTACCTCAGAACCGCTTAGGCTATTGACCTGTAAATGTCATAATTTCGTGTACTCCATATACACTGTTGCAGCAATAAATCTTGAGTGAACTGGAAATCTCTTAAAGGGGTGCACTAATTTTTTCCAGCAATTTACAGTGTGTCCGAAAAGTCTTTCCCTGAATAGATAAATTGATAACTCAGGCTAGAAGTAAGATACAAATATGAAACGGTTGTCTAATTGTTTAGAAACTATCAAAGTTTTTTTTCACACATCAGTAAACTTCCACATGAGCATCCTTGGTAGCACGTAGCACATCTAGGCGATATTCATTTTCCGTCCACACATTAGCCAACATCACCGGAGGGATCGATTCAACGACTGTGGTTATACGTTGCCGCAGGGTTTCAAGATCTGGAACACGTTTTCGGTAGACCTCGTCCTTGACATAACCCCATAAAAATGAGTCCAATGGGGTTATGTCAGGAGAGCGTGGAGGCCAAACCGTTGGCCCATCACGATCAATCCATCGCCCAGGAAAGGTCATATCGAGATAGGCACGGACGTCCAAACCCCAATGAGGCGATGCACCGTCTTGCTAAAACAAGACATCGAGGTGATACTGAAGCAGCTAAGGAACAGCATACAGTTGCAACATGTCCAGATACACTGCAGATGTGATGGTAACCTCAACGAAGAAGAATGGCCCGATAATTCGATCGTGCAATAGCGCGCACCAAATATTCACCTTTGGACTGCCTCTGGTGCACTCCATGACTTCGCCAGGGGGTTGTGAACCTCAAATGCGCACATTATGGCGATTCACTACTCCACTGACAAAAAAGCTCGCTTCGTCGGAAAAGGCAATTCGTCTGAGATAACCATCATCGTCCTCAATATGTGATAGCACTTCGACCGCAAAGTCATATCGATGTGTACTGTCATTGGGCAACAATGGAAGTGGAAGTTTACTGATGTGTGAAAAAAACTTTGATAGTTTATAAACAATTAGACACCAGTTTCATATTTGTATCTTACTTCTAGCCTGAGTTATCAATTTATGTAATCAGGGAAAGACTTTTCGGACACCCTGTATTATCCGAAGATGAGAACCTGGGCTACAAAAGAGTCGAGTGACTTGTGATCTGATCACCAGTTTTCTGTGGTTTAACCAAGTTTTAATATTTTGCTGTCTTGTTTCAGTCCTAACTAGGATTACATAAGATGAGACGGAAGGATGGGAATGGAAGCAAGCTGAAAGGGACTGGGGAATCCTCAGAGAGGCAAGGCTTTGTCAGAGCCAGTGGGTGACGCCGCGTCGTCCAAATTTGGTGATAGTCGTTAGGCGGAAGCAGAGCTGCGGTCGGCCGGGCGAGTGCTGGCACAAGGCGGACGGCGGCTATTCGTGTCCGCGCCCTGGCAAAGTGACACCATAATCACGACGCGCCACGCCGAGCTTTATTTCCTGCGCGCTAACTGCCTGTAATTGGCGGCAGCCAGGAAGTACGCTCTGTAGCACTTCTATAAGTGTCGCAGACAGCGCTACGGTTCACTAGGTTTACCGAGTGTGAAATGGCAGATAACGAAGCACCACCAACGTGTTAGTTCTCAAATTGGACATTATTATATCTTTCCAGGTAGTGGACGCTTTCCTGCTTTGGTTTATAAGTTCTCGTACAAATGGTCTTCACAGTGTTCTAACAAAAGCCGGCCAAAATAGAACTGGTCTGGTAAATATTTATAAGACTGACGCGCTTCTGATCCTGGTTAAGTTGCTTAGTTACACGTTCTATATAGATTATTTCAACGACTCTTTTATCGAAAGGGAACGAGTCAGTTTACAGAACCGCTCGGCCACAGCGGCCGGCTACGAAGAGCAAAAGTAGTTCAACTTAATTGTTTGATCTCAATAACATGCTTTTTCAGTTCAAACTTCCATCAATGTGTACACCAAAAAATTTTGATTATTCTACCCTAGTTACTGAAAATTCCCTTGTGCTACTTCAGTTGTTGGTATGACTCTATTTGTTGTACAGAACTGAATATAATGTGTTTTCCAGAGATTGGGAGAGTGCATTTTCCGAGAACCACTTAATTATTCTTTGAAAAATATCACTGACTAGCACTTCTCAGGAATGAAGGGGAAGCAGAAAGGTGGAAGGCGTATATAGGGGGTCTATACAAGGGCGATGTACTTGAGGGCAATATTATGGAAATGGAAGAGGACTTAGATGAAGATGAGATGGGAGATATGATACTGCATGAAGAATTTGGCAGATCACTGAAAGACCTAAGTCGAAACAAGGCCTCGGGAGTAGACAACATTCCGTTAGAACTACTGATAGCCTTGGGAGAGCCAGCCATGACAAAACTCTTCCATCTGGTGAGCAAGATGATGAGACAGGCGAAATACCCTCAGACTTCAAGAAGAGTATAATAATTTCAATTCCAAAGAAATCAGTGCTGACAGGTGTGAAAATTACCGAACTCCCAGTTTAATAAGTCACAGCTGTAAAATACTAACACGAATTCTTTACAGATGAATGGAAAAACTAGTAGAGGCCGACCTCGGGGAAGATCAGTTTGGATTCCGTAGAGATGTAGGAACATGCGAAGTAGTATTGACCATACGACTTATCTTAGAAGACAGATTAAAGAAAGGCAAACCTACGTCTCTAGCGTTTGTAGACTAAGAGGAAGCTTTTGACAATGTTGACTGGAATAGTCTCTTTCAAACTCTGAAGTTAGCGGGAGTAAAATATATGGAGCGAAAGGCTATTTACAATTTCTGCAGAAACCAGATGGCAGATACACGAGTCGAGGGGCACTAAAGGTTCAAAATGGTTCAAATGGCTCTGAGCACTATGGGACTTAACATCTGTGGTCATCAGTTCCGCAGAACTTAAACTACTTAAGCCTAACTAACCTAAGGACATCACACACATCCATGCCCGAGGCAGGATTCGAACCTGCGACCGTAGCGGTCACGCGGTTCCAGACTGAAGCGCCTAGAACCGCACGGCCACACCGGCCGGCGGCACGAAAGGGAAGCAGTAGTTGAGAAGAGAGTGAGACAGGGTTGTAGCCTATCCCCGATGATATTCAATCTGTATATTGAGCAAGCAGTAAAGGAAACAAATGAATTGGAGTAGGAATTAAAATCAAGGGAGAAGAAATAAAAACCTTGACGTTTGCCGCTGACATTGTAATTCTCTCAGAGGAAGCAAATGACTTGGAAGAGTAGTTGAACGGAATGGACAGTGTCTTTGAATGGAGAATATAAGCTGAACATCAGCAAAATCAAACCGAGGATAATGGAATGTAGTCGAATGAAATCAGGTGATGTTCCAGCATAACCACAAGCGCCAGGACGAAGATGAAGAACGCAAGATAAGAGAAAGCTGTGAGACGATGTCAGCCAATAGCATGCTGACTACGACGTTACCACAACAGGAGCGGCCTCGACAAGAAGAGAACATAAGCGCCGCTCCTGCCACCTCGGCCAGACAGTGGTAGGCCGTCACTAGCAGAGCAGACCTGGGGTAGAGGAGCCGTCATCCTAACTATTATACTGAGCTTGTGCCTTACATCAATTGTTTATATGGACATTGTATTATAGAGAAGGACACTGACTGTTTGCATGTCGCCTATCACTTGCGATACGTTCTTGTAAACCAAAGTTAAGTGTTGTCAGTCTACTTCACTGAAATAAAAACCATTAATGTGATTTGCTTGAACTGTTGTATAGCTATCTGAGAAAGCACCATCCTTTAGGCACCCTATAAGAGACGATTGGGCAGAACCCCACAGGTGATGTAGGAAACGAGAAACTTAAAGCAGTTTTGCTATTTGAGCAGCAAAATAACTGATAATGGTCGAAGCAGAGAGGATATAAAATGTAGACCGGCGATGGCAAGGAAAGTGTTTCTGAAGAAGAGAAATTTGTTAACATCGAGTATAGATTTAAGTGTCAGGACGCCTTTTCTGATGGTATTTGAATGGAGTGTAGCAATGTATGTAAATGAAACATAGACGATAAACAGTTTAGACAAGAAGAGAATAGAAGATTTTAAAATGTGGTGCTATAGAAGAATGTTGAAGATTAGATGGGTAGATCACGTAACTAATGAGGATGTACTGAAAAGAATTAGATAACATGAATTTGTGGCACATCTTGGCTAGAAGAAAGGATTGATTGGTAGCACACGTTCTGAGGCATCAACGGATCCCCAATTTAGTATTGGAGGGTAAAAACCGCAGAGGGAGACCGAGAGATGAATACAGTAAGCAGATTCAGAAGGATGTAGGCTGCAGTAGTTACTCGACGATGAAGTGGCTTGCACAGGATAGAGTAGCATGGAGAGCTGCATCAAACCAGTCTTTGGACTGAAGACCACAACAACAACAACAACAACTATTCTGTGGCTTTCTCTTATGGGATTTATTATAACACTGGTGTCATCTGCAAAAAGTACCATTTTTGTTTGTTGAATGTTAAGTGGAAGGTCATTCACATACAGGGTGATTATAATTAAACTTTCAAATCGCTGTAGAAATAACACCGCTGGTCAGAATTACGTCAAATTGCAACGGAATGTTATCGGAGAAGGGAGATCGACTACAAATGAGAAATGAATCATTACAATAATGCCTAAGGTGTACGTTTGACGTTAAACAAACTGTACTACTCAGTGTGCTTCGGGGTACAGGTGTGATACTGTTAGTTAAGTAAGCCCATCCACCACAGCAAGGTCATATCATACCGGATGGGAAAAATCGGTTTTTAATTGTCCTGAGGCCAAAAACTGCATAGAAAGCATCACTCACACCGGTTTTTAATTGTCCTGAGACCAAAAACCGCATAAAAAGCATCAATAACATTGGTTTTTAATTGTCCTGAGGCCAAAAACCGCATAAATAGCATGAATCACATCGGGTTCTAATTGTCCTGGGGCCAAAAACCGCATAAAAAGCATCAGTCAAAATCAAATCGGATTATTAATTTCCGTGTGACTGGCGCAAAACATGATCAGTATGCTGTCCACCGTTTCCTGCAACAAGTTGAAATCGAGACACAGCAAGTTCCACAAGTGCTCGAATTGTTTCAGGGCTCATGTTCAGAATGTGTTGTGCAATGCGTGCCTTCAATGCAGCTAAGTTTGCAATCGGAAAACTGAACACAACATCTTTCAGATAGCCCCACAGCCAGAAGTCACACGGATTAAGATCAGGTGATCGGGACGGCCACGCTGTAGGGAAATGGCGGCTGATAATTCTAGCATTTGGATTTGGAACGTGCGGAGGTGCGCCATCTTGCATAAAAATGATCCCATCCACGCATCCACGCTGTTGGAGAGCTGGAATGACGTGGTTGCGAAAAAGGCACTCACAGCCCTTTCCAGTGACGGTACAGGTAAACAGGTAACAGGACTGGAAGTACCTGTCTCTTCGAAAATATACGGCCCTATGATAAATGATGCCGAAAACCCACACCACACAGTGACCTTCTCAGGATGAAGTGGTACTGGTTGATCTGCGTGTGGATTTTCCGTTGCCCATATTCGACAATTCTGTGTACAGACATATTGTGTCAGAAGGAAATGGGCTTCGTCCACAAAATCTTCCACGGCCAATCATTGTCCACTTCCATGCGAGCAAGAAATTCTAAGGCAAAGGTCTCTCTTGCTGGCAGGTCAACAACTCGTGCACATGGGTAATTTTGGATGGATAGCAAAGAAGGATGTTTCGCAGGATTTTACGCACCGTGCTGACGGGTATGTACAATGTTCGGGCAATTCTCCGTGCACTACACGTTTGCACACCACCACTCGTCTCCTCCGGGATTGTTGTGGCGACTGCTTCCACTGACGTCGAATCATTTCGTTTCCTTCCTCTACCAGGTTTCACACCAAAAGAACCCATCTTTTCAAATTTCCGAATCATTTTGTCCAGACCAACGGCAGTCATCGGACCAACGCCATTTCCAAACCCTTCAGTGACCGGAACTTCTGCAGAGCGACATGTGCACAGTCATCATTCTTGTAATACAGCTTTACAAGCAGAGCGCGATCCTGCATTGAGACAGTCATGGCGAACGTCGCAAACGCAAAAGAAGGAAAAGCCGTGTACCCGGCGTGTTTGTACCAACTTCAGTGGGTCGCGCGCATGACAGGTGTTTTCATTTACGTATTCTGACACATACAGCGCCATCTATTGATCAATTTTCACACTGTTTTTTTTTTCTTCTGCCATACGTTTTCCCCCTTCTCCGATGATATTCCGTTGGAATTTGACGTCATTCTGACCAGTGGTGTTACTCCTACAGCGTTTAGAAAGTTTAGGTTTAATTATAATCACCTTCTATATAAGGAATAGAAGTGGAACGAAAATTGAACGCAGTGGGACTCCATTTGTGATTTTTGTCATCCCAGTCAATAGGGTTTTCTACCTTTCCGCTACTGTCTGCATTATTCAGCACAACTCTTTCCACTGTGTTATGATTCAAACCAGATGTGTGAAAAGAAATCAGTTACATAAAACTTGAGTTTTTCTAAGAGAGTATCACGGTCTGGGAGAGATCAGAACCGCGCAAATGCTAGAAATCGTGATTTCGATGCCCCAGTAGGTTCCGGTCACATGTCTGCACACACGCATCTGCTGCATGCTCTGTCCTGAATAATTCGCAGCGTCATTACGTTTCGAGTGAGGGAGAGGAACAAATGTTTTTAGTGAACACTTGGATGCAACACATAATGGTGCTCAGAAGGAAGCAGCACGTGTTCGTTGTGGAGCATTATGCGAAGCACCATTTGTGGAAAACGTGTAACGTACTTCGCCAGTCATTGTGACCCCATCCTTACCACTTTCCACGCAAGGAGATATTTGACAGAACTTAAGTGCCTGTGAATCCAGATCCAGCAAAGAAAAGAGCTCCCTGATGAAGTAACGATTAGACAGCAGAATAACAGCGGTCAGACATGCCTTAAAATGTTTCAGTGATGAAGGGGTAGCCTCTACTCTAGAACTCACAAACAACTGTTACCTGTTCTAAACTCTTTTATTACAGAATCACCATACACATTGGGTTCAAGTATGTAGTTGGTGATGTTGGAAAATCCTCTATTATTAGGAAGATTCTGAGAATGAATTCACGAACTAAATGAAATTAATCGTGATAAACGTGAAAACATAACAACCTTTCATAAGCGTTCCTACATGAGAAAAGAACGCCTAGAGTAGCTTACAGTACAATGATCCCAAAACAATGTACCCTCCAAAATATTACTCTCAGAGCACTTCAGTATGCTCTATTGTCTATGCTGTTTTAGCTGGACAATAACGTAAATTTACCGATATCTTTCTTGACTTTTAAGCCCTATGAACACACACATGATACGTGGCTCGCATGGACACAAGGGAATGAGAAGCAAATACGTAACACAACTCCAATCTCCAGTAGCACTGAAGTGGACACACAAGCTAGTGACTCCCTTACCGACCACCTGAGCAAGCACAATATTTACCGTGCTTTATCGGCGGCTGCTGTGGTCAGCAGAGGCGTATGATGACGGCGGCGCGCCAACGCTGTGTAGACCTGTAAACCTCAATGCTATTCTGGCCTTGACTGTGTCAGCAGTCGGGAACTGCACTGAGTTTTCGTGAGGCGAAAAACTGTGTTTTTCCCTAGCTGAACCATTACAAATGTTCACACACTCTGGCTTAGCGACGTGTACCTGTCTGCCCTCTTCAATTGTTCTGCAGAATGTAACTACCTTGTGTCAAAATCCGTAATCTCCAATCCAGATGTGTTACGAATGTTCACTAAAATGTTCTTCTAGGCTGACAGAACAGAAATTTTTCCGTCTCCACACGGTCTTGGTTCCCCCTCTGTACCTTGTGTTTATCCACTACCACAGGTCGTAGTGGCCAATGCTCATTGTGGTACGACTTGCATCGTTTCTTGTCCCAATGAGGCTTGAGAAGCATATTGAGGGTGGAAACTATTTTCAAATGGTTCAAACGGCTCTAAGCACTATGGGACTTAACATCTGAGGTCATTAGTCCCCTAGACGTAGAAATACTTAAACCCAACTAACCTATGGACATAACACACATCCATGCCCGATGCCGGATTCGAACCTGTGACCGTAGCAGTAGCGCGATTCCGGACTGAAGCGTCTAGAACCACTCGGTCACAGCGGCCGGCCAAACTATTTTCCTTCTGGCCTATAGCATTCATGTTTCGCTCCTATCCTCTCATACGCTGCCCATACACGAGCTGTCCACGTGCAACATCGTGTTCTCCACGACTTCATCACGTGATATACAAGTATTTGTTAAACATAGCAGTGCTTTCCACTGTGGCCTGTTTTCTGTTTCGAAAAAAGAAACAAGGCAACAATGTTTTTCGTACTTTTCAAAGACCTCCCATTGTGATTCTGAAAGCATTCCTTTCATAGAAACTTTCCCAGGCATCAGGTGTTGTCTTTCTACGTTGTTCTGTCCAGTCATCTCTGACCCACTGTTTACTTTGTGTAACTCAACATTTTTCATAAATGCGAATTCTGTGTATTGGCCCTCTAAGAACGGCCACGCGAACCCTTGTTATGCTAAGCTGTTTCTTTCCATTCCACGCAGGTGTAAGTCAGAGAAGCTCGCTTATTGTTAGCTGTGCGCTGTCACCCAGCTTCGGGATGCGCGTCTTTGAAGGGTCGGTGGGCTTTTTATGGCCCTTCTTGAAATGCGTTCCATGTTCTTCTCTCGACAGCTGGGAATTCCCTGTGTCCACTTCAGTTCAAAGTGATTGCGATACTACGTGACTATTAACACGCAAAGTAGGGAATGCTTAGTAGTATGTCAGCCACGTACGAATGATTACTCTCCGTACTACGCAAATTAGTATCACTTTACTTGAAGTAGGGCATACATGGTATCAAACTCCTTGGCTTGATGCGTAGATAACGTTTCGACATTTAAAATAGTGTGTTAAGGGGCAAAATTATACCGCCACCTTTCAACTATTTGCGCAATAAATTAAGACTGGAAGTATTGTGGCCAAACCTCCAACAAAGTCTTAGTGGCAAAAGGGTGTGAAACAGGCTCTGGAGAGAATAAAAACTGTAACAAGAGTCAATCACACATCGTTCTTATTGTAAATATTTTCCTGGCTAGTTTTATTTGTCCACCGTGTGCAACTATGCGGTGCTGCTGTTCTGATTTAACATAATTTTAAGGCGCTTCCGTATCGGCGGGTGTATCAGTCATTCTCTTTAAACTCTCACGACCCGTACTCTTCCATTTTACATTGTACATCACACTAGGGCACAATTTGTTTATGTCGAAAATATTTATAACGAAATTTGCGCGTATTCCGACAGTAGATATTTGGTCACAAATCGAAACTTTCAATAGCAATATAAAGTGAAAAATTTGCGTTGCTTCCTGGTTAAAGGCAAAAGGAAAAAGCTTAAAACTATGTTTTTATTTCGCTTATCCACTTCCCCTTAGTACCAGATTTACAAGTACGATGTATATAGAAAATGTCGTACTTGTGATAATAGCAGCCGAGAAGTTCAGTAAACGATTTTAAGTACAAGATGATAGTGCCTAGAGTTTAACATCCCGTCGACACTGCCATCATTGAAGATGGAGTACTGTGTTAGTTCAAAAAGTTTGAGCCACATCCTCTTCGAGGATTCGAGTATTCTGCTGTACGTTATTCTGTGAGGAAACAACAATAAGCCAAAATTGGGATAGGTGGGGAAGCACACATCCCGCTTAACATTATAGTATGTGGCGTAGCACTGTACTTACTAAACGTAAATACAAGGTTCTCTTTTCAAACAACCAGTTCAAGAATTTAACCCGCTCCTCCCCACACTCCTCTGCTCTTGGTGACATTAGTGCTGAGGGTAGTTTATGTAACAGAGTCATATATTACTTTGCTGCCTTGTTTCTTTTACATAAACACCCAAAACAACATAAACAGAACACTGCAGAAGCACCCATAACATCACATAATGCAGATACAACCATGAAAAATAATCTAGAAGTCGAATTATGTCAATGGCATACATCACCTTCACCGGGCAACAGAACATTCCCAAGCGTAAATAAGCAATCTTGATGTAATTGGCGGGTGTGCTGAGGGAGCAAAATACGAATTCTTTTGTTTGTTCCCAATTTCAGTTTTATGTGGTAACACACACCACGAAAGGTAATTTGGCGTGTGAGATTTAAATGAAATATATTTGAAACGATGATGTACATGTGATATGTAATTAACGTTCTTGAAAAATGTATAATCAGCTATTGTAATAATTTGAATTTTTTTTGAAAATAAGCTGTACACAATGTACTGTTGGAACATTTTCAACATACCTAACTAAAATATGTTTTTTAACGATGCACATAAAATGAACGAAATTTCTTCACATAATGTACATGATAGTAATTTCAAATTGCCAAAAGTGGTCCTCTAAAATAATATGCTGATTTGCATCAGGCATATTGCAGTACATTGGTAAGACTTTTATGTACTAGTGGCTGCAGCTTGATTATATTGTTTCTGAAGTGGAGAGTGACAGAATATTCACTCAACGGGACTAGATCTGAAAATTTTCGAACAAAGTTCTTCCAACATCTAAAGTCTTATACGTCGCACAGTTGTACCTGTCCCGTTATGATGTCAGAATTAATTAATGGTGATGGGGTGTTTGGTACAATTTCATATTATTACAAAAGCTGATTATACAGTATCCAAAAACGTTAATTTCATATCAACTTTTATATGAAAAACATTGAGCCGTGGCGGCTCATATCGATAGCGCCACTCTGGTGGTTTATCTTTCCTGCCACGTTCGTGCCTTTACAGCCAAATAACGGTCCACTCTTCTGATGTCACACGTGGTCGACCCTGCTGTGGCCTCCGCGATACAGTTTTGGTCTCTATAAATTGTCGCCAGATCCGAGAAACAACAGAGCGATTCACTTTAAGCCGCCGGGCCACGTAATTTGCTTCCATTCTTCCTATGGCTCTCCACCGCAGAGAGACTGGGAGGCGTCTTCTCTGTACCATACTGCACCGTCTGTGACTGTGTCTACAGCGATTGTGGATGTGGTACTACCCGGGAAACACGGTTTTCTGTATGCACTGTAAATGTACATTACACATTTTTTGATATCTTCGGAAATGCCATTTTCGACTTGGCTGTGCGATTTGAAAATGGGTCTCGGACCGGAACTAGTCATCGAATGAAAAATAAAATATTTTCAACTTAGACTGGTCTTTCGTTCAATTGGTTAGCACAAGTTGCTGTCCGGTCATTAATGCAGAATGCCGGTAATCCATATTTTGTAACTCTTCTTGCTCGATGAACAACGTAGCCTACTAGGTCACAAGCCAGTCATTCAGTTGTTAAGTTGTTTTCAAGAATTTTCTGTGTATTTTGCAAATGTGACTGAGTTTTCCCGTAGGTATTTGGAACACACAGCGTTTGCTGAATTACGTTTTCTACTTTCAAAATTCTACTTCTATTCTTTAACTCCAGTTTTCTAATTAATGTCCACAGTTATCTTACGTATCATAACAACAAACGCTCAGGTTTATATTCCAAGTTACCGTATCACTCTTATGGCAAATTCACGAGTGATTCTCAAAAACATATTAATAATCACAAAGCAAAAATTAAGATGCGTAATTATCGTTTAATTTTTCAAGTACGTCACACGTCCCCTACACTTCACCAGCGAGCTGCGCCACTTTGTGAAGTTTATACACATGGTAAAAGAAGTAATGAGATGTAATACATCCAATCGTAGGTTCTGCATGTATAAAAGAATCACAAACAATAAAAACCAAATTAAACATCTTGTTCAAAAATGAAATACTCGTGAGATCTGAAAGTTTTATTGGCAAATGAAAATTTCTCGTCGCTAAATTTTTGATGAGCTGCTAGGACATTTCCTCTACATTGCTTTTCCATTTCCATCCCTAAGTAACGTGGTCTCTACAAGTACTGAGCTCAGGTACGTCTGCAGCTTCTTCCAAAAGAAACGATATCGGACGAAACTCAGCCAGATGACACCTAGTGATCTGCAGCAAGTCACTGTCCTATCAGTTTGGCGGTCTTCCTCGTGGTCGATCTTTCTCTCTTGGACTCCATTCTAGCATCGCAGTTGTCCACCGGTCGTTTCTTTTAGCAACATGGCTGCTCCATTGCGATTACATAGTGATTGTTCTCTCCAGGATATACTTGATGTTCGTAACTGGTCTGATGTCTTCTGCATCCCAACACAGACCTCTCCATGTCTCGCTGTATACTTCAGAATTTCCGTCTTGTATACTCATGAAATGTCCTCGTCTCAAACCGTAATTCATAACGGGGAGGATACACTGATCAAAAACATTTTTCTTTAAGTTTTACTGTCGTATCTGACCTGAGGATAGTTTAACGTCTTCCAAATGCTTGCCAGCCTAACCTGATGAGTTGAAAGATTTCCGATCTTACGTCTCCCGTCATATTTACAAGCTGACCAAGACTTATGTATTCTCTGTTGTTTAAAATATAGCCTGTCCCGCGAAATACAAGTAAATAAATAAAGAGGTGGCCGAGCGGTTATAGGCGCTACAGTCTGGAACAGCGCGACCACTGCGGTCGCAGGTTCGAATCCTGCCTCGAGCATGGATGAGTGTGATGTCCTTAGGTTAGTTAGGTTTAAGTAGTTCTAAGTTCTAGGGGACTGATGACCTCAGAAGTTAAGTCCCAGAGTGCTCAGAGCCATTTGAAATAAATAAAAATATAAACAAAAATATTCGATCAGGTCATCCACGTAGCATGCAAATAACTAAGCGGAAGGAGACCCATCGTCTAAGCGTGGGCAACAGAGTTCTTTCAACGTTTGAGTGTGAGCGCGCGCGTATGTGTGTGTGTGTGTGTGTGTGTGTGTGTGTGTGTGTGTGTGCCTTGTCTGAAGAGAGCAAAAATATTCTTACACATATGCGGGGGACTCACGACGTAAAATTGAAAGTAAAGCAGATTTTGTGGTGAGCGCTAAATATATCAAGAGAAAATACTGTTCAGAGCAGAAGTGCGCCGTTCTCAGTAGTGGACAGACACGACGCTGCGTAAACTAGACTACTCTGGACCGTGCAGCTTAGACGGGCTCGCACATAAGCTACTCAGGTATCTTCAGTGTACTACATTACGCGAGAAGTCTGACGAACAAGAAATTATCACCCAAGTAGCCGGGACATTTGTCGCCTAAGCGTCATCTGGTGTTCACATAGAATAATTTAATTTACGAGATGGCGCGAGGCAAGAATTATTTCATATGCGAGAATTAAACTGGCGAGTGAGCTCCCTTCGTTTAGGTTTTCGTTTTGCAAGAATTAATCTAGTCCGTGTATCAAGCGACAGTGAATATCGCGGTAGACTCTAGGTATGCGACAGGAGCTATACTTCACACACACCAGAATAGGTCCGCTTACCTGCTTACGTGCCTTCAGACAATGCGGAGCCGGGCTTTACACTGAATTACGTAGCGTGCTGCACAGCGCTCAGTAACTAGAACCGATGACTACTCCTTCGCGCTAAAGCGATATCGTTCTTCAGGAAACACCAGTAGGAAACAGCGATACTTTGAAAATGCCTCAGTGTTGTGACTCGAGACAGTTCCTCCGAAATTGACCCCAGAAATATGATGTCCTAGTTAACGAGCGCCATTGCATGCTTGAAAGCAACACCTTCACAGAACTCTCCCTCTTCTCGTAGAGGGAGTCTGTGATCGTGATCGTATTACTTACGCAAAAACAGTCAACATTCCTTTTCGTGAAACAACTAGAATAAAGGGAAACAAAACATTAGTTATTCCCTGTGACTTAAGCCAGTGCTTCCCAAACTGTGGGTAGTGGGTCGCGAGACCTGTTCAGGTGGGCCGCCGGACGACTTTTAAAATAAGTAAGTGAAAATCTTACCGCCTGAAAATATGAAATCCTATTTCAAGAGGAAGGTTTTACAGTCTGAACAGTTATATACAAAACCATTCTAAGCAAGAGACTACTGTGGCTTAATAACGTGCTCTGGGCGAAACGAGAACAACACAGTTGCAGGACTCATCGGTAATTGCGATAATGCAACACCGCTTTACCTTCCACTCGCAACAATGTGATTCATGGCGGTGAGAGCGTGCTTTGTTTGTGTGTCGGCATAGTGTGTGCATGCTTGTTTATTGCGGCGGCTTGTTTCATTTTATTTCACTATGGACGCGTGGATTAAAACAAGATCGTTCCGGAAAAGACAGACTTCATGTAATTACAACGAACCTTCCACATCCGGTACCAGTGCATCATGTAATATACCTAAAGGAGACTGTGTTAGTGAAGATAGTGAACTGAACTCCTTCCAGAATAAGGCAAACTTTCGCTTTCGTAAATACAATGATGATTATTTGAAATATGGGTTTATGTTTTCTGGCACAGATCAAGAGCCGCTTCCTCAGTGTGTTGTGTGCTTTGAAGTACTTGCTAACAAGAGTATGAAACCCTCAAAACGGAAAAGACATTTATCAAAGAAACATCCAGAATACGCAAGTAAGTCAATCGATTTTTTCCAAAATAAAAAACAAAAATTTCCAAAGTCAAAATCAGTGACGACAAAATCGACTTCTAGGGAACAAAATAAGCAAGCTACAATCACTTCGTATCGACTGTCATTATAGATAGCCAATACAATATCTGATGCTTTATTTAGCGAAAAGCACACAAGACTAATTGCCGCCGGCCGCGGTGGTCTAGCGGTTCTAGGCGCTCAGTCCGGAGCCGCGCGACTGCTACGGTCGCAGGTTCGAATCCTGCCTCGGGCATGGATGTGTGTGATGTCCTTAGGTTAGTTAGGTTTAAGTAGTTCTAAGTTCTAGGGGACTGATGACCATAGATGTTAAGTCCCATAGTGCTCAGAGCCATTTGAACCATTTTTGAACTAATTGCCGAAATACCCCTATCAAACACAATGGTAAAGAGAAGAATCGATGGAATGTCAGAGTTTGTAAAACAGTCCACGATCACAGTTTTCAAGCAAAGTGACTACTTTTCACTTCAGCTTGATGAAACCACAGATACAGCCGACGAAACTATTCTTTTAGCTTTTGTTAGGTTTGAATCTAATGGGAGTATAGAAGAAGAAATGCTCTTTTGTAAATGTTTGCCAATGTCAACAACAGGGCAAGAAATTTTTAAATGTCTTGATGGCTTTATGGTAGAAAATGAAATACAGTGGACAAAATATGTTACACTGACGACTAATGGTACCCGTGCTATATCTGGCGTTTACTCGGGTTTAAATTCCAAAGTTAGGGCACTTGCCGCTTCTGTTCAATGGACTCACTGCAGCATGTCTAAAGAAAATCATTAATGACGCAGTGAAAACTGCGAATTTCATCAAATCTAGACCTAAAAATTCAAGATTGTTTGCGATGAGATGGGCAGTGACCACAAAACACTTCTCCTGCACTGTGAAGTACGCTGGTTGTCTAGAAGGAAAGTGCTATGAAGATTATTTGAGCTTCGAAATCAGCTGAGAATCTTCCTGTCGGAGCACAAAAGTGATGCGTAATCTGTGATCAGTTTCTTGGACATGTTAAATGACGAAACTGGCTAATACGTCTTTCATGTTTGGGTGACATATTCAGTTTTCTTAATAGCCTCAGTTTATCGCAGCAAGGGAAGGATGTCCACAAGTTCTATGTTCAAGATAAAATAGAAACAACTATTAAAAACTTGAAAGATGGTCCAGTAAAGTGAAAGTGAGCTGTTTTGATGCATTCCCACTCCTCAATGATTCCTCAGAAACATATGAAGTCAGAGTTAACGAGAAAACAGCAGCTGCCATGAAGGAACATTTGAAGCACTGACCTCTTAGCTTCAGGTACTTATGCTGAATTAATTTTACTAGTAATCTCTTAGTTTTTAATTATTCCTTATTAAACATGTTTATGATTTTCATGTTATTGTTTTCACCCTATACAGAAAAGTAACAATTAAGTTCAACCACCTCCATTTCCAAAATGATAGTTAGGCCTTACCCACATTGTTGTTGTTGTTGTGGTCTTCAGTCGTGAGACTGGTTTGATGCAGCTCTCCATGCTAATCTATCCTGTGCAAGCTTCTTCATCTCCCAGTTCTACTGCAACCTACATCCTTCTGAATCTGCTTAGTGTATTCATCTCTTGGTCTCCCTCTACGATTTTTACCCTCCACGCTGCCCTCCAATGCTAAATTTGTGATCCCTTGATGCCTCAGGACATGTCCTACCAACCGATCCCTTCTTCTAGTCAAGTTGGGCCACAAACTTCTCTTCTCCCCAGTCCTATTCAATACCTCCTCATTAGTTACATGATCTACCCACCTAATCTTCAACATTCTTCTGTAGCACCACATTTCGAAAGCTTCTATTCTCTTCTTGTCTAAACTATTTATTGCCCATGTTTCACTTCCATACATGGCTACACGCCACACAAATACTTTCAGAAACGACTTCCTGATACTTAAATCTATACTCGATGTTAACAAATTTGTCTTCTTCAGAAACGCTTTCCTTGCCATTGCCAGTCTACATTTTATATCCTCTCTACTTCGACCATCATCAGTTATTTTGCTCTCAAAATACCAAAACTCCTTTACTACTTTAAGTGTCTCATTTCCTAATCTAATTCCCTCAGCAACACCCGACCTAATTCGACTACATTCCATTATCCTCGTTTTACTTTTGTTGATGTTCATCTTATATCCTCCTTTCGTTCAACTGCTCTTCCAAGTCCTTTGCCGTCTCTGACAGAATTACAATGTCATCGGCGAACCTCAAAGTTTTTATTTCTTCTCCTTGGATTTTAATACCTACTCCAAATTTTTCTTTTGTTTCCTTTACTGCTTGCTCAATATACAGATTGAATAACATCGGGGAGAGGCTACAGCCCTGTCTCACTTCCTTCCCAACCACTGAATCCCTTTCATGTCCCTCGACTCTTACAACTGCCATCTGGTTTCTGTACAAATTGTAAATAGCCTTTCGCTCCCTGTATTTTACCCCTGCCACCTTTAGAATTTGAAAGAGAGTATTCCAGTCAATATTGTCAAATGCTTTCTCTAAGTCTACAAATGCTAGAAACGTAGGTTTGCCTTTCCTTAATCTTTCTTCCAAGGTAAGTCGTAAGGTCAGTAGTACCTCAAGTGTTCCAACATTTCTACGGAATCCAAACTGATCTTCCCCGAGGTCGGCTTCTACCAGTTTTTCCATTCGTCTGTAAATAATTCGCGTTAGTATTTTGCAGCTGTGGCTTATTAAACTGATAGATCGGTAATTTTCACATGTGTCAACACCCGCTTTCTTTGGGATTGGAGTTATTATATTCTTCTTGAAGTCTGAGGGTATTTCGCCTGTCTCGTACATCTTGCTCACCAGATGGTAGTGTTTTGTCAGGACTGGCTCTGCCAAGGCCGTCAGTAGTTCTAATGGAATGTTGTCTACTCCCGGGGCCCTGTTTCGACTCAGGTCTTTCAGTGCTCTGTCAAACTCTTCACGCAGTATCGTATCTCCCATTTCATCTTCATCTACATCCTCTTCCATTTCCATAATATTGTCCTCAAGTTCATCGCCCTTGTATAGACCCTCTATATACTCCTTCCACCTTTCTGCATTCCCCTCTTTGCTTAGAACTGGGTTTCCATCTGAGCTCTTGATATTCGTACAAGTGGCTCTCTTTTCTCCAAAGGTCTCTTTAATTTTCCTGTAGGCTGTATCTATCTTACCCCTAGTGAGATAAGCCTCTACATCCTTACATTTGTCCTCTAGCCATGCCTGCTTAGCCATTTTGCACTTCCTGTCGATCTCATTTTTGAGATATTTGTATTCCTTTTTGCCTGCTTCATTTACTGCATTTTTATATTTTCTCCTTTCATCAATTAAAGTCAATATTTCTTCTGTTACCCAAGGATTTCTACTAGCCCTCGTCTTTTTACCTACTTGATCCTCTGCTGCCTTCACTACTTTATCCCTCAGAGCTACCCATTCGTCTTCTACTGTATTTCTTTCCCCCATTCCTGCCAATTGTTCCCTTATGCTGTCCCTGAAACTCTGTGCAACCTCTGGTTTAGTCAGTGTATCCAGGTCCCATCTCCTTAAATTCCCACCTTTTTGCAATTTCTTCAGTTTTAATCTACAGTTCATAACCAATAGATTGTGGTCACAGTCCACATCTGCCCCTGGAAATGTCCTACAATTTAAAACCTGGTTCCTGAATCTCTGTCTTACCATTATATAATCTATCTGATACCATTTAGTATCTCCAGGATTCTTCCATGTATACAACCTTCTTTTATGATATAAAAATCATAAAAGATTCCGTCCCACATAGCGAACTCAAGAGAATCTGATAGTTTCACATTAATCCCACTGATAGTTGTTTGCTTATTCAAGAGTGTTACTTAATATTGATTTCTTTTGTAGGTATTACTTTCCAAGAATTCCTGATGAACTACACTCCTGGAAATTGAAATAAGAACACCGTGAATTCATTGTCCCAGGAAGGGGAAACTTTATTGACACATTCCTGGGGTCAGATACATCACATGATCACACTGACAGAACCACAGGCACATAGACACAGGCAACAGAGCATGCACAATGTCGGCACTAGTACAGTGTATATCCACCTTTCGCAGCAATGCAGGCTGCTATTCTCCCATCGAGACGATCGTAGAGATGCTGGATGTAGTCCTGTGGAACGGCTTGCCATGCCATTTCCACCTGGCGCCTCAGTTGGACCAGCGTTCGTGCTGGACGTGCAGACCGCGTGAGACGACGCTTCATCCAGTCCCAAACATGCTCAATGGGGGACAGATCCGGAGATCTTGCTGGCCAGGGTAGTTGACTTACACCTTCTAGAGCACGTTGGGTGGCACGGGATACATGCGGACGTGCATTGTCCTGTTGGAACAGCAAGTTCCCTTGCCGGTCTAGGAATGGTAGAACGATGGGTTCGATGACGGTTTGGATGTACCGTGCACTATTCAGTGTCCCCTCGACGATCACCAGTGGTGTACGGCCAGTGTAGGAGATCGCTCCCCACACCATGATGCCGGATGTTGGCCCTGTGTGCCTCGGTCGTATGCAGTCCTGATTGTGGCGCTCACCTGCACGCCGCCAAACACGCATACGACCATCATTGGCACCAAGGCAGAAGCGACTCTCATCGCTGAAGGCGACACGTCTCCATTCGTCCTTCCATTCACGCCTGTCGCGACGCCACTGGAGGCGGGCTGCACGATGTTGGGGCGTGAGCGGAAGACGGCCTAACGGTGTGCGGGACCGTAGCCCAGCTTCATGGAGACGGTTGCGAATGGTCCTCGACGATACCCCAGGAGCAACAGTGTCCCTAATTTGCCGGGAAGTGGCGGTGGGGTCCCCTACGGCACTGCGTAGGATCCTACGGTCTTGGCGTGCATCCGTGCGTCGCTGCGGTCCGGTCCCAGGTCGACGGGCACGTGCACCTTCCGCCGACCACTGGCGACAACATCGATATACTGTGGAGACCTCACGCCCCACGTGTTGAGCAATTCGGCGGTACGTCCACCCGGCCTCCCGCATGCCCACTATACGCCCTCGCTCAAAGTCCGTCAACTGCTCATACGGTTCACGTCCACGCTGTCGCGGCATGCTACCAGTGTTAAAGACTGCGATGGAGCTCCGTATGCCACGGCAAACTGGCTGACACTGACGGCGGCGGTGCACAAATGCTGCGCAGCTAGCGCCATTCGACGGCCAACACCGCGGTTCCTGGTGTGTCCGCTGTGCCGTGCGTGTGATCATTGCTTGTACAGCCCTCTCGCAGTGTCCGGAGCAAGTATGGTGGGTCTGACACACCGGTGTCAATGTGTTCTTTTTTCCATTTCCAGGAGTGTACTATGAATAAGAAACCCGTTTGAAGAGCACAGCCGTAAAAAGTTAAAACTGTCGACATCTGCGGAAGACTCCCTGATGGAACTATCGTGTGATTCTTCTTTGAAAACTTTATTTCAAGAATTACGCCTAATCCCATTTGGGATGAAATTAAAGGAAGAGTATCGAGTGTTTGCAAACATAGCTTTGAAGGAACTATTGGGATTCACAACTACTTACTTATATGAACGTGCGATTTATACCTTTTTTTTTTAAAAAAAAAAACAAATATATAAAAAACTTTGCGTGGAAAACGATTAACGACTAAAACTAACAAGCTTCACACCAGGCATAGAAGGCGTCATTAACACCAAGACTCAACAATACCTCAAATCTCATTAAGTTCACCATTTAATTTGCATGAAATAAAATTCTTATGGGCCAAAATATTGTTTCCTTTCTTTAATTATGTTCCCTTTATCATTTTCAAAATTATTACTCAGCAAAGCATTTTTTCATACAATACAAACTTCAGTTTCATATTATATATAATTTTTATATCACTCATAACTACTCCGTAGTGACGGTAGTAGTAGAGTCTACATGTGTTTATACAGGGTCGCGAAAATGTGTCCAAAAAAATAGTGAGTCACGTTATAAATAAGTTTGGGAAACACTGACTTAAGCTATTTATATTAATATATGAAATAGGCAAACATACAAATCTACCAGGTTACCAAAAATACGCGACGTTGTGATTACAGGCGTCAGATGGCGTGTGTCGTTACAACTAAGAAGACACAAACTGTGCCGTGGGTATATGTATGAAAGGAGCAGAAGTGGTATAAGTGCAAAACTGACATATTAGAGGTAACTGTGTATCTGCTCGGAACATGATGTCCTCTTTCGAGAGGAAAAGTGAAGTACGCCCATAGTTGGGGGTGGTTAGTGGTGGTGGTTAGTGTTTAACGTCCCGTCGACAACGAGGTCATTAGAGACGGAGCGCAAGCTCGGGTTAGGGAAGGATTGGGAAGGAAATCGGCCGTGCCCTTTCAAAGGAACCATCCCGGCATTTGCCTGAACCGATTTAGGGAAATCACGGAAAACCTAAATCAGGATGGCCGGAGACGGGATTGAACCGTCGTCCTCCCGAATGCGAGTCCAGTGTGCTAACCACTGCGCCACCTCGCTCGGTCGCACATAGTTCTCTCTTCTCCTTACAGGGTGCTACATTTTCCTATTGCTGTTATAAATTCCCTCCTTTTTTCAGAAGTGAAACAAGTCTGTACTGTTGTGAAACACGGATTTAAGGAGTGAAGATATTTATACTAAACGTCCTGAACAGTTACAGAACGAACCACGCAGTCAGCATAAATCATTCGAACATGAACAGAATGACGGTAAAATAAATAGACTTGTTGATTTTAGATAGCGCCTAGGGTCAAAAGTTAGGTTAAGGAACGAAACGAAAGTAGTTCTATTTTTTTAAGAATTTGCGGGGTTTTAGTACAGTTATTTATGGAATTACGGGATAATTTTACACTCCAGCGAAAGATGCAGCTAGAACAGTTTGGTTTGATTCATATTTGAGGCGAGTCTGCTAATATTACACCATCAGGGCATACCACAAATGGGAACGAAGCAATATGGTCAAGAAGCGTTAGGAATGTGTGTCGCAGTTCTGGAAAACCCTACATAAATCAAATAGGAAACGATCGGTCTGATGTACTAGAAACTGCTAAAAGAAGCCATTTCAGATGACTGTGATACAGCACGGAGATTTCTTATTCATCTGAAAAATCTTTAACAAAGTGGAAAAGAAATAAACTGTCTGAAAATAAAGTGGTTGTGAACTTAGAGGGGGTGGGGGGACAGGGTATCCGGGAGTACCCTTCACCATTAAACTGAAAGAAACAGAGAACTCTGCCTTCAATTTCTGTTCGATAGTTCACTAATTCTCCAAAAGAGTCAGACTTGTCAATTGAGTTCTCTTGAATGTGAAAGCAAGAGGAGGTCTTCCTTTTCCTGGCCTAGTCCCGTGTGTCACGGGTTCGGTACGTTATGCTGGATAGGGCACTGTTAGTGCAAGGGGGTGGCCAATTACTCTTTGTATCGCCGCCCATCCAGCCGCCCCCCCCCCTTTCCTTGGACAGAATCTGTGTACTCTATCTGTCTGCGTCCAGCCGGCCGCGGTGGTCGTGCGGTTCTACGCGCTCCAGTCCGGAGCCGCGCTGCTGCTACGGTCGCAGGTTCGCATCCTGCCTCGGGCATGGGTGTGTGTGATGTCCTTAGGTTAGTTAGGTCTAAGTAATTCTAAGTTCTAGGGGACTGATGACCACAGCAGTTGAGTCCCATAGTGCTCAGAGCCATTTGAACCATTTTTTGTCTGCGTCTATTGTTATTCCGTGTGAAAGTTTTCGAAATGTCTGAATCGTGTAACTGGGGGGGTTTGTGGGCACCAGTCCGATATTTGCCTTGTCCAATATGGGAAACGGCCTAAAACCCACAGCCATGCTCGCGGGCACATCGGCCCACGTCGTTAATCCGCCGGGTGGATTCGATTCGGAGTCGGTGCGCGCCTCTCCGAACCTCGAGACCAATGTACTAACGCGCGTCGCTATCCGGCCAGGTCACAAAATAAAAAGGTTGGCATGGATTAAGTATCTTTTATATCTCCAAGTTGACATGCTTCCTTCAAAAACTTGACCGTCGTTTTAAACACCAGGTAAGGAAAAAGACGCTATGCGAGCAACAATGAATATGATGATGATGATGATGATGATGAAAATCATGATGATGATTATGACGATGATGACGATGACGAAGACCAACCACTGTATCCCGTGTAATTTGTTTCGCAAAATATTCTCATTTCTAGTTCGGGTGGGATGTCAAACTTGGATGGACTGTAATGTTCAGAACAGAGCCATTTTAAGTTCCTTTAATTGTAGTGATTTCTCATAGTTGTGTAATAGTGTAGTCTGGAATTCAATATTTCCAGCAATAAAATATATGTTTATTTCTTCTGTAAGCAATCATCTTAGAAATAAAGGTATATAGTCCATTAACAATTTTTTATGCTCATTTTTTCAAATTCCTGTTTTTGTCCAAACCACGTGTTTAGACTTAACACCGCTTCAGCTCTGGACGCCTCGTTTGACAACGTGCGAGTGATGGCGTTACTCTCAGGGAGTGTCATATCGTGTACGTCTTGATGCTTACTGTTGAGTTCTTCATATGTTAATTGCAAAGACTGAAACAGAAATAGAATGTACAGGACTACTATAAATGATTCACTCCTTTTCGCCGGCCGTTGTGACCGAGCGGTTCTAGGCGCTTCAGTCCGGAACCGCACGACTGCTACGGTCGCAGGTTCGAATCCCGCCTCCGGCGTGGATATGTGTGGTATCCTTAGGTTAGTTTGGTTTAATTAGTTCTAAGTTCTAGGGAACTGATGACCTCAGATGTTAAGTCCCATAGTGCTCAGAGCCATTTGAACCATTTTTGAATTCCTTTTCACAGCTCAATATTTTCCAAAGTATTAGATCTACAAATATGATTGGTGCAAACTCACCGAGTTAGTATTGTGATTACCAGTTGCTGTTATGAGTGCAGCGCCTTGAGAAAACGACGAATAAGCAATAAAAGGATTTTTGTATGTTGGAATATGCGAGATGTTCATCTGTTACAACACAGCAGCTAGAGTTTAGAATGAATTATGAAACATAAAAAAAGCATGATGTAAACAGAGCATCGGGTACTGGTACTGATAATTCAGGGACGCTGTTTTTCAGAAAGGTACCGGTCGACCAAGTGTGCCAGATGCAACCTTGGAGGGAGTGAGGCAGAGTTTTGTACGCAGTCAAAAAAAAAAAAAAAAAAAAAAAAAAACGGTCCACGTAAGCCATAAACTTGGAATATCACAGCAGACTGTGTGGAATATCTTGCGACGGCGGTTGCATTTCAAACTGTACCGTCTGCAGCTCCTCACGCAATTAAAACAGGGAGAGTATGGCTGGTGCCTTCCATTTTGTACTACAATGCAGGAACCACTTAAGGATGAACATTTCTCCTCCTCGCTTATATTCAACGACGGAGCAAACTTACATTTATCTGCAAAGGTTAATCGCTACAACGGGAGAGTGTGGGGCAATGAAAATCCTTGAGAAATTGTGGTTCATGAAAGGGATTCACCGAAGATTAACGTTTTCTCTGCAGTGTTAGGGAGAAAGCAGTATGGTCGTCTTTCCCTTGTGAGGGACTGTAATAGGCACTTCTTACTTCGATATGTTACAATTCTCTTTGTTTCCACAATTGACCGATGATTCCGAGAATTTCATCTTCCGTCAA
Source organism: Schistocerca piceifrons (assembly GCF_021461385.2). Taxonomy (NCBI): domain Eukaryota; kingdom Metazoa; phylum Arthropoda; class Insecta; order Orthoptera; family Acrididae; genus Schistocerca; species Schistocerca piceifrons. The sequence goes on along the minus strand of NC_060149.1, from coordinate 875,450,149 downwards.
GACGGGGTACCCCTTCACTGCAGCATCGATGTTCGTCGCAATCTAAACGACAAGTTTCGACATCGCTGGACTGAAGGTAGTGGTGAAGATGTTGCAGCTGTGTTCCCTTACCCCCACATCCACCACCTTCCCCTCCTCCCCATGTCGCCTGACCTATCGATTTGTGACTTTTCCCGTTGGGAGTTCATTAAGGATCCTGTTTACGTACCCCCACTGCCAAGCTACCCAGAGAACGCATCAATGCTGCTGTGATGAGCATTTACAGGATGTTGCTACATAAGGTGTGGTACGAACTTGACTACCGCTTAGAAGTGCGTCGTGTCACCGGAGGAGCACTCATAGTAAATTTGTAGCTTGGTGAGTTTAGGGTTCTATTCATGCATCAATACTTTGGAAAATATAAGGCTCTGATCAGGAATGAATCATTTATAGTAACCCCGTACTAAAATACAGTAATTTAACCATTTTGAAATGAAAAGAATTCGTGCAATAAACCTTCTCTCCCTTTCTCTTTCTCTCCCCTCCTTTTTTTCAGTTTGTTTCCAACATCTAAGAAGGCGTCGAAGCACTTCTCTCAGCTCAAGATAAAGGCAAATGTTACAGTGTATTGCTGACTGTACGGTTACCTCGAAACTCAGCCTCTTAATACGATTCACAGATCCTTGGCACCTTCTTCTTTATGAATGAAGTCCTCCAAGGTGTTCTTTAATTTTTGGAAACATGAAACTGGATGGGGCCAAGTCGGGACTGTATGGAGGATGATTGATGAAAGTGAAGTCAGAGCGTCGGATTGCTGCAAATGTCGCTGCGCTCGTGGGTGGTCTGGCATTGTCATGCTGTAGAAGAGAGTTCACTATGCGTGGACGAGGTCTTCGAATTCGAAACTCGATTACAGCACGCTGTTTCTCACGCACCGGCATAGTTACATTATATTCCGACATGTTACACGCTACAATTCGGAGCCCTCTAGCGGCAAAGGGGTTCAAATTTGTAGACATGAAGAATAAAGATGTAGGATGTCTATACCGCTTGCTTCATTTTAAAATCTTTACGAGTTTTCCCAAAAAAATTCGAAGGCAGTACTTTGCAGCACGCCCTCGTAGGTGACCGTGGGAAATGCCTGTAGAGTACTGTACCGTGTTTGTGCCCTTGATGACGACGAGGGGAAAACGAAAGTGGTAGACGAAAGCCGGAACCAGCGGTAATCTAGCTTTTAGACAGGAAGTGTGTGCCATCACTTAACCTCCTCTTGTTGGTCAAACACCGACGATGAAAATATCTAGCACCAACAGGAGATTCGGCGAACCCTTACATATTAATCTCCCTTCGAGTTCTTACGACCACGTTTAAACAGAGAACTATAGGCAATCTCGCCGTACTCGCGCGCTGTTCTCGATTCGGCGGCTTTCAGTGGCGGAAAACCTTGCTATGGAGAGGATTTAATGCTTACCTGTATTAAATAGGGCTCACTGCAGTAGTTAACAGCTATCTTCGAATCATATCCTTGGAACAGAAACGAGCATACCCACAATACACTTCATTATATAATTATGTAAAACATCTGACAAGGGGAGGCCACAACGTTTGGAACGCGGATTTACTGCAAACTTCGTACACTCGTAGTACCCCATGAGGACAACAAAATGTGTAAGCAGTAGCCCATACTTCTCAAGCGTTACTGAGAAAATCGCAAGATAATTTCAGTTGTCAAATGTGCGTGGCCATTTTAACGATGAAGCGGCTGCAGCCGAGTGGTGGCGGCACGGTAGCTCAGCGTGTTCGGTCAGAGCATTAGCTACTCTTTATAATAAAAAGACTGAACGAACGGACCGTCGAACAAACTGAACGGGTATCAGCGGACGTCCACCCTGAACAAATTCAACGAACAATATAGAACAATTAAAAAAAAAAAGTGGTTGGCGTTCAAGCCGCCGGATAGAGTTCCATTCGTCAGTTTCTTTTATTTATTTTCAACACAGTCATTTTCTTTATTATTTATATTACAACTGATATAATGGCGAAAATACGTGTAATCGGATGAACTTTTATTAAATTTAGAATGTTATTTGGCAGGCTACTAATTTTTATTATCACAAATAATAAAATATTCATAACTATCGACTAGTAAACAGCCAAACGCATTAAGTGATACTGAAAATGTATGCTTGTCCGTGATTTGAGAAATACCTTATACCTGGAAGAAGCCCGAAACGACTTGTTACCTCCAAATTTTGACCGGCACAGACGGCTTTCGGAAGATGTACAATTAATCGTCGCTTTCGACTTTACGAGTACAAGTTGCAGGATGGTATTTTTCGTAAAAACATGGAAAACATAAAGTTAAACGGCACCAGCTGCATTGAATAAATGCTATGTTTCCGCATACGTAACGTCTTTTGACGTTTTCCGTGGAAAAACAAACCTCGTTAACATTTTCAAAAACCTCTCTTTCAGACGATAGTTTGGAAGCAAAACATGCATAACGCAGTATTTCCTTAAAACTCGGCGCTGATAATTGGTTATGCAGTATCGAGTGTATTTTAATAGCGTCTTCCAAGAAGCAATTTCTCGTTCTCTTTCGATTAAATACGAACAATTTTGAAGACACGGACAAGCATACATTTTCAGTAGCACTTTATGCGTTTGGTCGTTTACTAGTCGATAGTTATGAATATTATACTATTCATTTTTTAAATTGTTCTATATTGTTCGCTAAATTTGTTCAGGGCGGACGACCGATGACACCCGTTCAGTTTTTGCGCTCATCCGTTCGCTCAGGTTTTTTATTAGAATGGAAAGCTAACGCTCTGACCGAACACGCTGAGCTACCGTGCCGCCACCACTCGGCTGCAGCCGCTTCATGGTTAAAATGGCCACGCACAGATATATATTTGACGACCGAAATTATCTTGCGATTTTCTCAGTAACGCTTGAGAAGTACGCGCTACTGCTTACACATTTTGTTGTCGTCTTGGATTACTACGAGTGTACGAAGTTTACAGTAAATCCGCGTTCCAAACATCGTGGCCTTGTGAGTACCTCGCATATTACTAGCAATGGTGTCGTTGTAGAAATCTGAAGTGATAACTCTTTAAAAATATAAACGCCGAGGACTATTTATCAAACAGAGTAAGCACGAGGCGGCTGCTCATTATTGACGGCAAAATTAGCCTGGTTCTTAACGACGAGTAAAAATCAGTTAAAATAAATCCCACATTGTTGCCGTAACTTAGTTCTCCGGAAACCCATAGTCTAGCAACTGCGGTATTCGCAGTGTTGTTGTTAGTGCAGAGAACGTTAAGCCTGTAGCGAATTAGAAACATTGCTGCAAAGTTACAGTTTTAGCTAATTTTGATGCTTTACAATAACTCAGTTAATTTTATCAGGGGTGAAGGGAGTTTTAGTGTATTCCGACACTACTCGAAGTGGCAGTTAAAGCGAACGGATTTTTTTTCCAATGCTGTGTTTAAAAAGTGCTTACATTTATCAAAGTAGTTTATAATACAGGCTCGGCAAAGAATCGTATACTACTTAAGTTTATATGTCGTGCACAGAAAATATTATTTTACGAGTAAAGCAGAAATTTACACAAATTTCCGGATACTGTCGACAGTGAAAAGAGAATACAGAGACCTACACGCCCGTAAAATGGGTAAATCTGTCCTCATTCTGAAGGATAGATATTGGACAACAGTATTTTATCAAAAGTCCCTGTAATCGAGGCGATATCACCCTGCTTTAGTCGAGCTTGGTGGTTTGGTGGCAATGTGTATGTTCGGGAACCGAAAGATAGCGGGATGGAACCCCGTTCGGATTTTGAAATCTTCAATTCTGGCTTCACATCTCAATGATCTGAAGATATGCCAGGAACGCTGCGTGGTTAGGATTCCACTTTAATATGTAAGTCGGCTTATTCCTGTATCATTACTGCAGTAGTTTAGGAGCACACAAGCCCCCGAAGTGGCGACCAATTCGAAGACCTGCGTTGGGTCTCTGAAAACCCCTCTTAGGAGACTCCTAGACAGTGATGCCATATGATTATCACCATCACCATTATTATTATTATTATTATTATTATTATTATTATTATTATTATTATTATATTCTCCCCTTGCACATTTCCTTTGTAAGATACGGCTCCCCCAGCCTTATCACATCGTGGCATATCAACAGCGGTTGTTGTTTTTCCATACACAAAACGTTGCCGGAGAAGTACGCCATCTTAACTGCCGGAAAAATCAGCGATCGAACCTCGCACTTCTCGATTTCGTGTCCGACATCCACGTAGGCACGAAGTCACATTGAATTACACTTGGACGCTTTATAAACTTTAATCTTCTGCCCGCGCATGTGTGAGAAATGATTTCCAAAAGTCTCAAGAAATTCTCAAGTTCAAATCGATTACAGACTTACCACAACCAGCATACCTTGCGTCCATGAGCTACTGTGCGAGGGTCGACAAGCACATTCATCTCATTAACTTAGCAAATTATTTACGTTCAGTTAGTATAGCAAATACGATAGCGGATTTAACACTTTCATTTTTCCGTTGTTACACTCTAGTGCGCTGACATGCGACCAGGAGTATAGTTCGAATTGTGATGGTGAAAGAAACTGTTATGACCAGAATTTAACTGGGAAGGGAGAAGTGGAGTAACACACCTTCTGTTCATCGCAGTATGCTAATTACATCCAAATCCACGTTAATTTCGATCAGAGGGCTTTTCCAAATCGGCATCAGTATTGATGAGATATGCACAACTACAACGTCGATTTGCAGTCTCGCATTCCGCGATAGCTAGAAGCGAGAAGTTTCTGTAATGCAGCAGCAGTTGAGGCAAGTGGTACTTGCAGAGCATTAATGACCGTATCGCCGGCGGAAGTACGCTGTTCCCCATTTGCGAGATGTGACGGCCGCCTGCTGAACTCCATCGCTGTCAGACAACTCGCACGTTTCTCGCCCTGGAGCTCAGACCCATCTGCCTTGTTCAGAAAGTTACATTTCGAGCTTTCCTCGCACAAGTGTGTGTATCTGCAGCAATGCACATTTTTTGTAATTGGTCTTCCGGAGCTAGAAAGTAAGTAAAACAGTTCTATAGTAACGAATATAATGAATGTTTGCAGCCAAAGGTTCCGAGTCACTACACTGAACTGGAGATTTTACATTATTTACAATAACGTTCGAGAGAATTTGCCAAATAAATACGAACTCGGAGGATGCGTAGAAAAGTGTATATGATTAAAACTGCAGAGAGGTGACGTGCGCATGAGTAGTACAAAGTGTTCTTGTGTAACCCGAATAAACATAGTTCTGCCAACCTCACTCACTGGCCAGCTGTCAAATGAAACACACTTCTCGCCATTAAAATAGCAACAATTGTCAAATTAGCATGAAGCGTAGTAGGAGACAGTGTTCTACCTTGGAATAATTTTCGGACGAAGCAGCGCTGTCACAGAAGTTTAATATATTTCCCTACTCCAGTTTCAAACAGTAGCATTCACTTTTTGACAGTTGCTGCATACTTTCGCTGAAATTACAAAAATTGTCTAGAAAAAAAGTTTTACGAAATTCGAAAAAAGTTTTCCAAGGGAAAACTTGTTCATGTATCTAGGAACAGATAAGTATTGAAATTTACAAGTATTACAAACGTGAAAATCCTATCAACAGTGTATTAAGTAGTCGTTTAAATTATTAATTTACTACACATCAACAATCAGGTAGTGAAATCACATTAAGTAGACGTTTTATGAATGCATAGTGCCTGTTCTTTAGGACATGTTCGAGAAAAAAAGACACCACGTGGATACCGTAGCTGTGAAACATATTATTTAGACACCACGCAGTCAAATAATTGATTCGCATCGATGGGCAATGAAACCAACACCTTCAGCGCGGATGCACAATTATGTTCGACCTCCTGCAGGAATCGCAAAGCAGCAAGCATGGAGGATATGGACGGGGCGGCGGATAGATGGCGCTATGTGGGACTGCGCGTCGGCCCAGAGGCGTGCCGATTTCGCCCAAGAGCGATAAACTCTTTGTCCGGGTGGTGCAATGGCTTATGCATCTGCCTACTAAGCAGATCCGAGGTTCGAATCCTGGCCGGGCACGCATTATCACTCGTCACTGCTGATTCTGCACAGTCCTGAGGCAGCTGACATCAATAGAAGCTTTCTCCCCTCTACCTTCAATTGACATAATTAAGTAGACGTATTATCAAAAACTAGTTACGAGTTAAAAACATTTTCTAATTGAAGCTATTGGAAAATACCTCAAATTGCCATTTTCAGGATCGTAAATTATTAAGATACAAAATAAACTCAGTGCAAATATTACTTGGTCTATGACCGACGAAGCATAGCGTAACAGTCCACACGTTCCATAACTAGTTTTCAAAATTCAAATTTCCTCTTAACCTCAGTGTGGGTCAGTTGGTGCAGGGCCTTGTATTCCATGATTTTCCTTTCTTTCTGTATAATCCTGCAGTCTGGCGGACAAGGGGAATGGTGTTCTCTACAGCTGACACAGATGGGAGGCGGGGCACATGGAGCATTGGGATGTGAAGGACGTCCACAGTCGCGACAGGTGACGCTGGAAGTACAGTGGGAAGACATATGCCTGAGCTTCCAGGACTTAAAGCACCACATTGGGGGAGGGATATATGGTTTTACTTCACAGCAGTATACCATGACCTTGACTTTCTCAGGTAATGTGTCACCCTCAGAGGCCAAGATGACGTCACCAGTGGCAACCTGATTATCTCTCGGACCCCAATGGACGCCCGGGACGAAATGAACACCTCGTCGATCTGAGTTTGGCTTGTAGCTCGTCATCAGACTACAAAAGATGGTCTCTGTGGAATATTATGCCCTGGACCTTATTTAAACTCTTATGGGGTGTGATGGTAACGGAAACACCCTCCAGCTTGTCACAGACGACTAAAGCCCATGACTGGGAAGAGGATGCTGTTTTTATCAGAACTTGTTCTCTAAACTTGTTCTCCAAATGCTCTTCATTGACATGAAGGATTCCCCCATCATCTCTCGTACATACAAGGTACTGGGCGAATTAGGTTCGCTGCCATCGTTAGCCTGGCGTTCCTCCCATGAAGTGGCCAAGGAGGGGAACGATTTGGGGTCATGCTACTTCACATTAAAGTTAGACCTCGACCGCATAGGGATTGCTGGTTTTGGACCGCCCGTAGGAGATGAAGTAGTACGCTTCATGGCATGTCATCTGCCCTGATGCCACCCACTCTGACCAGGGGCCCTCCCCAGGGGCGCCACCCAGCGTCAGCAAGGGCCATCTTGCACAATGGCCATTGCCAGGAGTCCCAATGCACCAGGGAGACGGGCATCTACTCCTTGGCATATGTGGGGAGTTAATGGCGCAGGCATCAGCAGAGCGATCCCTGTGTAGTCAGGGGCTACAACCAATAGGGTACATGGTGACCTCACCACAACAGATTGGCTACCGTGATGTATATGATGTGCTAAGAAGTCCATGATGATCATCGGCGCAGAAAACGGCACTGCATAGTGCATGGAGGAAAATGCACTCAGGAAGGTTCCTTTCCCAACAGATGGAGAATGAGCAGAACTGCAGAGCCACGACGATAAAAAATGCTGAAGGTCTCAGTGCACAATGGACATGATGCACCATGTAAGGCGCCCTTCCCCAGTTGGCTCGCTCTTCAGAATAATTTTGAAGAATGGAGGTCAAACCATACAGGGGACCATCACAGAAGGCCGAAGTGTTTGAGACTCCTATTAGTTGCCTCTTACGACAGGCAGGAATACCTCGGGCCTATTCTAGAAAACCGACATCTGGGGCCGACTGCAGAACTATTCTTATGCTACCGACGTATATTTTGCCTAAGGACAACGAAGATAAGATGTGAGAAACTAGGGACCGTATGGAGGCTTTTTCCCCCAAGCTGTCTGAAAGGGGAGCGGGAAAGGAAATGACTCATAATGGTACGTGGAACCCTTATCCACGCACTGTACGGTGTTTTGCGCAGTGCGTATCTAGATGTGCACTACTGGCCATTAAAATTGATACACCACGAAGATGACGTGCTACAGACGTGAAATTTAACCGACAGGAAGAAGATGCTGTGATATGCAAACGATTAGCTTTTCAGAGCATTCACACAAGGTTGTAGCAATTTTAATGGCCAGTAGTGTATTAGGAAGTGACTGCTTCCACATTTTTAAGATATTCCTTTGTTTTACATGCAAGGAAAAAATGACACCAGTATTTGTTTTGTGCACAACGCGCTGAGTTTCAGGAATTTCGTCACATTCCGGTAATCTACATCTGCGTAAATATGATTTTTAAAAGTATGTTATTTTGCTTTCTAGTGCAGTCGTCCTTCACAGGTCCTTGTAATTACGTTTTTATTCTTGCATTGTCGCATCGTTCATTGTGAAACCATTTCCAAATGCTGGGATATGAGAGTATAAGTTTCTGCGAAGAAAATTAGTCACACTCTGAGAACATTCACTAAAGTACAAAAACCTGGTCATACAGGAATCATGTTCAGGCAGCTGTAATTTCTCTTCATTTTGCTTCTTTATTGCGCATTATCGGTACAGAGCCAGTGTTGCAATTTGGTCATGTTTGTACACTCGTTACAGAAATTTGCTTCAGTGCTTCTAAGGACACCCTTATCCTCATTTCATGTTATACATTAATGTAGGACATAGACAGTAGTGGCGAAATTAAAACCCACGCTCATGCCCGAACCTCTGTTACCCGTGACAGCGTCAGATGCAGGTTTCACAGCGCTTTAGTATGAGATTATACTATACAAATAGGTCGTGTATCGAAAAAAATTGTCTCACTGGCGTGCTCGCTAAGCGTCGCCCGAGTCAAAGTCCCAGATGGATATAAACTGAAGAGCCAAAAAAACTGGTACACCTGCCTAATATCGTTTAGGGCCCACGTGACCACGCAGAAGTGCCGCAAAACGACATGACTTGGACTCGACTAATGTCTGAAGCAGTGGTGGATGGAACTGACACCCTGAATCCTGCAGAGCTATTAAATTCGTAAGACTACGAGAGGGTGAAAACGTTTTCTGAACAGCACACTGCAAAGCATCCCAGATATGCTCAATAATCTTCATGTCTGCGGAGTTTGGTGGCCAGCGGAAGTGTTTAAACTCAAAAGAGTGTTCCTGGAGCCACTCTGTAGCAACTCAGGACGTGTGGGGTGTCTCAGTGTCCTGCTAGAATTGCCCACGTCTGTCGAAATGCACAATGGACATGAATGAATGCAGGTGATCAGATGGTGTGCTTACGTACGTGTCACCTGTCAAGTCGTATCTAGACGTATCAGGGGTCCCACGTCACTCCAATTGCACACGCCCCACACCATTACAGAGCCTCCACCAACTTGAACAGTTCCCTGCTGACATGTAGGGTCCATAGATTCCTGAGGTTGTCTCCATACTCGTACACCTCCATCCATTCCATACAACTTGAAACGAGACTCGTCCGACCAGGCAACATGTTTGCAGTCACCAACAGTCCAATGTCGGTGTTGACGGGACTAGGCGAGGCGTAAAGCTTCGTGTCGTGCAGTAATCGAGGATACACGAGTGGGCCTTCGGCTCCGAAAGCCCATATCGATGATGTTTCGTTGAATGGTTCGCACGCTGACACTTATTGATGACCCAGCACTGAAATCTGCAGCAATAGGCGGAAAGGTTGCACGTCTGTCACGTTGAATGATTCTCTTCAGTCATCGTTGGTCCCGTTCTTGCAAGATCTTTTCTCCGGCGCAGGGATGTCGGAGATTTGACGTTTTACCGGATTCCTGCGGTTACGGTACACTCATGAAATGGTCGCACAGGAAAAGCCCCACATCATCGGTAAGTCGGAGTTACTGTGTCCCGTCGCTCGTGCGCCGACTACAACATCATGTTCAAACTCACTTAAATCTTAATAACCTGACAGTGTATGAGCAGTAATCGATGTAACAACTGCGTCAGACACTTGTTTATATTCTTCCTGTTTACATATCTCTGTATTTGAATAAGAATGCCTATACCAGTTTCATTGGCGCTTCAGTGTATTTAAGTTTGTAACCTTTCTGTCAAATGTCTACCCAAGGTGGTTACGTAAAGTTTCATCGTCGAGTCAGTAGTCAATGTGATTTTAAGTGAAGGGAGATACCTAACGGGAAACGGCAGACTGTAGCGAAACCTAAGAAATTGTTATTGCACGTCATATGAATTTTTGAGGGTCGAAAATAAAACGTTAGCTCTCAAACACAATGTCCGATGAAAAGAGTAACAATGCATTATCGAAATAACTGTCGATCGGTTGGACAGTAAGAAAAATATCTCAGTCATGTGTTGTCTTCATTTTCTGGTAGATGACAAGTATTATCGTAACAACGCTAAATAGGAGTGATGCTCAAGAAGTGGAAAAATCTCTGTAGGGTTGTGCATTCGAATATAATTAATTATACCTGGGTACCGTGGGTGATGATTATTCTCACAGGGATCAAGGGACCAGATACGACTGACGCCAGAATAATGTAAACGAAAGGCAGGGAGGTGTTTTTATGTAGCGTGCTGGTTTGTGGAAGGATGTGTACTAGATGCTGCAGTTGAAAAATAAACAAATCCAGTACCGTGAAAAGACTGCCTGCCGTGGCTGCAGCGAAGCTATTTACATCTCCGAGTGTCGCCTGTTCAGATTCCAAATGTAGAAGAGCTTCTTTTCGAGTAAACAGATACATTCCTACCCACTTGAGCTTTTAAAAACTGTTCTATTTGTACAATTCTAAAAGGTATTTATATTTAACGGAGTGTCGTGAAACTCAGTCAGCTCATATGAATGACGCCTGGACTCTGGTTTCGATGACAGTAGGAAGTGGAATGTTCTCATTCCTGAAACGTGACTCACTCCATATACATGACAAATGAATGTCCATAAAATAGCTAACACTGTGGAGATGTTAGACGAACTGCACGGTAGAATGTCCCAATTATTCTCCGCACTCTCTGGTGGCCTAGGGGCATGGTGCCATCAGCTACCTCCTATCAGTTCGTACCTTCCGTCGACAGGCATCGTTCGAGACATCTTGTTGACATGAGTAAGACTTTATAGGGAAGGGACTCGACAAGAGTCTTTACGTGTCTCTAATGACGAGAAGAAGCAAGTGATGAAGACCTACAATACAGCCTTTGCCCCAAGGGTCCTGAAAGCTGATGCAAGTATTAAAGGGAGTTATATTCTAGCGAAAATTATAAGCACGAAAACTCTTTACGAATGATAATTACGAAAACCACAAAACCTAGACTGGTGTGCAAAACTTCAGTACCAAAGTAACTTTTACATTATGTATCATTGTTAAGAAACTTAGCTCGTTAAATCTTGGACCATACATAAAAAGAAATGCTACAATATAGTACAAAAGGTAACTAAAAGAAATACGCAATCCGTTTCGGTACTGAATGTTAGTCTGCACTTGTTTCTCTTAAGGTAAGGTTGTAATGTATTTAAGTGCGTAACACAAATCATTCTGCTGCACGAATGATACGTTTTATGACATCATAAAAACGCTATTAGTTTGGCAATGTTCTGCAGCTGTCTGCGCTTCAACGCTTGAAGCCAGCGCTCAGCGCTTGTTTTCATCGGCCCTTGTTTACATCCGCCGTTGTTTACTACCGATCAACGTATTGGAAGTCGGTTGTAATAAGGTCAAGTCTCTTCCCTATTTTCGGAGAAATGTTTTTCATATTTACAATGTTACGTCAGACATAAAGAGAGAGATGGAGGTGGAGACGAGTAGAAAGAAATGATACAAAGAACCGCCGATGGACCGGCCGGCGTCCTTGCTGATAAATTTTACCGATTTTCTTCAAACCGATGTTTTGACAACAAGGTGGAAACGTGTCGGTCCATTCCATGCTTCTAACTTACATGGATAGCGTAAAATAATGCGGATGAACAATGAACGATATCCTTGATTGGACTGACCGTCAATGAAGTACTCATTTCCGCGGGATGAAAAAAGGAAGGGAAAAAAGGTTTGCATAGGGCTCCGGCAGTGACGAAGTCATTACAGTGGAAGTGCAAGCTCTGATTTGGGAAGGATGTGTAAGGAAAGCAGCAATGTGTTTCTCAAAGGGAACATCTCAGTATTTGCCTTAAACGATGTAGGAGAACCATGGAAAACCTAAATATGGACGGCGAGACGGGAATTTGAGAGGCCGTCCTCCTGAACGCGAACTCATTGTCTTGGGATGAAAGTCCTCATACGAAATAAGACGACTTGGCGCTAACAGCATTCTCTCTGTGTTGTTATTATTCGTTTGGTGTTGTTTAAACTTAAGTGACCTTTGAAAATAAGCTGTAATTCAAAATTTCCCGATGTAGGCACATCGCACCAATCAGTGTGTTACCAGGCAAGACAGCTGCACCTCTTCGAGAGAAAACTCCAGTCATTCCCTTAGTTTCAGCTTCATCTTTTCTCGTCAGAAGTGTACAAGAATAAAATCTGTGATGCCAAAAAGAAGATTACACGCTACACGCCACTTAAGAAGCCAATTTTCCATCTGAGTCTGACGCCAAGTTCAGCATCTAAAGTCTAATTTTTGGTTTCTCCCTATAGATGAAGGAAATTGTGGAGAATGAATATCGTAAATCTTCGTTGAAGAACCTCACATTTAATGAACAGTGTAGAACAATAAGTCTTACAGGCTGAAGGTCAAAGTGAAGCAACGCCGTCGTTTCCAGTGCTCGTATCGCCCCAGTAGTCTACGTTACAAGGCCTTCTGTGCTTCGTTACGTTAGCAAGAACCAGTAAGTGAAACCATAATCGTGATACTTCGTACACTCCATCAATTTCTTTTTCGTTGGTTTATTACAAAGAACCAGCTCCATTGATGCTATTGTAGACTATATTTCACACTTTCTTTTTGGAAAGATGTTATGAAATTAAGTAAGTTCAAGTCTCTTTTATCAAAAGTATATAGGGAAAATCTGTATCGGAATGCCATACAAGTTACAGCTTTTAACAAAAAAGACACTACAACTTGGGGAAAAGAACTGAAATAAAATCTTGAAAAATGAGGTAAGATGAAAAATGGAATAGCAAAAATGACAATAAATGAGGAAATCCTAACCCCACGTACTAAAACCGGGACTATCTATTCTTAGTTGTTCAGTGGCTGTTAATTTTTTCGACGACATGAAGAGGAAGCCATCTTTCGCGACCCATCACTTCGTGTCGTTGCTTGGACTTTGGAAGAATCTCTGTATGAGTTCATTGAGATTGGCTAAGTGACAATTAGTTTTTGAGTGCGTCAACAGTCTTTCCTATAGCCAAATCTTGGAATTAAAATATAGCTTTCTTGGCGCCTATAAACTTCGAACACAAAGTATTCCAACATGCTGTGAAATTACGTTGACTTCGATTGGGTGTCTCTCGGTACTTTTCTATATACGCTGAAGAACCAGAGAACATGGACTCGACTAAAGTCTGAAGCAGTGATGGAGGAAATCGACACCATGAATCCTGCAGAGCTGTACATAAAACCATAAGAGTACGAGGGGTTGGAGATATCTTCTAAACAGCATGTTGTAAGCTATCCCAGATATGCTCAGTAATCTTCATGTCTCGGGAGTTTGGTGGCCAGCGGAAGTGTTTAAACTCAGAAAATCGTTCCTGGGGCCACTCTGTAGCAATTCTGGACGTGTGGGGTGTCACATTGTCCTGCTAGAATTGCCCAAGTCCGTCGGAATGCACAATGGACATGAATGGACGCATGTGATCAGACAGTATGCTTACGTACGCGTCACCTGTCAGAGTCGTATCTAGAAGTATCACGGGCTCCATATCACTCCAACTGTACACGTACCACACCATTACAGAGCCTCCACCAGCTTGAACAGTCCCCTGCTGACATGTAGGGTCCATAGATTCCTGAGGTTGTCTCCATACTCGTACACCTCCATCCATTCCATACAATTTGAAACGAGACTCGTCCGACCAGGCAACATGTTTGCAGTCACCAACAGTCCAATGTCGGTGTTGACGGGACTAGGCGAGGCGTAAAGCTTCGTGTCGTGCTGTCATCGAGGATACACGAGTGGGCTTTCGGCTCCGAAAGCCCATATCGATGATGTTTCGTTGAATGGTTCGCACGCTGACACTTATTGATGACCCAGCATTGAAATCTGCAGCAATTAGCAAAAGGTTTGCACTTCAGTCGTCGTTAGTCCCGTTCTTGCAGGATCTTTCCTCGGCCTCAGCGATGTCGGAGATAAGATATTTTACCGGATTCCTGCTATTACGGTACACTCGTGAAATGGTCGCACAAGGAAATCTCGACATCATCGCTACCTCGGAGATGCTGTGTCCCATCGCTCGTGCGCAGACTATAACATCACGTGCAAACCCACTTAAATCTTGACATCCTGCCATTGTAGCAGTAGCAACCGATCTAACAACCGTGCCAGACACTTATTGTCTTATGAAGGCGTTGTCGACCGCATCGCCGTAATGTGCCTGTTTACATATCTCTGTATTTGAATACGCATGCCTATACCAGTTTCTTTGGCGCTTCAGTGTATCTTCACCCTGTACCACACAGTATGCTTCTTTGCAGAAGGTGTGGGAATCGATGAATGACCTCCGTTTACGTCGCGACCTGGGGAAACCATAAAGAAACCTTACATGGCTAAAAGCAGTCTGCCAAGAGGCTCCGACCCGAATTCAGTCGAACCACCTCTCCTTATATTGCTACCCAAACGCTAGATATGAATTTTTCTGCGCCAAACGTATTTGAAACGTTGCTACCGAGTCTAGGACCATCGCAGAATCGTGCACTAGCGGCCCAGGCTACGCAGATGGGTATTACTCGTCTTCTTCACACTGTGAGTCCATTTTGCGGATTTTTTGATCTACCGATAGGGATGTTAGTGGGAACAGAGCTGTAGAATATTTCACAGTCACTGAACCGGCTTCGTCAGCGAGAAGATTAGCGATAAGTGCCAAAATGCAAATACCTCTCACAGTTCCAGACAGGATACTTCCGCTGCGCCATGTCCAGCGTACGTGTTTCTGTCAAAATAAGTCCGAAGGGACCTGACGACTGCTTCGTATATTTTCTTGTTTCTCCGAAGCTTATTTCTTGAGCCGGAGCCGTTGAGCGATGCTGCAACACTGTTTTCCGTTAGAGTTTAACGCCCCGCTGACAACGAAACACTGCCGCAGACCAAGAATGACGGAGGGAATAGATCAGCCAAGAACTGAATGAGATATACGTCCGAAAGAACGGACACAACTACGGTCCCGCAGCCATTGTGAATCAATCGAAACACAAAGGAATTAACGATATTAGCTGCCGGTGGGCACTGATTTAAATCAATGGGGAAAGTTGAAAATGCCGTGCGTAATGAGGATAATGGGCGAGGGCACTACGTTAGTACTGTGAGGCTAAGTTGAGAATTTAAGTGTGACTGGCGGCGCGCTACGATAAAAATTTTCAACTTTCCCCATTGATTTAAATCAATGTGATTTGCAGCTAATGTAATTAATTCATTTGTGTCATGCGTAAATTAAATAACAGTCCTCGAGTATGGGCCGAGCCAAATCACTTGACATTACACAGAGTATACAGGATGACAATTATTGAACTATATGAAAAAAACGTAAATTAGTTACAATCTACAGCGTGCACACACTTTATTCAAAATGTAAACGTGACTACAGATATTCGGATTTTATAACATGTTCGATATGCCTGCCATCATTGGCGATGATGTGGCGCAGACGAATAGCGAAATTCTGCATGACCTTCTGAAGTGTCGGAACATTGATGCTGTATATGACCTCCTGAATGGGTGTTTTCAGCTCAGAAATGGTTTTGGAGTTAATGCTATACACCTTGTCTCTAATATATCCCACAAAAAGTAGTCGTACGTGTTTAAATCCGGAGAATATGACGGCCAATCGAGGCCCATGCCAGTGGCCTCTGGGTACCCCAGAAGCAGGATGGGGTCCCCAAAGTGCTCCTCCAGGACATCAAACACTCTCCTGCTTCGATGAGGTCGAGCTCTGCCTTGCATGAACCACATCTTGTCGAAATCTGGGTCACTTTGGATAATGGCACTGAAATCATCATGAAAGGTATATACACAGGGTAAAATTTTGTAAGAAAATTTTATATTGAACCAGACATGGTCAAATGTATCGATTGGGTTGTAGCGTCGCTCAACAGCGATCGATGGTTCAAGGTGTTATGGGTAAAATGTTAGAGTAACTTTACATACAGAGTGGTTTGGAGGACTCTCAATTCCAAATACATGTTGTATCTGATGTGTGCTGGGTATATACTTACTCGCTACGAGCAGAATGATTTTTATTTGCAAGATACCGTACTGGAAATAATGAAGGTAAAGAAACTTATTTTGTTACAAATGCAATAGGCGTATTCATAAGTGATGATTGAGACAATGTAAGGCACTCAAATCCAATGATTTTTGAAAAGCTAATTGTTAGCGTATAATCAGTTTATTTTGTGTTAACTGTGAGCATTATTAGTTTTCAAAGAGTTAAAATACAAGTTTTAAAGTTAGTGCCATATTGATACTAACCACAGGTCAATACTAGTTCCCAGATCCATGTCGTTTTTGATTAACTATTTTGCTCAAGAATATTCGATTTAATTAGAATGTATGCTAAGCAACAGCATTGCACAATAGTTGTATACTAACTATACAATTTAAAGTACTAAATAGAGAGCAGTGCAAAGAGAGTTACTATTGCTTAGATAAAAATAAGAAATTTTATTATTTCAGGAATAGCATTCATTAAGCACAGGGACCATTATTTTCAAATTGATCAAGTTTTCTTTTATTACTAGGGCCAATTTCGAATCAATAGTGTTCCATCAGATTCAGTTTTTGTGTTACGTAAATTCAGGCACTTTTGGTTTGATTTAAAGTTACTGACAGTGTGCATTCTCGCAGTCAGAAAATTTCAGTACAGGCTCAAGCGCATAAGCGACGAGGTAAAACACACGTTCGCATGCCATTCCCATTGTAGCAGATGTGCTGCAGGCAACTGTCAGTTACGTAAATTTAATCATTTTTCAAACGTACATGTTTCAATTTTCCAAACCCTTCACGTACCATTCGGTGGACGCAGTGTCACCGGAAAATATCGCACCGATTACTCCGTGACTGGAAAATGTACGCCACACAGTCACCCGTCGAGGGTGAAGAAACTTCTCGATCAAGCCAAACCTTACTAATTTCCATCATGTCCTGCAGCCAGCAGTGTAGTTTCAGAGTCCTAACGCAAACAGTTCAGAAGTTGTGACGATTTACTTTTTTTATTTCATTTAATTCAATATTTCTCACGTTGCATGAGTAAGATACGATCTACAGTCCTTCCAAACAGAAAATTACGCTTTAACCTGTGTCTTCTTTCGAGTATTTTTTATTAATTTGCTACTTCAGTACTGAACTTGAATCGAAATTCTTGTTTAAATATACATATATCGCTAGTTTTCTACACTTGTAGGCAGATTCTAAGTTATGTGACTACAGCGTCTGGCACTGGAGAACACACAAAAGAACGAATAGTCTACGGCACAAGACCATATCTTTTGTACGAATGACTTGTAGAAATTAAGAGTGCATTGCTTGGCGCCAGCTGTAAGTTTCTGGTTCATGTTGTTGCTGATAGAAGAAGAACTGACTAGCTCGTTAATTACCCTATATATGATTTCGGTGATAAAGCGAGGAAAGACTTTGAGTTTTGCGTTTCAACAGGTGCAGTTCAGTTACAACTGTGCTGCTTGATTTCTTTGGAGAGTACGGTACTGCGCCTCCACACTGCTTCGATGACAGATAGGCCGTAAGGCGTGTACCAGTGGGTGGGCTACAATGCCGCGTAGTAGCAGCGCGTTCAGCAACCCCTGACGTGTACGCGAAAGAATGGGACGCGTGACTATCGACTGGATGTTTCTCCTGCGTCTGGCGGTGGGCCCATTAAACATTTGTGAAAAGTAAATAATAAATTTGACCCTTAACGTAACTGCAATAGTACTCCAAGGCTGCATGTGTATTCGTGTATGTTCAAATGTGTGTGAAATGTTATGGGACTTAACTGCTAAGGTTATCAGTCCCTAAACTTACACACTACTTAACCTAAATTGTCCTAAGGACAAACACACACACCCATGCCCGAGGGAGGACTCGAACCTCCGCCGGGACCAGCCGAACAGTCCATGACTGCAGCGCCTTAGACCGTGTATTCGTGTAAATGATACATCCTTGTGAAGTAGAATGGTTCTTTTGAAAATTTAAACTTTGTAGTCGGATACGTTAGTTAAAATTTACCACACGTTGCTGTCTTCACTGACTTAGAGAACGTAGTCTCGTAAAATCGGACGAATCGTTCTGAAACATGGTATATAACAAGCACTCGAACAATCTCGCGCGTTACCGTACAAACGTAACAAGCATACATAAGAGCGAAGTTTATTATCAAAATTCAGACAACTGCCACAACTGAAGGATTACACAGTCTTCTTACATTATCTTGTCTGAATCATCATCATTTCCTTGGGCCTTTGTCCCACTACAACGCGGGGTCGGCCTTCTTACCATGGATTTGGCGATGTTAGTATTATCTTGTCTGAATATTCCACCAAAACACAAAGAAGTTACATTAGTCTAAAGTGGTCGTACCATTTAATTGGACCATCCTGGCATTTACCATAACTGATACAGGAAAACTATAAAATTTGTGGTAAGATCTTATCGGATCAAACTGCTGAGGTCATCGCTCCCTAAGCTCATACACTACTTAATCTAAGTTTTAACTTACGCTAAGGACAACACACACACCGGTGCCCGAGGGAAGAATAAAACCCCCGACGGGGGGAGGAAAACTGTACAAAAATAAATAAACGGTGATTCGAAACTTATGACTTCTGCACAAGGGTCTCGTGTCATAAACACTGCGCCTCCTCACTTGTGAACCGCAATTTCATTATCTTGTATAATTCCCTCAAGGTGGAATGTAGGCCTACAATGATGCATAAAGACGATAGCGCGGGAGACAGGTGTCCTCTAAGGAGGACGAGTTCAGCGTTACTCCCACCTGTAGTAAGTCTTCGAGGGATGTCAGTCGTAATGCGGACTGGAATAGGCGCCGTCCTAGCATATCTCAAACACAGACTGATGACTTTAATGGCCGAGGGAGTTTATGAATTACTTGAAAGAGTGTTGCAAAATGCAAAAATCCCACGTGCGTTCCTCTGCCGTAAGATAACATCTGCTCTCAGGCAGGAACGACAACAGAACAGGAAACAGGAAGGGCGCAGCCCCGAATTCTCCCGCGGTCAGAAAAATGGTACCGAATCCTCCCAAGCCGGCAAGGGTCTGAAAATCGATGGGACCGAGTCCTCCCGTTTGAAGCAGGTAGCAGTTCTAAACGTTATGAATACGCCAAGCAGGCAAAGGAAAACATATAAAGTTACAGTGGAAGATGTAAAAATTTTTCGCTTGTATTGTATGTTTAAAAGTTTTACCTTTTATCGTATTGAGATAAAGACCAGCCGACGCAAGTCCCGCTCAAGGTCACGCGCAAAGCGTGCATAAGTGAATCAATATTTTTTGTTTAAAACATGGGAGGGGTAGGGGAAGGAGATAAGGAACACGGCAGAGATAATTATATTATTGTCTATAATACAACATACAATGTGTCAGTTTGGGTGGATTCGGTCTTGTTACCTGTTTACCTACCTGGTTTCGGGAGGATTCGGGGCTGTGCCCAACGGAAAAAGGTGTATGATGCTGTGAACATAGTAAACAAAATATATGAATTGTAAGCTAGTACCTTACACCAAAATACCTGACACTGGGCATGAATGTCGCTGACTGATACACTCAGGTTGGCCGGTCGGAGTGGCCGTGCGGTTCTGGGCGCTACAGTCTGGAACCGAGCGACCGCTACGGTCGCAGGTTCGAATCCTGCCTCGGGCATGGATGTGTGTGATGTCCTTAGGTTAGTTAGGTTTAATTAGTTCTAAGTTCTAGGCAACTGATGACCTCAGGCGTTAAGTCGCATAGTGCTCAGAGCCATTTTTGTGATTCAAACTGTATGATTGGCATCTACAGGGTGTCCATCCTAAAAGTTGTCAGGCGCAATATCTGTGACGTTTCGGAAAATATTTGCAATTTCGTTTTGGCAATGTGTAGCTGGAGTCAGCCCAAATACTGCTCATCCCGTCTTTCATCCGACGCCCAGTGTCGACCGAAGGCATCAGTATTTTTCCCGTTCCATACTAAATGATTTTTAAGCGAAGTTTTACGTGCTTATTTGATAGAGCGGTCGCAAATTAGTCTACCACGATATTCGAAGAATAACCAGTACTTGAGCAGCGACAGCACCGCGCTGCCCGCTGGCCCGCACTGATTGCTAATGGCGTGCAGCAGCGCTGCTCAGTTGCTCTGGGGTACTGGTTACTCTTCGTATTCCATTATCCCTGTTCATACATAGACTGATAAAACGAATATCGTATTACACTAATTTGCCGCCGTTCTATCGAGCGGGAACGTAATATTTCGCTTTTAATTATTTTTTTTTTTTTTTTTTTTTGCACGAAAGTCTTGTGTGGTGTCACCGCCAGACACTTGCTAGGTGGTAGCCTTTAAATCGGCCGCGATCCGTTAGTATACGTCGGACCCGCGTGACGCCGCTATCAGTGATTGCAGACCGAGCGCCGCCAGACGGCAGGTCTAGTCTAGAGACTCCCTAGCAGTCGTCCCAGTTGTACAGCCAACTTTGCTAGCGATGGTACACTGACTACTTACGCTCTCATTTGCAGAGACGACAGTTTAGCATAGCCTTCAGCTACGTCATTTGCTACGACCTAGCAAGGCGCCATATTCAGTTACTATTGATATTGATATTGTGAATCATGTACCTTCAAGAGCGACGTTCATCATTAATGGATTAAAGTTAAGTATCAAACGAATTACGTCCGCTTTCTGAATTCTAATTCCTTATCATGTTCCAGACCTGACGCCAGTATAGTTCTTCCCTCCTCACGCCAGCCTGCGTGAGGTAAAACGCGTGCATTTCGGCCTCCCCTAGTAACCCGGTGTTGGCTCTTCTGCCAACACAACATCTTGTGCGGTATTTCTTTGGGCTGATTCCAGTTGCCCATTTCAAAAGCGAAATTGCAAACATGTGCATAAACATAAGAGAAAATGTGCCTAACGAACCTGGTTGTTGTTGTTCACGACCTCATGATTCATTTTTCAAGAACTCTACCATTCCTTACACATCCTTCTCCACATAAACTAACTCACTGGTGAAAGATGAATCAGGTATCTCATATGAATCACTCACATCATAAATGTTTGGATTGTTTCAACACCGAAACTGTTCGGTACTGTAGTGATGGCGATAATGCTTTAGATATAAATACCTCACAGCTTTAACATATGTCCCGTTCAGGGAAAGCAAAATCACAGCAATTCTGGAACGCTTCTTTCCTCTCCTTGTCCAGACTGAATCAATTTACCATGTGTTATTCTGAACCTAAAACCGCAGTAACGAAACAAGGAAGACAGAAGTGTTTGATGTCGCACAGTAAACTTCTTGGACTGAACGGATATCCTTGTGCTCTTCTGCAAAGTATATGTGTATCTGACGGATCGGTATAATCCAGCAGAGGGGACGGAACCAAAATAATCAAAGGAAGTAAAACAACTGGTATTACTGGCGACAGTACTGTGTTTCTCGAACTAAAGAGCTTCATTCTACTCCTACGGCAATTTTCACCGTCGTGTTAGTTTTCCATCACGGTCTTTACAGCCTATAACAGTCACAGTGGTCTGACGCTCAGTGAAATGTTTGTTGCCACGCGAGGAAAATGTTGTTTATACGAATAAGAAGATGAAACAATCCGCGCCGGACTGGTGCACGTGCCGGAGTTTACAGCGGTTCGCCTTTTTGTCTGCCGACGTGTACGAGCAGCATTTGCGCAACGCACCGGAGAGCTGGCTCGCTCGCCGCGTATAATAGCTCTCATTACAAAAGCACTACCATCGCCACTGGGCAGCAGTAACACGCCGCTCTAATTCGCTTCAGGTACGCAGCGGAACAATAAGTACTCAACTCGAAATTCTGTTCTGTAGCACAAAGAGGAAGAGAGTTGCACACTACAAACGCTTTAAAAGACAAAAAACATAATTTTGAACACAGTTTTACATCTGCAAATACATCCATACGCTGCAAACTACTGTGACTTGCACGCTAGAGGTTGCTTCAAACAGTACCAGTTACGAGGGCTGCTTCGTGTTCCATTCGTGTATGGAACGCGGGAAGAATGATTCAATAAACGCCTCTGTACTCGCTCTAAGTCCAATATTGCTGTCTCTACAGGACCTACACGTAGGGCATTCTAGTATATTCCAAAGTTCGTCATTTAACAGTGGTTTTTGAAGTTTAGTAAGTACGCTTTCGCGGCATAACTGGCGTCTGCCATCAAGTTTCTGCCAGCTACGATTTTTTAGCAGCTCCGTGATACTGTCCCGCAAGTTAAACAAATCTGATTATCGTGCTCCCCTTCTTTGTGTACATTGAGTATGACTTGTTGCCCTGTTTGGTACGGCTCCCACATACTTGAGCAATATCCTGGGACAGGCCACATGAGTGTATTATAACCAGTCTCCTTTGTAGGCTGACTGCATTTTCCAAGTATCCTACAAATGAATCGAAGTCTGTCATCTCCTACGACTATGTAGATTCCACACTCCTACAAACCGTTACACCTATATATTTGTATGAGTTGACCGATTCCATTTGTGACTCACTGATACCGTAGTCATAAGATACTATGTTTTTGTCCTATGGAGTGCACAGCTTTACATTTCTGAACCTTTAAAGTAAGTTGCCAATTTTTTCACCGTTCTGAAATATTATCGAGATCTGACTGAATATTTTTGCAGGTTATTTCAGACAGTACTCCAGTAAAGATAACTGAATTATCTGCAAAAAATTCTGAGGATCTATTAATATTGACTGCAAGGCTAATACTATGCAACACAAGCAGCAAGGGTCCCATTACTGTTCCCTGGGGCGGACCTGAAGTAACATCTGCATCTGGCGACGGCTCTCCATCGTGGGTAACGTTCTCCTCCTCCCTACCGATAAATCTTCAACATAGTTGCAAATTCCGCTTGATAACCCATAGCAGCCGGCCGAAGTGGCCGTGCGGTTAAAGGCGCTGCAGTCTGGAACCGCAAGACCGCTACGGTCGCAGGTTCGAATCCCGCCTCGGGCATGGATGTTTGTGATGTCCTTAGGTTAGTTAGGTTTAACTGGTTCTAAGTTCTAGGGGACTAATGACCTCAGCAGTTGAGTCCCATAGTGCTCAGAGCCATTTGAACCATTTTTTTTGATAACCCATAGCACTGTAGGTGTTGTGCCAAGTCAAATGTTTTTCGCAAGTAAAGAAACACTGCATAGCCTGACTGTCTTTAACTGTAACATTCAGGACCTCAGATGACAAAAGCTCAACTTGAGTTATGTTCGAGATACGTCATTACTTTTGAGTCGAGAATATGTTCTAAGATTTCACAACAGCATTTGCTGTTTCTTTCTACCATTGATGCATCTAGAGGATAAATTTGTCAGTTTTTTCTGAAAGGAACATAATTAACTTTTGCCTACGTTATAATTTAGCAAATTTTATTAATAAATCTTCGTGATATTATTTAATGAGTTAAAGCTTTAACGTGAACAATACACCAGTATCATACAGTATGCTGATTTATATACAAAAATAGAACAGAGTTCTCTCGTCAAAACATCAGTTCTGTCTTCGACATCGCTGCACACTCGGATGACGGAGGTGTGGGTGGGGAACACACGTGTGAATGGCGCAGGCTGTCGGCTCGACAGACTTCAAAGCGACACCCCAAAGGCAAACGGTCTGCTAAACCGTCTGCTGCGCTCCACGGAAACACCGCTGTGTTCTTCCAAGAGCTCTTGTTATGCAAATTCCGAGGAGGAACGACCAGAACCCACAGCGCGGACGTATACCTACGGCTCATTTCCCCATAATGACGACGAGCAGGGAAATATTCATTTATTTTTTCGAGGTGAGGATCACACGTAAAGTCGCTCGGAATTCCACAAGCGAAACTCGAGAATCAATAGTCGTTCATCGGCTACTCACAGTGCGCATAAGTACTTTATCACGCAATGTCAGTAAATTTCTCAAGAACACTCGTAGATGACAGTATTGTTAACGCAGCTCCAGTATCTTAACTCGAAATACATGTGCAGTCTATGAAAATAAAACGTGACCACCGCAGTATTTCAGTCCAAGTCGATCACTGAGTTGCCGTTTAACATGGCCACTATTGAAAGGATCTAGCAACAGAGGTGCCTAAAACCAAATAAGAATGGTTGTAAAAAAAGGAAAGAGATTTATAGGAAATGTATTCGTAATTGCGAAGATAAAGCACTGTGGTTGTATATTGGATTTGTCCCGGACCGGGACTCGAAACCGGAATTTCCTTTTTCCGCGAGGTGTCACCTTAACCGCTTTGCCTTCCCGTGCACGAATCAGGGCCAGAGCCTAACTCCATATATTTTCGATCTGCAGTCGTTCGTTACGTATATTCCTATCCAGGTAGGAGATACTTATAGAGAGTCGAAAGCCTGATATTGGCGAATAAATGCAAAATAGCAGTGCCTGTGATTTTAAGAAGTATGATGCAGTCTTCCTTGGGACACGCATGCATCCATGCAATGATGTTAAGTTGCGTAAAAGGGATTCGAACCCGGCTCCTCATCGGACTGTTAATTAAGCAAAATCACTCGTTGGATATCCCATGATTTCCCCAGTAACGAGACGTTTTAACCCGAAAAGACAATACAAAGTTCTGTTTTCTTTTTGGCCTGACAGGGATTCGATCTCGGCACCCACCGCCGTAATTTAGACGCGAATAGACATTAAATATCGATCCTTTGTATGTTTGACTAGAAATAACGCAACGTAAAGTTCGTGATGACCGGGAGTCCAACCCCGAACGCATGGACACGAAAAACGTTATCTATAAAGTTTTTCACCAATAGCTAGGAGTGGCATGTTTGGACTTGACATGATGCGATGGAAAGTTTTCTGCTAACTAGGAGTCAAAATCAGCACAAATCACTGTTGTTGACAACAACCGAAAACGAGTTTTCTATCGAATACTTTTTCACTTATAGCTAGCAGAAAAGTGTTTGAACATAAAATATTGTGATGGAAAGTTTGACTTTGAAATGTGATAAAATTAGTTCGGTGTGCACATCTTACAGCCTGAAATGAAATATGAATATTTTTATGCTGGACCAGGATTCGAACCCAGATACATGCATTTCATGGATACCTACACTCCTGGAAATTGAAATAAGAACACCGTGAATTCATTGTCCCAGGAAGGGGAAACTTTATTGACTCATTCCTGGGGTCAGATACATCACATGATCACACTGACAGAACCACAGGCACATAGACACAGGCAACACAGCATGCACAATGTCGGCACTAGTACAGTGTATATTCACCTTTCGCAGCAATGCAGGCTGCTATTCTCCCATGGAGACGATCGTAGAGATGCTGGATGTAGTCCTGTGGAACGGCTTGCCATGCCATTTCCACCTGGCGCCTCAGTTGGACCAGCGTTCGTGCTGGACGTGCAGACCGCGTGAGACGACGCTTCATCCAGTCCCAAACATGCTCAATGGAGGACAGATCCGGAGATCTTGCTGGCCAGGGTAGTTGACTTACACCTTCTAGAGCACGTTGGGTGGCACGGGATACATGCGGACGTGCATTGTCCTGTTGGAACAGCAAGTTCCCTTGCCGGTCTAGGAATGGTAGAACGATGGGTTCGATGACGGTTTGGATGTACCGTGCACTATTCAGTGTCCCCTCGACAATCACCAGTGGTGTACGGCCAGTGTAGGAGATCGCTCCCCACACCATGATGCCGGGTGTTGGCCCTGTGTGCCTCGGTCGTATGCAGTCCTGATTGTGGCGCTCACCTGCACGGCGCCAAACACGCATACGACCATCATTGGCACCAAGGCAGAAGCGACTCTCATCGCTGAAGACGACACGTCTCCATTCGTCCCTCCATTCACGCCTGTCGTGACACCATTGGAGGCGGGCTGCACGATGTTGGGGCGTGAGCGGAAGACGGCCTAACGGTGTGCGGGACCGTAGCCCAGCTTCATGGAGACGGTTGCGAATGGTCCTCGCCGATACCCCAGGAGCAACAGTGTCCCTAATTTGCTGGGAAGTGGCGGTGGGGTCCCCTACGGCACTGCGTAGGATCCTACGGTCTTGGCGTGCATCCGTGCGTCGCTGCGGTCCGGTCCCAGGTCGACGGGCACGTGCAACTTCCGCCGACCACTGGCGACAACATCGATGTACTGTGGAGACCTCACGCCCCACGTACAAGCAATGATCACACGCACGGCACAGCGGACACACCAGGAACCGCGGTGTTGGCCGTCGAATGGCGCTAGCTGCGCAGCATTTGTGCACCGCCGCCGTCAGTGTCAGCCAGTTTGCCGTGGCATACGGAGCTCCAGCGCAGTCTTTAACACTGGTAGCATGCCGCGACAGCGTGGACGTGAACCGTATGTGCAGTTGACGGACTTTGAGCGAGGGCGTATAGTGGGCATGCGGGATGCCGGGTGGACGTACCGCCGAATTGCTCAACACGTGGGGCGTGAGGTCTCCACAGTACATCGATGTTGTCGCCAGTGGTCGGCGGTAGGTGCACGTGCCCGTCGACCTGGGACCGGACCGCAGCGACGCACGGATGCACGCCAAGACCGTAGGATCCTACGCAGTGCCGTAGGGGACCGCACCGCCACTTCCCAGCAAATTAGGGACACTGTTGCTCCTGGGGTATCGGCGAGGACCATTCGCAACCGTCTCCATGAAGCTGGGCTACGGTCCCGCACACCGTTAGGCCGTCTTCCGCTCACGCCCCAACATCGTGCAGCCCGCCTCCAGTGGTGTCGCGACAGGCGTGAATGGCGGGACGAATGGAGACGTGTCGTCTTCAGCGATGAGAGTCGCTTCTGCCTTGGTGCCAATGATGGTCGTATGCGTGTTTGGCGCCGTGCAGGTGAGCGCCACAATCAGGACTGCATACGACCGAGGCACACAGGGCCAACACCCGGCATCATGGTGTGGGGAGCGATCTCCTACACTGGCCGTACACCACTGGTGATCGTCGAGGGGACACTGAATAGTGCACGGTACATCCAAACCGTCATCGAACCCATCGTTCTACCATTCCTAGACCGGCAAGGGAACTTGCTGTTCCAACAGGACAATGCACGTCCGCATGTATCCCGTGCCACCCAACGTGCTCTAGAAGGTGTAAGTCAACTACCCTGGCCAGCAAGATCTCCTGATCTGTCCCCCATTGAGCATGTTTGGGACTGGATGAAGCGTCGTCTCACGCGGTCTGCACGTCCAGCACGAACGCTGGTCCAACTGAGGCGCCAGGTGGGAATGGCATGGCAAGCCGTTCCACAGGACTACATCCAGCATCTCTACGATCGTCTCCATGGGAGAATAGCAGCCTGCATTGCTGCGAAAGGTGGATATACACTGTACTAGTGCCGACATTGTGCATGCTCTGTTGCCTGTGTCTATGTGCCTGTGGTTCTGTCAGTGTGATCATGTGATGTATCTGACCCCAGGAATGTGTCAATAAAGTTTCCCCTTCCTGGGACAATGAATTCACGGTGTTCTTATTTCAATTTCCAGGAGTGTATTATAACGGAAGATGCGCGACAGTGTGTGGGAGCTCTGACGCCCTGAGTTCACTGAATGAATTCCAGTCTGACGAGGCATTCATTTCCCGGTTCTGTTGTAATTTTGTTCGACCTCATCGACATTCAGCACCTGCCTCGGCTACGCAATATGCGCAGTACCTCCACAAAACCTGCAGTTCTGTAATACTTATACCATATTGAAAACATTGCCAAAATGTTACTGGCCGTTTAAACTGCGAATCAGTTAGAGTTAATTTATGACACAAACTTTAAAAAAAGTATACATTTTAAACAAAGTAAACAAAAACCGGATTTCTATGAACTGTTTAATTATCAGCACGTTTCTGACAAGGAATTATGCTACTCATTTGATAGTGGATTGTAAAGTGCTTCTTGCCATCACAGCCCCGATCCGAAGCCGATTGGAAATTTTCGCTGTTTCAACAAAATTCGAGAACTGCCACTGCAGAGTACGGAATAAGCAGATAATTCGACTATTACTATTATTGTTTCTACAAGTTTCTTCATTCAGCTGCTGTTGCAGGTGTGCTTGCAAAGATGAGTTTAATGTTTTCGGTCCTTTTTAGAATTAGTTGCTTAAAAACAGGTAATTATTTACTTCTTTTAATATCTACGAGTTAACTTTGAAGCTAATATCGGACCTCTCCAATTATTCATTGTTTACATTAGTTTAATTCATGAAGTTGTTACATGATAACAGAAATCGTGTTGCATTACTTCGTTTACTTGTTGTTAGTAACGACAGATGAAAAACGCTGAATCTGACGGTATTCTTTATAGACAGCTTGGTCGACTTGATCAATGTCACCTATTTCCTGTAGTGTAAGGAAAAAATATTGCAAAATGTCAACTGTTTACGCTATAATAAAATGAAATTATAGCATTCTACGTCGTCTAAGTTCACATTTTCCAGGAATTAGTTTAAATTTAGTACGCACGTCAACAATGTAGACTAATGCTGCATACTTGGAAACCTCAAATCCAACTCTGCGACCGTTCAATTACTAGCCAACCAGAAATTCTAACTCTGAGGAACACAGTTTCAGTAATCTGATTAAGTGAAAACTGTTTCCAGTGTTCTTTCACACCGGAAGACACGCAACTAACTTATTGTGCTTGTTAACCCCGTTGTAACAGTAATTCAGTGTGCGAGCAATACTTAGGAATTGTAGAATTTAATACCCCTGTGGCTTCCAGCTTTGTGTAAGTCTGACTTAAACAGACCCTGCATCAATTGAGGCCCTAGGTAGTGCAACATCATACTGTCGCCAGCAATGTGCTCGTACTGCCAACTTTACTTCATCTTGTAATCACTTCTGGTGAAGGAAGTGCTTCGACCACACATGGTCCTTGGTTTACTATTGTCTTGTCAGTAGGTTCTTACTTGAGTAAAGGCAATATTTCACTACTCAGGGAATTAGATTAACGCATTCTCATGCATTATGAAGGTAGGTAGTGTATTAGCGCTATTTTCCGTTGCATTGGATACTGCACATTTCCGGGTAAGGGGATAGCGAATGAAGGCTACGTCAACCATTGTCCTCCACGGACCACCACGGAGGATCAAGACGAGCATATAGTGCACTATAGCAATAAAGACAGTTTCTTTAGTAGAGCAGAAATTAAGAACATCCTTCAGCTGTGCGTGGGGAGGTTGACTGTACGACGACTTCTCAGCGAGGAAGGAAGGCTATGGATGACAGTCGGTGGTTAAGAAAATGCTAAAAGAGCAACATAAGGCTGCCAGATTAACCTTCGTGCTGGTGTACAGAAGGAATCCGCTTTCATACTTTGACCAATTTACATTTCCAGAAAATAACGTATTTTCTATAGCACCATATAGTCTACAGTACCAAATAGTCCTGTACATTTATATCTTCCAAATGGAACGAGTTTCGCCAGTAAAGATGTCCAGCAGAGTAAGGTGTGGCTGAACATCTGTTACTGTTTGGGATGAATATGAGCAAACAGTTGCGGCGTTTTGTGAGAACTGAGCCGTTCACTTTCTAGTGAATACTGACAACTACTGGAGAACATCTGTTCGTCAGAGTTTTTCCCGAGGTAGAAAGATCTTACAACATGACCGTTCCCCAATTCACGCACCAAAGTGTGTAACACTGCTTTTAGATGAACGACGACGTTGATATGCTGTACTGAGCTCTCGTAGGTATTGACCTGGCTCCTTTAGAGCACGTATCGGCAGAGATCGAGAAAGTTATCAGGAGTAGAAGTTCTGCACCAAAATCCAAGGGAACGCTGTCCGAACCTTTTTTTTTCTTTTTTTTTGGGGGGGGGG
The DNA here is from genome assembly GCF_021461385.2 of Schistocerca piceifrons. Lineage (NCBI taxonomy): Eukaryota > Metazoa > Arthropoda > Insecta > Orthoptera > Acrididae > Schistocerca > Schistocerca piceifrons. The sequence goes on along the minus strand of NC_060149.1, from coordinate 875,419,988 downwards.
GGGGTTTAAGGACGCTCAACTACTGAGGTCATTAGCGCCCAGTCACAATTGGTAGAGCACATAGAATCTAGTAAAACTCAAGGGGGGGGGGGACACCAGAAAGTTCTTACAAAGATGCAGATAAAATAAGTGAAAGAGTTAGATGTCTTTGGATAAGCTAGTCAAAGTAATAAAACGAAGAACACGAGCAGCTGCTCGAGCGTCATCAGCTAAAATATCCTGTAAAGTAGATGGCAGAGACAGAACAACACGAGATTGACTAAAACGGGGACACGACAATAAAACATGGCGCACTGTTAATACATGACCACAAGGGCACTGCGGGGCTGGGTCACCAGAGAGCAGGTAGCGGTGGCTAAACCGGCAATACCCAATCCGCAACCTGGTCAGAAGGACCTCTTCTCGCCGAGATAGTCGGGAGGAGGTTGTCCAAGCAGTTGGGAACGGTTTTGCTTCCCGGAGCTTGTTTCCTTGAAGTGAGGACCAAGCATCCCACCACAACGACACAAGCCTCTTACAAACAACCCCACTAACATCAGATGACGGGACACAATGGGAGGCGGGCCGAGGCAGGAGGACTGCAGCCTTGGCTGCGTCATCAGCAGCCTCATTCCCAGGCACTCCTACATGGCTGGGAACCCACAGAAAGCTGACAGGAGAGCCACCATCAGGAAAAGAATGGAGGGACTGCTGGACCCGTTGCACCAAGGGATGGACCGGATAAGGAGCTCCAAGGCTCTGAAGAGCACTGAGTGAATCAGAGCAGAGTACATACGATGAATGGCGGTGGCGGCGGGCATACTGAACGGCCTGATGGAGAGCAAAAAGCTCGGCCGTAAAGCTGGAACATTGGTCGAGGAGCCGGTATTTAAAGGTGACGGCCCCGACGACAAAGGCACATCCGACACTATCGTCAGTTTTGGAGCCATCAGTGTAAATAAAGGTGTGACTGGTAAGTCGCGCACGAAGTTCGACAAACCGTGAGCAATACACTGCAGCCGGAGTACCCTCCTTCGGGAGCGAGCTAAGGTCGAGATAAATATGAACCGGAGCCTGGAGCCAAGGTGGAGTCGGTCTCTCACGCTCTCTGAAGGTGGTAGGGAGGGCAAAATCCAATTGTCGAAGCAGGCGACGAAAACGGACTCCAGGGGGCAGCAGGGCAGACACATACAACCCATACTGACGGTCGAGAGAATCGGCGAAGAAGGACTGATAAGAGGGGTGGTCGGGCATTGACAACAGCCGGCAGGCATACCGACAAAGCAGTACGTCGCGCTGGTAGGTCAATGGTAATTCGGCAGCTTCAGCATAAAGACTCTCGACGGCACTAGTGTAGAAGGCTCCGGTCGCAAGACGTAACCCCCTATGGTGGATGGAGTTGACACGGCGTAAGAGGGATGGCCGAGCAGACGAATAGACGAGGCTCCCATAATCCAGCTTCGATCGGACTATGGACCGATACAAGTGAAGCAGGACAGTGCGATCCGCTCCCCAAGATGAACCACTAAGAACTCTGAGGACATTAAGGGAACGTGTACAATGGGCAGCCAAATAAGAGACGTGCGGAGACCAACAAAGTTTCCTGTCCAGTGTGAGCCCTAGAAACTTAGTTGTTTCCACGAATGGGAGAACAACTGGACCGAGATGTACGGATGGCGGAAGGAACGGTTTATATCGCCAAAAGTTGATGCAAACCGTCTTCTCTTCGGAGAACCGGAAGTCATTTGCTACACTCCATGAGTATAGGCTGTTGAGACAACGCTGAAGGCAGCGCTCCAGGAGGCATGTTCTCTGGGCACTGCAGTAGATCGCGAAGACATCGACAAAAAGAGAGCCTGAGACATTAGGTGGAATACAATCCATAATAGGATTGATCGCTATGGCAAGAAGGGCTACGCTCAAGACGGAGCCCTGAGGCACTCCGTTCTCCTGGAGGAAGACGTCGGACAAGGCGGAACCCACACGTACCCTAAACTTTCGGTCCGTTAAAAAGGAATCAATAAAAAGGGGCAGGCGACCGCTTAGACCCCACCTGTGCATGGTGCGGAGGATACCTCCTCTCCAACAGGTATCATAAGCCTTCTCCAAATCGAAGAACACGACTACCGTTTGGCGCTTTCGCAAAAAGTTGTTCATGATGAATGTCGACAGGGTCACAAGGTGGTCAACAGCGGAGCGGCGGCGACGAAAGCCACATTGAAAATTGGTAAGTAGCCGTCGAGATTCAAGAATCCAAACTAACCGAGCGTTAACCATGTGCTCCATCACCTTACAGACACAGCTTGTACGAGAAATGGGGCGGTAACTAGATGGAAGGTGTCTATCCTTCCCGGGTTTGGGTATAGGAACAACGACGGCGTCACGCCAACGCATGGGGACTTGACCTTCGGTCCAGACGCGATTGTAGGTACGAAGAAGGAAGCTTTTGCCTGCCGGAGAAAGGTGTGCCAGCATCTGAAGTGAAAGGCATCTGGCCCCGGAGCAGAGGACCGGGACAGTACAAGTGCACGTTCCCGCATAGTAAAGGGGGCATTATAATTTTCCAGATTCAGTGAGTGGAAGGAAGGTCGCCGAGCCTCTTCTGTCACTTTCCTGGGAAGGAAGGCAGGGTGGTAATGGGCGGAGCTTGAAACCTTCGCGAAAAAGCGGCCGAAGGCGTTGGAGACATCCACAGGATCAACAAGGACCTCAGTACCTGAAGTCAGGCCAGGTACCGAGGAGTGGGCCTTAATGCCCAACAGCCGGCGCAGGCCACCCCAGACGACAGAAGAGGGAGTAAAACTGTTACAGGAGCTGGTGAAAGAGGCCCAACAAGCTTTTTTGCTGTCTTTGATGACTCTACGGCATTGCGCTCGGAGTCGTTTGTATCCAATACAAATCGCCAACGTAGGATGGCGGCGAAAGGTGCGTAAAGCACGTCGTCGAGCACGGATAGCGTCTTTACAAGCCTCATTCCACCAGGGGACGGAAACGCGACGTGAAGAAGAGGTAGTAAGAGGAATGGAACGTTCGGCAGCATTGATGATAACAGCCGTGAGGTATTCGACCTGACTGTCACAACTGAGAAAATCGTGGTCTGGAAAGGTCGCCAGGGAGGAGTAAAGTCCCCAGTCAGCTTTCGGTATGTTCCAGCTCGAAGGACGTGGGGATGGGGTGTGGTGTAGGAGACGAACGACACAGGGGAAGTGGTCGCTCGAATAGGTGTCAGAAAGGACATACCACTCGAACCGACGGGCAAGAGTGGGAGAACAGATCGAGAGGTCCAAGTGGGAGTAGGTATGAGTGGAGTCCGAGAAGAAAGTCGAGGCGCCAGTATTGAGGCAGACAAGATTGAGATGGTTGAAGACATCCGCCAAGAGGGAGCCTCTCTGACAGGATGCAGGAGAGCCCCAAAGGGGATGATGGGCATTGAAGTCGCCAAACAATAAAAACGGCGGAGGAAGCTGAACAATCAGGTGCATCATGTCAGTCCGACTAACTGCGGATGACGATGGAGTGTAGACGGTACAAACAGAAAAAGTAAAGGCAGAAAGAGTAATACGGACAGCTATTGCTTGGAGTGGGGCGGTCAATGGGATGGGATGGTAATAGACAGCGTCCTGAACGAGCAACATGACCCCACCATGAGCTGGAATACCGTCCGCAGGGGTGAGGTCAGTCCACTCCGAGGTATAGTGGGTAAAAGCAATACGGTCAGTTGGGCGCAACTTGGTTTCCTGGAGACCAAGGACGAGTGGACAGTGCAGGTGGAGGAGCAGTTGTAATTCCTCCAGATTAGATAGAATACCTCTGATGTTCCAATGTAACAAAGCCATCGCTAGTCAGAAAAAAGGGGCGAACGAAACGGGTGAAGAGCTGGTCACCTCGACGGCCGCGGAAGGCCAGGTTTCGAGGGAACAACGCTACAACCGGCGGGAGGCGGATCCTGTTCCATCGAGTCGTCGCCAGCTGCGGCCGCTTTCCCGGGTTGCGTAGGAGGGGCAGCATCATTCGCCGACGAGAGGCCAGCTGAGCACCTGGCAGCAGAGCGTCCCGGCGAAACTGAGGACGGCCGGGAGCAGCGACTCGCGGATGGAGCGTCAGACGAAACGCGCCGGGGTGGAGAGGGGGATAAAGATTTCTTCTTTGAGGCCTTCTTGGAATTCCGATGAGGCACGGGGATGGTGGGCTGGACCCGAAGAAGGTCCTCACGCGCGGGGTCCATTTTGGAAGCCGGGGTCTGGAACGTTTCCCCGAAGGACGCCTGAGAAGAGGATCGCTTGTCAGGCGGCGGAGGGGGAGGAGGAGGAAGGGTGGCCCCTGGGGCAGAGGGGGCAGGGGCTGTGAGGGAGGAGGATTTGGAAGGGAGGGATTTGGGAGGCGGAGGCATAGACCCCGGATGGGGTGAGGAGGTGGAGGGGGGACAGGATAGGGGTGAGGATACTGTGGAAGGAGTGAACACGACTGAGACAAACGAAGTTGTCAACGTCATGGGATGGAGGCGGTCATACTTCTTCCTGGCCTCAGAATAAGAGAGACGATCCAAAGTTTTTAATTCTTGAATCTTCTTCTCCTTCTGATACGCGGGGCAGTCTAAAGATCTAGGCGAGTGGATGCCAGGACAATTGACGCACCGAGGTGGTGGGGTGCATGTATGTCCCTCACGAAGAGGACGTCCACAATCGCCACAAAGGGGCTCAGCCTCACACTGTGACGACATGTGCCCAAAGCGCAAACACCGAAGGCAGCGCATAGGTGGTGGGACGTAAGGTCGCACGTCGCACCGGTAGCACATCACGTTTACCTTCTCTGGGGAACGTCCCCCTCGAAGGCGAGGATAAAGGCTCCGGTGTCGATGCGATGGTCTTTGGGGCCGCGCTGAACTCGCCGGACGAAATGCACGCCTCGGCGCTCCAGGTTGGCCCTGAGCTCCTCATCAGATTGCAGCAGGAGGTCCCGATGAAAAATAACCCCCTGCGTCCTCTTCAGTGCCAGATGCGGGACAATGGACACTGGGATGTCCCCTAGTCGGGCGCACGCCTGGAGCGCCGCCGACTGTGTGGCGGAGGCGGTCTTTATAAGAACGGACCCCGAACGCATTTTACTGAGAGCCTCGATTTCCCCGAAGATGTCCTCGATGTGCTGGACTAAGAACATGGGCTTGGAGGTGGCGAACGTCCCCCCATCAGTCCGAGAACAGACTAAATAGCGGGGGAAGTACTTCGCCCCAAGCCGGCGGGCCTGTCCTTCCTCCCAGGGAGTGGCCAAGGGGGAAAGGGCAGGAGAACCAGAACCAGGGACAGTACCTTTCCTTTTAAAAGACTCGGCCGCAGAGCGACCTGATACATGTTGACGTTTCATCTGCGAAACGTCCGCCCCGATACCACCCACTCCGACCAGGGGCTCTCCCCATGGGCGCCACCCAGCCTCAGCAAGGGCCAGCTGACAGGATGACCATTGCCGGGAGTCCTGATGCCCCAAGGAGACGGGCATCTACTCCTTGGCCGACGTGGGGAGGGTGCAGCTCAGGTATCGGCAGTACGATCCCTGTGTTGTCAGGGGGCTACAACTTAAAGGTTACATGACGACCCCACCACAACGGGCTGGCTACCGTGCTGGATTTCAGGTGCCATGGAAAGTCCATCATGATCGTAGGTGCAGATGGGGACGCACTATGGGCGGAACGTGTGCCACCCATCAGGCGTTTAGGCCCAATTGGAGGAATAGTGGGTGTGGTTACAACGCCGTTACAATGCTGAGTGCCAAGGTCTTAGTGCACTGAGGACCAGTGATACACCACGTAAGGCGTCCTTCCCCAAAAGGCTCGTACTTCTGTAAAATTTTGAAAAAAGGAGGTCAAACCCCAAGGGGGACCATCACATGGAATGCCAAAACGGTTGAAACTCCTTTTAGTCGCCTCTTACGACAGGCAGGAATACCTCGGGCCTCTTCTTACCCCGGATGCAGGGGGGGCTGTCCGAATCGATTCATGCTGTGCGGGAAGAGATGGCTCAGCGTAACAGACGCGTCCCGAAGCTTGTTGCTTTTGGTTGTAGAGGAGGGCGGAATGTGGACGGGATACTGAATCTATGCTGTTATTATGGAGAAAACTATGTTTAAGGAAAATGGATATTTTAGTTTCACTTCGATTACCTTTCTTCAGGATTAGTGTTGCCACGAACAAAAGAAAAATTCGCTTTTCTTCATCTGCTTTTAATCAATGTGTAATATAACTGTCTCTCAAATATTCGTGTAACAACAGGTAAGACATTTATTTTAAAGAAGAGGAGGAGAACACACATTCATTTAAGTGTCATTGTATTTAACATTCTTCCAATCGAGTCTTGATTTTAAATTATTTTACGACCATTGATCAAGAAGACCAACTCCAACACGAAGATAATTGCTGTTTTAACATGGTGCATGACGTCAATATCGATGAATGCATCAAAGAGAAACGATGTAGCTTTTTGCGTCAAGCAGAAGGCATCATATTCATTTCCGTTCCATTTATTTGCAAACAGGAACGCCAATACTGACGAAAGCACAAAAGAGAGATACTTCAGTTTTAATACCAAGCAGAAGGTACAGTATTTAAAGGGTCGCATTCGGGAGGACGACGGTTCAATCCCGTCTCCGGCCATCCTGATTTAGGTTTTCCGTGCTTTCCCTAAATCGCTTCAGGCAAATGCCGGGATGGTTCCTTTGAAAGGGCACGGCCGCTTTCCTTCCCAATCCTTCGCTAACCCGAGCTTGCGCTCCGTCTCTAATGACCTCGTTGTCGACGGGACGTTAAACACTAACCACCACCACCACCATTTAAAGGGTGTTGTCAACAGCACTCGATATATTACAGTCTTCGAGAAAGCAGCATTCCGCCGGGCAACATCCTCAAGGAGACCACACTATAACTAATCTCAGTTTATCGCAAAAATATTTTCCGGACAGAGTTCTAGGCTGGGTGTTCGTTTCTGAACAGTTTCGTGCTGCAGAGTCCGCTCCCAACACTGCGGTGTTCCCTGTATATCGCAGCGACTGCTCGGTTCTACGGCAGGCTGATGCTCTCGTTTTGGCCAGTAGATATTACTCACAGATGCTGTGTGAGTTTTCCATGGAAAAAGTCTTAAGATTTACCGAGACAAAGCGGCGCAGTTCGTCTACGGTGGAAACGTCTGACTTCGAATTCCATGAGCGGAGTTACGAAGAACATTAGCTGATTGAAAGTTACGCTGTACGTATTCTATTAGATTTTACCAGAAGTGTTTTTTTTTTTTTTTGGAGATTTTGAGAGTGGGAGGGTATGAGAACTTAATAGCAGCAAACGCGAGTGCCATAAAATTTCGATTCGTGTGACAATTGCTCGTGTAGCATATGCCGTGAGCGTGTTTGAAGGTTATAATCTACCATAACCGTCAGTAAAATGTGGCAGATAAAGCAATTGAATTATATGCTTATCATAATTATCTTCTGATGAATGTTCGCTGTGATGAAAGACGAAGGTAAACTGTTCGTCTCAGTGACAGCTGTGAAATGAGTCAAGTGCTCGCGACAGTTTTCGGCCGCTAGAGAACATTTTTACATTTGTACTAGTTGGTTTCAAACGAATCAGTCACATTTGTCACCTCGGTGGCTGCCATAACGTTAAAATAGAAAAGGGCAATATATCTGTCCTCATAAGCAGAAAGTAACTTCAAAACCAACTTACCCAAACATTAGGAGACAACAACACACTTCGCACTTTTGAAATATGTTGTCGTGTGACATAAAAAATTAGCATTTGAGGACTCTCGCCGTAATGTGAAAATATGGTGGTGGAAGTAGAGGTATAAGGAAACTAAAGAAATTATTCGAAATCACACAGTAATAAAAATGTGTATGCATCAGAAGAGATTCATTTTCTTTGTGAAGACACATAAATGAAGGTATGAACAAGGATGCAATTGTGTTATTCCGTACTTTTTCAGCTACAGATTTATCATACACAAACGCTACTTAATGTGATCAGTGCTTCCATGTCCGTCTCCGGTAGCTGAGCGGTGCCAACACGGTAGCTCAGCGTGTTCGGTCAGAGGGTTATCTGCCCTCTGTAATAAAAAAAAACTGAGTCAACGGCTTAACACTGAACTTGAACGGGTGTCATTAGACGTCCACACCGAACAAATGCAACGAACAATATCGAACAAAATGACAACAAAAAAAAAAGTGGTCAGCGCGATAGAATGTCAATCCTAAGGGCCCGGGTTCGATTCCCGGCTTGCTCGGAGATTTTCTCCGCACAGGGACTGGGTGTTGTGTTGTCTATTCATCATCATTTCGTCCCCATCGACGCGCAAGTCACCGAAGTGGCGTCAAATCAAAAGACTTGCACCCGGCGAACGGTCTACCTGACGGGAGGCCCTAGTCACTCGACATTTACATTTTAGTGCTACCACAACTTTTGTGTCGGGTGATAATTCCCTAAATGACGAACAAAACATAATTCATTGTCACTAATAATCCACTGAAGTCTTTTCAAAGCCTTGTATGTGGTTCCTCCGACAAGGTTTTGAATCGAGGCTGTGTGATGGCTTATGATACAGAGCTTCTCTTAAGCTTTTGTTACCAAATTTCGTTCTGGCCGTTTTCAGATAGAAAAAATAAAACGAGAAATGAAAAACTTGGAAACAGCAGCATTTCTTCAGCGAGATCCGAAGAGCAATCTAAAGCAGCCGCTGTATCACAGAAGGGGTGAGTCACTGTAAAATCAACAAGACATATATCTGCTCTCGTTACTTTCACGGTGTCTAAGGTAGATTGCTCGAAACGCGGAAAGAAAATGGTTCAAATGGCTCTGAGCACTATGGGACTTAACATCTGTGGTCATCAGTCCCCTAGAACTTAGAACTACTTAAACTTAACTAACCTAAGGGCATCATACACATCCATGCCCGAGGCAGGATTCGAACCTGCGACCGTAGCGGTCACGCGGATCCAGACTGAAGTGCCTAGAACCGCACGGCCCATGGTGTTACAGCGTGATTACCTGTAAATACCACATTAATGCAATAAATGCTCAGAATGATGTCCGTCAACCTCAATGCATTTGGCAATACGTGTAACGACATTCCTCTCAACAGCGAGTAGTTCGCCTTCGGTAATGTTCGCACATGCATCGACAATGCGCTGCCGCATGTTGTCAGGCGTTGTCGGTGTATCACAATAGCAAATATCCTTCAACTTTCCCCACAGAAAGGAATCCCGGGACGTTAGATTCGGTGAACGTGCGGGCCATGGTATGGTGTTTCGACGAACAATCCACCTGTCATGAAATATGCTACTCAATACCACTTCAACCGCACGCGGGCTATGTGCCGGACGTCCATCATGTGGAAGTACATCGGCATTCTGTCATGCAGTGAAACATCTTGTAGTAACATCGGTAGAACATTACGTAGGAATTCAACATACATTGCTCCATTTAGATTGCCATCGATGAAATGGGAGCCAATTGTCCTTCCTCCCATAATGCCGCACCATACATTAACCCACCAACGTCGCTGATGTTCCATTTGACGCAGCCATTGTGGATTTTCCGTTGCCCAATAGTGCGTATTATGCCGGTTTACGTTACCGCTGTTGGTCAATGACGCTTCGTCGCTAAATAGAACGCGTGCAAAAAATCTGTCATCGTCCCGTAATTTCTCTTGTGCCCTGTGGCAGAACTGTACACGACGTTCAAAGTCGACGCCATGCAATTCGTGGTGCATAGAAATATGGTACGGGTGCAATCGATGTTGATGTAGCATTCTCAACACCGACGTTTCTGAGATTCCCGATTCTCGCGCAATTTGTCTGCTACTGATGTGCGGATTAGCCGCGACAGCAACTAAAACACCTATTTTGGTCTCATCATTTGTTGCAGTTCGTGATTGACGTTTCACATGTGGCTGAACACTTCCTGTTTCCTTAAATAACGCAACTATCTGGCGAACGGTCCGGAGACTTGGATGATGTTGTCCAGGATACCGAGCAGCATACATAGCACACGCCCGTTGGGCATTGTGATCACAATAGCCATTAATCAACACGGTATCAAACTTTTCCGCAATTGGTAAACGGTCCATTTTACCGCGAGTAATGTACCACGAAACAAATACTGTCCGCACTGCCGGATGGTTACGTGATACCACATACTTATAAGTTTGTGACTATTACAGCGCCAGCTATCACAAAGTGAAAAAAGTGGTCCAACAAAAACATCCTTATTTCTTTACGTACTACTGAAAAATGTAATAAAAATGGGGATTCCTATTTAAAGAAACGCTGTTGATATCCGTTTGACCTATGGCAGCGCCATCTAGCGGGCCAACCATAGCGCCATCTGGTTTCCCCCTTCAAATTAGACGAGTTTTGTTCTTTTGAAGCTTGTTTTTTCGTTTGATGCTTATTTCTTGAGAAATCTGGCCCGGTCACTATCAATGGACCACCCTGTATATATAATTAAGGCGAGGACGACCAATAGGTCACCTTAGTGCGCATGCTCACCGCGCTCGAACTCTTACGGAAATCGGGAAATGTCGCTAGTGACGTGGATAATGGGCAAGGGGCATTACATCAGTTGTGTGGATAGGTTAAGAATTTGGATCTTCTTATCTTCAGCATTTACGTTCCAATGAAAAAACGAAAATCCTATTGTCCTAATGTTTTATTAAAAAGCATAATGTAACGAAATCTCAAATGTTTACGCAACAACAGTTAAGATAATTACTTTCAAGAAAATGTTTAGCATATACAAATAGATCATTGTCATTCTGTTCAACTTTTTCCCAATCGACTCCTGATTTTACATTGTTACAGCCATTGATCTTCAAGACCAAGACCAACATGAAAATAATTTTTGTTTTTACGTGTTGCATGGCATGAATGCCAATGAATGCATTAAACAGACATCATTTAGTTTTTTCACATCAAGGAGAAGACATCATATTCATTTGTGACCTCTTTATTTATAAGCAGGCACGACGCCGACACGACAAAAGCACAAAAGAGAGATTCGTATACATTTAATGGCAAGCGTGTGGTGAACAACCTGACGCGTAGACGCACTCGCGAATTTGAGGCCACTCATCCCTTATTAGTGTAAGTGACAGTAAAATGAGAAAGAGGCTGATGGAAAACGTAATTAAACTATTGACTATTTCAAACGTAATCGCAGTAAATGGTAATACATTTATCCTACTGTGAGACAAGACGGCCAACGCCTTCGTGGTAAAATGTTTGCTGTGGCGTACGGGCGTGTACCTCATCGTCCGAAAGAAATCTACGGGGATGAAAGATTTCCTTCAGGGCTCCAAACATATGGAAATCACATGTGGAGAGATCCACAGTACGGTCTCGACACAGTACTACGGCCACCGTTCCCCAGCCTGGTGTTGCCTGCATGTTGCAGCACTGCTTACCACCTACGGCGTATGCTGATGTTCTCGTTTTGGCTAGTATAACACTACTCATATATTCATAGTGTGAGACGCAGTTCGTCTTCGATGGAAACGTATGACTTTGCCCCTTAATGAAAGAAAAAGGGAAACTGTTTCAGTCACAGTTGTGAAATGATTCAAGTATCCGGTAGCTATAGAACATTTTCTCATTTGTACTGTTGGTGTCAATGGAATCAGGCACATTTGTGGCCGCGATGGCTGCCATAACTTTAAAATAAAGAAGGGCCTTACGTCTGCCCGTATAATGAGAAAGTAAGTGCAAAACCAACTTCTCCAAACGTCAGGAAGAAATAACACACTACGCACTTTCTATATATGTTGTCAGTTGACATATGCTAATTTCTCCCAGCTTAAGCGTACTTCAAACTGATATGCTCATTCAAGAGCCGTCTTTCGAGTCATCGACTACTGATGCTGAGTTGTTGTGCCTAAGAGTATACGGTCCACAACCAGCTAACAAACTGCCTAACAAAAAACAACCTCCTAGACGAATACCAATCAGGTTTCCGTAAACATCGCAGCACAACTATTGCCTTAATAAAGGTAACGGATGACTTGTAGCTTGCCATGGATGCACAAGAGATAGCTATCATGTCCTTATAAGCCTCTAGCAAAGCCTTTGGCATTGTGGACTTCGAAATTTCACTTGCAGGCTAGCAGCTTCAATTTCTTGCCAAGCACAGTGCAATGGTTTTGCTCACACCTGACGTCTCGCCAGCAATGCGTCATGTTCGGCACCATCAAGTCTCAATGGAGGTAGCTAGTACCAGGCGTTCGCCAGGGTTCGGGACTGGGTCCTACACTCTTTTCAGTGCACGTTAATGATGTCTCGTCAGTTTTGTTCTACTGCAAATACCACATGTACGCTGATGACCTTCGGTTGTATCTAAGTGCAAAACCAATAAATCTGAAGACAGCTAACGACAAACACAATACCGACTTGTGTACACTGTCAAAATGGACGCAGGATGTAGGGTAAAGCTCAATCCATGCAAATTCCAAGCGGTACTGGATGGTCATCCTAGGCTCATTAGCCCGAAATATCGGGTATCCCCACCATCTTTAAACCCAAATGGGACAAATAGTAATTTGTCTCCTTCAGAAAAGAGTCTACGAGCACCAATAAATAAATAAAATCTAAATTAGACTGAGCGCGTAACTGCTATGTGCAAGAAAACATCAGAATCTCTCCGTGCCGTACAAAAATATAAAAAACTCTCCCCTCTTGGCGTGGAAAAGAAACTTGTACATACATTTCTACTTCCAGTTATTGATTACAGCGATGTTATCCAGCAGGGCCTTTCTCAGGAAAGCTCAGGACACCTGAAACTGGATATAAAAGCCTGTGTTCAGTATATCGGTGATGTTTGACTCGTTGATCGTATTTCACAATCAAATGCATAGGTATCCTGGCTGTGTGCAGAAAAGCGCATAGGTTTCCATACACTCTGGCTTCTCTGCTGTCTTGTCGACGAACACTGTCGCCCCTATCTGTCCTCGAACTCAACAATCTTCTCTGAAAAACATGGCGCAAACACCCGCTCCCATCAGAGCAATATCCTTTCGGTCCATCTTCATCGTTCAGCCACTTTCTCTTAGTCCTTCTCAGTAGCATGAACCCGACTATGTAATCACCTCCTTCATTACATGAGAGAGCTAAATAACATCCCCAACTTCAGATCACAGTTAATGGCATATCCACTAAAGCAACAATAAGGATTGCCGTTGTCCCTGTGCGAATTCGTTACCCTTTCACATCCTTCTTTTCAATCAGATCTTCCTCATTTCCCAGTGTTATTAGGTGATGCCGTCTCCATAAATTGCCTTTCCCTAGAACTCATTATATCAGAAAACGTCTATCTTGTACAGTTACAATTTTTTTATGCCTGCCACTGTTATTATCGTTATTATTATTATTATTACTACAGTTTTCACTATTACTGGCAGCAGTTGCAGTAGTGCAAGTACTGTCAATACTTCTATCACCCACTGAATAACCTTGTGAAATTTGAGTATATTGTCAGAAATATAATGTTAATTATTTTTATCTGCTGCGTATATGTCAAAGAACGTTAAATATGTAACAAACAGCGAAGGTGATTACTGAGCAACATACAGGACACTACCCATCTGATTACTTGCACCCAACATACCTCCAAATACAGCGAAAAGAAAGGCAACATCTTTCGGTGCATCTGTAGCAGATTATTTTGGGTTTTGGACAGTTACTGGAATGGAAGAAAATTCCGGCCTGACGTGTGCTGGTGGAAAGACAACTTTTCTCATGTTACTAATCTGATAAAGGCCTCCAGTAGTGTGAACATAAGAACTACTTTTCACCACAATGAACTGATTTGCGCGGGTAGATAAATAAGCGATGGATTGTACAAGAATAAGACCACGAAAAATATTGTAAGTGTAACAGAATGGAAGTGCAAACTTTGGAAAGATGTAAAGCAGGGATGTTTTCTGTCTCCAGGACAAAAATCGCAACACCAAAAAGTAATTAATGTAGAGTAATGAAATTTTGGGAACATATTTGTCTAGGTAACATATTTAAGTGATTAGCATTGGAAGATCATTAGGTTCACGTAAGCTCGAGGTATGCCACTGAAAAAGTGAAATGCTGGAACATTAATAACCGGCGTAATTACAGACTGTTGAATGCAAGCATGCAAATGTGCACGCATTGCGCTGTACAAGTGCCGGATGTCCGTTTGTGGGATGGAGTTTCATGCCTGTTGCACTAGAATTGGCAATACAGGAACGTTTAATGATGCTTGTGGACGACGCTGGAGCTGTCGTCCGATAGTAACCCATATGTGGTCTACTGGAGACACATCAAGTGATCGAGCAGGCCTCGGCAACATGTCGACACTCTGTAGAGCATGTTGGGATTATAACAGTAGCATGTGGGCGAATGTTAGCCTGTGGAAAACAGGCCCTAGAATGCTGTTCATGAATGACAAAACGACAGGTCGAATCACCAGAGTGACATACAGTTTTGAAGTCAGAGTGCGTGAGAAAACCACAAGAGTTCTCCTGCTGTCATATGAAATCGCACCCTAGACCATAACTCCAGATGTAGGTCCAGGGTGTGTAGCACACAAACAGGTTGATTGTAGACCCTCAACTGTCCTCCGTCTGATCAACACACGGCCATCATTGGCACCGAGGCACAACCAGATTTCATCAGAAAAAACAACAGATCCCCACTACCCGCCAATGTGATCTCACTTGACGCCACTGAATTCGCAAAGGTCAGCGGTCTGGGGTAGCTTGAATGCGCACTGAAGCGCATCTGGCTCGGAGCTGTCCTTGAATTAACCGATTTATAACAGTTAGTTGTGTCACTGTGGTGTCAACTGCTGCTCAAATTGCTGCTGCAGATGCAGTGCGGTATGCCAGAGCCATACGCCGAACACGATGGTCTTCCCTCTCAGTAGTGTCATGTACCTATGTCTTCTTAGGACCGTACATTCTCGTGACCCGTGCTTCCAGCAGTCACATACAGTGGCAACGTTCCTGCCAAGTCTTTTTGCAATATCGCGGAAAGGACAGTCAGCTTCTTGTAGCCTTATTACACGGCCTCGTTCAGACTCAGTGAGGTGCTGATAATGATGTGTTTGTGACCTTAAAGGCATTCTTGGCTAACATCAATTCATCACGTTCAATTTCAAAAGTAACTAACACTCACGACCGTTATAGCAGACCTGAGTTGAATCCTCATAGTGGCGCTACTAATGCCACAGCTATGCAAAAATTTTCTGTAAAGGAAATGATTAATTTGTAGCTAATTTTCCGATGCATTAATGGATATTTTTGCAAGTATAAAAGAAAAAATTATTACCAGTCGAAATACATATTTATGGTACCAAATTTAAACCAATAAACAGTCTATCTCCACAGAAAAATTACGGAAAGTAAAAGCTATTTAATAGGAGTGAGATGTAGAATGACTTATCGCGTAAATGGATATCAAAACTTGACGCTAGGGATGCAGGAGAACAATGTCTGAAGGCAACGAAAATTTTGGTGTCACGGAAAACTATCCAGTACTAGCTGGATTGAAGGAAAAACAAATCTTGATGTCCTGCTATAAATAAAAGTGGCCAGAAGCATAATAAAAGACGTAGAAATAAGTAAAATGAAATTTATATAACAAATCCTTGGGGCATCACCTTTCTCAGAAGAATAACTGAAGAGCAGTTATTGCACAATACACAGATGAAACACCAGAGAAAACTTCATTGTGAAAACATTAAGATATAAAGACAAAACTCTTCCACCATGTATGCAAAATACATCAGGCAGGCTGCATACCTTCAGACTTAAAGATGGCTATGATAATTCCTGTTCCAAAGTTTTCTTAACCACCGCCTTTCGTCCATAGTCTTCCCTCCTCGCTGAAGCTATGACAGATGGTCGAATGGTCACACGTAGCATAAGGATGTTCTTAATTTCTATTCTGGTCTTGAAAAGGTGTTTATCACTGCGGTGGGCTATACTCTTGTCTCGATACTCCAGGGTAGTCTGTACGTGCTCAGCGACGACAACGGTTGACGTCGTCATTTTTTTTTTTTTTAACCGGATCGTACTACTGCCACTACAAACTTCCGAGTCGTCTTCGCGTAATGTAATGGAGGGGGGGACTTCTCCTGAACCGTTTCCTCTGATGATCCATCGTGCGCCTCGAATCACCTTCAAGTGTACCTTTTAGTACTCGGAACGTCCCAATGGGCAGAACGATTCTAAATAATGCGACAGTTGCGTCCAGTACAATGTATGGCGGCGGAACGCCTTACGAGTCGTCGTCAAGTGGAACCACAACTCGAGAGCGCATTCGGGCGCGGCACGCAAAACGTAATACAGCATCATACCTTTCAGCCAGTTGGCGGCGTTTGTTTGGGCGGTGGGAAAGTATACAATATCTCTGCATAGGAGTTCGTGCGGCGTGATACATTCTGGCTGTAGTCGCAACAGCATGCGTTGTATACGATCCCTGCAGCTGCTCGTCGCAGCACATCTCAAGCGGTGAGCGTGCGAACACAAAGGGTCGTCCGTAGGATGGAAGGAATGGAAGCGCTGTCCTGTGGCTAATTTGCCGTTCACAGCCACGTACCGCAAGGAACGAGCGTACGTGGCCAGGTGTGGGGTGTGGACGGTTCCTCACACCCTGGTCGGCGATTGCTGCGCAAACACTGTCTCCACATATGCGTACACCATATTTACTCTACCATGCAAACATTTGGGATTACACTCGTCTGGTATGAGACGTTGCACGGGGAGTGGGTGGGGGTGGGGTATGTCCACGGGGGGCCGGACCGCACAGTAACCCTGGGTTCGGTGTGGGGCGGCGGTGGGGTGGGTGGACTGTTGTTGGGTTGTGAACCACGAGGGCTACGGCGGGACGAAGCCTCTCCGTCGTTTCTAGGTCCCCGGTTCAATACACAATACACAAAATTGCATACATTCATGCATATGGCCTCAATGCTCACTGGAGGAAGGCAAGACCAAACAGTTCAACTTCCATGTTATAAATACGTCTCAGTTTGCTAATAACCTCAACCTACGGTTGATAATCGTTTTGTGTTTCAAGCAGTTAAACAGATGTTAAACACGTTTTCAGTTAATGATTT
Organism: Schistocerca piceifrons; assembly: GCF_021461385.2. NCBI lineage: Eukaryota > Metazoa > Arthropoda > Insecta > Orthoptera > Acrididae > Schistocerca > Schistocerca piceifrons. The sequence continues at coordinate 875,402,893 of NC_060149.1, read as the reverse complement.
CATAGCTACAGAAACGCAACTTCTGATACCTCTTATGCAAAATAGTTATGCACTGCTGTCAGACGAAAGGATCGATCTGGCTCAAACTGTGTGTACTGTTTTAAATCCTCTTCCTATCTGGACAATTAGCTTCCCTTATTTGCAAAATTTGTGAACTTTGTGGCTTAAGAAGTTTTTCGAGGAAACTGATTTCCTTCATCTACAACCAATCTTACAAGAAATCTTCTGAACAGCACTTAATAGCGGTATTGGAATCTGTTACAGGCTGCATTTTGCCGCATTTGGCTGGATGAAAGACAAATAACTGACTGATAAAAAACATCTTCCTGAAGGAAAGGAGGGACGAAATGAAAGCTCCCATGTTGAGAGGTTATTACAGTGATTACAAGACCCGAGTAAAGTTGACAGTACGAGCACGCTGCTGGTGAGACTACGATGTTGCACTGCCTGGGGCTTCAATTGATGCAGGGTCAGCTTAGGTCAGGCATATACTGAACTGGATGTCACGGCTCTATTAAATTCTCCGATAAATAAGCACAGCTTGGATACGAAATTACTGTTGCAGTTTGGTTAAGGAACCAATAAGTCAGTTGCATGTTTTCAGACGTAAAAGAGCACTGCAAACAGTCTTCGCTGAATCAGATTATTGAACCTGGTGTTCCATAGAGTTAGAATTCCTTGTTTGCGACTAAGTGTAAGATCACTGAGCCGGATTTGAGGTTTCGAACTCCGCAGTATTATTCTACATTGTTGACGTGGATGCTAAATTTAAAAAGTTCTGGGAAAATGTAAACTTAGAACATGTAGAATGCTAAAATTTCATTGTTGGTTTTTTGCATTATTTTGTTCCTTACGCTACTTGAAATACGTGACGTCGACCAAATTATCTTGAAGGAATGAACATGTTTCTTGAGCCTTATGAATTGGCATTTACCGTCAGTTTTAGAGTTTTACAACCGTCGTTGCAAATCACAAGTAACTGAAGTAATGTAGCGCGATTTCTTTTATCAAGTAACGTCTTCGCTAATTAAATTAGTCTTAATGTAATCAATGAATAATTCGAGATGTCCGATATTCACTTGAAAATTAATCCGTAGATATGGAAGGAAGTAAATAATTACACGTTTTTCGGTAACTGCTACTAAATAATGACCAAACTACATTAAATGTATCTTGCAAGCACACCTGCAGCAGCAGCTGAACGAAGAAAATAGCAGAAACAATAATGGTAATAATAGAATTATCTGTTTACTTCATAATCTGCAATGGCAGTTCTCGAACTTTATTGAAACAGGGAATATTTCCAAACGGCTATAACAGTAGAAAGCGATTTACAACCCGCAGACAAAAGGACAGCATAATTTCCGTATCAAAAGTTTGCTGAAAATTAACCAGTTAATTTGTAGGTGCTTCTAAAGTTAGAGACGGAAATTTATCAATTTGATGCAAGCATAATTCAAGTGTGGGATTTGTGCACGTATCTAAAGCATGCGTTTTGTAGCCGAGGCAGTTGTTGAATTTCGAAACAGTCGAACAAAATTACTACAGAGCCAGGAAATGAATGCCTTTAACATGGAGTCGGGGATTGAGACCTCTCACACACTGTCGCGCACCTTCCATTCCAAGGCGGTGGCATGACTGTAGAAGGTGTCTTTCAGTAGTATGGTTGAGTGATCATAGAATGATGTGTCGAAGGTATTGGTTCTGTTCTCACTTCAGGCTTCCATTTTTAGCAGGCACGCACAGATTTCTTCCACCTATGGTAACACCAGGTGAAGAACGTCAGGTTGCACAGTAGTTCATAATCCATATGTTTAGGTTATATCCTGACCGAAGCGACAGTTTTGGAAAACAAACCCTGTCGCCATTAAGCTAGATTTTTTTTTATCTTCGATGAAGTTGAGACGTCGAAAATGTTGGTGCTGGACTGGGATTCGAATTCGGATCTCCCCTTTCGCGGTATTTGACTCTCAAGGGACGATACAGTTGCAACATTTATTTTTTTCCTCAAGAATGCAAACCTCTGCAGGTCTCCACGAAAGGCACGTATCTGGGTTCGAACCCTGGTCCAGCACAAAAATATTCGTATTCCATTTCAAGCCTTAGCGTGTGGACACCGAACTATTTTTGAAAAATAATTTTCATTATTAACGTCTCCTCGTGTGTTGTCAACAATAACTTTAGTTGCCGGTTACACTCGTAGCCATACACTGAACTTCTCATCACATCACAAGTTCAAACCTTTCAGTACATCATTACATCTTCAAGCACTCTGCTCCTAGCTACCTGTGAAAGATTATTCGAAAGTAAATATCTCTTCTATTGTTGTCAACAATGTCGATAAGTGCTGGGTTCGACTCCTAGTCATCAGAGAATTTCCCGTCAAGAAAGAAAAGTTTCCAGTTAAAACATCTCGTTACTAGTGAAAAAATCGGTATCTGACATTTTATATTACTTAGTCAACAGTCCGATGATGTTCTGGGTTTGAATCCCCATCACAAAATTTTGCATCACTTTAGGTAACCGCATTTCAATTTTAAACATTAGCACACATTGTTACTTGTGGGTGAAACCATATTAAACGTCTTTCGTGGTTAGTTAACAACTTAACGAGGGTCTTAATACGATTCAAATAAAGACTACATACATCAATATATTTTATTTCTGTGCTAACACCATCAGCTTTTGCTCTTAATTTTATTGCATTTGTTCGACCACCATAAAAAGCATCTCTTGGATTCAATGGCTCGACAGTTTCAGGTAACTGTTTTAATTTCTCAAGTTTTTTTACTCCGCTGAGTTAAGCCAATCACATTCCCACATCTTTACTACATTATATCCCGCATTTCGTATTTCTGCACTTCTCGTTAAGTTCTTTTGATAAAGGTCATTCATTTTTTCTTTATTTTTATTGTTAATTGTCTCACTTTTGAAACATTTTTTACAACCATGCCAATAATAACCATCGTATTGATAAACAGCATTAGTTTCTTTATCAAAACCATCTTTCTGTTCTTTATCCAATACAGCAATTGTATTTTCAGGTAAATATTTAGATCTGCAAATAGCCATGCAAACCCCAGTAACAGTTAAATAACAGAATGTATCAATATTAGCTATTTTTAAGAACTGTTTTCTCAGTTCTAAACAACCGCTTGTCAAAATATCTACATCAGAATTGCAGTATTCAACAATTTCTTTCTTCATATTGAACAGATAGTTTTCTTTAACTCTTGAGCTGTGCCATTTGAGAAATGCTTCTGTATCTTTTGGCTTCATAGTGTCAACACAATAATATTGAGTATCTGGAATAGGTCCTATGTAATTTTCAATTTCTTGTGTATTGAGCAAATGTCTTTCAAATCAAATGTTTTTGGAAAGCTACTAAGTGGCCCTTGGTCAAAGTTATTGCGATATAATTTTTAGGCCTAACTGATCTCCAATAACATCAGCTCTGTTCCTATGTAGATGGTACATGGGTTTATTCTATTTTCAACACAATACTTCAAAATGAATTGTGAATCATAACCCTTAGCATAATGAGCTATGAATGTGTAATAACTGTTTTTTTTAGATATCAACCACCTACGGAATTCTTCATTTATCTTAATTCTATAAACAGTATCTCCACTAAAATTGTGAACAATTGTGAGATTTGCAGTATGTATACCAGTTTCTTGTTGAGCTTCATAATCAAACCACATGTATCTTTCTGTATGGGTACAATACACTCTTTTAGGGAATCCAACACACAGCATTTAAACTGTTTACCAGCAACTATTTTGCTGTATATGAAGCATTGGTACACATAAAAATCTTTGAATTCTCCATTAATATAACAACCATCTTTATTATAATTTGGACAACCTCGCACTATAAAATTCTCACTAAATTTTCTATCACAGGTACCTCCTTTTTGCAAATTGTTTTGCATGTAACATTTATGATTTCCAATTTTCGCTGCTTGTTAACAACTCCTGCAAAGTTCAAAGCCACATTTATGTTCTTTAGATTTCAAGGAAACCCGCAGTAACGTGGCCGACCCTGATTTGAAGTGGGACAAAGGCCCAAAGAAAATGATGACAATTTTACACACTGGACTTGTATTCAGGAAGATGGCGGGTCATATCCTCGTTTTCAATCCAGATTTAGTTTTCCGTGATATCCCTGATGGCTTAAGACATTCTCCTAGGATGATTCCTAGGAGGAGGCACGGCAGATTTCCTTCTTCATCCTTCCCCTGTCCGAGCTTGTGCTCAGTCTGTTAAGACCCCATCGTCGACTGGATGTGAAACTCTGTTCCTTCGGTCGGTTTATGCGTACACAGTGATATCCACGCGCTCTGATGGAGGAGATAGAAAGTACTGACGTCCGGCGACACTGTGGGCCTAGCAACTGGTCCGCCTCGAGCGGTCAATCGACTGGGAAAGACGTCGTGGTGCCTTCGCACCGAAACGTGGAAGAACAGCTGGAGCAACGTGATCCTAACGCTAAAGGCACCTCTTCCTGCAGGGGAGACAATGTGTCCCGCTGAACAGTAAATACGTTTCGCCTTCGAAACGTCCTGCAATATAGCGGAAAGCTTCTTATCCGATCAAGAGTAACCGAAATTTTAATTCTAAAAATGGATTTCCAACTATGGCACATGTGTAGCACGAGTAAATGAAAAAATACAATCCTAAAGTTCTCACGCGAAATTACACTGAAGTATGACGATGGCGAATCGCTGTGACAGTTTGTGTGTGGAAATAAAAATATTTTTTTCAGAACAGCAGTAGTAGCGCCAATATGAGTATGCAAATCAGGTTTGCTTAAAATACACACTGTTAACTGTCGTGAGCGTTCGTTACCCTTGATATTAGACGTGGTGAGTAGATATTAGTCACGAATGCCTTTAAGGCGACAAAGACACTATTATCAACACCTCAAGGAGTGGTTCAAAAAAATGGTTCAAATGGCTCTGAGCACTATGGGACTTAACATCTATGGTCATCAGTCCCCTAGAACTTAGAACTACTTAAACCTAACTAACCTGAGGACAACACACAACACCCAGCTATCACGAGGCAGAGAAAATCCCTGACCCCGCCGGGAATCGAACCCGGGAACCCGGGCGTGGGAAGCGAGAACGCTACCGCACGACCACGAGATGCGGGCCTCAAGGAGTGTGAAAGAGGTTGTGTAATAGGGCTACGAGAAGCTGGATGTCCCTTCTGCGATGCTGCAGAAAGACTTGGCAGGAATGTAGTCACTATACGTGATTGGTGGCAGCGGTGGTCACGATAATGTACGGTCGCAAGAAGACCGGGCTCCGGACGGCCACGTGGGAAGACCATAATGTTCGGTGTATGGCTGTGGCGCATCGTACGGCATCTGCAGTAACAATTTGGGCAGCAGTTGGCACCACAGTGACACAACAATCTGTTACAAGTCGACTGCTTCAAGGGCAGCTCCGAGCCAGACGCCCTGTAGCATGCATTCCACCGACCCCAAACCACACCCATTTGCTAGTTCAGTGTTGTCAAACGAGAGTACATTTGGAGGGGAGGGGAGAAGACAGGGTCGACGTCTATTGCGTTTTCTGGTGAAAGCTGGTTCTGCCTCGGTACCAGTGATGCCCGTATGCTAGGAGTTAGAAGGAGTTAAGGGCATGCAACCAACCTGTCTGCGTGCTAGACACACTGGTCTGTGGTGCGATTTCGTGTGATAGCAGGAGCAGTCTCGAGGTTATCCCACGCACCCTGACTGCAAAACTGTACGTCAACCTGGTGATTCAATCTCTCGTGCTGCCATTCATGTGCAGCATTCCAGGGGGTGTTTTCTAAGAGGTTAACGCTAGTCCATATACTGCTGTTGTAACCCAACATCCTCTACAGAGGGTCAACACGTTACCCTGGTCTGCTCGAACACCAGATCTATGTGCAGTCGAGCACATATGGGATATCACTGGATGACAACTTCAGCGTCATCCACAACTAGCATTAACCGTCCCTATATCGACCGACCAAGTGAAACAGGCATGGAACTCCATTCGACAATATGACATCCGACACCTGTGCAACGCAATGCATGCACATTTGCATGCTTGCATCCAACATTCTGGTGGCTACACCGGTTATTAATGTACCTGCATTTCACATGCGCAATGGCTTATCTTGTGCTTACATTAATCTGTGATCTTGCAATGTTAATCACTTACATATGTTACCTAGACACATGTATTTCCGAAATTTCATTACTCTACATCAATTATCTTTTGGTGTCGCTTTTTTTTCCAACAGTGTAAATGCAATGTTTTCGGTCACATATGCAGCACATCACTATCACTATCACAAGGGATATCTCCAGACAAACTGAATTATACCATTGTCAGACTCCTTTACAAGAAAGGTAGTGAAACACATATCAACAATTACCGACCAGTCTCACGAGTTACCTCTTTCTCGAAGGCACTATAAAAAAATATATATGCAAGAACCATGTTACACCTCTTTAAAAATAAGATACACAGTGAATACCAATTTGAATTTCAAAGGGATCATTCCACATAACATGCTCTTTTTCGTTTCACAAATCAGTTCATACAAAAACTGAAGAACAAAATATTTCCAACTGGTATCTTCAGCGGCTTGTCAAAAGCATCTTCGTAGTAATGTCCAGCGAAGCCAAAGTATAAGTATTAAATACCTTGTTGACAACTGGTTTTGATCCTATCTAACTGAAAGGAAATTCAGGAGGCGTACGTAATGAATGGGTAATAATCACTACACGTGTACCACAGAGATCGATACTGGGAACGCTCTTGTTCTTCTTACATACAAATGATCTTTCGTCATATATCCAAGAAACAGAAGTAGTTCTCTTGGGTGATGATGCAAGTATTATAACAAAACCTAAAGGAGTAACTTAAACACTTGAAAATATAATTAATATTTTCTTGAACATTGTTCTGTGTAAGTTGAATGTCACTGAATTTAGATAAAACGCAATGGTGTAAGTGGGGATTAATGTACTCTTGGGGCAACAGTACGCATGAAGCTTTTAGGTCCCTAAAGCAGTTCAACATCCCACCAGGCAGCGGATGCGCCATTTCAGTTTTATTCTGGAACCTCGTGGCAGTCCGACGCTTACAACTGGAGGAAATGCGGTATCTCGCATTTAAATGTTTCCGATTCAAAATCTGTATAATTTTGATTGAGTTTTAGGTGAACCTAAATCTATTTAAAAATTAGATAAACAGTACTGGAACAGGCAGCTATAAGCTTTCAACATCCTCACAGATCTCCGTGACTTCAGTTGTAGGTGTTATCTGTAGAGTGCGAAAAAAGAAAATAGCGGACTGGGATAAAAGTACGCAGGTCCAATGAGGTAGAAGTTCGCGTACATTTTTAACCATATCAAGAAACTATTTGCGAATGTTTATCCTATAACATGTACTCTGACTTGTGTAGTCTCTTCTATCGTATTCAAACATTTCTTGTTGCTGTTTGTTTACCGTAGTTGCTTCATTATTCAGCTTACAAAACTTAAATTAATTTTTCTTTTCTGGACTTTTTATTTCGTTTTGTAGTTGTCTTCTCAAACATACCTATCTCCCAAACACATTTCGAGTGTAATCTTCCATAGAGACATGGTTCAAATGGCTCTGAGCACTATGGGACTTAACGTCTGGGGTCATCAGTTCCCTATAACTAAGAACTACTTAAACCTAACTAACCTAAGGACATCACACACATCCATGCCCGAGGCAAGATTCGAACCTGCGGCCGTAGCAGTCGCACGATACCGGACTGAAGCGCCTAGAACCGCTCGGCCACAATGGCCGGCCATAGAGACATCTCTTTTCCAAAAACCGACCGAGAACATCAAGTCGACAGTCATTAACGGAGCTGCTCTACCATCAAGCTTTTGCCATAATTCAGAATGCGAGCTTAATACGGCAAGCATCCAAAGCTATCGGGTTTTCAGAGGCTGCCTTACGAAAACGTCTTAAGATCGGCAAAGGATGTGATCACCTCGCCCGATTTACAAAATCTTTTTCACTGGATGAAGAATAGGCAATAGTGCAGCAGCGCATTTTTTTCGAAAAACTTTTTTCGGCTTTACTCTCAGATCATTACATCATTTACTTTTTAAACTCACCGAAAAGTAGTGAGTTCCTAATTTGTTTTCCCACGTATTTATTTGTAATCCTTTTCAATGTACGAGCTGCGTACTCTTGCCCCAAGCCCCTGTACTCTTACCCAACAGCATGTGGGAAGAGTACGCATAATTACCTTTTATCAAAACTTTTATTACTCCTCTAATAACAACTGGATGATAAAATTTTACACTATGTTACCAAAATGTTAAACTAGGTGTTGCACGCGTAAGTGATATAATGTTGCTGCAGACTTTTTGAAATATTTACTAAAACCAAAATTCCGCACTTTTACCCCCACCTACCCTACATATAATTTAACAGTGTACAAAGGCTGACCACAGCCTTCTAAATTCTTACATGCTTATTTTGATAAGAACCCGACCTGGAAGTCAAATGTTACAGGTCGATTTAAACGTCTTCTCTCTGCAATTTTTGCGTTTTGCATAACATCAGATTTTAGAGATATGCTAAAAAAGTAAAAAAAGCTGACTTTTCCTACTTTTATTCACTAATGTCTTATGGCGTCATATTCTGGGCCAACTCGTCACTGACGGAAAAAGTATTTGTTGCACAGAAGCGTGTAATAAGGATAATGTGTGGTGTCCATTCTAGAACCTCTTGTAGACATCAGTTGGGCATAAAGAGTCTCACAGTTTGAAATCAACAGCAAAACTGATAAATAGCTATCTGCTTGACAACTCCTGCTCTATAGAAGAATTTCTGAATGTGTTGTACAAGGATTTTGGGCAGTTGTGTGTAAGAGAGAAGAAAGGGGCATTGAACATAGTTAACCACACGTCACTCTATGCATGCATATTAAGAAACCTTAAGAAATCATGTAAATTGTTAGCACGCTGCAATACAACGTTAAAAAGAGATACTAAAATTGTAAAACTGATTTGTTTCATATCATAGTGAGAGGTCACAATTATGATCCACGGAAGAAGCAAATAATAGTCTATTTAAATACTAACTACCGCTTGATAACTCGACAATTTCTATTGATTAGCTATCGGAGTGGGTAGGACTAAGCAACTAATTCGCAAGCGACATTACACAACGGAATCATTATACACGTCAATGTAATTCTCACCAAAATAAAAATGAAACATGACAACTAAAATAAAACTTTTGTGGGGATGGATGCATGACAGACGCCATTTAAGTTATAACGCCGGTTACAGCGCCGTACATTCATAGCAATGCCATTGAAAACACTTCGTTTCAAACCACCACCTGTATGGAACAGAATAACAAAGAAATAGTGCTCATCTACTCACGAATTCGTTGCTCCGCAGTTACTCATGACTCGCTCACTCACTCACTCTCACACACACACACACACACACACACACACACACACACACGGTACTCGCATAACATCATAATCTCGATCACTAAATTTCAACAGTGGTGGTTAGGAATGATAGTGAAATGAGACTGTTTTAATACCCGTCTGAATAACTGTTAAGTGCAATGCAGCATAAGATTTTTTAAGATGTTTAATATATATGACTGTGAAGAGCTTATACCTTACACAAAATTTGAGCCTAGCATGATCATTTTTTTACAACGAACTAGCGGTCTGGCATGGCTTCGCACAGGTAGCACTATGTATGTGTAGCCGGACGACTTGTTCAGTTGTTTACGGACCCCTGCCGACAGTTGAGATTAAAAATTAGAGAACAGGTTTAGGTAACTGATTATCATCGGTGTCACATACTTTAAACAACTGAAGCAAGGCACTTCAGGAATGCCCTTAGGAAGCATGAATGTTATCTATTCCATATTTAATTAGCGTTTGGAGGGCCATTCATGGTAATAATGGGAGTAGATCGAGACTTAATTAAATTTATACAATCAGTGTAAATATTGTATGCGAATCTTGTGAGACCGAGTGAGGTGGCGCAGTGGTTAGCACACTGGACTCGCATTCGGGAGAACGATGGTTCAAACCCGCGTCCGGCCATCCTGATTTAGGTTTTCCGTGATTTCCCCAGATCGCTTCAGGCAAATGCTTGGATGGTTCCTTTGAAAGGTGACTTCCTTCCCCATCGTTCTCTAATCCGAGCTTGTGCTCCGCCTCTAATGACCACGTTGTCAACGAGACGTTACACACTATAATCTTCTCCTCCTTCGAATCATGTATGTCTTATTTTGTAGCATATCATGTGTCTGAGCTGAGTGGACCATGTCTGAAGGCAACAAATGAAATAGCAAAACCACGCCTTGCAGATTTGCAGTCCGTGACAGCTCTTCCTTTGTAAAGCTTAGTACACACCGATTCATTGTACACACTGCCGCAAATTTTTGTCGCAGACTCTTTGAGACAGACTTTTTCGCCCTGCCTCGCAAAGAATCGTGTTCGCATCTAGGTTTGATTCAAGGAAAGCAGAAAGCTGTAAACGGAGTCATCTGTTGCGCTGGTGAAAAAACTTCAAGTAAGTAAAACAAAGCTGCATCCCTCGCTGAAGTGGTTTTTTCTTTTTACTTTTGGTATAAAAAATTAAAATCCACAGGTTTTGGATTCGTGTATTTTTTTCGGCATGCAGTTGTTTCCGAACGGTTGCAGGGAAGCTATTCGGTGAAAATATTGCCACTTGCGCACTTTACAGTCTCACATCCCTGCTTGATCATGGAGTGATTATTTTTACGGTATTGGCTGTGTTTATTACGATACTGAGATATTTAATAACTTACTGTCTATTGGTGAAAGATGTGGCAGTGAATTATGAGTACGAAATGCGAATACTAAATTTACAGAAGCATAAATTGGTCATCAGAAAATGCTCCTTTTTGCAAATGGGGTCACCCAACAATTCTGTAAAAGTTTTGCGAAATGTTTTGTATGCATGTGTAAAGAATTTCTGGATCGCATTCCATCCTCTATGTTTAAGGTACCAAGAAGATAATGCCCTTGTCTGTTTACTTCTTTGAGAAGCAATGCTGCTACTTCTCGGTTGGTGCACTTAACGTTCCTGCCGGTAGAGATTCGTTTTACCAAGAAAGTGTCGAAACAAGTAATATCTTAATACATGAAGGCCATTCCACACTGAGCGCGTTGTGCCAAACGTATTCCGTGTGTTGTAGGTAAATCAAAGATAACGGAGTATGAGCTCCAGTTTGAACAAGGCTGCGACGCGCCGTGCATAGTTGTGTTTCCAAGGACTTCTGCCACTCACTGCGAGATGGCAATGGTGTCGCTCCCATAATAGCGGTGGACTTTAATTCATCAGAGTCCAGTCAGTCTTCATGAAATATTTATATACATAGATATTCCTCGTGAATCAGTCTGTCTAGTTGTGAAAACCGTACCAAAATCCCTGCAGTAGTTTCTAAGATTAGCCTGGACATATAGACTGCACGAAGAAGAAAGAGGGGAAGACGAAGACGATATATTGACGTTTCCTCCTGTGACACTAACTATACTGATAAGTCCATTATCTCCAGCAAGTGTACGAGTATCTGCTCTCTCGTACCTGAGGTTGAAAAACATTACTTGTGTCTGAGAAGGCTCTGTACGAAATGCGATCTTTTGAGCGAGATTTGTATATTCTTCAGAAAAAAACTCATGATGGAGGCTCCTGTCTCATAGACAGACATTCAGTACTTTTCTGGCATCGTTACAGACCCATCACTTGTCGCATTGCAATTTTCTCATAGACTGTGGCTGAAACAAAATGTCACCGCAGATTAGGTACATAACATTACAGAAATAATTTTTATTAACGAACTGTACGTGACTTCTCTCTCCAAGAAACCCCGACACAGTCTCTGAACGCCACTGGCTGGTTATCTTCCAGAGGACTCTACCTCCATGCTGTTTGTATGTGCACCTGTAGACAAGGGATGCAGTGCTATCCATTAATCTATGATGAGTGGTTTCACATTCGTGAACGGCTCTATCCTCTATAAATATAGCACGTGGAATAGTCTTAAGAGCTGGAAGTATCACCGCTCTCTTTCTGTGTTCAAAATGAAGAAAGGAAGATTATAGTTTAATGTCCCGTTGACGATTAAGTTGTTATTGACGGGCCACAATCTCGGATTGGAGAAGGAAATCACTCGTGTTCTTTTCAAAGGAACCACCCGGAAATTGCCTCCACTGATTAAGAGAAAACACTGAATATTTATTACTGAATGGCCGGACAGGGATTTGAACTCCTGTCGTCCTGAATATCCACCCACTGTCTTATTCGGGTATCACCTCGATCGGCTGGAGTTCAGATAGTCCTGAGTACTTTGGATTCGTAGTGGCGTATTGTTTGCTCTAACCAAGACACTCGAAGTTTCTCCACCATACCGTACTACAATTCTGTCACCACAGCAGCGTGTAACAACTTCATCACCGTCTGGTAAGTCAGTTTGAAATGTTTTGTCACAAGAGGGACGGCAGTCTCGTTCGCACTGCTGTCTGAGACGTTTGTAGTTTCTAAACAGTGGAAGTCTGTTTCTATACAGATGAAGCTGTACTGATGACTATGGTCGTGTGTACAAGATGGAGGTTATGTTGTGTTGTGTTTACATTGAGTCTTACCCACTGGTCTGAAACACGCATCTCTGTCATAGCAGTGGGCCCTGCATTGGCCTCTTACCTAGCTTGTATTTATCGTGGATCCCTCGCACGAAGTCCCAAGCGACTGGAAAGAAGCGCAGGTGACTCCAATGTATAAGAAGAGCAAAAGAACCGACCCGCAAAATTACAGACCAGTATCCTTAACTTCTGTTTGCTGCAGGATCCTTGAACATCTTCACAGTTCGATTATAACAAACTTTCTTGAGACTGAGAAGCTTATGTCCACGAATTAGCATGGTTTTAGAAATAATCGCTCGTACGAAACTCAGCTTGCCCTTTTCTCACAGGATATACTGCGAACAATGGATGAAGGGCAACAGGCTGACTCCATATTTCTAGATTTCCGGAAAGTATTTTACCCGGTGCCCCACTGCAGGCTGTCAACGAAAGTACAAGCATCTGGAATAAGTTCACAGTTGTGTGAGTGACTCGAAGACTTCTTAAATAATAAAAACCCGTATGTTGTTCTCGGCGGCGAGAGTTCATCGAAGACAAGGGTATCGACGAGGAGTGTCCCAGGGAAGTGTGATTGGACCGCTGTTGTTCTCTATATACATAAATAATTTGGCTGACAGGGTGGCCAGCAAACTGCGGTTGTTTGCTGATGATGTGTGGTGTACGGTTGGGTGTCAAACTTGTGTGACTGGAGGAAGATACAAGACGACTTAGACGGAATTCCCAGTTGGTGTGACGAATGGCAGCTAGCCCCAAATGTGGAAAAATGTAAGTTAATGCAGATGGGTAGGAAAATCAAATCTGTAATGTTCGGATACAGGATTACTAGTGGCCTGCGTGATTCAGTCAAGTTGTTTGAATATCTGGGCTTTACGTTGCAAAGCAATATGAGATGCGTTCCATCTTATATCGCTTTGCAACCTTACTCCCAGATATTCAAACTTGACGAAATCACGCATGTCAGAAGTGTGGTAGGAAAAGTGAACAGTCGACTTCGGTTGTTGAGAGAATTTTAGGAAAGAGTAGTTCACCTGTAAAAGAGACCGCATATGGGACCCTGGTATGAACTCTTGTTCACCCTCGTCGCCAGTTGTGTAAAGGTCTCGTCCCTATTGCTGTGGAGGCCGAGTTGCCGCTGTTGTTACGGTTGGCGGAATTTGTGAGATAACAGGATAGGAGAACGAAAGTTTTACAACATTCCAACGAATTGACAACTAAGTCACACAAATGAGGTAAAAAAATGTTTACTTATCTTTGTGACTTGTCGAGTAGTGAAGTCTGCATTATTGCATGTAATATAACACAAAAAAGGCCCTCAATGGCTAAGTACAAATAACCGTCGATAAACTTCCGATTAAATAACAAACGCTATTTACAACAACTGTCTGTTCCCCGTATAGTCTCCCGCGACCCAGACACATTTTTGTAGAAATTATAAGCGAAATTGTTATTTTTGTGTTCCTTTAGGCCTAAAACTACTTGGGAAAATGCTTAAAAACATTTAACTGACAATTTTCATGAAATGGTGGGTACAGTATACTGCTTAAAAATATTTAATTGACAATTTTCATGAAATGGTGGGTACAGTATACTGTACTTCTAGACTCCGTCCAATGAAAGGAGCATATATAAATTCAGTAATGACATCCAAAGTAAACAACTGTAATATTATTCAAACATTTATCGAAAGTAATAAAATGGATTACAATGTATGTTGAAAAACACATTTTAGTTCAATTAAAAACAGTAACATATATAGTAAATAAAACATATAACAGAGTCATGGGAGTTAAGTTTTCAAGAAACATTTTAAAACAGTTTCTTTTCACTGTAAGGCACAGGAAAATGTTACAAGTTGTACATTGTGCTCTAGTTCTTTCTATGTAGCCTGGCCTTCTACATTTTTACCAGTCCTTAACATCAGAAATTGCTGCCATGTGTACGTGCTTGCATATTGTCCTGAAAAATGATGGTCAGGTTCTGCAGAAAGTGTCATCACTTTTGTCTCTAAGCTGGTCGTAGGTTGTGTTCAAAAAGGAAAAGCATAGAGACGGAAGTGAGACACTTTCTGCAGGACCATCATTTTGGAGGACAATGCTCAAGCACGTACAGTGCAAGCTGATTTATTTGACTGATGGGGCTGCTAAGTGCTATATCACCTACTGCATCCCCTGACTTAAGCCCTCGTGAGTTCAACTCGATTTCTAAACTGAAGGAAGCACATCACGGCATTCGCTTCAGAACTGCAACAAATTCATTGGGAAACAGACGGTGCCGCTCGAACTGTCAACACAACTGACACTGCGAAGAGTATCCTACGACTTCTACATCGCTGGCAACGAGTTATACACAATACTCGTGACTACTTTGTAGGTCAGTAAAACTTTGAAACACGTATCTATTTTGTACGAGCTGTAAATAAATAGTTTCCACTATTAAAATTCCAATCTTCGTATATATTGAGCAAGCAGTAAAGGAAACAAAAGAAGAATTTGGAGCAGGAACTAAAATCCATGGAGAAGAAATAAAAACTTTGAGATTTGCCGATGACATTATAATTCTGTCAAAGACTGCAAAGGACCTGGAAGAGCGGAATGGACTGTGTTTTGAAAGGAGGATATAAGATGAACATCAACAATAGCAAAACGAGGATAACGGAATGTAGTTGTAGACTGGCACAGAAGGCTACCAGTGCCTGCAGCTGAGCATTGCTTGCGTGAAACAACCACAGCCCGGCAGAGCACGACATTGCAAAGTACACGCTATAAACATACGCTCGGCTTACGCTCACTCACTCGCGTTCGCCCGGCTTTCAGTAAATCTCCCCCGGTGGGAACGGATATATTTCCGTACCCCAACTCACAATCCACTTTTTCCTGGGCCTTGGCAAGTGCAAGGAAGTGTTCCATCTGTAGTACCTTAGCTCCACGAAAAACATTCGAGTTATAAGCATATTTATTAGAGACAGCTACCCTCTTGAAGAGCCAACGCCAATGCCGTAACGACCATTTTGTAGTCCGGCGTGGCGCGTCACTATCATATCGTCAGAATTTTCATTCACCATCTGAGTGACAGGTGTGTGCAGGATGGAAAATACATAAGCGGTCACGTCATTAGGGATAAGGCTCGAGGCATTGCATCTCCATAGTACATTCGTTGATTTCTTTTACGAATTACTGTGTTGAAGGTGTACCGTGAAAACTTCTAAGTGAGTAAAACGACAGCTTTCAGCATGAAATGTTATCGTCGACAATGTATGGACAGCAGAAGCTTGTAATAAGAGCTATGAGGGCCCACATAGTACACTCCTCATTTCCACAACTGACTACGACAACGGATAGTCGCGCTAACCATTACGCACAAACTCCTTGCTATGGTGTACGAAATTAAGCTTTTCAGACGGACATTTCTGATGGACGCACTTCACAGCGCGTACAGAATAGAATGAATACATAATAGTCTTCGACGCTGCAGCATGAATAAAGGTCCCATGGACTGGCGGTACATATTCGTAAAACTGTGACTAAAAACCACGCGAAGCGATGGATTTCTTTTGATCAGAATGCTATTCACCTCTGTAGCGGTAAACTCGTACAGGAAACGTGGGCTCCGTGGAACGTCTTCTATCATTCCTTATGACTGAAAATATACTCTGCGAGAAACTGTGATGTGTCTTCCAGAGCAGACTTTTTCCATCGTCCAGTTGTTTCAGACATTTCCTACCAACCATTAAGGCGAGTGACAGGATCGTCCACTACTCTCAGTGTATAGCGATTAACATACAACAGAACATACACGTGAAATTACACGAGTTTCAGGCATATAGTGTACAAATGTACCTCACATTTGGTTTAGGTGCTGTTTAAAACTTGAAATACTACAATACTCTGAGAATGTTTACACCATTCATACACAAGTAAAAGATATCACTTCCTATTCTTTACGGTGATTTGAGGACGGGAGCACATTAGGACAAAAAAAATGGCTCTGAGCACTATGGGACTTAACTTCTACGGTCATCAGTCCCCTAGAACTTAGAACTACTTAAACCTAACTAACCTAAGGACGTCACACACATCCATGCCCGAGGTAGGATTTAAACCTGCGACCGTAGCGGTCGCGCGGTTCCAGACTGTAGCGCCTAGAACCGCTCGTCCATCCCGGCCGGCCCTTAGGACACACACATGCTTCTTCGTCAGTGATGTGGAAATGCTTTGGGAAAGTATGATTCTGAATAGACACGTCTAGTAACGATATCAGGCAACCCACTAAATGTGTGAGAGTGCTGTACGCCTGTTATAACCGCGAACGATCGACGAGCGGTGCAGGGCAGAGAATGGAGAAGCGATGCAGCCATGCGGGGAGCCCGTGAGTATGGCATCAGTCGTGGTGGACGCCATGCGCACCACATACGGGTATCTGGAGCGTGCATCCACAATGAGTAACCACATTGATCCCAAGAATGGACCCGCAAAATCGAGATTGATGCGGTCGCAGGTCGGCGAGGCGTGGGCCAAGGTGCAAATGACTGCGAAGGGCTGGGCTGGCTTGGTGACGCGCATACACCGTGCACCCACGGACCGAGCGTTCGATGCCGGGCCAATACACCTGCTGGTGAGCCAACACCTTCATACCGCACATCCCCCCAATGTCCACGGTATAGAAACTGTAGGACGCAGTGGGTCAAATCGGGTGGGACGATCACCCGATGGGCGTCAGCCTATGTGACAAACGGAAGGACACCCGCCACAACCGAGAGCCTGCGTGAGAGGCGCCGTCAGGGGCTGAATTCAGTTTTCAACCGACGAGTCAGATAGGTGGGCCAACCGTTGGTCACGCAGCGGACAATCTGCCGCAGAATGGGGTCCCGGCGTGTGGCAGAGGCGACCTGTGCAGCTGTGGCAGGAAATCCGTCCAGTGTATGTTGGCGGGCTGTATCAAAGTGAAAGCAGAGGACGTCCTCCTGCTCGAACTCGGAATCAGGGCCAGAGGGGAGACGTGAATAGTCATCTGCGTTGGAGTGATGAGAGGTGGGCTTATATCGGATAACGTAAGCGTAATTGCGTAAGACGTTGAGCAGTTCGCTCTGGGAGGCGTGTGTTCCCCAAATAAGGTAACCCAGGGCCTGGGATCAGTGAGGAGAGTGAACTCCGTCCCAAAGAGGTAGATGTAAAACTTTTGAATGGCAAACAATCGCCAGAGCCTCTTTCTCAGTCTGCTGAGGATAGCGTCTTGGACGCACACGCAGTGGGCTGTTCTGAGTCATCCTCATTCTGGGAGCCAGGACTGCTCCAATACCATAGGCCGAAGCATCGGCCGCCACAACCAAGGGGCGGTCTGGAGAGAAGGGAGTCAGGCAAGGACGACTTGAGCATAGTTTTCAAGCAGAGAAAAGCCTGAGCACAGGCCGGAGTCCAGTTGAAAGGCACCCGTTTGCGACGCAAGCGACTGAGGGTCTGTGCAGTTAGCAGCCTGGGATAAAACTTTAAGTAGTAGTTCACCCTGCAAAATAAAAAAAAATTTAAAAAAAACTTTGAGCTCATATAAAACCTTGGCGCGGGGAAGGGAGTTGATGGCCGCGACGTTGCGATCCGACGGATGAATGCCGTCTTTAATGAGCCAGTGCCCCAGGTATTCGACTTCCACTTGAAAGAAACTGAACTTTTCCAGCCGACAGCGTAAGCCTGCAGTCTGCAGGGCGTGAAATACAGTACCAAGGTTTTGAAAATGCTCGTGGCGTGTACGGCTGCTGACTAAGATGTCACCGCAATAATTGACACAAGCCTATGTGAGCTGCTCCGGGTATCTCTGGAAAATAACCGACATTGAGGAAATACCAAATGGAGGCACTTGTATTTATAAAATCCGAAAGGTGTGTTAATGACAAAGATGTCCTGGGATTCGTCATCTAAGGGTAATTGGTGGTAAGCATCCACCAGGTCGATCTTAGATAAGTGCTCACCACGCGCAAGTTTAGCGAAAAGGGCTTCTGGCCGTGGAATGGTATAAGTTTCAGTCAGGGACTGAGCACTGATTGTAGCTCCGAAATCCCCCACATAGGCGAAGGGAGTCATTGGGTTTCTTGATCACCACTAATGGGGTCGCTGAAGCACTCACTTTCACGTGCTCTATGACGCCAGCAGCCTGTAGTCCATCTAGCTTTTGCTCGACTGCCGGCCGTAAGGTCAACGGAATGGGTCGAGCCCGGATGAACTGTGGCTGAACATCAGACTGGAGAGCAATGTGCTCCTGGAAGTCCGAAGCACACCCTAAGTCAGACTGAAAGAGAGGCATAGGCCGAGCACAGATCATCGTAGCCTGGAACGGGACGGAAGTGGAAATGACCTTAACTTTGTCAGAAATCGAAAAGACGGACAGTGTGAAAGCATCGAGTCCAAAAATGTTTGAAGCCAAGGGATGGTAGAGGGTCAGGAGCCGGGGAACGTCTTTGTAGGTGGCCAGGACCGTGAACTACCCACGGAGGGTGATAGAAGCGTCACCGTCCGCGACCAACCGCCGAGAGGTGGGAGGCAGCTCCGGGGAACCCAGGAGCGTATACGTCGCCAGATTGATCGAGGAGACGGTGCCACCCGTATCGACCAGCAAACGAACGTCCACGTTAAAAATACGGAGCGTGAGGAAGAACTTCCGTGTCAGTTGGGTGTCCAGTGGGACGACTGACGGCAGCGTGCTCACGGTATCCTGATGCCCCGTGGGTGGGGGAGGGAGCAGGTTGAGCGGCTGCGACAGACAGATCGAAGATGACCGTCTTTCTGACAGAGCGTGCACGTCTTCCAGCGATTGGAACAGTCTGCGAAAGAGTGGGCGGAGAAGCACTGCGGACAAGACGGAAATGACCCACGCGACCGCAGACGAGGGGCGACCGGCGGCTCCGAAGCCTAGAGTTGTCAGACAGGGAGGAGACTCGACGACGTTGCTCTCTGTTGGTTGCACCACGCCGACGGGGCGAGGGAGGCTGCTGCCACCTGTGGTCTCACCACGAGACGCTCGTTCGCCGATTGTGCGATTTCAAAGGAGTGAGCTATGCGCAGAATGTCTTCCAGCCGGGGGTTATCGAGTTTCAACGCAGCTGTGAGGACCTCTGGATCGGATGCCAGTTGGACGACAAAAATTGCGAATCGAGGAGTCCGCATACGACGCCTTACAATGCTGATCGGTGCAAGTGAAGTCGCATTTGCAGCTGAGACCCTATAAGTCCGTGACCCAACAACGATATGACTGACCGGGTTGTTTGTGGTACTGGTGGAACTCAAGCCGAGACGGTAAGACATGGTATCGCTGGGAATAGTAGTTAGTCAGCAGCACACATATCTCGTTAAAAAGGAGAGCCATGGGGTCTGACAACGGTGCTGAGCAGAAAGAACGTGTTTGCTGATGCCCAGGACAGAAATAACGACCGCTGTAGGGAATCATCCGTGACCTAAAACATTGTGAAATGTTGTTTCAGACGATGCAAGTGTGTTTCCACTCTTCCTTAGCGCCGTCAAAGGGCGGAAATGGCGGCGGACGTGCGGAAGCGTCCGGAAATGGGACACTCGGAACGTTGTGCGATAGGGCGTCCCGTGCGTTGACTTTGTCCGTCAGCAACTGCAAGACGTCTAACTGGCGCTGCTGCTGTTGCTCCAGGAGACAGACCGACTTAGCCTTCATGCTACCGAATCTTTTATCTCGTCGCCAATGTTAAGAACGGCTAGCGGTGCCCGGTAGAGAATGGAGACGCCAAGCCGCCAGACGGGGACCCGCTGGAGGTATCGCTGACAACGAACAGACAGCACAGACGAACAAGTAGGGGATGACCGACACTACGACCGACCAGGGCAACGCGAGGCAAGCAAGCAAGAACTGTGGTGATGCATACGGCGAGGCAACAACAGCGCAGGAACACTTCAAGCAACGACAGTATGTTTCTCAAAACACGGAAAGGGAACACAGTACGGCCGAGATCCAATTTTTACACAACTGACGCTGGAAATCGGTTCTCGAGATTTATCCGACAGGGTTTCCATAGAACGATGTCAACTTTCTTCAGCAAGACAATACATCACTGACATTCTCGAATTATGTCAAACAGTTTCGATCAGCATACCACAGAAGTGAGAGTACGCACTAGACTTGAACGCTGTTCCAACCAATTTTACGAGTTTTAAAAGGACTATGAATTAGGCTAATGGCGTGTGTGTGTGTGTGTGTGTGTGTGTGTGTGTGTGTGTGTGTGTGTCGTAATTGCTCAATAGCCGTTCATCCCAGCAGAAATTTAAAAACAGGAGGGAAAAGGAGCGGATTTCTTCTGGAGGCTTACAAATTACCATTACTATCGCAATGCACTTTTTACCTTAGTGACAGTTTAAAAAGAGTGCCTCACACTTGCATTCTATCTGAGCTGAAATAGTGTCACATTGATAATCCGACCACTCCGAGGGAAAAGTTGTAGAGCAACCAAGTACTCATCGCAGTGAACACTGAGAGCCGTTTCCACCTGTCTGCAGCTCCTGCTGTCAGGCTTGAGAGGAGAATTGGAAAGTGCCACTAAGCTCGCATCGTTAACAAGACGCCGTCGGGTGCGGCCAGTACTTGGACTGGTGATCGTACGGGTACGCTGCGCGCTGTTGACACTTTTCCCCTGGCCTTTAATGCAGTGGGGACAGTAGGGGTGGCCCCTGATCACGAATCTTTACGAAAGTGTCCTGGAATCAATTCAAAATCCATCCGCAATATCTCATGAAGTGAGGGCATGTAACACTGGTGATGATCCGTCCGTCAGATGGGGACGTTGAAGTCGACGGTCGCCTTTGTGTTCTAGTAGAGTATGTGTCACCAACACTTTCCACTCTCCTCTCATCATCTCCAACACGAACATGACATTAAACTACACACACACACACACACACACACACACGTTACAGTAGCCTACACTTCACAGATAAACTTTCGTACACAGCTCTCATACTACGCGAAGGGAAGGGGCCTGCGGGTGCGAAGCACAGGGGAAACCTTACCACTTAGGCGGCTGAATCGCCTTTTGGGGTCTCTCAGCCATTCATGCCATGCGACTTTACTTTTTTTTATTGTAGATCGGATGCTAGGAAATATTTTTGAAGATCTGAGTGAGTTTGATTCACGGGGTATGCTCCTCATCTGAGCAGCAGTTGTTCGTATACCAGAAGAACACAGATCAGTAAGTGTAACAGAGCGACGTGATAATTGTAGGTATTAAACCAGGGACCTAGAAACGACGGAGAGGCATCGTCCCGCCGTAGCCCTCAGTGGTTCACAACCCCACTACAGGCCACACAGCAGTCCACACACCCCACCACCGCCCCACACCGAACGCAGGGTTATTGCGTGAGTGTGTTTCGGCCCCCAATGCCATCCCCCCCCCCAAACCGGGAACGTCTCATTCCAGACGAGTGTAACACCAAATGTTTGCGTGGTAGAATAATTACGGTGTAGGCGCACGTGCAAACGGTGTTTGCGCAGCAATCGCCGACACAGTGTAACTGAGGAGGAATAAGGGGAACCAGCCCGCATTCCTCGAGGTAGATGGAAAACCGCCTTAAAAACAGGCTGGCCGACACAGCGGACATCGACACTAATCCGCCGGGCGGATTCGTACCAGGGACCGGCACGCCTTCCCGACAGGGAAGCAGCGAGTTAGACCGCGCGGCGTGTCGGGCGGGCATTGTTAGGCATACGTTTTGCTTTTCATTTAATCTTATGGATCCTCCATAATTTGAAGTACTCTGTCAGTAACCAAGTGTTAAGATGAATTATTGTCGACAAAATTAAAGAGCTCAAACAGGGCAAGCAATCAGTCAGGCTTACTCAGCAGAACAGCTATCAGGATTAACGAGCAAAAGCAAAAATGTCGGTTTCTCCTCCACACGAAAATTATGAGGGGGATTCGCTCATTTATATATGGCTGTCAGAATGCGTTTTTATTGTCAGCTTCAATTACATAAATGCCACTGTGAATCCCAAGAGTATGATAACCAGTATTTTTTAAATTAATTTACAGAATTTTACATCAATTCTGAAACAGCTTAACTGCTTTACTGCCCAACAGCAGACCTTTCACTTGTTTAATTAACAATGACAGTGTAATTCTACCAGATATGGACAGCTTGGTCATTTGAAAAGTTTCGTAACGCCCTGGGAGAAAAGTTGTGAGCGACTGTGTAGTCAGCCCCAGCGAAATGTGTTACTCAACACGCAGGCAGCAAAAGTAAGTGAAACATACACTCCTGGAAATGGAAAAAAGAACACATTGACACCGGTGTGTCAGACCCACCATACTTGCTCCGGACACTGCGAGAGGGCTGTACAAGCAATGATCACACGCACGGCACAGCGGACACACCAGGAACCGCGGTGTTGGCCGTCGAATGGCGCTAGCTGCGCAGCATTTGTGCAACGCCGCCGTCAGTGTCAGCCAGTTTGCCGTGGCATACGGAGCTCCATCGCAGTCTTTAACACTGGTAGCATGCCGCGACAGCGTGGACGTGGACCATATGTGCAGTTGACGGACTTTGAGCGAGGGCGTATAGTGGGCATGCGGGAGGCCGGGTGGACGTACCGCCGAATTGCTCAACACGTGGGGCGTGAGGTCTCCACAGTACATCGATGTTGTCGCCAGTGGTCGGCGGAAGGTGCACGTGCCCGTCGACCTGGGACCGGACCGCAGCGACGCACGGATGCACGCCAAGACCGTAGGATCCTACGCAGTGCCGTAGGGGACCGCACCGCCACTTCCCAGCAAATTAGGGACACTGTTGCTCCTGGGGTATCGGCGAGGACCATTCGCAACCGTCTCCATGAAGCTGGGCTACGGTGCCGCACACCGTTAGGCCGTCTTCCGCTCACGCCCCAACATCGTGCAGCCCGCCTCCAGTGGTGTCGCGACAGGCGTGAATGGAGGGACGAATGGAGACGTGTCGTCTTCAGCGATGAGAGTCGCTTCTGCCTTGGTGCCAATGATGGTCGTATGCGTGTTTGGCGCCGTGCAGGTGAGCGCCACAATCAGGACTGCATACGACCAAGGCACACAGGGCCAACACCCGGCATCATGGTGTGGGGAGCGATCTCCTACACTGGCCGTACACCACTGGTGATCGTCGAGGGGACACTGAATAGTGCACGGTACATCCAAACCGTCATCGAACCCATCGTTCTACCATTCCTAGACCGGCAAGGGAACTTGCTGTTCCAACAGGACAATGCACGTCCGCATGTATCCCGTGCCACCCAACGTGCTCTAGAAGGTGTAAGTCAACTACCCTGGCCAGCAAGATCTCCGGATCTGTCCTCCATTGAGCATGTTTGGGACTGGATGAAGCGTCGTCTCACGCGGTCTGCACGTCCAGCACGAACGCTGGTCCAACTGAGGCGCCAGGTGGGAATGGCATGGCAAGCCGTTCCACAGGACTACATCCAGCATCTCTACGATCGTCTCCATGGGAGAATAGCAGCCTGCATTGCTGCGAAAGGTGGATATACACTGTACTAGTGCCGACATTGTGCATGCTCTGTTGCCTGTGTCTATGTGCCTGTGGTTCTGTCAGTGTGATCATGTGATGTATCTGACCCCAGGAATGTGTCAATAAAGTTTCCCCTTCCTGGGACAATGAATTCACGGTGTTCTTATTTCAATTTCCAGGAGTGTATTTATAATGAAAGTAGCTGAATTATTCTTTGGCATCTCTAAGGACGACTTAGGTGCTTAGAAAAGTGCCTTCATGATCTTCGCTGGCGCTTACTTAGGGAAGGAGCCACACAGGTTACTCTGCAATTATTCACTGCGAAGCTCTCTTTCACCATTAGACACTTGGTCGCGGCTGAAGCTGATCAGTAGTGAAGGAACCTCCCAAGAATTCCCTTCAACAGATTAAGCAAAAGAACTACGAAAATTTTAAGAACGACACGTTGTAAGTCGAATATCTTCATCCTGTGCCACGTCACGTTGTGCGGTACATTGAGTTTGTGAGAAAAGATGCTTTTTTCATCGATTTCGAATACCATTAAAACTACTTTTCACCTACCGTGAATTGATTTATTATTTAACGTAGCCCGGAGCTCACTACACAAAAGAATAAGAAAAGAATTCATACACCCTTATACCAAATCACTTCGGACTGAACTATTAACAACGTCACACCCGATTTTCTCCCCTCTCTCCAATAAATAACCTGGTTCCCCGTCTCTGAACATTCTTGTGAATTGGGAATGAGAATTAAAAATTCGTTCCCTGAAATACGTTAGTTTCAGGGATATCGAAGATGAACTTGGCAGGATTGTCCGGGAGGCCCGATGTGAATACAAACTTGATGGCTCCTGTCCACGGAGGATATCAAACGATGGTGGTTATCCGACGCCACATACATTCGTGAAACAACCCCAGTGGCTAGAGAAGCACGTGTCTCTTCAACATAGTAGTAAACCTGACGCGATTGGAATCTACTGATCGGAATACAAGTCTAGGACCTGCTTAATGAGTAAAAGCGGCTATAGTGCGCAGAAATCTTCTAGGACGAGCTCGACAAGTGCTGATATTGTCCGCGAACAAGGTGAAAATTTTTCGCTATGACACAGACATGAAGTTAATATCAATGAATTGTTTTATACGTTGGTAATTATTTGACTATAAAGAAGTTCATGTCTAAACTCGATCTGCGGAATAATTTAGCTTATATGGTCTTTTAAAATTGTTGTAAGGGTTCTGTTCAAATGGATAAAAGCCAAATGTGTCAATAAATGAATGGACAATGCTTGGAATATTTTAAAAGAAAGCACACTAATTCTGTAAACCGGTTTCGTTTTGTGGGTGCCACGTGGATCGACTACTTCCCGTCCGAATATAAACAGCAACAAAAACAGAGGACAGAAGCCGTTGGTTCCTCAGCAAAGAGGTCGATATTGATTTCAGCTGCCAGGGCTGTGTCCTCTAGTATGCAAACGAGATTCATCTTGAAACCTTCCCTCACGTCGTACTTGGTGTTTCGTTTCGTTGAGCGAAGTCTGCCTTAGGTATGCGGCCAGAATCCACACTCTTAGCGACATAAATTATGGGACTTATTACTCCGATGATTAACTAGCCAACGTTTATTGGTGGACCCGAAACTATTTACTGCACTTTCACACTTACAAAATAGTACAGGGTTATTACAAATGATTGAAGGGATTTCACAGCTCTACAATAACTTTATTATTTGAGATATTTTCACAATGCTTTGCACACACATACAAAAACTCAAAAAGTTTTTTCAGGTATTCACAAATGTTCGATATGTGCCCCTTTAGTGATTCGGCAGACATCAAGCCGATAATCAAGTTCCTCCCACACTCGGCGCAGCATGTCCCCATCAGTGAGTTCGAAAGCATCATTGATGCGAGCTCGCAGTTCTGGCACGTTTCTTGGTAGAGGAGGTTTAAAGACTGAATCTTTCACATAACCCCACAGAAAGAAATCGCATGGGGTTAAGTCGGGAGAGCGTGGAGGCCATGACACGAATTGATCATCATGATCTCCACCACGACCGATCCATCGGTTTTCCAATCTCCTGTTTAAGAAATGCCGAACATCATGATGGAAGTGCGGTGGAGCACCATCCTGTTGAAAGATGAAGTCGGCGCTGTCGGTCT
The DNA here is from genome assembly GCF_021461385.2 of Schistocerca piceifrons. Taxonomy (NCBI): domain Eukaryota; kingdom Metazoa; phylum Arthropoda; class Insecta; order Orthoptera; family Acrididae; genus Schistocerca; species Schistocerca piceifrons. The sequence goes on along the minus strand of NC_060149.1, from coordinate 875,376,563 downwards.
CCAGTTGTGGCATGAGCCAATTTTCCAGCATGTCCTGATACACGTGTCCTGTAACGTTTTTTTCGCAGAAGAAAAAGGGGCCGTAAACTTTAAACCGTGAGATTGCACAAAACACGTTAATTTTTGGTGAATTGCGAATTTGCTGCACGAATGCGTGAAGATTCTCTACCGCCCAGATTCACACATTGTGTCTGTTCACTTCACCATTAAGAAAAAATGTTGCTTCATCACTGAAAACAAGTTTCGCACTGAACGCATCCTCTTCCATGAGCTGTTGCCACCGCGCCGAAAATTCAAAGTGTTTGACTTTGTCATCGGGTGTCAGGGCTTGTAGCAATTGTAAACGGTAAGGCTTCTGCTTCAGCCTTTTCCGTAAGATTTTCCAAACCGTCGGCTGTGGTACGTTTAGCTCCCTGCTTGCTTTATTCGTCGACTTCCGCGGGCTACGCGTGAAACTTGCCCGCACGCGTTCAACCGTTTCTTCGCTCACTGCAGGCCGACCCGTTGATTTCCCCTTACAGAGGCATCCAGAAGCTTTAAACTGCGCATACCATCGCCGAATGGAGTTAGCAGTTGGTGGATCTTTGTTGAACTTCGTCCTGAAGTGTCGTTGCACTGTTATGACTGACTGATGTGAGTGCATATCAAGCACGACATACGCTTTCTCGGCTCCTGTCGTCATTTTGTCTCACTGCGCTCTCGAGCCCTCTGGCGGCAGAAACCTGGAGTGCGGCTTCAGCCGAACAAAACTTGATGAGTTTTTCTACGTATCTGTAGTGTGTCGTGACCATATATCAATGAATGGAGCTACAGTGAATTTATGAAATCTCTTCAATCATTTGTAATAGCCCTGTACTAATCAAAACTGCCAACCTCACGGTGACTCGCCACATACGGTTAAACTTGTCTCTTCTCCGAATCCAATGATTAATGCTCTGCAGTTAGCTAATTGCATTCAGAAAGATCCTGAGATACGACGACTGAGCTGGAAAAAATGTACAGTGCTGGAAGGAAATACACCACCTCCAGCTGCTTTCTAGTAACGTAAGCCGTTAATGCTCTCCGAGACAAAACAGGACAATACGTCAAAAGGCACACAAAAACACCCAACTTAAATTGTCCACTAATAGAAATGTACTTTTTTGGCTTCAAACAGACCTCATCGAGTCCATTGATTTTATTAACAGACACACCCAGCAATTACGTGCGCAAGCACTAACCAGCAACCGGCCTTAGTGGCCGTGCGGTTCTAGGCGCTGCAGTCTGGAACCGCGAGACCGCTACGGTCGCAGGTTCGAATCCTGCCTCGGGCATGGATGTGTGTGATGTCCTTCGGTTAGTTAGGTTTAAGTAGTTCTAAGTTCTAAGGCTCAGTCCAGAACCGCGCGACTGCTACGGTCGCAGGTTCGAATCCTGCCTCGGGCATGGATGTGTGTGATGCCCTTAGGTTAGTTAGGTTTAAGTAGTTCTAAGTTCTAGGGGACTGATGATCACAGATGTTAAGTCCCATAGTGCTCAGAGCCATTTGAACCATTTTTTAAGTTCTAAGGGACTGATGACCTCTGAAGTTGAGTCCTATAGTGCTCAGAGCCATTTGAACCATTTTGAACTAACCAGCATCACTCACCTATAAAATCCGAAAGGAATAATCGGAATCCCACGACTGCGCAATGGAACACGTTTGCGGAACGTTTTATGCTTTCTGTATTGCCATAAGGACTTTATAATTCACTGAGATCACTGACTACCGATTTAATATACGCAGCACTCTTAAATCATCACCTCGCCCCCACAAGGCCCACGATGTGCGTGCTACAACCAGCAAGACTGCCAGCGGCCTCCGCGATTTCTCCGTCTACAGATATTTCCACGAAATTGTTTTAACATTTAGGTCTTTCAGCCAATCAAAGCGTCAAATTTCTACAGGTCACTTCCAGCTTCCGCGAAAAGCACTCTTCCACAAAGCGCCGCTACCTCAGATGACTTTTCTCAACTTTATTTCACACAGGTGCTAGAAAATACGAGCCTACATGGGAACCTCACTAGCTCTTAAGTCAGTTCAGTAGGCTCCGGACACAAAGCACTTTAGACAGATTGCGGAAACAGCAGCCAATTCGCTCGTGGCTGGATAAAGCTCCCTATCACCGAACGCCGAGATCTGGCTATGATGTCCCGAAGAGCCGAGAGGTCGAGCCAAGAATACTAAGTTATACACTTACTTATTTCCCTGTAAAGATCGAAAAAGATACTGGCGAATGCTGCGCAAATCTTCTGGCTTAAATGGACCTACGATGGCCGTCCAATACATAATGCATGACATTTTTTTTCTCAGACCATATTTATTCTTAACATTTAGAATTTGTTGACAATATCAGTGATCATTTCTTTCACATTCACTGGTTTGCTACACAGTCTCCATTACGTTCGACGGCCCTACGCCAGCATTGTGTGCAGGTAATCGCAGTTGATAGAAGGTCTTGTCCTGTGCCCGAAGCCATGTTTTGAGTGCAACAATTACTCTCTCGTCGTCATCAAAATATGTCCCACATTATCGTGACTGCAACAATTACTCTCTCGTCGTCATCAAAATATGTCTCACATTATCGTGACTTTGCCAGCAAAGGGAGGTTCCTCGAATTTTTTCTTTTTGTCTAACTGTCCGTGACAGAAAGGCCCCGGCCTCTCCACTGGTTTCAAACGGCTCCGGCGGTGCAGGTGAAATGGCCTTTCATTGAATGTTGTGCTATGTTGGGAGTATTTGTGCTTCCCGTCGTAGCACGCCTTAGAATATCCAACAGTGTCACTCACTGACAGCTGTAGAAGCAATTGTCGAGTTGTGTCGAGGCGGTCCGCACGATTTATGGCACCCGCGCGAGTCGTAAAGCGGCTGTGACAAGACTGCCCGAACGTAGCCCAACATGGAGGTCCGTTTCTGCATATCACGACGCTTTAACCCTCTAGCGGACTCGTGCATTCCTCTACATTAGTGGACGCACGGCGTACTACGTACTGCATACCAGTCTGTCCAATACCCATCACTTCAGTGGAGTCATATTCGAGTAATACATCATTTAGTAGCATTTTACAATGAAGAGCCAAAGAAGCTGATACACCTGCCTAACATCGTGAAGGGCCCCCGCGAGCACGCAAAAGTGCTCCAACACGACGTGGCATGGGCTCGACTAATGTGAAGTAGTGCTGGAGGGAATTGACATCACGAATCCTACATGGCTGCCCATAAATCCGTAAGAGCACGAGGGGGTGAAGACCTTTTCTGAACATCACTTGGAAGACATTCCAGATATGCTCAATTATGTTAATGTCTGGGGGTTTGGTGACCAGCGGAAGTGTTTAAACTCAGAAGAGCGTTCCGGGCGCCACTCTGTAGCAATTCTGGACGTGTGGAGTGTCGCATTGTGCTGCTGGAATTGCCAAAGTCTGACGGAATGCACAACGGACATGCATGGATTCAGGTGATCAGACAGGATTCTTACGTACGTGTCACATGTCAGAGACGTATCTAGACGTATCAAGGGTCCCGTATCACGCCAACCGCACACGCTCCACACCATTACAGAGCCTCCACCTGCTTGAACAGTCCCCTGCTGACCTGCAGGGTCCATGGATTCATGAGATTGTCTCCATACCCGTACACGTCCATCCGCTGGATACAATTTGAAACGAGACTCGTCCGACAAAGCAACATGTTTTCAGTCATCAACAGTCCAATGTAGGTGTTGACGGGCCAAGGCGAGGCGCAAAGTTTTGCGTCGTGCAGTCATCAAGGGTACACGAGTGGGCCTTCGGCTCCGAAAGCTCATATAGATGATGTCTCGTTGAATGGTTCGCTGACAATTGTTGATGGCCCAGTATTGAAATCTGCAGAAATTTGCAGAAGGTTGCACTTCAGTCGTCATTATTCCTGATCCTGGAAGATCTTTTTTCGGCTGCAGCGATGTCTGAGATTTTATGTTATACCGGATTCCTGATATTTACGGTACAGTCGTGAAACGGTCGTACGCGAAAATCCCCACTTCATCGCTACCCCGGAGATGCTGTGTCCCATCGCTCGTCCGCCGACTATAACATCACCTTCAAACTCACTTAAATCTTGATAACCTGTCATTGTAGCAGCAGTAAACGATCTAACAATTGTGGCAGACTCTTATTTTTTTGTATATAGGTGTTGGCGACCGAATCGCCGTATTCTGCCTGTTTACATACCTGTGTATTTGAATACGCATGCCTATCCAGTTTCTTTGGCACTTCAGTGTATTATTATTTCAATATCTTTAATGACAACCTACAGATTGCCTGCTTCTGGTAGCACTATGGGCAGGGATTCACAATGTGTAAAATTCTGATAACTTTATGATACAAAGCATTTTTGTTTTGTCATTTAAATGTGTTCTTTTTTTAAGATTCACAATTTTTAACTTTATACACAAAAATGGTTTCACAACGCCTTTTTGTTTTATTTTGCTTTTAGTGACGTCGCAGATTTTCTTTCATTTACTCAGCTTGTCTCTTCCTATGATATACAGGGTGTCCATAAAGTCCCTTTACAACTTCAAAATTTTATTACAACGGCAGCTGTTGAAATATTTTAACAAAATTTCTTTTACTGTAATCACTGTTTACTAAAGTTTTATATATACTTAAATTTTGTGTTTCAGATATTCTGTTGATGGAAGGAACTGAACCTCTATAAAATGGCAACTCCTCAACAGAAGGCACAATGTGAGTCCTGGTTTATTGAGACAAAACTGGATGTTCAGACTCAACCAACCTTCAGAAAGAAGTATGGAAAAGATCCACCATCGCGCCCTTCAATCCGTGCATGGCACAAAATATTTATGGAGACAGGGACAGTATTGGATAAAGGGAGAAGCGGGCGACCAAGAACGATCGCGTTTTAAACTTCTTTACTCATTCACCTCCGAAGTCCATCCGCACTGCTGCCAGACAGTTGCAACTACCACGTGGAACCGTGTATCAGGTCCTCCACAAGAACTTGTGGTTGTACGCCTTCAAAGTGCAACTGCTACAGACACTTGAGACAAATGACAGACCAAAACGGACCGAGTTTGCACTCAACATGCTGGAATGCCTTTTGGAGGATGAAGCATTCCTCAAGCGAGTTTGTTTCAGTGACGGGGCAACTTTTCATGTTTCTGGGACATTAAACAGACACAATGTGAGAATCTGGGGATCTGAACACCCCCATGTGACTAGGGATCTTCACCGTGATAGTCCAGAAGTGAACGTGTGATGTGGAATCATGTGCAACCGAATAATTGTTCCATTTTTCTTCCACGAGTCAACAACTGCTGCAGATATTTACCTCGACCTTCTGACCGAATATGTAGCACCACAATTGATTGACTTACAACCAACTACCATTTTCCAGCAAGATGGTGCACCACCACATTGGGGACTGCATGTTCGTCGGTTCCTGAATGAAAAATTTCCAGGCAGATGCATTGGGAGGCATGGGCCAATTCCTTCGCCACCGCGTTCGCCAGATATCAACCCTTGGACGTTTTTATGGGGGTATGTAAAAGATATCGTGTATCAAGCACAGATACGGGACATTTCTGGCTTGAAGCAAAGGATTCGTAATGCCATTGCCACCATTAATGACGATATGCTACAGCGAACAAGGCAAGAAATCGAGTACCGTCTAGGTGTGCTTCGTGCAACTAAAGGCGCCAATATAGAGGTCTATTAAACACTGTAAAAAACTTTTATAAACACTTATACAATGAAAGAAATGTTAAAATATTTCAACACTTACTGGTTGTAATAAAATTTTGAAGTTGTAAAGAGACTTTATGGACACCCTGTACATCTAATTTGCGAGTCCACTCTTACGTTCACTGCAATAAGCTTCAGCATCGTATTCCTTGTCTTTTGTGATCATTTTCTCAATTCTCAATGGATTCATCTTTTTATTCGGGTCTGTCGTCATGCCCATCTACTCCATTTCAGCATCGAAATTCATACTCGACAGCCCGTAAAATTTGTCAGTTGTGACGATTCTATACGGCCTGAACAAGAAAAACATCTTTTGTGCTGCATAGACCACTTGGATACAAAAGCGAAAGAAGAGAAGCTAAACCGGAGAAATTTTACGTGCATGACCAGGCACGGGTTGTATTTTGTACGCCAACGTGAAAACACATTTTAACTTCCCACAGACGGACTAGTATTCGACAATGGACAAAACCTATCAGCAAGGTATCTGAAGCACTAATGACAGGGAAACTGTTTGCGCAGAGTCAACAAATTACGTACAGTTGAAAAAATTGACTTGATTTGAGTTTGGCGTACTTTATACACCAGCGCATCCACGGGAAGGTAACCTGTTGTCGAACAGTACTCCTACCAAGTGTATCATTACAATACGCAGCACACAAACGTTTAAGTTTGTTTACCAAGGTTTTTTTCCGCAACCAGGAATTCAGTTATAGCACTTTGCTTGTAACGAGTGTCTTGCACAGTCGCAGTTTTGTGACTGTCTACTGCTCAGCTATCTGTATGAATTCTTCGCAATTTCGCACATGTGCAGAAGAAACATCAAACGTAAAGCACCCAACAGAACGTTTTCTTATGTGAAGTAACGGCCGTAAAAAGTTTGTGACATTATTTATCGAACGAGCGTGGCACATTCACATTTTCACTCTGCAAGCCACCTTACGGTTTTTGGCGGGGAGGGTACCTCTGGTATGATTCTTTTTCCCTCTTCCCTGATCTAATCACAAGTCACTCGAGGGAAGAATTATCGTCAGTAAAATTCCGTTTGGGCAACAATTTCTCTCGCATTCTCGCCCTGGTCATTTCGCGAGACGTTTGTGGGAGAAATTGTGTTGCACGACTCTTCTTGGAAAGTATGCTCCGCAGTTTCCACAGAAAACCTCACCGTGATACACAAAGCGAATTTCGCAGCGTCTGCCATTGGAGTGTGCTGCGCATATCCGTATCGCTCTCGCGCCGACCAAACAGTTACGTGACGAATCGTCCTGCTCTTCGTTGGACCTTCTCTAAGATTCCCATCAATCGTTGTTGGTAAGCGTTCCAAGACTGATGATGAATACCGAGAATAGGTCGAACAAGTGTTTTGTATGCCGCTTATTTCGTGAACGAACTACATTTTCTTACGATTCTCGCAATGAATCTCAGTCTCCAATCTACTTTTCCTACCATTCGTTTTATGTGCTCATGCTACTTTAAGCCGCTCCGCATAGCTACAGCCAGTTATTTGATGTTACAATACGTGAAGAAAGATCACGATTACAAAAGTAGGGAAATTATCTTTCATCAGGACAACATTGGTTTGGCACTATACAATCAGAGGGAGTTTAAATACAAATTGTTGGAGCACCCAGCGTGGTAGAGAGATTAGGCACCCCATAACATCCAGCTATTCGCACATCTAAAGAAAATTACGTCTGAAAACTTTGCAGAGAGTCATATTAACTCATTCGTCCGCCGCTTTTAGGTAGAATATCTTCATAATTATAAATTAAATCAACTACGTCGCCACTGCACTGTCATAGATGAAATTCTTTCCAAATGTTGTGCACCTCTATTACATCCTCTTTGACCACAATAGTCAGTTAAGGTCTGATGGCCTATGATGGCCTTGTATGGCCTCGTAGACCGAAAACCGGTTAACGAAATAATTTAATACTGCAGAACATCCACAATTTAGTGCTTTCAATTTATAATATTGCAGAACGTCCCCCCCCCCTCTTGTTCGTTTACATCATTATGTGGAAAAATACGAGTAAGTGTATGCCTTGGCCTAAAAAGACTTTTCACAGCGCCCTCTTACGTACTAGGTTCCGACTGGCGCGGATGACCGAACAGCCAGCAGAAGACGTGATGTAGTATTTACAAGGGGAGAAATTCACGGTAGAGATTGGCAAACTGTCATAATTGGGAACTAGTTCACCGGTGACCGGTCCTTTTTGGGACCCGTTCATTTTTAATCGTTCACCGAGTCTTTAGTTATCTATTTATGTAATCCTGTATATCTGGATCAAATTTCAATTTAGTTTTATACGATCAGTAACTGAAAAGTGCAATTCAGTATTTCGTCGGCTTAGAATGAAAACCTTGCATCTCTTTTTTTTTTAAAAAAAAAAAGGTTCTATCTCAACTATTAGTAAGCCAATGAGAAATAATAACGTACGAAATGCGCTTTAGTGAGGGAAGGTTAAAAAGTATATGTCTAGGCAACCATATTGAGAAAGTCACGCATGGCTTTTGCTGTCATTATAAGCCAACGATATGTTAATTAATATTTCCATTTGTTAATGTATAGTGTATTTAAATCAAAGTAAAAAGGAAGTAGCTTCTACTGTGATTCGTGTCAGAGACTCCACGGTTAGAAGACTTCTTCGCTACACACTCAGCTACTTTTTTTCGCTTTCTTTTTTAACTGCCAGCGAATATAATGAGCAGAAATTATTTTGTACTCAACGAGGCTTAAATCTTCCAACCTTAATTGCCGATTTATCGAGTTATTATAGAGTTGCGTCGTTTGTGTCAGGAAATTAACATCCGGGCACTGAGATTAAAATCCTGTAAGTGCGAAGGAAATCGGAGAGTGCCGTCTATAGGGTTAGGAAGAGAAATATCGTATTTACGTCAAACTCGAGTGGGCGTTTAAATTTTCGGAATTACAACGAAAACCTTGTCGACCTTAGAACGGACTCCAGTTTGTCGGCCTGCCCTTCAACCCTTCAGAGCTGTGTCGCAAAATTAACTTCGCTTCGGAATTTTATTTTTTAACAAGTCGTACAATTAGCTGCGAAAGCTCCTCCTCGAGCAAAAATTCGAAGGCAGCGGGCGCTTTAGGGCAAACTCATCGCCGTAAATTGCGGGAGGACGCATTGCGTGCCTGAGGTGCGTGAAGCCGGCGGACAGGTCCGTGCGGCACGACAGCCTCACTGCCGCCCCCGTCGCCGGCTGTTCCTGCCACTGACAACCTGTCGCCAAATCATTCCCCAGCCATCTTGTCTCGTCCTCTGAACATATGGGCTGTAACCGAATCTTTGCTTAACGCAGTGCCGGCCGTTGAAACTGCGACACCACGAACAATGGCAAATAACGAAATTCTACTTACTGTGCGCATACAGTATTGTAGGAAGAATACACGATTAAATGTTTAGGTGATTTATGAGTATGCAAGGCGCGAAATTTGATACACAGTATTGCCATCTCTTCCGGAACGATGTCCCTACCCCGATTGAGCATCGAATCGAATTGAGCTTGGACGACAGATACGGGTACTTCATTACGTGCTGCTCTCTATGGCAGACTTCGCCAATTGTAGTGATTAGCTAGTGGTGGCGCGCCTGTATCTCGTTCATCCCTGACAAGGTGGTTTCATTGGCTGAGAGACCAGGAGAAAGTGTAGTCCAAGGCGAAAGTCTAACACTCTCTGTTCTTAGGTTGGTCAGAACAGTACGGGTAACATGCGGTCCTGCTTTATCTTGTTGAAAGATAACGTCACGGAGACCTCGAAGATAGGGCAATGATACCGACCGTATTCAAACTACCGGCTAAGTGAACTAAAAGTGATTGTGTTGTGTACCCAGTTGAATTCAGTAGCATCACACGAGGTGCTGGGCCCGCATGATGACGACAAACGCTACCTGGAAAAAATCATTTTCCTTCGAGCCTTCACAAACAACTACTTCCATCGAGTTGCTCTACGCCGAACCAGTACTCGTCTGAAAGAATACTTGGTGACACTCCTGTGTCCTGTGTTGACAACACCGTCAACGCGACTCTTTTCGCTTCTACTTGAAGGGAAGCAGCAGCAATGATCGCCATGCTGGCAGTCAGTGGTGCTCCAGCAGTCGTCTCTCTCTTCTTATGGGTACATGTTGCTGCAAACAAGTCCGTTTCGTCACTCAATGTATGTGACGCGGCGATGCCTTCGTGTACAGCCGATCGAACATACACTGAGGTGACAAAAGACATAGGATAGCGATATGCAAATATACAGATGGCGGCAGTGTCGCGTACACAAGATATAAAACGACAGTTCACGGGCGGAGCTGTCATTTGTACTCAGATGATTTATGTGGAAAAGTGTCCGACGTGATTACGGCCCCAAGACGAGAACTAGCAGATTTTGAACGCGGGATTGTTGTTGAAGACAGGCACATGCGGCATTCCTTTCCAGAAATCGTTAGGGAACTCAACATTCCGAGATCCACAGTGTCGCGGTTCTAGGTGCGACAGTCTGGTACCGCGCGGCCGCTACGGTCGCAGGTTCGAATCCTGCCTCGGGCATGGATGTGTGTGATGTCCTTAGGTTAGTTAGGTTTAAGTAGTTCTAAGTTCTAGGGGACTGACGACCTCAGAAATTAAGTCCCATAGTGCTCAGAGCCATTCCACAGTGTCGAGAGTGTACTAAGAACACCTAATTTCAGGCATTACCTCTCACCAAGGGCAATGCAGTGACCGACGGCTTTCACTTAATGACAGAGAGCAGGGCGTTTGCGTAGAATTGTCCGTGCTAACAGACAAGCAACACTGCGTGATGTGGGACGTGCGACGAATGTATCCGTTATGACAGTGCGGCGAAATCTGGCGTTAATGGGCTATGGCGGCGGACGACCAATGCAAGTGCCTTTGCTAACAGCACTACACCGCCTGCACCGCCTCTCCTGGGTTCGTGATCATACAGGTTGGACCCTAGACGAGTGAAAAACCGTGTCTGAACATATGACTTTCGATTTCAGTTGGTCAGAGCTGATGGGAGCTTTAGAGTGTGGCGCAGACTCCACACAGCCATGAACCTAAGTTGTCAACAAGGCACTCAGCAAGTTGGTGGTCGCTCCATAATGGTACTGGATGTGTTTACATGGAATAGACTGGGTCCTTCGGTCCAGTTGAATCGATCATTGACTTTAAATGGTTATGTTCGGCTACTTGGAGACCATTTGCAGTCATTCCTAGAGTTTGTATTCCCAAACAGCGACAGAATTTTTATGCATGACAATGCGCCATTTCACCGGGCCACAATTGTTCGAGATTCGTTTTAAGAACATTCTGGACTATTTGAGCTAATGATTTGGCCACCGAGATCCACCGATATGAAGTCCAGGGAATATTTACGGGACTTAATCGAGAGGTCAGTTCGTACACAAAATCCTGCACCGGCAACACTTTCGCAATTGTGGACGGCTGTAGATGTCAGTCTTAAATTACAGGCAACAGACCATAACGTAACAGATAAATAAAACTAGATAAACACACTGAAGCGACAAATAAACTGGTATAGGCATGCGTATTCAAATACAGAGATATGTAAACAGGCAGAATATGGCGCTGCGGCGGCCAACACCTATATATAAAAAAACAAGAGTCTGGCACAATTGTTATATCGGTTACTGCTGCTAAAATGGCAGGTTATCAAGATTTAAGTCAGTCTGAGAGCAGTATTATAGTCGGCACACGAGCAATGGGACACAGCATCCCCGAGGCAACAATGAAGTGAGGATTTTCCCGTACGACCATTTCACGAGTGTACCGTGTGTATCAGAAATCGGGCAAAACATTCAATCACCGACATCGCTGCTGCTGGAAAAATCCCTGCAAGAAAGGTACCAACGACGACTGAAGAAAATCGTTCAATGTGACAGAAGCGCAACCCTTCCGCAAATTGCTGCAGCTTTCAATACCGGGTCATCACCAAGTGCGTGTGCGAACCATTCAATGAAACTTCATCGATATGGGCTTTCGGAGCCCAAGGCTCACTCGTGTACCCTTGATGACTTCACGATACAAAGCTTTACACCTCGCTGGGCCCGTCAACACAGACATTGGACTGTTGATGACTGGAAACATGTTACTTGGTTGGACGAGTCTCGTTTTAAGTTGTATCGAGCAGATGGACGTGTAGGGGTATGCAGCCTCATGAATCCATGGACGCTGCATGTCAGCAGGGGACTGTTCAAGCAGGTGGAGGCTCTGTAATGGTGTGGGGCGTGTGCAGTTGGAGTGATATGGGACCCCTGATACGACTCTGACAGGTGACACGTATCTAAGCATCCTGTCTGATCACTTGCATCCATTCATGTCCATTGTACATTCCGACGGACTTCGGCAATTCCAGCAGGACAATGCGACACCCCACATCGAGAATTGCTAGAGAGTGGCTCCAGGAACACTGGCAACCAAACTCGCCAGACATGAACATTATTGAGCGGATCTGGGATGCCTTGCAACGTGCTGTCAGAAGAGATCTCCACCCCTTCGTACTCTTACCGATTCGTGGATAGCCCTACAGGATTCATGGTGCCAGTTCCCTACAGTACTACTTCAGACATCAGTGGAGTCCACGCCACATCGCGTTGCGGCGCTTCTGCGTGCTCACGGGGGCTCTACACGATATTAGGCACGTGTACCAGTTTCTTTGGCTCTTGAGTGCAAAAAGGGTTTTAAGTCCATTGAGAGACAAAGTGTATATCAAATAATCCGAGGATTTGGTGTAAGTTAAATTTGCAAAGCTAATTCGTGAAACGCTTACTGACACACTAGACTCATCTCAAGTAAAATTTACGGGGGAGATACCTCAGCCCTTCGGAATAAACACAGGTGCACGGCAAGGTGACCGCCTAGTTGTATCCTAGGGAAAACGAGACTTTGGAATAAAAGACTGATTAAATATAATATCTTACGAATAAGGCTGGGAAGAGAAAACAAAAATATTAGAATAAACTGTCTCGCTTTTTGCAAATGACTTTTCTATACTTTGTGAAAATGTCATGTGCTGTAACACAAATTAATCTTTCAGAAGAAATAACCAGTAGCGCCAGCTTAAGAATTACTGAAGGAAAAACAGTTTTTTACATATATTAAAATGCACCGAAATTTATGATAACAGATACTGGCCAAATTGAAAAGGTTAAAAAATTCAGATATCTTTACGAGATAATCCAAGAAAATAGTTTGGAAAAAGCTGCTGTAGAGGAAAAGATACGTGAAATGGGAAGGGCATATGGTATTACTATAAAAGTTAACAACAAACATTGGCAGCCTAAAAGCGCAAAAATAATGCGTTACACTACAGTAGTGAAGCCGGAATGTCAATATGCATGGCAATGTCTGGTCTTTCATTAAATGTAGGTAAATTATAAGTACTAGAAAGGTTACTCACTGGGAAAATGTTAGGCCACGGGAAACTACGGAAGGTCGGAAATTACATAGAGATGATAAAATTTACCAAAGTATAGACAACACATCAAAAACAACGAGAAAGTGTAGACTGGTATATTTGGACATTTATACCGAATGCAAAACAGTAGATTAACAAAAAGAACTTCAAATATTTGTGGAATAAGAAGTCAACAAGAAGTTGGACCGATGAAATAAAAAGCATTTAGAAAAAAATTATAATATAAAAGCTGAAGAAACAAATGACAGAAGTGTTTAAGGAAAAAGTATTGAACATGGAAGAATTCCAAGGTAGAAGAGCGAAAGAACTGATCTGAAGTAGTCAGAAGGCAGGAAGAAAAAACAGTGTGAACGGATAAAACACCACTGGAAGGAAAGAAAAGAACAACGAAGATGGAACTGAAATTGGGACGTGGTCCTTAGTTGGCCCATCCGAGAAGAAAAACAAATGAACGACAAACCACAGTGCCAATAGGCAACCATTTTGACGCTGTCTAATTCAGACACGTTCTGGCTAACTACGATTTATGCGGTTTGTTGAAATAGCTTTGTTTCTGCGAAAACACCTTCAAAACAGTGATAAAGCCTGTAATATGCAATCACCGAAAAGTAGAACACAAAACAAAGAGTTATGCAGCAGCCCTGCCGTAGCTGGGAGAGTAGTTGCGCACGGCGTCGTTGTGCCGCTCTTCCACTGCATCGATGTACGAGGTGCATATCGGTAGTCTTCTTCAGGAAACCTACCCATACTGCTGTGTACCAGTCCTAGCGTACAACTAACACTGCCGGAAAGGCAAACTCACACAGAACCAAGCAGTACCGTCAGTGAATGACAGAAACTGGCTTTCGAACAAAGCACATAGTGCGCACTATTGTGCATAAATGTTGACTGCAATTCAGTTACAAAGGTATGTGGAGATCACCAACGGATTTCCTCTGTAACGAGCGACGGGAGACCACGTGTCTCTCACACCAACATATTCAGAAAATGTCTGTGAACAGACTCCGAAAGTTTTCCTGTGGAGTTCGAGTTCACCATGTATTAACGTCTTAACAATTGAGTAACATACATAGAATGTCTTAGCATTTTCCTAACGATTCCCCTTCTCTTTTTTAGTAGAAATGCAAGAAGAAAACTTTGTTGCCGTTCTCTCAATTGGTCATAGCCCGATGAGAAGTGAGGAATAATTCAGGTAGCTGCCTGACGCAGCTAGATGGAGAGGAAAGTATCACCTTCAGGTTCGATAAAACTCTAGTTTTGAACTACTTTTTCCTCTTCCTCTCTGATACCTTTCATATTCAGTCAACAATGACATCACTAACGTTGGGAGAAACAGTGTAAGCTTTTATTTTCTTGCTATAAATACAATACTCAACGTCAAACTACGAATTACAGTTTGTTCGTAGTGCCTCCATTGCCAGGCAAGGGCCTTACCGAGCTGCGTTTGAACAAAACTGTACCGTGCCTCCGTTATCACCCTTAGCATGTTGCCCGGTATTTATGACGAGTATATTGCAAGTTCCAGAAAGTGTTGACTTACTATGTTCCTATTTCGGCGAACTTAAGAATACGACCAAAAAACGTTAACAGAAAAGTGGTAACATGGAGTACCTTCATCATATCTGTGAATAAAAAATACAGGTTTTACCAAGCAGAAGACTATTTACCATTAACAGACTATCTCTCTGTCATTACACTACCCCGAATTGTTTACTACACGGCCCAGTCACATTAACGTGACGACCGCAGACGTGCAATAAACACTCACAGATGTCACGTGGCAGCAATAGCATTGGAGGGTATATAAAGCGTGGCGGGGAAACGCGTTAAACAGTGTAGTCGTTGTCGTAATGCGGAAACGGAGAATTTTATCTGCTGTCCAAACGGACATCGTCAATGCCTTTCGGGACAAGAGTGGAAGCATTTCCGAAACGCCTAAGTTTGTAAACCGTTCGCGTATCGTCCCGGTTAAAGTATATCGTGCATGGTAAAACTGCGCTATCCGAAACTGGCCCCGAGGGAACAATGCCGGACCACGGTCCGTTGATGACAGGTGTGAACGACAGCTGCGGAGATGTGTGGGGATGAATAGACGAGCAACTGACCGCTCAGATGAACCGAAAGGCTACCAACAATGTCTCCTCAACGAGCGTTCAGCTATCGTTGCTGTGTATGAGTCTCCCCAGCTGGGGCCTGGTTCGTACATCCATGCTGACTGTTGTTCATCGTCGACGAAGGTTGCAATTTGAACGCCAAAACAACAACTGGACGTCCACTAAGTGGCGACAGGTGGCCTTTCCAGATGAATCTCGTTTTATGCTCCATCGGCCGTATGGCCATTTGTGTGTATACAGGGTGTTACAAAAAGGTACGACCAAACTTTCAGGAAACATCCCTCACACACAAATAAAGAAAAGATGTTATGTGGACATGTGTCCGGAAACGCTTAACTTCCATGTTGGAGCTCATTTTAGTTTCGTCAGTATGTACTGTACTTCCTCGATTCACCGCCAGTTGGCCCAACTGAAGGAAGGTAATGTTGACTTCGGTGCTTGTGTTGACATGCGACTCATTGCTCTACAGTACTAGCATCAAGCACATCAGTACGTAGCATCAACAGGTTAGTGTTCATCACGAATGTGGTTTTGCAGTCAGTGAAATGTTTACAAATGCGGAGTTGGCAGATGCCCATTTGATGTATGGATTAGCACGCGGCAATAGCCGTGGCGCGGTACGTTTGTATCGAGACAGATTTCCAGAACGAAGGTGTCCCGACAGGAAGACGTTCGAAGCAATTGATCGGCGTCTTAGGGAGCATGGAACATTCCAGCCTATGACTCGCGACTGGGGAAGACCTAGAACGACGAGGACACCTGCAATGGACGAGGTAATTCTTCGTGCAGCTGACGATAACCCTAATGTCAGCGTCAGAGAAGTTTCTGCTGTACAAGGTAACGTTGACCACGTCACTGTATGGAGAGTGCTACGGGAGAACCAGTTGTTTCCGTACCACGTACAACGTGTGCAGGCACTATCAGCAGCTGATTGGCCTCCAGGGGTACACTTCTGCGAATGGTTCATCCAACAATGTGCCAATTCTCATTTCAGTGCAAATGTTCTCTTTACGGATGAGGCTTCATTCCAACGTGATCAAATTGTAAATTTTCACAATCAACATACGTGGGCTGACGAGAATCCGCACGCAATTGTGCAATCACGTCATCACCACATTCCGTTAACGTTTCGGCAGGCATTGTTGGTGATGTCTTGATTGGGCACCATGTTCTCCCACCTACGCTCAATGGAGCACGTTATCATGATCTACCTGTGCTGCTAGAACATGTGCCTTTACAAGTAACATGTGGTTCATGCACGATGGAGCTCCTGCACATTTCAGTCGAAGTGTTCGTACGCTTCTCAACAACAGATTCGGTGACCGATGGATTGGTAGAAGCCGACCAATTCCATGGCCTCCACGCTCTCCCGACCTCAACCCTCTTGACTTTCATTTATGGGGCATTTGAAAGCTCTTGTCTACGCAACCCCGGTACCAAATGTAGAGACTCTTCGTGCTCGTATTGTGGACGGCTGTGATACAATACGCCGTTCTCCAGGGCTGCATCAGCGCATCAGGGATTCCATGCGACGGAGGGTGGATGCATGTTCCTCGCTAACGGAGGACATTTTGAACATTTCCTGTAACAAAGTGTTTGAAGTCACGCTGGTACGTTCTGTTGCTGTATGTTTCCATTCCATGATTAATGTGATTTGAAGAGAAGTAATAAAATGAGCTCTAACATGGGAAGTAAGCGTTTCCGGACACATGTCCACATATATTTTCTTTCTTTGTGTGTGAGGAATGTTTCCTGAAAGTTTGGCCGTACCTTTTTGTAACACCCTGTATTATCGTGGCAGTCCCTGGATGATCTCGTCATTATGGAAGGTACAATGGATCAACTCAATATACAATTTGGGTAAGGCAATTTATTTATTTATTTGGAACTTGGGTCGTTCTGTTTTCACATCGCAAGGCCTCCTGGGACGGTTTCATATCACTGACTGGTGCGCGTTCGTGAGAACGGTATTTCTACAAAGCTGGAGATCGCAAACGGTTTTGACGCATTGTAGCAGAAAATGAGGTTGCGCTTGTGAACTGAGGAGACAACTATGGCGCTCCTTTACGCGCCCCGAATGCCTGTGTGAAGTGATCAAAAATAAACCTGATAAAGTTCTGTAAAACAATGGCAATACCACCTGCACTTTACGGCAGTGAGACTTGGACAATAACAGCTGGAAATGAGCGAAGAATGCAGTCTGCGGAAATTAACTTCTTAAGAACGATGATAATAATCATCATAATAGTAAAGAGCATTAAGAATGATGCAGATTAGTTTAGAACATTTCAATAGATGTTTAGTATTATAAAAGCGGAAAAGATAAAGAAAGAGGAGACGATTGAAATGATAGTGACAGTGACTGTCAGAATTTAAATACAGATCTCTGCCAACATGGGGGAGGGAAAAGTTGAGCGGGAGGGGGATTGACGAGAGTGAGTTTGTAATGAACTCACTTTCTCTGATTCTTGAGGAAGGTTGTTGCAAAGTCTATTTGTTGATACAGAAAATGATTTAGAGACTATGGTTAGTGTTATGTGATAATACAGAGAGGATTTTACTTTGTTATGAACTTGTATTTCTGCTGTGCTCTTCAGATAGTTGTGTAAGAATTGCAGTTAAATAAGAGGGAGTGCAATGACTGAGATGAAGACAGAGCTGACGTAGAGTGTGACAGTTTCTACGCTTATCGGCTCGCATCCATGATAACTTTTCGTAGGCGGGAGTGATATGGCTGGAAGAGCGTATGTCACAAACATATCGCACACAAGCATTCATCGTCATTTCTAACCTGCGTGAGTTCATTGGTGTTAGAGCAAAAGCTCAGAATACGTCATGGATAGGGAAGGAAACCGGCCGTGACCTTGAAAGGAACCATCCCGTCATTTGCATGGAGCAGTTTAGGGAAATCACGAAAAACCTAAATCAGAACATGAAAACAGCTACCAGCGATTTGTTTGTCAAATATGAAGAACATTTTGTTTAGCATACGTAAATCAATAGTTCAGTATGCAACACGATATAGTTTTGCTGCTGCAAAGATCAAGCAAGTTCCGGAGCGTGTTTGCTATTTTTCAAGCAAGTACACACATAATTCTTTCCCGATTTGTGCACATAGTTGACAACGAAGGAGACGGACGACACGTAGAATACGAAACATGACCTTTCTGTGGAATGATATTCCCTACTCTGAGACAAAATTGTAGGAAAGCCGTCATATATGGACTTACTGAATTGCTGTTTAGTTTATCAATTAGGCAATTAGTTGATTGGTAAGTAACAACTTAATGGTGCAGAACGAGTCAGTTTACAGGCCATTAACATATACCACGTGGACAAATATGTCAGGACACAACACTGAACATGCTCCGGGTGATATCAGACTGTGTATCGAAGGGTATATAAGTGCAGGTTAAATGTCGACACACCACATATGTTTTACGTCAGAATGACTCAGCTGAGAGTACTAAGACCAGACACTGAACAACCAGAACATTATCACCACCAACCGACTATCGATATAAACCCATACAGGCGATAGCAGCGTCACATGTCGAGAAATGACTGCTAGTCCGACACACGCACGGTGTATGCAGTTCAGTGAGCGTGCTGTCCATGTGTGGAATAGAGAAGGCGCGCGGTCTGTCTGAGCTTGATCGAGGGCAGATTGTGACGGCCCGGTGGCGCGGCACGAGCATTTCGGAAACGGCAAGACTTATTGGGTGTTCGAGAAGGGCTGTGGTGAGTGTCTGCAACAGGTGGCGAAACCAAGGAGGAACCACGTCCAACCGTCGTGGGGTTGGCCAGCCACCTCTTTATTACAGATGTCTGACGTCTTGGGCTGGGCAAACTGGTAAAACAGGACTGGCAGTTAACTCTGGCGGAAATAACATCAGACTTAAATGCTGGGCAGAGTACAAATGTGCCTGAACACACAGTGCACTGAACACTCCTAACCACGGGCCTCCGCAACCGACGACCCATGCATGTGTTAACACCACGAAATCGCAACTACTGAAACGGCCACTTGACCATCGACACTGGACGCTGGCGCAGTGGCAGGGTGTTGCATGGTCTGATGAGTCCCGATACCTTCTTCATCACGCCGATGGGAAGACAGGAATCGGTCGTCTTCCAGGTGAACAGCTCCTTGACACCTGTACTGTGGGACGAACACCAACTGGTGGCGCCTCCATTGTGTGCTGGGGAACATTCACGTGGGCATCCATGGGCTCAATGGTGCTAGTGCAAGGCACCTGACGGCCGAGACGAATCGCACACGGGTTGCAGACCACGTACGTCTCTTCATGACGATTGTGCTTCCCGATGGCTCTGGCATTTTTCAACAAGACAATGCGCCATGTTACAAGACCAGTAGTGTGATGGAGTGGTTCGAGGAACACAGTGACGAAACTGATGTGCTAGCCCCCCAGCTCGATAGATCAGAACCTGATGAACACATCTAAACTGTGATTCAATGTGGCGTCAGAGCCCCTCGCCCCCCTCCCCGGAATTTGTGTCTGCAGATGTGAAGCCAACTCCCTCCAGCGACCTACCGAGGCCTCCTCACTGCGTCCATGCCAAGACGTATCGCCGCTGTTATCCGTGCCAGAGGTGGAAATGTCGGCTATTAGGTAGGTGGTCATCATGTTCTGGCTGACTAGTGACGATTCCCACTGTTAGAAGTACTATTGTGATGTGAAAACGTCAACAAGAACTTAGCTGTGGTAGATCTGACAAGGGAAATATCAAAGCAAGAATGGTTAAACCAGAATTAAAAATGATTTGAAAATAGTAAGATGATATATTGTAAGACTTTAGAATTAGGAAAATATTGGAAATTTGTGGCAAAGTCTTATGGGACGAAACTGCTGTCATCGGTCCCTAAGCCTACACACTACTTAATCTAACTTAAACTAACTTACGCTATGATCAACACACACACCCATGCCCGATGGAGAACTCGAACCTCCGACGGGGGGAGCCGCACGGACTGTGACAAGGCGCTCCAGAATGCGCGGCTACCCCCCGCGGCTTACAATTAGGAACAATCGATGTTTGAAGGCGTAAAGACTATAGAAGCGTAAGTTGCAGAAGGAACAGTAACGCATAACAGACAATTATGACCAGCAGATTCACAAAAACAATAAATGAGATACTATTTGTCGAAAAGCTTAACATTTGCTTGAAGCAATATACCTGTACGTTAACACTTGCAGTACTTCCATATTTAGGTTTCCCAAAATACCATTTTTTATGTTGTCACACATTCCTACTATATTCGTCATGAAAGTACAAATTTGGAGTTTCAGAGAAGTGATGAAAAGACAGCGGAATATAAAAAAGGACAATATGTGGACATGTAACATTTGCAGTGTATCATAACTTCAGCGGTAGAAATATCAAACTCACAGAGACCATATTATCAAGTGATGAAACTAGAACATCAACTTTGTAGCCATTATTTACCGTTTACCGTTCACATAGTTATATGTATCAGTGCAGAAAGTGGATTGTATGTGTTACAGCGTAAAAGCCAAGCGCCGGCACAACGGTGAGGAACGGGAGTGCAGAGAGGGCTGTGAAGATGATGTCGGCCAATAATATGCTGACCGACCCCTCTCCAGGACGACAGAGACAGCAGCGGCCTCCAGGCGAAGAGAACATAGGCGCTGCGCCGCCTGGCCGTGGCCAGCTGAAGACTAGCTGTTCTACGAGCTCTACAGCAGCGACTTAAGGGCTGTATTGCTCCACTCCTATTAAGAGTTCTCCATACTGAAGAGCTTTTCTTATTTTTTCTGCGGCCCATTGCTTGCGACACACCATTGTAAAGTCTCAAAGTACTGTCATTTACCTTACAGCAAAAAAATTCTTTAACACGATTTGCTTGAATTGTAGTCTAGCGATCCGAGAAAGCAGGTTTTCTAGGCCCACCATATTCGACGAGTAGGCAGGAAACAACAGTACGTAACACACTGAAGACCGACGAAGAAATCAGTCATGTAACTTAACCTACGGTTTGTGAATTTGGAATCGTATAACATCAACAAGACGTCTAGCACGGAGTTTGTACTGTATATAAAAATATTATGGTTACACTCTATTGTTTATTCATCGACTATTATTCTGTTGTCTTTAGATGGTTACCTTCAAATATCGCTCGTACAAAAATGCAGAATTTTATAGATAGATGAGCTTCATGGGTGGTAGAACAGACACAGGAACGCATTTCAAAGCCTTCTTTCTCGGTTTGGAGCTGGAGTATTTTCCTTGTGAGAAATTAATTGACAAGGGCCACAGTGCCGCTAGCTACTGCAGGGACTTAGGGTGCAGTTTCGGCACAGAAGCCACTAACAGAACGATTATTTGGGAGGTGATGAGTCTCGTTTTTCATCACTTGCAAGCCATCTACTCTTCTTTGTAATTGATATGAGTACATAATAAGTGTCCTCAGAAAAAAGCCCCGAATATTACATCCCTCTTATACAAAATTGTGACCCGAGAAATCATTTGTAACGCAGTCTGACCACAGTTTCGTAAACATATTTAAGAGTTACACTGCTCAATGGGAACAAGAGGGAGTATAAATGAATATTTGAGTGAACTTAAGTTCACAGTTGCTTCTAGAAATTTCATAACCTGCTTCGGTGAAAGTGTGATCTTTGTTGTGGGTGGACCGAGCGCCATAAAGACGCGTGCCTCAGTCTGATAGCCTGATACCTAGCCACACCAAAACGTCAAATATGTACACAACAATAACGTCGAACATAATATGATAAGCAGTAGGGGGTCTCATAGTCTCTGCAGCACCGAGCTGTAAAGTGCATGCAAAGAACTGGAAAAGGTTTCTGCTGACTGCAGTTTTGAAAAAGCCTCTGCTAATTATCTTTATACTTCACATTCACTAATATTCTTGCTGCAGCCAGAACAGAGAGTTTGCTTATGAATGTAAACTCACGGATTTCTCAAGTGACTCGGCAATGAAAATAAATCTTAAATGCTTTAGTTAAATTTATGATTATTAAGATTCAATTCGAAAACAGTCATCAACAAAAGACTACACTTGTCTCGTGATATATCACACGATATGCAAATCCACGATATATGAAAAGCTGAACAGAGCAAATCTAGAAATATTAAGAAATCTTGAACACATTTAAATCAACGGACATGTGATGTAGCTAATACGCCTACCGTATGGACAGACAAGTAAAAACCCGATTCTGTACCCCACACATCCATCACGATGTACCTCCCTGAATGTTGTGACTTAGCAAGACAGCCAAGCCACTAGGAGGTAGCCGAAAGGCACGCGTTTAAGCTCACGCAGGCTGGCGTGAGGTCTGGAACAGGTAAAGTAATTATACTAGCAAAAAAGGTACGTAGCTTCTGGAATACTTAACTTTAATCCATAATTGGTGAACATCGGTCTGACGGTACATGCATCACAAGATAAATAGCAAATGATAATGGCGCCTTGTTAAGTCGTAGTAAATGACGTAGCTGAAGGCTATCGTCTCGGCAAATGAGAGCGTAATTTGTCAGTGAACCATCGCTAGCAAAGTCGGCTGTACAACTGGGGTGAGTGCTAGGAAGTCTCTCTAGACCTGCCGTGTGGCGGCGCTCGGTCTGCAATCACTGACAGTGGCGACACGCGGGTCCGACGTATACTACCGGACCGCGGCCGATTTAAAGGCCACCACCTAGCAAGTGTGGTGTCTGGCGGTGACACCACACTGAACAATAGCAGTTGAGTTTGAACTAAGTGAAGGCACATTCAAGACACGAAACACTGCAGATAATACACTCCTGGAAATTGAAATAAGAACACCGTGAATTCATTGTCCCAGGAAGGGAAAACTTTATTGACACATTCCTGGGGTCAGATACATCACATGATCACACTGACAGAACCACAGGCACATAGACACAGGCAACAGAGCATGCACAATGTCGGCACTAGTACAGTGTATATCCACCTTTCGCAGCAATGCAGACTGCTATTCTCCCATGGAGACGATCGTAGAGATGCTGGATGTAGTCCTGTGGAACGACTTGCCATGCCATTTCCACCTGGCGCCTCAGTTGGACCAGCGTTCGTGCTGGACGTGCAGACCGCGTGAGACGACGCTTCATCCAGTCCCAAACATGCTCAATGGGGGACAGATCCGGAGATCTTGCTGGCCAGGGTAGTTGACTTACACCTTCTAGAGCACGTTGGGTGGCACGGGATACATGCGGACGTGCATTGTCCTGTTGGAACAGCAAGGGTGCCGGTCTAGGAATGGTAGAACGATGGGTTCGATGACGGTTTGGATGTACCGTGCACTATTCAGTGTCCCCTCGACGATCACCAGTGGTGTACGGCCAGTGTAGGAGATCGCTCCCCACACCATGATGCCGGGTGTTGGCCCTGTGTGCCTCGGTCGTATGCAGTCCTGATTGTGGCGCTCACCTGCACGGCGCCAAACACGCATACGACCATCATTGGCACCAAGGCAGAAGCGACTCTCATCGCTGAAGACGACACGTCTCCATTCGTCCCTCCATTCACGCCTGTCGCGACACCACTGGAGGCGGGCTGCACGATGTTGGGGCGTGAGCGGAAGACGGCCTAACGGTGTGCGGGACCGTAGCCCAGCTTCATGGAGACGGTTGCGAATGGTCCTCGCCGATACCCCAGGAGCAACAGTGTCCCTAATTTGCTGGGAAGTGGCGGTGCGGTCCCCTACGGCACTGCGTAGGATCCTACGGTCTTGGCGTGCATCCGTGCGTCGCTGCAGTCCGGTCCCAGGTCGACGGGCACGTGCACCTTCCACCGACCACTGGCGACAACATCGATGTACTGTGGAGACCTCACGCCCCACGTGTTGAGCAATTCGGCGGTACGTCCACCCGGCCTCCCGCATGCCCACTATACGCCCTCGCTCAAAGTCCGTCAACTGCACATACGGTTCACGTCCATGCTGTCGCGGCATGCTACCAGTGTTAAAGACTGCGATGGAGCTCCGTATGCCACGGCAAACTGGCTGACACTGACGGCGGCTTTGCACAAATGCTGCGCAGCTAGCGCCATTCGACGGCCAACACCGCGGTTCCTGGTGTGTCCGCTGTGCCGTGCGTGTGATCATTGCTTGTACAGCCCTCTCGCAGTGTCCGGAGCAAGTATGGTGGGTCTGACACACCGGTGTCAATGTGTTCTTTTTTCCATTTCCAGGAGTGTATTATGTTAAGTTGCAAAACGTATGTCAAACCCCACCACACTTATCGTAGTTCAACATCTACATCTACAAAGATATATCGCAAGCCATTGTAGGGTGCGTGGTGGAGGGTAGCCTGTACCACTACTAGTCATTTCCATTGCTGTTCCGCTCGCAAATAGAACAAAGGAAAAATGATTGTCTGTATGCCTCCGTAAGAGCCCTAATTTCTCGTATCTTATCTTCGTGGTCCTTACGCGCGATGTATGTTGCCGGCAGTAGAATGGTTCGACAGTCAGCTTAAACTGCCTGTTCTCTAAATTTTCTCAATAGTGTTGCTCTAAAAGCGTCTTCCATCCAGGGATTCACATCTGAGTTCCCGAAGCATCTCCGTAACAGTTACGTGTTGTTCAGACCTACCGATAACAAATCTAGCAGTCTGCCTCTGAACTGCTTCAGTGTCTTGTTTTAATCCGAACTGGTACAGATCCCAAGAACTCTAGCAATACTTAAGAACAGGTCGCCACAGCGTCATATGTGGTCTCCTTTACAGGTGAACCACTCTTTACTAAAATTCTTCCAATAAACCGAAGTCGACCATTCGCCTTCCCCCCTACAGTCCTCACATGCTCGTTCCACTTCATATCGCTTTGCAGCGATATCGCCAGACATTTAAACGACGTGACTGTATCAAGCAGGACGCTATTAATGCTGTATCCGAACATTACAGGTTTACTTTTCCTACTCATCCGCATTAACTCACATTTTTCTCCATTACGAACCAGCTGCGATTCATCACACCAACTAGAAATTTCGTCCAGGTGATCTTGTATCGACCTACAGTCACTCATCTTTGACGCTTTCCTGTACACCACAGCATCGTCAGTAAACAACCACAATTTGCTGCCCACCCTGTCAGCCAAATAATTCATGTACATAGAAAACAACAACGGTCCTGTCACACTTCTCTGGGTCACTCCTGTCTCTGATGAACACTCTTCGTCGAGGACAACATATTGGGTTCAGTTACTTAATAAGTCTTCGAGCCGCTCACCTGACCGAGCGAGGTGGCGCAGTGGTTAGCACACTGGACTCGCATTCGGGAGGACGACGGTTCAATCCCGTCTCCGGCCATCCTGATTTAGGTTTTCCGTGATTTCCCTAAATCGCTTCAGGCAAATGCCGGGTTGGTTCCTTTGAAAGGGCACGGCCGATTTCCTTCCCCATCCTTCCCTCACCCGAGCTTGCGCTCCGTCTCTAATGACCTCGTTGTCGACGGGACGTTAAACACTAATATCCTCCTCCTCCCGCTCACCTGTCTGTGAACTTAATCCATATGCTCGTACCTTCGTTAACAGCCTGCAATGGGACGCCGTGTCAAACGCTAACCGGAAATCTAGAAATATGCACTGTGCCTGTTGCCCTTCATCCATAGTTATCAGTGTATCATGTGAGAAAAGGGCAATCTGAGTTTCGAACGACATATGCTTTCTAAAACCATGCTGGTACGTGGGCATCAGCTTCTCGGTCTCAAGGAAATTCTTTGTATTCGAACTGAGAATACGTTCAAGGATTCTGCAGTAAACCTATGTTAGGGATATTGGTCTGTAATTTTGTGACTTCGTTCTTTCACCCTTCTTATATATTGGAGTCACCTGTGCTTTTTACCAGTCGCTTGTAACTCAGAACTAGCATCAGAGAGTACTCTAAGTTCCAATATCAACATCTATGAACAAGCTGCGACACCAGTTATCCAGAATAGAAATGTATGCAGGAAGCAGAAGGAACAGCAACCGAATGCAGAATGCTTTGAAAACTCCCTGGCAGATTAAAACTGTGCGCCGGACCGAGATCCGAACTCGGGATCTTTGCCTTCACTCGACCAGCCAAAGATCATAATACATTACGCAGTTGATGTCTCTCTTACAGATTGTCTTTTAAACAGACATTCGACTCAGAATTCGTATGAGAACGAATAGCTGAAAATTTAAATTTTAACGAACGACTTTACTGTTTACTGATGCAGAGAACGCCATCTCGACTCTTCGGGGCACACACATGTGCCTTCTGTCTCATTCTTGTAGTAGTTCTCTTGAAATAAGGATGTGGAATGAAACGCTCTCCGCCCTTTATGGTTTTTGTTAGAGGCATTTGGCTATTGGCATACAACAACCGATAGCAGCCACATAGTCTCATTTTTAACAGAGACTAAACTATAAACTTTATTAATTACACTAGCTCAGTGGGACAACGAATGGCGAAGCAATTTCCTAAGGAACAACCCTGACATTCGTCTGGAGTGATTTGTGGAACCTATGGAAACTACCAGCCTAGATGGTTGGAGTGGTATTTTAACCTTGATCCTCCCGAATACACCATTTAATGTAAGCCATTGAGAATGCTGTTTATGCAAAGCCATTGTGTGCAAAGCACGAGAGGATGTGTCAACAAATAAAGCGTAGCAGATATTTTCTACTATGGTAATGTAGCTAGGACTCTTCAATTTCACAGTCTGTTCCATATACGTCATACATTCGACCAGACAGGGCTTTTCCAGGAGGAGCGTTAACTATTCACAATCAGAAAAAAATACCGCTCATGTTACTGATATTAACTCGTCAATAGTAAAGAGCTGTACTTTGTAATTTGTGGTCAAATGAAAAATTTTCGAATGTAATTCACAGCGAAATGATGGGCGTGTAGAAGTAAGCCTATAAAGACTATGGCAGTGTTTCCCCGTAACGCAAATAGTTTTAAGAGAGTAGTATCGACCCTGCTGACTTTGACCAGTAACATCTACAAAATCTCCCAGTGCCACGCTCACTGACAAATAGCTTGAGACCATTGGTGGTTCCATCTATAAAAGCTGTTTCAAAACTAGATGGCAAAACTTCAAGAATGGATTCATCATATAACAAGAGCAAAACGTCCAGTAAACATGGGCTCTAATATGCATATTTTAACAACTATGAGCACTTGTTCATCTTTGAGACTGTGAAACAAATCTCTTGTACTGCAAACTCTTTGCTTTCTGTATTTTGAAGGAGGAAATACGGAGCAGAACAAGAAAAAATTTCCGGTAAACATGGGCTCTAAAATGTATATCTTAACAGCCATGAACACTTCTTCATCTTCGCTACTGTGAAACACGTCTTAAGGTATGCATTTTAGAGTCCATGTTTGCTGGACATTTTTTATTCTTTTGCTCCATACTACTTCTTTCCAAAATATGGAAAGCAAATAGCTTGCAGTAAATGAGATATGTTTCACAGTATCGAAGACGAAGTAGTGCTCATAGCGTTTTAAGGCCCATGTTTACAAGACTTTTTTCTTCTTGTTATGTGAGGAATCCATTTCAGAGTTTTGCCGTCAAGTTTTGAAACACCTTCATAGTTAGATAGATCACTTCGTCATTCTTACACGATAAAGTGTATGGCATTCTGCGTGACAAAGAGCATTTTTAGAGAAGTTAGTACCTCCTGGATGTGGAAGATCTTCAGGGACTACTACTAGAAGTGTCAGCGAACAACGACACACTTATTAAAACCCTTACTGTATTACGTTGGTATGAAGACGTTATAGAAGTGATCACAATTGTTGCGCATATCACCACACGCCCAAAGTAGCTGTGTGCTGATCAGAATCACACTGATGCGCCGTCGGAGAACAAACTCAGAGTGACGTAATGTTCGAAAAAGGAGTTAGTAATGGTGTTCTGTAACATGGATTGTGCTATAAATACCACAAGGGGGAAACAGTGATGAAATTTGGTGGTAGACTTCGTGACAAGCGACATAACGTAGCGTTTCAAATGCCATACTGATCTAGTACAAAGCTTGCCACATGTTGCAGCTTCTGTTGGTGGAAAAATCGTGAAATTTCATCAGTTGAACCTAATATCCAGGCCCGGTGGAGAAACAAAAGTGTTTGTGCACAAATACCCACACTGATAACAACCCCCCCCCCCCCCCCAAGAAAAAAGAAAAAATAAAGGGCTAAATGGACAGTAAATTTCAGTCAATAGTATGGAATAAATAGCTTCGATCGTACGGTAAAAGATATAGCTAATGTAGTTTCTATTACATATTAAACTTTTTGTGCTAAAAATAATGCATATTACTTACTACGAGGATGTACTGAAAAGTAATGCTTCCGAATATTTTATGTGAAAACAAAGCTTTTTAGATAAAACAAACGCAACTAACACTTTACGTCTTTATTCTTCGTGTCTAGATATTTATTTCTAAACATAGTCACCGTGGCGACGGACACATTTCTCCCAACGGGAGATCCGTTTGTTGATACCGTCAGTGTTGAATTTTTGATTCTGTGACGGAGCCACAACCTCAGCTCTGCTTGCACATCTTCACCGTAACAAAAGCGAAGTGCTCGAAGATGTTCTTTAAGTTCTGGAAACAAATGAAAATCGGACGGAGTGAAGTCGGGACGTATGGCGAATGATCGACGACAGTGAACCCAAGGCGTGGGACTGTTTCAGATGTAGCAGCGCTCGTGTGTGGTCTGGCCTCGTCATGTTTAAGGAGAGCGTGCTCCACATGTGGACGAACTCTTCGAATTTGAAACTCAATTACAGCACGCTGTTTCTCACGCACCAACATAGTTACATTACAAATCGCCATGTAGCACGCTGCTATTCGAAACCCCCTACCAGCAGAGTGCTGCAAATATGTAGGCGTGAACGATAAAGATGTAGAATGCTATTAACGTTTTTTTATTTAAAAAGCTTTAAGCGTTTTCACATAAGAAATTCAGAGGCATTACTTCTCCGCACGCCCTCGTAAATAGCTCCGCAGGCTGTAAGCTGTACAACAGCTCTTGTTATCTCTCTTCTTGACGAAAAATAAGTACTAAGAAGTTCAAAAATAAGGGTATGGTGTTTGAGAGCAACGCTTATTTCTCGGCCAGCAACAAAATTTCTTCTTGGAGCTCGGCGGCTGCCACGGCCGGCCGTATTTTAAGGTAGCCAGTACAGTAGCAAACTTGACTCCTGTCAAGAATATGTTTGTCGTATTTCACCGTTCTGGAAGTAAGAAACAATGATGCTAGACACGGCAACACACACTCCACAAACACTGTTGATAAACTATTAGTTACGGAACCCCTTCGTCTTCCTTCATCGCACTAAAACTAAGAAAAGCTATGAAAAGCTTTCTGCCAGTGTTGATAGCTTAAAGCATGGACATTGAATACGAGATACGTTAGTGTTTCTAGTATTTGATCCTTAAGCAATTTTTGTTGCTTTTTTAGACCTAAACGTGTTATACATGAGGCATGGTGATCTGGTTCTCGTACCTTTTATTCATCCACTTCAGACTTCGTGATTATACACAAATTTCATGGCGGTATTGTTACTTGCAACGAAAGCAGTTTCGTAGAGCTGCAACTGTTAAGCATCAGGTGTTGGCAATGAACTACTTTGGAATGTTACTACAATGATAGTCGTAAACTCTTCAGAAAATCTGGAAGAAAATCAAAGTACCTCTTTCTGCCCATAGACCGTAATGAGACAGCAGGATTCACTGTAGACGTATTGAAGTGTGTTACTTCCTTGTCTGAAGCGAGTCGTTACTGATTTCAGTGCGGCAGAATGACGAAAAGGCTTGCTAGCGCTCCAGCAGGTCTGATACAAGAAGTAGCTCTGCTCCAACCACTAAATACGAAAAAAAAATTATTTAAAAATACACCCACCCATTAACGACAGTTAACAGTAAAACTCTGCAACTGTATGTAATCTATCCAGTCAGTACAAAAATTTCGAGAGTGGATTAATGAAAAATAAAGAAAAGTTATACAAGCAGTTATTCTGCTCAACATTGATTGATAGAGTTGTTGGATGTCCTCCTGAGGGTTAGCGTACCAAATTCTGTCCAATTGGCGCGTTAAATCGTCAAAATCCAGAGCTGGTTGGAGGGTTCTGACCGTAATGCTCTAAACGCTCTCCATTTGGGGAGAGATCCGACGACCTTGCTGTCCAGGATAGGGATTGGCAAGTACTAAGACAAGCAGTAGAAACCCTCGCAGTGTGCGGGACGCGGGGTGCATTTGTAAGATAAAAGAAGAGCTGACCGTTTGCACCAAAGTCGACAAGACCGACTGCAGACCTCTGGTACAGAGCCGAGTGGAGGGTCTGAATCAGAGGCTCAGACGGTTCTGTGGCCGTGTAGGCTGCAGATTCCTCGACTTGCGCCATAGGGTGGTAGGGTTCCGGGTTCCGCTGAATAGGTCAGGAGTCAACTACACGCAGGAGGCGGCTACAAAGGTAGCGGGGGCTGTGTGGCGTGGACTGGCGGTTTTTTAGGTTAGAGGGTCTCGGGAAAACACAAAAAGGACTTCAGTCACAAAGGGTGCAGGTCGAACAAAGGAAGAACGCTGATACAAGAACCATCGGTATAACAGCTGTAAACTATTCTAGTTTTGTTGGGAAAGTATCAGAGCTCCAAGCGCTAATAGAAAGTACTGATGCTCAAATCGTTAAAGGCACTGAGCGCTGGCTAAAGCTGGATACAAGTTCAGCCAAAATTTTTCGAAAGACCCTAAAGGAAAGGAAAGGATAGGCTAAACACAGTTGGCGGTGGCCTGTTTGTTGTTGTTAAAAGTAGTCGCGAAATTGAAGTGGGTAGTTCCTATGAGTTATCATGGGCAGAGGTCATTCTAGACAACCAGAATAAAATAATAATTGGATATAGATCCTTTTACCGACCTCCCAATTCATATGATACAATTGCTGATAAGTTCAAAGAAAACTGGAGTTTGATTTCAAGCACATAGCCGACTCACACAATTATAGTTGGTGGTGACTTTAATTTACCCACGATATGCTGGCGAAAATACATGTTTAATTCCGGAGGTACACACAAACCATCATCCGAAATTATCCTAAACGCATTCTCTGAAAATTATTTCGAGCAGTTACTTCATGGGCCTACGGGAATAGTAAATGGTTGTGAAAACACACTTGACCTCTTAGCAACAAATAATCCTGAGTTAATAAAGAGCGTCAAAATGGATTCAAGGATTAATGAACACATGGTTGTCGTAGCGACACTGAATATTGTAAAACCCAAATCCTCCAAAAATAAACCAAAAATATACTTATTCAGAAAATCAGAAAAAAGTTCACTTACCGCCTTCCTGAGAGACAATACTTACTCTTTCGAAATTAACAACGTAAGTGTAGACCAGATGTGGCTCGAAT
Organism: Schistocerca piceifrons; assembly: GCF_021461385.2. Lineage (NCBI taxonomy): Eukaryota > Metazoa > Arthropoda > Insecta > Orthoptera > Acrididae > Schistocerca > Schistocerca piceifrons. Next base: position 875,344,832 of record NC_060149.1, on the reverse strand, counting down.
TTAAAGAAATAATATCGGTAGCAATTGAGAGATTTATACCAAATAAATTAACAAACGATGGAGCTGATCCTCCTTGGAACACAAAACGGGTTAGAACACTGTTGCAGAAACGATGAAACAAACATGCCAAATTTAAACATGCGTAAAATCCCCAAGATTGGCGATCCTTTACAAAAGCTCGAAACTTAGCGCGGAGTTCGATGCGAGACGCCTATAACAGTTTCCACAACGAAACTCTGTCTCGAAACCTGGCAGAAAATTCAAAGAGATTCTGGTCGTATGAGAAAAACGTTAGTGGCAAGACACAATCAGTGCCTGCTCTTCGCAATAGCAATGGAGATACTATCGAAGACAGTGCTGCCAAAGCAGAGTTACTAAACACGGCCTTCCGAAATTCCTTCACCAATGAAGACGAAGTAAATGTTCCAGAATTCGAATCAAGAGCAGCTGCCAACGTGAGTAACATAGAAGTAGATAACCTCGGATTAGAGAAGCAACTTTAATCACTTAATAAAAGCAAGTCTTCTGGTACAGACCGTATACCAATTAGGTTCCTAAAGAGTATGCTTATGCAGTAGTTCCAGACGTAACAATCATATACAACCGTTCGCTCGACGAAAGATTCGTAACCAAAGATTGGAAAGTTGCACAGGTCATACCAATATCCAGGAAAGGTAGTAGGAGTAATCCACTAAATCACAGGCCCATATTATTAACGTCAATGTGCAGCAGGATTTTGGAAGATATATTGTGTTCTGACATTGTGAATTACCACGAAGAAAACGATCTACTGACACACAGTCAACACGGATTTAGAAGACATCGTTCTTGTGAAACACAACTAGCTTTTTACTCGCACGAAGTGTTGAGTGCTACTGACAAGGGATTTCAAATGAATCCCGTATTTCTGGATTTCCGGAAGGCTTTTGACACTGTACCACACAAGCGGCTTATAGTGAAATTGCGTGCTTATGGAATATCGTCTCAGTAATGTGACTGGATTCGTGATTTCCTGTAAAACAGATCACAGTTCGTAGTAATTGACGGAAAGTCATCGAGTAAAACGGAAGTGATATCTGGCGTTCCCCAAGGTAGTGTTATAGGCCCTTAGCTGTTCCTTATCTATATAAACGATTTGGGAGACCATCTGAGCAACTGTCTTAGGTTGTTTGCAGATGATGCTGTTGTTTATAGACTAGCAAAGTCTTCAGGATATTTGTTGGTGGGTTTAAAAGAGGGGGAAAGGGACCGAACTACGAGGTCATCGGTCCCTTGTTCCTAATAAAACAATACCACAAGTGTGAGCATAAAACAGACAAGACATATAAGACAAAACAGAAAGAAAGGATGACCACAAGAGCGAAGGAAAGGCAACGAACACTAAAAGGAACAAAAGAGGACAAGAAAACAACAGAGAGATGCAAGAAACAGTTAGAAGATAGTAAAACAAGGAAGCAGATTACAGTGGCTGGCCGACCACGGAAATAAAAACGAAAAACCAGCCACTCTGCGACACATTAAAACCTCCACCCTAAAAGCACTAGGGTGGACACAGAGGGACAAAGGACATGCGCTAAAACTGAGATCGAATGATAAAACCCACCCTCACGGATGAAAAGTAAAACCAAATCAGCTGATGAGGCGTTGTCTGCTAAAATCAATGATAACGAGTGCGGGAACCGAAGATGAAGTCGCAGGGCAGACAGAGGAGGACAGAGCAGAAGAATATGGGCCACTGCCAACCGGGCGCCGCACCGACACTGAGGTGGGTCTTCACGGCGCAGGAGGCATGACCAATGCGGAGCCGGCAGAGAACCACAGAGTCCCTGCGAGAGGCCGTCATCGAGGACTTCCACACATTCGTGGACTCCTTAATTGCTCGCATTTTGTTGTGCGTACTGAGATTTTGCCATTCCGTCCCCCAAAGCTGAAAAACCTTGCGGCGTAATAACTAACACAGGTCAGTTGCGAGGATGCCCATCTCCAGAATTGGTTTCCGTGTAGCCTGTTTGGCCAGCCTGTCAACAAGTTCATTTCCTGGGATTCCGACGTGACCAGGGGTCCAGACGAACACTATTGAACGACGGGGCCGTTCCAGGGCATACATGGACTCCTGGATGGACGCTACCAAAGGATGACGAGGTAACAACACTGGTCGATAGTTTTCAAGCTGCTCAAGGAGTCAGTACATAAAAGAAAAGACTCCCCAGGGCATGAACGGAGATACTGAAGTGCACGAGAAATGGCCACCAGCTCTGCAGAGAATACACTGCAGCCATCAGGTAAGGAATGCTATTCAATATGGCTGCCGTGAACGTAGGCAAGGCCAACGCGACCCATCAACCATCGAGCCATCGAGCCGTCGGTGTAAACCACTTCAGAGCCCGTAACACGTCAAGAATAGAGAGGAAGTGACAGCGGAGAGCCGCAGGGTTAACGGAGTCCTTAGGGCCACGCGAGAGGTCCATGTGAAGCTTCGGCCTGCAGCGACACAACAGAGGTGTACATGAATGGACCTCGAGAAGAGGTGGTCCGGGCAAGGACTCCAGACAGAAGCGATCGCATACGAACCGCAATCGTTAGCCACGACCTGGGCCGCCGATGCGGGAGATGGACTGCCACAGGCGGGAAAAGGAGACTGTAACTTGGATGCTCAGGAGAATTACGAATGTGTGCTACGTAACTGGCGAGCAGTTGTGCACGTCTAATTTGCAATGGAGAGACCCAGCATTCACCAGTACATTAGGCCGTAAATTCAGCTAAATACCCAGGAATTACAACTTAAATTGGAAGGAACACGCAGAAAATGTTGTGGGGAAGGCTAACCAAAGACTGCGTTTTATTGGCAGGACACTTAGAAAATGTAACAGATCTACTAAAGAGTCTGCCTACACTACGCTTGTCCGTCCTCTTTTAGAATACTGTTGCGCTGTGTGGGATCCTTACCAGATAGGGCTGATTGAGTACTTCAAAAAGGTTTAAAGAAAGGTAGCACGTTTTGTATTATAGCAAAATAGGGGAGAGAGTGTCACTGAAATGATACAGAATTTGGTATGGCCATCATTAAAACAAAGGCGTTTTTCGCTGTGGAGGAATCTTCTCACGAAATTACAATCACCATCGTTCTCTTCCGAACGCGAAAATTTTGTTGACGCCGACCTACGTAGGGACAAACGATGACCGTGATAAAATAAGGGAAATCGGAGCTCGCACGGAAAGATGTAGACGTTCGTTCTTTCCGCGCGCTATACGAGACTGGAATTATAGAGAATTGTGAAGATGGTTCGATAAACCCTCTGCCAGGCATTTAAATGTATTTTCAGAATATCCGTGTAGATGTAGATTATTTTGCTGAAATGCAAGCACAGGAAGGCTTGCTGTGAAGAGCAACAGAACGGGGCGTAGAATATCGTCGACGTACCGCTGTGTGGTAAGGGTGCCGCGGTCGTGCAATGAAAAGTAACGGCCCCCACACCATCACTCCTCGCTGTGGGCTGTATGGCGGTCGACAGTCAGGTTGCTGTCCCACTGCTGCCTGGGGCGTCTCTAGACACGTCTTTGTTGCTCATTGGGTCTCAATTCGAAGCGGAACGCATCGGTGAAATGACTCGACTCCATTCAACGAGATTCCAAACCAGATATCTCACAAATTAAGAAGGTTTAGACCAATATGGGCTGAGTCTTCCAGCCATCTCGAGATTTTGCCAATCTAACGCGCCAGTTGGGCAGAATTTGGTCCGATATCCCTCAAGAGGACATCCAAAAACTCTATTCATCAATGCCATGCCGAATAACTGTTTGCATAAGGGCCAGAGTGGGCCAACGGAGTATTGACTTGCTCAATATGTGAAGCCCTTTCTCTTGCATAATTCATCCAATTTTTTCTGAAATTCTAATCATTTGTTTCTCTCTACATGCACATCACATTGTCTTAGAATGTATTTCATCTTCCGTCCTGACTCTTATCTACAACCCACATTCTTAACCGAATACAGCTATGTTAACACATGACTTACAAAGGCCTGCAAGTGAAGCTGATATTTAGGTTGCATCATTTGATAACGCGACCATTGTGGCTTCATGTCCTCAGCTCTAGCCGTGCGCATACATCGAAAATGATTGGCCATATCCACGTGTTGTCATTATTAAGTGTGCATACTGTTTAATACCTCTGTCTTTGAAGTACGTAACTGAAGCTCCATACTTGTAATTATACTTCGATGGCGAGTAAGTGAAGAAAGCGTGGCTACACGGGAACTTTTATTTTTGTAAATATGGCTCTGTGAGGGCTGCATGTGTTAATATATACTATTACAAGCAAAAGTTTAGCTTTTTGTTAAATAATACGTCGCTTATGAGTGTTGTGAATTTGATGGTCACACTTTTCTGTTAGAGGTATTGTTTCTAAAGTTTTAAGATTTGTTAACAATGAGACATCGAGTGCACACAGATGCAGAGTTCTGCAGGTGAAATTCCTTGATGGGTGGTACAACAGACACGTTCCCGTATTTTCAAATCATTTTTATTTAGTTTTAGCCATTCGATGCGATGCTTCCTTTCTAATTTTCAGGCGGTTTTCCACTCTTATGTACGAGAAGGTGGCTTTTATTTTACTGTACTGGCGATTAAAACACAGAGAAAAAGTACACACAAACAGAAATTTACCATCTCAACCAAATCACTGAACTATCTCCACTGTCCACCAGGTTTCAAGAAACGAGTTTCATCTCAGTGTTCTAGAAGGAAGTGTATGTAGCAAGATCTAATATCGTACGAATGTATCTGGCAAATTGTCGGCACCACAACAACTTTGTACCCTTAGGATAAGATGATCTGTTTTGGCACTACAAGTATTTCTCTAGGTTGGATAGATGCAATATTTTAAGATAAATTACACAACACAAAGGCTTCAGAAACCTGAAGTTTACCACTCAGCATTACTTTTAGCTTGGTCTTTGTAATTCGAATTAAGAAGACAGTTTCAAAGCGCAAAGTAATTCCATAAAAAGCAAAAATGCAAATGCGACAGCAGGCCAGAACTTCTTGGCATTCACGAAATGCCACGGACAGAAAAGAAATTTTGTTTTTTGTATGTTGTTAGGGGTTGCTCAAAACTGTTAATCAGTTGCTATCTTGATCTACGAAATTGTATTGATTGTAAGATTGTTTCACGATCATCCGTGTTCATTTTGGTGACACTATGGAGTTTTAAAGTAATTTTGCAGTTTATGTTCCATTCAGATCGGTAAAGTGAAATATTGTAACTTAATAAACTTCTTTGTTTCGTAGAGTATCGCAATGGGAGTTTATACGAAGCTCGTGATAGTTTACAAAGAGTCTTTTCTTTCGTTTCGAACGCCAAAGAATGTGACATGGTATTAGTGACGCGGAAGAATTTTCTTTAAAGACGATCATCGACAAAGTACGTACTATGGTATCGAACAAACGATAATTGAAGATGTGTGAAATGGTTGACGCCATACGAATGTGAGCAGAAATAGCAGGGTACATTTCACGCGAAGAATTAAGTATGAAAACAGTCTACGCCAATATAGTGCTACATTTGTTAAATGTTGACCAAAATCAGATGTGAAAACGAGTTTTCTAGCAATGTTTACATTTTTAAAAACAATCCAACTAATTTTGTGCGGTAGTTGTTCAGTGTGGATGAGACGTGAGTTCGTTCCTTTAAGCTAGAAATGGCAATTGAAGCACTGGGAGGAGCACACGAGGAAGGCGAAATCGGTTTTCCTCTGCCGGAAAGATGTGAGCAGTATTTTGTGCGATTAAGAAAAGATTCTCCTAGTTAATTAACTTGAGAAGTGCAAAATAAAATCTAACGCGCTGGCGTTTTGCACAAGATGTATGTAAAAACACGAGCAGCGTGTCTGATTGCAAAAGAAAATAGAGTGATAAACACAACCGACATCTCTTTCAATTTTAATGAACTTGAACTTAACCTTTTACACGGAGGCCTCAAGCGTAATATTACCCAAAAAATTATTAGCAAAAACACGAAAGACATACTATCAGCTACGAAGCTTTCATGTAATACTGCCAAACGTCAGTGTAATGAGAAAAATGCCTTGGTATATAACGCCAACAAACTCATTACCAAACACACGAGTTAGGCAAATAGTATAATTAACAATGAACAAAAAATTATTAAACATATCGACGATAAACTAATCTCTAACAAGGCCCTCATGGCGAAGTTTGATAAAGGAAATTCTGCAGTCATTAGTATGAAGCAGTGTAAATTGAGAAAACTGTAGAATTCTACCAGACTAATAACTTTACAGAACTAGAATAAAATCCCATAGAAAAATTCCAAGCTAAACTCGGTGAACTACTTAAGGTTGTTTCCATAATAGATAAGCCAGAAAATAAAATCAAGAAATCCTGACAATAGATCTCTGCAATAACATCTACAGTAACTGTGATGGAGAAAAAATCAATAACTTATGCAGTCGTATCATATACAGCCCGCTTTCGTATGAAATTTCAATCTATACAAGAAGAAGAATGCCAAAATCAGCTTCTTCACCGATAATAGACCTCAGCACAGAGTCGTACGCGCCATCCACACACTATCATCCCCCAAAAAAGGTCAGGAATCTCTAACTGAACTATAATAACTGTCCCAAATTCTACATTGACCAAACAGGTAGAACTTCTAAAGAAGGTGTAAGGAACATCTTGATGCCCTAAGACTGAATAACGTAAGCAAATCAGCCTATGTGCCCATCTTGCAGGAAATAATCATACAGCAGGTAACATATGAAACAACTTGCAGACCTTACACCTTACTGATAAGGGCAGCACAATAAATCTTCTGGAAGAGGTTGAGATCAATAGGACATCTTTTCTGATCTCATTCTGGATGAAAAAACAGAGTCAACCAACACTTCCATACTAAATAACTTCCGTGAGCTCTTCTTATCGTTTAAGCCAACGTAATATTCCCATAGTCCAAGAGAGCCGCAGTACTCTAAAAGTTGTTACATAAAAACATTTTTTCCCATGTTGCATGAATGATATATAAACTACTTATACTTTTATTGTGACATTTACATTTAAATAATATTCATACCTTGCTGTGTCAAAATATTACAGCCTATTTGTTGTAATTGTATGAGCAATCAAACTATATTATATTAGTATTTATACTGTGAAATGCAAATAGTGTCTCGATGTTCAAACTTAGCTTTATCACTATAACAAAAAACGTATCTTATTGTGCTTATGGACCGAACACAGTGTTTGGTATTGTTTGTACGTAATCTTTATATGGGTGATTTTAAACATTCGATAGAATGCCATATTAGACATTTTAAATAAAGAAATTATTGTAAGTAATTTGGCTTCTCTTTTCGTTTTTTAAATTAATCTCTTTTCACTAACAAAGACATATTTTACTATGCTCAAACACTCTCACAGCACCTGTAACCTAAAATCTTTATCACTGTAAATCTTTGAAAGATTGTTAAGTTACTGAAGCTGGGCCACCCTTTATAAATGTTTATCGTGTGTAAATTTCAAAATTCATAACAAAACATAGGTCCAATTCGTCACGCGGAATCATACAGCACGCAATTTCTCACACATTTCACGTTTTTCTAACTTTAAAAACTCTCCATGAATGTTTGGTAGAAATCAAAGGAACTAAATCTCTCGTGAATTTTACCGATTTGTGAACAAAAAACTTTCTGACTATCCTAGTGCAGTAAACCCATAATTAATACAAAACGAGGCTCTAGAAAGAAAGCACGTAAGTCTGTAACAACGATCTGAAGATGGATTTGAAGGACATCCGAACCCAGTCATGGATCGATTCAAATCTTTTTTATTCATGTTTATGGCTCGCTTCTGTTTAAATTATAAACCTTATAGCACTACAGCCACGTTTCTCAAAATGTCAGTTTTCGACTAGAGCGAGGGTAAAAAATCAGCATTCGGGACGAAGCACCTCTACACAACCTCCCAATCTACCAGATGTGTCACACTCTGACCTCCAACTTCTCTCATATCTAAAGAAATTATTGTCTGGAATTCCCTTTCATTCCAAAGAAGAGAACGTGGCAGTTGCAGGTGCACGGTTTTTTAACATATCAGGATTATAATTATGGGATGGAATTACTCACTGCAAAAATGTTGGAGACAGTGTGTTAACGTAAAAGGAGAGTGCGTCGAAAAATAATTTTTAACCTAAAACAGTCTTTCACTGGCGGCTGAGAAATTTTGCGCATTACATACGAAATATCAGTTACATCCAACCAATTGAGATTAAAATGGCAGGTTTTTAACGTTCCGCTAACCGAAATCATTAAATGTATATTTAACCACTATTTTCCACAATAAAATTTAATAAAATTACAGAGTGTTAGCTGGTCTGTAAATTGATGGAATAATGTAACAAATTCCCGTTTTCACTATGTGCAAGACTTTGGGCCTTTTTTCTGCCTCTTACTTTCACATCATCATTTCTGTGTAAAACGGAGCGCAGACATACTGCGTAGTGTGATTTCTGTAACTGATAAGCATAGAAACGAAAGTGCACGAGGGAGCAGTATCTGGTGGCAACACACAGTGCCACCATAGCAGATATAAGGTAACTGAGAAAGCAGAAGAAGCTAGTGACAGCACGGATGTTGTGTGTCTCACCTCTGTACGTTTCCTGGCCCTAGTTTTAGTAACTTCGAGTCTTAGAGGAATTCAAGCTAGTTTTCGCATTCGGAAACAAAGTTAGTGACTGGAATTTCGTGACAAGATCTCACCGCAACGAAAAACGTCTTTCTTCAAGTGTTCTACCAATAGAACTGAGTCTTTGGTTTGCCTGCCCTACAACATTATCTATGTAATCGTTCCAATTTAAGTTGCTCACAACTGTAATTCTTAGGAGTTTAGTTATATTGACAGCCTTGAAATTTGAGATATATTGTCTGATGGGCCACGCGTATTTTTTATAAGTGTGTGGAATGCTTGGCGATCATGTTGAACATCAATACGTTTCTTTATAAAATAACGTTTTCTGCTGCAAATATGTGTAACTTGTTTGGAAACAAACTTTTTCCTTTGAGTCACGGTACTTGCTGTTGACAACGGTAATACTGACTTTGCTCTTCGCCTTGAAGTTCACATCCAGTAGTACTCGGTTCTGTCTCGTTTCGGTTTCTCCAGCGTTGTTAGTTGTGCGTCAATCGTGAAACACAGCAATACGGATATGTTTACCGAGTTCGTCAATATGCATCTCGCTACGGAATCACTAATTGCAACGGGAGAGCGCCAGCTCGGCGCAATGGCAAGTTGCTCCCTCAGCGACGGTCATCACATCACAGAAGTTTTGCATTTATGGTTGTTACATTACTCTCTTTCTGTTGTAGGTTTGCTGATTGTATAAATACTGATTTTTTCATTGTTATGAAAGTAGTTTCACGAACACAAAGGTAACTGGGATAAAAAACCGAATAAATCATAATTACGGTTTAATCTGTAACGAGCCACCGGAGACCAGGATTCCTTAAAGCAAAGTACTCAGAAAATATCCCTGAACAACCTGCGAAATTTTCCCTTCCCTCGCTTTGCAGATAATGTTTTTCTTCGTGGAAATACCCGGAAATTGTGCAGCGCGCCCTCTAGTCGACGTCAACGAGTTGCTCTTCTAGACCAGCGCCTTCATTTTCTTCGGGTGATCTAACAAGGTGTACTCGTAGAAACGCCAGCTAGGCCACGTGGCCCATACGACACGTGTCAGCTGCCTCGCAGCAGCGGGTGAAAAACAATTTCGGCGCCGATTGAATGAACGCGTTGACCCACAAACAGCAACAGCGGTTGTGTGCTCCCCAGACCTCACACCAATGGATGACTTCCTCTGTGGGTGCAGGGCGGAGACCGCGAGCCAAGTTGCAGCGGCGGCAGCTGGCTGGCTGGCTGACGCCACAAACTTGAGCACAACTTTCCAGCAGCAGGACGCCGCCACGATACGCCTAATCAGCTCTGTTGCCAATAATTCGACCGTACTGTATGATTCCCGGCAACGCCTTTATGTAAATTTCCTCTCACTCAATTAATTATATGCTCCCTAGCTTATACATTCAGCCTGATTTTGAACAATAGCGGCAAGCTGAGAGGATAAGAAACACTCAAGAACTAGTCAGCATAATTAACGTATTTACTATAAAAACGCGTCTTTCCCGCTATAGCTCATTTTACGAGTACTAAAAGTTTTCGTAGAGGATGTCAGTACTTTTTATTTTATCCACCAGAAATGATCGGTGAAAGCCTGAGACTATAAAAACAATGGGTTTATTTGCAAAATAACTTTCTCTGCTACAGTCAAAATATTTTCAGTGCAATCAGTACAGTTAGAAAGATAAATGGGGATAAAAATAAAACGAAATGGAATGACTCTGTAACAAGCCACGGGAGACCATTGGCCCTTATGCCAAATTACACAAAAAATATCCCTGAACAAGTTCCCAAAGTCGTGTTCACTCTATATATATAACTAGCAATTTCTGGTTTCACCTACGTCTACACACATATTACTGGAGCCCCTGCACCATTACTAGTCTTTCACTGTCTTGTTTCACTCACATATGAGGCACGAAACGTCGGACCCGGATTGATATAATTTGTATGTAGTAGAACATCAACAAAAGCAAAACGAGGATAATGGAATGTGGTCAAATTAAGTCGGGCGATGCTGAGGGAATTAGATTAGGAAATGAGACACTTAAAGTAGTAAAGGAGTTTTGCTATTTAGGGAGCAAAATAACTGATGGTGGTCGAAGTAGAGAGGATATAAAATGTAGACTGGCAATGGCAAGGAAGGCGTGGCCGTTAATGATACTTGGTGGATGACGCAACCAGCCACAAATACTTTTGAGTGTTTTATTTTACTGCCATAACCGGTTTCGGGGGACCATGCCGATCTTCAGATAGCTAACATTTCTTCGTTACATAAATGGCATGTCGTCTACACAAGAATACTTGAGTACTTAGTGTCACTTTATCAGTTGTTTCATTAATAAAATAAACGTTAAAATGCTTGCATTATATATATATGGTGGTCCATTGACAGTGACCGGGCAAAATATCTCACGAAATAAGCATCAAACGGAAGAACTACAAAGAACGAAACTCTTCTAGCTTGAAGGGGGAAGCCAGATGGCGCTATGCTTGACCCGCTAGATGGCGCTGCCTTAGGTCAAACGGATATCAACTGCGTTTTTTTAAATAGGAACCCCCATTTTTTATTACATATTCGTGTAGTACGTAAAGAAATGAATGTTTTCGTTGGACCACTTTTTTCGCTTTGTGATAGATGGCGCTGTAATAGTCACCAACGTATAAGTACGTGGTATCACGTAACATTCCGCCAGTGCGGACGGTATTTGCTTCGTGATACATTGCCAGTGTTAAAATGGACCATTTACCAATTGCGGAAAATGTCCATATCGTGTTGATGTATAGCTATTGTGATCAAAATGCCAAACGGGTGTGTGCTTTGTATGCTGCTCGGTATCCTGGACGACATCATTCAAGTGTCCGAACCGTTCGCCGTATGGTTACGTTATTGAACGAAACAGAAAGTGTTCAGCCACATGTGAAACGTCAACCACGACCTGCAACAAATGATGATGCCCAAGTAGGTGTTTTAGCTGCTGTCGCGGCTAATCCGCACATCAGTAGCGGACAAATTGCGTGAGAATCGGGAATCTCAAAAACGTCAGTGTTGAGAATGCTACACCAGCATCTATTGCACCCGTACTGTTGTGACTTGGCAAGACAGCCAAGCCACTAGGAGAGGAAGCCGAAAGGCACGCGTTTAAGCTCACGCAGGCTGGCGTGAGGTCTGGAACAGTTAAAGGATTTGAGACTAGCAAAAAAGGTACGTAGCTTCTGGAATACTTAACTTTAATCCATAATTGGTGAACATCGGTCTGACGGTACATGCATCACAAGATAAATAGCAGTTGATAATGGCGCCTTGCTAGGTCGTAGCAAATGACGTAGCTGAAGGCTATGCTAACTATCGTCTCGGCAAATGAGAGCGTAATTTGTCAGTGAACCATCGCTAGCAAAGTCGGCTGTACAACTGGGGCGAGTGCTAGGAAGTGTCTCTAGACCTGCCGTGTGGCGGCGCTCGGTCTGCAAACACTGATAGTGGCGACACGCGGGTGCGACGTATACTAACGGACCGCGGCCGATTTAAAGGCTACCACCTAGCAAGTGTGGTGTCTGGCGGTGACACCACACGTACCATATTTGTATGCACCAGGAATTGCGTGGCGACGACTTTGAACGTCGTTTACAGTTCTGTCACTGGGCACAAGAGAAATTAAGGGACGATGACAGATTTTCTGCACGAGTTCGGTTTAGCGATGAAGCGTCATTCACCAACAGCGGTAACGTAAACCGGCATAATATGCACTATTTGGCAACGGAACATCCACGATGGCTGCAACAAGTGGAACATCAGCGACCTTGGCGTTTTAATGTATGGTGCGGCATTATGGGAGGAAGGATAATTGGCCCCCATTTTATCGATGGCAATCTAAATGGTGCAATGTATACTGATTTCCTACAGAAGGTTCTACCGATGTTACTACAAGATGTTTCACTGCATGACAGAATGGCGATGTACTTCCAATATGATGGATGTCCGGCACATAGCTCGCGTGCGGTTGAAGCGTATTGAATAGCATATTTCATGACAGTTGGATTGGTCGTCGAAGCACCATACCATGGACCGCATGTTTGCCGGATCTGACGTCCCCGGATTTCTTTCTATGGGGAAAGTTGAAGGATATTTGCTATCGTGATCCACTGACAACGCCTGACAACATGCGTCAGCGCATTGTCGATGCATGTGCAAACATTATGGAAGGCGAACTACTCGCTGTTGAGAGGAATGTCGTTACACGTATTGCCAAATGCATTGAGGTTGACGGACATAATTTTGAACATTTATTGCATTAATGTGGTATTTACAGGTAATCACGCAATAACAGCATGCGTTCTCAGAAATGATAAGTTCACAAAGGTACATGTATCACATTGGAACAACCGAAATAAAATGTTCAAAC